>NC_137157.1:74695315-77095315 GCF_951394435.1 Stenella coeruleoalba
CTGTAGCTTTGTAGTATTGTCTGAAGTCTGGAAGGGTTATGCCTCCAGCTTTGTTATTTTTCCTCAACATTGCTTTGGCAATTCTGGGTCTTTTGTGGTTCCATATAAATTTTGCGGTTATTTGTCCCTCCCTTCCAGCAACCACCAGTTTGTTCTTTGTATCTGTGAGTATATTTCTGTTTTGTTGTGTTTGTTTTGTTTTTTAGATTCCACATATGAGTGAAATTACATGGTATTTGTCTTTCTCTTTCTGGTTTATTTCACTTAGCATAATACCCTCAAGTTCTATCCATATTATTGCAAATGACAAGATTTTATTCTTTTTCTATGACTGAGTAGTATTCCATTGTATACATCTATACCACATCTTCTTTATCCATTTATCTATCAATGAAAACAGGTGGCTTCCATATCTTGGCTACTGTAAATAATGCTGCAATGAACATAGAGTTGCATATATATTTTCAAAAGAGTGTTTTTGTTTTCTTCAGATAATACCCAGTAGTGTAATTGCTGGCCCATATGGTAGTTCTATTTTTTCATTTTTTAAAGGAACCTCCACACTGTTTTCTACAGTGGTTGCACCAAGTTACAATTTCCACCAGCATTGTATTCTCTTTTCTCCATGTCCTCACCAAAAATTTTTTCTTGTCTTTTGATAATTGCCATTCTGACAGGTGTGAGGTGGTATCTCATTGTGGTTTTTGACTTGCATTTCCCTAATGATTAGTGATGTTGAACACCTTTACATGTGTTTATTGGCCATCAGTATGTTTTCGTTTGAAAAATGTCTATTCATGTCCTCTTCCCAATTTTTAATCACGTTGTTTGCTTTTTCAATGTTGAGTTGTATGAGTTCTTTGTATATTTTGGCTATTAACCCCTTTTCATATATATGATTTGCAGATATCTTCTCCCACTCAGTAGGCAGCCTTTTTGTTTTGTTGATAGTTTCCTTCCCTGTGCAAAAGCTTTTTTAGTTTGATCTAGTCCTATTGGTTTAATTATGCTTTTGGTTTCCTTGCCTGAGGAGACACATCCAAAAAAATATTGCTAAACCAATATCAAAGAAGTTACTGCCTGTTTTCTTCTAGGAATTGTATGGTTTTGTTTCTTACATTTAGGTCTTTAATCCATTTGGAGTTTATTTCTTTATATGGTGTGATCACCATATAAAGAATCAATTTGATTCTTTTGAATGTAGCTGTCCAGGTTTCCAACAACATTTATTGAAGAAGCTTTATCTCATTGTATTTTCTTGCCTCCTTTGATGTAGATTAATTGCCTAGCTAAGTGTGAGTTCATTTCTGAACTCTCTATTCTGTTCCATTGATTGTTTTTGTGCCAGCACCATACAGTTTTGATTACTGTAGCTTTGCAGAATAGTTTGAAGTCAGGGAGCATGATACCTCCAGCTTTGTTCTTCTTTCCCAAAATTGCTTTGGCTATTCAAGGTTTTTTGTGGTTCCATAAAAATTTTAGTGTTATTAGTCCTAGTTCTGTAAAAAATGCCATTGGTATTTTCATAGGTATTGCACTGAGTCTGTAGATTGCTTTGGGTAGTATGGACATTTTAATTGTATTGATTCATCCAATTCATAAACACAGTATATTTTTCCATTTATTTGTATTGTCTTCAATTTCTTTCCTCAAAGTCTTGGAGTTTTCAGAGTAAAGATATTTCACCTTCTTGGTTAAATTTATTCCTAGATATTTTATCCTTTTGATGCAGTTTTAAATAGGATGCTTTTCTTTAGTTCTCTTTCTGACAGTTTGTTATTAGTGTATAAAATGCAACAGATTTCTGTATATTAGGGGTTTTTTTTTGCAGCACATGGGTCTCTCACTCTTGTGGCCTCTCCCATTGCAGAGCACAGGCTCCGGATGTGCAGGCTCAGTGGCCATGGCTCATGGGCCCAGCCGCTCCGTGGCATGTGGGATCTTCCCGGACCGGGGCACGAACCCGTGTCCCCTGCATTGGCAGGCAGACTCTCAACCACTGTGCCACCAGGGAAGCCCCTGTATATTAGATTTTTATCCTTCAACATTACTGAATTCTTTTATTAGTCCTACTACTTTTTTGGTGGAGTCTTTGACATTATATATAGTGTCAGATCATCTGAAAACAGTGACAGTTTTACTTCTTCCTTTCCAATTTGGATGACTTTTATTTCTTTTTCTTGACTAATTATTGTGGCTAGAAGTTCCAGTACTATGTTGCATAAAAGTGGCAAGAATGGGCATCTTTGTCTTATTCCTGATCTTAAAGCAAATGCTTTCAACTTTTCACCATTGAGTATGATATTAGCTATGGGTTTATCATATATGGCCTTTAGTATGTTGAGGTATACTCCTTCTAGGCCCACTTTGATGAGAGTTTTTATCATAAATTAATTTTGAATTTTATCAAATGGTTTTTCAGTACCTATTGAGATGATCATATGATTTTTATCCTTTGTTTTGTTAATATGTTGTATCACATTGATTAATTTGTGTGTATTGTACCATCCTTGCATCCCTGGAATGAATCCAACTTGATCATTCTCTCTTTATCTTTAACTTTTTCCATTTTAATTATAATATGCCTTGGTGTGGATATCTTTAGGTTCATCTTGTTTGGGACTGTCAGTGCTTCCTATACCTGGATGTGCACAGGTTAGGGAAGTTTTCAACCATTATTTCTTCAAATACATTTTCCGTCTCTTTGTCTTTCTCTCCTTTTTCTGGGAACTCTGTAAATGTTATAATGCTTGATTTTTATCCTAGAGGTAAGGTCCCCTAAACTCTCCTCATTTAAAAAAGAAAATCCTTTCTTCTATTTGCTGTTTTTATTGGGTGATTTTACTATTCTATCTTTTATATTGCTTGTTTTTCTTTGTCATATAATCTGCTGTTGATTTCCTCTAGTGTATTTTTATTTCATTTATTGTACTCTTCATTTCTGATTGATTCATTATTATATTTTCTAAGTCTTTGTGAAGTTCTCACTGAATTTTCCCATTCTTTTCCTGAGTTGGGTGGACATTCTTGTGACTGTTTCTATGAACTCTTTCAGTTAAATTACTTGTTCCCATTTCATCAGGGTTTTCTCTGGGGTTTTATTTTGTTCTTTTGTTTAGAACATATTCTTCTGTCTCCTCATTTTGTTTGACTTTAGTTTTTGTTTCTATGAATTAGGCAAAACAGCTAATTCTCTACAGTCTTGATGGAGTTGCCTGTGTGGCTGAATCTCCTGTGTGTATTGCTTGTGCCTAGTGGCTTTGGTAGGCTGGCTGGAGTGGGAGCAGTCCAGGCCAAGTGTGGTTTCTGGTTAGTGCTGTGCCTGAGGCCACTTTGGTGGGGCACTGAAGCTGGTTCGGGTCAGTCTGGAGGGCAGTACTTTGGGAGTGCTACACTGGATGTCACCTTGGCAGGATGGCTGGGGCTGGTGCTGGAGTGGGTATGGGCTGGGAGGAGTCCCAGAGGGACTCAAACAATGGTGAGTCCCTGGTACCTCTGACCCCAGAGAGGGGCCAGTAGTGCCCTGCTCATTTGGCAGAATCTCTAGGATTAGTAAATGGATTTTCTTTTCATATAGTTTAGATGCTCTTTAAACTGCCATTTTTTTCACGGTATCCCAGAACAGGTGAGTATGTGCCTGGGCCCCTCAGCAATATCTCCCCCTACTGCAGGTTACTGCAATGAGGGTGTCGTTCCCATAGATACCATGTCTCTGTCTTTCCTACCCATTTCTATATGGTCTTTCTATGTGCAGTAGCTGTTCAATCAGTCCTCAGGTCTTCTGGAGGAAATACTGTATATGTAAAGTGTAGATTCAGTATGTCTGTGGGAGAAGGTGAGCTTAGGGTCTTCTTATCCTGCCATTTTGCCCTTCACCCCAACACCTACTCAACTTTTTTTTTTTTTTTTTTTTGCGGTACACGGGCCTCTCACTGTTGTGGCCTCTCCCATTGCAGAGCACAGGCTCCAGACCCGCAGGCTCAGTGGCCATGGCTCACAGGCCCAGCCACTCTGCGGCATGCGGGATCTTCCCGGACTGCGGCCCGAACCCCTGTCCCCTGCATCGGCAGGTGGACCCCCAACCACTGCACCACCAGGGAAGCCCCTACTCAACTTTTAACAACAGACTGTTAAAAGGGACTTTGTCTCACAAATATTTTATTTTCAATAAATCACCAAAGCCTAAGTTCTTTAGTGACTAGACTTCACTTCCTCTTAACTACAGGCAGAGACAGAGACAGAGAAAGACAGAGAGAGATAGTGGCCCATGAATGGTAGACAAGCTACATGGCAATTGCACTCTTTACATTTAGAACAATGTAGGAACTTAAATTGGAAATTATGTAGATGCTATGAATATAGGCAAAAAAAAATCATCTTGCTTTTTAAACAACCTCAAATATTATGATTCAAAATTTAACTTTTAGATATGCATTAACTTTGAATTTTTGTTTTGTGCAGCAGAATGCTGTAATGAATATTACAGGAATGTAATACTTAAACTGCTAATAAAAGGCTAATATAATCATTGTTGTGGACTCTGGAACAAACTGACCATGGCTTTGCATCCTTGCTGTGTCATTTATCTGTATGTCTTTGAGCAAGTTACTAGATCTCTCTAAGTCTTAATTATCTTATCTGCAAAATGGGGATTATGAGAAGGTGAACCATAGTTTGTTGAATAGACTAAATAGGTGCCTAGCATAGAGCCAGACATTTGCAAATGCTCAGTATACATTAGCAGCCAAGAAGTATAAACAGAATGATATCACTGGAATATGGTTTTGGTTGTTGTAGTTGACATATTAAACAGGAAAGAAGATCTTGGTGCTAAAAATGGCTATGTCCTATTACAATAGTGAAGATAGTTTTAGGTGGTATGCTTTTCTATTTAGGTTGGAAAGTTTTGTGTGAGAGATAATTTAAATCTATTTAGTTACTGCATGCTCTGATTCAGTGAGTAGATACTATTTCTTCTTTTATGATATATATACTCACACTGATAGCTAGCATGCCCCTCATCTCCCACCTGACTTGACTCTTCCTTTCCCACTGGGCATGTCTCCTCCTCTTGTTCTCCTCACCAACCTCTGCATGCACTTATAAAGTGTATCTTATGAAACCTCAAGAGTTAATGACACTGGTTATCTTCCGTATGTTCCTTTCCAATATTCTTCACCCTGTTCGGTGCCTTAAGTGGCTGGCCTATTTGTCCGCAAACTCTGCTCTCTGAGTTCTGGCAAGAGCTGTTAGGACAGAAGGAGAATGACATTTGGATATGTATTCTCTTTAGATCTTTCTCTGAGAGATTGCCTCAGGATGGCTATGTCCTTTATCTGAGGGTACCGTTCCTCTCAAATTAGGCTATTCATATTACCACTTCTTTCTGAATTCAGGTAAATGTCCCCACCCCCTTGCCCTTTCAGACATAGAGGTCATTACCACCTCTACTCTTACCCGCACCAGGGCACCACACCATCTCTTGTGATTTCCATACTTCCTGCTCACATCACTGTAGATGGGCCCATCATTAAGCCCTCTGGAATTACTCTAATTTGTGTGTGTCGTTTGTTTCTTCTTGTATCCTTGAATGATACCACAAAGAAAGGAAATGATTCCTGATTACAAACAGTGTAATTTCCTGTAACGTTCTTAGACCATGCCATGTGTCTAAGATGTTTCGTGTGTTTATTACCTTTAGGGAAGCTAAATTAGTCCATTAAATTCTTGATAATAAGACAAGGCCTTCAACCACAAAAAGAACCATTACATTGTTGAAATTTTCTAATCTTTTGTTTTTTTTAACATCATTATTGGAGTATAATTGCTTTACACTGTTGTATTAGTTTCTGTTGTATAAAAAAGTGAATCAGCTATATGTTTATCCCCATATCCCCTCCCTCTTGTGTCTCTCTCCCACCCTCCTTATGCCACTTTTCTAGGTGGTCACAAAGCATCAAGCTGATCTCCCCGTGCAATGCAGCTGCTTCCCACTAGCTAGCTATTTTACATTTGGTAGTGTATATATGTGAGTGCTTCTCTCTCACTTCGTCCCAGCTTACACATCCCCGCCCCCATGTCATCAAGTCCATTCTCTAGGTCTGGGTCTTTATTCCTGTCCTGCCCCTAGGTTCTTCAGAACCATTTTATTTTTTTTTTAGATTCCATATATATGTGTTAGACTACAGTATTTGTTTTCCTCTTTCTGACTTACTTCACTCTGTATGATAGACTCTAGGTCCATCCACCTCACTACAAATAACTCAGTTTTGTTTCTTCTTATGGCTGAGTAATATTCCACTGTATATATGTGCCACATCTTCTTTTTCCATGCATCTGTCAATGGACACATAGGTTGCTTCCATGTCCTGGTTATTGTAAATACAGCTGCAATGAACATTGTGGTACATGTGTCTTTTTGAATTATGGTTTTCTCAGGGTATATGCCCAGTAGTGGGATTGCTGGGTCACATGGTAGTTCTATATTTAGTTTTTTAAAGAACCTCCATAGTGGCTGTATCAATTTACATTCCCACCAACAGAGCAAGAGTGTTCCCTTTTCTCCGCACCCTCTCCAGCATTTATTGTTTGTAGATTTTTGGTTGATGGCCATTCTGATGGGTGTGAGGTGATACCTCATTACAGTTTTGATTTGCATTTCTAATGATTAGTGATGTTGAGTATCCTTTCCCGTGTTGGCAATCTGTATATCTTCTTTGGAGAAATATCTATTTAGGTCTTCTGCCCATTTTTGGATTGGGTTCTTGGTATTTTTGATATTGAGCTGCATGAGCTCCTTGTATATTTTGGAGATTAATCCTTTGTCAGTTGCTTCATTTGCAAATATTTTCTCCCATTCTGAGGGTTGTCTTTTGGTCTTATTTATGGTTTCCTTTGCTGTGCAAAAGCTTGTAAGTTTCATTAGGTCCCATTTGTTTATTTTTGTTTTTATTTCCATTTCTCTAGGAGGTGGTTCAAAAAGGATCTTGCTGTGATTTATGTCATAGAGTGTTCTGCCTATGTTTTCCTCTAAGATTTTGATAGTGTCTGGCCTTACATTGAGGTCTTTAAACCATTTTGAGTTTATTTTTGTGTATAGTGTTAGGGAGTGTTCTAATTTCATTCTTTTATATGTAGTTCTCCAGTTTTCCCAGCACCACTTATTGAAGAGGGTGTCTTTTCTCTATTGTATATTCTTGCCTCCTTTATCAAAGGTACAGTGGCCGTATGTGCATGGGTTTATCTCTGGGTTTTCTATTCTGTTCATTGATCTATATTTCTGTTTTTGTGCTAGTACCATACTGTCTTGATTATTGTAGCTTTAGAGGTTAGTCTGAAGTCAGGGAGCCTGATTCCTCCAGCTCCATTCTTCTTTCTCAAGATTGCTTTGGCTATTTGGGGTCTTTTGTGTTTCCATACAAATTGTAAAATTTTTTGTTCTAGTTCTGGGAAAAATGCCATTGGTAGTTTGACATGGATTGCACTGAATCTGTAGTTGGCTTTAAGTAGTATAGACATTTTCACAATATTGATTCTTCCAATCCAAGAACATGGTATATCTCTCCATCTGTTTGTATAATCTTTAATTTCTTTCATCAGTGTCTTATAGTTTTCTGCATACAGGTCTTTTGTCTCCTTAGGTATGTTTTTTCCTAGGTATTTTATTCTTTTTGTTGCAATGGTAAATGGGAGTGTTTCCTTCATTTCTCTTTCAGATTTTTCATCATGAGTGTATAGGAATGCAAGAGATTTCTGTGCATTAATTTTGTATCCTGCTCTTTTACCAAACTCATCGACTAGCTCTAGTAGTTTTCTGGTAGCATCTTTAGGATTCTCCATTTATAGTATCATGTCATCTGCAAACAGTGACAGCTTTACTTCTTTTCCGATTTGCATTCCTTTTATTTCTTTTTCTTCTCTGATTGCTGTGGCTAAAACTTCCAAAACTATGTTGAATAATAGGGGTGAGAGTGGGCATCTTTTTCTTGTTTCTGATCTTAGAGGAAATGTTTGCCATTTTTCACCATTGAGAATGATGTTGGCTGTGGGTTTGTCATATATGGCCTTTATTATGTTGAGGTAAATTTCCTGTATGCCTACTTTCTGGAGGGTTTTTATTATAAATGGGTGTTGAATTCTGTCAAAAGTTTTATCTGCATCTATTGAGATTATCATATGGTTTCTATCCTTCAGTTTGTTAATATGGTGTACCATATTGAGTGATTTGCATATATTGAAGAATCCTTGCATTCCTGGGGAAAAAAACAATTGATCATGGTGTATGATCCTGTTAATGTGCTGTTGGATGCTGTTTGCTAGTATTTTGTTGAGGATTTTTGCATCTATGTTCATGAGTAATATTGGGCTATAGTTTTGTGTGTGTGTGTGACATCTTTGTCTGGTTTTGGCATCAGGTTGATGGTGGCGTCATAGAATGAGTTTGGGAGTGTTCCTCCCTCTGCTATATTTTGGAAGAATTTGAGAAGAATAGGTCATTGCTGTTCTCTAAATGTTTGATAGAATTCACCCGTGAAGCCATCTGGCCCTCAGCTTTTGTTTGTTGGACGATTTTCATCACAGTTTCAATTTCAGTGCTTGGGTTTGGTCTGTTTGTATTTTCTACTTATTCCTGGTTCAGTGTTGAAAGATTGTGCTTTTCTAAGAATTTGTCCATTTCTTCCACGTTGTCCATTTTATTGGCATATGTTTGCTTGTAGTAACCTCTCATGATCCTTTGCATTTCTGTAGTGTCAGCTGTTACTTCTTTTTCATTTCTAATTTTATTGATTTGCATCTTCTCCCTTTTTTTCTTAATGAGTGTGGCTAACGGTTTATCAGTTTTGTTTATCTTCTCAAAGAACCAGATTTTAGTTTTATTGATCTTTGTTATCATTCCCTTCATTTCTTTTTCATTTATTTCTGATCTGATATTTGTGTTTTCTTTCCTTCTGCTAACTTGGGGTTATTTTTGTTCTTTCCTTAATTGCTTTAGGTGTAAGGTTAGGTTGTTTATTTGAGATGTTTCTTGTTTCTTGAGGTAGGATTGTATTGCCATAAACTTCCCTTTTAGAACAGCTTTTGCTGCATCCCATAGGTATTGGGTTGTCATGTTTTCATTGTCATTTGTTTCTAGGTATTTTTTGATTTCCTCTTTGATTTCTTCAGTGATTTCTTGGTTATTTAGTAGTGTATTGTTTAGCCTCTATGTGTTTGTATTTTTAACAGATTTTTTCCCTGTAATTTAAATCTAGTCTCATAGCGTTGTGGTCGGAAAAGATATTTGATATGATTTCAATTTTCTTAAATTTACCAAGGCTTGATTTGTGACCCAAGATATGGTCTGTCCTGGAGAGTGTTCCATGAGCACTTGAAAAAAAAGTGTAATCTGCTGTTTTTGGAGGGAATGTCCTATAAATATCAATGAAGTCCATCTTGTTTAATGTATCATTTAAAGCTTGTGTTTCCTTATTTATTTTCATTTTGGATGATCTGTCCATTGGTGAAAGTGGGGTGTTAAAGTCCCCTACTATGATTGTGTCACTGTCAATTTACCCTTTTATGGCTGTTCATATTTGCCTTATGAAATGAGGTGCTCCTACGTTGGGTGCATAAATATTTACAATTGTTATATCTTCTTCTTGGATCAATCTCTTGATCATTATGTAGTGTCCTTTTTCTCTTGTAATAGCCTTTATTTTAAAGTCTATTTTGTCCGATATGAGAATTGCTACTCCAGCTTTCTTTTGATTTCCATTCGCATGGAATATCTTTTTCCATCCCCTCATTTTCAGTCTGTATGTGTCCCTAGCTCTGAAGTGGGTCCCTTGTAGACAATATATATATATATACAGGTCTTGTTTTTGTATCCACTCAGCCAGTGTATATCTTTTGGTTGGAGCATTTAATCCATTTATATTTAAGGTAGTTATCAATATGTATGTTCCTATTACCATTTTCTTAATTGTTGTGGGTTTATTATTGTAGGTCTTTTCCTTCTCTTGTTTTTCCTGCCTAGAGAAGTTCCTTTAGCATTTTTTGTAAAGCTCGTTTGGTGGTGCTGAATTCTCTTAACTTTTGCTTGTCTGTAAAATTTTAATTTCGCTATCAAATCTGAATGAGATACTTGCTCTGTAAAGTAATCTTGGTTGTAGGTTTTACCCTTTCATCACTTTAAACATGTCCTGCCACTCCCTTCTGGCTTGCAAAATTTCTGCTGAAAGATCAGCTGTTAACCTCAGGGGGATTCCCTTGTATGTTATTTGTTGCTTCTCCCTTGCTGGTTTTAATATTTTTTCTTTGTTTATAGGTTTTGATACTTTCATTAATATATGTCTTGGCATGTTTTTCCTTGTATTTATCCTGTTTAGGACTCTCTGCTTTTCCTGAACTTGATTGTCTATTTCCTCTCCCATATTAGGGAAGTTTTCAACTATAATATCTTTAAATATTTTCTCAGACGCTTTTTTTTCTCTTCTTCTTCTGGGGCCCCTATAATTTGATGTTGGAGCATTTAATGTTGTCCCAGAGGTCTCTGAGACTGTCCTTAATTCTCTTCATTCTTTTTTCTTTATTGTGCTCTGCAGTAGTTATTTCCACTATTTTATCTTCCAGGTCACTTATCCATTCTTCTGCTCAGTTATTTTGCTGTGGATTCTTTCTAGAGAATTTTTAATTTCATTTATTGTGTGGTTCATCATCATTTGTTTGCTCTTTAGTTCTTCTAGGTCCTTGTTAAATGTTTCTTTTATTTTCTTCATTCTATTTCCAAGATTCTGGATCAACTTTACTATTATTACTCTGAATTCTTTTTCAGGTAGACTGCCTATTTCTTCTATTGTTTGGTCTGGTGGGTTTTTACCTTGCTCCTTCATGTTCTGTGTGTTTCTCTGTCTTCTCATTTTGCTTAACTTACTGTGTTTGTGGTCCCCTTTTCACAGGCTGCAGGTTCGTAGTTCCCATTGTTTTTGGTGTCTGCCCCTAGTGGGTGATTTTGGTTCAGTGGGTTTTGTCGGCCTCCTGGTAGAGGTTACTGGTGCCTGTGTTCTGGTGGGTGGGGCTGGATCTTGTCTGTCTGGTGAGCAGGGCTGCATCTTGTGGTATATTTGGGGGTGTCTGTGAACTTAGTATGATTTTAAGCAGGCTCTCTGCTAAAGGGTGGGGTTGTGTTCCTGTCTTGCTAGTTGTTTGGCATGGGCCATCCAGCACTGGAGCTTGCTGGCCATTGAGTGGAGCTGGGTCTTAGCGCTGAGACAGAGATATCTGGGAGAGCTCTCGCCAGTTGATATTATGTGGGGCTGGGAAGTCTCTAGTGGTCCAGTGTCCTGAACTCAGCTCTCCCGCCTTAGAGGCTCAGGCCTGACACCAGGCTGGAGCACAAAGATCCTGTCAGCCACACGGTTGCTGGCCTTGGAGAGTCTCCTAGGGAAGAAAGCGACTGCTGCAGTTCACCCTGGGTACATAGACACCAGCAGCGGCCATTCCTAGGATCTGATTCTACTGTGAGGAAGGCGGTGCTGGCAGGCACCCTAACATTTTCTAATCTTTTTTACACAGAGAATTTCCAAGGGCTTCCTTACACTGGAATTTCACATTTCATCGCAACTGAATTTCTGCCTTTTAAAAATCAGTATTTCAGTGTTAATAATAATCGTTTATTTAGAATAGTCTAAAACTTGCCCCAATTTATGATAATTTTATAGGTTTCAAAACATATATTTGTGAGTCCAGTTTCTTTAGAAATATAACCTAGAAACACATAAAATGCTCTATACATCCCTATTTTTTAAGTAGAAGCTACTGAATATAATTTAACCTTTCCTTGTTAGTGGTGATCTTTGTGACCATTAATTATGATAGTAACTTTAAAAAGCAGATTTTAATTTTTGTCCATTGTTCTTCTATTACACTATTTTCTCTCCATATAAGTATATGTGCTTCCTGCATTCCTTACTTCTCCAATTTTGTTACTTTTAGGTTGTATAATAAAATATCTAAGTTGGAATAATTATATATAAGTAAAATCAATATGTGTTAAATAATGATCCGAGATTTTGTTCTCAGAGTAAACCGCAGAGTAAACCGCATGAGTCAGAAGTGTTTTTATATTAAACCGCATGAGTCAGAAGTCTTCTTATATTAACGTAAAAGTTCATGAGTATGTTCTGAGTAGGATTTTGAAAGTCTAGATCTTATTATCATATTATTTTAGAATTTGTAGAGAGTTCAAGTGATCCTTTCATTTTATAGTTAACAAATGGAGGTCCAGTGATAATAAAATCACTTAAATTCACACAACTGATTAATAGAAGGTTCAAAACTAGATTTAAACTCTTAGTTCAGTGTAGTTTGCCCTGAACTATGTTAGATTTTTACCATGCTTGAAACATGCTAAAAAGATATGAAAAGAATTAATTTTTTTAACATGGAAGTTCACTTTTGGTTTACAAAATTAAAATTTCAAAATACATAAATTGAAGACATTTTTAAAAAGATATTTATGACAAAATATAGGTATAAAACCTTTAAAATTTATAATCCTGTCAGATCCATCTTATTAACAACTTTTATCAAAAATGCATGAAGAACTAAGCAATGACTCTTGGCCTTATTCAAAACAGCAGTCAGAATCAGTGTTATTTCAGGAAATTTCTAGGCTAATTTTCTTCTTAGATGTAATTGGTGAAAAATCCATATAGAAGTATAATTTAATTGGATCAGTTGTGTCTTTCTGTATTGTAATGCTTGGAGGTTATAGGACATAGAGAGAAGCTTTTTATCCCCATGATGTTCTAGCAATATATGTGAGTCTGTTGCAAGTTTTAGGAATTTAGTGTAATTCTACAGGTAGTGTTGAGTTAAAACTGTTCCTTTCTCTCTTGCATTTAACTAGTTCAATTTTTAACATTCTCTTACATAGTGAAAAGGATAAGCAGTTGATTTTTAAATGTGAATGTTCAAAATATTCTCCTCTTCCTCTATGATAGACTGCATTAAATAGCTTACTAAAATTCAGGTAACTGATTTTCTAATTTTTAACAAAATTTTGTAAGAAATATAGTACTTCATTCGCTAGCTTTGAAATCTAAAGCCATGAAAACAAATTTGAGTTTGTTCTTCTGGCTAGTAAAATGGGAAGCAGTATTTCCATTTGGGAAAGTCACAGAGGAAAGCAGAAAACCACAGGAACTCAAAGTGAGTGCCCTTTAGAATCATGGATTTGAGTTCCCTTTAGAATCCTGGATTTGCTACCATCAAGTCATATCACTTTGGGGAAATTGCTTAACATTTCTGAACTTGTTTCCACAACCAAAAAAAAGAGGCTTATAATAACATCAACCCCACAGGAATAATTTTGAAAATAAAATAAGATAATAAATATGCAGTTCCTGTAAAATTTAAAGTTGCTAATTTTCAGTTATCCCCAACATTCTGTAATCTTGCAAACAAAGAAAACAGCTATTTGTTATCCACTTGGTTACTAATATCCCAATTCCTTCCATGTTTTAAATGTCTTACCTTAATATTTAACTTTCTTAAATGTATTACCATCACAATTTTTTAAATGAATGAGATATTCTTTACTGTTATCCTCAATCTTAAATTGAATAAAACATGACAAGTTATAAAAGACTGTGCTATGGCATACACTGCATTAAGTCTTTCTATAAATTTAATTAGTTCACTAAACCAAGGATCTTACTGACTGAATACCAATTTTATTTATGTTTTTGGAGTACTTTTAAATTTTTATATATTCTATGCATAACTCCACGGTAAGTAAAGGGATCCTTTACAAGTGTAGGCACCTATGAAATAACAGTCTAGAGAAGAGCTTAGATAACCAGAAGCAGAAAATTATGTCCAAATGGGCTGTTATCATACCAAGTATACTGAAAATGTTTTCATTTATAATCTATTTATTTATAGAGAAACAAGTATGATATATTGCCCATCCAGTGAAAAATAATGACTAAGAGAACATTTTTGTAACACAGGCTGGTTACCTGCTATGCCTATTTGTAGACCAAGGATCTTAAATCTATCAATTCAACAAATTTCTATTTAGTTCTCCTATTTACCAAGCACTTTTCTGGATGTTTTAGGACATAAAATGTCCCCAATCTAAAAAGGCTTACTTTGTAGAAAAAGGAGACAGGTAATAATGAAAGAAATATTAATATGTCCAATGAATGGAAGTGCTATATGAAACATGAGCAGGGTAAAAGACAAGAAGTGGCAGTGAGGTGCGGCCACTCTTCATAGGAGGGTCAGATAAGGCTTCTCTGATGAGAGTGATAGATGAGGGTCAGATCATCTAGAGACTTCAAGTCATGGAAAGAACTTTGAGTTTTATTCTGAGTGACATGTGAGACCATTGATGGCTTTTGATTAGAGGTGAGCCATGGCTTCATTTATTATCAATAAGATCTCTGGCTACTATGTGGGGAATAGACTTTGTGGGGGAGGGGAGGAACCAAGTAAACCAATTTCTTATTCTTTAAAATTCATCCAGTTCAAGTATCTACATAGAGCAATACTGAGAGTAATTTCTTCAATTAGGAATTTTGTAATGATATTTAAAAGCATCAAACACTCTAAGGACTGCTGTACACAGTTTACTACACAAGTTTCTATGCCCCATCTATAAATGGTGATTAAGGTTTGAGAATAAGTCTCCAGTTCCTCTCAGCAAGAAACTTATGATATCTCTTAACCAAGTACAATGAGGAGTTCTTATCAAATGTGTATCCTCTTATTGTGTCCCAAGTTCTTCTTGTCCCAGTGTCTATATTAGGCTACCGCCTGTTTGCTTCAGGGTCCTTATTATGCAGGTGGTTAGGAGAATTGATTTGTTAAACCCAGGAAAGGTTGTTTTAAGGCCTCAGCTCTATCTCTTCAACCTGAGCACTTGATGACTCCTGGTACCTAAGTCTATGGCTGTGTTGGATAGGATAAGAGCTAAACCAGTGTGTCAGGTAGAGTTATTTCCTGCTTAGATTGAGGGCTGAAAAGAATTCTCCCACTGAGAAGAAACAATAGCACTATTAAATAGCATCCCCGGCAATAATAGCTCTTGGTTGTGACCATTAAGCACTTAATGCTCAGTAGGGTTCCTAATGGTCCCATCTCTAACACTGCCACACTCTCTGCCCATTCCTGCCCTGACATCAGCAATGTTTCACCTTATCTTTGTGCCATGGCCAAGCACAGTGCTTAATATTATATGCTTAATACAAAGTCATTCCTTCCTTCTTGCAGAAATACTAGCAGGTCCTGCTAAAGGACACCAGGTGAGCATTTTCTCTATTTTTAAGTGGAGATGATGGGAAAAATCCAGGAATGTAACTAGGTTTTGTGATAGGACCCTCCTCTGGCTGTTTCTTCCCCACATTCATTGAACATGATGAAATTTGGTTTAATCAGCATCACTGGGAGAAAGATAAAGGGCAGGGAGGAAGTGCTGTGTGAAAATTTTTGTTCTTTGGAGGAAAATGAGGGAAGTGGGCTAGAAACTGGAAAAGGATTATAATGTTAATTACATTCCCTAATTTTATTCTTTCAAAAAGCTTCTTCCTCCTTCTTGTTTGCTTCCCATAGTCACTAGACTGCTTGTGCTGGCTGAGTGGAAGAGATGGCCAGATGTACAAAGAAATGAAACAATTTGTCCACCTTAGGATACATTTAATTCTGAAATTCCAATGCACTATAAAATTATAGCAAACATAATACCAGATCACACTAGCATAGAGGGATCTACAAAGAAATAAGTTCAATAAAACTAGTAGATAAGTATCATGTAACTTCAGCCCCCCAAACCTTAGTGTACCTTTAAATGGCTCAAAAGTGTTTTGAGCCATATATGGACATGCCCTTGCACACTTCTAGGGGTTTCACTCACAAAGCCCTCAACATTCATGGACAGTGTCTTTGCTCAGTTGATCTCTGATTACTGAGTAGTCTTCAGTTCTTCAAACAGTAGATGTCCCTGCTGTCCCTGAGGTCATGACCTGGCCTGATATTTTTATGATTTATTCATTCAATATGCTTGTTTATTGAGCATCAACCTTATACCAGTCACTGACCCTAGAAAGTTTGTTATAAACAAGAAAAAATAGTATTTTTTGAACATCTACTATGTGTCAGTCTGCAAACTGGACCCATGGCATACATTATCTTTGTCTATTATCCCCTTTAAATCTAAATGCAACCTCTCCAGGTAATTATTATTAGCCATGAAAATGGATCTCATCCTGACTGCAGAGAAAATCTGGGTTGATCTGAGTAAGTATTCCTGAGAAGGGATCCTGAGCCAGTGATCTCTGTTTACCTTCTGGTCATGCTTAGATACTTCAAAGCCTCACCCCACAGCTTCTTTATATGCTGCTCCCTCTATTTTTAATTCCCTTTACCATTAGTCATTCCTCAAGATTCAGATTAAAAGTCACCCACCCCTGAAGTCCTCCTAGATCCTCATGGGAAGAATGAAGTATTTTTCATCTCTATTCTCATAATTAGAACCTAAGAATCCCTCTTAAAAATGCTTACAACACTGGTTTTAAAAAATGTACTTCAAAATCAAGCAGACAAATTCCAGTTTGTCCCCTAGTTAATTGTGTGGTGTTCTGAGAGGTTATGTGACTTGTCTAAAATCCCATGTAAGCCCTATGAGGAGGAAAATTTTGTCTTGATCATCAGTGTTCCCTCAATGCTAGAAGAGTGTGTGCCATTTTGGATGTTCTCAATAAACATAAGCATGCTAATAAATGAATGAATGTTTACAGATTGACGAGATATTTGATACAGCTGGAGTGCAGAGTTTGGGGGTTTGTTGTGTATAACAAGAAATTTGTAAAATGAAGGTAGAAAAAACTTAGGGACAAAATTGTTAGGGACCAAATGTGTCATATTGAGGAATATGGACTGTATTGTAGGTCCTGTGTGTCCAACACGTATCAGAGAGTCAAACACAATCCGATTGAAAATTTTAGCAGAGCCAGGGGACAATATAAATGATACTGCACATTCATTGTCCAGTATGGTCTTTTCTCACGAATGTCCAACAAATTCAACCCTATGCTCTCTGCCTTAAGGATTGGATCCTTCCTCATCTAAGCCACCTTGTCTGGAAATTTAATTGATAGCCATGTTTTATGACCACTTATTCTTGAACTTGAAATCAAGTTATTAGCACCAGTTGATCCTTTCTGGTCTTTCCAACGAGGCTTTGCCAGCTCTGTAGCACAAAAAGACTAAAAGGGCCTGTCCATACATTCCTGAACATATCTGAGCTATGTATACTATTTAGTCCTCATTTTACTGGTGTTTAAGACTACAAAGTTTTAGAGCTGGAAAATAAACTAGTTTATCTCTTTGAAAACCCTCATTTTATACCAAAGAAACTGAGGCCAAATGGGGTTAAATGGATTGATTGAGGTTAAGTTCCATGATTTTCTCAGGTGGATGAGAGGTGTGGGTCAGAGAGAAATAAGTATTTTACTGTAGTTTGAATTCAGAAGACCCACTTTGGGTCTTCATTTCACTGTAGCTTCATTTCATGAAGTAATTTAGTAACTTAATGAAGAAGCTCATTTTAGCCAATAACGTATCATTTAACGATGTGAGAAAAACTATCTGTTTTCTTACCAACAAGGAAGTGAGGAAGGCAGGCTGCATTTAGGGTGCTAGGTGGATGTGATGACTGCTGTCACCATGGCAACCAATTGTTCATTTAAAGATTTTTTAATAAGTCTTGGTGATTCTTCCTAATATATCTCCGAATTCAAACCTGTCTTCAGCCAACGCCTTCCTATGCCTGTTTATTTCAATGGTCCCTCTCTTCTGTCTTTTTCCATCCTAATCTAGCCTACTCAAAATAAAGAAACATTTTTTAAACTATCCTTTTCATTAGCATCATTATTATTTTGAGTGTCTGTTCATGCCAGGCACTTTAGATGCATGATACCTACCTTGCGAGGCAGATGTTATTATCCCCATTTTACTTGTGATCAAACTGAAGTTAAAGGAGGTCATGTATTTTTGCCATGTGCTTGGGAAGTAGTACATGGAAGATATAGGATTTCAACTCTGGCTTTTCTGACTCAGGAACCTATGCCCTTTCCATTCTGCCAAGCTCCCAGTCTTTCATGTTACCAAAATCTTTGGATCCCTGTTGCCCAGAGAAGTCACCAAGCCAACTGCATCTAGCCTTAAACCTCCCCCAACAGGTCACCAAAATCCATATTTCTCAACATAAATTGCCCATTCTTATTTCTGAGTATTAATCATAGTACACACATAGAGCTTCATTCCTCTTTTCCCTGTAAAATCCAATCTCTTTAATCCTTCAAAGCCCAATGTAATGATTATTTCCCTCCAGGAGTGCTTCCCTTGGTTATTATAATAACTAGTTTTTGAGCCTTTAAACTGTCTCCTCTCCATATCTTGAGCTCACTATTTGTTCAGTTAGTCCTGAAATAAGATATGTAATGCAACTATTTGCATATCAATTTATCTTTCCAATGATTTTCATTTTAATTTTGGAGAGACAGTACGTGTAAAAACTTTATAACTGTGAATATGTTTGTGAGGCTGACTGTAGCCAGTCATCAGAAAATGATCTTTATCTCCCCAGCTCTATGTCTGTGGAACCAGGTTGAAGAAATCAAATATATAGTGCCTGGCCTAACCTCAGTGTTAGCTTTTTTTCATGAGCCCTTTTTCCAAGTATGGATTCAGAAGATTGTCACTGTGAATGTTTCACCAATTACATTGGTGTGTATAAGAATGAAAAGTCATCCTACTTGAAAGAAATTTTATGAAACATGATATTCTAGACTTTATAGTAGGCTTTCAAATAATTATTTGCCCAAAGGCACAAAAGTTGTTCAAAGTTAATATGGGAATTTCATTTTTATATCGAATTACAGTAAATGAGATTACCCATATAATAATTTTCAGAAACTCAAAGCATTTCTCATTTTAAGCCAAAATTATCACTTCAAACATTTTAAGGGTTTTGGACAAAAATAACTCTAAAAAATAGTGTACACTTCTCTACCTTCTTAAACAAAACATATAGGATAATTTTCCCTAGCTTGATGACTCAGTCATCATTTTGAACATCAATTACTCTTCAAGTCTGTAATAAAATATCATTTTTAAGTTACTGAGGAGTTATTAGTGTTAGTTACCCTTGATACAAAATGATTCTAGATTGCTATCCTTTTTAGAATACAGTATTTGCTTCTTTTTTATACGCTTTGTGTCTTTGTAGCTATCATTTATCTCTGCCTTTGCTAGACCTAGTGCTGTTAGTTTCCCCATCTTTACATTTCACATGTGTGTTTTGAACTGCTATAGACTGATATACCAAGTAAACATTCTTCTTAGAATTTTGTATAAAATAGTAGTAAATGGGTGTTGAATAAGAGAAGATGTAGTCTCCTTATATAAGAGAATTTTATTGCATAAGTTTGTTATATTTATGCTGTATGTTCAGAGAACTTTCAATTTATTTCCTGGTTCTTTGCTGGGCATTAGAGGGTTCAGATTGTTCAAACTAAGACTTTCCTTATAAACTTCAGTGATCTGGGGCAGACAGAGGCAAATAAAACTCAACCTCATCCTTGGAGGTGGGCTATAAACACACAGACAGATTCAGTGGTGGGTACTGAAATCAGTGCACATTGTAGCTCAGAAAACTGTCACCAAAATCTGGAGTTCTGATGTTACTTTTGTGATAGGACCTTTTTAAAGGTCATACAGCCATTTACCTTCGTTAAATTCATTTCTCATAGTTATCTCTTATATTTCTTCCAGATTTAAAAAGTTGAAGAATATTGGTATTTATCCTAGAGAGTATTTTGCCCTTTTCCATATGTAGGCAGTTTTAGTTCTTTCACATTCATGCTTCCTGAAGGAAAAAAAAAATTATTCTAATGAAGATTCAAATTTTTGTGCAGTTATTATGCATGCATACTATACATTAATTTTCCCTACTCAGTTCATTCTAGTTTCCTTAAAACTCCTGACTGTATGGAATTTAAATATTTAAGTAGATTTCTTACTACTGCTGTAACAAAAAGCCAACTAGCTTGTCATACGAAGTTGCTCAGAGATGTCCTTTAATCATGCTCTTTGCTTTCAATTTATTTAGGCTAGTTCTTTGGTCACTCCCCAGTTTAACCTCTTTATATTTGCCAATACTCATTAATAGTCAAAATTATGTGGCAACTGAATTCATAGAAAGGATCTTTGAGAGATGAGACTAAAGATAGCAAACTTTCTTTGTTCCAGCCAGTAAACATGTGATACATCTAAAGAAACAGAAAAATTACTTCTACAGATGGTGTGATGTGTAAAAATAAAACCATATCAGTCAGACATGTGAAAATGTTGTATTTACTAATCCTTTTAGATGTCTCTGTTTGTGTACTTTTTTCTGCTTATATGTAGTTCATTTCCTATTGACTTCTAAGTATTTCATCTCTGAGATCATGTCTCCTATTTCTTTCCTAGCTTCTCCATCACCATCCCCACCATGTTTCTTGGTGGGACTGGTATCTTGTTCTACATTTATAAAGGGATCCCTTAAATTTTACCAGCTTTCAACAAAGTATGATTGATAGTTCCAGGGAGGTGAAATGTCCAGTAAGGGAAAGAAGGATGGCTACCAGATAGAGAACTTCAGTCCATTGACTGAGCCTAAAGAAACACTTGGAAAAAGAGAAAGAGAAATAAAGAATCAGATAAAACTAAAATTCAGACTTCTTTTCTTAGCTCTTTATAGCCTACTCTCTTCCTCCTCAACTGAGATCTTCAAGGGCAGAATCATGCCATTTCTATTTTGGTATCTATAGCACCTACCAGTGCACTTAACAAATAATACTCAGTATTTACTTGGTGATGAAAAGAATGAGTACTAGAAGGAGGTTGTACTCTTCCTGTTTTTTCTCAGGCCTCTTCTCCTTTTGGATCTTTCTCGCTATTTTGGATCTGCAGCAATCAAACAGCCCAGAGGAGACCCATTTGGATATACTTTTGTTTTAAAATAATTATTTTCTTACTATTTTTTTCTCAAAAAATAATGCTTTTTATTAGTTTTTCACTTGTCCAGTATTACTGAGCACCTGATATGTGTAAGGCCCTGCTCCATGTGATAGCAATGAACAAAACAGCATGCCTTATCATATGCCAGATACTATGTGCCTTGGACTTTATTTACATTATCTCAATTGAAAACCCCTGTGGAGACAGCATTTTCCTCAATCTGAAAATGAAGTTTCAGAGAGTCAAAGCTTAATTAAATTTCCTAGGATCTCACAGCCAAGAAGCAGAAAACAGGAATCAACTCAAGTTTAACTGACTCTAAAATTTATACTCTTAATTGCTGAGCTCTACTACTTCTAGACCATGAATAAAGAAATGGGAATTACATAAATCAGAAGCTAAACTGTAAGGATAAGTCCAATAAATGTTAATAGTTCTTCATGAAGAATTTAAAAAAAACAGTTTTATGGACCTGGATGCATAGAAACTTATTTCCCCCCATATTAAATCTACCACAGTTTGTCTTACCAGGAATATATATATATTTTTTTTTATCTGAAGGATGTCACTTTATTTTATTTATTTATTTTTTTAACATCTTTATTGGAGTATAATTGCTTTACAATGTTGTGTTAGTTTCTGCTGTATAACAAAGTGAATCAGCTATATGTATACATATATCCCCATATCTCCTCCCTCTTGTGTCTCCCTCCCACCCTCCCTATCCCACCCCTCTAGGTGGTCACAAAGCACTGAGCTGATCTCCCTGTGCTATGTGGCTGCTTCCCACTAGCTATCTATTTTACATTTGGTAGTGTATATATGTCCATGCCACTCTCTCACTTCGTTCCAGCTTACCCTTCCCCCTTCCTGTGTCCTCAAGTCCATTCTCTATGTCTGCATCTTTATTCCTGTCCTGCCCCTAGATTCTTCAGAAACATTTTTTTTAAGATTCCATATATATGTGTTAGCATATGGTATTTGTTTTTTTCTTTCTGACTTATTCACTCTGTTTGACAGACTTTAGGTCCATTCACCTCACTACAAATAACTCAGTTTTGTTTCTTCTTTTGGTTGAGTAATATTCCATTGTATATATGTGCCACATCTTCTTTATCCATTCATCTGTCAATGGACACTTAGGTTGCTTCCATGTCGTGGCTATTGTAAATAGAGCTGCAATGAACATTGTGGTACATGTGTCCTTTTGAATTATGGTTTTCTCAGGGTATATGCCCAGTAGTGCGATTGCTGGGTCGTATGGTAGTTCTATTTTTAGTTTTTTAAGGAACCTCCATACTGTTCTCCATAGTGGCTGTATCAATTTACATTCTCACCAACAGTGCGAGAGGGTACGCTTTTCTCCACACCCTCTCCAGCATTTATTGTTTCTAGATTTTTTGATAATGGCCATTCTGACTGGTGTGAGGTGATAACTCATTGTAGTTTTGATATGCATTTCTCTAATGATTAGTGATGTTGAGCATCCTTTCATGTGTTTGTTGGCAATCTGTATATCTTCTTTGGAGTAATGTCTGTTTAGGTCTTCTGCCCATTTTTGGATTGGGTTGCTTGTTTTTTTGATATTGAGCTGCATGAGCTGCTTGTATATTTGGGAGATTAATCCTTTGTCAGTTGCTTCATTTGCAAATATTTTCTCCCATTCTGAGGGTTGTCTTTTCATCTTCTTTATGTTTTCCTTTGCTGTGCAAAAGCTTTTAAGTTTCATTAAGTCCCATTTGTTTATTTTTGTTTTTATTTCCATTTCTCTAGGAGGTGGGTCAAAAAGGATCTTGCTGTGATTTATGTTATAGAGTGTTCTGCCTATGATTTCCTCTAAGTGTTTTATAGTGTCTGGCCTTACATTTAGGTCTTTAATCCATTTTGAGTTTATTTTTGTGTATAGTGTTAGGGACTGTTCTAGTTTCATTCTTCTACATGTATCTGTCCAGTTTTCGCAGCACCACTTATTGACGAGGCTGTCTTTTCTCCATTGTATATTCTTGCCTCCTTTATCAAAAATAAGGTGACCATATGTGCATGGGTTCATCTTGGGGCTTTCAATGCTGTTCATTGATCTATATTTCTGTTTTTGTGCTAGTACCATACTGTCTTGATTACTGTAGCTTTGTAGTATAGTCTGAAGTCCCAGAGCCCAGTTCCTCCAGCTCTTACCAGGAATAATTTGATTTAATTCCTTTAAACAGCTCTTTGAGAAGCATCCTAAATGTGCATTGTTCACACTCATTTTCATTTGTCCACCATCTATGCAGCCACTCACAGCAAATTTATCTATACTTGGGTACTGTGGACAGTTTTATTTTACAAATGAGACAAAGCAGGTCAGCTTTTATCCAGATTAATTAATAATCTTTTCATTTCTTCAAAAACTGCACTGAAGGCCAGCTATGTACCTTCATTAAGATGTGAAAATAAGATAAATAAGAGTCGTGCTCTCCTAGACCTTATATATTGGAATTGGGGAAACAAAAAATAAATGTAAAAGGTAATTTCTGTTGATGAGAAGTGCTATGAAAAAAATGTGAAGGATATGTGAATGATGTGGGTATAGGATAGGAAGAGGGAAGGCCTCACTGAAGAGATGCTGTTTGAGCTGAGTCCTACATGGTGAGGAGGAGTCAGCCATGTAAAGATATGAGAGACAAAAAGAAAATGCAAAGGTCAAAAGCAGGAACAAATGTCATTTGATTGAATAACAGAAAAAAATCTCTTGTGCCTGCATAAGAGTGAGCTGAGGGAGAGACAAGAGATTAATAGAGTGATAGGTGGGTCCAGATCACATGGGGCCTCCTTATATGTATGACTTTGTAATGCATTATCTAAACAAACACATATTTAATAATGGAAATAGACATTCTTAATAATTATATCAGGGCAGTAGGTATAAATCTGGAATTTCTTAGATTACCAGGATTTATAATTACCCCATTTATATGCCTAGGTAAAGAATTTGAATTTTATTCCAATATAGTTGTGAGCCTTTAGATGGTTTTAAGCAGGAAAGTGAAATAATGTGATTTGCATTTCATAAGTGATCACTTTGCTTTTGAGATCAGTTTTAGAGACTACTGAAGTAATCCTGGCAAGAAGTGATATTGGTTTCAATGATAGTAATAGAGCTGAAAAGAAAGTCAGTAATTTCATATATGTTTTGTAGATAATGTAGACAAGACATGCGTTCAATGTGTTAAGGGTGAGAGAAAAAGAAGAATGCAAGTGACTGCTAGGTTTTTGCCTACAGCCTTTGGGTGAATCATGATATCATTTCCTGATTTTGGAAAGATGACAGAGGAATTGGTTTCAGAAGATGATTGGGAATGAATAGAATCAGCAGTTTGATTTTGACTGTGTTAAGTTTGAGTTTCCTGTTAGAAATACAAGTGGATATATCAAATGAGCAACTGGGATATACTCTTTTTTCTTACTCTGTCTATTACAGCTTTTTTGCAATGCAATCTGTAGCCTCAATAAAACAATTTAAAATGGCATTCAAATATTCCACTAAAGCGATTTTTCACTCTATTATATTTTGTTTTCAATATCTGGTATTTGAAGTTGCTAACATTACCAATTGCCTTTCTAGGAAAGTATAGACCTGGGTGAAATCATGTTTTCCCTTTGTTATTTGCCAACTGCTGGACGTATGACATTGACAGTCATCAAGTGCAGAAATCTGAAAGCTATGGATATCACCGGCTCATCAGGTATGCACACAATTGGCTAGTGGGTTCATTCCCAAATAAAATATTCCACATAGACAAAGTTATATATGGCTCTTGAATTACTGAGTTCATTTGTCTGTTGTGGGACACTATAAAAGTAGAAAAAGAGATTACCAAATAAAGTGCTCCAAACACCTCTTTAGTTTACATTATCATTATGAAATTTTTAAAAAGTATTATCAAATAGATAGACTTTGAACTTGGGTTTTTATTTTTATTTCTTTCTCTACTGACTTAGTTCTTTCTCAAACATGCATTATTTACTATACACTTCCCTGCTTCCAACTAGTCAGTTGCTTATAAAGGAATATCCTTGGACTTTAAGCCATTCAATTTAAACTTGTGTTACTCTACAAGTAAGAGTCCTAGGAAGACGTATTTAGACTGAATTTATCTCCCTCACCTGATCTGCAAAGAAATAACAACATTCCAAGACCATCATTTGCATTTGCTCTCTTACCACCTTTCTAACTAAAAATCTGGACAACAACAGGGACTGAAAGAAATAATAAAGTAAATAAATACTCCTTAAAATTTCTTAAAGATATTCTTCAAGAAATTTCTCTTGTGCTAACTTTGTTAAAGAGGTAAAATCACATCATTCTCTTTAATCCCTTCATTTAGATCACCACAGTTCTGAAGGGTTATTTGTAAGTTAATAGGTGAACTCTGGCACAGCTCTGTGGAAGAAAAAATGATAAAGACAGAGTAGGGAGTTCAGTAGCATTTGTTGAATTAAACAAATAAGAAATAGTAATGGAGATATAGTAAAAGATGACATGGGGAGTAGAATCTATAACTTTTTGGTTCTTCAGAACAAAGAAATAAACTAAATTTGCATCACAAAAAGTATGAGGAAACTCTCAGTTCTAATGTAGAGAGAACGCCAGGATATACTAAGTGAATAAAAAATGAGGTACAAGAGGGCTTCCCTGGTGGTGCAGTGGTTGAGAGTCCGCCTGCCGATGCAGGGCACACGGGTTCGTGCCCCGGTCCGGGAAGATCCCACATGCCGCGGAGCGGCTGGGCCCGTGAGCTATGACCGCTGAGCCTGCGCGTCCAGAGCCTGTGCTCCGCAACAGGAGAGGCCACAACAGTGAAAGCCCCGTGTACCACAAAAAAAAAAAAAAAAAAAAAAGGTACAGCATAAATATGGATATCATGCTCCCTCCTATGTAAGAATGAGGAATCTTAGAATATATATCATGTTGCTAATATTTGCATGAAGAAATACTTGAGTGATACACAAAAACTGAGTGATGGAGAGGTATGGGGACAGATGGGAGGGAGACTTCTCACTGCACATCTTCCTCTATCTCATTTTTGAACTATGTCATGAATTTCCTATTCATTTGTTAAAATTTGCAATGCATAGTTGAAATATAAAGATAGAAAAAAAGCAAATAAATTCCACAATCATTTTGGTGAAAAGGTCATAGGTAAGTAAATGCTGACAAACTTAAACAGCACGCTGCAAATTATTGTTTATTTTACTCTTTCTACCATGTATCAAAAGAGAACCAAATTTCAAGACAAGCAAACAACATCAAAGTTGTAATTAAGTGCAAGACTACTTTTTATTTATATGAAGCTTCTCATCAGGGGAGTGCATGTTTTGAGAACATCACCTCATTAATTCTCACAACAGCCTTGTGAATCAACTAAGGAGCCAGTAAATTGTCCTTGTCACTAGTAGAGAAATGTCATCAGAGACATGATGGGGGTAGCAAACAATAAACTAGGACTCGTTCTCATTGTTAATGA
Source organism: Stenella coeruleoalba (assembly GCF_951394435.1). NCBI lineage: Eukaryota > Metazoa > Chordata > Mammalia > Artiodactyla > Delphinidae > Stenella > Stenella coeruleoalba. Next base: position 74,721,871 of record NC_137157.1, read on the forward strand.
GAGGCCTAGGCCTGGAAGCTCATACATAGAATTATATCACAAAAATAAGCTTCTTCCTTAGAAAATATTTCCTATTATTAAAACATTGAAAAGTAAATAGGAGTCTGTTTCTGCTTTATAAATAAGTTAATTTGTATCATTTTTTTTAGATTCCACGTATAAGCGATATCATGTGATACTTCTCTTTCTCTGTCTGATTTACTTCACTTCTTAGTATGATAATCTCTAGGTCAATCTATGTTGATGCAAATGACATTATTTCATTCTTTTTTTGAGTATTATTCCACTGTATATATGTACTACATCTTCTTTATCCATTCCTCTGTCGATGGACGTTTAGGTTGCTTCCATGTCTTGGCTATTGTAAATAGTGCTGTAATGAGCACTGGGGTGCATGTATACTTTTGGACCATGTTTTTCTTTGGATATATGCCCAGGAGTGGGATTGGAGGATCAGGTGATAGCTCTATTTTTAGTTTTTACGGAACCTCCATACTGTTCTCCATAGTGGCTGTACCAATTTACATTCCCACCAACAGTGTAGGAGGGTTCCCTTCTCTCCATACCCTCTCCAGCATTTATTGTTTGTGGACTTTTTGATGTTAGCCATTCTGATTGGTGTGAGGTGATATCTCATTGTAGTTTTGATTTGCATTTCTCTAATAATTAGTGATGTTGAACATCTTTTCATGTGCCTTTTGTCCATCTGTATGTCTTCTTTGGAGAAAAGTCTATTTAGCTCTTCTGCCCATTTTTTGATCAGGCAGTTTGTTTTGATGATATTAAGCTTCACAAGCTATTTGTAAATTTTGGAGACTAATCCCTTGTCGGTCACATCATTTGCATATATTTTCTCCCATTCTGTGGGTTGTATTTTCATTTTCATTTTATTTATCATTTCCTTTGCTATGCAAAATCTTTTGAATTTAATTAGGTCCCATTTGTTTATTTTTGTTTTTATTTCCATTACTCTGGGAGATGCATCAAAAATGATATTGCTGTGATATGTCAGAGAGCCTATGTTTTCCTCTAAGAGTTTTATAGTTTCCAGTCTCACATTTAGGTCTTTAATCGATTTTGAATTTATTTCTGTGTACGGTGCTAAAGAATGTTCTAATTTCATTTTTTCACATGTAGCTATCCAATTTTCCCAGCACCATTTATTGAAGATACTGTCTTTCCTCCATTGTATAGTCTTGCCTCTTTTGTCGTAGATCACTTGACCATAGGTGCATGGGTTTATTTCTGGGCTTTCTATCCTGTTCCATTGATCTATATTTCTATTTAAACAGACTCACAGACTTAGAGAATGAACTTATGGTTACCAGAGGGGAAGGGTTGGGGGGACAGATAGTTAGGGATTTGGGGGTTGACATGTACACACTGCTATATTTAAAATGGATAACCAACAAGGACCTACTGTATAGCACAGAGAACTCTGCTCAATATTATGGGACACCTAAATGGGAAAAGAATTTGTAAAAGAGTAGATACAGGTATACGTATAACTGAATCACTTTGCTGTACACCTGAAACTAACACAACATTGTTAATCAACTGTACTCCAATATAAAATTAAAAGTTAAAATAAATAAATAAATAGGAAACAGCCATTGAACATTTCCCTTTTACCTTGTTTTCCTCTATATACCCTATTTCCAGCCATAAAATGTGTTTTTTCTCCTTGATACAAATGCTTATGAAATATACAGAGACATTTTTCTAGAGCCTAAAAATCACCATTTCATTCATTTGCTCAAATAAATTAATGTTGCCATGTTTTTGGCTTATTCTAATGAAATAAGTTTTGTTACTTTGTTACATTGATGGAAAGAGAGAAAAGATGGTTGTGGTGCTACAGTTGGAGGGTAACTATAATGAAAAAAAAATGAAGGTAGAGCAGACACTGATTGTTTTGACCACCTAGCATACTCACCCCAATGCCAATACCCTCTCCCAAAACCATGCCTCCTTTTTATAAAAAGATACAAAAAGTAAGACTTTTTAAAGAAACTTTTGATAAATATTGTATAATTTTCTATAATACTGTAACAGTTTTTCTACTTAAGGTGGCAGGGGTAAGAAAGTAGAGATCAGTCAGCTAGGGCAGAACTTGTTAACAATTATTTGACCTCTTTGGCCCATAAAAATATAGCCTGACTAAAATTTTATCTTTCCAGTTGACATTATACAGACAATTCATATGAGGAAACTTCCCTGAGAACATCTGTAAACCAAATATCACCTTTTCATTGTATACTGTTGAGCATTTAATAAATGATTTGTAGTGATCATTTCTTCAATCCAAACTCTTTATCAAGCACTATGACTAAAAAGGTACTAAGATTAGTACTTTTTCCAACAATTCAAGACAATTCCCACATAGTTTTTGCTAATTTCAATTCACTGTGATTATATATACTTATCTAGATACAATGTTGCTCTTTCATAAATTTTAGCCTTCTTATTCTAAATCATTTTGAAGGAAATTAAATTTAATACAATTATTTTTACTTGTTAGGATTACATTCCCTAGAAATCACTTGGGACAAAACATGTCCTCAAATAGCTGTGATTAAAAGACACATTATAGTTTAGACTGGCTCTTGATAAACTAGTGAGTTTTCTCTGTTGTATTAAACACAGTGATCAAGTTAATTCTTTTCTAGTCCATTCAGTAAGAAGTCCTAGAGAGTCTATTACCCCCAATTATGCCATTTGAATTTAAAACCGGTAACACTAAAGGGCTTAATATACTACTTTTCTTATTTAGTAACAATTAACCACAGTTTTATTTATGCTTTGTACTATTACTTTCATTTTAATAAAATTGCCTTCCCGTGATAGATCCTTATGTCAAAGTGTCTCTGATGTGTGAGGGTCGAAGATTAAAAAAGAGGAAAACGACTACAAAGAAAAACACTCTAAACCCTGTGTACAATGAGGCCATTATTTTTGATATCCCTCCGGAGAATGTGGACCAGGTCAGCCTCTCCATTGCAGTCATGGATTATGACAGGTACGTTCATCCCTCTACTCACTGAATAACAGCTACATTTAGTCATATGCAGACCAAATTCAGCTTTTCAGGTTATTTACTGCTACAAGAGTTTTAATTTAAACTGGAATGGATAAAAATTATTCATTCAAAATTAATTTTATTCTATGTTATTATTTATCCTTTATCTTTTCCAAAAGACATCATTCTTAAGTTGAAGGACAGGATACCTGCAGATGGTGAAAGAATGGGGTACATTATAGGAAGCACTTTTGTGAAGTCTTTTTACAGTAACAACATAAATTACAATCAATGTATTTTGCTTTCCCAGCTGGGCTGGAATATGAATATCATGATACTGAGCTCTATCATTAACTAGCACTGTGAAAGGGCAAGTTATCTCTTAGAAATTCACTTTTCCATTTGTAAAACATCAGTGTAATGTGCAGCTGTGAGCAGTGAGTATTAACAGTGGAAGGTGAATAGTGTCCATAGCGTTATGCCTTGAGGCTTTCACACCAGTCTTAAATCATTGCTTTGTGGATAGTTCTTCCAGTTCACACACTTTGATTACTTCTCCTTTCACAAAATAAATGGCAAACTCCCGAGTGAAGCTCTGAAGCTTCTTCCTGCTGCAGCACCCACTCCTTCCTTTTCTGAAATGTTGCCCTGTATCAACATTTCAGATACAGGTATCTCGTGTATGCGAGATATCTCGTTTGCACGAGATACCTGTGTATCTCATGTCACCCATGCTTTACAGCCCTGCTCAAGGCACCACTTCTGTGTCTCTCTTGGCTAACCAATCTCTTCTCCCTCTGAACTTTTGTCCCACTAAAGGTTTATATGTCTTATTTGATCCTTGCTATATACTTATTTTTATTGTTTTGCTTTTTATATTTATAAGACTTTCAGAAAGGAATCCTGTATGTTTAACCTACAAAATTATCAGCACATAGGCAATGTCTTATTTTGTTCTAATGATAACACAAGTGGGACAGAGTACACATACACAAATATTCAAAGAGTGTCTATTTTATATCATTATGCAAATGGCAGTAACCAAGACCCTATAACATAGAGACATTAAAAATGGTATCCTCTGGATGAGAGCTAGAAAAATGAAGCGCTGAAAAATACAATGATTTATACCATCTATTTGAAATTAGTTTATATCACAGTTTATAAAACAAGTTGACACAATTTAAAGAGAGAGAGAGAGAAATCTTGAATTAGTTAAAATGGCAAACTTTAAAAATGTTGTAATGTTTTCATCAGAAGCCCTTATTCTGCTTTACCAAAAAATTACTCCTATTGATTTCTCACAGCATAGATTGCAGATAAATACAACTGAGGATTCGTCACCCAAATAATTTTAGGGAAATGGACCCTGACAATATATAAAATAGAAAGATTAAAAGTTATTTCTAAAATATGCTTTTTTGGGAAACTTCATATTAAAAGAAAAGATACTAAGCCTACATATCTATTAATACATCAGTGACAGGAAGAAAGTAATGTAATGTCCTAAAATCATCTCAAAACTTTCCTTATAGATAGATGTATGTCAAAATAATCCTCAAGAAAATGCCTTTAAATTCCATTCCATTCTTGAAAAGCAGCTTACCATATGTATGCTTGAGTCAACTGTCTTGATTCAAGTCCTGCCTCTGTCTCTTACTAAGTGTACAAAGGCAGGCAGGTCCCTTAACTTCTGGGTGTTTAATTTCTTTGTCTATAAAATGAGATGATGATAATGATATTCATGGTCATGGTGTGAGGATTAAGTGAGTCAGTACATTTAAATTACTTAGAACAGTGTCTGGCATATAACAAGCTCTTTAAAAATATTAATATCATTATTATTTTGATTTGTTGCTATGAAAACAAGGTATGAATAGAAAATAAGAATGTTGTTCAGTATGCTCTGGTACTATGCAATAATAAGTCAAATGCCATGGTTCAAAATGTAGCCCTGCCCTGTTTAATTGTAATACAAGCAGTAATGTTCACTGACATATCATTTAGAATCAATTAATTATGGTCATTTATACAAGAAAGTGGGTATTGAGCTCTTGGTAAGAAATGTAGGCATCATTATAAAACATTAAACCTTTTGGAAAGAAGGCAATTAGAATTACATCACTTAAAGTTAATGGGTCTGCTACCAAGAAAGAAACTCATCATGTAGGTAAGGACCAGCTGGCATTTCTCATTCACACTATTCTTATTATTGTGAAATGTTCTCAATTTACAGAGCACTAAAATGGTTTGTGTGTGATCCTTTTACAGATTCATTTTTGAATGCTGATCCTGTTTAGTAAATTTTAGCCTACTTAAGACTTTTCATTTGATCTGAAGTAGTTTAATATGTAAAATTATCTAGAACTTACCACAAAATCTACTCTTTTAATCATAAGTTTAAAATTCGGTTTAAGGTGTGTGAAACTTATCTTTGAATGTTGGAATGAAAGCAAAATATTCTCCAAATCATAGGGTAGGACACAATGAAGTCATAGGAGTATGTAGAACAGGACTGGACGCTGAGGGTCTTGGGCGAGACCACTGGAATGAAATGCTGGCCTATCACCGAAAACCAATAACACATTGGCACCCCTTGCTGGAGGTAAGCTCTGGGACTCTCTCACATCTACTCTCTTCTTTATCTCTTGCTTAAATATTATTTATCTGCTAACACTTCACTAATGTTTTATATATTCACCTATTTTTTAAAATAGATATTGTTCTTGCTTTTGTCCCACAGACTCTATCATCCAGTATGAAAAGTTCTGTGTGCCTTGTTGGTTTTTAAAAACCACTAAACTTTCTGAGTTTGATATTCCTTTACAGTGAGCCCATAAAAACTGCAAGCCTATTATTTTCTTTGCATTGTCTGAAAACTTATATCAGTGAGTGGTGGAACAATCAAGTAAATTCATTACTAACTGGAAACTGAATTTTCCTGCTTCTCTTTTGTGAAAACAGCTACCTCACCTAAACTTCTCCAGAATCCCTAAATAGGGGTACTATCACCTAATACAGCTCATCTATGTAAGGGGACAGATATACATCCACTGACTCTGGTCAGGAAGTAAAAAGGCTCACAGATTTTTAAAAATATTTTTTGTCTGAGTTGAAAACCTGGCTCTGCTGTGTGACTACATATTACACTCTGTAATAGCAGTAAACTCATAGAGTAAAACTAAATAAAATGCTGAATGTTAAGTGCTTAGTACAGAGTATGGCACAGTGTTTGCTCTAATTATAACTAATATTAATAGTTATATTAACCAGAAGAAGTATCAATACCAGTTTCTATCAGGATTTTTAGCCATGAAGGCAGTTGTCAGAGACTATGGGAGTCTCTTGAAGAGTGTCAAAATAAATAAATAGAGAAGAGTCTCAAAATAAATCATTTATATGACCTGATTAACTGAGAGGTAATGCAGGTTGATAAAAGGTTGTATGGTAGAGGGTGGAATTCATGCAATTTAATAAAAAGTTATGATAGCCACATAGTAAGTGAAGGATACATTGCCATCTCTCCCATGGATAAGATTCTGCTTCTTGTTCTGTCACTAAGTACAGGGTTGAATAGGAGAGACAGAGCAGTGTAATTAAATGTCAGTGAGCCCTGGTTCTAAGCTCAGCTTAGTCACAAAAATGTGAACTTGGCTGTGTTACTCAATACTCTATAGGGAAAATTCGATGAACACTGTATAAACAGCACATGCTCAGACAACAGAGGTGAACTGTCACCATAGATAAGATATCTGCTTTATTATATTAATGTTCCAAATCTTTACCTCACTTCATCATTTAATGTAAATCATAAAAGACAGACAGACATGCAAATGCACATTCACACAGCACTTTCCCCTAAGTAATAGCTCAACGAGTCCTGAGAAGGTTGTTTCATTTCAACAATGTGTATTGTCTAAAGTATAGTCTACTGCTTTACTATCCATTTCCTGATTCTCATCTTTGTTTTCATGTAAAGTTTGAAAAGTGAATATTAAATCTAAGAATCTAGACATGAGAGTAAATTTTTCTGGGCAGAGAACCACACTGAAGGGAGACATGGATTCTAACCCTTGCTCCTCTGGCTGTCTAATCCTAGGCAGACCACCTACTCTGTCTGCAGCTACATTCTCCCATATTTAATGAAAATAGAAAGGCCCACCCCTACAGAGTTCATAGGAATGATGTAGGGAGAAGTGAGATAATGTGGCCAACAACTTTTAACTAATGAAAGGACAGATGTTGTATGACCCAAGGCATATTATACTTATGACTGTTTAATAAGAAGTTATACATTTATATGATGAAGAGGAGCTATGAAATAGGCATGTGTTTGTGTCTGAGAACTTGTGAATATTTTTCAGTCATCGTAGAATATATAGGAAGAATAAGCTACAATATGGGCCTCAGAAGAATATCCCAGATATATTTCTCTAGCAGCTGACTATCAGAGGACAAGTGGGCCAAAAAGATTATGTAAATATACTTTCTCTAGCAAATAGCTTCTTTTTTTCCAACTCCTGTACCTACATTCACTGATCAAACAGAACATAGGGACTGGAGACCTAACAACTGGCTGGATTTTGAATTGTGGGAAAGTGTACATGTGGTACATGTGTAATTATGTTTTGTTGCCACAGCAGGGATTAAAATGAGAAGGGAACAATTATTCAAGAGCTGAGTAAGTTGGTAAGAGGAGACTAAAGCATCACTTGGAAAATCTGGCTACTTGTACCTAGATACAAAAGTTTATTCTATTGTAATTAAACTTTTAAAATACACATAATATTTAAAGACCATGAGAAATTATTCTTTATCACTCGTGGCTCCCATTTTCCCAGTCCCTCTCATCTCATTAATTGCTCCTATTAAAAATCACCTCCTGCCTTAGAGCAAGTGGAATGCAGTCTCTTGTGTCTTGAACCTTCTTGTTCTTACCCAGCAATTGCCCCCGACTGTAGTAAACCATTAGTTATTTTACAATAAGAACTAAAAGCCTGTGATAGAATGCGAAATGAATCTGCAGTTGCTCTGCATGCCATCTATGTACCATGCGCTACCTACATCTCTGTTAGATGTTTGTGTCCCCTCATGATACCTGAGAAGGTGAGTTTTGAAAGGCATGGGTAGTTATGTATGTCTTCTCTTCAGAGGCTTGCATTATCAGGGGTGAATATTCACTATTAAAAGGTAACAACAATTACCCACTTTATTATTTTTTACACTAGATCATATATTATGAAATTATTATCTTTCAGTTACCTGGCCGGGCAACCAGTTTTGATAGTCAAGGATCCTGTCCATCTCCCAAACCACCTTCCACACCATAATGCTTTCAAAATAAGACCATTATAATAAGGACCCAGGACCGTGTACTCATCAGATCAAAAAAAAAAAGTGGAAGATTTGATCTCATTTAAAATATATCCTGATAATGAACAAATGATGTGCAATTTTTATTTACCTTTTTTGTCTGTTTATTAACTTTGGACATCTTGATGTATTTTACTTGAATACAAATGGTCCTTACATAAGGCTTTTTATTCTTTGTGTCATATGCCAATTAGCACAAAGAATGTTTTCACTGAGTTGTGAATTATTTGCATAAGCAAAGAATACATTTTTTGAAAATAATCCATACTTATCTAAAATTAAATAGTTAATGCTGCTATTGTATAAAGAAGCACATGTCACATATGTATGGTTTTGACTTTATTAAAACTATGTTCATTTCTAGCTGTGCACATGTTTCTATATACACTTTAAGGGAAATTCTGAACTTTACTCACAGCATTAAATCCTTGAATAATCAAATTAATATTACTTATCTGATAATATATTCTTTCATTCTCAACAAAATCTTTTCTTGGTGAAGTTTGGCTCTGCTAAACTCAAAACTTTTTCTTTCAAGCTTGTTCTTTAATATATAGAGAAACAAAACTATAATTTGAAGAACCTCTTTGAGTATAAACTAAGAAGTAATATTTAGTAGCTGGAAAATGGAGATTGAGCTATTTGGGCTACTATTTTCTATTGTCTTAAAGTTACATTAGTTCAAACATCTGTAGCACTATTTAACTCATATTTTAAAAATTCTATTACTCTTAATCTCAAATGTAGCATTAGTATTCCTAAGTGAATAGAATCAGAACTCATGAGTCTTCATAAGGTTCTCAAGTACTGTGACATGTTTATTTTGTGACATAAAGCTATCACATAGATCCTGTATTTCTGATAGGCATACTGACACCAAAGGTACAATAAATGTCTGTGCTCATTGTCGTTTGGATTGTACAGAGTAATGGGGACTTTTAAACTCAAACAGAAGTAATTTTTAGAAGTGGGTATTTTCTTAAAGAAAAAAATGACATTTTTCAGCAAATTATAAAACTATACCATAAATAATACAACTTGAACATTTAATATAAATAAATAATTCTTAAGGCCCAGACCCACAGTCTTTTGTGAAAGGCATTTGCCTTCATAAGGATCAAGGATCAGGTCACTAGTCGTAAAAACTATGCAAATGTTTTTACATGACAGAACTTTCCTTTAAATCATGTCAACTTTTTATTGTCTTGTTTCTGGGCCCTATTGGAATATATCTATATTGAATGACCCCCAACCTTACTTTTGAGATGTGTACCATGGATAGTGCATATTTCAAGCTCATTCCAAGAGAGAAGGTTAAACCCCACCCCCCAAAAAAAAACTAAAAAGCAAGAAAATCTGCAGGTAGGCTATAAAAACGTATTCATCAGAATGAGAAAATTTTATCAGTAATTACAAAGTTTTGATTTTAGTAAAATCCTTTATTTTTAAATATTAAAAAATACAAAGTTTCAAAAATCTTGAAATTTTGTATGTTGGCATCTCTCATATGATGGTATTACTATTAATTAAGATGTAACTATTTTACACATTAATATTTTAAAGTCAAACGCAGTTCCCTAAAATTTTTCAAAAATGCTTGTGCCATCTTAATGAAAACAAGTATTCCTGGTTAACATTTTCTAATTTAAAATAACTAAAGAAACCTGTTGGACATACCTGGTTACCTTATCAAGCCTAAAAGAACCACTTGCTATAGACAGAATGAGGATGACACTTCCATTTTGTAAGTCTTTGTTTTACTGGAAAATAAAATTGTCAAATGGGAAGATTCAATGAAATAACATATTTGGAGACAATTGTTTATAGGTATTGCTGCAACTTACAATTAATTAGCAACTCTATTTCCTTAGTATAATAATTATTTTTACCTGAAAATATATTTTAAGGGCTTTATATTCATGCTTTTCTTTGCCTCCTATGGAGATAAAGTCAATGTTTATGATGAAAAATGCAAACAATCAGCCAAAAAGGAGACGTTAATATGGCTATTGTAGATTAAATGTTTAAGGTAATTTTTTTTAATGTTTCCTAGGGATTAGAATAAACTCACCATGACTGAGCATTTGTTAATCTTTGAGAGATTAAGGAGAGAAAATTAGTAACTCAGATTTCATGCATCATTTAAAATGGTAGTTCATATTATAAAAATGTAATTCTACCATTTTCAATACAATACACCATCACTCTGCACAGTCGTGCATCCATACAAACATAACTTATCCTCTTTCTACCTGTGGTTGAAGATGGAATGTTTTTCATTTCAGTATTTAAAATAAGGTTTGATGTTACAGATATCCTCCACTAATTTGTGTGGAACACCACATTTTAATGACAGCACTGACACATTATGAAGTTACAATTTAGGTATATAATGAATACCTAATTCCAGGGACTTATTCAGGGACTTGCCAAACATAAATCTAAGAAAAAGGAACAAGTGTTGACTAATTAGCATAACAACACTGATGTTCTTTTTGGTTTTGTTTCTTTATTTATTTTACCTGATTCACTAAGTAATCAGGTGAATGAGGAAATTGAGTCTGAAAAAATATTAATGTTTGTGGAGTATATAATCTTCTCACAAAAATCTGAACAGCTGATGCTTTTTTTACCCTGGTTTCTTAATACTTTTATGGACAATTTTAATTTTTTTGTCAGGTCAGCTCTGTTTCTAGTACTTTATTTTACATATAAAACTTAGGATGTTAATAAATTCATAGTTCAGTAAAAAATATCATCAGGACTAGTGCCAGGGAACAAGAGATGGGAACACAGAACCAAGCACCCACTTTCTTATGCAGTTTTTGGGAGTGATTGCATGTTCTAGTTACTGGAGGGAGCTCACAACTGATTGCTACTGACTCAGGTATTAGATAAAAGCAAAATATATTTGAACCTACTTGGTTGTGATATTTAATTGACACCTGTCTTTATTCTTCTGTAATGTCTGTTATTTTAAAATTGCAAATGCAATAAAAACTATCAGCCTCTTAAGGCTTTAATTTAATGATTAATTGCTTCAAAAATGAAAAATCCAAACTTTCACTTCTTTCTCAACTTTTACTATCCATGAAACAAAATATAACTCATTTCAGAATGAGTTATCAGAAGAGCCAGAGACTATTGCAAATAAAGGGACACAAAATCTTAACATTGAAAACATTGTTATTTCTTTACCTCTTTAAAAACAATATTCGATATCGTCTCAGATATATTTTCATGGAATGGATTTCCATATGATTTTTTTGCCACTTTAGTTGCAATTATGACCAAGTAATTTAATTACCTGATAATTTTAAAAAATGAAAGAAAGAAAACTAGAGGTGATGAGGATTTAAGAAAATTATTCATCTTCCAACTAAATCTGTTCTTGAAGCAGCTCTGGTTGTTCTGATGTACTTTAATTGATTTAAACTTTTCTAGTTTGTAGGCTGCCAAAAAGAAATGATACAAAAGCATGGAAAGTAAAATAATTTAAATTAAGAATCTATATAACTAAATGGCAGTTAAATGCAGATGTTAAAGCATATGGAAATAAAGATATTGAATGCAAAATCAAAAACCAGCTTTGTATTTTAACTTTTAGGAGAAAGTAAATTCTCTAACACTGTTCAAAAAACCCATGACATAGCATTTTAATAGTTACTCAATGATATGGCTCAGGATGTGATTCATCTGAACCTACTAAGACCCACTATTTAAAAGAAACTAGTGAGTTTTTATTTTATATGGGAAAGAGAGTTAATTAAACTAAATGTTTCCAATATGTTATTCAGTGATACTCTTTAAGGTAAGAATTTTCTATTTCATTAAAAGACTTCCTATATTTGTTCAATCTTATATTAAAGTGAACAGAAATTTAGTTAAAGATGCATTGGTAATACCTGTAATCTGGCAATTACAGTTAACCAAAAGGATGTGCATTTGAACAGTGGCAATTAATTAGTATTCAGTTCAGAGGTTTTCTCATCAAAGCAAGAAATTGTTTTTATTTCCACCCTGTTCATTATGAAGATCGGTAACCAGGGCTTGACTTAATAGCATGATAATATCATGCTGTAGAGACCTTAAAAAGAAAGCAGTAAATTAAGGACTGAGGTGGGACTTAAAGATTATTGAATGCAAACATTTTGGATATTAGAAATGGTGATTGAAAAAATAAGTAGAAGATATATATGAGAAAAGATAGGTTTCTTCATGCTTGAAATGATTTAAATACACTTCTATAAGGAGAATTGATTACAATAGTCCTATTTTTATCTCTTCTGAAACACTGGAAATGACTTGCCATTAATGGATCTAAAGCTGCAAATAGTATTTATATGGAAATGTTTTAATCTCAAACTGACGATGATTTCTTTGAAGCTCAACTGGGTCATGAATACCCTCTCCAAAGAGCAAACTATGCCTGATTTTGTCATAAAAGGGTAAAAATAGATCATTTTCTTCAGAAATTTTGTTGTGATTTGTGTCTGCTATGCACAGGATCCCTATTTACTGTACAGGATGGTGGATTTCAATTATATATACAAAATATTTGCATTTATACTTTTTTATAAACAAAAAGTCCAACTCAAGTTTATGTCATTAACTTTTTATTGACCCTTCCAATTGAGATAAATTATTGAGTGCATCTGCAAAATATAGATAAATTATGGAACACATGAAGTGAGATCCTCATTGAAGAATGAAGAATGAAGAAGTCAAATAGAAATATCTCACACTGTAAATATGGTGATTCCACTAATGAATATTCCAAAATATTTGCCAGTTATTCTAAACTGGCAGAATACATGAAAATTCTTCATTTCATACATGACATTGAATAATTTGGATCCATCATATTTGTTTTTTTGTATCCTTCAGTCATTGTTCATAAGGTGGCTTTTTAATTGAAGTTTGTGATATAATATGTAGCCTTTGTTCAAATCAAAATATTTGACTTCTGTATTATAGAACAAAATTTTTTTAATCTTTTGAAGTTCATGTTTCTGGCTTTTGTACATGGTAACCAGCCATTTGTGAAATTTGACAGCATATAATTGTATTACTTAGAACAAATGTTTTGCAACCACCTTTAAAAGATGTTACACATTTCAGTATTTTTACAACGTCTTCTTTAAAATGTGTGAACATATTTGTTAGGTTCAGATGAATTATGAAACAATGAAACCTCAAAGCTGTTGTGAAGTGTACAGTTTATGAGATTACTTTTGTAAAAGAAAAAGGGAAAGCACTTGAAATATAATTTTACTGTTTCATATGTATTTTGAAAAATAAAGTGATTATAAATTATTTTTTCTTGCCTTTGAAGAAAACATCTTTTTCAGATTTAATTTTGAGACATTTATGTTGCTAAGTCTTTCTTTAATAGTCATTATTTTTGGCACTCATTAGAGAGCAGAGTAATTCATTTATCAATAATTCAGTAACTAGAGCAACTGAATATACTTTAAAAACCTCACTTAATACATATCATTATTTTAACAAAATTATAAACTTAAGGTCCTGGATTATTTCCATTAAGGTATAATGAAACAATCATTAGTCAAGTGTTAAGAGAGGTAAATGCCATTTACACATCTTAGCTACATTTTTTTCATCTGCAAAAACTCCCTATAAATAACTTAGCAGGTGATTCAGTAGTTGGGAATACCAGTTATTTTGTTTGGTTCTGTTTTACCTCAGATTTTCAAAAATATTTTCATAAGGATTATACATACAGCAACTAGTTTTAAGCAATCAACACAGCAGTGAATCAAAGGAAATCATAATCATTGATAAAACAGATGCTCTGTACCTAGAGTCACTGTTTAAAAAAAATACAACTCCTAAGAAGAAGCAAATAAATAAGTCTATGCCTCTGTTTAGAATGCAGGATAATGAGAAGTCAATGATCTGACTTGTCTGGCCTTGCTTAAGTTCCTACATCCAAAATGTTTGAGGAGCCAACATGAAATCTAAGCTGTTTAGATTAGTTTTTTAAGTTGCTTCTTAAAAATATTAGTCAAATGGCAACTCTTAAAGACTTTTTGTTAGTATTTCTAAATGTCTCCCCAGGAAGTGTTTATATTTATATTTGCACTAACAATATATGAGCGTTTCCAGTTACCCTAGTCAGTACTTGGCACTATTATTATTTGAATCTTTGCCAATTTAAACACAACAAAAATGATATTTCATCAGTGTTTTAATTTTATTTATTTTTTATCCAGTGGTATTAAACATTTTTCATATATTTTGATTGGAAATTTGAATTTTACTGCTTAAGACTTTTCTCATTCTTCTGTTGGAATTGTCTTCTTTATTCTTTTTTTTTTTTTTCTTTTGTGGTATGCAGGCCTCTCACTGTTGTGGCCTCTCACGTTGCGGAGCACAAGCTCCAGATGCGCAGGCTCAGCAGCCATGGCTCACGGGCCCAGCTGCTCCGCAGCATGTGGGATCTTCCCGGACTGGGGCACAAGCCTGTGTCCCCTGCATCGGCAGGTGGACTCTCAACCACTGCACCACCAGGGAAGCCCTTTATTCATTTTTTAGAGGTTTTTATTCCTTTTTTTTTTTAACACAAAGATATTCTTCATAAGACCACATCTCAAACTGATTTCCATTCTGCAAAGCGGAAGGCATATAATATTAGGTTATAATCTGTAAAGGCAGTTTATACAATCTATACAAATGAAAACTATATAATAAAAATATATGTGAGATACAAAGTACAATCAAAAGTTACCGTGTTTTATCTTAAAAAGCAGGAGTTATTATCTTGACAGTATACTAGATCATTTTGTGCTGTCACTACCAGTGTATCTGAAAGAATTTGAGGACATCCAGTTCATGAATAAGCCATTATTTATGCTATTTTTTAAATTAATTTTTATGTTAGATTTGAACAGTTTCAAATCTATCCACTTTCATAAAATAATACAGAATGAAGGGAAGATATATCCATTAATGTCTACAGAAAATAAAACAAAAAATGTGAACTGTAACCACAATAGGACACTTGCCAAACAGTTTTCATGTTTTTTTAACCTCATTTTTCCTTCAAATGAAAAATAAAATCATCCAAAATTCTACATACAAGTATAAATTATGTGGACAGAATCAACCCCAACTGTGAATGCACTTAGCGAGTCTAATTGTTTAGCTTGTATGCATTTCATGAGCAAGGTTTGAGGGGAGGTGGTGTTTGTTTGCTTTTTATAATTTCCAGGATATATATGACTGAAAATTGTACCTTAAATGTGAAGGTAGACTTGAGTCAGTGACAGGAACTTGAACCAGGATGTAAAGGAACTAATAGATAAGAATTATACTGAGAACACAAGATACAAACAGGCCACCAAACTGCACAACTCCTAGAGGCATTGATCACACTACTCTATGTAAATGGTGCCTGCAACAACACATGAATCTAACCACCTTAAATTAGTGAATAACAAGGAAAAAGCATACTGAAAGCTATAGCGGTACCTTAACCAGAAGCAGTAATTAAAAGCTAGAGTTAAGAATTGGGGAGATTTTTTTTTTTTTAACTGCAGAGCACAGCTTTGATCAAATGGTAAGTCTGGATTTTATTCTCTACATATCATGAAATGTAAAAGCTTATATTTATAGAATTTTAAAATATTTTCACATTTGCTGTTTCTTAATTCTTACCAAAGTCATGTGGGTTGTATCACTCCAATTTTACAGAGATGGTGATTGTGGTTAAGAAAGATTAAGTGAAAGCCCAAGGTCACAAAGTAGATGGTGAGACTGGGCTTCAAATCTAGATCTTTGGGCCTCAAATTACAAGCATAAGCAACTTGATGCTTTTCAGTATAACACTTTAAAAATAAAAAAGACAGCTAATTGGATTTTTTGCCTCTTTAGATAAATCACCAAGATGAAAGATGTATAAACTTTATTACCTTTACTCTTCCCTAAATTGAGATCAGTTGTATCTGCCTGAACTACTAATTAGTTAAAGTATATGTCATTTTTATAACATGTAAACCACTATGCAAATAGTAGGCACTAGTTTTATCACCAACATAATTCTCATCATTAATACCTAAAACCCATGAATGGGGTAAATATTTTCAAGTGCCATAAGATAGCATTATCTGCAGATCAATTTGCTAAGAAGAAGGAACTGTCTTCTGATACTGAATTTACCTTGACCTGATGAAAAAAGAGCAAAGATGGGAAAAGAAGGAGTATAGAATCCTGCTAATAATATCTCATTTAAAAATTAGTTTTCGGGAGAGACCTTCAAGATGGCAGAGGAGTAAGAAGTGAAGATCACCATCCTCCCCCAAAATACAACAGAAATACATCTACATGTGGAACAACTCCTACAGAACACCTACTGAACACTGACAGAAGACCTCAGACTTCCCAAAAGGCAAGCAACACTCGACATACATGGCCATGTGGCTGACAGGGTCTTGGTGCTCTGGCCAGGTGTCAAGCCTGTGCCTCTGAGGGGCGACAGCCAAGTTCAGGACATTGGTCCAACAGAGACCTCCCGGCTCCATGTAATATCAAATAGGGAAAGCTCTCCCAGAGATCTCCATCTCAATGCTAAGACCCAGCTCCACTCAACGGCCAGCAAGCTACAGTGCTGGACACCCTATGCCAAACAGCAAGACAGGAACACAATGCCAACCATTAGCAGAGAGACTGCCTAAAATCATAATAAGGTCACAGACACACTAAAACACACCACCGGACACAGTTCTGCACACAAGAAAGGCAAGATGCAGCCTCATCCACCAGAACACAGGCACAAGCCCCCTCCAACAGGAAGCCTACACAACCCACTAAACCAACCTTAGCCACTGGAGCAGAGATAAAACCAATGGGAACTACGAACCTGCAGCCTATGAAAAGGAGACCCCAAACACAGTAAGTTCAGCAAAATGAGAAGACAGAGAAACACACAGCAGATGAAGGAGCAAGGCAAAAACCCATCATAACTAACAAATGAAGAGGAAATAGTCAGTCTACCTAAAAAAGAATTCAGAATAATGATAGTAAGGATGACCCAAAATGTTGGAAATAGAATGCAGAAAATACAAGAAACGTTTAACAAGGACCTAGAAGAACTAAAGACCAAACAAACAGAGTTGAACAACACAATAAATGAAATTAAAAATTCTCTAGAAGGGATCAATGGAAGAATAACTGAGGCAGAAGAACAGATAAGTGACCTGGAATATAAAATAGTGGAAATAACTACTGCAGAGCAGAATAAAGAATGAAAGGAATAGAGAACAGTCTCAGAGACCTCTGGACAATGTTAAATGCCCCAGCTTTCGAATTATAGGGGTCCCAGAAGAAGAAGAGAAAAAGAGAGGGACTGAGAAAATATTTGAAGAGATTATAGTTGAAAACTTCTCTAATATGTGAAAGGAAATAGTCAATCAAGTCCAGGAAGGGCAGAGAGTCCCACACAGGGTAAATCTAAGGAGAAACATGCCAAGACACATATTAAACTATTAAAAATTAAATACAAAGAACAAATATTAAAAGTAGCAAGGTGAATACAACAAATAACATACAAGGAATCCCCATAAGGTTAACAGATACTCTTTCAGCAGAAACCCTGCAAGCCAAAAGGGAGTGGCAGGAAATATTTAAAGTGATAAAAGGGAAAAACCTACAACCAAGATTATTCTACCCAGGAACTCATTCAGATTTGATGGAGAAATTAAAATCTTTACAGAGAAGCAAAAGCTAAGAGAATTCAGCACCACAAAACCAGCTTTAAAAAAAATGCTAAAGGAAATTTTCTAGGAAGGAAACACAAGAGGAGGAAAAGACCTACATTAACAAACCCAAAACAATTAAGAAAATGGTAATGGGAACATACATATCAATAACTACTTTAAATGTAAATGGATTAAATGCTCCAACCAAAAGATATAGACTGCCTGAGTGGATACAAAAACAAGACCTGTATATATGCTGTCTACAAGAGACCACTTCAGACCTAGGGACACAAACAGACTGAAGATGAGGGGATGGAAAAAGATATTCCATGCAAATGGAAATCAAAAGAAAGCTGGAGTAGCAGCTTGTCATATCAGACAAAATAGACTTTAAAATAAAGACTATGAAAGGAGCCAAAGAAGGACACTACATAATGATCAAGGGATTGATACAAGAAGAAGATATAAAAATGGTAAACATTTATGCACCCAACATAGGAGCACCCCAAAACATAAGGCAAATGCTAACAGCCATAAAAGCAGAAATTGAGAGTAACGCAATCATAGTAGGGGAATTTAACACCCCACTTTCACCAATGGACAGATGATCCAAATGAAAATAAATAAGGAAACACAACCTTTCAATGATACATTAAACAAGATTGATTTAGTTGATATTTATAGGACATTCCATTCGAAAGCAACACAATACACTTTCTTCTCAAGCGCTCATGGAACATTCTCCAGGATAGACCATATCTTGGGTCAAAAATTAACCCCTTGGTAAATTTAAGAAAATTGAATTCGTATCAAGGATCTTTTCTGACCACAACACTATGAGACTAGATATTATTAACACGAAAACATCTGTAAAAATTACAAATACATGGAGACTAAACAATACACTACTAAATAATGAAGAGATCACTGACGAAATCAAAGAGAAAATCAAAAAATACCTAGAAACAAAAGACAATGAAAACACAACAACCCAAAACCTATGGGCTGCAGCAAAAGCAGTTCTAAGAGGGGAGTTAATAGCAATACAATCCTACCTCAAGAAACAATAAACATCTCAAGTAAACACCTTACACCTAAAGCAAATAGACAAAAGAGAACAAAAAAACCCAAAGTTAGCAGAAGGAAAGAAATCATAAAGATCAGATCAGAAATAAATGAAAAAGAAATGAAGGAAACAATACCAAAGATCAATAAAACTAAAACCTGGTTCTGTGACAAGATAAACAAAACTGACAAACCATTAGCCAGACTTATCAAGAAAAAAAACAGAGAAGACTCAAAGGAATAAAATTATAAATGAAAAAGGAGACGTAACAACTGACACTGCAGAAATACAAACGATCATGAGAGATTACTAAAGTAACTATATTCCAATAAAATGGAAAAATTCTTAGAAAAGCAAATGTTCCAAGACTGAACCAGGAAGAAATAGAAAATATAAACAGACTAATCACAAGCACTGAAATTGAGACTGTGATTAAAATTCATCCAACAAGCAAGAGCTCAGGACCAGATGGCGTAACAGGTGAATTCTATCAAACATTAAGATGAGAGCTAACTCCTATCCTTCTCAAACTCTTCCAAAATATAGCAGAGGGAGGAACACCCCCAAACTCATCATACGAGACTACCATCACCCTGATACCCAAACCAGACAAAGATGTCACAAAAAAGAAAACTACAGGCCAATATCACTGATGAACATAGATGGAAAAATTCTCAACAAAACACTAGCAAACAGAATCCAACAGCACATTAAAAGGATCATACACTATGATCAAGTGGGGTTTATACCAGAGATGCAAGGACTCTTCAATGTACACAAATCAATCAATGTGATAAACCATATTAAGAAACTGAAGGACAAAAACCATATGATCATCTCAAAAGATGAAAAAGCTTTTGACAAATTCAACACCGATTTATGATAAAAATTCTCCAGAAAGTAGGCATAGAGAGAACTTACTTCAACATAATAAAGGCCATGTATGACAAACCCACAGCCAACAGCGTTCTCAATGGTGAAAAACAAATCATTTCCACTAAGAACAGGAACAGACAAGGTTGTCCACCCTCACCACTCTTATACAGCATAGTTTTGGAAGTCTTAGCCACAGCAATCAGAGAAAAAAAGAAATAAAAGAAATCCGAAATGGAAAAGAAGAAGTAAAGCTGTCACTATTTGCAGACGACATGGTATTACACATAGAGAATCCTAAATATGCTCCCAGAAAACTGTGAGAGCTAATCAATGAATTTGGTAAAGTAGTAGGATACAAAATTAATGCACAGAAATCCCTTGCTTTCCTATACACTACTGATGAAAAATCTGAAGCAGAAATTAAGGAAACAATCCCATTTATCACTGCAACATAAAGAACAAAGTAACTAGGAATAAACCTTCCTAAGGAGACAAAAGACCTGTATGCAGAAAACTATAAGACACTGATGAAAGAAATTAAAGATGATATAAACAGATGGAGAGATATGCCATGTTCCTGGATTGGAAGAATCAACATTGTGAAAATGACTATACTACACCAAGCAATCTACATATTAAGTGCAATCCCTATCAGACTACCACTGGCATTTTTCACAGAACTAGAACAAAAAATTTCACAATTTGTGTGAAAACACAAAAGACCCCGAATAGCCAAAGCAATCTTGAGAAAGAAAAACCAAGCTGGTGGAAACAGGCTCCCAGACTTCAGACTATAATACAAAGCTACAGTAATCAAGACAGTATGGTACTGGCACAAAAACAGAAATATAGATCAATGGAACAGGATAAAAAGCCCAGAGATAAACCCATGCACATATGGTCACCTTATTTTTGATAAAGGATGCAAGAATATACAATGGAGAAAAGACACCCTCTTCAATAGGTGGTGCTGGGAAAACTGGACAGCTACATGTAAAAGAATGAAATTAGAACACTCCCTAACACCATACACAAAAATAAACTGAAAATGAATTAAAGACCTACATGTAACACCAGACACTATAAAACTCTTAGAGGAAAACATAGGCAGAACACTCTATGATATAAGTCACAGCAAGATCTTTTTTGACCCACCTCCTAGAGAAATGGAAATAAAAACAAAAGTAAACAAATGGGGTCTAATGAAATTTAAAAGCTTTTGCACAGAAAAGGAAAACATAAAGAGGACAAAAAGACACACCTCAGAATGGGAGAAAATATTTGCAAATGAAGCAACTGACAAAGGATTAATCTCCAAAATATACAAGCAGCACATGCAGCTCAATATCAAAAAAACAAACAACCCAATCCAAAAATGGGCAGAAGCCCTAAACAGACATTTCTCCAAAGAAGATATACAGATTTCCAACAAACACATGAAAGAATGCTCAGCATCATTCATCACTAGAGAAATGCAAATCATAACTGCAATGAGGTATCACCTCACACGAGTCAGAATGGCATCCTCAGAAAATATACAAACAATAAACTCTGGAGAGGGTGTGGAGAAAAGGGAACCCTCTTGCACTGTTGGTGGGAAAGTAAATTGATACAGCCACTATGGAGAACAGTATGGAGGTTCCTTAAAAAACTACAAATAGAACTACCATACAACCCAGCAATCACTGCTGGGCATATACCCTGAGAAAACCATAATTCAAAAGGACACATGTACCACAATGTTCATTGCAGTTCTATTTACAATAGCCAGGACATAGAAGCAACCTAAGTGTCCATCAACAGATGGATGGATAAAGAAGATGTAGCACATATATACAATGGAATATTACTCAGCCATTAAAAGAAACGAGAGTGAGTTATTTGTAGTGAGGTGGATGGACCTAGAGTCTGTCATACAGAGTGAAGTACGTTAGAAGGAGAAAAACAAATACCATATGCTAACACATATATATGGAATCTTAAGAAAAAAAATGGTCATGTGGAAACTAGGGGCAGGACAGAAATAAAGACGTACACCTAGAGAATATACTTGAGGACATGGTAAGCTGGGATGAAGTGAGAGAGTGGTGTGGACATATAAACACTACCAAATGTAAAATAGATAGCTAGTGGGAAGCAGCCACATAGTACAGGGAGATCAGCTTGGTGCTTTGTGACCACCTAGAGGGGTGGGATAGGGAGGATGGGCGGAAGACGCAAGAGGGGGGAAATATGGGGATATATGTATAGCCGATTCACTTTGTTAGAAAGCAGAAACTAAGACACCATTGTAAAGCAATTATACTCCAATAAAGATGTTTAAAAAAATTTTTAAATAGATAAATAAAAATTATTTTTCCATTGGCACTATTCTGGTTCAGGCCATGAACCCTATTATCTACATTTTTTAAATCTTGATAATTGGTTTAGAAACCTCCAGATTCTCACAGTTGTCACTCTCTACTATCCAGTGTTGTTAGATCCACCACTAGAAATGCAACTCTGTACATCCCATGTCCTTACACAAATCCCTAAATGAATCTTAAAGGAGAAAAGTATTGTACTGGATCAATTGAAAATCCATAAGGAAAAAATAATAATTTGACTCCTGCCTTATATCATACATAAAAGTTAAATTCAGATACATCAGGCCTCAATATAAATGTTAAACCTATAGAACTTCTGAAAGACCAAGTATATCTTCATGATCTTGGTATAGGCACACCTGGCTGAGATGTTGTTTCTTAAAAGTAGCCAAGGAAAAATATAGAAAGTCTTAAAAATGTAAAGATTTAAAATTCCTCCAAATTGATCTAAATCAACTCAACTTTTCAAAACAACTCCAATTAAAATCCCAATGAGGTTTTTTTTTAATATTTATTTTTTAAATGTATTTATTTTGGCTGTGCTGGGTCTTAGTTGCAATATGCAGGATCTTTAGTTATGGCATGCAGGCTCATAGTTGCAGCAATGTGAACTCTTAGTTGTGGCATGCATGTGGGATCTAGTTCCCCGACCAGGGATCAAACCCAAGCCCCCTGCCTTGGGAGTGCAGAGTCTTACCTACTGGACCACCAGGGAAGTCCCCCCAATGAGTTTTTAAAATTTTCTATGAAAGTTGACAAGCTGATTCTTTAAAGTGTATGGAAAAGTAAAGGTCTATGAACAGCCATCCTGCTGAAAAAGAAAGAGAAGAGGAAGAGTTGAGACTTACTCTAAAAATATGGTTTATTCTGAACTTATAGTAATTTAAAAAGTGTGACACTTGTGTGAGGATAGACAAATTGGCAAAATAAATAGAGTAAAAATATGTCAAATACATATGGAAATTAGATATGTGACAGAAGGGGCATACTAGGTTGTGGGAAAACAAATGGAATTATTTATTTAATAATTGGCAGCTGTAAGAATGATTATTTTTAGAGAAAAACATAAATACCAATCCCCTTTTCAGTTCACATACTAAATTCAACTTCAAATGGCATTAAATATCAAACAAAAACTTTCAAAATTCTATTATAAAATATAAATGATTTAGAGGGAGGGAATGTTTTTTTAAGACACAAAATATGTTCAAATTAAAACAAAAGACCCATTGTATTACATTAAGTAATTTGACACCAAAAGCAATGGCAACCAAAGCAAAGATAAACAAGTATGACTACATTAAGGAAAACCTTCTGCACAGCAAAGGAAATTAACAACAAAATGACAAGGAAACCTACTAAATGGGAGAAAATATTTGCAAATCATATATCTAAAGGGTTAATATACAAAATATAGAGAAAAATCATATAATTCAATAGCAAAAACAAACAATCCAACCTAAAAATTGGCAGAGGGCCTGAACAATTTTCCAAAGAGGACATGAAAAGACACACACATCACTAATCATCAGAGCGATGCAAGTCAAATCTGCAATGATGTATCACTTCACACCTGTAAGAATGGTTATCATCAAAAAGACAACAAATAGCTAGTGTTGGCCAGAATGTGGAGAAAAGGGAACACTCATACACTGTTGGTGGGAATATAAATTGGTGCAGCCACGATAGAAGACATGTATGGAGACAAGTATGGAGGTTCCTCAAAAACTTAAAAATGGAATTACCATATGATCCAACAATTCCACTTCTGTGTTTTTATCCAAAGAAAAAACAGTAATTCGAAAAGTTCATGCACCCCCATGTTTTGCAGCATTATTTACAATAGCCAAGATATGGAAACAACCTAAGTGTTCATCAACAGATAGATGGATATAATTCAGCCATAAAAAATGAAGGAAATCTTGCAATTTGTGACAACATGGCTGGACTTCATGGATATTATGCTAAATGATACTATATGATTTCACTTATGTGTGGAATCTTAAAGCCAAACCAAACCAAAACAAACAAAAAAGAACCACACAACCACAACCAAGCTCAGAGAAGGGATTGGTGGTTGCCAGAGGTGGGGAAGGTGTGGGGTGGTGGTAAAGGGGTGTCAAACTAATGAAGGGAATCAAAAGATATTAAACTTCCAGTTATAAAATCAATGTCATGGGTATGCAATGTACAGCATGGTGACTATAGTTAATACTATACCGTATATTTGAAAGTTGCTGAGATGTTAAAGGTTCTAATCACAAGAAAACCTATATAACTATGTGTGGTGACAGATGTTAACTAGACTTATTGTGGTGAAGAATTTGTAATACATTACAAATATCAAGTCATTATGTTGTACCTCTGAAACTAATATATGTCCATTACACCTCAATTTAAAAAAAAAACTTAAATAACCTTTAAAAATTACCTTTAAAAAATTACCTTTAAAAAGTGAAAAGTCAAGCTAAAAATTAAGGATAAGATATTTACAACACATATGATTAAGAAAGAGCTGCAAATTGTATAAATAAATCCTACAAATCAATCATAAGGGCTTAAATAACCCAATTTAAAATGGGCAAAAACATGAAAATCATGAGAGGTATTTTATGGAGGAGGAAATATGTATGGCAATAAACTTATGGATATTCTCCACCTCATTAATCAAAGAAATGCAAATCAAGCTTGTAATAAGATAATATATCATATGGCATTAATTGACAAACTCACAAAGTCTCACAATCCCAACTCTGAAGACCAATAGACCAATAGAATTTCCAATACATTTCTGATTGGAGAGTAATTAAAAAAAACCCAACAATTTGGAAGTATCTATTAAACACTGACATATCCAGGTTGGAGCAATTCCACAACTGAGTATATACCCAGAGGAAACTACTTCATCCATGTGTATTAGTTGATAGGATCGAGAATTGACATTGAAACACTGTACAAAATGGGGGGGATAAAAATAGGAAATGACCTGCACACCTATAGAAAAGTGGTGGATTTTAAAAGTATGGCATATTCAAGAAAAAATGTTACATAACCATGGAATAACTGAATTATTGTTACAAATGACATGGATAAATCTTAGTAACAAAATGTTGACTGGAAACCTTAAAACTGAAGAATTTCTGTGTACACTTTTGTATAATTTTTAATCTTGAAAGGATGTTGTATCATTGCAAACAAAAACTACATACAAACTAATTTAAGAAAGCAATAAAATTAAAACTGTGATAACTGACTAAGTATATACATATAAGTCAATGGAACAGAAATTAGAGTCCAGAAATAAACATTCACACTTATGATCAACTGATTTCTGACAAGGGTGCCAGAAAAATTCAATGAGGAAACAGTAGTCTTTGCAACAAATAGTGTTGGGACAAATGGATGTCCACATCCAAATAAATGAAGCTGGAGCCCCAGCTCACACAGTATACAAAAAAATAACTCAAAGTGGATCAGACACATAAATGTAAGAGCTAAAATGATAAAATTCTTAGGAGAAAACATAGGGGTAAATCTTCTTGACCTTGGATTTAGCAATGGTTTCTGAGATATGAAACCAAAAGCATTGACAATCAAGGAAATAATAAACTGAACTTCACCAAAATTAAAACTTTTTATGCTTCAAAGGATACCATCAAGAGCCTAAAAGCACAACTTACTTAATGTGAGAAACTATAAGCCAGTTATATATCTTATAAGGATCTTATTAATAAATATTTAAAGAACTTTTATAACTCAATAATAAAAACTACAAACCCATTTTTTTAAACAGGCAAAAAATATGAAAAGACATTTCTTCCAGATGATGTACAAATGGCCAATAAGCACAGGAAAAGATGTTTAGCATCATCAGTCATCAGGGAAATAGAAATCAAAACCACGAGATACCACTTCACACCCACTAAAATGTCTATAATTTAAAAGACAGATAATAACAAGTGTTGACAAAAATGTAGAAAAATTGGAATCCTCATTGGCAGTTGGTAGGAATGTAAAATGGGCCAGACACTTTGGAGAATTTCTGGCAGTTCCTCAAAATGTTATACATAAAGTTCCACATTACCCAGCAACTCCACACCTAAATATATACACAAGAGAAATAAAAACATATGTCCACAAAAAAACTTGTACATGAATGTTCATAGCAGCATTATTCATAATAAGCAAAAAAGAGGAAACAATCCAAATGCCTGTCAACTGACGAATATAAAGGTAAAATGTGGTATATCCACATATGGAATTTTATTTGGCAATAAATAAAAATACAGTACTGGTGCATACTACAACATGGTGAACCTTGGAAACGTTATGCTAATTGAAAAAAGCCAATCACAAAAGAAAATGTAATGATTCCATTTATATGAAAGGTACACAACTCTATAGGCAAACCTATAGAGACAGAAAGCAGTTTAGTGGTTGACTGGGGCTGCCTTGGATGAGGAGACTGGGAGTGACTACAAAGGGAACAGGATTAATTTTGGAGCACATGAAAATGTTCTAAAATTAATTGTGGGAGGAGGAGCTTCAAGATGGTGGAAGAGTAAGACGTGGACATCACCTTCCTCCCCACAAATACATCAGAAATACATCTACATGTGGAAAAATTCCTACAGAACACCTACTGAACACTGGCAGAAGACCTCAGACCTCCCAAAAGGCAAGAAACTCCCCACATACCTGGGTAGGGCAAAAGAAAAAAGAATAAACAGAGACAAAAGAATAGGGATGGTACCTGCACCAGTGGGAGGGAGCTGTAAAGGAGGAAAGGTTTCCACACACTAGGAAGCCCCTTAGCAGGCAGAGACTGTGGGTGGCGGAGGCAGGGAGCTTCGGAGCCACAGAGGAGAATGCAGCAACAGGGGTGTGGAGGGCAAAGCGGAGAGATTCCTGCACAGAGGATCAGTGCCGACCGGCACTCATCAACCTGAGAGACTTGTCTGCTCATCCACCGGGATGGGTGGGGGATGGGGGCTGAGGCTCGGGCTTCGGTCGGCTGGGGTTGGCTGCGTGAACAGAGCCTGCAGGGGCTAGTGCCTCACAGCTAGCTAGGAGGGAGTCCGGGATAAACTCTGGAGCTGCCGAAGAGACAAGAGACTTTTTCTTGCTTCTTTGTTTCCTGGTGCGTGAGGAGAGGGGATTAAGAGTGCCGCTTAAAGGAGCTCCAGAGACGGGTGCAAGCCACGGCTATCAGCACAGACCCCAGAGACAAGTATGGGACCCTAAGGTAACTGCTGAAGCCACCAAGAAGCCTGTGTGAAAGCACAAGTCACTATCCACACCACCTATCCCGGGAGCCCGTGCAGCCCACCACTGCCAGGGTTCCGTGATCCAGAGACAAATTCCCTGGAAGAACACACGGCACACCTCAGGCTGGTACAACGTCATGCTGGCCTCTGCCACTGCAAGCTCGCCCTACAACCGTACCCCTCCCTGCCCACGTGCTGAGTGAGCCAGAGCCCCCAAATCAGCGACCCCTTTAACCCCGTCCTGTCTAAGCGAAGAACAGATGCCCTCAGGCGACCTACATGCAGAGGGGGGTCCAAATCCAAAGCTGAACCCCAGGAGCTGTACGAATAAAGAAGAGAAAAGGAAATCTCTCCCAGCAGCCTCAGGAGCAGTGGATTAAATCTCCACAATCAACTTGAGGTACCCTGCATCTGTGGAATACCTGAATAGACAATGAATCATCCCAAATTGAGGAGGTGAACTTTGGGAGCAACGATATATTTTTTTTCCCCTTTTTCTCTTTTTGTGAGTGTGTATCTTTATGTTTCTGTGTGTGATTTTGTCTGTATAGCTTTGCTTTTACCATTTGTCCTAGGGTTCTCTCTGTCCAGTTTTTTTTGTTTGTTTGTTTTGGTTTGGGTTTTGTTTTATTTATTACTAAAAAAATTTTTTTCTTAATAATACTTTATTTTTTATTTTAATAACTTTATTTTAATTTACTTTATTTTATTTTCTCTTCTTCTTTCCTTCCTTTTTTTCTCACTTTTATTCTGAGCTATGTGGAGGACAGGCTCTTGGTGCTCCAGCCAGGTGTCAGGGCTGTGCCTCTGAGGTGGGAGAGCCAATTTCAGGACACTGGTCCACAAGAGACTTCCCAGCTCCACAAAATATCACACAGTGAAAATCTCCCAGAGATCTCCCATCTCAAGGCCAAGAACCAGCTCCACTCAACAACCAGCAAGCTACGCTTCTGGACACCCTATGTCAAACAAATAGCAAGACAGGAACACAACCCCATCCATTAGCAAAGAGGCTACCTAAAATCATAATATGGCCACAGACACCCCAAAACATACCACCAGACATGGACCTGCCCACCAGAAAGACAAGATCCAGCCTCATACACCAGAACACAGGCACTAGTCCACTCCACCAGGAAGCCTACACAACCCACTGAACCAACCTTAGCAACTGGGGACAGACACCAAAAGCAACGGAATCTACGAACCTGTAGCATGTGAAAACGAGACCCCAAACAGAGTAAGTTAAGCAAAAGGAGAACACAGAGAAACACACAGCAGATGAAGGAGCAAGGCAAAAACCCATCATACCTAACAAATGAAGAGGAAATAGGCAGTCTACCTGAAAAAGAATTCAGAATAATGATAGTAAAGGTGATCCAAAATGTTGGAAATAGAATGCAGAAAATAGAAGAAACGTTTAACAAGGACCTAGAAGAACTAAAGAGCAAACAAACAGAGTTGAACAACACAATAAATGAAATTAAAAATTCTCTAGAAGGGATCAATGACAGAATAACTGAGGCAGAAGAATGGATAAGTGACCTGCAATATGAAATAGTGGAAATAACTACTGCAGAGCAGAATAAAGAAAAAAGAATTTAAAGAAGAGAGGACAGTCTCAGAGACCTCTGGGACAACATTAAACGCAGCAACTTTTGAATTATAGGGATCCCAGAAGAAGAAGAGAAAAAGAGAGGAACAGAGAAAATATTTGAAGAGATTATAGTTGAAAACTTCCCTAATATGGGAAAGGAATTAGTCAATCAAGTGTAGGAAGTGTAGAGACTACCATACATGATAAATCCAAGAAGAAACACATCAAGAAATATTAATCAAACAATCAAAAATTAAATACAAAGAACAAATATTAAAAGCAGCAAGGGAAAAACAACAAACAACACAAAAAGGAATCCCCATAATGTTAACAGATGATCTTTGAGCAGAAACTCTGCAAGCCAGAAGGGAGTGGTGGGACATATTTAAAGTGATGAAGGAGAAAAACCTACAACCAAGGTTATGCAAACCAGCAAGGAACTCATTCAGATTTGACAGACAAATTAAAAACTTTACAGAGAAGCAAAAGCTAAGAGAATTCAGCACCACAAAACCAGCTTTACAACAACTGCTAAATGAACTTCTCTAGGCAGGAAACACAAGAGAAGGAAAAGACCTACCATAATAAACCCAAAACAATTAAGAAAATGGTAATAGGAACATACATATCGATAATTACCTTAAACATAAATGGATTAAATGCTCCAACCAAAAGACATAGATTGGCTGAATGGATACTAAGACAAAACCCATATATATGCTGCCTACAAGAGACCCACTTCAGACCTAGGGACACATACAGACTGAAAGTGAGGGGATGGAAAAAGGTATTCCATGCGAATGGAAATCAAAAGGAAACTGGAGTAGCAATTTCCATAACAGAAAAAATAGACTTTAAAACAGAGATTATTACAAGAGACAAAGAAGGACACTACATAATGATCAAGGGATCAATCCATGAAGAAGATATAACAATTGTAAATATTTATGCACCCAACATAGGAGCACCCCATACATAAGGCAAATGCTAACAGCCATAAAAGGGTAAATCAACAGTGACACAATCATAGTAGGGGACTTTAATACCCCACTTTCACCAATGGACAGATCATCCAAAATGAAAATAAATAAGGAAACACAAGCTTTAAATGATACATTAAACAAGATGGACTTCATTGATATTTATAGGACATTTCATCCAAACAAACCAGAATACACTTTCTTCTGAAGTGCTCATGGAACATTCTCCAGGATAGATCATATCTTGGGTCACAAATCAAGCCTCGGTGAACTTAAGAAAATTGAAATCATATCAAGTATCTTTTCCGAACACAATGCTATGAGATTAGATATCAATTACAGGAAAAAATCTGTAAGAAATACAAACACATGGAGGCTAAACAACACACTGCTTAATAACCAATAGATCACTGAAAAACTCAAAGAGGAAATCAAAAACTACCTAGAAACAAATGACAATGAAAACACAATGACCCAAAACCTAACGGATGCAGCAAAAGCAGTTCAAAGAGAGAAGTTTATAGTTATACAAGTCTACCTTAAGAAACAAGAAACATCTCAAATAAACAACCAAAACGCACATCTAAAGCACTTAGTGAAAGAAGAACAAAAAAACCCCAAAGTTAGCAGAAGGAAAGAAATCATAAAGACCAGATCAGAAATAAAGGAAAAAGAAATGAAGGGAACGATACCAAAGATAAATAAAATTAACAGCTGATTCTTTAAGCAGATAAACAAAATTGTTAAAACATTAGCCAGATTCATCAAAAATGAAAAGGGATAAGAGTCAAATCAATAGAATTAGAAATGAAAAAGAAGTAACAACTGACACTGCAGAAATACAAAGGATCATGAGAGACTACTGCAAGAAACACTATGCCAATAAATGGACAACCTGGAAGAAATGGACAAAGTCTTAGAAATGCACAACCTTCCGAGACTGAATCAGGAAGAAATAGAAAATATGCACAGACCAGTCACAAGCAATGAAATTGAAACTGTGATTAAAAATTTTCTAACAAACAAAACCCCAGGACCAGATGGCTTCACAGGCGAATTCTATCAAACATTTAGAGAAGAGCTAACACCTATCCTTCTCAAACTCTTCCAAAATATAGCAGAAGGGAGAACACTCCTAAACTCATTCTATAAGACCACCATCACTCTGATACCAAAACCAGACAAAGATGTCACAAAGAAAGAAAACTACAGGCCAATATCACTGATGAACACAAATGCAAAAATCCTCAACAAAATATCAGCAAACAGAATCCAACAGCACATTTAAAGGATCATACATTATGATGAAGTGGGGTTTATCCCAGGAATGCAAGGATTCTTCAATATAAGCAAATCAATCAATGTGATACACCATATTAACAAATTGAAGGAGAAAAACCATATGGTCATCTCAATAGATGCAGAGAAAGCTTTCGACAACAAACACCAATATGGGATAAAAAACCTCCAGAAAGTAGGCACAGAGGGAACTTTCTTCAACATAATAAAGGTCATATATGACAAACCCACAGCCAACATCATCCTCAATGGTGAAAAATTGAAACCATTTCCACTAACATCAGGAAAAAGACAAGGTTGCCCACTCTCACCACTGTTATTCAATATAGTTTTGGTAGTTTTAGCCACAACAATCAGAGAAGAAAAAGAAATAAAAGGAATCCAAATTGGAAAAGAAGAAGTAAAGCTGTCACTGTTTGCAGATGACATGATACTATAAATGGAGAATCCTAAAGATGCTACCAGAAAACTAGCAGAGGTAATCAATGAATTTGGTAAAGTAGCAGGAAACAAAATTAATGCACAAAATCCCTTGCTTTTCTATACACTAATGATGAAAAATCTGAAAGTGAAATTAAGAAAACAATCCCATTTACCATTGCAACAAAAAGAATAAAATATCTAGGACTAAACCTACCTATGGAGTCAAGAGACCTGTATGCAGAAAATTATGATAGTGATGAAAGAAATTAAAGATGATACAAATAGATGGAGAGATATACCATGTTCTTGGATTGGAAGAATCAATATTGGAAAAATGTCTCCTCTACCCAAAGCAATCTACCGACTCAATGCAATCCCTATCAAACTACCACCGGCATTTTTCACAAGACTAGAACAAAAAATTTCTCAATTTGTATGGAAACCAAAAGACCCCGAAGAGCCTAAGCAATCTTGAGAAAGAAAAACGGAGCTGGAGGAATCAGGTTCCCTGACTTCTGACTATACTACAAAGCTACAGTAATGAAGACAGTATGGTACTGACACAAAAACGGAAAGATTGATCAAGGGAACAGGATAGAAAGCTCAGAGATAAACTCATGCACATATGGTCACCTTATCTTTGATAAAGGAGGCAGGAATGTACAGTGGAGAAAGGACAGCCTCTTCAATAAGTGGTGCTGGGAAAACTGGACAGGTACATGTAAAAGTATGAGATTAGATCACTCCCTAACACCATACA
This sequence comes from Stenella coeruleoalba, assembly GCF_951394435.1. NCBI lineage: Eukaryota > Metazoa > Chordata > Mammalia > Artiodactyla > Delphinidae > Stenella > Stenella coeruleoalba. The sequence goes on from NC_137157.1 coordinate 74,754,616, forward strand.
CAAAAATAAGCTCAAAATGGATTAAAGAACTAAATGTAAGGCCAGAAACTATCAAACTCTTAGAGGAAAACATAGGTGGGACACTCTATGTCTTAAATCACAGCAAGATTCTTTTTGACCCACCTCCTAGAGAAATGGAAATAAAAACAAAAATAAACAAATGGGACCTAATGAAACTTCAAAGCTTTTGCACAACAAAGGAAACCATAAACAAGACCAAAAGACAACCCTCAGAATGGGAGAAAATATTTGCAAATGAAGCAACTGACAAAAGATTAATCTCCAGAATTTTTACACAGCTCATGCAACTCAATAACAAAAAATCAAGCAAACCAATCCAAAAATGGGCAGAAGACCTAAGTAGACATTTCTCCAAAGAAGATATACAGACTGCCAACAAACACATGAAAGAATGCTCAACCTCACTAATCATTAGAGAAATGCAAATCAAAATTACAATGAGATATCATCTCACACCAGTCAGAATGGCCATCATCAAAATATCTAGAAACAATAAATGCTGGAGAGTGTGTGGAGAAAAGGGAACACTCTTGTACTGTTGGTGGGAATGTAGATTGATACAGCCACTGTGGAGAACAGTATGGAGGTTCCTTATAAAACTACAAATAGAACGACCATATGACCCAGCAATCCCACTACTGGGCATATACCCTGAGAAAACCATAATTCAAAAAGAGTCATGTACCAAAATGTTCATTGCAGCTCTCTTTACAATAGTCTGGAGATGGAAACAACCTAAGTGTCCATCATTGGATGAATGGATAAAGAAGATATGGCACATATATACAATGGAATATTACTCAGCCATAAAAAGAAACGAAATTGAGCTATTTGTAATGAGGTGGATAGACCTAGAGTCTGTCATACAGAGTGAAGTAAGTCAGAAAGAGAGAGACAAATATCATATGCTAACACATATATATGGAATTTAAGGGAAAAAAATGTCATGAAGAACCTAGGGGTAAGGCAGGAATAAAGACACAGACCTACTAGAGAATGGACTTGAGGATATGGGGAGGGGGAAGTGTAAGCTGTGACAAAGCGAGAGAGAGGCATGGACATATATACACTACTAAATGTAAGGTAGATAGCTAGTGGGAAGGAGCTGCATAGCACAGGGAGATCAGCTCGGTGCTTTGTGACCACCTGGAGGGATGGGATAGGGAGGGTGGGAGGGAGGGAGATGTAAGAGGGAAGCGATATGGGAACATATGTATATATATAACTGATTCATTTTGTTGTAAAGCAGAAACTAACACATCATTGTAAAGCAATTATACTCCAATAAAGATGTTAAAAATAATAATAAATAAATAAAAGACAGTATGTTACTGGCACAAAAACAGAAATATTGATCAGTGGAACAGGATAAACAGCCCAGAGATAAACCCACACACATATGGTCACCTTATCTTTTCTAAAGGAGGCAAGAATATAGAGGGGAGAAAAGACAGCCTCTTCAGTAAGTGGTGCTGGGAAAACTGGACAGCTACATGTAGAGGAATGAAATTAGAACACTCCCTAACACCATACACAAAAATAAACTCAAATGGATTGAAGACCTAAATGTAAGGTCAGACACCTTAAAAGGTGTCTTGGAGGAAAGTCTTGGAGGGAAACATAGGGAGAACACTATATGACATAAATCACAGCAAGATCCTTTTTGACCCTCCTCCTTGAGAAATAGAAATAAAAACAAAAGTAAACAAATGGGACCTAATGAAACTTAAATAGGATTGGCTATATATTCACTTTAAGGTAACTATTTATTGGCTTTAAGGCAATATCCCCACAGCAAAGGAAACCATAAACAAGACGAAAAGATAAACTTCAGAATGGCAGAAAATATTTGCCAATGAAGCAACTGACAAAGGATTAATCTCCAAAACATACAAGCAACTCATGCAGCTCAATATCATAAAAACAAAACACCCAATCCAAAAATGGGCAGAGGACCTAAATAGACATGTCTCCAAAGAAGATATACAGATTGCCAACAAACACATGAAAAACAAGTACCATACACTAACACATACATATGGAATCTAAAAAAAAAAAAAGAAAATAGTCAGAAGAACCTAGGGCCAAGATGGGAATAAAGATGCAGACCTACTAGAGAATGGACTTCAGGATACGGGGAGGGGGAAGAGTAAGCTGGGACAAACTGAGAGAGTGGTTTGGATATATATACACTATGAAACATAAGATAGATGGCTAGTGGGAGGCAGCCGCATAGCACAGGGAGATCAGCTCGGTGTTTTGTCACCACCTAGAGGTGTGGGATAGGGAGGGTGGGAGGAGGGAGATGCAAGAGGGAAGAGATATGGGGACATATGTATATGTATAACTGAGTTACTTTGTTATAAAGCTGAAACTGACACACCATTGTAAAGCAATTATACTCTAAGATGTTTAAAAAAATAAAATTAATTTTGATTGGTTTTACAAGTATGGGAATATACTAAAAACCATTTAATTATATACTTTAAGTGGATGAATTGATTTGTATATGAATTATATCCCAATAAAACTGTTACCAAGAAAAGAGAATGACAAACAAAAAATTTAGGATAGTGTTTATTTGGAAGTGGGAACTAGAGGAGTAGAATAAGGATGAATAAATGTACAGGTATAAATAACTAGAAATGGTCTAGTTCTTAAGATTTGAGTTCACAGTTGCTCTTTATACTACTAAATATGTATATTCACCATACCAACAAGCATAAAAGAGGGCCTTGCATGGACCAATGAAGACAATTTGTCTACAAGCCAAACATTATGATTAAAACAATTCTGTGCAACTGAGATTCATTTAAAAATTCATTAATTAGCAGTTATTCTGCTATATGTTGTATATCACATTCCCAGTTCACAAAACTGGATCAGTGGATCAAATGTGGTTAATCGAATCTGTTAAACAGAGATAAAAATTTCATTTTATAACCTAAAATGGTAAATGCAAAATTAATAGGCATTGTTCTCTTTAAATCTCTCTTCTATCAAGATCAAGAATTATGTCTGTGTTCATTCTCCCACCGTCCCCATGTCCCCCATGCCTATATTCCCTTTTGAATAAATCTGTTTCATTTTATTTATACTACAGTCTCAGTCATCATATGGGGAAATGAAATAGTAGCATTGCTGGCCAAAGAACTGACATACAAAAGTAGCGATGGAATAGAGATTGAGGAGAGTGTTCTTACATTATAAAACATAGTTTATAAATAGTCTCACAAAATTTTTAGTCTAAAAGTTTTTATTTTGTTTATAGATTTAGTAACTTTGAAATATCAGTTTTAGTGGGTTTTTTTGGTTCTTTATTTGGTTGGTTGGGGTTTTTTGTTTTTTGCATAAATTCCTCTTTACTCTCCTCGATGGTTATGTTTCTCTTCAATGCTTCGCCTTTTGAAAAGTGAGGATTGGCTATATATTTACTTAAAGGTAAATATTTATTGGCTTTAAGGCAATATCCCCACTCCTTAATAAATGTGATGTAGAAGTTTTAAGGTAAAGATAAAATCTGAATCTGGAAGCCAATTTCAGCAAATCACTTCAATTATTAGCCAAGTTTCATTTTTGAAACATTGTTTCATATAACCCATGATGTTATACAATTCAATGTGTTTCCAACAAACAATATTATTTTCTACATGGTACACCTTTGCCTTCTTCGCAAATATTTTGGGAAACAAAATGCTTATCATGTCTCAGATGCATAATGTCATAAAAATATTTTAAAGTGCAGAGTATTTTGGAATTCCTTACAATGCCTCACCATTGTTCAATCTAAACAATGAATTTTCCACATCATCACTAAAATTCAAATTTATATAGATGCCACACCTATGAGCACAGATATTATTTAAATTAACTTTGATTTCTTTGACTCATTATAATAAACTCTTAAGTTGTTTACAGCTGTCCCTTCAACAACAATAAAATTTAAGAATCTCTCCTTCAATTTTGATATTTAATTCAGCTGTCTTACATGGACTGACATCTGTCATTTATTTGTACACCAATATTTCCACCAGAAACTACTAAATAAATCCAAAAGGATCTACTTACCAATGCCATGCAGCATTCTAGTCCTTATGATTCTATTTTAAATTTGCACAATTCTATTGGAATACTGTCTTATAAGCTAAAACATTGGGATAGTTCTGAAGTAGATTATCTTTCTTAAATATAGACTTGGTTGTCTAAGTAAATATAGTAACTATTAATTTCAAGTGCATTCTAGTATTTTAACCTGTTGTGATTAGATAATATAATTATAATTGTAAATATATAATTCTAATTATCAGCAATAGTTTTACCATGAAATTGGCATTCAGTCCTCAATTGTATTGATTTTAAAAATTATTTAATGTCCTTTATATTTTCTGAAAATTTCCAACGTTGTTAGAATATTTTATATCATAGTTATTTTTCGTGGGTAAACTTTTATTATTAGAACAAATGACACAAACAAGGGACTTCTACCTCTTACATATAAAATGATGAGAAATATCTGAACCAAGATGTTTTAAAATTTCAAGTTTTATTTTAAAGTTTCCTTGTTTTAAAGGTAAACTTTTGTAGATACTATTTTTCTCTTCTTTTCGTGACTTTCAAAACAAGCAGATAATTATAACCTCATATTAGAACCTCAAGGTATTCTCCTTATACTGCACCAGATGGAAACTTCTTGATAATAATAAAATATTTGTTTGTTTTACATTCTTGACTTAGTAATTGAATGAGTAGAAATTGTTGTGAAAATGTTATGTACGGTTTAAATATTGCACAGTTTAAAAGTCATCACAGGTATCAAGAAATAAATTATATCCAACCACAGCTGAAATTTAGGAGACTTTGTGTATTCACATGATAATATTGTACAATGTCGCCATAAACAAGCAAGCATGCTTGAACAGGCTGTATGCAAGACATAAGCAGGACAGAGATAGTAAGAAGGCAGTAAGAACATCAGTTGTGTCATTTTCATTGGCTTTCTGGCTGAAAATATTCAAGTGTTCACCTTGTCACAAAACAGATGGAAACATGATTTATCTGTTACATTACAGATTAGCTATACTTTAAAAAAATTACCACATTTTAACAGTTGCACATTCTCACCCTTCACATTTTGGGTATGGTACAGGATATATGTATCCCCAAAGTTCATTGACCTTATTCTTAAGATCAGAAAGTAGAACAATATTCTCTGAGTTTTGCAGAGAAAAATATTGAGATAATAATTCTACACAAGGCTGAATTTGCATTCAACTATAAGTACAAGAAAAAGATATTTTTAGATGTACAAGTATACAGGAACTATAGTATATATATACACTTAATACAAAATATTTGAAGAAGTAATTTAACAAAATGAGAAAAGAAGAAAAAAGCAAAGATCTTAAGAATACAGAAGTCACAGTATAAAGGAATTATCTCTAAGAAAAAAAGCTATTTTAAAAACTTAATAAATATGAAATTATTATAAAATTTAATATAATATAAAAATATCTTGAAAAAGAATATAGGATATAAAATATTAAATTATAAGAAAGACAAATTTCATATTTCACTAACAAAATCTGGAAATGAAATGGGGAAGGGTTGGCAGAAGAAAGGCAAGTTTAATGTGCTATAATGCATGGAGGTTGTTATAAATGCTTAGATGCAAATATTAATGGAAAATAATTGGTTATAGTTACCTAAAAACAGATATTACTATAATAAAAACAAAGAATACTCTTTCTAAATTACCAGAGAGAAAAAACAAAGTAGTCAATATAGCAAAAGACCATTAAAAAGGAAAACAATAAGAAAAGATTTAAAGAACAATAAATTATAAACAAGACAACATAAGGTCAAATATCAGTTAAGCTAATCAAAGCAAGTTAGAAACCTCAAATTTTTATATCAAACAGTGTTGAATTAAGTAAATAGCATGAATGTCTGACAATTAAGACTTTGGCAAAATAAGTTATGTCACATAGTGCACTAAAAAATCACATTTCAGAAGAATACTTAATGAAAACAGAAAATTATTTTTATAAATTTTAAAGAGAAATTGTAAACAAAAGATTTGGTTTATAATATTAGCTGCCTTCTGAAGAGAATAAGCACACAGCAGTGCAGGTAGAGTGGTCTCAACTGCCAGCTCGTTACATTTTGATGCATAGAAAGAAGTTTAAAAGAAGATAAAGTTGTGACTGTTTCAGGAGAATGCATTTTGGCGTGATTGTTTTTTTGCTTTATATATATTTTTTACTATAAATGCCAGGGATTTTCGAAAAAGGAGAAAATTCTCTAGTCATTAGTTTATTCAATAAATATCTACTGAGCAGCTATTCTTCTTTTTAAATTTTAATTTCTTTAAACATCTTTATTAGAGTATAATTGCTTTATACTCTAATATGTTGTGTGTTATTTTCTGTTTTATAACAAAGTGAATCAGATATACATATACATATATCAATTATACATATGTCCCCATATTTCTTCCCTCTTGCATCTCCCTCCCTTCCATCTACCCTATCCCATCCCGCTAGGTGGTGACAAAGCACCGAGCTGACCTCCCTATGCTATGTGGCTGCTTCCCACTAGCTATCTATTTTACGTTTGGTAGTGTATATATGTCCATGCCAACCTCTCACTTTGTACCAGCTTACCATTCCCTCTCCCCATATCCTCAAGTCCACTCTCTAGTAGAGCTGTGTCTTTAATCCCATCTTGCCCTTAGGTTTTTCTTTTTTTTTCTTTTTTTTTAGATTCCACATATATGCGTTAGCATACGGTATTTGTTTTTCTCTTTCTGACTTACTTCACTCTGTATGACAGATTCTAAGTCCATCCCCTCACTAAAAATAACTCAATTTCATTTCTTTTTATGGCTGAGTAATATTCCATTGTATATATATGCCACATCTTCTATATCCATTGATCTGTTGATGGACACTTAGGATGCTTCCATGTCCTGGCTATTGTAAATAGAGCTACAATGAAGATTTTGGTACATGACTCTATTTGAATTATGGTTTTCTCAGGATATATGCCCAGTAGTGGGGTGGCTGGGTGGTATGGTAATTCTATTTTTAGTTTCTTAAGGAACCTTCATACTGTTCTCCATAGTGGTTGTATCAATTTACATTCCCACCAACAGTGCAAGAGGGTTCCCTTTTCTCCACACCCTCTCCAGCATTTATTGTTTCTAGATTTTTTGATGATGGCCATTCTGACTGGTGTGAGGTGATACCTCATTGTAGTTTTGATTTGCATTTCTCTAATGATTAATGATGTTGAGCAGTCTTTCATGTGTTTGTTGGCAGTCTGTATATCTTCTTTGGAGAAATGTCTATTTAGGTCTTCTGCCCATTTTTGGATTGGGTTGTTTGTTTTTTTGTTATTGAGCTGCATGAGCTGCTTGTAAACTTTGGAGATGAATCCTTTGTCAGTTGCTTCATTTGCAAATATTTTCTCCCATTCTGAGTGTTGTCTTTTGGTCTTGTTTATGGTTTCCTTTGTTGTGCAAAATCTTTGAAGTTTCATTAGGTCCCATTTGTTTATTTTTGATTTTATTTCCATTTCTTAAGAGTTGGGTCAAAAATGATCTTGCTATGACTTATGTCATAGAGTGTTCTGCCTATGTTTTCCTCTAAGAGTTTGATAGTTTCTGGCCTTACATTTAGTTCTTTAATCCATTTTGAGCTTATTTTTGTGTATGGTGTTAGGGAGTGATCTAATCTCATAATTTTACATGTAGCTGTCCAGTTTTCCCAGAACCACTTATTGAAGAGGTTGTTTTTTCTCCACTGTATATTCTTGCCTCCTTTACCAAAGATAAGGTGAACATATGTGTGTGGGTTTATCTCTGGGATTCCTATCCTGTTCCATTGATCTATATTTCTGTTTTTGTGCCAGTACCATATTGTCTTGATTACTGTAGCTTTGTAGTATAGTCTGAAGTCAGGGAGCCTGATTCCTCCAGCTCCGTTTTTCTTTCTCAAGATTGCTTTTGCTATTACGGGTCTTTTGTGTTTCCATACAAATAGTGAAAATTTTTGTTCTAGTTCTGTGAAAAATGCTGGTGGTAGTTTGATAGGGATTGCATTGAATCTGTAGATTGCTTTGGATATTAGAGTCATTTTCCCAATGTTGATTCTTCCAATCAAACAACATGGTATATCTCTCCATCTATTTGTATCACCTTTAATTTCTTTCATCAGTGTCTTATAATTTTCTGTGTATAGGTCTTTGGTCTCCTTAGGTAGGTTTATTCCTAGATATCTTATGCTTTTTGTTGCAATGGTAAATGGAAGTGTTTTCTTAATTTCACTTTCAGATTTTTCAGCAATAGTGTATGGGAATGCAAGAGATTTCTGTGCATTAATTTTGTTTCCTGCTACTTTACCAAATTCATTGATTACCACTACTAGCTTTCTGGTAGCATCTTTAGGATTCTCCATTTATAGTATTATGTCATCTGCAAACAGTGACAGCTTTACTTCTTCTTTTCCAATTTGGATTCCTTTTATTTATTTTTCTTCTCTGATTTCTATGGCTAAAACTTCCAAAACTATGTTGAGTAATAGTGGTAAGAGTGGACAACCTTGTCTTGCTCCTAATGTTAGTGGAAATGGTTTTAGTTTGTCACCATTGAGGACAATGTTGGCTATGGGTTTGTCATATATGGCCTTTATTATATTGAAGAAAAGTCCCTCTGTGCCTACTTTCTGGAGGGTTTTTATTATAAATGGGTGTTGAATTTTGTCAAAAGCTTTCTCTGCACCTATTGAGATGATCATATGGTTTTTCTCCTTCAAGTTGTTAATATGGTGTATCCCATTGATTGATTTGCGTATATTGAAGAATCCTTGCATTCCTAGGATAAACCGCACTTGATCATGGTGTATTATCCTTTTAATGTGCTGTTGGATTCTTTTTGCTAGTATTTTCTTGAGGATTTTTGCATTTGTGTTCATCAGTGATTTTGGCCTGTAGTTTTCTTTCTTTGTGACATCTTTGTGCAGTTTTGGTATCAGGTGATGGTGACTTCATAGAATGAGTTTGGGATTGTTCCTTCCTTTGCTATATTTTGGAAGAGTCTGAGAAGGATAGATGTTAGCTCTTCTCTAAATATTTGACAGAATTCGCCTGTGAAGCCATCTGGTCCTGGTCTTTTGTTTGCTGGAAGATTTTTAATCACAGTTTCAATTTCAGTGCTTGTGATTGGTCTGTTCTTATTTTCTGTTTCTTTCTGATTCAGTCTCGGAAGGTTGTGCATTTCTAAGACTTTGTCCATTTCTCCCAGGTTGTCCATTTTATTGGCATAGAGTTGCCTGTAGTAATCTCTCATGATCTTTTGTATTTCTGCACTGTCAGTTGTTACTTCCCCTTTTTCTTTTCTAATTCTATTGATTTGACTCTTATCCCTTTTTTTTTTTTGTGAGTCTGGCTAATGGTTTATCAATTTTGTTTATCTTCTCAAAGAACCAGCTTTTAGTTTTACTGATCTTTGCTATCATTCCCTTCATTTCTTTTTCATTTATTTCTGATCAGATCTTTATGATTTCTTTCCTTCTGCTACCTTTGGGTTTTTTTTTGTTCTTCCTTCTCTAATTGATTTGGGTGTAAGGTTAGGTTGTTCATTTGAGATGTTTCCTGTTTCTTAAGTAGGACTGTATTGCTATAAACTTCCATCTTAGTACTGCTTTTGCTGCATCTCATTGGTTTTGTGTCATCGTGTTTTCATTGTCAATTGTTTCTAGGTATTTTTTTATTTCTTCCGTGATCTCTTGGTTATTAAGCAATGTGTTGTTTAGCCTCCATGTGTTTGTATTTTTTACAGATTTTTTCCTGTAATTGATATCTAGTCTCATAGCATTGTGATCAGAAAAGATACTTGATATGATTTCAATTTTCTTAAATTTACCAAGGCTTGATTTGTGACCCAAGATATGATCTATCCTGGAGAACACTACATGAGCACTAGAGAAGAATGTGTATTCTGTTGTTTTGGATGGAATGTCCTATAAATATCAGTTAAGTCCATCTTTTTTAATGTATCATTTAAAGCTTGTGTTTCCTTATTTATTTTCATTTTGGATGATCTTTCTATTAGTGAAAGTGGTTTGTTACACTCCCCTACTATGATTGTGTTATTGTCGATTTCCCCTTTTATGGCTGTTATTATTTGCCTTATGTATTGAGGTGCTCCTATGCTGGGTGCATAAATATTTACAATTGTTATATCTTCTTCTTGCTTTGATCCCTTGATCTTTATGTAATGTCTTTCTTTGTCTCTTGTAATAGCCTTTATTTTAAAGTCTATTTTGCCTAATATTAGAATTGCTACTCTAGTTTACTTCTGATTTCCATTTGCATGGAGTATCTTTTTCCATCTCCTCACTTTCAGTCTGCATGTGTCTCTAGGTCTGAAGTGGGTCTATTGTAGACACCACATATACGGGTTTTGTTTTTGTATCCATTCAGCCAATCTATGTCTTTTGGTTGGAGCATTTAATCCATTTATGTTTAAGGTAATTATCGATATGTATGTTTCTATTACCATTTTCTCTATTCTTTGGGGTTTGTTATGTAGGCCTTTTCTTTCTCTTGTGTTTCCTGCCTAGAGAAGTTCCTTTAGCAGTTGTTGTAAAGCTGGTTTGGTGGTGCTGAATTCTCTTAGGTTTTGCTTGTCTCTAAAGGTTTTAATTTTTCCATCAAACCTGAATGAAACACTAGCTGGGTAGAGTAATCTTGGCTGTAGATTTTTCTCCTTCACCACTTTAAATATGTCCTGCCACTCCCTTCTGGCTTGCAGAGTTCCTGCTGATAGATCAGCTGTTAACCTTATAGGGATTCCCTTGTGTGTTATTTGTTGTTTTTCCCTTGTTACTCTTAATATTTTTTCTTTGTTTTTAATTTTTGATAGTTTGATTAATATGTTTCTTGGCATGTTTCTTCTTGGATTTATCTTGTATGGGACTCTCTCTGCTTCCTGGACTTGATTAGCTATTTCCTTTCCCATATTGTGGAATTTTTCATCTATAATCTCTTCAAATACTTTCTCAGTCCATATCTTTTTCTCCTCTTCTTCTGGGATCCCTATAATTTGAATGTTGGTGTGTTTAATGTTGTCCCAGAAGTCTCTGAGACTATCCTCAATTCTTTTCATTCTTTTTTCTTTATTCTGCTCTGTGGTAGTTATTTCCACTATTTTATATTCCAGGTCACTTATCCTTTCTTCTGCCTCAGTTTTTCTTCCATTGATGCGTTCTAGAGAATTTTTAATATCATTTATTGTGTTTTTCATCACTGTTTGTTTTCTCTTTAGTTCTTTTAGGTCCTTGTTAAACGTTTCTTGTATTTTCTCCATTCTAGTTCCAAGATTTTGGGTCATCTTTACTATCACTATTCTGAATTCTTTTTCAGGTAGACTGCCTATTTCCTCTTCATTTGTTAGGTGTGTTGGGTTTTTGCCTTGCTCCTTCATCTGCTGTGTGTTTCTCTGTCTTCTAATTTTGTTTAACTTACTGTGTTTGGGGTCTCTTTATCACAGGCTGCAGGTTCATAGTTCCCGTTGTTTTTGGTGTCTGTCCCAAGTGGCTAACGTTGGTTCAGTGGGTTGTGTAGGCTTCCTGGTGGAGTGCCTGTGTTCTGGTGCATGAGGCTGGATCTTGTCTTTCTGGTGGGCAGGTCCATGTCTGGTGGTATGTTTTGGGGTGTCTGTGGCTTTCATATGATTTTAGGCAGCACTGTGTTAATGGATGGGGTTGTGTTCTTGTCTTGCAACTTGTTTGGCATAGGGTGTCCAGCAGTGTATCCTACTGGTCGTTGAGTGGACCTGGGTCATGGCGTTGAGATGGAAATCTCTCGAGATTTTCACCGTTTGATATTACGTGGAATAGGGAGGTCTCTTGTAGACCAGTATCCTGAACTTGGCTCTCCCACTTCAGCAGCATAGCCCTGAATCCTGACTGGAGTGCCAAGAGCCTGTCATCCATGCAGCTCAGAATAAAAGGGAGAAGAAAAAGAAAGAAAGAAAGACAAAAACAAAGAAAGAGAGAAAGAAAGAAGAAAAGAAAATTAAATTAAATTAAAAAAATAATTATTAAGAAAAAAAGTTTTTAAGGCAAAAAAAGAAAAAAGGACAGACAGAACCCTAGAACAATTGGTAAAAGCAAAGCTATACAGACTACAGACAAAATCACACACAGAAGTATACACATACACAGTCACAAAAAGAGAAAAAGGGAAATATATATATATATATATATATATATATATATATATATATCATTGTTCCCAAAGTCCACCTCCTCAATTTGGAATGATTCGTTGTCTCTTCAGGTATTCCACAAATGCATGGTACAAGTTGATTTTGGAGATTGAATCTGCTTGAGCAGTTATTCTATATCAGCCATTCTTCTGCAGACTTAAAATTCATCAGTGATCAAAAATACAAACATAAACAAGATCTTAGAGTAATTAAATTCTAATCAGAGAGTCAGACAATAAACTGTACATAATCAATAGATAAAATATGTAAGGTAGAATCTGATAATGGTATTAAATGAAAAGAACAGATTAGGAGGAATCACTGGTGCTAGGAATGGTGGGTTGTAATTCTAAATTGGGCTAGGGGGACTTCCATGGTTGTGCAGTCATTAAGAATCTGCATGTTGGGGACGAGGGAAAGATGGGGGAAGAGTAAGACGCGGAGATCACCTTCCTCCCCACAGATACACCAGAAATACATCTACACATGGAACAACTGCTACAGGACACCTACTGAATGCTGGCAGAAGACGTCAGACCTCCAAAAGGCAAGAAACTCCACACATACCTGGGTAGGGCAAGAGAAAAAACAGAGACAAAAGAATAGGGACAGGACATGCACCAGTGGGAAGGAACTGTGAAGAAGGAAAGGTTTCCACACACTAGGAAGCCCCTTCACGGGCAGAGACTGCAGGTGGCGGAAGGGGGGAGCTTCAGAGCCATGCAGGAGAGCACAGCAACACGGGTGCAGAGGGCAAAGCGGGGAGATTCCCTCACAGAGGATTGGAGACGACCGGCACTCACCAGCCTGAGAGGCTTGTCTGCTCACCCGCCGGGGTGGGCGGGGCTGTGAGCTGAGGCTTAGGCTTTGGTCGGATCACTGGGAGAGGACTGGGGTTGGGGGCGTGAACACAGCCTGAAGGGGTTAGTGCACCACGGATAGCTGGAAGGGAGGCCGGGAAAAGGTCTGGAGCTGCCGAAGAGGCAAGAGACATTTTCTTCCCTCTATGTTTCCTGGTGCACGAGGAGAGGGGATTAAGAGTGCTGCTTAAAGGAGCTCCAGAGATGGGCATGAGCCGTGGCTAAAAGCGTGGACCCCAGAGACAGGCAGGAGAGGCTTGCTGCTGCTGACACCAAGAAGCCTGTGTCTGAGCACAGGTCACTATCCACACCTCCCTTCCTGGGAGCCTGTGCAGCCCGCCACTGCCAAGTTCCCAGGATCCAGGGACAACTTGCCCGGGAGAACGCACAGCAAGCCTCAGGCTGGTGCAACGTCACACCTGCCTCTGCCGCCACAGGCTCGCCCTGCACTCCGTGCCTCTCCCTCCCCCCAGCCTGAGTGAGCCAGAGCCCCTGAATCAGTGGCTCCTTTACCCGGTCCTGTCTGAGCGAAAAACTGACGGCCTCCAGCAACCTACAGGCAGAGGCGGGGCCAAATCCAAAGCTGAGCCACTGGGAGTTGTGAGAACAAAGAAGAGAAAGGGAAATCTCTCCCAGTAGCCTCAGGAGCAGCGGATTAAAGCTCCACAATCAACTTGATGTACCCTGTATCTGTGGAATACATGAATAGACAATGAATCATCCCAAATTGAGGAGGTGGACTTTGAGAGCAAGGTTTATGATTTTTTCCATTTTTCCTCTTTTTGTGAGTGTGTATGTTTCTGTGTGAGATTTTCTCTGTATAGCTTTGCTTCCACCATTTTTCCTAGGGTTCTATCCGTTCGTTTATTTTTTTAATTTTTTATTTCTTAGTAATTATTCTTTATTTTAATTATTTTATTTTATTTTATTTTACTTTATTTTCTTTCTTTCCTTCCTTCCCTCCTTTAGACAACGAATCATCCCAAATTGAGGAGGTGGACTTTGAGAGCAAGATTTCTGATTTTTCCCCTTTTCCTCTTTTTGTAAGTGTCTATGCTTCTGTATGAGATTTTGTCTTTATAGCTTTGCTTCCACCATTTTTCCTAAGGTTCTATCCATCCGTTTTTTTCTTTTTTAAATTTGTTTTCTTAATAATTATTTTTTAATTTAATAACTTTATTATATTTTACTTTATTTAATTTTACTTTATCTTCTTTCTTTCTTCCATTTTCCTTCCTTCCCTCCTTCCTTCCTTCCTTCCTCCCACTGTCCCTCCCTCCTTCCCTCCCTTCCTCCCTCCCTCCCTCCTTTCTTTCTTTCCTTCTTTTCTTTTTCTTCCTTCCTTCCTTCCTTACTTATTTCCTTCCTTTCTTTCTTTCTTCCTTCTTACTTCTACTAATTCTTTCTCTCTACTTTTTCTCCCTTTTATTCTGAGCCATGTGGGTGAAAGGCTCTTGGTGCTGTAGCCAGGAGTCAGTGCTGTCGCTCTGAGGTGGGAGAGCCAACTTCAGGACATTGGTAAACAAGACACCTCCCCGCTCCACATAATATCAAATGGCGAAAGTCTCCCAGAGATATCAATCTCAATGCCAGCACCCAGCTTGACTCAACGACCAGCAAGCTACAGAGCTGGACACCCTATGCCAAACAACTAGCAAAACAGGAACACAACCCCACCCATTAGCAGAGAGGCTGCCTAAAATCATAATAAGTCCACAGACACCCCAAAACACACCACCAGACATGGACCTGCCCACCAGAGAGACAAGATCTAGCCTCATCCAAAAGAACACAGTCACTAGTCCCCTCCACCAGGAAGCCTACAAAACCCACTGAACCAACCTTAGCCCCTGGGGAGAGACACCAAAAACAACGGGAGCTATGAACCTGCAGCCTGCAAAAAGGAGACCCCAAACACAGTAAGATAAGCAAAATGAGAAGACAAAAAAAACACACCATAGAAGAAGGAGCAAGATAAAAACCCACCAGACCTAAAAAATGAAGAGGAAATAGGCAGTCCACCTGAAAAAGAATTCAGAATAATGATAGTAAAGATGATCCAAAATTTTGGAAATAGAATAGACAAAATGCAAGAAACATTTAACAAGGACCTAGAAGAAGTAAAGATGAAACAAGCAATGATGAACAATACAATAAATGAAATTAAAAATACTCTAGATGGGATCAATAGCAGAATAACTGAGGCAGAAGAATGGATAAGTGATCTGGAAGATAAAATAGTGGAAATAACTGCTGCAGAGCAGAATAACGAAAAAAGAATGAAAAGAACTGAGGACAGTCTCAGAGACTTCTGGGACAACATTTAACGCACCAACATTCGAATTATAGGGGTTCCAGAAGAAGAAGAGAAAAAGAAAGGGACTGAGAAAATATTTGAAGAGATTATAGTTGAAAACTTCCCTAATATGGGAAAGGAAATAGTTAATCAAGGCCAGGAAGCACAGAGAGTCCCATACAGGATAAATCCGAGGAGAAATACGCCAAGACACATATTAATCAAACCGTCAAAAATTAAATACAAAGAAAGCATATTAAAAGCAGCAAATGAAAAACAACAAATAACACACAAGGGAATCCCCACCAGGTTAAGAGCTGACATTTCAGCAGAAACTCTGCAAGCCAGAAGGGACTGGCAAGACATATTTAAAGTGATGAAGGAGAAAAACCTGCAACCAAGATTACTCTACCCAGCAAGGATCTCATTCAGATTTGATGGAGAAATTAAAATCTTTACAAACAAGCAAAAGCTGAGAGAGTTCAGCACCACCAAACCAACTTTACAACAAATGCTAAAGGAACTTCTCTAGGCAAGAAATACAAGAGAAGGAAAAGACCTACGATAAGGAACCCAAAACAATTAAGAAAATGGGAATAGGAACATACATATCGGTAATTACCATAAATGTAAATGGACTAAATGCTCCCACCAAAAGACACAGATTGGCTGAATGGATACAAATACAAGATCTATATATATGCTGTCTACAGGAGACCCACTTCAGACAGAAAGACACATACAGACTGAAAGTAAGGGAATGGAAAATGATATTCCATGCAAATGGAAACCAAAAGAAAGCTGGAGTAACAAGTCTCATATCAGACAAAATAGACTTTAAAATAATGACTATTAGAAGAGACAAAGAAGGACACTACATAATGATCAAGGGATTGATCCAAGAAGAAAATATAACAATTGTTAATATTTATGCACCTTACATAGGAACACCTCAATACATAAGGCAAATACTAATAGCCAAAAAAGGGGAAATCAACAGTAACATTCATAGTAGGGGACATTAACACACCACTTTCTCCAATGGACAGATCATCCAAAATGAAAATAAATAAACACAAGCTTTAAATGATACATTAAACAAGATGGACTTAATGGATATTTATATGACATTCCATCCAAAAAGAACAGAATACACGTTTTTCTCTAGTGTTCATGGAACATTCTCCAGGATAGATCGTATCTTGGGTCACAAATCAAGCCTTGGTAAATTTAAGAAAAATGAAATTGCATCAAGTATCTTTTCCGACCACAACGCTATGAGACTATATATCAATTACAGGAAAAGGTCTGTAAAAAATACAAACACATGGAGGCTAAACAATACACTACTTAATAATGAAGTGATCACTGAAGAAATCAAAGAGGAAATAAAAAACTACCGAGAAACAAATGAAAATGGAGACACGATGACCCACAACCTATGGGTTGCAGCAAAAGCAGTTCTAAGAGGGAAGTTTCTATCAATATAATCCTACCTTAAGAAACAGGAAACATCTTGAATAAACAACCTAACCTTGCACCTAAAGCAATTAGAGAAAGAAGAACAAAAAAACCCCAAAGTTAGCAGAAGGAAAGAAAATATAAAAATCAGATCAGAATTTAATGAAAAAGAAATGAAGGAAATGATACCAAAGATAAATAAAACTAAAAGCTGGTTCTTTGAGAAGATAAACAAAATTGATAAACCATTAGCCAGGCTCATCAAGAAAAAAAGGGAGAAGACTCAAATCAATAGAAATAGAAATGAAGAAGGAGAAGTAACAACTGACACTGCAGAAATACAATAGATCATGAGAGATTACTGCAAGCAACTCTATGCCAATAAAATGGACAACCTGAAAGAAATGGACAAATTCTTAAAAATGCACAACCTGCCAAGACTGCATCAGAAAGAAATAGAAAATATGAACAGACCAATCACAAGCACTAAAATTGAAACTGTGATTAAATATCTTCCAGCAAACCACAGCCCAGGACAAGATGGCTTCACAGGCGAATTCTATCAAACATTTAGAGAAGAGCTAACACCTATCCTTCTCAAACTCTTCCAAAATATAGCAGAGGGAGGACCACTCCCAAACTCTTTCTACAAGGCCACCATCACCTTGATACCAAAACCAGACAAGGATGTCACAAAGAAAGAAAACTACAGTCCAATATCCCTGATGAACATAAATGCAAAAATCCTCAACATATACTAGCAATCAGAATCCAACAGCACCTTAAAAGGATCATACACCATAATCAACTGGGGCTTATTCCAGGAATGTGAGGATTCTTCAATATGCACAAATCAATCAACGTGATACACCATATTAAAAAATTGAAGGAGAAAAACCATATGATCATCTCAATAGATGGAGAGAAAGCTTTTGACAAAATTCAACACCCATTTATGATAAAAACCCTGCAGAAAGTAGGCATAGAGGGATCTTTCCTCAACATAATAAAGGCCATATATGAAAAACCCACAGCCAACATGATCCTCAATCGTGAAAAACTGAAAGAATTTCCACTAAGATCAGGAAAAAGACAAGGTTGCCCACTATCACCACTCTTATTCAACATAGTTTTGGAAGTTTTAGCCACAGCAATCAGAGAAGAAAAGGAAATAAAATGAATCCAAATCAGAAAAGAAGAGGTAAAGCTGTCACTGTTTGCAGATGACATGATACTATACATAGAGAATCCTAAAGATGGTAGCAGAAAAATACTATAACTAATCAGTAAATTTGGTAAAGTAGCAGGATACAAAATTAATGCACAGAAATCTCTTGCATTCCTGTACACTAATGATGAAAAATCTGAAAATGAAATCAAGGAAACACTCCCATTTACCATTGCAACAAAAAGAATAAAATATCTAGGGATAAACCTACCTAAGGAGACAAAAGACCTGTATGCAGAAAATTATAAGACACTGATGAAAGAAATTAAAGATGATACAAATAGATGGAGAGATATACCATGTTCTTGCATTGGAAGAATCAACATTGTGTAAATGACTCTACTACCCAAAGCAATCTACAGATTCAATGCAATCCCTATCAAACTACCACTGGTATTTTTCACAGAACTAAAACAAAAAATTTCACAATTTGTATGGAAACACAAAAGACCCCGAAGAGTAAAAGCAATCTTGAGAATGAAAAACGGAGCTGGAGGAACCAGGCTCCCTGACTTCAGACTATACTACAAAGCTACAGTAATCAAGACAGTATGGTACTGGCACAAAAACAGAAAGATATATAAACGGAACAGGATAGAAAGCTCGGAGATAAACCCACAAATATATGGTTACCTTATCTTTGATAAAGGAGGCAGGAATGTACAGTGGAGAAAGGACAGCCTCTTCAATAATTGGTGCTGGAAAAACTGGTCAGGTCCATGTAAAAGTATGAGATTAGATCACTCCCTAACACCATACACAAAAAGAAGGTCAAAATGGATTAAAGACCTAAATATAAGGCCAGAGGCTATCAAACTCTGAGAGGAAAACCTAGGCAGAACACTCTGTGACTTAAATCACAGCAAGATTCTTTTTGACCCACCTCCTAGAGAAATGGAAATAAAAACAAAAATAAACAAATGGGATCTAATGAAACTTCAAAGCTTTCACACAGCAAAGGAAACCATAAACAAGACCAAAAGACAACCCTCAGAATGGGAGAAAATATTTGCAAATGAAGCAACTGACAAAGGATTCATCTCCAAAATTTATAAGCAGCTCATGCAGCTCAATAACAAAAAAATAAACAACCCAATCCAAAAATGGGCAGAAGACCTAAATAGACATTTCTCCAAAGAAGATATACAGACTGCCAACAAACACATGAAAGAATGCTCAACATCATTAATCATTAGATAAATGCAAATCAAAACTACAATGAGATATCATCTCACACCAGTCAGAATGGCCATCATCCAAAAAATCTAGAAACAATAAATGCTGCAGATGGTTTGGAGAAAAGGAACACTCTTGCACTGCTGGTGGGAATGTGAATTGGTACAGCCACTATGGAGAACAGTATGGAGGTTCCTTAAAAAACTACAAATAGAACTACCATATGATGCAGGAATCCCACTACTGGGCATATACCCTAAGAAAACCATAATTCAAAAAGATTCCTGTACCAAAATGTTCATTGCACCTTTATTTACAATAGCCCAGAGATGGAAACAACCTAAGTGTCCATCATCGGATGAATGGATAAAGAAGATGTGGCACATATATACAATGGAATAATACTCAGCCATAAAAAGAAACGAAATTGAGCTGTTTGTAATGAGGTGGATGGACCTAGAGTCTGTCATACCGAGTGAAGTAAGTTAGAAAGAGAAAGACAAATACCGTATGCTAACACATATATGTGGAATTTAAGGGAAAAAAAATGTCATGAAGAACCTAGGGGTAAGACAGGAATAAAGACACAGACCTACTAGAGAAGGGACTTGAGGATATGAGGAGGGGGAAGGGTAAGCCTTGACAAAGCGAGAGAGAGGCATGGACATATATACACTACCAAATGTAAGGTAGATAGCTAGTGGGAAGCAGCCACATAGCACAGGGAGATCAGCTTGGTGCTTTGTGACCACCTGGAGGGGTGGGATAGGGAGGGTGGGAGGGAGGGAGAGGCAAGAGAGAAGAGATATGGGAACATATGTATATGTGTAACTGATTCACTTTGTTATAAAGCAGAAACTAACACACCATTGTAAAGCCATTATACTCTAATAAAGATGTAAAAATCATAGCAAAGAATATAGAAATTAGAGTAATGAATAAATAAAATAGAAAACAAAAGAAGGAACTCTCAGAGGAAATGCAGCCTTCCCAGGCCTCAGGTACTCATAGGGCAGTAGAGATTTAAATACTAACAACTGTGTAGAGTGACAGAGCAATGTTTCCATCAAGGGCAAAACTCACTGTGCCATTCTCGTGGGTGCTTCATACTCTCCAACCTAGTCTCTTGCCAAATGTTTCATACATCTCCACTACCTTACCCTAGACTCCAAAATCATATCTCCCTTCTACCAAGTAGTTTTCTGGTGGGAGATAAGCCCACAACTTTCCTGAATTTTTACTGTTGGACTGAGTGAAGTCAAGGCCAGTTTCCAGGCATAATACCCTTCAGCAGTTCAGAATTCAGACTTTACTGAAGTCAATTCCTAATCCTTCCTTAAACTGAAATTCCATAATCTCACAGTAACAACTCAGCAACAATTCAACTTACATATCAAGTATACTGGAACAAATACTGAACTACCCAAAGAGTAGAGGGGATTGTATTAGACAAATAAAGCAAAGCATATCACCTTCCTTTAACAATTGAATAATCTGGCTTTTTCAACCTTGTAGGAAATCACTCACCAATCAGTATACTCATATTTGCAGGTTTGACTTTGTTGAGAGGCAATTTTCCATGACATTTTTACATGTCTCATATGAGTTTTTTTCAGAAGTAATCCTGTAATGATGACTGTATTGTAAACAGACTTGAAAGATAGAAATAGTGTCTGCCTTTGGGGCAGAGGACATATTGGATTCCTGACCAAGGTAATTAAGATAATTTTTCTGTGTGGGGTTGTGGGGTGAGTTGGGCAGGTTTGCTATCCCCCCCACCCCTCCTTCAAAGGATTAGGGCTTCCTAATCTTGGGTTTCCTCAGCTGTGGCACAATCACACTGTGTGCAGCATCCATCTGGGCCTGCCTCTGAGTTGTCACCACGGGACTTGGGGTGGAGGGCAAGGACAACCAATGAAAACATGAAAATCATGCTGCCTGCCATGAGTAACAAAGTCCTTTGTCTTGGACCCAGGAATCTGTCTTCTGCCAGCATCTGTGAAACTGTGTTAGCTTGTAAAAGGGATGTCTCAGAGCCTTCACAGTTCTTGACAGGCATTTTCTTTAATACAATTAATATTTGTCTTCTAGTATCATCATGAACATCTTACAGATAAAACAAGTTCTACTTTAATCATTGTTTTCTTTTAGATGTTTGATTTGTCACTACTTCTAGCAGTTTCTCCTCAGACTTGCATTTTTATCCCTTCATGTACCACCCAAAAGCAATTATGAAAGCATCCTTGTTTTTGACAATGATAAGATGTTGTAGACTTATGTTGAATATTCCTATCCTAAAGATAGAATCATCTATTGTCTAAAAGCTCTGATTCTATTGAAGAGTTTTGAAGACCAAAATCTAGACACCAAAGTGGGCAAGACGTAGCATAGGAAAATTTTTTCACTTTTTTCCCTTAAGCTCATGAATTTATGCTTGTAAAATTTCTTTTTACCTTGCTCTGAAATCAGAGCTTATTAATTCAATATTTTTTCTCTTTACACTAGCTTTGATGCTATATATTGTCATGCTATACCATGTATTCAAATTACAATAGTCCATCTCTTTGGAAGTTTCTGTTTTCCTTTTCCTTTAAGGTCTTCGGATTGGCTTCGAAGTGCAGAGATCCGCACCTCAACTTCCCTGTATCATCCAGAGTTACATTTCAAACAATAAAGAGCTCCTTTCTATAAAAGCCAAAAGGAATTAAATGCTTCCAAATCATTTTAGAGGTGGAGGGGCAGATTCTAGGATGGGTTTCTAGGAATAACTACTAGAACCACATCACAAATGTCTGTCCAGGTCTGTCCAAGGATCTGCTCTCAAGAAGAGCAGGAACCTAGGGATATGGGAAACAGTGACTTCCAACAGTTGCCTTCACAATCACACTGTCTTACCTGGAGAGCAGGAAGCCACTGCCAGGACTGTTTTCTGATAGAAGATATGACCTTAACTAGAATGAAGTAATTGCCATAGCAATATCTGGAGACATCTCTCCAGAGCAGTGCAGCACCTGCTCAAATCTGTAATGGGCATCCACAGTGACACGGCCTCCCTCATTATACAGAATACAGTTCCAAAATTAATCCTGGCACAAATGTATTTGATTTGCACCAATTAAACCACATCCAAAAAGAGAGCTATAAGAAAACCTTAGTGAGAAAGTACAGATTTCAGCCTTTTAATATAATACAAAAAGTACAATAGAAAGTGATAAGAAAGATAAGTGAATCACTCTATGGAATCCACCATGGTCTATCTTCCTGGCAACATCAATATGTATTATTCTTGACTATAGCAATAAATTCTCTGCTTAGGACTCCCTGTTACCCTCCTTCCAACTTAAATCCAAAGTCATCAGAGCGGCTAACAAGTGACAATCTGGCCAAGCTAGCCTCCTAGCGGTTCCTTTAATATGCCAGGCACACTCCCATCTCAGGACTTTGCTGCTCACTCTGCCTGGAATGTCTTCTCCTGATATTTGCATGGCTTTTTCTCTCATATTCTTCAGCATATTGGACTTCAAATGTCAGTTAGTCAGTGAGATCTTTCCTGAACAGCTTACTTACATTGCGTCCTCCTCAATCTCTCTTCCTCTATAATTCCTAATTCTTCTTTTCTACTCTAGATAGCACTCAGCATTATTCTAGCACACTATACATCCTTCTTGTTTATGATATTTATTGTCTTCTCTCTCTACTAAAAAGTAGAACAAAAATTATATTTTGTTAAATATGATATTACAGTGCCTAGGACTGTATCTGGCATATAGTAAGTGATCAATATAAAAAAATTAACAAATTAGTGAATAAGGGAATAAATAATAACCTGTTCCCACTATCCCTTGTACCAATAAAATAAAATTATTCTCCTCCCCTTTGGGGAAATGTAGTATCTTGTGAGTCACCATACTTCTCTAAGAGCTGTTCTTTCCTCCTCTATTTCAGTCACAATTTTATCTATCTTGAGATATTTTGAGCAATTAACTAAATAATAAACTTAACTACCATCAACATATCTTATATAAAATATGGGAAAAGGTAAAAAAGAGAAACTGATTAATACTAATAAATATATAATAAATCAAGAACTAATGTAGATACCTTATAAGGTATTTTTACAACTGAACACAGATTATAATTAGTATTTATAACTTCATTATTCTGCAACTTATTCAATATTCCCTTTGACCTTACTAGGCACTTTGGTGGAACAAGTTTCGTTACTTGATATATAATCCTACTCTTCATTCCTGGAGTGTTTGAATCTTAAGGGTCCTGCTCCCACGTGGTTGCTGTACCTCTCATTAAATTTTGCCACTATAGCTTGTAGGTACCTAGAGGATCCCCTGGATTTTAGACATGCACTTCTATACTCTTTATGTTCTAGACACCTTATATCCCCTTGATAATCAGAACTTATCACTTCCATCAATACGATATATCTAACAAAGAAGTGGCAATCTCAGCTTCCCAGCTCAGTGGATAATCTCTGTGTTTCCTTTGATGGAAGTATTCTTCCTTTAAGAACTAAGCCCCCCCTCAACACACAAAAAAATGGAAAGCACATATTTTTCAAGTGACTTATTCAGTGTAATAATGAAAGATGCCAGTTTCACTTCTACCCCTTGATTCCCAGATCTATCTATTATGGTTTTAGAAGAATAAGTACTATATATTTTGTCATAGTTCAGAGAATATATCATACTTTTGGAGAATAAGTTTTAGCTTTTGCAAAGCATTTCTTCAATAGACCTTAATGTTTCCAAAAGGCTACACTAAGATAAATTAATATTATGAAAATCAGCCCATTATCTCTCTTATTTTTTTCCCTGTACAATGATTTCTTTAAAACAGAAGTAAGATTGTATGGGACATCATAATGGCAAATAAAGCATTCATTAAGTTCAGCAGAGATGCTGCACTTAGAGATTCATTAAGATGTTGCAGAGAGGAACATGGCAGTCAGGGAAAGCAAATCCATATTATAAACTATCTTCTTCCATCACATGTTCATAGGGAATTTTCCTTGGAATCTCAGATGCCTATTGAGAAGAAGGGACAGTGCAAGAGAAATGAATGTCAAAAATGTGAACAAATTTATCATGCAACTTATTTGTATTTCCAGGACCACCTTGATCTTGATCTCAATCTCATTTGTACTGCTACAACTTGATGTTGGATATTTGTTGGATATCTCCCATTCTGTAGCCAAATAACCCTATAAAATTCAGTTCATTTCAGAAAACTCATATCTGATGGTCATTTGGTATTCTCTACCAGGTATCCAAAGCAAGCCAAATCAAATTCACAAAAGCAAAATAGTTATTTGCCAAAGAGGTCATGGCTTTGCTTCAGAACCTTAAAAGACTGTCCGGTGAGGAAGCTTCCCATAGAACTTTGTAAGAAGCTCCATACAGCATCCCAATTAGCCAAAGACACTCTGAACACCACTAGATGTGCTGGCTCCTCAGAGCCATAAAACTGAGATGAATTTTTATGGGGTGGATTACCAAACTTCTGTCATGTATGTATCTTAATGAGCATCTAGTTACTTGATACTTTCTATTAGTTAAGTCCTGTAAGCATGATTCTATCAATGTAGTTATCCACAGTGATGCCTTGTTGAATAGTGAGATGATTGAGTTCCCTCATGACTAAACTATGGCATAAAGCCAGAGACCTGAACCAAGATAGCAAAGGTATATTGCCATATCTGCCTGATGAAAGCATGCTGTTCTGGAATTCTGAGTTTGTTGATAAAGAGAAATATAACATATTTCAGTGCTGCATATCAGGTACCGGAGTCTATGTTTATTTGCTCCAGCAAAGAGACCACATCTGGAACAGCACTTGTAATTAGAGTTGTCTGTTACTAAACTTAAAATTATCCACTATGCCAAAGTGACAAGTGAAATATGCATGTAGTCACTAATTACAAATAAATTACACAAACTAGAAAGATGTATTTATGTTGTTATAAGTCAAGATAATGGTTATCCTTGAGAGGATAACAACTAAAGCAAAAGAGCACTTTTGATGAGCATATTTAAAAATTGCAGTCTTCTCATTCTCCCATCCCACTCTCCATGGCACTTCTAATCCCCTTACTCTGTTTTAGTTACCTCTGTTATTATGTTTATTTTTTATGGTATCATCCCACTTACCTCACTGTAAGTTCTTACAGGGGCAGGGATCTTAGTGGTCCAAAGAACTTAGAAAATTCCTAGCCCATAATAAACACTTCATAAATCTTTGCTGAATAAATGCTTAATTTTCATTTTTGTGAAAATGATCAAATTTTTTCCCTATGGAAAATTTTAAGATTTGCTTGTCATGTTTAGTGTGCCCAGTTGTGAAGTTTTTCTTATTTATTTTGTTTAACACTCTGATTTCTTATGTTTTTCTTTAGTTCTGAAAAATGCATTAGCATTATTTAAATATTACCTCCCCCCCAAATCAGATTTACTTTGACAAGTATATTTTTCATACCTAGTATTTCCAGTTGATTCTTCTTCATAACTACCTATTCTTATTCTTTATTTGTTATAGCTGCCCTTATTTCTCAGATGACGTATTATTGTTTTAGTCTCATTCATTGTGTATATTCCATTAGGAGTGCTTCCTTTGGCATGTTATTTCTTTGTTGTGTTTTTCTAACAGTACTTCTAGGAATTTCATGATTTTTACTGTGAGCTCATTTTTATTTTCTAGGGTTTATTAAATGTCACCCCTTGGGATCGCTACAGTTTTGTGCCTGTTTTTAGTGGGACCCTGTATTGATGTGCCTTCTTATGTTTTTCCCACAACTTTCAGGATTTTCTATGGGGAAGGAAGCTAATCTGTGCTTATCCCATTCTTTTGATGGAAATAAATTAGTCCCCTAAGCTGTTTATTGCAGCTAGAAACCTACTTACTTCTTGATTCTATAGATAATCAGGTGCCCTCCAAGTCACCAAAAGCAATTTTTGTACCTGTCTCCTTATTGAACTGTGTAAGAATTTTCTTGAGTTTATATGCCAAAACAGTATTGTTAACTTAAAAGGTATGTCTATACTGTGTTTACTTTGATTACATATTACCAGATAACTCTCTGGAATGGGCCCCTACACTATCTCATACAGTGCATAAAAGTTCCTATGTCTGTTTATCCCCATCAATGTTTGATACTAACCAGGTTTTAAAACTTTGAATGTTTAATAGTTATACAGTGATAATTCTTTAGGTTTCATTTAATTGATTAGTAATGATTTTGAGCATCTTTAATATGCCCATAGCCTTCCAGTTTTCTTATATTTGCAAACCACATATCCAACAAAGGACTAGTCCAGAATATATAAAGAACACTCAAAACTCAGCAGTAAAAAAAATCAATCCAATTAGAAATTAGGCCAAAAACATGAAAATATATTTCACTGAAGAGGATATATAGATAAGAAATAAGCACATGAAAAGATGTTTAGCTTCACTACCCATTGAGGAAATACAAATTAAACTCAAAGTGAGAGATCCCAATAGATAGATAAAATATAAAATAGTAACAACACCACATGCTGGCAAGGATGAAGAGAAACTGGATCATATATATATATATATACATTCCTAGTGAGAATGTAAAATGGTACAGCCACTCTGAAAAAACTTTGGCGGTTTCTTATAAAAGTCAACATACCTATCATAAAACTCAGCAGTCACATTCTTGGTCATTTATTCTAGAGAAACGAAAACTTACGTTCACACAAAAACCTGTATATGAATGTTCATAACAGCTTTAATTGTAATAGCCAAAAACTGGAAACAAACTAGATGTCCTTCAACAGATGAATGGGTAAATAAATTGTGGTACATTCATAACATAGACTACTATTCAGCAATAGAAAGGAAGAAATTTTAATACATGCAACAACTTGGATGAATCTCCACAGAATTATGATGAATGAAAAAAAATCCAAAAAAAATCACATACTATATGATTCCACTTATATAATATTCTTGAAATGAAAAAATTATATAAATCAAAACAAATTAGTGATTGCCAAGGGCCAGGGTTGAGGGAAGGGACATGGAAGGAGGTTAGTAATTAAATAATGAAACTCTTCTGTGTCTTGACTGTATCAATGTTTATGTCCAGATTTTGATATTGTACTATAATTTTGCAAATGTTACCACTGGAAGAAAGTGGGTAAAGGATACACGGGCTCTCTTTGTATTACATTTTATGAAAGTACATGAATCTACAATTATATGCAAATTAAAAGTTTAAGTAATAAAATAAGGGAAATATCTGAAAATTGTGAGGAATTAAAATATAAATGTGCCAGATCGTGAAGAGGTAGCGTTGTGAAGATTAGGAAGTCAGGAGCTAAAATGATAGCAAGCAGTGATCACAGATGGGGATTAATGTTATTTAAGTTGATATAGTAGATGCAGGCCTGTCTGTTGGGGAGATGGTGGGTCTGACAGATCCTGGGAGTGACTATGGAAAATAAGGCTGCTAATTTCAGCAGGCCAAATAAATTTGGCATTAGTGTGTTGGATAGTTTATGCATATGACACTGAAATTGTCTAGGAGTTGATAAAATATGCAATAAGAAAAGGAAAACTATAAGTCATGTGGAAAGAATGTAAGGAATGCCCAGATATCCAGGAGGTCAGTAAAAAGTTACTTATAGCAGTTATGGCAGAGATAGGGGGTGGAGGCAGATAACCTAAACCCCCAAACCAGAAGGAAGTTTTACATCATGTAGAGAAGCCATGATTCAGGATTGGAATTGGGAAACTAGGGGAATTCTGGCCCTGCTTTCAACCCTAAAGCAAAGGGAATTTGGAGAATGTGCAGCCTTAGCCCCAGAGCTACAAGGAAGCAGCATCCAGCAGGATTCCAAAAGAAAAGGAACTGTTTCATAACTGAGAGTGTTTAGGGAATTTATTTGCATTAAACATTCCAAAGAGTTGAGTAAAAAGTTTCAGGTGTGAAGGCAGAACTGGGAGTAGGCTTAGAAACAAGAAGCACAGAACATAGGAGAGCATTTGAGAAACTTACATTTTCTGTGACCACCAAAAGTCAGAGGGTTGCTTGTGAGATATGGTGAAAATACCAGCCTACAGATTCACATAAAACTAACCTGCCCAGTCCATATGATAATGTTCATGTAGTGTTTAAGAATCTAGCAAGATAATTTTGTTACTGTTTGTCTTATGAGGCTGTTAAAATGAAAAAATAATCATTGAAATTTTAATATATAGTAAGAATAAAAACATATATTTCCCAGTAATGGATAAAAGAAAACTAGAACTTGGAGCTCTACTCTCCTTTGATTTTGAGAAAGAATAGACAGTCAAATATAGGGTAAATTTGTCCATGTAGAGAGTGTCCAATATTATGTATTGATCAGACATTTATGCTGTGATGCAACCCCATTTAAGTGTACAAACTAGAACAAGAAAATGTAGAGACAACTTTCTCAAAGGGAGTTTTGGGATCTTTGAGAGAATACAGTGAATGATACTTCCTTTTCCACCCAAGTGCTAAATGAATGAAGACATAAGTAAAAGAATTATCAGTTACAGAGCCCAACAATCACCTTTATTATTAATAAAGCTGATATTGGAGAATGTGACAAATGGCCTCACTAATACTGAATTTCCAAATTAGATGGACTTTATTTCACAAGCATAGGAACAGCCTCTCCACTGAGGAACATGGAAAACTTTGGGCATGAAGGCATAAAGGCCAACATGTGAAGTCAGAAGGCAACCTCACTCACCAAGAAGGGACGAGGAGGAGTGTGGGGTACACATGCCCTACTTGCCTCCTCAAATCCATCAGTCACATTTGTTATGTCAAGCTTCTAAATGAAATGTGTAAGGAGATGAACAGAGTCCATAAGCTAACAGGGTTGACCTTCCTTGGAAGGGAGTTGGAAATAAGCATTTCCCCCACTCATATCTCAGGTCTTTATTCTCTTTCTTCATTGGGTTCAACCCAATGAAGTGTACAAAACTTATGACTTTCCCCTTAGGAATGAGATCAGCAATGAAACAGGCCTGCTGTACATAATATCAACCAACATTTGGATACTTTCCTAGGGCCATGAGTGTGTTTCTCAGAAGCCTCTGAAATGGGTATGAACAGAAAAATAATTTAATTAACTTTTAAGTCACTCTGTGCACAAGGCCAAAAGCTTACTCTGTAGTCTAGTCCCCATCTCACCTTAAGTTATGCATAGCCACATTATCCAATAGAATCTATTCAAGATTCTGCAATGAAATCAAATGACATCATTAAATCACTCTAAAAATGAATTCCAATATTACAGAGTTGCCTCAAATTTGCAAACTACTCCTACTATGAAATTCTCAGGAAGAATTGAAAGTTCAAAAGTGAAGTCCATTTGCAAGTTAAAGTCCACAGGTAGTAAAATCCAAAGAAATTAAAGTCTTAGGATGTGAGATAAAGTTCAAATGAATTATACACAGATTTCTCCCTTTTCAGATTTTAATTCTGATCAGTCTCACCCAGATGTTTTCAGTGTCTTAGAGGAGTTGAATTGGAGCTCTTTTGAGGACCTGCAACCTAGACCATCTTTGGCTGCAATAAACCTCTGAAGTTGTATCAATTCAATGTCATGTCTCTCATGAAATTCCCTTTTACAGAGAGAGGTTAATAGGGAAAAAGAGATTACCACAACAGTGACCCATGTGCATGAAATTTAGGAAACAAAACATCCTTCAGAACCTTAAACCATTATCTCAGACTAGATCATTCTCCCCAAACCTAACACCTGAAGTAACCATAGCCTGAGGCAGAAATTCAGTGGTTTCAACCTCAGGAAGTCAGGGAAAACAGTCTAGGCCAGTTGTCGATACCCATGACCCACAAACCTAAAGTGATTTTGGAAAAATATTTCAGAAAGTGGTTATGTTTCACAGATAAATTTATCATATCTGGAGAAAAACTAGCAGTTCTTTTGCTTTTTCAGAGAATGGCATTGGAGAAATTTCTTCCTTCTTACAAAGTTTAGCAATTTGTAATGGTAGCAGCTGTGGTAACTAGTTTTTATTTGAGATACCCTTCTCAAAGGGTTTCTCATCCAAAATTCTTAATTTTCCAAAATTCTTAATTTTCATTCCTTTTGACACCCCAGTACTGAATTAAGTGAAGCATGTGAGAAAGAAGTTTCAGCCCAGTGTCATATTGACTATTTCTGCATTGTTAAAGAGTTATATCCTGCTGAAGAACTGCTTACATTTTTAATTGGATTTGTTTGGTTTCTTGTTGTTAAGTTAACTGAGTCCTTTATATGTTTCAGATATTAACCTCTTATCCAATATATGGTTTACAAAATTTTTCTCCCATTCGGTGAATGGCTGTTTTTTCATTTTGTTAGTTGTTTCTTTTGCTATGTAGAAGCTTTCTAGTTTGATGTAGTCCCATTTGTTGATTTTTGCCTTTGTTGTTTGTGCTTTTGGCGTCATGTCAAAAAATATCATTGCCAAGACCAATATTAATGAGCTATCCCCTATGTTTTCTTCTAGGAGTTTTATGGTATCAGGTTTTATGCTTAAGTCTTTGATCCATTTCAAGTTAATTTTTGTGAGAGATGTGAGATAGGGGTCCAAATTCATTGTTCTGTATGTGTTTCTCTAGTTTTCCCAGCACCAGTTTTTTTTTTTAAACGTTGAGCCTTCTTTTTATTTATTTATTTTTATTTTTTTTTATTTTTGGCTGTGTTGGGTCTTCGTTTCTGTGCAAGGGCTTTCTCTAGTTGTGGCAAGCGGAGGTCACTCTTCATCATGGTGTGCAGGCTTCTCACTGTCGTGGCCTCTCTTGTTGCGGAGCACAGGCTCCAGACGCACAGGCTCAGTAGTTGTGGCTCATGGGCCCAGTTGCTCCGCGGCATGTGGGATCTTCCCAGACCAAGGCTCGAACCCGTGTCCCCTGAATTAGCAGGCAGATTCTCAACCACTGCGCTACAAGGGAAGCCCCCAGCACCAGTTTTTGCCCTGGCCACAACAGTTGAAAATCAAATGTAAGCTCTCTGCACGGCTCACTATAAACCTCTAACAGATAATAAAAAGACTATAACATTCCATATACTATAAGGCAAGGTTCTAAACGTACTCCCCTGAACAAATTTTCCCCTCATCATTTCATTCCCCCAATGCTAACTGTTCTGCTAAAATTCTAGCCCTTGTATCTATTCCCTAAACTGAGGTCAGCACACTTATTTGTGTAAAGGGCCAGATAGTAAATATTTTAGAGAAGTAGCAAGATCAAGGATATTGTATAGATACGTATATAACATTTAAAACATAATCATTTTATTTATTTATTTATGGCTGCTCTAGGTCTTCGTTGCTGCACTCAGGCTTTCCCTAGTTGCAACAAGCAGAGGCTACTCTTTGCTGCAGTGCGCAGGGTTCTCATTGCAGTGGCTTGTCTTCTTGTGGAGCATGGGCTCTAGGCATGCGGGCTTCAGTAGTTGTGGCACACATGCTCAGTAGTTATGGTGCATGGGCCCAGTTGCTCTGCGGCATGCGGGATCTTCCTGGACTGGGGCTCAAACCCGTGTCCCCTGCACTGGCAGGTGGATTCTTAACCACTGCACCACCAGGGAAGTCCCCAAAATATAATCATTTTAAAATGTAAAAGCCATTCTTAGCTGATAAGCTGTACACAAACAGGCAGTATATTGGGTTTGGGTTGCAAGATATAATTTTCTGTTGCCCACCCTAAAACACACCATCCTCATTATCTAAAATTCTATTAGCATACATTTTTAAACCCAATTAGAGAGTATATTAATTATTTCTTTAAAATGTTTCTGGTTATCATTTGTTTTTCCAGTTTCTCATCATCTATTCTAATCACATTATTTCTTCTACATTAATTTAGTCGCAGGTTTAAATTACAAATGAGACCTTTCAGTTTTAAGTTCCAGCTTCTTTTCTCTGATATACCTTTAACAAAAAGCACTTTTTGTAAGCGTTCTGACAATGTGGGTACTAAACACTCTATTAGAAAACTTGCAGAAGTAATTAGTAAGTGCTCTGGCCCTAAGTCATAGGAAATTTATAATATATAGAAAATACCTTAATCTAAATAACAGGACCTTTTTAATAGTGAAGTAACAAAATTGAGATAAGTGTATAATAATTTTTTTAATGTAAGAAAAGACTTCAATATTCAAATTTTGTTTCCTCAGTCTGAAACACCAAGCCCTCTGCCATAATTACTACCATCCAAGAGCTCCAAGTTCTTTCTAAAGACTACAATTTCACATTATGACCTTTCTTTTCTTCATAGTGAGCTCTCAGATATATTATCTTGAATGCAATTTTTGTAAACATTTAGTGTATAAAATTTAGGACAGATATTTTTTTACTGTGTTAAAGAGCCTGATTCTATTATATTTGATGTTTGATTGCTTATAGTTTTCAAGCCTCACTCTTCTCTACTCCCCTTTTGTGACACATTTGGTCATGCTGATTAAAAAAAGAAAAAAAACCTGGAGGTCCTTGGTTGGGCACAGATGGGGAAGTTCAAACCATGCAAACTTGCTCCCCTTCCAGTCCCCCGCAGACCACAATAAAATCCCAACCAAAGACTTCAGTTTGTTCTTCACTTAAGCTATTTGGGACCAAGTTGGGTGTCTGCTCTGCTCTCCCCTGAAAGCCTCATGTGCAAATAATAAATCTTTTAATATTCATGATGCATGTATTACATCATCAATCACAATGTCTGAACCACCTTTGGGTGTGTGTGTGAGGAGTGAGGGTGGTTGAACCTGCCATCCATGTGCCAACAGCAGTTATGTATCTGTCTATGATAATTCTGTCAGCCCACTCAGGGCCACCTTGTTAACAGATGTGTTCATTCATTCTCTTTCTAAGTTAGAATTTGGCATTTTCTTCTGTATTCAAACCTACATATATATCTGGTTCAAACTGAAACCTCAACTTTCTTTGATCAATGAAAAGTGATCTTTTTCATTTGAAATGAGGTTATATGTTCTCCAGAGACATATACTGTTCCACTGCTCCCAAAATTCCCGAAAGAATCCCTGTACCAACTAATTTGCACCATTATCTCTGTGCCTTTGTTTAGACACATGGTTCTTAATTTCTATCCAGAGTCTAAATTCCACATAAGTTACCTATTTTTATAATTATCATATATATATATATATATATATAGAGAGAGAGAGAGAGAGAGAGAGAGAGAGAGAGAGAGAGAGAGAGAGTCATTCTGACATAGGTTGCTCCATGATCCCATCACACTCCCATTGCAATAGGGAGTTCTTCATCACATGTTTACCATCTCATTTAACTCCATATATAGTGTTGGAACACTGATCTCTAATACTCTTGTAATTGGTAACTAGAGGGGTCATTATTTACGATTAATGTGCAGGCAGTCCTAATCATTCCATAGTCCCAGTCTCCATTGTTTCCCCTTCACAAATGGGTTTGTTAGGAAGCATACAGAGAGCAACTTAATTTTCTCCCATTCTCTATTAAACTCATTCCATTAAAGAATCCTTTCCATTCCTCTGAATGAAATTGCAGTAAATCTCCTAGCTTTTTCTGTCACTCTTGATCTTGGAGAGACAACAGTGAGCAGTGGCTTGAATCGAGATCTTAGTTCTCTGCCCAGGAATTGAACCTGGGTAGCCTGGATGAAAACCAGGAATCCTAGCAACTAGACCAGAAAAGGCTAGAGGCTAGAATCAAATTTTTCCCTGGCTCTTGCCTCTGTTTGAAAGCAAGAATGTTTCAACGAGACATAAACTGTAAAAACAGGTGCAAAATTTATTATTAGAGACACAGCACAACAAATGGGAGAGCACACAGAGAAACAGTTTGTTTATTTAAGACAGAAGCAAGGCAGAGATACACACAGCAGAGAGAAAGTATGTGGGCATCCTCCCTAATGAGGAGGAGCCCAGTAAAGAGGTGGTTAGATCATTTATATAGGACAGTTCTTCCAGGTCTTTTTTACCTTTGACCAATTATCTTGTTTCTCTTTCCACACCTGACCTGCCATAGGACCCTCTGCAACATGTGTGCACAACTTTTTCCAAGATGGATTCCAGCCCAGATGCCTGGGGCAGGGCGGGGGCTTGACATCACCAATTATGATCTGGCACCCCCTCATTTTTGACCCCCAAGGAGCCTTTCTGCACATGTGTAGTGTCTCCCTTGCCCCAAGGATGGGAAATATGTGACTTCTTGATCTTTTAAACAGGGTTTAGCTCGTCTCTGTTCCTGCCATAACTGTTATCTTAAAATGCCCAAAGTCCAGCTATTTACCCTCTTCTTGTTTGTTTCTATTTCAAAGTGCAAACAGGAGGCTGGTCATAAATATCTAACCTGGAGTTCACTTGACTCCTACCTCAGGAAATGTAAATAGGAGGCTAGTTGTAAATGTCTGGCCTGGAGCCCATCTTTCTCCTGCTTCACTCACATAATAAGTAATACAGTTCTTGCCAATTACTATATTACTCCAAACTCAATCACCTGCTCCAGCCTACTTCAGTCTCAGAAGCCTGAAGTAAGGAACCCTGCTCTTGAGGTTTCCTCAGACCCATTAAGTTCCCAAAATATTAGTAGTTTCTTCCATTATTCACTTAAGACTCTCTTTGCTTCCTCTCTTTCAATGACTTCTTTCCCTGCTGGAGTCATTTCACTATCTAGATGGCTCTCTTACATGAAGCCCCTTTAAATAGGATCCCACACTTCTGCTGGGTCCACATTTCATACCCAGGAGATAGATCTCTTTCCCTCACCATGAATTTCAGCTCATATCCAATGCAGCCCTTTTTCTCTGCCAACCTGTGAACATTTCTATGGATATCTCCTGGCAAAAGCCTGTATTCCACATCACACTCTCTTTGTGCTTCACTAGGAGAAGACAATAACCTCTTCAGCCTCTCTTAAGTAACGTATATGTGGCTGATGGATGAAGTTTGGTGTCACGTTCACTCAGAAAGTATTGTATATGTGATCTAGATTCTTTCTTCCCTTCATCACTTATAGTTATGTCTCTTTGGCTTTGGAGGTTTATAAGTAATCTCCGAGACAGCAGGAAAATTTGCATTTTATCATGTAACATTGTGTTACTTTTGATAAAATAGAGTTAGAACAACTATTTAGAGGGCAGGGTATTATGGAGGGAACTCATTAATAAAATAGACATTTAAAAAACTCTGTGCTAGAAAATAATCAAGGATGACAAGGTCTGCCTTCCTAACCCCAAATGAAAATGGGCCTATGGGAAAATCTTCCCTGGAGTGGTTTAGGACTCAAATCACAGGCTTTCTATAAAGCATAGTGGTTAAGATCTTGGTTCTGGAATAAAATGGACTGGATCTGAATCCCCATTCTGTCATTTATTTCATGTGTGATTTTGGAAATTGTTTTATCTTTTAATACGCATTTTAATTAACTGAAAACTCACAAGATTCCTGGAAATAATATTTCTAGTTATTCATAAAGTTTAATGGTTGTGGGTTAAAAATAGATGGATATTTTATATCTTATATTTTAGCTTCAGATTCCTTAAGGTCAAATCTTCTTGTAATTTAAAATGAACTAGTTCTCTATGTAATGTGAAAATTTAAAGTTAGAGAACTTATAAGTTTTATTTATAATGAGAGATTGATAAACTAATTTTTCATCTCATCTATATGGTCTTTGGTTCTCTCATTTATTAGTCTAAGAACAAAGGAAAGAAAATCTTATTCTAAAAACAATAGAGACTCTTGTAAATATGCTTCTATAAGCATGGGTGTACAGACGTCTCTTTGACATAGTGTTTTCATTTTCTTTGGCTATTTCCCAGAAGTGGAACTGCTGGATGATATGGTACCTCTATTTTCCATTTTTTGAGGAACCTCAATACTATTTTCCATAGTAACTATACCAGTTTACAACCCCACCAACAGTGCTCAAGGGTTCCCTTTTCACCACATCCTCGCCAACATTCGTTAGTTCTTGTCTTTTTGATGATAGCCATTCTAACAAATGTGTGATGACATCTCATTGTGGTTTTGATTTGCATTTCCCTGATGATTAGTGATGAATAACACCTTTTCATGTACCTATTGACCATCTGTATGCCTTCTTTAGAAAAAAAGTCTATTAAGATTTTCTGCCCATCTTTTAATTGGATTGTTTAAGTTCTTTCATTGAGTTGTATGAGTTCTTTATAAATTTTGGTTACTAACTCCTTATCAGATATATGGTTTGTAAATATTTTCCCCATTCTGTAGGTAGTCCTTTTATTTTGTTGATCATTTCATTCATGGTGCAGAAGATTTTTAGTTTGATGCAGTCCCATTTGTTCATTTTTTATTTTGTTGCTTGTGCTTTAGGTGTCATATCCAAAAAAATCATTGCCAAGACCCATGTCAGGGAGCTGTTGTCCTATTTTCTTCTAAGAGTTTTATGATATCTAGTCTTACATTTAAGTCTTTAATCCATTTCAAGTTAATTTTTGTGAATAATGTAATAAAGGGGTCTAGTTTTATTCTTTTACTTGTGAATATCCAATTTTCCCAGCACCATTTATTGAAGAGACTATTTTTTTCTCCTTTGATTGCTCTTGGTTCCTTTCTTGTGAATTAATTGTCCATATATGAAATTTATCCTTGACTTTACCTGAAGTAATCACTTTAGGTAAGACATTCAGGTCAGTCTCATTGGTCCATATTGTTATGAATGATATAATTGCCCTAGACTTCTTCGTTGCAGGTCAAAGTAGAGTCTGTATAATTACAAACATGTCCTACTGCACTTGGATTAATACCTCGTACCAGTAGGAAAAGTTAATACATAAACTTCAAGTAAAAGCCACATGATTTTCTAAGGTCAGCTCTCTGGTTTATGCAATTTGTTCAGTAGATTATGTCTAGAACACTGAAAATATAGATGAGGTAAGTATGGCAAGCTTCAGGGTCTGCCTGATCTAACTGACTGCAGAGCTGTTGATAGTAACAATAATTAAATGTCTTATGAGGAATATTGAATGTATTTGGTCAAATTAATCAAAGAAGCCAACATAGTGGCATATTCATAGGAAAATTCTTCACAAGTCAAAATGATATAAAAAAGAGGAGTAGATGTTTTAAGGAAATATTCTCCATGGATCTTCCACATCAGTGTACACTTTGCAAGAGAGACTGTCATTTTTTCTACGCTACCTTTTCACAGCCTTGGAAGATAAAGATAACATTGCCATGCAGAACAAAGTGCAGGTTCCTAACAACCTTGGAAGATGGACACAATGTCTCCTTCCAGAGCAAAGCACAAGCATATTTACTGTCCAGTACAGTACAAATAAAGTCCCTTTCAGAAGCAAAAGTCAGATAGGCCAGCTACACATGATAAACAGTTTGAGTTTCCTAAACTCTCCTATAATGCAACCATGTATGCAGGCATCCATCTAGGTTTATTCAAATTATGAGTCTTAGGGGCAAGTAGAATTCACACAGATTTGCTGATGCTAATGCTAATTGCTCTTCCATAAGTAACAAAGTCATTTATTTCTGACCCATGAGTCTCACATCTTCTGCCTGCAGCCTTGAAACTGTAGGCTGTTACCAAATAGAATAGTCTTAGGCCCTTCATGGTTGACAATGACATCTCCAGCTTAAAACATTTCAATGATTTCCTATGGCTCTTAAAATTTAACTTAAATAGTTTATCTTGTCCTATCAGGCCCATATCATCTGACTCCTCTCTACTTCAAAAAATGTCATTTATATTGTGCTCCACAACTTTCCCTACCCCTTTCCCTTTTCCTTTTACTGACTCAATAGATTTTCCAGAATGTCACCATTTACTATTATATATACGTGTGTGTGTGTGTATATATATATATATATATATATATATATATATATATATATATACATACATACACACATACACACACACACACATATTAAGTTTCTGCCTTTATTATCACCGACCTACACTTTTTCAATAGTTTCTTCTATGTCTCCCTGTCTCTCATATTGCTTCCTTTAAATCCATCCTCCACACAACAACTTGTTTGAGCTCCCTGTGACTCATATAACCACTACCACCATCCACCATTTCCATTACAACCCTTCAATGGCTCACCACAAGCCTGGATAAATCCAATTTTCTTAGCATGACCAAAAAATGATCTCTAACCTGATCATGCCTTCCAGTACAGTCACAACTCTGGGTTTCCTTGTCCCAAACATTATGAATCACTAATACTCCACTTCCTATGAAAGGTGACGTCTCCATACATTGGCTCATACACTCAGTTCCCTTCTTTCTCTCCCTGTGTACTCTGGCCCTCATCTGCCTAGCCAGCCTCATCTCATACTCCTCTTTACCCTCCATCAACACGTTTCTGCCACAGTGATTTTTGTGGAATCTCTAGGCCACAGAACATTTAGCCACACTACTATCTCTGTTCTAAGACTTTTCTCACCTACCCCATCTTTTATTCTGAGGATCCAACTTTTATATTAATCTCACTTTTTCAAAGTCATCTGACCTACTATTTTAAATTTGGAAGGTCTGTTGCCTTCTTGTAATAACCTTTTTTTTTTTTCTATCAGATTATATATCTTAAGCTCCCCCCCACATTTTTTTGCTTGGTTCAGACAGCTGGTTTTTGTTGACAAACATGACTGTGGCATTTCAGTCGTGGGTATCAAGCACATTAATACTCTCATTACTCAACATTGTCTATAATATCAAAAAGTTCTTTTGCCAAGAGGGATGAGACAAAAAGCCAGACAGAAATTTGACTTTGGTTTCCAGACATGTTAAAGGAGGATAAACACGCATACTATAGAGGCCTTTGTTTATAAGGCAATTTCTTCTGTATAAAATTAATAAACTAAGGGAGGATTCCTGAAGAATTGGGAAGAAGATATGGTGGGTGAAATAGTTTGACCCCAAATTCAGTGTGAACACAGTTTCATTCTTGCTTATTTTTTCTTTGGAACTTTTTTTTAACTCCCAGGTAGATAATTTTATCCTCATTTGCCTTAGAGACACTCAAGATATTACAAAACCAGAGCTGTAATTTTTGCCTCTTTTGTGTTTGTTTTTTATGCACTCCTACTAACTCTAGTAACTTCTACAAGTTCTATTAAGGAAAGTGCAATGCCTGTGATGTTTACCACCAAATGCCCAGTACCTAAAGAGATGTCTGGCACAAAGAAGGCTCTCAATAAAGATTGAATAGCTAAATGAATAAATATCTGAACAATGAGATGGTACTATTTTTAGTCCCATGTGGAAGGCCTATCCAATATCCATTCTGTACTCTACCTTACAAATAGAATTCTACTTGTACTGGAGGCATCAATACAATTTCCCTGTTTTAGCCTTTTCCTTTTCTTTTTCCCCTTCATCTTGCCTAGGATATTGCACTTAAGGATGTTGGTAGATAGAACAAAAGGAGCCTGAGTCCTTGATGTTATTGTTGAGCTACCATGCCTTCCAAACATCCTGAGTGAACTAAGGTAAAGTCACACAGTTTTGAACTATAGAGCCCAAGGGAACATTAGAATCCAGTCATACCTGCCTTTTATAAATGAGTAAAAAGGTGCAGAGAGATTACTTACTGAACATCTTATTGGTAGTAAAGAGTAGATGTAGGATTATAACTCAGCTTCCTCACTTTCAGGCCAGTGTTTGGTTATAACTTCTCTTACAGTCTATGGTTGTTGCTGTTGTTTTTTCTCAAGTAGAAGTATTGAAATTTCTGCATAGCATTTTCCAGAAAGATGACATATAGAAGGGAACCATCTTGTCAGTAAAGGGACCAAGACATAGAGGGAGAGGCCGACTTAATAAGATGAAAAGAAGTGGAGACAAAAGTAAAAATTATGGTGTCTTAAGAAGAGGCAGACTTTTTTTTCCCCAGAAATCAATAGAAGATATTCAGGTCTGATTTAATGGAAATTTTTCTTTGGAAGAAAGGGAGTAAGCAATAT
Organism: Stenella coeruleoalba; assembly: GCF_951394435.1. Lineage (NCBI taxonomy): Eukaryota > Metazoa > Chordata > Mammalia > Artiodactyla > Delphinidae > Stenella > Stenella coeruleoalba. The sequence goes on from NC_137157.1 coordinate 74,794,919, forward strand.
TTACGTGGTTGTATTGGTTTTAAAATTCTCTAATATATTTATAGACTGAAAATGAACTGTTCCTAATACAAAATACCAGTTTCTAAGCACATAACACCATTCCAATGATGTAATAGTGCTGGTAGATTTCCACCATAAAATATTGCAATTTTAATCATATGAAAAATGTTGATAATTTTCCCTGAAAAAAATTTCTAATATACCAGGTTTTGACATTGAATGTGAAATTACATTAGTGTCTTATAGCCCATCAGAGAGAATAAGAACACAAACCAGGTATAACAGTGTGGTTGGACTCAGAAAAAAGAGAGAAAATATCTCCTATTATGTAGAAAAACAGAATGCCTCCACATAAGTGAAGCTCACAGTGATCTTACAATTGTATGGGATAATGGAGAAAGCTACGTTGGGTGTTATGTTTATGATGTAATCTAGAACACCCAGAAATCAAGCACGTAAACACCAAAAAAAACCCACACATATGATCATGTCATGGCCTACAATAGTGTCTTATATGGTGCCTTTTTAATAAATATTATTGAAAAAAAGTTCTTACCCAATCAAGAATTTATAGGAAAAGAACATGTAGTTCCTCCATTAAGAATGAACATACCACATTCAGCTCATTTTTAAAATTCTAAGTAACCTCTATGTGAGTCCCAGTAATATTATATTAGTCAGGGTTTAGCTAGGAAATCAAATCGGGATTTGTAGGAAGCTACTACCACCACTGCCGAAAACTGCATTTATATGACCACTGTTGACTTGCAGCCAGGTGAACAAAACAGGAGCCAGTTTTTATCTTCTGCTGCAGGGTTCCACTCCAAAGGAGCCTACCCTGGTCAACACCTCCACAGCTATGGAAACCCAAAAAATGTTTTAGCTCCTTTTCACCTTCCAGTCTCAGACAGGATGCTCCATTGGCAGAACCTAAATCTGAGCCCTGCTAGCAATGGAATTTTTATTCTAGCAACTGTATAGGTTATTTACCTATCTGAACAGCACAAGTTTTTAAGTATGTAATAAGGGAGGAAAATAGAGTCCTAAAACTGTTATCATAAATAACTCATCCCCTATTGGAAAAAGAGATCATTACAAAAACTTTAACTTGTACATATATATGCACACATACTTTATAATATTTCATATCTATATATTAAAAATGATATATAGTATATTAATATATATTGCATATTATGTCAAGCACTTTTCTAAATCCTTTAAATATTTTAACTAATTTAATCCTCACAAATCCGTATGTGATAAGCACTGTAATTATTATCATTTACAGATGAAGAAAATGAAGCATAAAGAGATTAAATAGAATTTGCCCCATGTTTCAATTATATCTCAATAAAACTGGGAAAAAATTGCCCAAGTTCATATGGTTAGTAATTAGCAAAACTGGGATTTGGACCCACGTAGCTTGGCTCAAGTCCATGTCCTTAACATGCTATGTTGCCTCTACTACCCAGTACAAGGACAGGAGGAGTAAGATGTGATGGCAGCAGATGGGGGGGAGGGGCACTAATCTAACCTAAAGAGCTTCAGGGGAGGCCTTCAGGAGAAAGTGATATTCTAGCAGAGACCTTGAAGTTAGCTAGGTAAAGCAAAGGGAGAGGCATGTCCTGGAAGAGATAGTATCTTCTGAGGCCATAGAAGGCCTGTCTGTACATACAAAATTAAGCAAAAACCAGTGTGGCAGGAGTGAAGAGAGTGCAGACGGAAGTGGCAAAAAATGAGCCTAGAAAGGAACCTGGGCTCGCTTTCACAAGCCAGGCATTACTTTAGGCACTTAACATATGCCTAACTCTAACTCAAGAGCGTCTGAGGAGCTAGAGACTGCAGTTAAAAGGTGAATATTCTGACACACACTATCCCCAAACAACTACTACTGCTCCAATGTAAGCTTCAGCAGTATGCAGACCAGGTTGCATACAGACTAGTAGGTTACTAAACATTTTTCAGGTGATACTCCATATCTTACCATTAGAGATTGATTCCTCAGTATTAACACTATCACTTTTTTTCAATGTTATTGAGGTAAACTTAATATACAAAAAATTGCACACATTTAATGTATACATTTTGATGAGTTTGGACATATGCATACATCTGTGATGCCATCACCACAAGATAATAAACATGTCCATCACTTCCAAAAGATTTGTGTCTCTTTGTTGTCAATGTGGGTGTGTTTTGGGGGAAGGTGGGGGTAAGAATATTTAGCATAAGATTTATCCTCCTAACAAGTTTTTAAGAGCACCAGGTTGTTAACTGTTGGCACTATGTTGTACAGCAGATCTCTAGAACTTATTCATTTTGTATGACTATAAGTTTATACCCATTGAACAATTCAAATAGATTTGAAAATGTTAAATCACTAAGTTGTTAGTTCTTCATTATTTTTGGTGAATTAAAAGACATTGTGTTCTTTTTTTTTTTTGACATTGTTTACTTTTGTTGACAACTAGCTATCATCACAGGAATGAAAAAATATAAATGCTGATGGGAAGAAATGGACAATTTTGAGCCTAAAGAAATGCTTGTTGGTGACATGAAGGCACTGGGTGCCCAAGGAGTGGACTGGTGTCCAGGAAGAAGCCTCAGAAAGGGAACTGGAGAAAAGGCTGTAAAAGAACTTAATTTGTAACTATATCAATAGCAATTTCTCAGTTCATTTTCTAAAGCATAACTTTTTTTAACAGATACAAATAAATGGTTCCTTGCTGTTCCTTTGTTTTTTTCTATTCCACAGATCTTTACCAAGGAACTACTGTGTGCTGAAAACAGTGCAAAGCCCTAATGATAAAAAATAAATGACAGCCTCTGACCTCAAGGAGAGAAAGGATTACAATAAGTGCTAAGATTCATAAGCAAGAGGCTAGGAGAGCTCATGCCCAACCCAACCAAAGGAGAAAGGGATCAGGGAGGCCTGCCCTGAGTTTGGAAAGCAGAAAAATTATTGGGGCAGTGGGAAGGAGATAAAATTAAAGACATAATCCTCATCCCTGAGAAGTTCATAGCCTAAAGAGGGTGCCAGGAGTGAAATCAGAAGTTTGGATGCATTGGTAATATAATAGGTAGGTACACTTGCTATCAAAGGTACACGAATATGAGCAGATGAGTGATGGATTGAGATGATTGCAGAGATGGAAGCAAATGGTAAACAGGCCTTTGTCAAAGCAACAAAGAGAAATGTGGAGAGCACAGACTTAGTTCTGAGCTACAGCACATCTGGGGGACAAAGAAGACAAAATGCTTGACTGGTGACATCTCAAAACTGATATCAGGATGAATCCCATTAGTTGAAAAAATAATCTCAAATCTGCTTGCTAATTATGATTTTCAACAAAATACTTGTCAGGAAGTAATTTTACTAAAAATCTTATAGAACTAACTAAAGATTGACTGAGAGAATTAAAAAAAAACACTTGCTTCCTTCTATTAATGCTCTTAGGTCACAACTAATGAAATTAGAGGAATATTATATAATAAAGATATTCTTAACCATTCTGAACTTGCATTCTGCAACATAATTCTCAAAATGTTGATTTAATGTTTTGATTTTGACCAATTCCCTTCACACAGTTAATGAATTTATATTTGTCTAGTCCAGAAAACCAAACTTTTCTGCTCTTCCTTGCGCAAAAGATTTATGTTACTCAATCTAATCTGTTGACTACAAACCCTGTAATTAATTGTAAAAGGCCTTTTGTTGGGTATTCATTGACAGAAACTGAGAAAAAATCCAGAGAGACAAATGTAGGCAGCATTGTTCCTGTGGCAGTTTCTGCTTACTTACTATAAAGTTTATTTCTGCATGGTTTCCCTGTTTAGCTCACGTAAAGGCTGTATGTTTGTTTTGTATTGTTTTGGCTTTGGTTTTTTGCTAAAGGTCAGCAGAAATGGATATTTTTATTAGCAAGTGTTCAGCACCATGTGGCATAAACAACTAAGATGTATAATTTCATGAATTTGATTATGACAATAGAAAGAAATTGGAAGAAGGGGATCAATGGTGAGCAGTCAGTTCAGGCATTGGGAAACTTTCCAATGACAGGGAAGCCAAATGTGAAAGAACAGAGTTACAAGAAAGAGTGTAACCCAGCAAACCCTGGGTACCCACACCACCAAGTACAAAGGCCCCTCCATGTCCCCTGCTTGTAGAAAAGCTGAAGTCTCACATGCCTCCCTGAGTCACAAAAGGGCAGGCACAAGCAGTTAATGATTAAGACAATAGAGTCACAGACTCAGTGTCTGATGCACATTCCTGAGCTGTTTTACAAATACAGTAAGTGCCACCAGAGGGAAAAAGTTTACTGCATGATGACCAGACTGTAGCCATGACATAGCTGTTTGATCTTGAGCAGTACTGAATCTATGGCTAGCACACTTCCAATAACTGGCCTTAAGAGAATGGGATTAACACTATTGCTCATAATTATCTATATCTTTGTAGGCATCAAAATAATTGTAGTTTATTCTGATTGTATATATCAACAGGCAACTAAAACTGTCAGCAAAGAGATACTTCAAACCCATGTTGATATCTTACACTCTAAGACTTTGATACCCTTTCTCAGCATGAAGCAGTTGCAGAAGACAGACCTTCATCCCTAATCACATAGAAATGGAATGAAATCTGACAGGGGGAGATTTACAAGCAACTCTTTGTGGGAAACTGCCATCAGCAGGAAACTTCTTTGCCTTGTCACTTTAGCAAAGCTATATTGTAACTAACATTAAACTGGACACTCCCATGCCCTGCTCAACTGTGGCCCAATCACACCTTTCAAATCTTTTGATCACACAATACTTTGCCTAACCTGTTCGTTCTTTCCGTAGATCAAAGAAGTAGAAATGAAGAATAAGTAATTAATAGATGACCAGACTTCTTCCCTAGCTTCCCCTTCAGTAATCTCCCAAATAAACTGTGTGAACAAAATAGTATTTAAAGAAAGATCACAGGAAGTCAACAAGCCTGCACACAGCAGGGGATGGTGACAATGATCGTCCGTCTCAGTGTTTGACTGAGATTACTTCCCTTTTCCCTTAATAAATTTCATGGCCAGGCAGACGCTTGGGAGTTGGTATTTTGGGGACAGTGAGTCCACCATCTCCCGAGATTGCCGGCATTCTGACTAAAAGCAACTTTCCTTTCTACAACAACTGCCTCTCTGATATTGATTTTCAAGTGGCGAGCAGCCGAACTTGAGTTCAGTAACAAAAGAAGAAATGTAAAATAATCTGGGCTGAGCACTGAGGGCTTCTTAGAAGTCCTTGCCTTCGACCTTACACCTTTATTTCTGATTAATAATGGAAAATCTCCATTGATACTTCTAGGTGGAAACATGAATCCATGTCCATTCTGCTCCCCGAAAACCTGCTCCCTCGACTGCCTTCCTAGTCAAGGGAATGGATTCACCCTTCCCTCAGAGCTACACTGCCTGCTTAGAAACTATGGAGACCTCACTAACAATTCCTTCAAGAGATTACCAAGCCTTAGTATGCTTGGTAATAGGGCCTCTTTTTCTGTCCTATATTACTCCCCGTTCTATTCCCAAAACCAGTACTTGAATTCAAGCCTTTAGTCTCTCTTACCAAACTTTTAACCAATCTGTCAGATTCTGAACTTTCTCATGCTAATCCATTCTACAGATTTTTAACATAATATTTTTCACAAATCACTACATCTATCATGTCACTCTCCTGTTCAAAACCTTTAGCTGTTCTCCTCTTTATTAACTTGCTAAATGCCAACTTCTCTGCTTGTATGTAAAGCCTTCCACAACATGGCTCAGACTAACTCTTCTAGGCTTTATTCTTTTATGTACTCATTGGCTCATCCAAATGAAATAACTCAAACCATTCCCTCTTGCTAAAATGTTCCTTCTGCTCTTCTCTCTCAAAATCTTCCCCTGAGTCAAGGTCCATGAAGTCTGACATCCCTGCAGCTTTTTCCCTCCTCTGAGCAGTGGTAGCACTTTGTACTAACATCTCTCATGACATTTATCCCATTCTGTCTTATTTTTAATTTATTTTTGTGTCTGTCACTTTTCCTACAGGGTTTTATTAGATGAAACAGTGAGGATATGATTAGGAATGTGGGTTTAAATCTTCTGCTTCTTAATCCATATGTGACCTAAGGCAATTATTGGGCTTCTTTAAGACTTAGTTCTCCTATCTGTAAAATGGAGGTGATAACAGTGTTTGCCTCATACAATTACTGCGAAGATTAAATAAATTAATACATGTGAAATACATGGAAGAGTGCCTGGTACATAATAAGAACTCAAAAGTCCCTAATTATTTTCAGTATTTTTTATCTTTATAACTCTCACAACATGAAGATTGTAGCCTTGTATGCAATAGATGTTAAATAGACATTGTAGGAGGAATGGGAGAGATGGCGTCATTAAACTAATAAAACAGGAAGGAAGGAAAGAATGAAGGAAGGAAGGAAGGAATGAAGGAAGGAAGGAAGGAAGGAAGGAAGGAAGGAAGGAAGGAAGGAAAAAAGATTAACATGAAGAAAACAGAAGTATGTTCAAAGTTTTGTTAATGCTAAATTTGGACAGATACATTTCTATTGCAAAAAGAGGATTCCAGCCAGTCCAGATTCATTGTGCCCAATTCCTGGAGTATTTTTTTTAATATAATGAAAAGAAGCAGTATTTTACCTTGGTATAATGCATTACTTACACTAAGGACATTCACATACATTATTTCATATGTAGGACAGAAAGTGCTTAAGTACAAACTAAGGAGAGAGCCATGTACTGGCATTTCTCTGGGACTCTTCACTACTTCACTGGGAAAGTACACTGAAAATACACACACACACACACACACACACACACACACATACACACACACACACAGATGCTCAAAGAATCACAAGCACGATCTAGCTCTCCAACCCCAGAAATCTCCTACATACTTCATCATAATGTTTTGAGCTTATGCTAGTCAATGATGGTTCACAGCTCTGCAAATGAAAACAACATGGTAATATGTCCTGAATAGATATATTCTTCTTATCCAAAAGCCCTTGGACAACTTAAGTTTCATACAAATAAACAAGTGACATTCTCAAACACAGCTTTCACAATGTGTAGGTGTATCAGCATGTAAAAATCTGCTTCAAATCAGTATTTAAAATGGCAAGAGTAAATGAGAATTATTGGGACTATTAGGGTCAACTAACAATTTGGAAAGTTAACATTATGTATGCAGAAGAAATCGGACATTGTTGTTGTCGAAGAGAACATTCATACCACCAGAAAACTTTGAAAGATGAAGGAACCAAAACAATGGTGGGGAGGGGAATTTTGTAAATTTTGACAAAAGGTTTTTAATGAAATTTTGAGACCAAAGGAATAACTCTAGAGTAAAATCATTTATCTCTTTAGAAATTTTCTGTATAATGTGATTATCTTAAATGGAGAGTCAATGCAATACTTGAGCTATGGATTTTCACCCAGTGTATATCTAATCAGGCTATTTCTCTCTACTACATGAATGTTTAGAGAGATGCAACAGACACAATATACCCCAAACTAAACTAAACATTCAAACTCTTCCTCACCCCCCAAACCTGCTGTGGTCCACCTTCTTCCTGAAATGCCTCCTTCAGTTGTGCTTGTCCCAATGACCCTTCCCCCCATCATGCATCTAGAAATCGCTTCTGTCTCAAGGCTTTGATCAAGACACAAGACTTCCCTCACTACCCCCAAATACATTAACTCCTTTCCCTGCAAACTTATAGCACTTTTCAAGAAATTAAATAGCCCACCAAATTTTATGACAATTTTTTCTGTCTGCCTTACCAACATGTGGCAGAGGTTTCATTGTCCCCCTCACTGCCACTTCCCAGCAGATACCCATCACCGTGGCCACCTTCTTGGTCTATATAAATCCCAACCTTCAATTTCAGTTCCGAATGTATGTCTTCCAGGAAGTCTTCTCTGAACCCCTGACCTGACTCAGATGCCACTCCTCAGTGCTACACATCCCTATCATAGCATTATTACATTGTACTGAAATGATTGATTTGTTTATAATCATTAGGTTATACTCACATTGTTCCATGTCCAGGACTGGATCACATTCCTCTTTATATCTGTAGTATCTAGCTTAGTGTTCAGTATGTTGAGTAAACACCTACATTCATGCCTTATTTCTCTGTCATAACTAATTCATTCTACTATCTTTCTTTTGGGAGAGGCATGGTAGATAGGGAAAAGAGTCTTTCTGTAAGGTTATTCCCTTTGTAATAATTGCCTTTTGTTAATCACCTTTATTGCTTTTGTACATGATAATAATAGAATTTTCCCAGAAACAAGGTGGCAGAGGATGATTTGAGCTCACCCGCTCTCACAAAAACACCAAAATCACAACTAACGGCTGAAAAACCATCAATAAAAAAAGCTCAAGCCTAGCAAAAAAGATATTCTATACCCAAAGACAAAGAGAAGTCATGATGAGATGGGAAGGGGGACCCTTTCATGATACTATTGAATCCTATGCCTGCCAAGTGGGTGACCCACAAACTAGAAAATAATTATATCACAGAGGTTCTCCCACAAGAATGAAAGTTCTGAGCCTCAGGTAAGACTCCTGAGACTGTGGATCTAGTGTCAGGAGGAGGAGACCCCAGAGCATTTGGCTTTGAAGGCCAGCAATGCTTGAGTGCAGGAGATCCACAAGACTGGGGGAAACAGAGACTCCACTCTTGGAGGGCACATACAAGGTTTCACATGCACTGGGACCCAGAGCAAAGCAGTGACTCCATAGGAGACTGTGCCAGACCTATCTGTGGGTCTTGGAGGTTCTCCGCGGGAGGCAGGAGTCAGCTGTGGCTGACTGTGGGGGCAAGGACACTGGTGGTGAAGACCCCAGGAAATATCCATTGGTGTGAGCTCTGAGGTCACCATATTGGCACCAAGATGTGGCTCCACCAAACAGCCTGCAGGCTCCAGTGCTGGAATGTCTCCAGCCAAACAACAAACAGGGTGGGAACACAGCCCCATGCATCAGCAAATGGCTGCCTAAACTCATTCTGTGGTGTCACCACAACCACCTACAAACACACCCCTTGACATGGCCCTGCCCAACAGACACACAAGACCCATCTCCACCCACTAGTGGGCAGGCACCAGTCCCGCCCACCAGGAATCCTGCACAAGCCCGTGGAACAACCTCACTCACCAGAGGGCAGACAAAAGGAGAAAGAACTACAATTCTGCAACCTGAGAAATGAAGACCACAAACACAAAAAGTTAGACAAAATGAGATGGCAGAGAAATATGTTCCAGATGAAGGACCAAAATAAAACCCCAGAAGAACAACCAAGTAAAGTGGAGATAGGCAATCTACTAAAAAAATTCAGAGTAATGATAGTAAGGATGATCCAAGATATAGGAAAAAGAATGGAGGCAAAGACCAAGAGGATACAAGAAATGTTTTAAAAAGAGCTAGAATATTTAAAGGACAAACAGAGATGAACAATACATTAACTGAAATGAAAAATATACAAGAAGGAATCAGTGGCAGGATAAATGAAGCAGAAAAAAGAATAAGTGAGCTGGAAGACAGTTTGGTGGAAATCACTGCTAAGGAATAGAATAAAAAAGATGAAAAGAAATGAAGGCAGTCTAAGAGACACCTGGGTCAACAGTAAATGCACCAACATTCACATTATAGAGGCTCCGGAAGGAGAAGAGAAAGAGAAAGGGCCTGAGAAAATATGTAAAGAGAAAACAGCCAAAAACTTCCCTAACATGGGAAAGGAAACACACACTCAAGTCCAGAAAACGCAGAGAGTCCCATACAGGATAAACCCAAGGAAGAACACACTGAGATGCATATTAATCAAATTGGCAAAAATTAAAGACAAATAGAAAATATTAAAAGTAACAAGGGAAAAGCAACAAATAACATACAAGGGAATCCCCATAACATTATCACCTGATTCTTCAGCAGAAGCTCTGCAGGCCAGAAGGGAGTGTCATGATTTATTTAAACTGATGAAAGGGAAAAACTACAACCAAAAAAACTCTACCCAGCAAGGCTCTCATTCAGATTTTATGGAGAAAACAAAAGCTTTACAGACAAGCAAAAGCTAAGAGAATTCAGCACCACCAAACCAGCTTTACAACAAAAGCTAAAGCAACTTCCATAGGCAGAAGAGTAAAGTCCACAAGTAGAAACAAGAAAATTATGACTGGGAAACCTCATTGGTAAAGGCAAACATACAGTAAAGGTAGAAAATCACCCACACACAAATATGATATTGAAACCAGCAATCATGAGAAGAGGAGAGGACAAATACAGGATATAGGAAATGCATTTGAAATTAAGCAACTAGCAATTTAAAACAATTTTGTATATATTTAGACTGCTATATCAAAACCTCATGGTAACTGCAAAACAAAAATCTGCAATAGATACACACACAAAAAAGAAAAAGCAATCCAAATGCAACATTAAAGATAAGCATCAAATCACAAGAGAAGAGAACAATACAGGAAGGGAAGAAAAAACCTACAAAAACAAACCCCAAACAATTAACAAAATGGCAATAAGAACATACATATTGTTAATTACCTAAATGTAAATGGATTAAATGCCCCAACCAAAAGACATAGACTGGCTGAATGGATACAAAAACAAGACCAGTAGATATGCTGTCTACAAGAGACCCACTTCAGATCTAGGGATATATACAGACTGAAAGTGAAGTGATGAAATAAAGTTTTCCATGAAAATGAAAATCTAAAGAAAGCTGGAGTGGCAATACATCAGACAAAATGGACTTTAAAATGAAGACTGTTATAAGAGACAAACAAGGATGCTACATATTGATCAAGGGATCAATCCAAGAAGAAGATATAAGAATTGTAAATATATATGCACCCAACATAGGAGCACCCCAACATATAAGGCAAATGCTATCAGCTATAAAAGGAGACATCAACAGTAACACAATAGTGGGGGAATTTAGCACCCCACTTACATTAATGGACAGATCATCCAGATGGATTATCAATAAGGAAACACAGGACTTAAGTGACACACTGGATCTTATGAACTTCATTGATATTTATGGAACATTCTATCCAAAAGCAGCAGAACATATATTCTTCACAAGTGCATCTGGACCATTCTCTGGGACAGATCACATGCTGGGCCAGAAAGCAAGCTTTGGTAAAGTTAAGAAAATTGAAATCATACCAAGCATCTTCTCTGACCGTGGCACCATGAGATTAGAAAACAACTATAAGAAAAAATTGTAAAACATACAAACACATGAAGACTAAACAATATGCCACTAAACAACCATGGATCACTGAAGAAATCAAAAAGAAACTCAGAAAATTCCTAGAGACAAGTGACAATGAAAACATGATGATACAAAACCTATGGATGCAGCAAAAGCAGTTCTAAGAAGGAAGTTTATAGCAATACAAGCTTACCTCAGGAAACAAGAAAAACCTCAAATAAACGACCCAACCTTGCACCTAAAGCAATTAGAGAAAGAAGAACAGGCAAAACACAAAGTTAGTAGAAGGAAAGAAATCATAAAGATCAGAGCAGAAATAAATGAAATAGAAAAGAAGAAAACATTAGAAAAGATCAAGGAAACTAAAAGCTAGTTCCTTGAGAAGATAAACAAAATTGATAATCCTTAACCAGACTCATCAAAGAAAAAGGGGGGTGGGGAGGAGAAGGCTCAATTCAATAAAATTAGAACTGAAAAAGGAAAAGTTACAACGGACACCAGAGAATCATAAGAGACTACTACAAGCACTATATGCCAATAAAATGGACAACCTAGAAGAAATGGACAAATTCTTAGAAAGTTACAATCTCCCAAGACTGAACCAAGAAGAAATAGAAAATATGAACAGACTGGTCACAAGTACTGAAATTGAAACTGTTATTAAAAAATAATAACACTTCCCTGGTGGCACAGTGGTTAAGAATCTGCCTGCCAATGCAGGGAACATGGGTTCAAGCCCTGGTCCAGGAAGACCCACATGTCATGGAGCAACTAAACCTGTGCACCACAACTACTGAGCCTGCGTGCCACAACTACTGAAGCCCGTGCACCTAAAGCCAACGCTCCACAGCAAAGAGAAGCCACCACAATGAGAAGCCCGTGCACCACAACAAAGTGTAGCCTCCACTCACCACAACTATAGAAAGCCTGCACACAGCAACAAAAACAAATCACAGCCCAAATTAAATCAATAAATAAATTTATTTATTAAAAAAAATGAAGGTCCAGGACCAGATGGCTTCACAGGCAAATTCTATCAAACATTTAAAGAAGAGTTAACACCTATCCCTCTCAAACTATTCCAAAAATTGCAGAGGAGCACTCCCAAACTCATTCTATGTGGCCAGAATCACCCTGATACCAAAACCAGACAAAGATACCACAATAAAAGAAAATTATAGGCAAATATCCCTGATGAACGTAGACACAACAATCCTCAACAAAATACTAGCAAACCAAATCCAAAAATACATTAAAAGGATCATACACTATGATCAAATGGGATTTATCCCAGGGATGCAAATATTCTTTCAATATCTGCAAATCAATCAGTGTGATACATCACATTAAAAGTATTGAAGAATAAAAGTCATATGATCATCTCAATAGATGCAGAAAAATCTTTTGACAAAATTCAACACCAATTTATGATAAAAACTCTCCAGAAAGTGTGCATAGAGGGAATATACTTCAACATAATAAAGGCCATATATAAGAAACCCACAGATAACATCATACTAAATGGTGAAAAGTTAAAAGCATTTGCTCTAAGATCAGGAGCAAGGCCAGGATGTGCACTCTCACTACTTTTATTCAACATAGTTTGGAAGTTCTAGCCATGGCAATCAGTGAAGAAAAAGAGATAAAAAGAATCCAAATTGGAAGAGAAAATGTAAAACTATCACTGTTTGTGGATGACATGATATTATACATAGAAAATCCTAAAGATACTACCAGAAAATTACTAGAGCTGCTCAATGAGTTTGGTGAAGTTGCAGGATACAAAACAAATACACAGAAATCTCTTGCATTTCCATATGCTAACAACAAAAGATCAGAAAGAGAAATTAAGGAAACAATACCATTTACCATCAGATCAAAAAAAATAAATACCTAGGAATAAACCTATCTAAGGAGGCAAAAGACCTGTACTCTGAAAACTACAAGATGCTGATTAAAGAAATCAAAGATGACACAAAGAGTTGGAAAGATATACAGTGCTCTTGTACTGAAAGAATCAATATTGTCAAATGACTATGTTGCTCAAGGCAATCTAGATTCAGTTGCAATCCCTATTAAAATACCAATGGCATTTTTCAGAAACCTAGAACAAAAAAAATTTCAATTTGTATGGAAATGCGAAAGACCCAAATAGGAAAGCAATCCTGAGGAAAAAAATGAAGTGGGAGCAATCAGGCACTCTGACTTCAGACTACATTACAAAGCTACAGTAATCAAAACACTATGGTGCTGGCACAAAAACAGAAATATTGATCAATGGAGCAGGATAGAAAACCCATAAATAAAACCACACATCTATGGTCAATTAATCTGTGACAAAGTAGGCAAGAATATACAATGGAGAAAAGACAATCTCTTCAATAAGTGGTACTGGGAAACTTGAACAGCTACAGGTAAAAAAATGAAATTAGAACATTTTTTAGCACCATACACAAAAATAAATGCAAAATGGATTAAAGACCTAAATGTTAGACTGGACACTACAAAATTCTTAGAGGGAAAACAGGCAGAACACTCTTTGACATAAATTACAGCAATATCTTTTTGGATGAAAATAAAAACAAAAATAAACAAGTGAGACCTAATTAAACTTAAAAGCTTTTGCACAGCAAAGGAAACCACAAACCAAATGAAAAGACAACCCACAGAATGGGAGAAAATATTTGCAAACAAAGTAACAAACAGGGATTAATCTCCAAAATATAAAAAGAGCTCATGCAGCTCAGTATCAACAAAAAAAAACAAACCCAATCAAAAAATGGGCAAGAGATCTAAATACACATTTCTCCAAAGAAGACATATAGATGGCCAACACACACATGAAAAGATGTTCAACATCACTAATTATTAGATAAATGCAAATCAAAACTACCATGAGTCATCACCTCATACTGGTCAGAATGTCCATCACCAAAACGTCTACAAACAGTAAATGCTGGTGAGGGTGTGGAGAAAAGGGAACCCTTCTACATTGTTGGTGGTAATGTAAATTGGTACAGCTATTATGGAAAACAGTATGGAGGTTCCTTAAAAACTAAAAACAGAGCTACCATGTGATCCAGTAATCCCACTGCTGGCCATGTATCAGGGGAGAAAACCATACTTTGAAAAGACACATGCATCTCAGTGTTCATTGCAGCGCTATTTACAGTAACCAAGTCATGGAGGCAACCTAAATGTCCATCAACAGAGGGATGGATAAAGAAATTGTGGTACATATAAACAATGGAATATTACTCAGCCATAAAAAAGTGACATAAAGCCATTTGCAGCAACATGGATGGACCTTAATATTATCATACTAAGTGAAGTCTGTCAGATAAAGACAAATATCATATGATATCTACTTATGTGGACCACAGCATCAGCTCCTAGATTTTCTAGCCTGCCCTTCCTAATAGCTTGCCCTATGGGTTTCAAACTTGCCTAGCCATTGGCACAATACTGTAAGCCAATTTCTTCCCGTAGATGATGGATAGATAGATAGATGACAGATGAATAGACAGATGATAGATAGATAGATAGATAGATAGATAGATAGATAGATAGATAGATAGATGATAGATAGATAAAGGAGGAAGGGAGGAAGGAAAGGAGGAAAAAAGAATCCTACTGCACTCTCCAAAAGGCGCAATCAGGAGCATAGAGGTAAAATCTATCCTCACCATTGGAAAAGTCCTCTGAAGGCTGAGAAAATTGATGCTTAAAAGACCATGTTTGCTCACATAAAATTAACTGCATATAAAAGACCACCAGCCATTAGTGGAAGGACTCTGTAATATATGCATGTAAATGACCTAAAAGATAATCAATCAGTTTTAAGCACACCAGGCCCAAGGAAGGCAAAGCCATCTTACAACAGTACTGGTCAGCTGAGATTTTTCTTTCTCCTCTTGCTATTTCTTTAACCCCCTCTCCACCTCCTGAAGAGTCCACAATAGCAGCTAGTAAACAGGAATGGTGCTAACTGAAAAGTAAAGGAGATTTCTGTACCTTCTTCTCTTGAAAAAGGATACCAACCTATAAGAGATCCAGATCGGAAAGAATAAAGAGTTCTACCATTGAATAATGTTGGAAGCTTAAAGTATTACAATTAGTGACTTAAGACTGTGTTTGCAACTTAAAGTAACTATCAAACTTTCTATACCTATTGTGTTTCACATGAATACTGTAACCACATTGAAGGGGGAAAGAAAGAAGGAACTAATCCAAGTAATTTATGAATGCAGTATTTCACTGAATACCCTCAGTCTTAAGTGTCATGGGTACATATGTAAATACGTACATAATAAATATAAGGGAAAATTTTGATGAAAAACAAGATATATTTATGGTCTTAAGTGTATCCCACAGATGGCTTATAAATTACTGGAGAAAAAATAGCAACTCTACAAAAGAGAAACTGAACAACAACCTGACTTGTGATCAAAATAGACATTACCAGTAAGGACAATGTACACCTCAGATGGGATACTCTGAGAAGTACACAAAATTATTTATGTAATATTTAGGTTTAGAATGTATATTTAAATATACTTGAGAAGAAACATCAAACAAACCCCAATTGAGAAACATTCTATTAATTTTTAAAAGGACTGTATTTTTTTTTTTTTTTTTTTTTTTTTTTGCGGTACGCGGGCCTCTCACTGTTGTGGCCTCTCCCGTTGCGGAGCACAGGCTCTGGGCACGCAGGCTCAGCGGCCATGGCTCACGG
The DNA here is from genome assembly GCF_951394435.1 of Stenella coeruleoalba. NCBI lineage: Eukaryota > Metazoa > Chordata > Mammalia > Artiodactyla > Delphinidae > Stenella > Stenella coeruleoalba. The sequence continues at coordinate 74,810,941 of NC_137157.1, forward strand.
GCCTAGCCGCTCCGCGGCGTGTGGGATCTTCCCAGACCGGGGCACGAACCTGTGTCCCCTGCACCGGCAGGTGGACTCTCAACCACTGCGCCACCAGGGAAGCCCAGGACTGCATTTTTTAATGCCAATGTCATGAAAAATAGAGGAAACTGAAGACATTACACATTAAAGGAAAATAAAGAGATATAACCAAATATGATTCCTGTTCCCATACTAGATCATAGATTAGAAGGGATAGAAAGTTTTATACAGGTCATTATTGAACCAAATGTCAAATTGGAATATATGTGGTAAATTCCGTAAAAGTAATATTATCAATGTTTAACTTGCTGAAGGTGATAAATATGCTGTACATTTGACAACTGCACTGGGGCTATGTAAGAGTCTGTCCTACTGATAACTGTGATAATTATACTGGAGATATAAAAGGCCTTACTCTTAGCAAGTAGTCACTGAAGAATTTAAGAATAAAGGGCCACTATATGTTAATATTAAATTGTTCAAAAATGTTATATAGATTGGTGGAGAAAGTAAATGATAAAGTAAACGGGCTAAAATGTTAATAATGGGTGAAGCTGGGTAAATGGTATATGAGTGTTCTTTGTACTGTTGTTATTCTTGCAATTTTTCAGTAACTGGATGATTTTTTTTCTAATTAAATATTTTTTTAAACATTTTCTTTTTTAAACATTTATTGGAGCATAATTGCTTTACAATGTTGTGTTAGTTTCTGCTGTATAACAAAGTGAATCAGCTATATGTATACATATATCCCCATATCCCCTCACTCTTACACCTCTCTGCCACCCTCTCTATCCCATGTCTCTAGGTGGTCACAAAGCACCAAGCTGATCTCCATGTGTGATACAGCTGCTTCCCCCTAGCTAGCTATTTTACATTTGGTAGTGTATATATGTCAATGCCACTCTCTCACTTCATCCCAGCTTACCCTTCCCCACTCCCCGTGTCCACAAGTCCATTCTCTACATCTGCATCTTTATTCCTGTCCTGCTCCTAGATTCATCAGAACCATTTTTTTTTTTTTAGATTCCATATATATGTGTTAGCATATGGTATTTGTTTTTCTTTTTCTGACTTACTTCACTCTGCATGACAGACTCTAGGTCCATCCACCTCAGTACAAAGAATTCAATTTCATTTCTTTTTATGGCAGAGTAATATTCCATTGTTTATATGTACCACAACTTCTTCATCCATTCCTCTGTTGCTTGGCTACTGTAAATAGTGCTGCAATGAACACTGGGATGCATGTGTCTTTTCAAAGTATGGTTTTCTCCCCTGATACATGCCCAGGAGTGGGATTACTGGATCACATGGTAGCTCTATTTTTAGTTTGTTGGTTTTTTTTTTTTATATTTTTAGTTTTTAAGGAACCTTCATACTGTACTCCATAGTGGCTGTATCAATCTACATTCCCACCAACAGTGTAAGAGGATTCCCTTTTCTCCACACTCTCTCCAACACTTTTTGTCTGTAGATTTTTTGATGATGGACATTCTAACTTTATTTCTTTTTCAGTAAAAATTTCAGAATGTAGCATTTTGATGTGGCTATGGTACAATAAAGTAAGCCTGAGCCTAAGAATTTAACTTACAATTAAAGTGTTCTGATTTTGAACCTCTCTGGTCTTCCCTATTGGAGTAAGTTGGACCAACTAATGGAACTGAACTATGTGAAGGCAGTGGTTGTTATCGGGATGCTGTTTAGCTAGTCATTGAAACATGTCTTCTCATCTATGTGCATTTACTCTATCAACAGAAGATATAAGTACAACTATGTTCATTTGAGGTCTTTGAATGTTTAACTATAAAAGACAGTCTAATCTATATTAACATTAAACTAAATATACATAATTAAATTTGAATTCTACTACTCAGTTATCACTTAGGCAAGCTATGAAATCTCAATTTACATGTATCAATTTTCTCATTTTAAAAATGAGTTTGAATAAGATTATCATTAAGGTCTCTTAAATTAAATGCCTAAAGTGAGACCTGGCTAAGAGAAGAGAGGGACAATGGGGTGGACAAAAGAGTCTCTTTCTTTGAGAAAATTATACAATGACCTAAAAATATGTAATTTCAATTTTTCCTCCTTTTGTTTATGTTTATGGAAATTTTAATATTTAGCAATGAAGAGCTATTTGTGCCTTTTAATCAAGTTTTCTGGGAACTGTGGAGAAAAGGAAACATAAGAAGTAATCAATAGCCTCAGTAAGTATACAAAGGAACTGGACAAATTTCAGAAAAGACTTTTTGTTTAGAAGTTTTGAAAACTGATACTTAGTCCTATAATGCTATTATTGATAAGTGTGTGTTCTTTTCACAGAAAATAGGAGTGTATGAGAAATGACAAAAGATGTCAATAAAATACCAGAGGAATGGACAGAGGCATGAAAACTAATGCAATGGAGAAATCTGAAAACTAATTGCCAGTGGGCAGGTATGGATAGTGAATCATAGAGATAAATAATGAGTTCATTAAAAAACAAGAAATTGTTGACACTCACATCTCAGAAAGTCAAAGTTAAGGTGGGAATGACAAAAGAAAGAACTACATAAGGATCAAAGGACTATGTAAGGGGCATTTAGACCCATATACCCTTCTCCAGATTTAAGCAACCAGATGACTAATTTTTCCCACACCAACAGAAAATAAGATATTTACACTCTGGAGAAGTTAAATGGAAAAAGCTATGGAGTCAGAGATACCAGTCACAGATTAATGAGAAGCAAAAAATGGGGTATAAGTGTAAGTCTACCTAACAACTGATAAGACCCACACTTACTAGAAACTTAGTATGCCAACTAGAAATATATTCTGCAGGCAAGAGATTGAAGGAATCCTCTGGAGAGTGACCTGCCCCAGATGAAGATCTAGAAGGACTGACTTTGGAGGGACTCAAAAATTGTCCACCCTGCAATGAAGGTTGCCATAGACAAATGTCCTCCACACACATAGAGCTTCCATTCATCTTTTTGAAGTTTCTTTTAAATATAAAAGAAAGTCTAAGATGACTGACTATAAGGTAACTAGAAATTCAAGGGAAGTCTCTTATATGAAAGACAGATTAAACAAATCTCTTATTTTTAGAGAAAAAAGGAATAAGAGAGGAACAGAAACAATGCAGAGAACAGAAAAACTTTGAAAAAAATCTAATTAATATCTTCTGAGATATGAGCAATGGTATTGCATCCATGAAATAAAAATGGAAAACAAAACAAAAATCTCAGAATTCTCAAAATTTAAAAATATGATCGCTAAATTGAAAATTTCATAGAAGAATTAAAAGATAACATTGAAAAAAATCTTCCAGGAAATAAAACAAAAACAAAATTTTGGAAAATAGAAAAGTTAGAGAATAAATAAATGAGGTCCAACATCCCATAATAAGACGTCCAGAAAAACAAACTAGGTAAAATAAAGAAGATGAATTTTTAAAATAATTAATTAAAGAAAATTGCTCAAATCATGTATTGAAAAGACCTACAAAGTACCCTAAACAATGAATGTAAAAGACATTTCAATGTGAAATTTTAAAACACTGGGAACAAATATAGGATCCTAAACCTTCTAGAGAGGGAAAAACAAAAACAGACTACATACAATAGAATGGAAATCAGAACAGTGTCAGGCAAGATGAAAATAGAAATTGAAGAAAATGTAAAAATGACTTTAAAATTCTTAGTGAAATGATATCCAAACTAGACTTCTGTACCTAACCCAACAATCAATCATGTCTGAGCACAGAATGGAGACATCTTCAGACGTGCAAAATCTCAAAAATTTTACCTCCTGGCACCAGGAAGCAGAGAATCTAATATACAAGGTTTCTAGGATGATAGCAGAGACAGGCATTACGTTTTCAGTAGGATAGCAGTTTTCAAGAACAACTAGTCCAAATGAGAACTGATAACAGATTAATAGATGATGGATATTTGAAACTAAAGATCGTTTGATGTTTTGAATATTAAGGACACACTTCTGGTGGAGAAATTAGGGATGTACTATGAGTGGTAAGTACAGTTAAGTAAATGCCAAAAACAATAATTATTAATTCCTTAAAAAAAAGGTAAAACATTGTTCAAAGATGGAAATGTAATACATATCATACATACATCTTATATGGCTCAGGTGAAATTGACATTCATTTAGTCCTTATGAAAGGAGGGAAGGGGGCAGGGCACAATATTTTAAAAAACGACATAGCCCAAGGACACGACATAAACTGATTAGAACAAAATAGGTCCAAGATGGTGGGATGAGTCAACTTCCACTAGACCTTAAGCCTCAGGATACCCTCATTGTAATACATCAGCAAGTTAAATGACACAACCACAGACACCATGACACTTCCAAGACTGACCATAAAGGTTCAAAAGTAGGCTGTGGCCTAATTTCTGGAAACCCCCACCTCTTCCCCAAAATAGCTGGAGTATTCCTCCTACTCATTAGGCTATGAAATTACCCACCCCTATAAAAATTGACAACCCCATACCCTGGGGCTGCTTTTACTGTCTGAGATGACCCATAATCTGTCTGTGGAGTGCATTTCTCTCTAAATAAATCCACTTCTTACCTATCACTTCGTCTCTCACTGAATTCTTTCTGTGATGAGACATCAAGAACATGAGCTTCATTAAGTCCTGAGACCAGGTGTGTGATCTCAGTCAAAAGACTTTGGGTTTGAGTCCCAATCTGGGTTTTGGCTGGGCTTGAGTCCTGGCTCATGGGTTCATGTCCCAGTCTGGGTTTTGGCTGGGTTCAAGTCCCAATCTGAGTTACACAGTTTCACTTATAATATAAAATCTAATTACCTTTATTAATTGTGCAAGTGATCAGAGGGGAAGAGGGCTAAATCCTTATCTTCCTTACTTAGAAATCAATAAATAATCTTTAGAACTGGAAAAAAAATAGTAGCATGTGCATATTATTTAGAAACTAAAAGAACTAAGGAAATAACTAAAAACTATGAGGTAATTTCCTATGAAGAGGCAGAACCAGGGGCAGACAAGGCTGAAATAGAGGTCCTTTTGTTTCCAGTAAAAGCCCATTGATTTTTTCAAAACTATGTACACACAAATATTTAACCAAAAAAAGTTAAATAAAAAGAAAAAATGAGGAAAGTCTTTATTATTTAGTAGAACTTGAAATTTTATTTTATTAAATATGATTGCATCTACCTACATTTGAATATATATATATATATATATGTATATAAATTGTCTTCAGTCTACAGAAAAATGATTTATGTACATAATGGATTTCCACAACTCTGGCACTTCCCAGGAATCCACAGCTCACAAGCTTGGAAGCATTATTTTAAATCTTAAATTGTAACACAGTGGGGTCTAACTGAAAAGAAGCCACAGTGATTGCTGACAGGAAAGAAGGTTATGAAACACACAATTTCTTATTTTTTGTGATTAAAGAAATATATTGTAAAAATAGTACTTCCTGGGGTGAAGGTAATATAACGAAATCTAGAGTAAAGAAGGTGATGATTTTCAGAGTGTTTGAATGATAAACATAAAGCCCTAAAATCAACCCAATCTTTTTCCATCCCATTTCCAAGAATAAAGGAGAGTAGCTCAGAAATAAACAAAGAAAAAGCACACCAGGTGTATATTTTTTTTCCTTTATGCAAAGAACAAACCTGAAAAATTACCTGCTCTGTAAAGTAGCTAATTATCTGTCGTGTTGCTAAGGCAACTATTTGCTTAGATTATGCAACATAATGTTAGCTAATCCCCTTGGGAAAACAGTACAAACAGTTTTAAGACTAATATTCATCTTTTTCTTTTCAAACTCATAATATAAAGATCACTAGTAAGAACATGTCCATTCAAATGAAAAAACAAAACATCTTATTCTGCCATTCCTATTAGAGACTGTTACTAAAGATATTAAGCCCAGAAAACACAAACACATTTTATATTGAGAAGACATGTCTCCAGAATCTTTTGCTTTGAAAATTGCCCTGTAATTGGACTAGAGGTACAATGAATGTCTAGATTACATTTTTAAGGTCTCAGAAAACTTTTTTTTTTTACATTTTCTACAGTCTTATTAAAAAGTTACCATTAAACAAGCATTTACTTAATACTCTCTTCATGCCAACCATTGTGGCCAAGCCTATGCCAATTTTACATTGATAAACAAGATTTTTTTCCACCCTTAAAAAGCTCTCCATCAAATAATGAAGAAAAATGCAGACCCATAATTGCAAGGTGTGGTATATTCACCCAGTGGAACAGTACTGCAATTAATTGAATAAATTATGGCTACATATAACAACATGAATAAGCCTAAGGAATATAATACTAAGAGAAAAATAAGTGGCAGAAGATCAACACAGTGTGATTGCATTTATATGACTCTAAACTATGTGAATTAAACAACCTATTGTTTAAGGATACAAACATAAATGACAAAACTATAAAGTAAGAATGATAAGCATAAAATTCACAAGTGATTTCCTCTGCACATAACCAAAAACTCTCTAAATTATATTTTCTCCCACTCAACAACCTACCAAGCCTACCCACAGAATCTAATTGATTTCTATCACTTTAGTCTCAGAAGTTTCACTGCCTCAAAGGTAAGAGCAATTTTCTCTTTTTTAAGTTAGATAGAGGATACGATAACATATAATGGTGTTTGATTCATTATTTTTTCCATGCCTTTCAAATATTTTATAAATATTCTATAAATGATTTAAAAATTAATGGAAAATGTGAAAACATCATGAAACGATCAATAAATTGTGTGCAGTCTGGAATCAAAAGACATTGTTGCCACTTCCCCTGCTGCAGGCAACATTTTCTTCCATGGGATAAAAGTTTTGACCCGTTGAGTCTTTGGCATCCTCTCAGCACTCACAGATCCTTCTCTCTTCTCCTGCTTTGCCACAGGCTGCCCTTCAAACCACTGATAATTCTGGAGACTCCAACTTGTGGCCATTTAACAGGTTGGTGCCCCCTCTTAAATAGAATAAAATATTTCTGGAAATGTCACCATTTTAAGTGCCTAAAAAAAAGATAATCCATTCTTTTAATTAAACCTAAACCATGTGATGCATCAATTGAGAGCAAAAAAAGGATAATTTCTCAGGTCTTATACATTCAACCTGTAATGATTAAAACTAACTTTGCAATATAATTCTTCCATTGATAAGGGTTGGCAACAAAGTTTAACATAAAATATGGGTTTGAAAGTAATTTCTCAATTAGATCTAGGCTTCCTGATGTTTTTATGTGTCTCTTGAGCACAACTTGCTTCCATTTGCCAAGATTAAAAAATGTAATGATAAATGTCTCCCCCAAAGGACTGCTGAATGAAATTAATATTAATGAAAATTACTATTAAATGTCAGCCTTGTTCTTATCCTGTGGTTTCAACACCTGTGAAAGTCCTACAGCTCTCACAGGCAGCCTGTCTGCAATTAATACTTCCTGGCACTAAAATCATTCCTTGAATCAAACCGAAGTTATTTTATAGCAAAATGACTCCAAAGAAATGCAAAAGAGAAGTTTTAGAGCAATTCAAACCCCCTAAAGTGAACACAGTGAAAATAATGAATTTCTTACATTGATTTGTTAGTTGCCAATTTGACCATATCAAAACAAAAACTGAAGGAACATATCTGTATCAGAGAAAATCCAATTAAGAGCCACTATGCTGCACGTACATATTATATTCAATATACTAGGATGCAGCTTAAGAATGAAACTGAGACTTCAATATGAACAAAAGTGGGTGGATGTTTAAAGTCTCAAGTTCTTAAAATATCAGTAATAATTACGTACCGGGTATCCTCAGATCATGGAAAAATATCATTCATTAAGTAGCATTGGCTGTTGTGGGTGAATTAAATGTGTTCTGTCCAACCCACTTCAGTGCATAGCTTCTTCCTACTGCTCACTTAAGTGCTTGTTTGGACACAATCAGTTTTTCCTGCAGATTGATGAAGCTTGCTAGGACAAAACTTGGAGATTTTTCCTGAAAAAAAATAATGATACAAATATAATAGAAAGCAAAATTAGCTTTGTTTGCCTGTTGAATATATTGAGAAGCATAAGAAATGCTTTTGCCATAACACACCTCAAATAAAACTATAGATCTGTTTTAAAGGTGCATCTTGGGCTTCCCTGTGGTGCAGTGATTGAGAGTCCCCCTGCCGATGCAGGGACACGGGTTCATGCCCCAGTCTGGGAAGATCCCACATGCCGCGGAGCGGTTGGGCGTGTGAGCCATGGCCGTTGAACCTGCGCGTCCGGACAACAGTGAGAGGCCCGCGTACCGCAAAATAAATAAATAAATAAATAAAAATAAATAAAAGTGCATCTTTTACATACAACTTTAAGATCAGAAGTGAAAATTGCTAAGGACCTGGTCCATATTTTATTGCTTTGTAATTGTGAGCAGTTGGAATTTTCTATTTGAGTCTTGCAAAACCAAAACAGAACTATGGCAATGACCTTGTCAAGTTGTAATTTCTTCAATGGTTTATTCTCTCTGCTTTACACAGATTTATTAGGGAACTAGATTATTCACTAGGTAGCTAGATTATGCGGGCAGGGCCTTAAAATGACACATTTGTAAGGAGTTTGCTAGGGCATCAACATTAGCTGAAAATTTGGGGGTTGTTGAGTTTGTCTGCAATAAAAAAACGACAGCCCCATCATGCCTTCCCACACTGTGTTTATCCGAGGAAGGAAGTACAAAGCTGACATAGTTTGGAAGGTGAGTAAGGAAACGTGATTCTGCGCTGGAACGTCATTTTAATTATCTTCGGTCCCGTGTACGGGGACTCCGTGCCAGCCTAAGGTAATGAGCTACTGCACAATAGGTTCTGCAGTCAAGAAATATCACAAGCTCTTTTGATGGCTTCATAAACAAGCGTTGCATAGGTGGCTCAGGGAGATGGCCCTCCAAGCCATCATGAAGAGAGCAGAGGCAGAGCAGAGTAGAGGCTAAAGTTTCCTCTATTTAAGGGCTATCTCATACCATTTATGCCAACAGTGTGATGTTCAAAGCACTCCATGGTCTGACCTCAGACTAAATCATCTGTCCTCTTAGACATGCTATGTGGCATACCGTCCATTCTCATAAACTGTCACACTACACATGCCATAAACCCTGCACTATCGCAACTTAGTACTAATTGAAACAGTATGAGTTCAACTATGTAAAATAGACGTGTAGAAAACAAACAATGAAAGGATATATAATAAATGTTAAAAATTGATCACCTCTCAGAGTACTATTTCTTTTTTTTGCCAAGTATTATTTAATGAACATGGATTTTTGTGAGCAGAAAACATTATTTGCAAGTCTTTCTCTGAACACAGAAACATGTTTTTTCTTTCTGCCTGCACATTCAAACATTTCATATCTTTTTCTAATAAAGACTGTGCAAAATATAACAGAGAGTAGCAACTAAATTTTTTACTTTCTGTTTTTTATTTAACTATAATTATCTTTGTTATTTTTGACATGTAAATTATTTAGCAAGAATTATTTTTTTCCCTTAGTGCAGATTGTGGTGATGATGGAATGGAGTGAGGGTGGGGCAGAATCACATCTTCACAGAAAAGTCGGGGTTTTTTTAATGTTTTGCCTGCTTCACTAAGAAAAATTCTATGATTCTAAGTTCATTCTTTATTCAGTCTGTTACCAATTTTACCTGACAATTTGCATGGAATATTTGAATATAGAAATATTCACAGTCAAGCTTGCTTGTCTGTTCTTGATTCAACTTTTCCATAAACCTTGTCCATACTCTACTAGAATTGAGTTAATTCAATTTTTTAAAGTTGTTAAAAGTCAGCTAGTAAAACCATCTGATGCTTAATAACATTATGTTTCACGGCATGTAATTATATTAACTTGCCTCCCACTCTGAAATTTTGCTGTTGAGTATTTCTTCCATTTCTCTAGAAGAGTTACTTTGAAATTGTGATGTGTGACAGGTTTTAGAGTTGTATGCCTTCATATTATTAGGTTTTTTGGACAAATTTATTGATAAAATTGCTGGGGCAAACATATAGAAGCATTACATTGGGAGATGTGGCTTCTGTAGAATTCAGACTTTTGAATAGCAATGTATCCACCCATGATGCATTTATTTAGAGTTCATAAAAGGAGAATAAATGAATATCTGAGGCATAGTTTAACTTTCTCATCAAAGTCTAAAAATAAAACTCATAATACAGAGAAAAAGCATGTTGAGTTATCTAGCTGGATATTTTTAAAAATTTAATATTTGTTGAGTTCTATTTTGTACTGAGCACAACGCAGTAACAATGGAGGCCTTTAAGGAAGCATGATGTGTGTTCTTCCCACATCACAAAGCAACTCTCTGACATCAGCTGGGATATCCTACAATTCAACCCTTTTCTAACACTATCAGGAGATAGCATCAGATCCCACAGGTTAATGGGTCAGTCCTACAAGACTACCATGCCCTCAACTTCACATGCCTATCACAAATCCAGAGCATAAATTGGAGGTTCCCATGACCTCCACCTCAGGTTGGATTAATTTGCTAGAACAGCTCACAGAACACAGGAAAGCCGTTTATTTACGAACACATAATACGAACATCCAGACAGAAGAGATGCATAGGGCGAGGTACCTAGGAAGGGGCATGAAGCTTCCATGCCCTCTTGTGGAGTACAACTATCCCAGCACTTCCACGTGTTCACCAATGTGGAAGCTTTCCAAACCCTGTCCTTCTGAGTTTTTATGGAGGCTTCATTACATAGGCATGATTAATTGAATCATTTGGCCATTGGCAATCAATTCAACCTCTAGCCCCCCTGTCTTGGGTACAGAACATAAGGGGATGTCAAAAAACTCAGTAATCAAGAAAAATAATATTTACCTTGAAAATCCATGATAAACAAAATATCAAAATTTAAATCCTATTACCTGTTATATATTAATATATCATTATGCATTATATTATTTATACCTAGCACAGCTTCCTGTTTAATGAATGTGTCAGTAGGATCATTTGGGAAGCAGACAGCAAGGCAGAGTTAGAATTGCACATATACATATTTTATATATTGTTATATATTGTATATAGTTATACATATGTACTCTGATATATATATATATATATATATGTATGTATGTATGTATATAAATATATCAGAAGAAACGGCTGAGAAAGGTACAAGATTAAGAGAGCAGTAGTTGGCAGGTAAAACCTCCGGATGGCAAAACAGTTCTGACACTTGTGAAAGGAGATGAGAAATGAAGGAAGACTGGCAGGAAAAGCCTCAGCTCCGAGAATTCTCAGCCAGACCAGGGCAGGGCTTAGCACAGAGACTTTTGCTAGAAGACATTGGGCAGGTGTTGTGAGCCTTGTAATACCACTGTGCTCAGTCATCACCTGGGGGTTACCAGGAAGAACATGGCCTTAAATCTAAAGTTGAGACAGATCCTGAAAGAACTCACAGCTGGATACTGTCAGCTAAGTAACTCCCAGCAGCAGTTTCTCTCTTAAAGGGATATCTGACTACCTCAATGACTACCATAAAGACTACCTAATGAAGTTAATAATAGAAATATGGAGGAAGAGCTGAAGTTGGTTAGTATTAAGGGCCTTTGTTTCACATTTATATTTCCACAAAAAAAATCTTAAAAAATGATCTTCCAGACTTCCGGGAAGATGGCGGAAGAGTAAGACGCGGAGATCACCTTCCTCTCCACAGATACACCAAAAATACATCTACGCGTGGAACAACTCCTACGGAGCACCTACTGAACGCTGGCAGAAGACCTCAGACCTCCCAAAAGGCAAGGAACCCCCCACGTACCTGGTTAGGGCAAAAGAAAAAACTAAACAGAGACAAAAGGATAGGGACGGGTCCTGCACCAGCGGGAGAGAGCTGTGAAGGAGGAAAAGTGTCCACACACTAGGAAGCCCCTTCGCGGGTGGAGACTTCGGGAGGCGGAGTGGGGGAGCTTGGGGGCCGCGGAGGAGAGCACAGCAACAGGGGTGCGGAGGGCAAAGCGGACAGATTCCAGCGCAGAGGATCGGGCCGACCAGCACTCACCAGCCGAGAGGCTTGTCTGCTCGCCCGCTGGGGCGGGCGGGACTGGGAGCTGAGGCTCCGGCTTTTGTCGGAGCGCCGGGAGAGGACTGAGGTTGGCGGCGTAAACACAGCCTGCGGGGCGTTGGTGCGCCGCGGCTGGCCGGGAGAGAGTCCGGGGAGGGGTCTGGACCTGCCGAAGAGGCAAGAGACTTTTACGTCCCTCTTTGTTTCCTGGTGCACGAGGAGAGGGGATTAAGAACGCTGCTTGAGAGAGCTCCAGGGACGGGCGCGAGCCGCGGCTAAGAGTGCGGAGCCCAGAGACGGACATGGGACGCTAGGGCCGCTGCTGCCGCCGCCAGGAGGCCTGTGTGCGAACGCAGGTCACTAGCCACACGCCCTTCCGGGGAGCCTGTGCAGCCCGCCACTGCCAGGGTCCCGGGATCCAGGGACGGCTCCCCCGGGAGAGCGCACGGCGCGCCTCATGCTGCAGCGTCACGCCGGCCTCTGCCGCTGCAGGCCCGCCCCGCACTCCGTGACCCTCCCTACCCCCGGCCTGGGTGAGCCAGAGCCTCCGAATCAGCGGCTCCTTTAACCCCGTCCTGTCAGAGCAAAGAACAGACGCCCTCCGGCGACCTACACGCACAGGCGGGGCCAAATCCAAAGCTGAGCCCCTGGGAACTGTGAGAACAAAGAAGAGAAAGGGAAATCTCTCCCAGAAGCCTCAGAAGCAGCGGATTAAAGCTCCACAATCAACTTGATATACCCTGCATCTGTGGAATACCTGAATAGACAACGAATCATCCCAAATTAAGGAGCCCTGTGGATGAAAGGCTCTTGGTGCTGCAGCCAGGAGTCAGTGCTGTGCCTCTGAGGTGGGAGAGCCAACTTCAGGACACTGGTCCACAAGAGGCCTCCCAGCTGCACATAATATCAAACAGCAAAAATCTCCGAGAGATCTCCATCTCAACGCCAGCACCCAGCTTCACTCAACGACCAGCAAGCTACAGTGCTGGACATCCTATGCCAAACAACTAGCAGGACAGGAACACAACCCCACCCATTAGCAGAGAGGCTGCCCAAAATCATAATAAGTCTACAGACACCCCAAAACACACCACCAGACGTGGACCTGCCCACCAGAAAGACAAGATCCAGCCTCATCCACCAGAACACAGGCACTAGTACCCTCCACCAGGAAACCTACACAACCCACTGAACCAACCTTAGCCACTGGGGACAGACACAAAAAACAACAGGAACTACGAACCTTCAGCCTGCAAAAAAGGAGACCCCAAATACAGTAAGATAAGCAAAATGAAAAAACAGAAAAACACACAGCAGATGAAGGAGCAAGATAAAAACCCACCAGACCTAACAAATGAAGAGGAAATAGGCAGTCTACCTGAAAAAGAATTCAGAATAATGACAGTAAGGTTAATCCAAAATCTTGGAGATAGAATGGACAATAGAATGGACAAATTGCAAGAATCAGTTAACAAGGACCTAGAAGAACTAAAGATGAAACAAGCAACGATGAACAACACAATAAATGAAATTAAAAGTACTCTAGATGGGATCAATAGCAGAATAACTGAGGCAGAAGAACGGATAAGTGACCTGGAAGATAAAATAGTGGAAATAACTACTGCAGAGCAGAATAAAGAAAAAAGAATGAAAAGAACTGAGGACAGTCTCAGAGACCTCTGGGACAACATTAAACGCACCAACATTCGAATTATAGGGGTTCCAGAAGAAGAAGAGAAAAAGAAAGGGACTGAGAAAATATTTGAAGAGATTATAGTTGAAAACTTCCCTAATATGGGAAAGGAAATAGTTAATCAAGTCCAGGAAGCACAGAGAGTCCCATACAGGATAAATCCAAGGAGAAATACGCCAAGACACATATTAATCAAACTGTCAAAAATTAAATACAAAGAAAACATATTAAAAGCAGCAAGGGAAAAACAACAAATAACACACAAGGGAATCCCCATAAGGTTAACAGCTGATCTTTCAGCAGAAACTCTGCAAGCCAGAAGGGAGTGGCAGGACATATTGAAAGTGTTGAAGGAGAAAAACCTGCAACCAAGATTACTCTACCCAGCAAGGATCTCATTCAGATTTGATGGAGAAATTAAAACCTTTACAGACAAGCAAAAGCTGAGAGACTTCAGCACCACCAAACCAGCTCTACAACAACTGCTAAAGGAACTTCTCTAGGCAAGAAACACAAAAGAAGGAAAGGACCTACAATAACGAACCCAAAACAATTAAGAAAATGGGAATAGGAACACACATATCGATAATTACCTTAAATGTAAATGGACTAAATGCTCCCACCAAAAGACACAGATTGGCTGAATGGATACAAAAACAAGACCCATATATTTGCTGTCTACAAGAGACCCACTTCAGACCTAGAGACACATACAGACTGAAAGTAAGGGGATGGAAAAAGGTATTTCATGCAAATGGAAACCAAAAGAAAGCTGGAGTAGCAATTCTCATATCAGACAAAATAGACTTTAAAACAAAGACTATTAGAAGAGACAAAGAAGGACACTACATAATGATCAAGGGATCGATCCAAGAGGAAGATATAACAATTGTAAATATTTATGCACCCAACATAGGTGCACCTCAATACATAAGGCAAATACTGACAACCATAAAAGGGGAAATCGACAGTAACACATTCATAGTAGGGGACTTTAACACCCCACTTTCACCAATGGACAGATCATCCAAAATGAAAATAAATAGGGAAACACAAGCTTTAAATGATACATTAAACGAGATGGAGTTAATTGATATTTATAGGACACTCCATCCAAAAACAACAGAATACACATTTTTCTCAAGTGCTCATGGAACATTCTCCAGGATAGATCATATCTTGGGTCACAAATCAAGCCTTGGTAAATTTAAGAAAATTGAAATTGTATCAAGTATCTTTTCTGACCACAACGCCATGAGACTAGATATCAATTACAGGAAAAGATCTGTAAAAAATACAAACACATGGAGGCTAAACAATACACTACTGAATAATGAAGTGATCACTGAAGAAATCAAAGAGGAAATCAAAAAATACCTAGAAACAAATGACAATGGAGACACAACGACCCAAAACCTGTGGGATGCAGCAAAAGCAGTTCTAAGGGGGAAGTTTATAGCAATACAAGCCCACCTTAAGAAGCAGGAAACATCTCGAATAAACAACCTAACCTTGCACCTCAAGCAATTAGAGAAAGAAGAACAAAAAAAAACCCAAAGCTAGCAGAAGGAAAGAAATCATAAAAATCAGATCAGAAATAAATGAAAAAGAAATGAAGGAAACAATAGCAAAGATCAATAAAACTAAAAGCTGGTTCTTTGAGAAGATAAACAAAATAGATAAACCACTAGCCAGACTGATCAAGAAAAAAAGGGAGAAGACTCAAATCAATAGAATTAGAAATGAAAAAGGAGAGGTAACAACTGACACTGCAGAAATAAAAGAGATCATGAGAGATTACTACAAGCAACTCTATGCCAATAAAATGGACAATCTGGAAGAAATGGACAAATTCTTAGAAATGCACAACCTGCCAAGACTGAATCAGGAAGAAATAGAAAATATGAACAGACCAATCACAAGCACTGAAATTGAAACTGTGATTAAAAATCTTCCAAGAAAGAAAAGCCCAGGACCAGATGGCTTCACAGGCGAATTCTATCAAACATTTAGAGAAGAGCTAACACCTATCCTTCTCAAACTCTTCCAAAATATAGCAGAGGGAGGAACACTCCCAAATTCCTTCTACGAGGCCACCATCACCTTGATACCAAAACCAGACAAGGATGTCACAAAGAAAGAAAACTACAGGCCAATATCACTGATGAACATAGATGCAAAAATCCTCAACAAAATACTAGCAAACAGAATCCAACAGCACATTAAAAGGATCATACACCATGATCAAGTGGGGTTTATTCCAGGAATGCAAGGATTCTTCAATATACGCAAATCTATCAATGTGATAAACCATATGATCATCTCAATAGATGCAGAGAAAGCTTTTGACAAAATTCAACACCCATTTATGATAAAAACCCTGCAGAAAGTAGGCATAGAGGGAACTTTCCTCAACATAATAAAGGCCATATATGACAAGCCCACAGCAAACATCATCCTCAATGGTGAAAAACTGAAAGCATTTCCACTAAGATCAGGAACAAGACAAGGTTGCCCACTCTCACCACTCTTAGTCAACATAGTTTTGGAAGTTTTAGCCACAGCAGTCAGAGAAGAAAAGGAAATAAAAGGAATCCAAATCGGAAAAGAAGAAGTAAAGCTGTCACTGTTTGCAGATGATATGATCCTATACATAGAGAACCCTAAAGATGCTACCAGAAAACTACTAGAGCTAATCAATGAATTTGGTAAAGTGGCAGGATACAAAATTAATGCACAGAAATCTCTGGCATTCCTATATACTAATGATGAAAAATCTGAAAGTGAAATCAAGAAAACACTCCCATTTACCATTGCAACAAAAAGAATAAAATATCTAGGAATAAACCTACCTAAGGAGACAAAAGATCTGTATGCAGAAAATTATAAGACACTGATGAAAGAAATTAAAGATGATACAAATATATGGAGAGATATACCATGTTCTTGGATTGGAAGAATCAACATTGTGAAAATGACTCTACTACCCAAAGCAATCTATAGATTCAATGCAATCCCTATCAAACTACCACTGGCATTTTTCACAGAACTAGAACAAAAACTTTTGCAATTTGTATGGAAACACAAAAGACCCCGAATAGCCACAGCAATCTTGAGAACGAAAGAAGGAACTGGAGGAATCAGGCTCCCTGGCTTCAGACTATACTACAAAGCTACAGTTATCAAGACGGTATGGTACTGGCACAAAAACAGAAAGATAGATCAATGGAACAGGATAGAAAGCCCAGAGATAAACCCACGCACATATGGTCACCTTATCTTTGATAAAGGAGGCAGAAATGTACAGTGGAGAAAGGACAGCCTCTTCAGTAAGTGGTGCTGGGAAAACTGGACAGCTACATGTAAAAGTATGAGATTAGATCACTCCCTAACACCATACACAAAAATAAGCTCAAAATGGATTAAAGACCTAAATGTAAGGCCAGAAACTATCAAACTCTTAGAGGAAAACATAGGCAGAACACTCTATGACATAAATCACAGCAAGGTCCTTTTTGACCCACCTCCTAGAGAAATGGAAATAAAAACAAAAGTAAACAAATGGGACCTAATGAAACTTAAAAGCTTTTGCGCAGCAAAGGAAACCATAAAGAAGACCAAAAGACAACCCTCAGAATGGGAGAAAATATTTGCAAATGAAGCAACTGACAAAGGATTAATCTCCAAAATTTATAAGCAGCTCATGCAGCTTAATAACAGAAAAACAAACAACCCAATCCAAAAATGGGCAGAAGACCTAAATAGACATTTCTCCAAAGAAGATATACAAAGTGCCAACAAACACATGAAAGAATGCTCAACATCACTAATCATTAGAGAAATGCAAATCAAAACTACAATGAGATATCATCTCACACCAGTCAGAATGGCCATCATCAAAAAATCTAGAAACAATAAATGCTGGAGAGGGTGTGGAGAAAAGGGAACCCTCTTACACTGTTGGTGGGAATGTAAATTGATACAGCCACTGTGGAGAACAGTATGGAGGTTCCTTAAAAAGCTACAAATAGAACTACCATATGACCCAGCAATCCCACTACTGGGCATATACCCTGAGAAAACCATAATTCAAAAAGAGTCATGTACCAAAATGTTCATTGCAGCTCTATTTACAATAGCCCAGAGATGGAAACAACCTAAGTGTCCATCATCGGATGAATGGATAAAGAAGATGTGGCACATATATACAATGGAATATTACTCAGCCATAAAAAGAGACGAAATTGAGCTATTTGTAATGAGGTGGATAGACCTAGAGTCTGTCATACAGAGTGAAGTAAGTCAGAAAGAGAGAGACAAATACCGTATGCTAACACATATATATGGAATTAAAAAAAAAAAAAAGTCATGAAAAACCTAGGGGTGAAACAGGAATAAAGACACAGACTTACTAGAGAATGGACTTGAGACTATGGGGAGGGGGAAGGGTAAACGGTGACAAAGCGATAAAGAGGCATGGACATATATACACTACGAAACGTAAGGTAGATAGCTAGGGGGAAGCAGCCGCATAGCACAGGGAGATCAGCTCGTTGCTTTGTGACTGCCTGGAGGGGTGGGATAGGGAGGGTGGGAGGGAGGGAGACGCAAGCGGGAAGAGATATGGGAATATATGTATATATATAACTGATTCATTTTGTTGTGAAGCTGAAACTAACATACCATTGTAAAGCAATTATACTCCAAAAAAGAAACAGAAACTCAAAGAAGCAACTTTAGAACAATAAAAGCTATTTATATAAAAAAAAAAAAAATGATCTTCCAATTAAATGGCTGTCACATGTATAACTGCATTGTGAAAACACATGCCTACTTGTATTAAAACTCTAAAGAAACCACAATGTTATATATTGGTCTCTGAGAAAAAGCCTTTAGAAGTAGTTTGAATGAACTTGTACTGATATTACAGAAATTCTTAATCAAGGGGAGAAATATATCTGCACATAAGTGGTAATCCCTTATTTTATATATTCTTACCTTGAAGTGTGGAAATAGACATAACTGTTCAATGTCTCTTAAAATGTATTATAACTGCTTTAAGTGGTAATGTAAAAAATATAAGAACTAACCTGTTTTTTCCTAAGAGAGTTCATTTAGTTTAAGATATTTTCTCCCAGGAAATCAAATTTCATTAGCAGTAGATAGTTTTAAAGAAGCAAGACTGATTTTTCTTTGAAAACCCAAGCAGAACTTGTTCACAATTTTGACACATATTTAAATATTGTTTATGTTTACTGTGTAGTTTATAACTTCTGGTTTGTTTTAAATATTTATGAGGTGCTAGAATAAATGTCAAAATTCTAATATAATTATATCTCATTCTCACATGAGGGCTGTGAGTATCAGTTTTATTTGAGGACTTTCTGAGGACTGTAACCCAGAGACAGCCTCTCAGATAGCTCTGAGGAAATACTCCAAAGAGTTAGGGGGTGAGGCCAATATGTATGTGCAATCAAGAATACATCTCAGTAGAAGGTCAGGAGGAACTGATATCTACTACTAGTCAAGAGGAACAGATATCTCAGGTAATGATTTTGTGCTTTTCTAAGTATGGGAAGATACAAGGATCCAGATTCATAAAAAATTTCTCCTGAAATATTTCTAATTATACAAAGGCCTGTTTTGCATGTTTTCTCAGAGCACAGAGTGCCTCATCCTGATCTTTGCCCTGAAATCCTTTCAGGGTATATTGTAGGTCAGAGACTGCAGTGACTAAGGACTTGATTCTTGTAGAACGGGATGGTGGGCAACATTCTTTGTTTTACAAACTTATGGTAAATTATGTAATGAAGAAAAAAACTATTTCAAAATCCATTATTATATTTTTGTAAAATAAATCTAGGCATCAACATCCATTATATAGTCTTTTATATGTAGGTTAAAATTTGAATAATGTAAGTGTTAGGGGAACCACTGACCAAAACTGCCTACCCTGGCCAGGCATAATAGTAACCGCTTGCATGAGTTATCTTACAACAGGAGGTCCTGGTAAGGAATGCGGAACTAACAAGCTACCACCAACTGGAAGAATTAAGGAAAAGTCAAAAGTAGAGAGGAGACGCCAATCCATATGGCCTACCAACCTCCCAGAATCCTTCTCACTGGAAATCATCTTGGCTGAGTGATGTGCACAACACCAGGAAGGACCCTGAGTCAGAATGATTAACCAGAAACAACCCAGAAACTAACCCCATTACCATAAACCCAAGACTGCGAGCCACATGGCAGAGTGGTTCTTCTGGGTTCCCTTCCCCTGCTGCTCTCTGCCCAGGCGCCCCTTCCCAATAAAGTCTCTTGCTTTGTCAGCACATGTGTGTCCTCAGATAATTCATTTCTGAGTGTTAGACAGGAGCCCACTCTCAGGCCCTGGAAAGGGTCCGCCTTCCTGCAACATAAGGATAAAATAAATCCTGGATGAAAACATAGCATGCTTTATAATATCGTTATTATAATATTTAAGTGAAGGAAACCTAACACAGGGAGCATAAAGAAAGACTTGACTACATAAAATTTGAAACCTCTATACCATAAATGAAGTTAAAATATTTTTTAAAAACTGGAAAAATGTATCATAAATTACAGATCTGATAACAAGATCCTTAACATTTTAAAAAATTCTTGTAAATCTTTACATAATTTAAAGAAAATTGTCTTAATACAAAAACGAAACAATAGGTATTGTTGATTGAATTGCAATTCAGGAAACACAGTTTTGGGTAAAACCAAGAGTGCTCTAGGAAAGAGAAAGAGTCAAGGGCTTATAAAGGCAAAAGTCACGAGGCTGTACTCCGATACAAGAGAGGAAATATTTGTCCTTAAGGGATAGGCTGTCCCAAATTACTTAGGATGTGTCCTCTGGGGAGCAGAATCTGCCACCCCAAAATGTGTCTTTTGGCATATTAATTATTTTAAACTGGTTAATTTCTAAGAAACAGCAGACATGGGAGAAACTCTGAAAGCCAAGTAGGAGTTACCCTTTTATAAGAAACATGTGCATTTGTAAGGGAAATCTCCATTTGTAAGGGTGTCTCCCTCACTGTACCGGGAAGAGGAGGAAGACTAAATCTCTAGAAACTCTTATCAATGGAGAAGGCACTGACTTAAATCTGCATAACAAGCTTACCCTTATTTACTGTGCTTTTCCTGGTCACCTCCTATAACTGAGTCTCCCCAAATTCTTTTGCCTTTAGCTGAGGATGGTATTTAAGATGAGGATTTTGGTCATTTTGGTGAGTTACTCATTTTTTCTGAGTCTTTCATATATATATATATATATATATATAACTAAATATTTGTTTGATTTTCTCCTGTTAATCTGTTTTATGTCAGTTTAATTCTTAGGCCAGCCAGAATAACCTAAAAGTGTAGAGGAAATTTTCTTCTTCCTCAATAAATAGACTATCATGAGTTATTTTAGGGTAAGGGTCTGATAAGTATTTAGTTTCTGGAACATTGGGAAGATGTTCTGGATGCTTGTGTTAAGACAGTAACACAAGTCAAAAAGTCAGATTCTATCTGAGCTGAGATGTGTATGTCACATTTCCTCAGTGGCCTCCCAGTTCCATTTTAGAGAGCTCTCAGCAATACCGACTCCATTTTGACTTTCCAAATACAAATGGCAAAAAACATGAATATACAAACAACATCACAAATAATTTTAAATGCATATTTAAAACAGTATAGTATGTGGCAACATGGATAGACCTAGAGATTATCATACTAAGTGAAGTAAGTCAGAAAGAGAAAGACAGATACATGATATCACTAATATGTGGAATTTAAAATATGACACAAATGAACTTATCTACAAAACAGACTCACAGACATAGAGAACAGACTGTGGAGGAGGGGTGGGCAAGTGACGTATTGGGAGTTTGGAATTAGCAGATGCAAATTATTATATATAGCACAGGAAACTATATTCAGTACCTGGTGATAAACCATAATGGAAAAGAATATGTGTGTGTATATATATATATATATATACACACACACACACACACACACACACACACACACACATATATGTATAACTGAATAACTTTGCTGTACAGCAGAAATTAACACAACTATATATCAACTATACTTGATTAAATATTTTTTTAAAAAAGCAGTATTTTTCCTAAAGAAATAAAAAGCCTAAAAGAATGATGATGCCAAGGGCTGATGAGGGTGAAATAAAAGTAAGTTGGGGGCTTGCCTGGTGGAGCAGTGGTTGGGAGTCCGCCTGCAGATGCAGGGGACGCAGGTTCGTGCCCCGGTCCGGGAGGATCCCACGTGCCGCGGAGCGGCTGGGCCCGTGAGCCGTGGCTGCTGGGCCTGCGCGTCCGGAGCCTGTGCTCTGCAAGGGGAGAGGCCACAACGGTGAGAGGCCCGCGTGCCGCAAAAAAAAAAAAAAAAAAAAAAAATTAAATTAAATTGGATATACTTATACACTTTTGGTGACAATGTAAGTTGATATTTCCTTTCTTGGAGACAATTTGGAATAGGTATAAATATGAAGTGTATATATTCTCTGATCCGATTGTTTTGTTTCCAGAAAATTTTCCTAAGTGCAAAATAAACTTCACATTTTATTGCAAGACAAGGAAAATTTAAACATAAAAAACTTTCTCTGCTCTTTGACCTCCTTTCTCCCCTTTACTGTGCATTGTGTATCTGCATTAAACCTCCCCTATCAGCTGAAATACCTGCTCAACCATAAGAGCAACATTCTCCTAGCACCAGCAAGACAACTTCTTATAACATTCCTTCTTAATCTTGTAAGGGGCCAGGATGGCACTTAGATCTGGATTGTGTAAACTGTCAATAATAGGTAATTTAATGTATAGCCCTGCGTCTCAAAAAAAACTTATATAACTGTGTTTTGACTTCTAACAGGCAGAACAATTCTCAGAGATTTCTGAGATGCTATTCCTGGGTCATAATATTCAAAGTTGGTTTGAATAAAGTTTTCCATTTCTTTCTTGGATCTACTGGTTAATTTTTCATTGAGAAAGAACATAAGGATCCATTAAAATGTGTGTGTGTGTATATATATACATATACACATATATAGGTCCATTGCCTGGAACTTGTACTCCCAGCCCTTCAATAGCAAACTGCTCTCACCTCAGGTCATAGGAGAAAGGATGTTGAGGACAGGCCATGTTTCCCTTTACTACTTATGTCTTTTATTCTTTGAAGTACAATCACATTACATATACTACCTGACAGGGTGGTATAAAGTAAACCACACCAGAGAAAGAAATTTAGAACTCTGTATAGTATAACATTTCTCTTAGCCCTGGGGGAAAGCTAAGTTTGACCTGAAGTCAAACTTTCATAGGAGATTCTCTCATGGTCACTGCCATGTCTTACCTGGCTCTCTAGGAATGCATACATACGTGCATATATCATACCTAGATATATGTATACCTAGATATATATATCTGGTATATAGATACCTAGATATAGGTATCTAGGTATCTAGGTATACCTAGATACCTATACTTAGATATATATACCTGGTATATACCTGGTATATATATATGCCTAGATATATATACCTGGTATATATGTACACACATACATATATACCACACATACCATGCATACAAAATATACAAAATAAAAACCTAGTTCTTTTAGCTCTCTCACTGTTTGGGAGAGAAGTCCATCCTTCACCCACAGAAAGAATCTCCTTCCAGGTTCCACACCTTCTTCCCAACAATGCCTTTTCCCAAGCATGAGTCATGCAGCAAAGAGTAATGTTCTAAGGATCTGAGTAGGGCAGTCAGTAACCACCTACAGAAGTCTGGTGAGGTGGAGCAGTTGAGGTTCTCCAAGTCAGGCAACAAGTGGCCTCCCAAACACTCTCCTTGGAGATCTATCAGTATAAGTTTCAGGCACAATTAATGATTCCCCTGTGTATTAAAGAAATGAAAGTTGATTATTGCACACACACACACACACACACACACACACTCCCCTACTCAAGACAAATATTAATTTTCATGAACAGTCTAAAGTCTTAAAGTATAGAAAGTTTTTTAACTAGATTCATAATTTTAAGGTACCTATTTCATATATAAAGACAAATAACAATTAAAATTAAGAGGCTTAATTCTGACTTTTAAAACTAAGGGAAGAGATTTCTTCCCTTTCCTTAGAGCCTTTGCTTTAGAAAACTTATAATGTTAGTACTTCCTCCTCTCTTTGAAATATATGTCAATTCTTTTGAAGACTAGACAGGACTTTTGTCAGCTTTATGACCCAGGAATGCCTTTTTCAAAGACTTGGCAACCATCTTTTTGAAATGTAAACATAAAGGGAAATAGCACCCCAGGGGAGAAACTGCCCCCAATTTTTATGGGATGGCAGGAGCCTAACCTCAGTGGGCATCTTTGCTCCAAGTTTCAGAACTATATCCTGTCATAAAGATATGAGGTTTGTTTTTCCTTTGAATAAAGCCAATCAGCTAACAGAGATGGCCACCCCAATTACCAGGTAAATCAAGATGAACTATGCATGACAAATTGTGCTGTCAAGTCCTCCTATTTGAGGACTAGCTATTGTTCATCTTGAGAACATGCATGTGATGGGTTGTATCTACTTGGCTATATAAAAGGATGAGATTTCTTAATGTCTTTGTAATCTCTTATCACATTGCTTGTGATTTACATCACATTCTGGGTTAATGTTTTATTCAGTAATAAAATGACTTTCTTTCCCTACTACCTTTGTGGAGAGGTTTTCTGTGTTGGGGGAAATTTTTACCCTTAATTATATTTCCCAAAAAAAGGAAGATAAATAAAATCATAATATTCACATTATTTTTCAGAGCAGTCCTAGATCGCCTCCCGCTTTCAAACTTTGCCCTTTCAGATCTGCCAGGAATAATAAATGGTCCAGGTGCTGAGTCATGCTCTATTAATAACTCCCTTATCCAATGAAGGGACTGAAAGTTTGAAACTACTCCATCAGCACTTAGAAAGAAATATTGAAGAGAATGATTTTATTCTTTCAATTTAACGTTCAGTTAAATTTTTTTCTCCTATTATATTGTCAAGCAAGATACCCCAGATACATTTGTTCACAATAAATTAAATAAATACATAAATTACAGTGGGTGATTATAGTATAATCTTCTATACATTAAATATAAATTCACATTCATATATATTGATATATGTTCATGATCACATATATATTCATATTATCATAAACATTTTTTTCATTTCTGAAAGGTTATAAATCAAGCATTTAGTTGGATTGGGTAAAACCAGGAAAAAAAAACTACAAAATCTCATCATTGTATTGATTACAGCCTCAGTTTGCTATACTTAACAAAAGCAGTGTTTATTCATTGACATTTCTGAATCATTAAGGAAAAGATGAGTAGGAATCAGTATCTTTGGGTCTCATGTTGGAATCTGAACTCCAGGAACAGAACTTCAATTACCAAAAAAGACTAAGGTCAAAGCAGAACCACAATCCAAGGTAAAGGAGTTTTCAAGAACAGAAGGAATAAATCAGGAACTTTGGCACTAAAATACAATGAGCAAAACAAGATCTCTGAGTTGTTAGCCTCAGGATCAAGTAATTTCCTGCATAACATACAGATCAGTTCCAGAATTTAGGACAAAGATATAGGCCTATATAGGATGGGTAAATGAGCACAGCTGTGACATTTTAAAGGCTAAAGAAGCAGGAAATAAAGCATGATAATAGTAAATTGAGGTGCATATGAAAAAACTATAAAACAAATTCAATTACAGGCATATCATGAAAATTTGTAATCCCATATTTTTGTCATGCATTGATTTTAGAAATCAGATGGGTTAAATCGCTGCACTCAGGAATTTATTTTTCTTTAAAATTATTAGTATTGTTATTTTTTAGTCAGCTATGCTTAAAATTTTAGAGTTCTCTTTAATTTTTTTAATTTTTTAGAGTTCTCTTTAATTTTCTCTTTAATTTTTTAAATTTTTAATCTCTCATGTGCTAACTGCCAAATCCTTCTCTTCTCATGGGGATAACTGGGGGATCAACAGGACTAACCACCAGGGATCAGCTAGAGACAGAGAAGGGGGCACAGCTCACAAATATTAGTTCTCTACTATTGATTTTTTCTTCTCAGAAGGAATTAAAGCACATATAGTTGGATCTCTTTTGTCTACCTAACATTTCAAACACTTTCTCTCTGCCCATTATTGATTGTTTTCTGCCTGTTGTGTAGTTTTTTGTTCTTTTCTTTCTCTTTTGTATCTTCCTTTGTGGTTTGATGACTTTTTGTGGTGGTGTGTTTTAATTCCTTTATCTTAATCTTTTGTGTATCTACTATAGATTTTTCCTTTGTGGTAACCATGAGGCATACATAAAATGTTTTATAACATCCTATTTTAAACTGATAACAACTTAACTTCAGTAGCATACAGAAACTCTACACTTCTCCCTCCCCTCACATTTTAGGTTATTAATGTTATGGTTTGTATCTTTTTTATATTGTGTATCCAATAAAAAATTATTGTAGATATAATTATTTTTAATTCATTTATTTGTTTTAAGTTTTAAATTGGAATTGAAAGTGGTTTACACACCACCATTATAATATTAGAAAATCTGACTATTTAATGTATAAATATATATTTAACTAGATATTTACCTTTGCCAGTGAGTTTTACACATTCACATGATCTTATGTTTTTAATTAAAGTCCTTTCATTTCAGCTAGAAGAACTCCCTTCAGCATTTTTGTAAGGCAGGTCTAGTGGTGATGAACTCGCTCAGCTTTTATTTGTTTGGGGAAATGTGCGCTAAAGGACTAATGATGCACATTTGATATATTTGATACATTTAATTGTAGACTAAGACTAAAGCAAGAATGGAGATATAGTGGAAGAAAAGTATATAAACATTATGTATGGTAAGAGCAGAAAGAATGCAACTTTTAAAAAATGGAAAAAGAAGAAAGAAAGAAAGGCAAAGTAAATAAGATTTATGATTATTATATGGGTAATAAATTGGAGTCAACTTACCATTTAAAACTGACAAACCAGAGAGTAAAAGATGAAGTTTAAAAAGTAGGATTAAAACAACTACTATAGAAGATTTTAATTCAATCCTTCTTAAACAACAAAAGAAATTTTTTTAAAGAAAAAAGATTCCACTTAGAAAAGAAAAATTGTATATACAACATAATATACATGGTAAATGAAATATAAAGTAACACAGATAAAATGATAACATTTTGATGAGTTGATACCAAATCTGTCAGTCACATTAGAAAATGTTAATGGGCTTACCTTAACTATTCAAAGATTTTTAACTCAAAGAATGAAATCCAACTCTATTCTACCAATAAAGACACACCTAAAACAGAAGGATTCAAAAAGACAAAATATAAAAGAATAGGAAAGATTTACTGTAACAGTAATAAAGTGCTTGTTATCTCCATATTAGACAACATAGAACTTGGGCCAAAAATCATTAATTGAAACTAAGATTATCTTATAATGGCTAATGGTACAGTTTACAATGAAGATACACAAAAACCAGCAATCACCTATATAAAGACAAAAATACAGGGAATATAAGAAAATATAATATCATGTTAATAATAAAAGACTTTAACATACACTCAGTATAGGACAGATTAAATGGACCAGAAGATAAGTAAATTAATATAAATATATAGAAGGGCGAAAATGAAGAAACAATAAGGTTGACCTTATGGATATACATTAAAGCTGCAATATGCTTCTTTATGTGCATGAAATATTCACAAAAATTATTTCATCAGCATTAAATTTCCTGAATTTGACAGTTGTGCTATAGTTATGAGAGTGAATATCTTTGTTCATAGGAAATATACACTCAAGTGTTAAAGGGTCTTATAAAGAAATGTGGAAAATGAGTAAACAGTACATGGAAGTTTTCTCTCTGACTCTTTCAACTGTCCTGAAAAGTTGACATTATTTAAAAAGAAAAAAAATTCAAAAATAGGACTGTTGTTTTGACAAGAGGCTTGCATTTGCTCAGTGGTTTGTTGATGAAAAATGCATTGCCCCATCTTCTTCCAGGCTACAAAACACAAGACCCAGCAGTCAGCATGCCAAGACAACCAGAGGCATTCTTCTCAAACCATTGCATCAGTACTGGGAGGGTGAATTGTGTTGTGTTTTGTGTTTTATACTAAAACTTTTACATCTGCTTTAGGTTTCTGAACTTAGACTTGGTGTCAACAATAGAATATGTCCAAGCCTAATGTTCATTTATCCAGTATTAATTATCTTTCCCTTAAAGTAACCCTGCATGCAAGAGCCAAACCCCATGGTTTTATGACAAGAAGAGACAAGCTTCCATCCTCCTTTCTGGAAGGAGCGTTAAAGACTCTCTCATGGAGTGGAGAACACTGTGGGTATTTAGTAAGTGTATCTTAATATGGGTGAGGTTGCATGAAGCTTTTGTGATAAATAAGAGCCTCTAATGATCAACAGGCAGACCATAACCTTATGAGCATGCAGTAGAAGATACCATCCATTTCTAAGTTTCCAAGATCAAACTGCAGCTCTTGGAAAAGCAGCTAACCAAACAAGACACAGAAAACTAATCAAAATTTTAGTTTGAGAACATAGCACACAGGAAGACTGGAAGAAGTGTAGCTTTGGGAAATACAGGAGCCAAGCATAACTCACAAGAGTTACAGAGTCAAAGCCTGATTATAAAGAAAGAATGATTAGAGAATGACATTAGACAAAGGCTTCCTGGGGGAGACTAATACTGAACCGGAATCAAAGGAGCAACTAAAGCTGCTTAAATGCTTCCTGTCAGAAAGTCTGGATGAATACCTACAGGAGTCAGAGGCTAGGGAGATGAAATACTAAAATATTTTCTCTAATTTTCTTTGAGAAAGCATTAATTTGAAAGGCAAATTAATTTCTAACACCTATACCTTCTAAATTAGAATGTAATTGGGTATGTTCTCAATATTTAACATGTATTAGTCTTGATTTCCCAAGGATATCTTATATTTCTTTGCATGTCAACATAAATGATAGAAAAATACTGGAATAATAACAAAATGCATCTTATTGAAGAAGCAACCTACAGATACAGCTCTCACTATATCCATAAACAAATATAATACAGAAAACTTTGAGTTAATTTTAAAAATCTCTATGTAAATATGTTCCTATTTTCCATGAGAAACAAAAAACAAACTTACTTTCCTCTTAATAAATAGCTAAAGATTTATAGATTCCTTCCAGTCCTACCAGCCAGATAGCAATTGCCATTGTCAGAAATACTAAGCAGTGATTATACTCAATGTCATTTTGTTATGAAATATGGAAAGTGGATGCCCCTTTAGTGCTAATAGTTACTATCTCCTGGTAAACACATTGGGCATGTTTCTAGAAAAATAGAAACAGCACTGTTTGTAGTATCAAGGAGCACTCTTGACTTAACTGAGTAACTTTAATTACATCTTTTCACCGCCTCTCCCTTTGATCCCAGTTTCTTCATCTTTAAAATAAGGAGGCAGAACAAATATCTGAGGTGCCTTTCAACTGTGACTTTCTGAGATGCTTCCTAATGAGTGGAGATTGTCTATAAACAGAAGCTTCAGACCACAGATGAGACACAAAGGCCACCCTACATGTCTATAGCTGAAAATCATGGGAAAAAAAATTCATTTATGCTCCAGGTCAAAAAAGAGAGTACATTACAGATGACATTTTTACTGCTGCCATTCACTCTAAGTGATAATCGTCATCAGTGAAAGGAAGCAGTATATAAAGTAGACCTCCCAAAGTAAAACTTACTATTTTTCAAAATAATTTAAATCACTAAATTTTTTTAATCATGCACCTCATTAGTAACAACTTTTTAAACCTGTACCTCCAGTGTATAAGTATTTATTTATACATTATTCATATCATACATTCACTACTATCAATTTGATTTTACTAAAACATCCTTTCCAAGACATGCATAAATATAAATAAATGTTGTAACACTTTTACCACATCTCTCACTTTGAAGACCACTGTCTAAAACAACAGTAATCATTTGCCTTAGTTTTTCATCAGTAGGTCTCAGACTGGTCCATAATTCAACTTTTAATGATCAGACTAAGGCACTATTTCATCTCCTATGTGGTTTTGAGCCTTGCTCAGATTAGAAGCATAGAAAAATTCACTTTGATTGGTTGTGTTTCTAGGAGGGGGGCCCTTCCAGGGCCTGAGAGTAGGCTCTTGTCTAACACTCGGAAATGAATTGTCCAAGGAGACACACATATTAACAAAGTAAAAGACTTTATCAGAAAACTGTTCTTTAGCAGAGAGTAGTAGGGTAAGGGAACTCAGGAGAACTGCTTTGCCACGTGGATTGCAGTCTCAGGTTTTATGGTAATGGGTTAGTTTTCCAGTTGTCTCCGGCCAATCATCTTGCTTGTGCCCATATTTGTTCTGACTCAGGGTCCTTCCTGGTGGCACACACATCTCTCAGCCAGGATGGATTCCAGTGTGAAGGTTTCTGGGAGGTTGGCAGGACATATTATGTGCCGACTTCTCCTCCTTCCTTTTGACCCCTCCTGAATTCTCCCAGTTAGTTTTCAGCGGCAGCACCATGTTCCTTATTGGGACCCCCTGCTGTGAGACAACTCATGCAAGTGGTTATTAATGCAACTGGCCAAAGCAGGTGATTTCAGTCAATGGTTCCCTAACAGTAGGATGAAAATATTTGCACTTAATCAGCCACTAAAAGCAGAGCAAGCCTTCCTCAATTCTCCAGTTAATTACATATTATACAGAGAATTTTGTTGTCTTTTAATTATCTTTTATTTTCTTAGAATTGGGTGACTCTTGACATACAAGTTCAAGAAGGCAGAGTCAATTTTTCTAGACAAATCTTCATGGATTATAGAGATAGATTTTGCAGATTATCAAGAACAAACCAATGGCCAATCACATTCTCTCTGTAAATTCCATCACTCTTAGAACCCCTTCATGTCTACAGGATCATAAATTCATGGAAGGCAGACATTGCTTATTTTCGCTTATCTGTAATGACAGTCTATGTCCAGTAACATTTTCTGCTTTGTAGAACAGACTAGTTTATGGCAAAACCATGAAGGGCAAATTCTGTGTTGAGTAGCCCAATGACCTTGCAAATGTCCATCCCCCACCATAGCCTAGTCCACTTTGGTGATTCTACCCTTTTTCCTTTAAGTGCTCAAACAGTGCCACTCTTGGGAAACAATACTTTTCTTTTCATGGGAGTATTTGCATTTTAAGCTTTATCTTTAATAGAAGAGTGTGAATGTTGTTTTGGGGGACTGGGGAACAGGGTGAGTTCAAGCATTACTAGAAAAAAATGTGGAATATTTTGGATGGAAATAAAATTCTTTGTGCCGAAGAAATTATACCAAATGTATGGTCACCTACATGATAAGCCAGCCCAGATTCAATGCAGGATGGTGGATAAATGGTATTGACAAAAGCCAGTACATATTTTAAAGTTCCCCAAATGATTCTGTTGATGAAAAAAGTAAACAAGAATCAATCTAAGAAAGAAATAGAAAACTTTATTTGAGCCAACCTGAGGATTATAACCTGGGAGACAGTCTTTTAGAAAGCTGTGAAGACTGTTCCACCCATTAGAGGTCAAAGCAGAGTTATGTAAATTTTTCAAACAAAAGTCTATACATCAAATGACATATCAACAATCCAGATCTGCATGTATAAAGTGAGTGGTGGGTCATCCTGATCTTTCAAGATCTTTCAAGATTAAGAAGGAATGTTATCGCCTTCCAGTTAATGCAGATGCACAATACACACTAAAAGGGAGGGAAGAGACCCAAATGGACAGAGAAAATATTTACATTTAAAATTTTCTTGTCTTGCCATAAAACATAAATTTTATTTCATTAATTCTAATGTGCAATAAAGATGGAGAAATTCTAATCTATAAAAGAGGTTTTTATACTTTATTGTAAATTAGAATCACCAAAAGAGCTTTTTTTTGTTGTTGTTTGTTTGTTTGTTTTTAATGTAATTATTTGGAAAAACACCCATAGATTCTTATTTGGTAGATCTGGGTTAGAATGTGGTATATGCATTTGAATCAGATCTGCAGTTGACACTCATTTCCATAGTTTGGGAAACAGAATTTTAAAACACATCCAAAGAAATAAAAGTAAAAGAAAAATTAAGTGTCATTGTTTAATAACGTTAAATCTGAGCACATCTTGAGCTATGTTTATTCACTCTTGTTGGTTTGGTGACATGTAAATTGTGTGCGTAGGGTAAGAGTTATGGAAAACTAATATATAAAATAGGAAAAAACATTAAAATTGTGATAATTCTATGAGGTGTGCTCTATGTAAATATGTGAAACATGGCATGAAATTTGTAGACTAGCTAGGGCTGTTTATTTTAATTGAGGTATACTAATATAACAATATTGTAAGCTACTGCCATAAGAAATGCATATTTATTCATATGCTTGTTTCCTGTAGAATTCTCTAATGTTTACTAAGAGCTTCATAGCAAAGAAAGTTCTACACATAATCCCTACATCCATCAGGTTGTTCCAGCATGAATCTTTTGATGTCTAGCAAACATAAAAAATATATACATTCATATAATTCATATGCCTATCAAAACACAGATTATTTTCAAAATCCCAGAAATTTACTTAATGCTCCTTCTGGCTCCATCCCAGCTCTGCACACCTTGATAGGCAACCATATTTCTGATTTCTTTCAGCATAGATTAATTTTGCCTATTCCAGAACCTCATACATAAGGAATCATCGGTAGATATTCTTTTTGTCTGACTTTTTTCACTCAGTGTGTCTAAAATTCATCCACATCGTTGAATATATCAGCAGATCATTTTTTTCTCTACGCAGTAGTTCTTTATGAGAACATACCACAAATTATTTATCCATTCTCCTGTTGATGGACATGTGAATTAAATCTAGTTTTTGTCTATTATGAATTAAGCTGCTATGAACATTCTTGACCAGTCTTCTTATAAACATATTTTTTTATTTCTCTTGGATAAATACCTAGGAGTCAAATTGCTGGGTCCTAGGGTAAGAATATATTTAACCTGATAAAACTTCCAAACTATTTTTGAAAGTAGTTGTATCATTTTACACTCTGACCAGCAATACCTGAGAGTTTCAGTTGCTCTATATTCTAAACAACAGTTAGTATTTTTGGTATTTCTAATTTTAGCCTTTCCAAGGGGTTTGTAGTGATACCTCATTATAATTTCCATCTGAATTTTTATTCTAAATAACTATGTTGAGCTACTTCTTGTGTGTTAAGTGGCCATTCATGTATCTTTTTTTGAAGTGTCTGTGAAAACTTTTTGATTTTTTATTGGATTATCTATTAATGATTTGTAAAATTCTTTATATATTATGGGTAAAATCTTATGTTAAATATACGTATTGTAAATATTTTCTCCAAAATATCCAAGTACACAACTTGCCTATTTATTTTGTAATGGTAAGAAGCAGTTTTTAATTTGATAAAGCCTAACTTAAAATTTTAGTTTCTTATCTTATGCTTCTTATAACCTAAGAAATCTTTTCCTACTCCAAGATCATGAAAATATTCTACTTTATTTTCTTTTCAGAACTTTATAATTTTGTATATTTATATTTAATATCATTTCAACTTAAAGGTTTGTATGGTGTGAGGTAGAGGTCAATATTAATGTTTTTACTCCACAGATGTCCAGTTGTTTTAACACTATTTATTGAAAAGACTATTGTTTCTCCATTAAATTGCTTCTGCATCTTTTTTCTAAAGTCAATTGACCTTATAAATGTGACTCTAATTTTGGACTCTTCATTTTATTCCATTTATATAAGTCTATTCTTATGCTAATAATACACTGTATTGATAATTGTTCCTTTATACTGTCTTGATATCAGAGATTTCAAATCCTTAGGTTTGGTCATTTGGGGTCCTTTGCATTTCCATATAAATTGCAGAACCAGGTTGTCAATTTCTACAAAAAATACCTGCAGATATTTGGACTAATATTGGATGAATCTATATAAATTGGAAAACAGACATCTTAATATTACTGTGTATTTAATCCATAAGCATGGTATATCTCTCCATTTATTTAAGTTTTGTTTAGTTTCTCTCAGGAATATTTTTGCATTCTTCACTATAGAGGTATTGTACATGTTTTATTAAATTTATCTCTAAGAATTTTCAAAGATCATGGTATTTAATTATATTTTCCAATAGTTTTTTCTTTGTATACAGTAATACAGTTGATTTTTTGTATAGTGAACTTGGAGTTTTGCAAACTTACTAAATTCACTTATTTAAAGTTTTAGTATTTTTTTGTGTTTTCTCTAGGATTTTTCTATAAACACAAACCATGTCATCCATAAAGTAAGACAGTCCTACTTCCTTTTTTTGTCAAATTCCAATGCCTCATTAAACTGATCAGACCTCCAGAACAATAGGTAGAGGTGGTGAGAAGAAACCCTTGTCCTCTTCCACATCTTAAAGGGAAAGTGTTCAATATTTCATCACTAAATATAGTTTAAGAGAAGGCTATTTGCCATTGCCTGTATTGAGTTTAGGAAGTTTTCTTCAACCCCTACATTTTGGGGAATTTTCATCACGAGAAAATGCTGAATTTTGTCAGATGCATTTTCTACATCTATTCATATAAGCATATGATGTTTCTCCTTTATTCTCTTAATGTAGTAAATTACATTGATTAATTTTTAAACCTAACTTTGTATTCTTAGAATCAAACTACTTGACCCTAATAAATTATACTATTCATATATTTCCGCATTTAATATGCAAATATTTTGGCAGGGATTTTTATATGTATATTGATAATGGATATTAGTCTGTAGTTTTGTTTTCTTATAAATTCTTTGTAAAACTTTAATAGCAGGGATATGCTGGCCTTGTAAAAAATGAGTGGGAATATGTTCTTTCCTCTTCTATTTCTGAAAAGAGTTTGTGTTTGACTGATTTTTTTCTTCTTAAATGATTGGGAGAATTCATTAGTGAAATTATTTGAATCTGGAGTTTCCTTTGTGAAAATGTTGTAATTACAAATTCAATTTCTTTAACATTTAAAGATATTGAGATTTTTTTTTGTTTCTTTATGTGTCAGTTCTGGTAATGCATATATTTCAAAGAACTTCTCCATTTTATCAGATATGTCAAATTTATTAGCATAAAGCTGTTACAATGTGCTCTTGTTGTACTTTTTTACTACCTGTAGGATCTGAGGTAATAAATTCTCTTTCATTCCTGATGTTGCAATCTATTTTCTCTCCCTATTTTTTTTTTGATTAGTCTAACTAGTGGCTTAGCAATTTTGTTTATTTAAATATATATAGATACATACATATATATTTATTTGTCATTTTTCTATTTCATTGTTTTCTACTCTTATCATACTAGTTATTTCCCCTTATTTATTTTGGATTTAATTTGCTCATCTTATTCTAGGTTCTTAAAGTAGAAATATGGATCATTTACTTCCAATCAGTTTTTTTTCCAGCATAAGCATTTTTGAGCTGTACATTTCTCTTTAAGTATTGCTATAGCTGCATTCCACAAATTTTAATATGCTCTTTTAATTATCATTCAGTTTGAAATATTTCCTAATTTTCCTCATGATATTTTCTTCACCCTGCAGGCTGTTTAGAAGTATAATTCTTGAATTCTATAGGTTATGGAATTATCCAGATATCCTATTGTTATTAATTTCTAATTTAATTCTTTTCTAATCTATGCTTTGTTTAATTTCAATAGTTTGTTATTTACTGATAATTTTATGTACAATCATTTAGACTATATGTTCCATTTGTACTTTAAAAGAATATGTAATTTGAAGTTGCTGTATGTAATTCTCTCTAGACATCAATTAGATTCAGTGGTTATAGTGTTTTCCAAATCTTCTATATAGTTACTAAATTTCTGTCTACATGGTCTATCAATTACTGTGAGAGGATTGTTAAAATATCCTATTGTGATGGTAAATTTGTTTAGTTAATTCATTTATTTTGAATTCATCATTTCAAAATTCATTGTTTCATGAATTTTGATGCTGTTTTTTCTCCTATTTACATTTAGTGAAATTATTGATATTGTTAGGTTTAAGCCTATCATCTTACTACTTCCTTTTGATTCTTCCTTTTTTGTTATTTTTCTTCCTTTTCACCTTTCTCACATTTTTTTAAAATTATAATCTTAGGGTCTTCTTATTTATTTATTTTTATTTTATTTATTTGTGGCTGTGTTGGGTCTTTGTTTCTGTGTGCGGGCTTTCTCTAGTTGTGGCAAGCGAGGGCCACTCTTCATCACAGCGTGCGGGCCTCTCACTATCGCAGCTTTTCTTGTTGTGGAGCACAGGCTCCAGACGCTCAGGCTCAGTAGTTGTGGCTCACAGGCCTAGTTGGTCCGCAGCATGTGGGATCTTCCCAGACCAGGGCTCGAAACTGTGTCCCCTGCATTAGCAGGCAGATTCTCAACCACTGTGCCACCAGGGAAGTCCTCACATTATTTTTGGTTAATCAAATGTATTTTAGTGTCCCACTTTATTTCTTATTCATTTTATTTTTTATATTGGATTCTTAACCTCTATCTCATTTTATTATTATCTTAGTGTTTACTCTAGGACTAACATTCTTATTTTGTCAGGGGCTAGAATCAATACTTTCCCTCTTCACACATCACACTTAACATCTGATACTGCACAGTTCCTAATTCACATTTCCCCTTCCCTCATCATATCTGTCCAAGAAATAAAGATTATTGGTTGAGTATCACAAAGTTAGAGAGCCTTGAGAATTTTGATTCTTTCCACTTCAAACTTGTGTTTCTGATTGCTGCTAGAGCGAATTACCACAAACTTCAAGGCTTAAGCAGCACAAACTTAATATCTTATACTTTTGGAAGTCTAAAGTGTGAAGTTGGGAGGAGGGAGCAAGATGGAAGTGTAAGAGGACATGGAGCTGACATCCCTCCATGAACACATCAAAAATACATCTATATATGAAAAATTCTCACTGAAAAACTAACTGGAAACTGGCAGGAGGACTTCTGTACAACCAAGGCTGTAATAAAGATACACATGTAATCAGGTAGGAAGGGGAAAAAAAGCAATTGAGTCGGGACCTGTGCCCCTGGGTGGGGACTCAGAGGAAAAGGGAGGTTACATGGGTGGAAACCTGCCTTGGGGAGTAGGCAGCTTGAACCACAGACTAGATGCCTAAGTCCTGTGGTCTTATTCAAGGAAGACAAGCCTTTTTAACTGGTTCGAGGTTGGCTGGGAGAGACAGAAGGGCTGTGGGAATCCTGGACTTTCCAGATGAGGAGTTCATGCATACTGGCTTGCCCCTGAGGCAGGGCAGAGAGAGAGGTCTGTTCTAGTGGCTGCCAGGTTTCCCATGACCACCTCGCCATACACACCAGCTTGAGCTGAGTGAACATTCCAGTCCTGCTTGCTCCATATCATAGTGTGGCACTGAATCTAGGGCAGCCAACACAGGGAAAAAGACTTGATTGTGGGATGCAGAGGCAACCTGGTCCTGAGGCACAACCTGCTGGGGCAGCAGCAGTCATTGCTGGCATTTATTCAAGCACATCCTCAGAAATAGCCCAGACCTCTGATGGTTGCTGCTCCACCATAGTTCACACCCCAATACATGATGAGAGTCCACATGGGCCTTGCTTTCCCTGTGGAGCAGTTTCCAAACAGGGCCAAAGAGGCGGAGACTGGGGGCAGAAGTCAGCTGTGAGGGACAAAGGGCATTTGCACCTGAGGTGCTGCGGAAGCCTGCACAAGCAGCTCATAAAAGCTCTAGCTAGGGCTTCCCTGGTGGCGCAGTGGTTGGGGTCCACCTGCCGATGCAGGGGACATGGGTTCGT
This sequence comes from Stenella coeruleoalba, assembly GCF_951394435.1. NCBI lineage: Eukaryota > Metazoa > Chordata > Mammalia > Artiodactyla > Delphinidae > Stenella > Stenella coeruleoalba. The sequence goes on from NC_137157.1 coordinate 74,848,670, forward strand.
GCCCCGGTCTGGGAGGATCCCACATGCCGCAGAGCGGCTGGGCCCGTGGCCCATGGCCGCTGAGCCTGCACATCCGGAGCCTGTGCTCCACAGCGGGAGAGGTCACAACAGTGAGAGGCCTGCATACTGCGAAAAAAAAAAAAAAAAAAGCTCTATCTATACATGAGCCCCATTTGCTTCAACACTCCCCCCACCTCTTGGGCAAGAGTCCAGTAGAGGGAGAGGAGAAAAGACACTCTTAAAGGGAACAGAGCCAGTTCAGAACCAACCTCAGAGCTTCTGTTCCAGCAACTTGTGATCAGACCCTGTTCCTGATAGGGTGGTGATGGCCACTGAGCAAACGGGAAGTCCTGCCTCACCCATGGCACCAGCTGTAGCCCCACTATCTCCAGCACCATGTCCTACCAAGGTGATAGCTACCAGCACAACCTGAGGAAAGACATGAATGACATCAGCATCAAATCCAGATCTTCCACCAAAGGCATTGAGTACACACACTCTTTCTAGGGATGCTCCCACATAAGAACACCCATTGAGGAATCTAAAGAAAAAAAAAAGGGTTTTGATGAACCTAGGTGCAGGACAGGAATAAAGACAATAAAAGTCTTTCTAGGGATGGTCTCACATAAGAACACCCATTCAGGAATCTAAAGAAAAAAATAAAAAAGGTTCTGGTGAACTTAGGTGCAGGACAGGAATAAAGACACAAAGGTAAAGAATGGACTTGAGGACATGGGGAGGGGGAACAGTAAGCTGGGATGAAATGAAAGAGTAGCATTGACATATATGCACTACCAAATGTAAAATAGATAGCTAGTGGGAAGCAGCTGCATAGCACAGACAGGGAGATCAGTTCAGTGCTTTGTGACTACCTAGAGGGGTGGGATAGGGAGGGTGGGAGGGAGGCACAAGAGGGATGGGATATGGGGTTATATGTATACATATAACTGATTCACTATGTTTTACAGCAGAAACTAACACAACATTGTAAGGCAATTATATGCCAATAAAGATGTTAAAATTAATTAATTAATTTAAAAAAATAACACCCATTCAGGAGCACAATAGGTAACTGTTTCACCTAAATTCATAAAGGCAGAGAAAGTTAAGCAAAATGAGAAGGCAGAGGAAGAACTCTCAATTGAAAGAGCAAAAGAGAACCCTTAAAAAATGTAAATAATGAAACAGAAATAAACAATTTACCAGATAAAGAATTCAAAACATTGGTAATAAAAATGTTAACTGAATTGGGAAAAAAAATTGATGTAAGCAGGGAATACTTTAACAAGACTAGAAAATATAAAAAAGACCCAATCAGAAATTAATAATTCAATAGCAGAAAAAATAAAATAAAACACACACTATAAAGAATGAATACCAAACTAGGTGATACAGAAGAACACAAAGGTAACCTGGAAGATAGAAAGATGTAAATCACCCAACCAGAATAGCAAAAAGAAAAACAAATTTTAACAATTGAAAGCAATTTAAGAGCTCTCTGGGATAATATTAAGCATACAAACATTCATATTATAGGATTCCCAGGAGAAAAGAGAGAGAAGGGGGCTGAAAATGTATTTGAGGAAATTATAGCTGAAAACTTCCCAAACCTAAAGAAGGAAACAGAAATTCAGGTACAGGAAGCACAGAGAGTACCAAACAAGATGAATCTAAATAGACCCACAAGATGAAATATCATAATTAGAATGGCAAAAGTTAAACATAAAGAGAGAATTCTAAACATAGCAAGTCAAAAAGAAAGAATCATATACTAAGGAATCCCCATAAGTCTATCAGCTTATTTATCTGCAGAAACTTTGCAGGCCAGAAAGGAGTGGCACAATATATTCAAAGTGAGGAAAGGGGGAAACCTGAAACCTAAGATACTCTACCCAGCAAAATTATCATTTAAAATAGAAGGAGAGATAAAGAACTTCTCAGACAAGCAAAAACTAAAAAGTTTCATCAATATTAAACCTACCCTAAAAGAAATGTTGAAGGGTCTTGTCTAAGTGGAGAAGAAGTAAGAGTCTATAGGAAAGGGAAAAATCCACTAGGAAAGACAAATATATAGCAAGGACTGAGAATCAAAAACTTAAATAAGCCAGTGTGAAGATTAAAAAAACAAAAGTTGTAAAAACAACTATAAATACAATAAACAGTTAAGGGATAAACATGAAAATGCAAAATATAACAACAAAAACATGAAATATAGGAGAGAGCTATAAAAATGTAGGTTTTTAAGAAGATATTTGAACATAAATGACTGCCAGTGTAAGACAAGTAATTATACTTATAGGTCAACATTTATGAATCCCATGGTAACCACAAATCAAAAATTTGCAATATACACAAAAAATAAAAAGAAAGAACACACATACTACAAAAAAAAAAAAGTATCAAACCACAAGAGAAGAAACAAAAGAAGAAATGAACAGAGAAGCACTATGAGAACTGGAAAACAACTAATAAAGTGGCAATAAGTATATACCTATCAATAATTAATGTCAGTGGACTAAATGTCCCAATCAAAAGACATAGGTTGGCTGATTGGATTAAAAATCATGACCCTTCTACACATTGCCAACAGGAAACTCATTTCGGAGTTAGAGAAACACACAACTGAAAGTGAGGGGATGGAAAAAATTATTGCATACAAATGGAAATGACAAGAACATGGGGGTAGCAAGATACATACCAGACTTTAAACTATACTTTAAAACAAAGTTTATAACAAAAAAAGAAGGGCATTATATAATAATAAAAGGATCAATATGAGAGAAGATATTACACTTGTTAACATATATGCACCCAATACAGGAGCACCTAAATGTATAAAGCAAATACTAAAAGACACAAAAAGAGACCTTGACAATAAAACAATAAGAGTAGGAAATTTTAACACCCCACTTACATCAGTAGACAGATCATCCAGACAAAAAATCAACAAGGCAACAATGGTCTTAAATGACACAATATTCAACATAATAAAGGCCATGGATGACAAATCCACAGCTAACATCATACTCAACAATGAAAAGGTGAAAGCCTTTCCTATACAATCAGGAACAAGACAAGGATTCCCACTCACACCACTTCCAGTTAACATAGTACTAGGAGTCCTAGACACAGCAATCAGACAAGAAAAAGAAAAATGGTATCCAAGTTGTAAGACAAAAAGTAAAACTGCAACTGTTTGCAGATAACATGATACTTTATATAGAAAACCCTAAAGTCTCCACCCAAAAACTACTAGAACTAATAAATGAATTCAGCAAAGTTGTAGCATACAAGATTAATATACAGAAATCTGTTGTTTTTCTATACACTAATTATGAACTATCAGAAAGAGAAAGCCAGAAAACAATCCCATTTAAAATCACATCAAAAAGAATAAAATTCCTAGAAACGAACTTAACCAAGGAGGTGAAATTCCTATACTCTGAAAACTACAAAACACTGATGAAAGAAACTGAAGAAGATACAAATAAATGGAAAGATAGCCTATGTTCTTGGATTGGAAAAATTAATGTTGTTAAAATGGCTGTATTACACAAAGCAATCTATAGATTTACTGTAAACCCTATCAAAACACCCATGACATTTTTCACAGAACTAGAATAAATAATCCTACAATTATATGGAACCACAAAAGAACCCAAATAGTCAACTCAATCTTGAGAAAAGAACAAAGCTGGAGGTATCACTCTCCCAGACTTCAGACTATTCTACAAAGCTACACTAATCAGAGCAGCAGGGTACTAGAACAAAACCAGACACATAGATAAATGGAACAGAGAGCCCAGAAATAAACCCACACACCTATGGTCAATTAATCTATGACAAAAGAAGCAAGAATATACAATGGAAAAAAGACAGTCTCTTCAATAAATTGTGCTGGGAAAACCAGACAGTGACATGTAAAACATGAGATTAGAACATTCCTTCATATAATATACAAAACTAAACTATATAAATGTAAGACCTGACTATAAAATTTCTAGAAGAGAACATAGGCTTTACACTCTGACAAAATATGCAACAATATTTTTTTGGATCTGTCTCCAAAGCAAAAGAAATAAAAGCAAAAGTAAACAAATTGAACCTAATTAAACTTCAAAGCCTTTGCATAGCAAAAGAAACAATTGACAAAAGGAAGAGTCAACCTGTGGAATTGGAGAAAATATTTGCAAATGATATCACTGATAAGGGGTTAATACCCAAAATATATAAAAAGCTTATACTATTCAATATCAAAAAAAACCCAATCAAAAAATGAGCAGAAGACTTAAATAGACATTTTTTCCAAACAATACATGCAGATGGCTACCACATACATGAAAAGATGCTCAATATCACTAATTATTAGGGAAATATAAATGGAAACAGTGAGATATCACCTCAAACCTGTCAGAATGGCTATCATCAAAAAGTCTACAAATAGCAAATGTTGGAGAGGATGTAGGGAAAAGGGAATACACCTACACTGCTGGTGGGAATGTAAATTGGTGCAGCCACTATGGAAAAATGTATGGAATTTCCTCAAAAAACTAAAAATAGAAGTACCATATGATTCAGCAATTCCACTGCTGGGTATATATCCAGAAAAAAGCAAAAACACTAATTCACAAAGATACATGCACCCCAATGTTCCTTACAACACTATTTACAATAACAAAGACATGGAAGCAACCTGGTTGTCCATCAACAGATGACTGGATTTATAAGATGTCTCATATATGTATATATATGTGTATATATATGTATGTATATGTATATATATATATGTGTATATAAATATATATATACACAATGGAATATTATTCAGCCATAAAAAGAATGAAATATTGTCATTTTCAGCAATGTAGACGGACCTTGAGAATATTATGCTTAGTGAAATAAGTCAGACAGAGAAAGACAAATACTGTATGAAATCACATGTGTGTAATCTAAAAACTAATACAAATGAAAGTATATAGCAAGACAGAAACAGACTCACAGGTATAGAAAACAAACTAGTGATTATCCATGGAAAGAGGGAAGAGGAGAAGGGCAAATCTGGGGTAGGAGATGAAGAGATACAAACTACTATATATAAAATAGATAAGCAACAGGGGTATATATATATCATATAGCACAGGGAATTATAGCCATTATCTTGTAATAACTTTCATGGAGTATAATCTTTAAAAACAGTGAATCACTATTCTGTACATGTCAAACTAATATAATATTTTAAATGAACTATATTTCAATTTTTAAAAAAAGTGTGAGCTTCGTTTTACTGTTCTAAAATCAAAGTGTTGTCAGGCCTGCATTCCTTTTGGTGGTTCTAGAGAAGAATCTATTTCCTTGCCTTTTCCAGCTTCTACAGACCAACTGGTTCTGCAGTTTGTGGTCCCTTCCTAGATCTTGAGAGTCAACAATCTTCTGCCTTCTCTAATTTCTGCTTCCATCCTTATACCTTTCTCTCTGCTTTCTGATCCTCCTGTCTCCCTCTGATAAGGACATCGGGCCCACCTACATAATCCAAAATAATCTCCCTATCTCTAGATCCTTAACTAAATCACATTTGCAAAGTCTCTTTTATCATATAAGGTTACATATTCACAGGTTCTGTGGATTATGATGTGGATATGATTGGGAGACCATTATTCAGCTTACCACATAATTTACATCCCTCACTTCACAAATTTGATAAGTACACATATTAATGGCATATTTCCATTTATTCACCTACTCAATTTTTGTGTAACTGCTGTCATCACCTTTACCTCTATATTGTTAGAAACATTATTTTTACAGCGTTATTATTTTTGCTTTAAACAGACAGTTACTTTCAAGTAAATTATAAGAATAAAGAACACTTTTTTTTTATATTTATCCACATATTTACCATTTTTGGTTCTCTTTATTCCTTCATTTAGATCTGAATTTTGGACTGTTATCATTTCCTTTTAACATAAAGGACATCCTTTAGCAGATGTAATTTTTTTCAGTCCCAAATGATTTAAAAGCTAAAACATAACCTTCATAGAATAAACCTTTTGTATGAGACAGACCCTAGGTTACCCAACAATTACTGTGGTATTTCCAGATAGAGATGACTTAACAGAAAGTTCCTATAGGCATTTCTTTCAATTTGCAGAACACTGTGTTTAAGCACTAACAATTAATTTTTTTTCGCACATTGTTTTTCTGATACATAAAAAGCAGTATATTTGGGAGCAACTGTTTTTATTTTCTTGTTCCAAGACATTATGTTGCAAGTGGTATAAAACCAGTAAGAAAAAGAAACAAGGAAGGTGTAAAAGATATAAGATGCGTCCATGCAGAGCGCTCAGCTTGGGCTGATGACTGTGTTTTTTGATCTATTAATCCAATTTTTCTGGTTTTGTGTGTGTGTTGCTTGGTTATAATCGTTTTTTAATAATTTTGTGTATTCAACACGAAACCAACTGGCTGAACAAGTTGTTCTCCACCAGTCTAAAAAGAGGTTCATGCCATTAGAATTAAAATTTCTAATTAAATATGCTTATTAGACTTCTTATTTGAAAAATTTACCTTTGTCATTAAAGGTCCATATGAAGATTAAGAGATTTAAGACAATTTAACTCTTCTTCATTGCAAAAGCAAACATAAATACTGCAAGAATAAAAGAATGGCTAACAAGCAGGTAAAGATATTTCCCACTAATTCTGTATCATTAGATTATGTAGTGATAAAAAACAGATGTCAACCAGATATAACTTGGTTTGTGATGTCTCTGATGGAATATGTCCCCATATTTTACAGAGGAGAGAAAACTATGTGAAAAAATACTACGTCTCACCAAATTTCATCATGATGGTCTATCATAATCTCTATTTCCCTAGTAGATTAAAACCTATCCAATGTAAAATAACTCTGGAAACGCTAATGACACAACAAATTGACAGACAGCTACTAAGAACAAGGCCAGCTGGTAATATGGGAGAGTCCTAAAGCTGAAAAAAGGGAAGCAGTTTTGAGTCATGATTATTAAATAAGACTAGCATATCGAAAACCCTGAGACCATTTTTTTTAAATGTTTATCCTTCCAGCCAGCTTTCTTCTTTTTTTTACCTCCAACAAAGTTGAAATGCCCTGGGAGAGTGAGCATTTACAAACTTTAGCACACTTCAGAATCACCTGAAGGACTTGTTAAAATGCAGATTACCTGATACCACCCCAAGAGTTTCTTATTCAACAGGCTTGAGGTGGAGTCTAAGAATTTGCATGTTATACAGATTCAAAGGTGGTATTGATTCTACTGGTCCAAGAAAGTAGGAATGTAAAAGTGTAGTGATTTCATCCAAGTTAGGGTCTCAACATATGTCAGAAAAGAGGAAACTACCTGATGTGAGATAAACCCAGTAGAAAAATCTTGGACCAAAAAATAGTCACTGTGGGGAATATTCCCACACAAAATGGAAGTGTTTCTGGAAAGAAAACTTAGTAAAAAGCTACATAATTTCTGCCAGAGGCAAATGAAATCATAAGATCTGGGACTCAGCTGTCTTTAGGCAAAAGAGTTCTCACTAGAAGATACCTAGTAATAAATAATTAATATTCCCTTGGGAAATAGTTGAAGTTAGCCAACATACCTGAGAATGAACATGAAAGGGTACAGTAAAAACCTGACCATTGTGTACACTTACTACCTTGTGGAACATTGGAAGTCACCACTGAGGTGACTTTTGTTTCAGATAACTAGGAAGACACCAGAAGATGAAACCTCATAACACCACCCAAAACCAGGTAATTGATCAGAATTCAGTCATTGCAAAGTTAACAGGAAAGAAAGAGAGACAGAGGGACAAAGAATACAATTTAAAAATAGGTAGAGGAAGCAGACAATAAAAAGAAATAAAAGACATCCAATTTGGAAAGGAAGAAGTAAAACTGTTATGTTTTGCAGTTGACTTGATACCATACATAGAAAATTTAAAGATGGACAAGAATTGGTGCAGCCATTATGGAAAACAGTATGGAGGGTCTTCAAAAAATGAAATATAGAACTACCATATGATCCAGCAATTCCAATTCTGTGAAATCACTTTGTCAAAGAGATATGACATGTTCACTTCCATGTTTATTGTAGCATTATTTACAATAGCCAAGACATGGAAACAACGTAAATATCTACTGACAAATGAATGGGTAGTGAAAATGGATAAAAGAAAAATTTATATAATACTATGAAACCATCAAAAAGAAGGAAATCCTGCCATTTGTGACAACATGGATGAACATTGAGGGCCCTATGTTAATTAAAATGTCAGACAGAGAAAGACAAATATTGCTTTATCTCACTTGTATGAGGAGTCTAAAATAATCAAACTCACAGAAACAGAGGTTAAATTTGTGGTTACCAGAGGTGGGGGATGGGGGGTGGGCAGAAGAAATTGTGAATGTAGTCAAAAGTTATATACTTCCAGTTATAAGAAAAATAATTTTGGGGCATGTAATGTACAACATGATAACTATGGTCATACTGTATTGTATATTTGAAAGTTGCTAAAAGAGTAAATCTTAAAAGTTCTCATCACAAGAAAAACATTTGTGGCTATATGAGGTGATGGATGTTAACTAAACTTGTTGTGGTAATCATTTTGCAATATATATATATTTATCAAATCATTGGGTTGGACATACACCTTAAACTTATGCAATATTATGTCAATTATATCTCACTAAAACTAGAAAAAAATAATTTAAAAATGATACATTCTGGGTTTAATTTTAACTTTGAAAATTCCTAGCCATGTGAAGTCTATTCAAATATTTTATTCTGAGCCTTTGTTGGCTTATCTGCAAAACCTGAGGATCTAATTAAAAACAAATAAGCAAACATTTTGGCAACTCTTTGCAAACTTGAGTTGCTAATGTTATTATAAACTTGTATAAGAGCACCATGTTTATTGGTTGAAAATATTATATAAACTGGAAAGAAAACAAAGATCCTACTACAATGAAAGAAATGGAAGGGAGGAAGGAATGGAGGGAAGGAGGGAGGGAGGAAAGTACTAGACAGAAGGAAGCTAATGTGAAATTGTTGATGAACAGGGGCTAGAGTAAGCAAAGTAGAATGTCTGGCTCTCACTACCATTTAAAGTATGAATCTAAAGACCATGAGTCTTTGCTCCCCGAATTTCAGCATTCTTTTACTGGTAAATTTTAGGGAGAACAATGAAGGATTAAAAACATCTGAAGCCCTGACTCACCCCCTGCCCAAAATGTCTCCAGTTGGAAAGATAGATTGGGGAATTACACATATAGATGTTAGTTCTAAGGATTGTATGCTACATGGTCCTCTGATTTGGAGAGGTGTGGTGTCAAAAACAAAAGAGCCAAAGGGCCCCCCATGGGATTCTCAGCAACTTGGCTTCTGCTACAGTTTATTGAAGCAATCATCAAATTTACCCACACTTAGAAGACTATTTTGACACATTTTACAAGTGTCATGTCAAAATTGTGTGCAAAAATAGGTGCCCAAGTGTGTGGTAGTGACAGTGGCAGCAACAACAAGAGAGGGTCACACGGCTTTGGAAGGCACCAAAATGTTTAGCAAAAGGCAATTGTTCCTTTAGTTCACGGAGGTTGATTTTGAGACAGTCAAGGTCCTGGGCTTCTTTTTCCCCAAGCCCTCAGTGATGGTGACAATTGGAAAAATGGCAGTATGTAAGATTATGTATGAGGCATGTAGTGGAACATTACAGCTTGGAATGTGCAGTCCCCATAAATAAAGAGTGGTACATGAGGGCAAATTTGGAAGCCATTTGGTAGCAGTGAATACTGGAAATTATGGCATTTTGTTCACCTCATCTGTTCAGATAGTGAAGGTAGATCATCTTATTTTAGGCCAGAAAAGGTAAAACAAATGAAAGACTGTTGGATACTGAACCAGGAGGTAGACCAATTATCTGCCTTCCAGCTGTAGAATGAGTAGGGAATTGATTCAGCCAAGTAGACAGAAGGGCACCCAAGGCAATTCATTGGAACACTGCAAAAACACTGCATTGTCAAATTCTCATGCTCAATAGATTTGTTATTGAGGATAAGTAAAACAAAAACATACCAAATGATACAGACAGGGAAAAGAGAACCAAAAAAGAAAATGTATAGAAGATTTTAGAAAAGTTTTTGGCATTCTCAATTGAATCAGCAAATATACAGCCTCCTTGAAACAGGAACAGAAGCCCCTAAGGAAAGAAAATGAAAATCATGCAGCATTAGATAAATAGGAGATGGATGAGAAGCAGGGTTATAACATGGTAGAAACACTTTCTTTGACTGAACTGTATGGCTAGTCACCTCTTTCTAATATGTGTGAAATCTGTTTTTAAAATATAAATAAAATATTATTTCTGAAGTCAGCTAATCAAATAGTTGAGTCAGCTCTAAGATTTTTCTCAAATTTTCTGTGCAAACTTTCAATTTTTGATTTTCAAGTGTTTCATGGAAAAGTCTGTTACAGATTTCTCTTTAATAAAAGACTGTCGGCAGAGAAAAACAAGAGAGAATAAGACCTTTTCCCAGGTCCTCATTCTGCCAGTTTTGTAAAGCAGTATAAAATCACTCTGCAGCTCTTAGAGATAAGGTGGTCAGCAGGGCTTGGAAAGGCTCACCATATGCTCCTCCATGCAGGTCTGCACTTGTTCTTCAACTACTGTCTGTGGAAGGTATAAATCTTAGCAAGATTAATGGATCTTGTTAGTAGATATGGGCCTTTTCTACTACTGATCATATAACTGTTTGGGCTTTTTTATCAATTTTTTTTTGCCTTAGGGACTTGCAAGTTTTGTATGTGGGAGTGGATAGTGTGAAGGAGGCTAAATATTTAGCAGTTTAAGCAGTGGTACTAGATTCTTTGTCTCATATCTTCTAGGTCCAAAGTAATAATTCATGAGTTTATTAAAGTTTTCCCCAAAAACCTACTGCAAAGAAATTATAAATGCAGTAATGAAATTAAAAACTTCAAAAGAGTGAACAAAGAATAAAATTAATACTGCAAAAAAAATTTAATTGTTCCACAGAGGGCAAATTTTGTGAGTTCTCCCATAAATAGTAAAACTAACAGAAAGAAAACACAATGAGGCTTAACTGTGATAATCCCAGAACATGGGTCTAAATAATACATCAGATTATTGAAGAAAAAAAGGTAACAATAAAAAACTGAACAGAAGAAAAATTCCTGTGATGAAATTTCTATATTAAGTGCAGAATGAGAGAAATCACTGAATTCCAGTCAAATTTAATTTTAAAAGACCAAATTTCAGGGCTTCCCTGGTGGCGCAGTGGTTGGGAGTCCGCCTGCCGATGCTAGGGGACGCGGGTTCGTGCCCCGGTCTGGGAGGATCCCACATGCCGCGGAGCGGCTGGGCCCGTGAGCCATGGCCGCTGAGCCTGCGCGTCCGGAGCCTGATGCTCCACAACGGGAGAGGCCACAACAGTTAGAGGCCCGCGTACAGCAAAAAAAAAAAAAAAAAAAAAAAAAAAGACCAAATTTCAAAGTATACTGGCAATTTTATATCTCTAAATAAAGAAAATTCTATGTTTATTCAAGCCAAAAAAATACCACACACACATACAAACAAAAGAGTCAAACTTTAATCCAATTTATCCTTTGCAAAGAAGTCAATATAACATCTGTAGGATTTTTAAATGATAAGATTGTGATTAAAAATTTAATATCCAACCAAATTGGCCTTGTATTTTCTTTGTCGAACTTTTTTTTTAAGATCTGTTATTTGTTTATTTATTTATTTAATTTATTTTTGGCTGCATCGGGTCTTAGTTGCAGCACATAGTATCTTTGTTGAGGCATGCGAGATCTTTCGTTGCAGCATGCAGGCTTCTCTCTAGTTGTGGCGTGCAGGTTTTCTCTCTCTAGTTGTGGCACACAGGCTCCAGGGTGTGTGGGCTCTATCGTTTGCAGCACACAGGCTTTCTAGTTGAGTCACGTGGGCTCAGTAGGTGTGGTGCATTGGCTTAGTTGCCCCATGGCAGGTGGTATCCTAGTTCCCTGACCAGGGATCGAACCCACATCACCCGCATTGTAAGGTGGATTCTTCACCACTGGACCACCAGGGAAGTCCCTGTTGAACTATTAATAAGTGTATCATATATTTGACTCTGTTCATCAAACACACATTAGTTTATCACACACTAGTTTGTTGGGAGTTAAAGATGGATCAGATATGTTCCTTGACCTTCCAAACATTCCCCCTGGTTGCATAGGGTGTCATGGACAAGTGGAAGGCACGAGGTGGTGGGGAGGAGAGGGAGGAGCATTGGCAGGACGTGGGTGCTAAGATGAGAGTCTTTCCTTTCCACAATCAATACCAGGAAAGTAGAACCAGGAGAGGAGTTGGGGGCGGGGTTGTCATGTGGGACACAGGGCTAAACTCAGACATGGTGTGATGCAGTGATGATTCTGCAATGGCAAAGCAACTGGGCAAAGAGAGGCAAAGTGTGTGTGCGTGTGCACGTGCATGCACGTGCACATCCAGTGTTCTGAAGTGAGGCAGAGGGAATCTCTGGAGTCACCCAGTTGGAGGGGGACGGGTGGGAGGGAAAAGGGCAGGTACAAGGGGCAGCGTAGATTAATGTCATGCAGTCAGGGACTGGCAGCCCAGGACAGGAGCCTCGTAGCAGATGGGAAGGCACATGGCCTGGCTCTGTGGTTCTCCCATGGTAGCTTCTGGGGTTGTGCTAAGAACTTCTTGATGGACTCTCACAGGACTGGTATTGGCCTTCAGTGGAAAGAATGGCTCCCCCTTTAAGTGAGTAAATGCTATCCTCTTCCAGAGTGCATTTCCAAAACCAAATGGTGATGAACTAAAGCTTTATTTTATTTTCTCCTTAATGAGTAGGTTCCTTAGGACACTTGAAGCAGGGAATAACTGGCGACATCATTACATTCTATGTCCACGATGGCATCATACTCATTTAGCTCCAGTCCATTCAGCTTGTATAGCACTGGCTGTGAACAGGTGTCCCGCGTCATGACTTTCCATTCCTTCCGGTGCCTGGAGTCCCATTTTAGCATGTGTGTGATTTAGAAGAAGGGCATCTAAGCAGAAGGCTTTGCCTGCAGCAAATGTTTCAAAAAGAAAGTGTGAGACATAGAGAACAAACTTATGGTTACCAAAGGGGAAGAGGGGGAGAGATAAATTAGGAGAGTGGGATTAGCAGATACATGCTACTAAATATAAAATAGATAAACAGCAAGGTTCTACTCTATAGCACAGGGAATTATATTCAATATCTTGTAATAAACTATAATGGAAGTATATAGTTATAAGATATATATATATCACTGTGCTGTACACCTGAAACTAACACAACATTGTAAATCAACTATTCTTCAATAAAAATAAATAAATACAAAAAGAAAGTGTGAGCAAGGCAACTTTTCAGTATTCAGCAACAAATTCAGTCCAAATACGTAGGTAGCTGCAAGCCACATCACATTTTCCCTAGAATAAGAGACAGTAGGATAAAAAGTCCCCCCCTGAGTATCCAGGGCTCCAACTGTCCTTCAAATCCTCCTGCGATTCCATCAAGATTATCATCCCATGGGTGGCAGCAGGGATTTTTAATAACCCATTTAGTAATCCATTTTTCCATCCAGGAATATCTCTTTAGGACAATCACGTTCATTTCATTGCTATTCAGTTCCAGACACAGAAATGTAAAGAGGGAAATCCAGAAGTATAATTGGCGGGACGAAGAAAGCAAGAAATGGAACAAAATATTTTCTGAAAGTTACATGGACTTTGTGGAATTTCCTTTCTTAATAGTCCTCAGGCTCATCAAAAATAGGTTGCCCAGCCGCTCTTTTGGGTCCTGCAAAGTTCTCGGTCTTGTACCTCTCCTAACTTGAACACCAAGCTGGGCAGGTGGGAGCCCTTGGGACAGGGGTCCCTTACAGGGCAGCTGCACAGAAGCTTCAGGAGCTCAGGGTTGCCAGCCTCCCTTATCTGGTTGCCAGGTTTCCAGAGTGCTAGAATAGTAAACAGTTGTTTCTCAGAAACAGAGATGGGGTTATCCACAGCCTCACATGCTAAATTTAATGAAGCTCTTTCCTAACAACCCAGATCAGTGATTTTCAACCGAGCTGGTGGTGAGACAAAATCCATCTCCAGGGGGTTGGGGGAAGGAACCAGCACATGTACTTTGAGAAAGCTCCCCAGGTGACTTTGTATCCCACCTGCAAACCCCAACACCTCTTCAGAAAACCACTGGCACAGATCTTGGATGCTGGTGGAGGGCCTCTCTAGCTTTTTCTGCAATTTGCCCACAATGCTCCTGACATTTCAGAGTTAACCTCTGAAGCACTTAGGGAAGATGACATAAGCCTGCCTCCCCAATGCTGCCCTGTGAACTTTCTCACACTTAGGAGAGCGTAGCTAAGGAGGCTGAATAGCATACAGAGAATGAGGTGGGTATAATTAAATATTGACAACAGTTGACTGAATGTCTTAGGTTTGTTCCTTGGAGCTGCCAAAGATTTCAAATGTAAATGTGGATGTCAACAATCACAGCTTCCATAATCTCTGCAGAACAGGGAAGGCTGCACAGCCTGGAGCAAAGGACTGACGGTGGAGGCAGATGCATCCTTCTACTGTCCCATCTCAGACACATCTTCCTGCCTCATATCCTTCTCTCGTGCCACGAGCTTGGGAGGGAAGCTTCCTTCTTACAGAGATGCCTTTGCCACTCCCATCCTTTCACGAGTGTACGGTCATGTTTTCTCGACCTTATATGACATGTGATAATGAAACAGATTGCAGGAGCTGATAGGAGAATCCAGCTGTCTTATCATGTAAGTGGAATCATACAGTATTTGTCCTTTAGTGTCTGGCTTCCATCACTTAATGTTTTCAAGATTCATCTGTGTTGTATCAGAATTTCATTCCTTTTTAAGGCTGAATAATATTCCAGTGTAAGTACATACCACAGAATTTCTCAGTTTTTATATCTGCTTGCAGCCAGCATGGCCATATGTCTGAGTTCTCACCAATGAGACCTGAACAACTCCAGTGAGGCCTCTGAGGGAAGAGAGCTGGTCCCCTTGCCCCTCACCAGGGGCTTTCACCTCCTTTCATTCAGTTGGCTAATCCATTCAACTTTCACTCTTGCTTCTTCTCACCTGTATGTGTACTCTGCTGTCCAACCACATAAAGAAATTGGTGATACAGAAAGGGATGGCAAGGGTCTCCTGAATTTCAGACCACTCAAGTACCAGCTTTCAGTGCTCTTCAGTGCCTTCCCCAATTCAGTCGAGATTTATCTAGGCACTAGGGACTTCCCTGGTGGTCCAGTGGTCAAGACACTGCACTCCCAATGCAGAGGACATGGGTTCGATCCCCGGTCAGATGTGGGGAACTAAGATCCTGTATGCCGCACAGCATGGCCTGATTTAGCTGATTCATGGTGTGTTTATTTTTTGTAAATATCTTCTCTCCCTAAGTAAATTTTAGCCTTGTATGGAAGAGAATACACTGTGTCCTCTTTGTAAATCCCAACATGTAACACAATCCCTGCATGCAAGGAATGCTCCACCAATAGGGTATTTGTCCTTACCATAACCATTAACAGCCTCCCCTTTCACTTTCAGATGTATCCCAGTTTTGACAACAAATTTTCTGGTCAATCTATGAATAAGTGATTGTGGATGGTGATCATGGTGTAGAAGCACCCTTCATGCTGGATTTTATCTGGATTCTTTTCCCACTCTCCTTTCTTTTCTCCATGTCACGGCCAGATTTTTGATGTTTGTTTCTCTGTGTTCATGCAGGTAGTCTGAGTGCTCTGACACTGACTTCTCTCATGAAGTTGGGGCTTTGTAAGATCAAGTGACTGACGCACAGCAAGCAGAATGCTGAGATGCAAAGGTCTGCAGCAGAGAAAATGTTTATTCACGAGGCAACCAAACGAGAAGAGAGGAGAACAAATATCAAATAGTCCTATCCCAAGGCACAGAGCTCAGATTATTTATGGGATAAGGAGCAGGATGGGTGGAGGTGGCAGGAGCATGGGGAAAGGTGAATGTAAAATCTTGTATTTTCATACTTAAAAAAATTCTCAATAATACAAGAACTCAGAAAATATACCATATGACCATTACAAAAAATTTATTTTAGTTGACCAAAAAATGAACCAAGCATAAATGCTGTAGAACTAAAGGTCATCACCTACAGATGGCCTAGAGGTACATGAAAAGATGATGAACATCACTAATTATTAGAGAAATGCAAATCAAAACTACAGTGAAGTATCACCTCACACAGGTCAGAATGGCCATCATTAAAAAAATCTACAAACAGGGCTTCCCTGGTGGCGCAGTGGTTGGGAGTCCGCCTGCTGATGCAGGGGACATGGGTTCGTGCCCCGGTCCGGGAAGATCCCACATGCCGCAGAGCGGCTGGGCCCGTGAGCCATGGCCGCTGAGCCTGAACGTCCGGAGCCTGTGCTCCGCAACGGGAGAAGTCACAACAGTGAGAGGCCCACGTACCGCAAAAAAAAAAAAAAAAAAAAAAAAATCTACAAACAATAAATGCTGGAGAGGATGCAGAATAAAGGGAACCCTCTTGCATTGTCTGTGGGAATGTAAATTGATATAACCACTGTGGAGAAGAGCATGGAGGTTCCTTCAAAAATTAAAAATAGAACTACCATATGACCCAGCAATCCCACTCCTGGGCATATACCCAGAGAAAACCACAATTCAAAAAAGACACATGCTCCCCAATGTTCATTGCAGCACTATTTACAATAGCCAGGTCATGAAAGCAACCTAAATGTCCATCAACAGACAAATGGATAAAGAAGATATGGTACATATATAAAATGGAATATTACTCACTCAGCCATAAAAAGAAATGAAACTGAGTTATTTGTAGTGAAGTGGATGGACCTAGAAACTGTCATGCAGAGTGAAATAAGTCAGAAAGAGAGAAACAAATACCATAGGCTAACACATATATATGGAATCTAGAAAAATGATACAGATGAACTGGTTTGCAAGGCAGAAATAGAGACATAGATGTAGAGAACAAACGTATGGACACCAAGGGGGGAAGCAGGGAGAGGGAGGTAAGATGAATGGGGAGATTGAGATTGACATATATACACTAATATGTATAAAATAGATAACTAATGAGAACCTGCTGTATAGCACAGGGAAATCTACTTCACCTCACTGTACAGTAGAAACTAACACAACATTGTAAAACTATACCCCAATAAAAAAAAATTTAAAAAAACTAAAAATAGAACTACCATATGACCCAGCAATCCTACTACTGGGCATATGCCCCGAGGAAACCATAATTCAAAAGGACATATGTACACCAATGTTCATTTCAGCACTATTTACAATAGCCAGGACATGGAAACAACCTAAATGTCCATTGACGGTTGAATGGGTAAAGAAGATGTGGTACATATATATAATGGAATATTAGTTAGCTATTAAAAGAAATGAAATTGAGTCATTTGTAGAGATGAAGATGGACCTAGAATCTGTCATACAGAGTGAAGTAAGTCAGAAAAAGAAAAACAAATATCATATATTAATACATATATGTGGAATCTAGAAAAATGGTATAGATGAACCTGTCTGCAGGGCAGGAATAGAAAGGCAGACATAAAGAATGGACGTGTGAATGGGGGGGAAGGGGAGGGTGGGATGAATTGGGAGATTAGGTTTGACATAAATACACTACCATGTGTAAAACAGGTAGCTAGTGGGAACCTGCTGTATAGCACAGGGAGCTCAGCTCAGTAATCTGTGATGACCTAGATGGGTGGAATGGGGGGCAGGGAAGGGGGTCCAAAAGGGAGGAGATATATGTATACATATAGTTGATTCACTTCATTGTACATCAGAAACTAACACAATATTGTAAAGCAATTATAATCCAATAAAAATAAATAAATAAACAATAATTTTACAAAAAGAAATCATCACCTAAAAATAAACTAGAAATAATTGTCTGAGCATTATTATAGACCAAAAAGGATACTGTTGGAAGAAGAGTATGATTTATTGTAAAAGCAAAAAATGTAGAAGTCATGAGAGCTGGCACTGAACCTCATCTCCACCAATATCCACAGGCAGATTTTCCTGTGATCTTTAGTTTCTTTAATTTTACTGAAATGTTAGACATAAAATAATAGAATGCATGTTGAGACTTTATAAAGTATTATTTAAAATGAAATGAGTTTTTGTCCCTCACTTATGAGCTCACAAATTTCCAGCAGAATAAATACTGTTTTGTGTTGATTAACTATAATCATATTGAATTTCTCCCCATGCTACAGCTAAAAAAATAATTGTATTTGAAATAACATTATTTTACTGGTGAAAGGATATTACTCATAAAAATTAAAAATGTAAAGAAAGAGAACCTGAAGGAAATAAGAACATATGTTGATAAATCAAACTCTTGATCTTTGCTCTAAATCCACTTCCCTTGCAATCTTTCTCATCTTGGTAAATTGCAATTTCACTTTTCTGGTTGTTCAGACCAAACCTTTAGGCATACTAATTGACTTCTCTTAATCCTCTGGATACCTTGTTGGTTCCATCATCAGCATACAGCTAATATCCAAGCACTTCTCACCACCCCCAAGCTACAATCCCAGTCAAGAGCTATAAACTTGGTTTCTCTGCCTTCATCCTTACCCTGTGTCTGTTCTCACAGAGCAACCAAGGTGATCCTTTAAAAAGCTAACTCATTAAATCTCTCCTCTGTTAAACTCCTCAAACGCTTGTCAACTACCTCACCCCAGTAAAAGCCTTGCTATAGGGCCTTTGTACTTACTGTTTGCTCTCCCTAGAAAGCTCTTGCTCCAGGCTTACACTTGGCTCTCTCCCTCAACTCCTTCAATTCTTTGTTCAAATATCAGTTTTTAAGTAAGGTTTCCCTCAAAGCTCTATTTTAATATGTAATCTTTCCCCACGCACTCCCATTCTTCCTTCCTGGTTTTTTTTTTTTTTCCATAGCACATATTACATCCTTTAAAACACATATTTTACTTTTTTTGTCTGTCTTTTTCCAGTAGAATGAAAGCTCCATGAGGGCATGGATTTTTCTGTTTTACAACTCTAGCACTTAGAGGAGTGCCAATAATAGATGCTTCACAACTCTAGCACTTAGAGTGCCAATAATAGATGCTTCACAAATATTTGTTGAAAATAAATAGCTTCAGGATAGTCTCCATTTTAATATTCTGTTTTTCAACTTTGCACAATGGACATGAATTACTTATATAATAAAAAAAGTTAAACAAAGCATAAAGAAAGTCATATATGGGTATATAATTATCAAAACATTAAGAATAAAATAGAAAAAAAATCTAAGAAAATATTAGCAGGTCCAGAGAATTTACTGTATCAAGGTTTATCCCCCAACTATTCACTTGTTTTCTTGAAATATGAGTGATTTTTCAACTGTTGTCTATGAAGCTGTCCTTTTCAGACACACTTTTTGACAAATGTAAATTTTAAAAGTTTATCTGATATTTAAAGTAAAAGTATAAAAATTAAGGTCATTTTAGTTGGAAAAGAATAAGTTGATAAGATAAAAATTCTACAACTAACAAACAAGCCAGTGACCCACCTTTTTTTTTTATGGATTAAAGAAGCTGTTAATAATGTCAGTTTTATAGTAGTAATAACCTACTGAGTGTAAGAGGTTTAGGATGAAAACAGCACAAAATTAAATTAGTTTCCTTGGTATTTGATTTAAAGTGAGAAAACTTTGTTTACAGAGGAAGGCTTTATTTTGTCTTTTCACCTACCATTTGTCTTTCCTTAGCAAAGATGACCCAGGGGCTGAGGTTGCCCTTAAAAGTTAATTTGGTTTTTCCTTACCATCAATTAGTCACACACACATGTGGTAAAAGAAGCAAAAGAACGTTGAGTTTTCATACAAATCAAAACAGGAAAATTGGTTTATTTTTCAATTGTGGAACTCACTGAGGAACTGATTACCTGGTGTGGGTTTGGTCAAATGCTGTATTACTTAGCTGATGCTCAAAGTACTAAAAATCCTCCTGTGGGAACATATTGTCTCTCCCCTTAATTCTAGCCTTCAGACCCTGTTTTGCACCAATTGCCAGTCTCTGGCTGGTTGCCCACCTGAGAGGAGTCCCTGGCCATGAAACCCACTCCTTTTCATCTCACCATGATGCCCTTTCTATCCACCTAGGGGATCTGTTCTCATGACTAACCCTGCAGGTGAATATTTACTAATGTTGAGGTTGCATGGGGTCTGATAAATATCAACTCTCTGCTCTGCCTACGTTATAATTTCAAGTTAAATCAAAAATTGTTAAGTATCTCCCGTTGAGTGTGAACTGTACAGTGACTTGTTTCCAACAATCACATTATGGAAAAAAGGAATGGAAGGAGTAACTTTACAGTTTTGCTAAACTTGGAAAACACTACCTTGGCCAGGTTATCAAGGTTTATATCATCAGTGATAAGTCATGTTGATAGCATGGACCCCAGTCTGGTGTGATGAGGGCAGCACTTCACCTCTATGGTATTCTTCCTCAAATCCATAATCTCTTTCTAACTATGAGAGAAACAGCATACACATTCAAATTGACCATTCTATTTAGTTGGCCAAAAAGTTCATTCGGGTTTTTGCATAACATCTTATATACAAAATATTCAACCACCTCAAAACTGTAAAAGTTATAAAAAACAAGGAAGGTCTGATTGTTCTAGACCAATTGATGAAAAATTTGATCCTGGAACAATAAAAGGGCATTAGAGAAAAAAACTAATGAAATCTAAATTAAGCCTAGAATGCAGTTACTAATTATCTACCAATGTTTGTTTCTTAGTTGTGACAAAATTACCATGGTAATATAAGATGTTAAGAATGGGGAAACTGGGGCTTCCCTGGTGGCGCAGTGGTTGAGAATCTGCCTGCCGATGCAGGGAACACGGGTTCGAGCCCTGGTCTGGGAAGATCCCACATGCCGCGGAGCAACTGGGCCCATGAGCCACAACTACTGAGCCTGTGCGTCTGGAGCTTGTGCTCCGCAACAAGAGAGGCCGCAACAGTGAGAGGCCCGCACACCGCAATGAAGAGTGGTCCCCACTCGCCACAACTAGAGAAAGCCCTCGCACAGAAACGAAGACCCAACACAGCCATAAATAAATAAATAAATAAAAATTAAAAAAAAAAAAAAAGAATGGGGAAACTGTGTCAGGTTATAGGAACTATCTATACTACCTGTCCAACTCTTCTGTAAATGTAAAACTATTTGAATAGTCATACAGAGTGAAGAAAGTCAGAAAGAGAAAAATAAATACTTTATGGGATTTGAGGACACTGGGAGGGGGAAGGGTAAGCTGGGATGAAGTGAGAGAGTGGCATGGACTTATATATACTACCAATGTAAAATAGATAGCTAGTGGGAAGCAGCCGCATAGCACAGGGAGATCAGCTTGGCGTTTTGTGACCACCTAGAGGGGTAGAATAGGGAGGGTGGGAGGGAGATGCAAGAGGGAGGAGATATGGGGATATATGTATATGTATAGCTGATACATTTTGTTATAAAAATAGAAACTAACACACCATTGTAAAGCAATTATACTCCAATAAAGGTGTTAAAAACACACACACACACACACACTTGCAGTTAGAGACAGCAATAACTATTTCCAGACTTTAAGTGTATTTTTTTTTTTTGCCTTCTCTATAGGGGAAATGTTATTTGTTTCCTCCACAGAATTATTCTGATTGTAGTGTTCTTTGTAAATGAACATTAAAAATAAATGCTACTTAGCATGGAGCTGAACATTAAAAAAAAAAAAAGTAAATAAAATGGAAATCAAAATAATCCTTTTATTACTGATAGAGCCTAGGTTGTATGAGAAGGCTTAAGTGTGAGGTGATATAGAATTTTTTATTACAAAACCAAAATAGGCATACTTGCCAGAGTTACAGAGCTACACAGGACACTGCAGTCTTCCCCAGGTGGGACCTGACCCTCTAAATGCTTAGAGGAGCAGAACAGAATGGATACAATTTACAGGTAACTGGTTTTCAAGAACAGTAAAAGGGTGGATGTGTGCATGCCTGGTTCCTCTCTCACAATCATCAAGGGTAAGTCGTGTTCCAGCTCTGGAGAAGAGTGAGAAGGTAAAGACAGATCCAGAGTATAAATCTAATGGAGCTGCCTGGAAGGAAACAGGAATAGGGAATAAGTGCCCCTTCTAACATTTCCTCAGTTATTAATCTCTTAGCCATTTGAGCTTTACAATCATGATGATGGTCCTGCAAGGTATAATTATCTCATTTTTAAGGAGATGATGAGAATTTTCTTTGCTTCCACCTTCATGAAGCTATGGTCAATGCTAATGTCTTATTATGATCAGCCTGATTGGTAGTGTTGATTTTGCCTTCAAAATGTACTGAAATACTTTCAAGCACCTCAATCAAAAAAAAATCTGAGACTACTCTCTCCAATATTGAGACTGTCTCTCCTATTCTATTTCTCATCCTATAAATTGTCCGTGTTACCCATAAAAGCCTAACAGAGGGACTTCCAGTTTCAGTTCCAACCTATAAAGATCTTGGAAGTCATCAAAACTGTTCTTATAACAGGAATAAGCTGAACAGTTGAAAATCGATGACTTTTCTTAACTAATTTGAGAACTGAGGTCACACGGAAAATCACCACCCTGAAATCTAGAGACATAGATGAATACAAGATTCATAGATGAGATATGCAGACTAGACCAGACCTATAACATAGTAGGAACACAGATAATTCTGACAAATTGTTGGAGACTGAAGAGCATGGATTACTGTGACAGTGAGAAAATCCTGGGGGCTTTACCACCAGGAATCCAGCTACGCATGGTGAAGAGTAGAGAAAGATTCTTTCTGGGTCTGGCTAGGAAAGAAAAGATAGTCATTATAAAACACATTCAGTCCATTCTCCCTAACAAAGGACAATTCTCCAGTCAGAAAGACTTTCCCATAGTCTTATTTCACCTCCAGGTAAGGCATTTCTACCACTGTAGCCCTCTCTAGCCTTTCTGTCTCACTGAAAAGAGGGAAATGGCTATAAAACACCCATGAAGACCCAGGAACACAGTCCCACTAAAAATGGAGATTTAACCAAAAGATTACAAAATATTTCTCTTCTTCCATGACTTTTCACCACACTTATGGGGCTCCAATATAATAGCAATGGATTACAGCTGAAAGAGCTGCAAGACACAGAGTCTCTCTGAAGAGGAACCTTAGGGAAGCCCAAAGTCAACAGGGAAGACAAATAGAAGGATACTAGAGGAACTGAAAGCCTCTGGCACCTAGAGGTACAGCAAAAATTAAACTTAGCCAAACTCCTAGTCAGATTAACATAAAACCTCACACTAATGGCCTATTTACCTGTTTGTATCACCCAACATATCATGTCTATCTTCCAACAAAAAATTACATAGCTTGCTAAAAGGCAAGAAAAAAGCACAGTCTAAAGAGGAAGCAAGCAGTAAAACTAGACTGAAGTATGATACAGATGTTTGAATTATTAGAAAGATAATTTAAAATAACTATGATTAATATTTAAAGGGCTTCAATGAAAAACAGTAGACAACATGCAAGAACAGATGTGTACTATAAGTAGAGAGATGGAAATTCCAGTAAAGATTCAAAAGCAAATACTAGAAATCAGAAGCACTGTAATAAAAATTTAAAATGCTTTTGATGGATTCATTGGTAGACTGGGCAAGGCTGAGGCAAGAAATCAGTGTGTTTGAAGATAATCAAAAGAAACTTCCCAAATTGAAATGCAAAGAAATAGAATGAAAAGGAAAAGAAAAGAAACTGAACACAAAGACAAAGAACTGCAAGACAATTTTAAAAGTAGTAACATGGGTGTGATTGGAATACCAGAAAAAAAGAGAAAGTAGCAGAGGAAATATTTGAAGTAGTAATGAGAATTTTCCAAAATTACTGACAGAAAACAAACCACAGATCCAGGAAATTCAGAGAACACCAAGCAACAAAACTATCAAAAACCTACACCTAGGCATTTCATATTAAAACCACAGAAAACCAAGATAAAAAAAAAAATCTTGAGTGAAGTCAGAAGAAAAATATGATCCATGAAAGAAATAATTGATAAGTTGCATTTTGTTAAAGTTAAATATTTCTCCTCTGTGAAAGGCAACATCAAGAGAATGAGAAGATAAGCTATAGATTGGGAGAAAATATTTGCAAAAAAACATGTGATGAAGAACTTTGTATATCCAAAGTATATAAAGAAATCTTAAAACTGAGCAATAAATAACCTGATTAAACAAATAACCTGGTTAAAAAATGGGCAAAAGATCTGAACAGGCACCTCACCAAAGAAGATAAACAGATGGCAAATAAACATATGAAAAGATGCTCAACATCATGATATCAGAGAAATGCAAATTAAAATAAAAATGAGATACTACTACATACTTATTAGAATGGCAAAAATACAGAACACTGACAATACCAAATGCCAACAAGGATTTGGAGCAAGAGGAATTCTCATTTATTGCTCGTGGGAATGCAAAAATGGTACAGCCACTTTGGAAAACAGCACGGCAGTTTCTAAACATAACTAAATATTCTCTTACCATACAAGCCAAGAGTCACACTCCCTGGTACTTATCCAAATGAGCTGAACACTTATGTCCACACAAAAACCTGTACAAGGATATTTGGAGCAGCTTTATTCACAATTGTCAAAACTTAGAAGCAACTAAGACACCCTTCAGTAGGTAAATGGATAAACTATCTACATGAACTATTATTCAGCACTAAAATGAAATGAGCTTTAAAGCCATGAAAAGACATGGAAGGATTTTAAATGCATATGACTAAGTAAAAGATGCCAGTCTGAAAAGGCTACATACTTTATGATTCCAACTATATGACATTATGCAAAAGGTAAAAGTATGGAAACAATAAAAAGATCAGTGGTTGCCAGGAGCTGAGGGGAGAGAGGGATGACTATGTAGATTGTAGAAGATTTTTAAGGCAGTAAAAGTATTCTGTATGATACATAATGATGGAAACATGTCGTTATACATTTGTTCAAACCCATAGAATATACAATGCCAAGAGTGAACCCTCACGTAAACTATGGACTTTGAGTAATTAAGAATGTGTCCTTGGGCTTCCCTGGTGGCGCAGTGGTTGAGAGTCTTCCTGCCAATGCAGGGGACGCGGGTTCGTGCCCCGGTCCGGGAAGATCCCACATGCCGCGGAGCGGCTGGGCCCGTGAGCCATGGCCGCTGGGCCTGCGTGTCCAGAGCCTGTGCTCCACAAAGGGAGAGGCCACAGCAGTGAGAGGCCCGCGTACCGCAAAAAAATAATAATAATAAAAAGAATGTGTCCTTGTAGGTTGATAAGTTGTAACAAATCTATATCTCTGATCAAAAATGTTGACAATAAGAGAGGTTGTGTATGCATAGGGACAGGGCATATATAGGAAATAAATGTACCTTTTACGTAATTTTGCTCTGAACCTGAAACTGCTCTAAAAAATAAATTCTATTTTATCAATAAAGTCTACATATTTTTTAAATACAACATATTGTCTTTGTTAGAAAAAAGTATTTGTTTTATCTTGTCAGGTTGCCAGCCAGTCTGTCAGATATCTAGAGTCTATAAACACCAGATATATTGAAATATAAACTTAAACATTTTGGAGATTAAATACCTGCCCTCCTTTTACTTCCTCTTTCAATTCTAGCTGGCATTTGTTTTCCTATGATATCCATCGAACATTTGTCTTTAAGATGTCCCATCTTGAGAAAGATGAAATCAGTAACTTCTGGATCTGTGAAAAGAAATCATTGTTCACAAAATCTTTTCTGCTTTCATTCTCCTGAGATGGATAATACCACCCATCAGGCAATCTTTTCCCTATAATCTACCCGTCCACTGTTACAACCCCTTATTAAGGCTAACACCTACCTGGATCTATTGAGTCACTTTTGGTGCTCTATATATAAACCCAGGTAGTTTAAGGTAAAAATGCAACAACCTGCACACTAAGACCCACTTATTCAGCATCTTCTGAGACTTTCACTCTTACTTAAGGTACTTAATATTGAAGAGTCACTACTCAATTCCCATTCTATATTACTTTAATTGGAGAAGTTGGAAAGCTACAATCTACACTCACCAAACTCACATGCAGCTGGGATTCTTAATGCAAATTAGGTTCTACCAATTAGATGAACTCTTGTGAGACTAAATAAATGAACATAAGGCAGAGGTCATCTTCCTATGGCTCTTAGACAGTGTTTCTTGCAAAAAAAAAGTTTAGAAATGTGTGGCTTTCTTGGGTAGAATTTCAGTGCCTATTTTCCAGTCTCCTGAGTATGAAAAGCAGTGTGATAGTGGCAATAGATTCTTGCTATAA
The DNA here is from genome assembly GCF_951394435.1 of Stenella coeruleoalba. NCBI lineage: Eukaryota > Metazoa > Chordata > Mammalia > Artiodactyla > Delphinidae > Stenella > Stenella coeruleoalba. Next base: position 74,875,142 of record NC_137157.1, read on the forward strand.
TATAAGTTTAAGTGTTATATCAGAGGTAGTATCTTTCTCAGTGGATCAGCCCTATATTGTCTTGTAAATTTTTTCAGGAGGTCTAACTGAGAAATTTTAGTTCTTTCAGTATGTCCAATAATCTTCAAAACATCTATATATTTCATCAATTCTAAAATCTATCTTTTCCTATTTTTACCTTTCTGAATTTGGGGTACATACATCATGTAATCAGTGGCATTACTATAATCACTATTAACCATGCAACATTCATGGCACAATTTTTAAAAAGTTCTTCCATTGACAACTTCTCTTAAGATCAAGAAAACACCAGCATCAACACATCTTAGGGTAATTTCAATTATAAATCCCATGATACTTGAGGTTCGTAGAGTATCCTGTGTCTTCTGCACTAAACCATCACAGAAGAGTAGGTGAGACTCATGAACCATATACTCTGGGTCTTATGAATATTGGCCTATCCCTATAAACTGAAAAGAGTCCCTTGTTTGTGGAAAAACCATATTAAGTTGTAGTGTCTTGTCATTGTGAAAATCCAATATGACTAAAGCTACCTGCCTAGGTTAGAACAGTTAAAAGTGAGTCCTTGACCGTAAAATCCAGCCACATGGAATAACATAAACCATGGCAAAGTTCAAAAATCCAGTTTGAAGAAACAACATCAAACTAAAAATAACCTAGTCAAGGTTATTTTGCTCATCAAAAGTCAGGTTTTACCTTTCTGAAAATATTCTTGAAATCTTCACTAGAATTTGGTGGTTTAAGGGGTCTAATAAATATCCATTTTTCCTGCCCATGTTTCAAATAATTTGAAAAATAAGATCCAAAACATTTTAAACAGATAGATAAAGATCAAGATATCAACATTATTAATAAAGTTTTGATAAAACATCACTTAGGCATGTAGCAGAAATGGTCTTCCTTATACTAAAACCCAGAATAGACAGATTTACCATTCACCACAGGCAGCATTGAACAACCTCATTCCTTCACACATGGTGCTCTGCCCCTTAAACAGGCAGCATGAAGTGTGTTTTCTTCAGGACGCAGCCTCCCAAGAGTAGGGAAGAAAGATGAGGTGAGTTCACATGCCCATTTTTACCCCAAATTGCAACAACATTCACAAAATAAGAAAAGAAGGGAAAAAGTGATAAATAATAAAAACCCAGCCTACAGTCTCAAAGAGGCTTTGTTCTAGAAACTAATCATAAAGGCAGGGACTTTGTCTTCATTTATGCTATGTTCTTGGCACCTAAACCACTTCCTGGCACTTAGTGAAGCTCAGTGTTATTAGTTGAATACTTATAAAATGAAAATAAAAAAAGGTAGATTCATGTTAGCCTCTTTTTTTCCTAAAATTAGGCTAAAAACTCAGAATAAGTAAGAAAATTGTTTAGTCATGTCATTTTCCTCAAGAAAAATATCACCAGCAAATAGCATTATTTACCCAGAGGAGGTGCACTCAGCTCAACTCCTCTTCTATCCCCTACTTCTGCCTGCTGCCAATAAGCATCATCGAGCCAAAGAGGATCCAAAGGATTTCATGGAGCCGCCTTCTGGCCCAAAGCACTCCCAGATGCTTCTGCCTGGCCAATAGTCCCAGACTCATTGCAGATTTAGCCACTTCAAATGTATAATTAAACAGATTGATCACAAAAAAGAATGAAAAACATGCAAATGAAAAGGAACTAGAAGTAAAGACTCTCATTGCACAACCTCTAAAGGAATTGAAGAAATTATAATGCTAAGTCTTTATCTTTATAAACTACACTACAAATCTCCCATTATTAGGCCTGTCCTAAAAAGTTGATATATCCAGAAAAGATAAAATCTCTAATTCAAAAAGATACATGCACCCCAATCTTCATAGCAGCACTATTTACAATAACCAAACCATGTAAGCAATCTAAGTGGTGTCCATTGACAGATGAATAGATAAAGAAGATGTGTGGTGTATATGTATTTTATATATATACACATACACACACACACACACACACACACACACACACACACACACAATGGAATATTACTCAGCCATAAAAAATGAAATAATACCATTTGCAGCAACATGGATGGACCTAGATATTATTGTACTAAGTGAAGCAAGTCAGACAGAGAAAGACAAGTATATGATATCACTTATATGTGGAACCTTAAAAAATGATACAAATGAACTTATTTATAAAACAGAAACAGATTCACAGACATAGAAAACAAACTATAGTTACCAAAGGGGAAAGGGGGGCAGTGATAAATTAGGAGTTTGGGATTAACAGATACATATACTATATTTAAAATAAATAAACAATAAGGACCTACTGTATAGCACTGGGAACTATATTCAGTGTCTTGTAATAACCTATAATGAAAAAGAATCTGGAAAAATATATATATATATATTCAGTATATATGTGTGTGTGTGTATATATATATATATATATATACATATATATATATATATATATATATATATATACATATACTGAACCATTTTACTGTACACCTGAAACTAACACAACATTGTAAATCAACTATACTTCAAATTTTTTTAAAAGTCGATGATAATCACATTGTCTGCAATGCTGCCAGGTTATAATTAAACATTAAAGGTCTCTACATACAGGCCCTGGATGGGGAGATTATCTTCTACAGGAACAAACAGTGTAAACTCTTCTCTTTTTGAAAGTTATTTTGCCAATTGTCAGCTAAAATTTAGTTTAAAAATTAAAAAAAAATTAAAGATAACTTAATCTAAAATGTTGCTATGGCATTTGCCCAGGTAGATGTGAGAATAAGGTGAAGACAAAATGAAACTGGAAAACATAACATTGGGCTTCTTGCTTTGCTTTAGTTTAGTTTTGTTATTGTTTTAACTGTTTGTGACAGATCTGATTAAATTCTGAAGTCATATTGGAGTAAAAAGTAATACTACATCTACCTCTTAAGCATAATTAATATTGAAATTCTACATATTTGGTATCAAATGTCCAACGCACAATTTGGTTAGCTGTGTTCATGTATCTAACATCTCTCCCCATATTCTTTAATTTGGAACACACATCACTGTATTTCTGTTTATCTTTTTTACTGTGTATTAAACTGGAAAGTTCTAAAAGATTAGGATGTCTTTTTTTTTTTTTTTTTGCCTGATTATATATAGCATGAGATATAGTACCTGCTTATATATTGGGTTGGCCAAAAAGTTTGTTCGGGTTTTTCCATAAGATGTTATGGAAAAACCCAAATGAACTTTTTGGGCAACCCAACAAGAATTTAATAAATAATATCTACATTCTACAAACATTTCAAGGTAATTAAGAGTTTGAAAAGTTTTAATCTTTTACATAATTAAGTTTCTCAACTTACAGTACACTTTAGTTAATACATGAGAACTTCTTCATTGCCTATACAACAAAAATCTATAAGTCCTATTACAAATCAAAAAATTATTACTTCTAATTTAAGTGTATTTAAACTTAAAATGATAAAACTTTAGTGGACTTTTAAAGGTAATCTAAAGACTTTATAACACTGTACTGGGTAGATGACTATCTATTATTTAAAATGATGAGGGAAAATGAGTTAAGGATCTTCAAAGTAGTCAATTTAGGGTTCACAAGACATACAGAAAAGTCTCCTAAATGTCCAACTCAGAAAGCCATCTTGAACTCCAGGCCTAGTTGTAATTGCCCCCTGAATCTCTCCCCACACCAACATGTCTGCAATGCTTTCACTAAAATACAAGCCCCTATTACCTTCAAAATCAACCTGACTCCCAGAAACAAGGTCAGGATAGGGTCATTGAAGATAAAGGTACAGGCCTCATATATATAAAGTTATCTACCCTCATATAGCTCACACCAACTTGTGACCTTATTAAGGGTCACAATACCAGACTTTTCAGGCTGTCTGACACTCAACCCAAAACCGAATTCACAGTCCCCTTCTCAATTCACTAGAAATTGGACAGGCCCTTGCACATGCTCAGATCTTTCCATGGACATGTAGCAAGAATAAATTCATACACAACACAGGTAGAATTTCCAGGTTTCCCAAACATCATAGTCTTTGCCTCTTTCTAGTTCCTTTCTCAGGCTAATTTCCTAAGGTCACATGCAGACTCAGGACAGCTGGGCAGTAATGACATAGGGGAAGGAGTCTTCCAGCATTATATTACATGCAATTTACTACATATTATATTTCTGCTGCATCACAACTGATCTGGAACACCTAAATGCATCTATTGCTTTGGTGATTGTGAGTTGATGTAGTTTATTTTGCCTTAAGCAACACAATAGATGGGAAATTCAACTCATTATCTGGAGGCTTAGGATAAGCTTTTGAAAAAAGGTCTCTGAAAGAGCAGTGGATCAAAACACCCTCCCTCAAAAGTGTTCCTTTTCCTGTGCTCCCTAAATTGATAAAAGACACCACCCAGTTTCCCAATCTGGAAAGCTACAAGTTATCTGAAATTACTACCTCTCTCTTAAATATGCATAAGATTAAGGATAAAAGTTCACTGAAGGTAATTTCCTAAATAACTATAAAATTCATTTCCTCACTACCATCACCAGCACTTCTGCCTCTCTGGTCTGAGTTGCTTCAACAGCCTGCTAACAGGCTAACATCCTTTCCTTCAGCCGTTCTAAGCTACTTTCATTTCCTCAAATATACCACACTCACATTTGTTTAGACTGAACTACCACACACTCCCTCTCACTGAACTTAAAGTTCTTTTAACACTTAAACTAAGATTAAACCTTCCAGCAAGACCCTTTAAAAATTCTAAGACTCTCCCAACAAGACCCAAACTCAATATCAAATTTATGTTATGGATGACTCCCTCTTCAGACTTTCCACCAGCCTTGATTCTGTGGACTGGTATGGTGAATCATTCCTCCTAGGTATTTTTAAAATCCTGATATATGGGCTTACATAATTAATAGTTTTAGATGTGTCATGGTGGTTATACAATACTCATATTTCTCAGACTATGATTTGCAAGCTACAGATTAGGTTTTGAATATTACTGATTTTTATTTTAACTTATAACTTACTTAACAAACTGCAAGATTGAAGAAGAATATGAGATGCAGTATATCACTATATAAGAATATGTCTCTCCTGAAAGCTTGGTGCCAATATGATTACTCTTTCTGCTACCAATGCTGCTGTTGAGTCCCGCCTTCTGCTTTTGCTGCATCCAATATTCCTGCAACTCCCAGTGGTCTTTGCTACTAACCTCAGCCTTAGACAGCAAAGCCAACCTCTGCCTCTCCCATCCAGGACACTGCACACTAGATCTGAGATAAAAATGTCTCAATACTCTCGTCCTTTCCCCATCTTGAGGACACTCACATTTTTTCCCTATATCAAGATATCTTTGCTTTTTCTTTCCTAGCTCTTATCTCTTTTCTTTATTTCTAGTGGTCCTTCTCTTACCAAAATCTAAATAGAAGTCATCTTCTGAGATCCTAGTAACTTAAGGGCAAGGAAAAAATATGTCTGGTTCCTTTGATTCTTGCACAGCAGCTAAAACAAAGCAAGATCAAATTGCCACAGTTTGCTCTTCCACATAGACTGGCAGGTTATAGTCATTTTGTGAACACACACTAGGCTCAAGCAAAGTACTACATATTTGTCCAGTAAAAAACATGGAAATCTTGAGCCAGGGCACAGGAAAGTGATATTGGAGGTTTTCTCTATCATGCAGTACCTAGATTTGAAAGGACAGGAATTTTAATCAATACATTCAAAGCACGTCAGGCATAATTAAGTCAGTTTCATTTTATTTAAGATTTGGAATTGTTGTTATTATCCAATGACATTTTACCAGAAATTAATTAAACACATTTGAGATTCTGATTTATTTAGAATTAATAACTCCTTTCAATGGCATGACACTTTTATTTCATCAAAAGGGTCTGTGACAAAAATGAAAATATCCTCTCTACCATGAGGGAGTAAAAACATCTTTGAAGGAGCTGCCAATGCAGTTAGGGTATCTGTCTATCAAGAAGGAGATGACATTTGGGGTGAGCCATAGGCAAACATCCTAAGTAGATGACATGTGCTATCTAACATTTTTAACTTTCTGATTCAGGGCTTTTAACCTTTCTGGTGACCTCTTCAGGCACCCAAGATACTTAAGCTTTATCCAATCACTCTACATCTCCTGTAAAAACTTTCAGGAAATGTCCCAATGTTATGAATGCATCTACACTCAAGTATAAATGATTGATGCCATTTAAATTGGAAAGTACCTGCAGTTATTGATTTTCAGGCCTAGCAGATGGGTGGATAAGGATTATGTTTGGACATTCAGACCCTGATAATAACACTGAGGTGTCCATGCCAAAAGCACTTCAAGTGAAATGTCTATTTGTATATGTTTTGGAAAAGGCCCAAGGTGGCTTAGTATCTACTAAAAAGTTTCATCTAGAAAAACTACAGTCATAGCCAAATGAGATTATATACATAAAAACATTATTAAGTTAATATAATAGGGTATGTACTGATACTAAATCTTATTCTATTACCATTACCTGAATTCTTTATTTATTCCTTACAATAGACTTATAAGTCTATAAGATAATAGTCTATAAGATAATCTCTTATAGAGATAAGTACTATCATTCCTATTTCACAAATGAAAAAATAGAGACAATGAGAAGTTAAGTAGTTTTCCTAAGGTCAAATATCCAGAAAGTGGTCCTGTTTGTAAACTCTGACCTTTCATTAACATAATTATCAATGGTATTCTCAGAGCTTGTGGGGTGAAGGATGGGAAATAAGAGAAAACAAATACTTTACATTGTATGTTGTGTTACTTATTTAAGAAAAAGTACAAGGAGCACAATTATTATAGTTAATATTTGGTAAGCCTTGTGAGAGCTGAATGTGTGTTGCCTCATTTATTTCCCCCAACCTTCCTGGAAATAGGTCCTGTTACCTCTCTTCAATTAACAGATAAGAAAACCAAGGTTTACAAGACACACAGACAGGGTCAGAGAAATGCAACCCCCAACCTCCAGTGGGCTGCACCAGTCCTAAGTTCTCCCACTGGCTGCACAGCCAACTGGGCAGAAAGCCTGGCACAACAATCCGAAACCTATTGGATGCAGCAAAAGCAGTTCCAAGAAGAAAGTTTATATTGATACAAGCTTACTTTTGCAAACAAGAAAAATCTCAAATAAACAACCTAACATTACACCTAGAGGAACAAAAGAAGAAAAGACAAAACCCAAAGTTTGGACAAGGAAAGAAATTTTAAAGATCAGAGCAGAAATAAATGAAGTAGAGGCAAAAGATTAGAATAGGTCAATTAAACTAAGAGCTGGTTCTTTGAAAAGATAAAATTAGCCAGACTCATCAAGAAAAAGAGAGAGAAAGAGAGAGGACCCAAATAAATAACATCAGAAATGATAAAGTAGAAGTTACAATAGACACTACAGAAATAAAAAAGATCATAAGAGACTACTATGAACAACTATATGCCAATAAAATGGACAACATAGAAGAAATGGACACACTCTTAGAAATGTACTATCTCCCAAAACTGAACCAGAAGAAATAGAAAATATGAACACACAATTACCAGGAATGAAATTGAATCAGTAATTTAAAAATTCCAAACAAAGTCCAAGGCCAGGTGGCTTCACAGGTGAATTCTACCAAATATTTAGACAAGAATTAACACCTGTCCTTCTCAAACTACTCAAAAAAATTGTAGAGGAAGTATCACTTCTGAATTCATTTTACAAGGCAAGCCTCAACCTGATACCAAAACCAAACAAAGATATCACAAAAAAAGAAAATGACAGGCCAATGTTACTGATGAACATAGACACAATAATCTTCAACAAAATATTAGCAAACCAAATCCAACAATACATTAAAAGGATCATGCACCATGATCAAGTGAGATTTATTCCAGTAATGCAAGGATTTTTCAATATCTGCAAGTCAATCAATGTAATACACCACATTAAAAAAATGAAGAATAAAAGTCATATGATCATATCAATAGATGCAAAAAAAGATTTCAACAAAATTCAATATCCATTTATGATAAAAACTCTTAGGAAAGTGGGCATACAGGGAACATACCTTAACATAATAAAGCCCATATATGACAAACCCACAGCTAACATCATACTCAATGTTGAAAAGCTAAAACTATTTCCTCTAAGATCAGGAACAAGACAAGAATGCCCACTCTTGCCACTTTTATTCAACATAATATCGGTATTCCTAGCCACAGCAACTGGACAAGATAAAGAAATAAAAGGAACCCAAATTGGAATGGAAGAAGTAAAGCTGTCACTTTTTGCAGTTGACATGATACTATACATAGAAAATCCTAAAGATGCCACCAGAAAATTACTACAGCTCATCAATGAATTCAGTAAAGTTGCAGGATACAAAATCAATACACAGAAATCTGTTTCATTTCTATGCACTAATGATGAAGTATCAGAATGAGAAATTAAGGAAACAATCTCATTTACCATCACATCATAAAGAATAAAATACCTAGGAATAAACCTACCTAAGGAGGTGAAAGACCTATACTCAGAAAACTATGACACTAATGAAAGAAATTGAAGATGACACAAACAGATGGAAGGATATACCATGTTCATGGATTAAAAGAGTTAATACTGTTAAAATAAACATACTGTTCAAAGCAATCTACAGATTGCTATCCCTATCAAAATACCAAGGGTATGTTTTACAGAACTAGGACAAACAATTTTAAAATTTGTATAAAAACACAAAATACCACAAATAGCCAAAAATAAAAAATAAAATTTAACAAAGAAGAACAGAGCTGGAAGAATCATGCTCTCTGACTGCAGACTATACTCCAAAGCTACAGTAATCAGTAGTCTTGTAGTATATACAGCATGGTACTGGCACAAAAACAGACACACAGAGCAATGGAACAGAATAGAGAGCCCAGAAATAAACCCAGGCACTTATGGTCAATTAATCTATAAAAAATGAGGCAAGAATATATAATGGAGAAAAAGACAGTCTCTTCAATAAGTGGTACTGGGAAAACTGGACAGATACTTGTAAAACAATGAGATTAGAACATTCCTTTGAACCATATTCAGAAATAACTCAAAATGGATTAGACACCTAAATGTAAGAACAGAAAACATAAAAGTTTCTTAGAAGAAAACATATGCAGAACACTCTTTGACATGAATAGTAGCAAAATTTTTTTTGGATCTTTCTTCTAAAGAGAAGGAAATAAAAGCAAAAACAACAACAAAAACTAATTAGACTTAAAAGCTTTTAAAGAACAAATGAATTCACTGGCAAAATGAAAAGGCAATCTACTGAATAGGAGAAAGTATTTGCTAACAATATGACTGATAAGGGGTTAATATCCAAAATATATAAACAGATCATGCAACTCAACATCTAAAAAACAAACAACCTGATTTAAAAATGGGCAGAACTATTTATAATAACCAGGATGTGGAAGCAGCATAAGTGTCCATCAATAGATGAATGGATAAAGAAGACGTGGCACATACATACAATGGAATATTACTCAGCCATAAAAAGAAACAAAACTGAGTTATTCGTAGTGAGGTGGATGGACCTAGAGTGTGTCATACAGAGTGAAGTAAGTCAGAAAGAGAAAAATAAATACCATATGCTAACACATATACATGGAATCTTAAAAAAAAAAAAGGTTCTGATGAACCTAGGGGCAGGACAGAAATAAAGACACAGACGTAGAGAATGGACTTGAGGACACAGGGGTTGGGGAAGGGTGAGCTGAGACAAAGTGAGAGAATGGCATTGACATATATACACTACAAAATGTAAAATAGGTAGTGGGAAGCAGCTGCATAGCACAGGGAGATCAGCTCTGAATTTTGTGACCACCTAGAGGGGTGAGATAGGGAGGGAGAGAAGGAGGCACAAGAGGGAGGGGATATGGGGATATATGTATACATATAGCTGATTCTTTGTTATACAGCAGAAACTAACACAACATTGTAAACCAATTATACTCCAATAAAGATGTTTAAAAAAACAGGCAAAAGACCTGAATAGATACTTTTCTAAAGAAGACACACAAATGGCCAACAGGCACATGAAAAAATGTTCAACATCATTAATCATCAGAGAAATGAAAATTAAAACCACGAGATATCACCTCACACCTGTCAGAATGGCTATTCCCAAAAAAGAACACAAGTAACAAATGTTGGTGAGGATGTGAAGAAAAGGAAACCCTTGTACACTGTTGGTGGGATTGTAAGTTGGTGCAGCCACTGTGGAAAACAATATGGAGATTTCTCAAAAAACTAAAAATAGAACTGCCATATGATCCAGCAATTCCACTCCTGTATATATATCTGAAAGAAACAAAAACACTAATTCAAAAAGATACATGCACCCTGATGTTCATAGCAACATTATTTACAATTGCCAAGATATGTAAGCAACCTAAGCATCAATAAATGGATGAATGGGAGGGGGACCTTGAAGATGGCGGAAGAGTAAGACGCGGAGATCACCTTCCTCCCCACAGATACACCAGAAATACAGCTACACGTGGAACAACTCCTACAGAACACCTACTGAACGCTGGCAGAAGACCTCAGACCTCCCAAAAGGCAAGAAACTCCCCACGTACCTGGGTAGGGCAAAAGAAAAAAAAGAAGAAACAGAGACAAAAGAATAGGGACGGCACCTGCACCAGTGGGAGGGAGCTGTGAAGGAGGAAAAGTTTCCACACACTAGGAAGCCCCTTCGCGGGCGGAGACTGCGGGGGGCGGAGGGGGGAGCTTCGAAGCCGCGGAGGAGTGCACAGCAACGGGTGCGGAGGGCAAAGCGGGGAGATTCCCGCACAGAGGATCGGTGCCGACCGGCACTCACCAGCCCGAGAGGCTTGTCTGCTCACCCGCCGGGGCGGGCGGGGCTGTGAGCTGAGGCTCTGAGGCCCGGGTTTCGGTTTCAGACGAACGCAGGGAGAGGACTGGGGTTGGCGGCTTGAACATAGCCTGAAGGGGTTAGTGCACCACGGCTAGCTGGGAGGGAGTCCGGGGAAAAGTCTGCACCTGCCGAAGAGGCAAGAGACTTTTTCTTCGCTCTTTGTTTCCTGGTGCGTGAGGAGAGGGGTTTAAGAACGTTGCTTAAAGGAGCTCCAGAGACGGGCGCGAGCCGCGGCTAAAAGCGCGAACCCCAGAGACGGGCGCGAGCCGCGGCTGAAAGCGCGGACCCCAGAGACGGGCGCGAGCCGCGGCTGAAAGCGCAGACCCCAGAGACGGGCGAGAGACGATAAGGCTGCTGCTGCCGCCACCGAGGGGCCTGTGTGCGAGTACAGGTCACTCTCCACACCCCTCTTCCGCGGAGCCTGTGCAGCCCGCCACTGCCAGGTTCCCGGGATCCAAGGACAACTTCCCCGGGAGAACGCACAGCGGGCCTCAGGCTGGTGCAAAGTCACGCCGGCCTTTGCCGCCGCAGGACCTCCCCGCACTCCGTGCCCCTCCCTCCCCGCCGGCCTGAGTGCGCCAGAGCCGCCGAATCAGCGGCTCTTTTAACCCCGCCCTGTCTGAGCAAAAAACAGACGCCCTCCAGCGACCTACACGCAGTGGCAGGGCCAAATCCAAAGCTGAGCCCCTGGGAGCTGTGAGAACAAAGAAGAGAAAGGGAAATCTCTCCCAGCAGCCTCAGAAGCAGCGGATTAAAGCTCCACAATCAACTTGAGATACCCTGCATCTGTGGAATACCTGAATAGACAACCAATCATCCCAAATTAAGGAAGTGGACTTTAGGAGCAAGATCTATGATTTTTTTCCCTTTTCCTCTTTTTGTGAATGTATATGTGTATGCTTCTGTGTGAGATCTTGTCTGTATAGTCTCGCTTCCACCATTTGTCCTAGGGGTCTATCCGTCCATGGTTTTTTTTAAAAATTTTTTTCTTAATAATTAATTTTAATAACGTTATTATACTTTACCTTCGTTCTTTCTTTCTTTCTTTCTTTCCTTCCTTCCTTCCCTCCTTTAGACAACGAATCATCCCAAATTGAGGAGGTGGTCTCTGAGAGCAAGATTTATGATTTTTCCCCCTTTACCTCTTTTAGTGAGGGTGTATGTGTATGCTTCTGTGTAAGATTTTGTCTGTATAGCTTTGCTTCCAACATTTGTCCTAAGGTTCTATCCGTCCCTTTTTTTTTTTTTCTAAATAAGAATTTTTTAATTCAATAATTTTATTATACTTTATTTTATTTTTACTGTATCTTCTTTCTTTCTGTCTTTTTTCCTTCTTTCCCTCCTTCCTTCCTTCCTCCCTCCCCCCCTCCTTTCTTTCCTTCTTTCCTTCTTTGCTTCTTTCTTTCTTTCTTCCTTCCTTCCCTCCTTTCCTTCTTTCTTTCCTCATACTTCTACTAATTCCCTCTACTTTTTCTCCCTTTTATTCTGAGCCGTGTGGATGAAAAGCTCTTGGTGCTCCAACCAGGAGTCAGGGCTCTGCCTCTGCGGTAGGAGAGCCAACTTCAGGACACTGGTCAACAAGAGACCTCCCAGCTCCACATAATATCAAACGGCGAAAATCTCCCAGAGACCTCCATCTTAACACCAGCACCCAGCTTCACTCAACGACCAGCAAGCCACAGTGCTGGACAACCTATGCCAAACAACTAGCAAGACAGGAACACAACCCCACCCATTAGCAGAGAGGCTGCCTAAAATAATAATAATAAGGCCACAGACACCCCAAACACACCACCAGTCGTGAACCTGCCCACTAGAGAGACAAGATCCAGCCTCATCCACCACAACACAGGCACTAGTCCCCTCCACCAGGAAACCTACACAACCCACTGAACCAACCTTAGCCACTGGGGACAGACATCAAAAACAGCAGGAACTACGAACCTGCAGCCTGCAAAAAGGAGACCCCAACACAGTAAGATAAGCAAAATGAGAAGACAGAAAAACACACAGCAGATAAAGGAGCAAGATAAAAATGCACCAGACCTAACAAATGAAGAGGAAATAGGTAGCTTACCTGAAAAAGAATTCAGAATAATGATGGTAAGGATGATCCGAAATCTTGGAGATAGAATGGACAAAATGCAAGAATCAGTTAACAAGGACCTAGAAGAACTAAAGATGAAACAAGCAACGATGAACAACACAATAAATGAAATTAAAAGTACTCTAGATGGGATCAATAGCAGAATAACTGAGGCAGAAGAACGGATAAGTGACCTGGAAGATAAAATAGTGGAAATAACTACTGCAGAGCAGAATAAAGAAAAAAGAATGAAAAGAACTGAGGACAGTCTCAGAGACCTCTGGGACAACATTAAATGCACCAACATTCGAATTATAGGGGTTCCAGAAGAAGAAGAGAAAAAGAAAGGGACTGAGAAGATATTTGAAGAGATTATAGTTGAAAACTTCCCTAATATGGGAAAGGAAATAGTTAATCAAGTCCAGGAAGCACAGAGAGTCCCATACAGGATAAATACAAGGAGAAATACGCCAAGACACATATTAATCAAACTGTCAAAAATTAAATACAAAGAAAGCATATTAAAAGCAGCAAGGGAAAAACAACAAATAACACACAAGGGAATCCCCATAAGGTTAACAGCTGATCTCTCAGCAGAAACCCTACAAGCCAGAAGGGAGTGGCAGGACATACTGAAAGTGATGAAGGAGAAAAACCTGCAGCCAATACTACTCTACCCAGCAAGGATCTCATTCAGATTTGATGGAGAAATTAAAACCTTTACAGACAAGCAAAAGCTGAGAGAGTTCAGCACCACCAAACCAGCTTTACAACAAATACTAAAGGAATTTCTCTAGACAAGAAACACAAGAGAAGGAAAAGACCTATAATAATGAACCCAAAACAATTAAGAAAATGGGAATAGGAACATACATATCGGTAATTACCATAAATGTAAATGGACTAAATGCTCCCACCAAAAGACATAGATTGGCTGAATGGACACAACAACAAGTGCTGTCTGAAAGAGATGCACTTCAGACCTAGAGACACATACAGACTGAAAGTAAGGGGATGGAAGAAGGTATTCCATGCAAATGGAAACCAAAAGAAAGCTGGAGTAGCAATTCTCATATCAGACAAAATAGACTTTAAAATAAAGGCTATTAGAAGAGACAAAGAAGGACACTACATAATGGTCAAGGGATCGATCCAAGAAGAAGATATAACAATTGTAAATATTTATGCACCCAACATAGGAGCACCTCAATACATAAGGCTAAATACTAACAGCCATAAAAGGGGAAATCGACAGTAACACATTCACAGTAGGGGACTTTAACACCCCACTTTCAGCAATGGACAGATCATCCAAAATGAAAATAAATAAGGAAACACAACCTTTCAATGATACATTAAACAAGATGCACTTAATTGAAATTTATAGGACATTTCATCCAAAAACAACAGAATACACATCTTTCTCAAGTGCTCATGGAACATTCTCCATGATAGATAATATCTTGGGTCACAAATCAAGCCTTGGTAAATTTAAGAAAATTGAAATTATCAAGTATCTTTTCCGACAACAACGCCATGAGACTGGATATCAATTACAGGAAAAGATCTGTAAAAAATACAAACACATGGAGACTAAACAATACACTACTGAATAACGAAGTGATCAGTGAAGAAATCAAACAGGAAATAAAAAAATACCTAGATACAAATGACAATGGAGACACAACGACCCAAAACCTATGGGATGCAGCAAAAGCAGTTCTAAGGGGGAAGTTTATAGCAATATAAGCCCACCTTAAGAGGCAGAAAACCTCTCGAATAAACAACCTAACCTTGCAACTCAAGCAATTAGAGAAAGAAGAACAAAAAAACCACAAAGCTAGCAGAAGGAAACAAATCATAAAGATCTGATCAGAAATGAATGAAAAACAAATAAAGGAAACAATAGCAAAGATCAATAAAACTAAAAGCTGGTTCTCTGAGAAGATAAACAAAATAAATAAACCATTAGCCAGACTCATCAAGAAATAAGGGAGAAGACTCAAATCAATAGAATTAGAAATGAAAAAGGAGAAGTAACAACTGACACTGCAGAAATAAAAAAGATCATGAGAGATTACTACAAGCAACTCTATGCCAATAAAATGGACAATCTGGAAGAAATGGACAAATTCTTAGAAATGCACAACCTGCCAACGCTGAATCAGGAAGAAATAGAAAATATGAACAGACCAATCACAAACACTGAAATTGAAACTGTGATTAAAAATCTTCCAACAAACAAAAGCCCAGGACCAGATGGCTTCACAGGCGAATTCTATCAAACGTTTAGAGAAGAGCTAACACCTATCCTTCTCAAACTCTTCCAAAATATAGCAGAGGGAGGAACACTCCCAAATTCCTTCTATGAGGCCATCATCACCTTGATACCAAAACCAGACAAGGATGCCACAAAGAAAGAAAACTACAGTCCAATATCACTGATGAACATAGATGCAAAAATCCTCAACAAAATACTAGCAAACAGAATCCAACAGCACATTAAAAGGTTCATACACCATGATCAAGTGGGGTTTATTCCAGGAATGCAAGGATTCTTCAATATATGCAAATCCATCAACGTGATAAACCATATTAACAAATTGAAGGAGAAAAACCATATGATCATCTCAATAGATGCAGAGAAAGCTTTTGACAAAATTCAACACTCATGTATGATAAAAACCCTGCAGAAAGTAGGCATAGAGGGAACTTTCCTCAACATAATAAAGGGCATATATGACAAGCCCACAGCCAACATCATCCTCAATGGTGAAAAACTGAAAGCATTTCCACTAAGATCAGGAACAACACAAGGTGGCCCACTCTCACTACTCTTATTCAACATAGTTTTGGAAGTTTTAGCCACAGCAGTCAGAGAAGAAAAGGAAATAAAAGGAATCCAAATCAGAAAAGAAGAAGTAAAGCTGTCACTGTTTGCAGATGACATGATACTATACATAGAGAATTCTAAAGATGCTACCAGAAAACTATTAGATCGAATAAATGAATTTGGTAAAGTAGCAGGATACAAAATTAATGCATAGAAATCTCTGGCATTCCTATACACTAATGATGAAAAATCTGAAAGTGAAATCAAGAAAACACTCCCATTTACCATTGCAACAAAAAGAATAAAATATCTAGGAATAAACCTACCTAAGGAGACAAAAGACCTATATGCTGAAAGCTATAAGACACTGATGAAAGAAATTAAAGATGATACAAACAGTTACAGAGATATACCATGTTCTTGGATTGGAAGAATCAACATCGTGAAAATGACTATACTACCCAAAGAAATCTACATATTCAGTGCAATCCTTATTAAACTACCACTGGCATTTTCACAGAACTAGAATAAAAAATTTCACAATTTGTATGGAAACACAAAAGACCCCAAATAGCCAAAGAAATCTTGAGAAAGAAAAACGGAGCTGGAGGAATCAGGCTCCCTGACTTCAGACTATACTACAAAGCTACAGTAATCAAGACAGTATGGTACTGGCACAAAAACAGAAAGATAGATCAATGGAACAGGATAGAAAGCCCAGAGATAAACCCACGCACATATGGACACCTTATCTTTGATAAAGGTGGCAGGAATGTACAGTGGAGAAAGGACAGTCTCTTCAATAAGCGGTGCTGGGAAAACTGGACAGGTACACGTAAAAATATGAGACTGGATCACTCCCTAACACCATACACAAAAATAAGCTCAAAATGGATTAAAGACCTAAATGTAAGGCCAGAAACTATCAAACAGAGGAAAACATAGGCAGAACACTCTATGACATAAATCACAGCAAGATCCTTTTAACCCACCTCCTAGAGAAATGGAAATAAAAACAAAAATAAACAAATGGGACCTAATGAAACTTGAAAGATTTTGCACAGCAAAGGAAACCATAAACAAGACCAAAAGACAACCCTCAGAATGGGAGAAAATATTTGCAAATGAAGCAACTGACAAAGGATTAATCTCCAAAATTTACAAGCAGCTCATGCAGCTCAATAACAAAAAAACAAACAACCCAATCCAAAAATGGGCAGAAGACCTAAATAGACATTTCTCCAAAGAAGATATACAGATTGCCAACAAACACATGAAAGAATGCTCAACATCATTAATCATTAGAGAAATGCAAATCAAAACTACAATGAGATATCATCTCACACCAGTCAGAATGGCCAGTATCAAAAAATGTAGAAACAATAAATGCTGGAGAGGGTGTGGATAAAAGGGAACACTCTTGCACTGCTTTTGGGAATGTGAATTGGTTCAGCCACTATGCAGAACAGTATGGAGGTTCCTTAAAAAGCTACAAATAGAACTACCATATGACCCAGCAATCCCACTACTGGGCATATACCCTGAGAAAACCAAAATTCAAAAAGAGTCATGTACCAAAATGTTCATTGCAGCTCTATTTACAATAGCCTGGAGATGGAAACAACCTAAGTGCCCATCATTGGATGAATGGATAAAGAAGATGTGGCACATATATACAATGGAATATTACCCAGCCATAAAAAGAAACGAAATTGAGCGATTTGTAATGAGGTGGATAGACCTAGAGTCTGTCATACAGAGTGAAGTAAGTCAGAAAGAAAAAGACAAATACCATATGCTAACACATATATATGGAATTTAAGAAAAAAAATATCATGAAGAACCTAGGGGTAAGACAGGAATAAAGACACAGACCTACTGGAGAACAGACTTGAGGATATGGGGAGGGGGAAGGGTGAGCTGTGACAGGGTGAGAGAGAGGCATGGACATATATACACTAACAAACGTAAGGTAGATAGCTAGTGGAAAGCAGCCGCATGGCACAGGGATATCAGCTCGGTGCTTTGTGACCACCTGGAGGGGTAGGATAGGGAGGGTGGGAGGGAGGGAGACGCAAGAGGGAAGAGATATGGGAACATATGTATATGTATAACTGATTCTCTTTATTATAAAACAGAAACTAACACACCATTGTAAAGGAATTATACCCCAATAAAGATGTTAAAAAAAAGAAAAAGAAAAAAGAGAAATGAAAAATTTATTCTAGCCAACCTTAAAATTATTACCTGGGAGAGAGTCTTTCAGAAAGCTCTGAGGACTTCTTTGTTCCTTAAAGGTCAAAGCACAGTTATATAAGTTTTTGAGATAAAAGGTTATACATCAGAGTAACACACTGACAGTTTATGTAATACAGCAAGGCAAGTAGTGGGTCATCATGACCCCTTATAGGATTGAGAAATAAATGTTATCTCCTAAGGGGTTACCTTGCTGGGTCTAGGAGGAAATTCCTTTCTTGGATGAGTAGGGTGAATATGTGTTCTAAGGGGCTCTAGCTAATATATAATGTAGATGCAAAATACACACTAAAGAGCAGGGTGTAGTGGCTCAAACAGTCAGAGAGAGAATTTTATGTTTAAAAATTTTCTTGTCTTGCTTTAAAAATAAATTAATTTTATCAACTGTCACCAATGAGAATCTTTGGATAGGAGTATGTCAGAGAGAACTATTGTTTCTGCAAGAATTGAACACCTATGTTGTTGTGAATTGTGCCTCATGCTGCATGAGATTCAATCTTTTAATAAGATACAGTATTAAATATTTAAATCTATATTAATTTGTACTAAGTTGTGTATTACTTCCTAAAAGTTCCTAAATTTTTGTCTACAAGTCTTTAAGTTGTGTGTCACCATATTATAGAGCAAAACTCAGAAGAGCCACACTTTCTATTTATTTGTATTCCAACACAGTGCAGTACATTTTGCTGCTGCACCTATGGGAGCATCAGAGCACAAAACGAAAAAGTACAGTTAAGTAATTTATCCCAAAATGAACACCGAGATAAGTACGATCCACCTCAAGAAAAAGAGTATTGACAGAACCCTAGAGAACCCCTCCTACCCCATCACCAATTCCCCTCTTGCCCTGTGAATGAAACCAATAACTGGAGTTTCATGGTTTTTATCTTTAATTTGTTTTTTAGCTTTAATATGTATCTCTAAACCAAACAGTCTCATTTTGCCTGTTTTTTTGACTTTCACATAAATGAAATCATACAGGATGTATCACTTTGTATACGACCTTTTTAATTTAACATTACAATCTGCTCGGAGCTCTGCAGTGACCTAGAGGGTTGAGATAGGGAAGATGGGAAGGAGGCTCGGGAGGGACCCTCAAGAGCGAGGGGATATAGGGACATGTGTATGCATATGGCTGATTCGTTTTGTTATGCAAAAAAAACTAACATAGTATTGTGAAGCAATTATACTCCAATAAAGATCTATTTTTGAAAAATCATCTGTGTTTTTGAAGAGCAAATATTTGTTCATTTTCATTGCTGTACATTTCATTGCATGAATATACCAAAATTTGTTCATCAGTTCTATTATTAATGGACACTAGGAATTTTCTAGGTTAGATTTTTTGTATTATGAATAATGGTGATATGAACACTCATACATGTTTTTTGGTACACATATATATGCATTTCTGTTGGGTATGTACCTGAGAGTGAAATCCCTAGGTAACGGAATATACATTAATTTAACTTTAGAAGATAAGCTAAACTGTTTCTAAATTGGTTACACAACTTCACATTCCCATCAGCACTAAAGGAATTCCCTTTGTTCCACATAGTCACCAATACTTTGTATTGACAGTCTTTAATTTTGCCATTCTCTAATAGTAGTTGTATATTAGTATCACATCAAGGTTTTTACTTGCATTTCTCTTATTTTGAGAGATCTTGACTATCTTTTCATCTGTGTATTGGCCATTATATATCCTCCTTTGAGCAGTTCTTGTTTATGTCCCTGGCACAATTTTCTACTGAGTTATTTTTCTTGGTGACTTTTAAGAGTTTTTTACATATTCGAGATATGAGCCCCTTGTTGGTTATATATTTTTGCAAATATCTTTTGTCCATTCTGATACTTGCCTTTTTACTTTTGTGATAGTGTTTAATAAATAGAAGTTCTTAGTATTAAGGTACTCAAATTTATCAATCTTCTTCTTTGGCTTGGGTGCTTTTCATTTTCTGTGTAAAGTTTTTCCCTATCCCAAGATCTTGAGGAAAATTATGTTTATAATTTTCTAAATGCTTTATGTTTCAGCTTTTACCTTTATTTTTACAATCCACCACCAGCACTTGGTTATTTTGCATATAGTGTTAGATAAAGTCAAATATTTTCAGCCATGTGTATTCAGTGATGTTGTCCCATTGAAACTGAGCAGGATTCTGTGAGGCCTTCCCAGGGACAGAAACCCTCCCCCATGTTCCCTGCTTACTGGTGATTAGAAGAAAATTGTGGGAATATACTGTGGCCTCCTAGGTCCTCTGTGAGTAGAGAAAGAAAAAAAAAAAAAAAAAAGCCCTAGCAGCTGATGATTGGATGTTGTGTTAGTTTCTACTGTACAGCAAATTGGGGTTCCCTGTGCTATACAGCAGGTTCTTATTAGTTACCTATTTTAAACATATTAGTGTATATATATCAATCCCAATCTCCCAATTATATATACTTTATAAAGTATAATTTTATTTTCTGTTTGTTACAAGTACAGAAAAATAAATGGGGCTTCCCTGGTGGCGCAGTGGTTGAGAGTTCGCCTGCCGATGCAGGGGACACGGGTTCGTGCCCTGATCTGGGAAGATCCCACATGCCGCGGAGCGACTGGGCCCGTGAGCCATGGCCGCTGAGCCTGTGCGTCCGGAGCCTGTGCTCCGCAACGGGAGAGACCACAGCAGTGAAAAGCCCGCGTACTGGAAAAAAAAAAAAAATGGATTTCTATATCATGAAATTATATCTGGCAAACTTCCTAAACTTCCTATTAATTCTAATTATATATCCATACCTGGTTTTGGATTCTCTATTTACATAGTAATACCAATCAGTAATGACAGTTTTTATTTCTCTTTTTCTGACTTCTAATTTTTCTTCTTTTTTCCTTTTTACCTTGGTTAAAACTTCTGCTACAATTTGAATAGAGATAAGATAGCAGGTATCCTTGTCTTGCTACCAATTGCAAAGGGAAGTATTTCAAACTGTCACCATCAAATATGATGTTCACTGTAGGTAGATATACATTAACAAAATGTCTTACTTCTTAAGCTGTTCTATAAATGGATGTTGGATTTTACAAATGTTATTTCTTCATCTGTTGAAATGATTATATGGTATTTCTCCATTGTCTTAATTTGGAAATCTCAGTGATGGATTTTTTTCAATGTTAAACACAGCTTGCATTTTTAGAATAACTTTCTTTATATATACACACACATGCTTACACATAACATACTACACACATACACATAACTTTCTCTCTCTACATATACAGACATGCAAACACACACACACACACACACACACACACACACACACACACACACACACCACATACATAACTCCTGAATTCATTTTGTTATGTCTTTATTTTATTTAGAATTTCTGCATCTACTATCTTGCATGAGATAGTTCTGCAATTTTCCTTCTTTTATATTCTTGTCAGACTCTGATATCAAGATTATTCTGGTTATATAAAATGCCTTGGGGAGTATTTCTTTTTTTTCTATTCTTTAGAAGAGATTGTGCAAGACTTTAAATATTTGGTAGATTTCATTTTTTAAGCTTTATCAGTATAAAGTTGTGGAAATTGTGTTTAATAACTGGATTATATTATAGATTTAATTTCTTTAACCTTATGATACTATTTAGATTTTTTAATTTCTTCTTTTATCAGTATTGTTAGCATAAATTTTTAGGAATTTATATATATAATCAAAATTTTCAAATGTACTGCTATGAAATTGTTCTGATTTTAATATCCTCTTTTGCTCTTTTTAATGTCTGCAGGATCTTCAGTGATATTTTCTTTCACACTCCTGACATCAGTTATTTATGCTTTCTTTCTCCTTCTCCTCTCTCGCTCTCTCTGTCTTGGAGCAATCATACCACTTTCAGATGTGTTAATACTCTTTATTGTGTGTTCATTTTTGTTTAATTAATTTCTACTCTTCATTATTTTCTGCTCTTACAGTCTTTGATTTAATTTTTCATGCTTTTATTTTCTTCTTTATTCAACCTTCCTTCTTTTGAACAAATTATTTTAAAGTTACATTTTTCCGGGCTTGCCTGGTGGCACAGTGGTTGAGAGTCCACCTGCCAATGCAGGGGACATGGGTTCATGCCCTGGTCCGGGAGGATCCCACGTGCCGCGGAGCGGCTGGGCCCATGAGCCATGGCCACCGAGCCTGCGCTCCACAACAGGAGAGGCCACAACAGTGAGAGGCTCGCATACCACAAAAAAAAATAATAAATAAATAAAATTTTAAAAATAAATTAAAAAAATAAAGTTATATTTTTCCCTTTAAGCAGGGCATTAGCTATATCCTTCAAGTTTTATTAGGTATTATTTTACTGTCATTTAGCTTAAAATGTTACCTGGTTTCTATTATGATTCCTTCTTTGTCCAACAAATTATTTGGAAATGTATTTCTTATTTTACAAACATGGAGATTTTTTAATAATCTTTTTGTTACTAACTTCTAGCATAATGGCAGTGTGGCAATTAATAATAAGTATGGTTTTAATTTTTTGACTTTGGCTTTATGTCCTGGCATTTAGCCAATGTTTTTAAATATTCAATATTTTATTCTTCATTTTATAGGTCTAAAATCAGACTTTATTGGTCTTCTTCTATTGTTCACCATTTCTGCTTATTTTCTTTCATGCTGTCTTATCTTACTTTCTAAATTAAGTTTTATTATGAACAGGTTTTATTTGCAAAATTGTTTGTGAAAATAACATTTTGAGGACTAAGATGATGTAATTTTCCTCTAAGGAGGATTTATATTTGTTTCTGCCAGGCACCTGGGCCACAAGCAAACTGAGGTCTCCTCAATCCAGTTCCCCAGAATTGAGATAAATCTAAACTGAGCCATCTGAGAGAACCATGGCTACTTCTTGTTCATCTTTACTGAGGCCATTCAAAGCAAGGAGTTTTGCAAGGTCCCCAGGGGTCCTGAACACCAGTTTCAGGACACCAAGCTCAGTGAGACTGTCACAGCCTATAGGTCTTTCATCCACCTCCTGCAGAGTCTACAAAGAACCCAGAGGAAAAGGAACTACAAATGCTCATCTCACCTTTTGGGTTTCTGTCCTCTGTTTCTAGCCCATTCATTCTGTGCTATTCTGTTTGTTTTCCAAAGCCTTTAAATAGGTTTTTTATTGAAATGCATTTGTCATATAACATTGCATAAGTTTAAAGTGTACATATGTTGACTTGATACATTTACATGTTGCAGTATGATTGCCATTGTATTGTTAACTAACAGCTCTATCAGTCACATAATTACTATTTATTTGGGGGTTTGGAATATTTAAGATTTACTCTCTTAGCAAGTTTGATGTTTATAATACAATATTGTTGTCTATAACCACTATACTGTGCATTAGATCTCCAAAACTTATTTATCTACTAGTTGCAAGTTTGCACCCTTAAACTACCTCTCTCCTATTCCCCCACACCCTGGCCCCTAGTAACCACAATTCTATTCTCTGTTTTTACAAGTTTGGCTTTCTTAGATTCCACATGTAAGCAATATTACACAGTATTTGCCTTTCTCTGTCTGACTTATCTCACTTAGTATAATGTCTTCAAGGTCCATCTCTGCTGTCACAGATGGCAGGATTTCCTTCTTTACCATGGCTGAATAATATGTGTGTGTGTGTGTGTGTGTGTGTGTATCTTCTTTATCCATTCATCCATTAACAGGCACTTAGGTTGTTTCCATATTCTTGCTATTGTGAATAATACTGCAAAAAACATCGGAGTACATACATCTCTTCAATATCCTGTTTTCATTACCTTTGGATATATACCCAGAAGTAGGATTGCTGGATCATATGGTAGTTCTATTTCTATTTCTTGAAGAAACTCTATACTGTTTTTTATAATAGCTCTACCAGTTTACATTTCCACAAACAGTGCACAAGGGCTCCCTTTTCTCTCTGTCCTTTCCAACACTTGTTATCTGTAGTCATTCTAACAGTTGTGAGGTGATATCTCCTTGTGGGTTTTTTTTTTTTTTTTTGCAGTACACGGGCCTCTCACTGTTGTGGCCTCTCCCGTTGCGGAGCACAGGCTCCAGACGCGCAGGCTCAGCGGCCATGGCTCACGGGCCCAGCCGCTCTGCGGCATGTGGGATCTTCCCGGACCGGGGCATGAACCCGTGTCCCCTGCATCGGCAGGCGGACTCTCAACCACTGCGCCACCAGGGAAGCCCCTCTTTGTGGGTTTTGTTTTACTTTAAGTATAGTTGATTTACAATGTTGTGTTAGTTTCAGGTGTACAGCAAAGTGGTTCGGTTAATTTATATATATACATATATATATATATTTATATTAAAAATAATATATATTCTTTTTTCAGATTCTTTCCCCTTATAGGTAATTACAAAATATTAAATATAGTTCCTTGTGCTATACAGTAGGTCTTTGTTGGTTATCTGTTTTATATATAGTAGTGTGTATATGTTAATCCCAAATTTCAGTGTGGTTTTGATTTGCATTTCCCTGATGATAAGTGATGGTGAGCACATTTTCATATACTTGTTGGCCATCTGTTTGTCTTCTTTGGAAAAAAGTCTATTTAGCTCCTCTGCCCATCTGTAAATTGGATTGTTTGAGGTTTTTATTGTTATTGAGTTGTTTGAGTTTTTTATATATTTCAGATATTAATCCCTTCTTAAATATGCTGTTTGGAAATATTTTCTCCCATTCTGTAGGTTGCCTTTTCATTTTGTTGATTGTTTCTCTTGCTATGCAGGGGCTCTTAAGAAGTTTGATCTAGTCCTGCTTATTGATTTTTGCTTTTGTTGTTTGTACTTTTTGGTATCAGATCCAAAAAAATCATTGCCAGGACTAATATCAAGGAGTTGCTTCCATGTTTTCTTCTAGGAGTTTTACAATATCAGGTCTTATGTCTAAGTCTACATAGTTTCTAAATAATTAATTTCCCCAGACTTATTTGTTTCCTTTGGCAGATGAAAGGTCTGAATTGTGTAAGCTGTCACTACCAAAGTTAGAATTAAAGTTAAGCCTTTAA
Organism: Stenella coeruleoalba; assembly: GCF_951394435.1. Lineage (NCBI taxonomy): Eukaryota > Metazoa > Chordata > Mammalia > Artiodactyla > Delphinidae > Stenella > Stenella coeruleoalba. The sequence continues at coordinate 74,900,309 of NC_137157.1, forward strand.
TTTTCTTTTAATTTTAGAGCTGTAGAAGTTACTCGCCTTTCATCATTACCTTATAAAATAAAATATTGTTGGTAGGGAAGACATATAGAACTCACAGTGAAGTCCAATATAATTCAAATGTAACACTGAATGATTTTGTCTGGTTATTACTAAGATGCCAAATATAATGTGTGGCTGGAACATCCATATTGCTAAAGTTTTAGACCTCTTCTTACTAAAAACCCAGCTTACCAAATGAGTAAAGAATATTCTGCTTCAGATTTTCTAGTATAATTACTGTTAAGGACTATAATCATTAAGTATAATTAGCATCAATTGGAATTTTACACAAAAATGGTAACATAATTACAGATTTAGGCTGTCAGATGCTACAAAATTAAAGTTTAAAATTTCAAGCAAATTCTGTATTATAGTTAATACATATTCATAAGCATACAGTATATTGCACATAAACCCAAATGAGATTATAAAGTTCACATAGAAGATCTACTTTTATCTCCTCCAAGATATCAAACTCTTTTAAATTTTATTTGTTATAAGTCACGTTCTGCTTTCCATAATATGTCATAGATTCCATTAAATTTAAAAAAGATAAGGATACAGAAAATAACAGTTTACCTTCCAAATAATTTTATGTTTACACTGTTGAACAAAGTCATTTTTATTTGTTCCTACGTCCTTCCCACAAAACAACAAAAACCTCACCAAGCACAACAAAAATAATGAAAGACAGAGAAAATAATCCATATCAATAAATTAACTCTTTCAATTCCAAAACTCATAGAATGAAGTTCACCAGCCAAACACCATGAAATCTAGACCAGGAAGAGGACACATGTTAAGATGAACTGTGCCTACTGCAGCTCTAGCTGGTACAGAATTTCCCCCCAAGTGAGTACCTCAGTCTAGAAAAGTTTAATATATGACTCTGATTAGAACATCAAAATCTATAGGATAGATAGGCAGCAGGAGAAAAGATGGTGGTCCTATAAAGATTTAATTTTTTAAAATATTCGTACACCATTAAATGTCAAGGGTCAAATTATGCTGTTACGTTATATCTATTATTTACCCCCTAGATACAAGTAGAGCAAAAATCACCAGAAGTGAATTAGTGATTAGGAGAAAGAAAGGGCATAATTTAGCAGATTATAATACAGCAAGCTTGTGCCCTTAGGGACTTTGTTCAGAGACATACCAACTTCCTAGAAAAACTGATATACCCCAGATAAAAAAGTAATAAAATGACAGATTTGATGAAAGGCTCTTCAAGGCCACAAATGGTAATGAGGAACACAAACCAAATGGAAATTTACCCATTGAAATGTGAAAAATCAGACAAAGAATTTCTATTCTCACAAAGAAATTACAGCTCTGAACTCCTTTAAAAAAAAAAAAAAGAGGGCAATGAGCAGGTTCAAGGAAGAAGTGAAAAGGAAGCTGGGGAGTTTAGGACCTTAGAACAGAAAAGGGAAGAGAAAAATAGCAAAATTGAGACAATCTCTAAATTAGTGTCCAAACACACACACACACACACACACACACACACACACACATACACACACACACACACAATTGAAAACACACAGTCAGGAACATAGTAAATAGAATTTTGCAGTTCCTATGCATCAGTGGTATGTACTTCTTAAGAAAAGAATTGAACAAATAGAAAAATTATTCAAATCCAAAATAGAAGAAAACTGTCTTGAAATGATGGCTTTAGTTTGCAGATCAAAGAAGTGTGTCATGTTCCAGGAAAAATCAATGCAGTAAGAGCAGCACTGAGACATAACCTCACGATGTTACTGAACTACAAGGACAAAGGAAAAATCATACAGATATCCAGGTAAAACAAAACTTCACATGCTAAGTTGACCTCAGGCTGTGTATAGAAGCATTCTTGCTAGATGATAGTGTAATAATATAGTCAAATTTTAAAAGGAAGAAAGGGTGACCCTGGAATTTATACCTAGACAAGTATTAATTATTAGTTAGTATGTTTAATCCACAGATCTTGTTTGGACATCTCCAGTTCCAATATATTGTTTTAATTGCAAAAGAAAATCTCAGATCATGTACTGTACAGTTGTCCTTTGAACAACACAGGTTTGAATTGTGTGGGTCCAGTTATCTGTGGATTTTTTTTAATAGTAAATACTACCGTACTACACAGTCTCAGTTGGTAGAATTCATAGATGTAGCATCATGTATACGCAGGAACAGTGAATACAGAGGAACCATGGATACTGAGGGCTAACTATAAATTATTCTGGAATTTTCAACTGCATAGAAGGTCGGCACCCCTAATCCCCATGTTATTCAAGAGTCAAGTGTATTTTATTGTCACGAATCTATAGTTTCCTTTAATCTGGAACAGCACCACCATCTTTTTATTTATTTATTTATTTTACATTTCTTCATATTGCCTTTTTTTAAGAAAAATTCTCTAAATTGGTGTTGGTTCCAAAACTGACCCCTATTCATGAAGGGCGAGGAGACATGGAAGAAAAAGGCAGATGGCTACAGATTGGTAGGTGACAGGTTTAATACGCAAGAGAACTTACATATGGGCAGCTGCAAGGCAAGTAGGTCTCTGTCCCCACACACCAGAATCTTAAAAGTTTATATAGAGACCTTAACTGAGTTCAGGTACATATACTGTTTAGATGGTCTTGACGACACCTTACTCTTTCAAGATTATGTTCTTGAAACAGCTCCTAGTGTGGGAATGATGGGTGGAATATACATTCCAAGGACAGAGGAGGAAATGAAGAGACTTTGATTGCCAGGTCCAGCTCTGGAGTCAACCAGAAGGCCCATTTGCTCAATGATCTCCTCCAACAATTGGGTATGTCTGATGTTTCCTCATAATTATACTTAGGTTATGTATATTTGACAGGAATACCATAGACACCATCTTAACCAAGTGATCAAATTAAAATCACTAGTAATGGGACAAACAGACATAACGTTTCTCTTCATGTAATGAATGGAGAATAATAAACCCAAATTTTGAAGTCAATATATCTGATATAAAATAGAAATACACTCTTGATATGCTTTTTTTAAATAAAGAAGTATACAGAGTAAAAATAAACTTCCTGTCATACTATCATCTCAGCCCCCAAGATTTTTCCTCAAAGGAAAGTGCTGTTAATGTTTTGGTGGATATTCCTAACATGTCTTTCTGTGAGTTTACATATGTATAAAATGTATACAGACAGTCCCTGACTTTCAGAGGTTCAACTTATAATTTTTCAACTTTACAATGGTGTGAAGCGATATGCATTCAACAGAAACCGTACTTCAAATTTTGAATTTTAATTTTTTTCCTGGGCTAGCAATACATGGTACAATAATCTCTCATAATGCTGGGCAGCAGCAGCCAGGCAGCCAGCCACAGCTCCCAGTCAGCCACATGATCACGAAGGTAAACAATCCATACATTTACAACCATTCTGTACCTGTACAGTAGTCAATTAACCATAAGAAATATTCAACACTTTATAATAATATAGGCTTTGTGTTAGATTTTTCCCCATTGTAAGCTAATGTAAGTGTTCTGAGCACATTTAAGGTAAGCTAGGCTAAACTATAATGTTCAATAGATTAGATGTACTAAATGCATTTTTGACTTATGATGGATTTATCAGGACATAACTCCATGATAAGTCAAGTAAGATCTGTATTTGGGCTGTTTTATTGTTGGGTGGGGGGTAAAGTTGTATAAACACAATAAAACTGCATATTTTATCTTATAGTTCACTTTATTCACTTAATATACTTTACAGTGCTTTTCATGAAAGCTCACAGATAGCTCATTATTTTATCTGATGATGAATACTCCATGGTATATATGAAGCATTATTTATTTAACAATTCTTAAATTGACGGACATTTAGATTGCTTCCAACTTTTTACTATTCCAAACAATGCTGTAAAAGCACTCTTGTACATGTGCCTTCATGAACATGTACAAATATTTCTATGAATTGGTACCTTGAAATAAAAACTTGAAAGATGACATTTTGATTTTTTTTATAAGTCCTGCCAATTACCGTTTAAATCGGCTGACCATTTTTTGTTTCTATTAACTGTATAAGGAGAAACTGTTTCCTCTACATCTTTGTTAATAGTAACAACAATTTTTAATATTTGTTCATCTATTGGGGAAAAGATCTTATTATTGATTGCCAAAGAGGTTGTGTGTCTTTTCATATATTTATTGGTCATTTCTATAATTCTATGAATTGCCTATTTGTATCCTTTACATACTTTCATTGTGCACATTTTTTACTATTTATTTGTAAACTGCTCTTTATGTTTCTTTTCACATTAATCATATATGATACTTAGGTTACCAATATATGTTTTCCCAAGTATAGGTGGTCTTTTATTCAACTGCACTTTATACTAGATCACTGGAAGAAACTTAAAAAATCAAAAGTCCCATTGTCTTGATTTTACCCAAGGAAAAGTTAAGACTACAGAGAGAGGCATATTAACTTATTCTAAGTCACACAACTAAGGTGTTAGTATTATATGAGGATGACAGAATAAGTGTAGGAGAGTGGAAAAAAGAAATGTAGAATTTATATTTTTGTCAAAAAACCTGGGTTGGAGCCCAATGAGCTAATAATGGACTGCTTTTGGATCTATTATTGGGCAAGGACTTTACATTCCCTGAAAAGAGAATTGAATTTGGAATCCAAAGGCATAGTTTCAATGCTTGACTCTGCTATATACTAGCTATGTGTACTTGTCACTGTTCAAATTCCTCATTTGTAAAATGAGAATACAAGCAGATGTTGTACATATTTCAAAACAGTGATGTGAAAACCAAATGTCATAAATATGAAAGAGCTTTCTGCCTTTAAAATATAACACAAATAAAGTCAAAACCAGAGTGACTTTTGGTAATACAAGGTAACCTCTTATCCCCCCCAAATAAACCACTATTTCCCAGTTATCAGTTCTAATGAAATAGAGAAAACAATGTTTTAATGCTGTATTCAAGATAATAAAGATTTCTGTTGCACAGAGATTCTCATGCCTCCCAGTCATTAATCTTCACAAATCCAACATTAGTTTTTCGATAAGCCACACACCCTTTGAGTTACTCTAAATTTCTATCATTTCTTATTTCCTTTACATTTAATTTCAATTTACTTGGTTTAGAACTTGAAATTAAAATGCTCAAATTTATTTTTACCACCTAAGATAGAAAAATGTTAAAGACCATGCTTTATGGCATTGACAATTCAATTTTGAATCTTCTTATGAAAAGAATTTCCTAAAATTGTAGAAGTTAATTGTTATTTTATATGAACTATAAACACAGCTATTGTCATAGCAAGTTGTCATTATATTTATCATAATTGACTAAGAATTTGCTTTTAGGTGATTTGAGTCCATTTTAAAATACTTTTCAATATAATCATTTCATCTTCTCAGAGAAAGATGTATAAATGAAACATTATTACCAAGTGCATGTAAGGTCATTTAGCACCTTTCTGCAGAAAAATTATGCAGGTGTTCAGAACATGCTTCTCCAAGACATGTCCCACTTTGGCATGTGGATTATTTTGAGCTAAAGACAATGGAAACCCTATAGGCTCAGGAGAAACTACTGCTCCTCTCTTAACTACCTAAAAGAATTTAAATTGGGGATATTTTCCCAGAATAAGAGATAATTATTTTCAGAGATAAATTTTATCTAAGCTGAGCCCATCTATATGGCAGGGCAAATATCTAATCACCAAACATCAGTTCTTCTTATTGTCTTGTGGATGACCCTTCTGTCCTTGGAAGCCCTGGACCCCTATCACATTCCATAGCTTAGGATGGCCATATATACCTCATTTTACCTTTCTGTCTCTGAACCTCTCGTGTATGTGGGATCACTGATCATCTCATGTATGTGGGGTTCCCATACATATGAAATTAAATTTGATTCTCCTATTAATCTGTTTATGTCATTTTAATTTTTTGACCAGCAAAAGAACCAGAAAGAAGGGAAGGGGGAAGAGAAATTTTCCCCTTCGCAACAGTTTCAAGAGGAATATAAGAACATTAATAGAGTATCCCTCAGTTTGATAGAACTATGAATTTAATTTCACTCTCACCTATATCCTATTTCTTTTGGCCTTAGAGCCATGTGCATTAATGGAGGTTAAGGACTTATCAATGTTAACATAGTTGCTGAAAACAATTCAAATGCAGTAACATTCAGAGGACTTTTTAAATGCAAAGGTTTTTTCTTTTGCAATAGAAAAATTGATTTCTTAAATATCTTGGATATTTTCATGCTAATATTTTATTGGAAAACATGAATGGTGGGGAATGGTAGCTTATTAATTGCAGTTAGCCAAACATGAAAAATCTAAATGTTCTCAATTTTAGTTTAACAACACTGAAAAGAATTTGGTACAATAAACATGTCAAGGAAATTGCATATCATAGACTAAACAAGACAAGCAGCATGCACTGACTTAATTAGAAGCACATGTAAATGTTCACAAGAGCTTGAAAACCCTGGTTTCCTTGTTAAAGACCTCATACCTCAGAAGAATACACAAATGAAACAATTTATAAATTAAGATAAAACATTAAAGTCCTATAGTTTAAAGTTTTCCTTGATACTTATTTGCTTTACATACATATTTGCTTACTCTTTGATAATAACTCTTCTCTATAATTTTACCATATCTATTCTTTTCACATAATTCAGGCCGTTTCTCCTGCTCACTAGTATTTCAAAGGTGTTAGAGAAGATAGCAGTTAAAATTATAAGTGTATCTTACTTTCGTGTGTGTGTGCACACACACACATATATATTCCAAGTTGAATTATTTAATTTTACTTTTATAAGTAATAAAAATAATAGCATTATTTTTATGATAACTGCAAACAGAAATTCTGTCTAATGTCTTTATGAAAAACAAGATGTCCGTATTCTTAACAACTGAACAAGTTTTAAGGTTGGTGTTGAAAAAACTGACATTTCTCTTAGTATATTAATATATAATAACTAAATTTGCTGATTTCAGTCCATATCACCAGAGTAAGAGTGTTTTCTATATGCAAGAAAAGATTTTTTGTCTATGGGAGGGAAGCTTTTTCTCTCCCAACAATGTTAATTTTGCTTCCCTAGAGCTTTCTCTTCACATCTAGACCCCCTTTGCTCTGAGACCTTTTACAGTAGCAGAACTGAACTTGACCTAAAGGCACACCTATAGATTTTTGTTATATAGTCTTCTCTCCCTCCTTTTTCCCCTTTCTAAAGTCTTCAAAATGGATGCTATGGCCATCCACAGCCTTTATCATTTCTGATGTGGCTTGAACTTTGGGCAGCAGAAGATCAGTTGAGTGGTTCTTGATTGCCAGTGACTGAAGAAGCTGTGAGGGTTGATAAAAGATGAGACTATTTTCTTTGGGGTAATGAGATGTTTACAATGAACTGTAAAACTGAAGCATTAAAGTTTTCAAAGTAATTTGGGGAGAATAGACCACTTTCCATTCAACCAATAAGGTCCTTTGGGCTGCGTTCCAGGATGAAAGGGAAACCTGACCCAAGGGTGACTGCACAGGAGAAAACGTGTGGACTATTGTTACCACAGGTTACCACCTGTGGTCAAATGTCAAATGTCATTTGACTATAACTGAATTGTATCATGTTACTAGCATCCATATAAGAAGGTTGTATTGCTACTAACATTGGGGCCAAAAAAAAAGCAAATTAGTTTGGACATTACTAGAGGGGGGAAATCACATTTGGGACAGGAGGATTAGAGAGAAACTGAAATTTATACTCCAAAATTAGAATATATTCGCCCAGTGACCACAATCCAGGGGAGAATCCTACACTTGGGGGAGATATACATCTAGGCAAAAAATGAGCACAAAAGCTAGGACAAATTCTCCTAAGGGGCATCTAGAAAGGAATCCCTTGTACCCTTATTTAGAAGCAAGAGGTGATGAAGTAATTATTTTTCCCCTGAAGTGAACTTTTTCAGACACTTTTGGGGGGATCTGAATTTTTTTGCCATCATTCTCTGTTGACTAGCCACCCCACCTCACCTCCATCTGACTACATTGTTTGTGCTGAGAAATCCCAAGACATGTTGGTCTAATTCACAGATGTACCCCTGGGTACCTTGCAATTATTGCTCCATAATTTTTTTTGAAGAAAGGTTTATAAATGTGTCAATAAAAATTGTTCCAAGGTTAAATTCATTAGATGAAACCTAGGTAAAAGCAAGTGAAACAAGTTTCTTTATGGAAGGATTCCTACTGCCAATTGTGAACCTCCAAGAGAAGTTCATTGTTTACTTTTTGTTCAGGTGTTTTTCACTACTTTCACAGTCCACCTGTTATCATCTACTCAGTGTTCCATGTTCCCTTTCACCAGAAACATCAATTGACCAATGGACTGGGACAGCTCCTTTGGCAAAAATGCCTTTAAAGTAAAAACAGGAAATCCATTTGGCTACCACAGCCCAGATAGACCTACCTTCATGAGAACCCCAAATCATTTTATCCCTTTGTTGACCATGCAAATTTCTAACTTTGCAATTTATATTTTGCATATATATATTTATATATCACCATGCCACCAATAATTATGATTATGAGAGGTTAAAGATCTCTCCCTTATAAATCAATAAACTGGCATTTTGATTTACGAATTTATCTTTTGTGAATTTGACCAACATGAAACTGAACCCTCCTAGATAAAATCATGACCAATCAGTTGTCTGGTGCTGGAAGACTCAAGCACAAAGCCTCAGTCAAAGTACAACATGACTGAACAGCCCCCTGGCTGATATGACTTTACCTACAATTCCAGAAAATTTTAAAAGTAGCTGCATAAAATCATCATAGAACTCAAAAATATATCACAGAACATTGCTATTTGTATCCCTATAGGTCTCTGTTGAGAATGGTCCTTTGTCTGGATAAAAACACTAATCAGTGATAAATTAATGCATGCATTCATTCATTTATTTACCAACTGTGTATTGAGTACTTTCTCTGTGTCATGCTTGTCCTGGTGCTAGAGATACACTGATGAATAAGAGAGTTTCTGCTCTCAAGTTGCTCAGAGACCAGAGAAGTCAGACCAAAATATGAAATAAAATTAAATTAAGATTAAAACGCCCTCCATAATACAGTAAGTGTTATGATAAAATTTGTTTATGGTACTGAGGAACACATAAAGAGCCATCTCTTGAAGTCAGGGAGAATAGAATCTTAGAGGTACTAACCCTTGCTGAGCCATGAATGGTATGGATGGATATCACAGCATCCTTCAGTTTTGCAGAATACATATTAATTACCTATCAAATATAGAATTCCCCCTAAGTAATGGAACAAAGTATAATCACCAGCAAGAAAGCACTACTTTAAACTAACTTCTCTCAAGGGTGCACTGAAGTTCAGCTGAAAGTGGAGAAGTTTAAGAGTGTGAGCACCTCTTGGATTTGTACCCTGGTTATTTTTAAGGTGTTCTGTGAGCTTTCTATTTATTAAACTACACCTAGTGAAACAGTTTACCTGGATTATGTTAGCATGGTTACTAGCAGAAAGGTGTTTGTAGAGTTAACATGTAATGTCATTTGAAGATTCTAATTCTCACAGAGAAAACATGTTTTTACTTGGCATCCCTTATGTAAGAAACCATAAAAAATTTTTGTCCTAGAATTTAGCACCAAGAAAAAAAATCTTTCCAGACAAATTCAGATTTGACTTTTAATATACAAAAATTATGATTCATCTCATGTTTCTTTCCTTTTGTAGTGAGAGAACAGATAAATGGGGGGTTCAGTTGTATGACTATCTCCCCATAGATCCCTGAAGAAATAGTTTTCTTCTTCTAAATTATTTCTGATCATACTTGTCATTTGATTAAGTCATATATTCTTTTACATATTCACACACCACAAACCATTAAAAATGCTTTGAAGTTAAAAGCATTCTAAGTTATTAATCGATAAGTAAATGGACAGATGAATAAATGGATAGGCAAGTGGTTTCAGAAATAAATAGATAGATCCTCAAATATAGTCAATGTTAGTGCTGTATTATGCTTTTCTACATGTTTTAATCAACAAAAATATTAATTATTACTAAAACAATTAATAAAGTATATTCTATATCCAAGAATGTGCTTAGTTTTTAATAATTCATACAAATCACCAGGATATACATATTTTAATCACAGCACTAATGAACTAAATTTTTTATTGCACTTAGAATGGTACCTGGCATACAGAAAATGCTACTACATATGCACTTCTTACATAAATTGTCCTAAAAAATATTACAAATAGTCGTTAAAACTTGAGAATTACCGAGAAGTTTAATTATAATAGTGTACAACAGATGATAGCTAGACTTATCATGGTGATTATTTTGTAGTGTATAGAAATAGCAAATCAACTATGTTGTACACCTGAAACTAATATAATATTGTAAATCAATATACTTTAATTTAAAAAGAGAGAGAAATATAGTGTTTGAAAAGAATCTAGTAGTTGAATTTTTGTCTCATATATGTAACATATCTTGAAAAAATCTGTAAAGGTACATAATACCAACTTAAGTGTATAGAATATTAGGTGAGCTTCAAAGTAAAAAAATATTGTGTCTTATTCTTTAAGTTTAAGAAATTGAAATATTCAACAACACTGGTAATGTTGCATTAAAAATTATGATAAAAATGTAAGGCTAACTTTTCTTCAGTAAATTAATAATTTGTAGATAGAAGTATCTGTTTACAAATGTACATATTTACCCCTTATTCACTATCTCTTAATCACTATTACTCTACTTTCTTTTTCTGTAACAACTTTCACTTTTTTAATATCCTTATATGCTATTAGAAAAGCAACACACATACAAACACACACAAAAAAGTAAAGAACTTACTACCAACTTCATTATGAGTCATATATAAAGCTTGTACTGAGTCATATACTTGTATTTACCTGTCATATACTTGTCATATACTTGTATACACATAACATATACCTGTTATGTATAAGTTTGTAAATATCCTTTGTAATTTGCAGAATAAAATTTATATTTTATGTATTTTGCATATATATATAAAACTGTGCATGGTTAACTGAGAAAAATACAAGTATTCCAAGAAAAAATGGTAAATATTATTTAATACTTCCTAAAATCCTTCAAATAATATTTAAATAAAGCATCATTGTCTCTTTTGTGTTGTAATATTCACATTTAAAACAAATTTGCCTCAGGATAGAACATCAGTAGAACACTTCCCAAGAGAAGTTGCAAAACACCTCTTACTGAGTCTGAAATATTAAAAAACTGGTTCATTCTGACCACCAGGGATTAGTACAGAGCCAGTACACAATGTGCAATAGCATATATTGGTATTATTAATACATAAGTAGGTTCATAATTTTACCAAATATCCGGGCACTCTTGAAACTCAAAGAAGTAAATGTGGGACAAGCAAAAAGAAGACACAAAGTCTCTCAGGCTCTGGATATAATAGCTGTTATACTAGGAGCCTGAGGGTGAAAAAGCAGAAAGGAATCAATATTCTTCAGAGAGTATTCTCCAAATTCTTCCATCTTAAGGGACAGCTATAGGCGTGATAACATTTGACTAAAGAAGAGATTATAAAGAAGTGGTTTTATAAAAAATTGAAGTGTGATTTCTCTGAGCCTCATTCATGGAATGCAGGGGCAGAATCACTGTCAAAGTTAGACCCAAAGGAGCTTTCTACAATTCATTAAAAAGAAACACCTCCTAGGGGTCTAACGGGCAATGAGAACTCTGCGCTCCAGTTAGAAACTAGAAGAGGCTAGAAACCCAATTGGTATCAAATTTTATCCCAATGGATTACAAGGATATTAGCAATATACTTGCCTACACACAGGACCTAGATTCTAACAATGAAGCATATAGCTGGAGTAGAATCTAAAAGAGGTCCTTTTATTTAGTGTCTGTAGCATCTTCCAAATCCAGGTAAGTTACTTAGCCTTAAATTTGAACCTAGTTTTATATATATTACACATTGTGGAGTACAGTATACATTTTAGTATACATAATACACTTGGATATTGCACACCTATGTGAAAAGTTCTGTACTTTTAAAACTGACATGATAACAAATCCAACTTCAGGTGTCATATATGAAATGGGAAAGTTACTATCAAAGCACAGGGAAGGAAATTCTCAACTGTATCCTCTTTAGTCTAACAACAACTTCTAATCTTCTGTTTGATAACCAGGCTTCTGTTTAAGCCAAATGTGAATAGATCTCTTCTCTACCACTGATTAGCTCTAATAGGACCTGTTTCCTCATCTATAACATGGAAATAATAAGAATATCTACCCCACAGGAGTAGTCTGTAGAGTTTAAAGGAGGACAATTTGTGTAAAACGTTTATTAACATGCCCTAGAAACAAGGACTGTCCAATAGAAATATAATGCTAGTTATAAATAACCACATAAGTAATAGTAAATATTCTAGTAGCTACATTTTTAAAAAGGTTAAAAGGAAGTTAATTTTAATTATATATTTTATTAATCTAATATATCCAAAATATTATCATTTTAGCAATCAATATAAAAATTATTAATGAAATATTTTATATTTTTTCCTGCAATACCTTTTATATCTGATGGATTTTTTATGCTTGAGTACATCTCAGTTTAGTTTCGCCCCATTTCAGTACTCAATAGCCACATGGGACTAGTGACTACTGTATTGAACAAGGCAGATCTAGGATATAGTTAACACTCAACAAATATTTATTAGTGCTAATTATTGTAGTAGTATTTGAATTACTATTACTATTACAATATTCTTACAATAATCCTAAGCAGTGTTTATAACTATTTATATGTTGGGGCTCAGTGCAAGTCACTCCAAAATATGACACAATGGCATATTGATTATTTTGAATTAAATTTACTGGAGAAAGAGGCAACACAAGAGGGACACTCTGGCCCTCCTTTCTGTCTCCCTGAAAGCAGGAAATAAATCTCCCATGTGAAGCCTGCATTCCCTGTATCTGGAAGTAGAAGGACACCCTTACCATAAAAGATAGGAAATTCAGGTGGAAAATCCTGTATAAACAAATCTTGTTACATTAATTTACCACCCCAAGTCCAAATTCTGTTTAGATTCTTCACTAACTGAGCACCCAAAACCTAAGTTTCTTTGTCCTTGTCAATTCCTCACAAATTCATTGTTTCTTTGTCTAAAAAGCTACCTGTTTTGGCCACTCCTTAGGTCTCATTTCTATAAGAACTAAAATTTGTGCCTTTTTCTCCTGTTAATCTATCTTGTGTTAATTTTGCTATTAGTCCAAACACAAAAACTCAAGAAGAGTAGAAGGGGAAATTTTTCCTTCCCTGATGCATAGAATTTAAAATCTCTTGCTAATTTTCAAAATATGAAAGCCTCCAGTGATGTTACAAAAACGAATAAAAATATAAAAGCAGATATGCATGTTAATATGTTAGGAAAAATTACAGAAGAAAATTTTCGAAGAGCACAACAAATGTTCCAAGGGGAAAAAACTGTATGGATATGAGGAAAATTTCAGATAGATTATATATTTCAAGAAAAGGTTTTTTTAAAAAGCAAGATTTTGGGCTTCCCTGGTGGTGCAGTGGTTGAGAGTCCGCCTGCCGATGCAGGGGACACGGGTTCATGCCCCAGTTCGGGAAGATCCCACGTACTGTGGAGCGGCTGGGCCCGTGAGCCATAGCCGCTGAGCCTGCGCGTCTGGAGCCTGTGCTCCGCAACAGGAGAGGCCACAACAGTGAGAGGCCCGCATATCGCAAAAAACACAAAACAAAACAAAACAAAAAAAAAGCAAGATTTAAGGCTGTAAGACATAGGTTTAAATTTTTACTTATAGCAAACATAGTGGGAATTTTTAACTGAAAACCCTGTTTGCTTATTATCCAAAAAATCTAGATAAATGTAAAAGCCTTAGTAAGGCAACTTAGATATACAGTTTTGAATTAAGCAAAATCAGAGCTGTACAAGACCTTCTAGAAAAAAATTATTTTATAAGTCAGGTAGCTTCATTGAGAATAAAATTTAGCCTGAAATTCTAAAGTTACATGCAGGCCTTGTTACCAGATTGTAAGGGAGGAACTTCCCAGGACACTGAGCCTTCCTAGGGCTGGTTGAGTCCACTTCCCTAACTCCACAATGCAATCTGTCTCTCACCCCAATCTCCTTCTGGCAAACCCCTGATTATGCTTGAGCTATCAACCTAGCCTTTCCTTCCTTTGGGAAGTTTTCCCTGACCCTGAAAGACCCTGATATATGTTTATGGAACACTCTTTTACCTTTTTGGTATTTCTTACCACAGTGTATTTCAGTTCCAAGGATATGTGTTGATTCCTTTTTTTTCCTTGAAACTCCTTTTTTTTTTTTACTTGTTTACTTTCTGTCTCTAAGGGATATTATAATTTCCTATGCTTTCAACTATCTATGCATATAGATTATAAATATATATCTAAAACCTGCTAGAATTCTCCACTTTAAAATGCACAAAACTAAAATTATTATCCTACCTTTTCAAAACCTACTCCTCCTCCTGACTCCTCATTTTTTTTTTAATAGCCTCACTGTTATCTTTGTTACAAAGGAAATCTTAAATTCATTTTTGGTTCTTCCTTTCCCTATACCATCCAGACTAAATATAGGCCCTGTAGGGAAGAAAAATTTGCCACCCCAAAATGTCTCTTTGGCATAAGGATTATTTCAAGCTGAAAACAAGCAAGACCCAAAAGACTCAGGAAGAAACTTTGATATTCCTACTAACTGCCTAAAAAATTTTAGATAAAGGGCCTGTTTCTGGAATAGAGCTATCACTAGAGATATCTGCAAAGAATATGAGCTAGGTGTGATGGGGGAAACTCAGTAGGGCCTAGAGATCAGAGTGGACTCTGTCCCACTGTCTCTGCATGGCCCTACAACTATTTACTTACCAAACATTTGCTTTTCCATCTCCTTGTGAATTGCCTTCCTCCCGTTTGAAGTCCCAAACCACTACCTCAACATAATCTTTTGTCTTTAGCTGAAGGTATTTAAGGTGAGGGCTATGGCCATTTTGGTGTGTTCACTTTCCTAGGTCTCTCCCATGTACACATGTTATTAAACTTTTGCTTGATTATCTCCTGTTAATCTGTTTCATGTTATAGCTGAATATAAATTTTAAAATTTAGCAACTAACCTTCTCTTTTAACTCATGCATTAAATAAAATAATGTACACATGCTGTTTCTCTCTGTTAACTATGCCAATATGTTCTATCCTATTTTGCTACTTCTTATCTTGAGTCACAGGTGCATAGGATCAAGTGGTCAGCAGAAAAACAACTAGAACATCTTGACAAGAAGCAGACAGC
Source organism: Stenella coeruleoalba (assembly GCF_951394435.1). NCBI lineage: Eukaryota > Metazoa > Chordata > Mammalia > Artiodactyla > Delphinidae > Stenella > Stenella coeruleoalba. Next base: position 74,915,725 of record NC_137157.1, read on the forward strand.
CACAATGGCCATGAATCATGAAAATATCAAAACAAGTGGCACCATCCCAGTGAGGTCTCAGTCCTGCAACCCACACTCTCAAAATTCTCCTTAAATAGACCTTCCCTCTTTCAGAGAGTAAGATGGTACTTTTCAAGACATTAGTCTGCTACCCTCCTCATTTGCTGGCAAATTAATAAATTTCTCTTTCCTTTACCCTCATAACTTTGTCCTCATTATTCTCATCTGGCATCAGGGAGAAGGACTGAATTTTCAGTTACAAATTGGTGAGTCAGCCAGGAGACACCTCAGCACCGCAGTGGTGTGCATCTCGCTACTGACCTCCAACGTTGGAGCAGGGAGGGGCCATGTCAGGTTGCGCTTTGAGCCCTTGCTAGCAGGAGTGCTGCCTCCCAGGGAGAGATTGAGGGTCTGGTAGGCCCCATTTAGCTCCATGGAACTTCTGTCTCTCTCCCTAAATAGGGCACTGTCTCCTGCACTTGAACCTTCTTTGAGGAAAAGGAAACAGATTTTGGAAGAGTCATGACACCTTGGCCATTTGGGTAAGTCTCCCCGTGTGCACACTGAGACCCTTAATTCCACAATTTTAGGGAAGGTTGTGAACCTTCCAGCCCCTTATAGGGCACTTGTGGCACTGTTGGTGTGGACGTCATAGTTGAGTGGGACTAGAGAATCCAGGGAAGTCATTCCCTTTTGTTCTTTTTTGAGTTTTGAAAGGTTCCCATTTGTTTAGCTAGCCTTGGTTTTGATATATTTGGGGTTCAGTTCCTTTTTGTTGCTCTTTTGTCATTTGTCTACTTTTAAACATGGGAGACAACATGTCAGTTCCATCTGAAAGTCTCTTGGGAAGAATTCTGGCCAAATGTCCAACTTATAGCTATAAGCCTATGTCTAAAAGGAAAATGTAAAATTAGAGTTCTATTCCATTTTTTAGTTGTTTCTTAGAGTGTACTTTACACAACTGGGAGATTTTTAGTATGCTCCTAGAAAGAGAAAGAAAGATATTTTTTAAATACTGCATGGTCACAATGTTCTTTAGACTCCACAGAAAAATGGCTGAGATGAAGTTTTTCATTCCAAAACTGTTTCTTTTTGCACATGGAGTTAGAGAAAGCTGGCTTGATAAAATATTTTTTTCAGAATTCTGATCCTGTAAGAAGAAAAATATGCCTAGGAAAAGCTTGAAATTAACTCTTATCATGTCATTGAAATATAAACACAGCCCACCTTACCTGAGATGTCACCTTGGTTTAATAAGTAGAACTTCAAGCCAAGGGGAAAAAAAGGACAAAGAGGTTATTATGTCTCAGTATGTGTCTATGTCTTTGGATAATATTGCTGAGGTTAATTTGTAAATAAGCTCTATTTATTTGACTTAAAAAAAAGTGAGTGCTTACAAATCAAACATTTCTAAATACAAGAGAAACTAAGATAACTAAATTTCAGGTTCACATGATCTGGGGAATATTCAGTATTAAATTAATATCTAGTATTAAAGTCAATTTAAGTTTGTTTATATGTTAATACAGGCACATCTTTAGAAACATCAACATTAAATATAGTAATTTTAGTGTACCCGGATTTACCAAAAGTCAATAAGTTCATACTATCTCTGTTGCAATATTTGCCAGCAAGAAAATTAACTTGGTATGGGATAAAAAACTTTTGAGTGAACACTTTGGTAATAATTGTGCTTTAGAAATGTTTACTAAAAAATAGTTTGCCCAGATTTTTAGTAACTTGAAATTTTAGAGTTTTGTTAAATTTGGTTAATTGATGAAACCTCATTGAATGTCTAAATCATTTTTAAGATAAAATACTGGAACACTGATTGCTGAATAAATCTAAATTTACCTACTCTTTCTTCTTACAAGAGGGAAACTAAAGATGTTTGGGTTTATTAACCATGCATTTTGTACCACATACTAGAGAAATTATGCTATGAGAAAAATGTATGTTTTTGGAGATTATGAAATATATTCTAAAGTTTGCTAATCAGGAAATGCTGATATCACAACTAGTTACATTACTTGTTTCTTGGTTTTGTTAAGGTTTCTAAGGATTAAAAAATTATTATATGTAACTAAAGCTACTAAAATAATAAGGGAAACATTTCAGTGTGTAAAGAAAGTAGGATATGTGTTGTCAGTAATAGAAGATATGATGACTGGAAATATATTTGTTGGGGGAAAAAAGGAGAATAATTTTGTCCTGGAGCTGGTAGTTTATGGATAAAAAATAAGGAACAAGTTAATATGGATACATAAAGTTATAAAAGGTTTACAGGAAAAGAACCTTGAAAAAAGGAATTTTATATGGTCAGGATTGATTAAGATTAGATTGAATTTAATTAAATTAATGAATTTTGTTATTAGCAGTAAGCTGATACAAGACTAGAATTTGGTTTTCTCTCTGTGTTAAAAAAACAAAGGTTTCTTGGAATGCTGCTTTTGATAACAGATTTTGTAAATCTCTTTGCCTTTAAGTGATATTTATTTGTTTTTGAAATCTTTTATTACTCTGGTTGAGTAAATAAGTATTGTTTCAAAATGACCTATGATTCTATTGAACAAATGTTTTGAAACTTTTTGATATTTTTGACAAACTTCCCAAATGTCAAATTCTAGTTAAGGTCTTTCTGACCTCCAGCTAACATTGAGGTGCTTCAGAGGCCCCTGAGGCATCTCAGAAAAACTATTAAACTAAATAGGATTATTTGGTAGGTTAAATTACAAGGGAAGCATTGTCAAATAAAAGGTAACATTAAGCCTTCTTAATGTTATATCTCTGTATATATATATTATGGGAGTTACAGAAATTATATCAAATTCCTGGAAATCTTATATGACCTGACATAAAATGTTATCTGTAATCAAAACTGAGGCTCACACTGAACCTGAGTATTAGGGAAATGTCTTAACTGACTTTCATGCAAAGCCAACAACAACAGAATCTGTAAAGATTATGGCACACATAAATAAAGTCCATTCTGCTTCTACAAAAATTTAATGCCTCATTTTCAGACCTTTGCCATACTGATGTCTTTGTAGCATGACAACAGTCTGATCCTAAATCAGAGAAATTAAGATGGGTAAACAATAGCTGTGAGTTAAACAGTCAGGGCTATGGGAAATCCAAGGTGGTCATTTGGTTCTTCCTGGCTCCCTGGCAAGCCCCATTTTTTATTTGATAGGTTAAAGCCACCCCTTGCTGTAAGACTGATGCCCTCACATTGAAAAAAAAAGGGTTAGAAAATGTATTTTCCACTTAGAGTATACTTTCTACAATCTTAATTTGACTATATTTGGTAAAAATAAGGATAATTTTAGAAAGAACAGATTATGTTTCAATAGATATTAATTCTAGTTTTGTTAACTAAGATCAGTGTTTACTAACACTCACTTCCCAAATAGCATTTTGTTCTTATGTTACATTATTGTAAAGTTTGAGTTATTAAGAAGATATTCTAAACTTTTTTCTGAAGCTGATCACTGTAATCTATCTTTGGATAAAGATTAGGTGCCCCTTGATCTATAACCAAGGGATTATACATACTGGAAAAAACATCATTTAAAGGACTGTCTCCAACCTAGGTGAAAGACTTCTTATCAGGCGTTCTTAAGTGCCTCAAGCACAAAGAAACTGAGGGGAATTAACTCTTAAATTTATATTTCTCACTTAACAAGGGGCTCTGCATTGGACTGTCTATAAAAAAGACTGCTAACACCAAATGACACTCACACCAGGAAGAGAAGAAGACAACAGCACGGGTAGGCAACTGACCCAAGAATGTGGACCTGGACTATAAGAACCATCCAACTAATTTACTTGAACTGTTTACAAAATGTTTGTCTTCCTATCAAAATGGAAAGCTATTGCAAGAAAATCCTCTAGTGAAATTGTGAAAGTATAACTATTCATGACATGCATCACTGCTTACTTTGAGTATACTGCTAAAAGCACATGTACAATGTTTGAATGACAATTTGGTATAATTGATAAAATGTATAGCCTATAAAGTGTTTTCCTGTCAGCATACCTCCCTGTATTTGCTTGTTATATCTGATTAGTTTTCCCCCAATGTGGAGAACTAAGCAAACATATAAAGAAAAAGTAAGCCTAGCACCCAGGGACATGAATGGATTGGAGTAGGCAGCTCAAGCACTCTAACAACAATGGAAAAGTATATGGATTATCAATACTTTTTAAGGAGTGATTTGCATCTAAAAGGGGAAAATGATGGAGTAAATGTTCACATATTGCAGTATGGGAAAGTCTTTCTGGCTTATACATTATTTTGAACTTTAGGCTAACCAAAACAGCCTGTTTTGGGCCTACTAAACATACTTTGTACATCTACTTTAACCATTTAAAAAAATACATTTAAAAATCAAAGTTGAGGAGGAGTTCCAAGAGGGCAGAAGAGTAAAACGCAAACATCACCTTCCTCCCCACAGATACATCAGAAATACATCTACATGTGGAACTGCTCCTATAAAATACCTACTGAACACTGGCAGAAGACCTCAGACCTCCCAAAAGGCAAGAAACTACCCATGTACCTGGGTAGGGCAAAAGAAAAAACGGAGACAAAGAATAGGGACGAGACCTGCACCAGTGGGAGGGAGCTGTGAAGGAGGAAAGGTTTCCACACACTAGGAAGCTCCTTCGCGGGTGGAGACTGCAGGTGGTGGGGAGGAAGGTTCGGAGCTGCGGAGGAGAGTGCAGCCACAAGAGTGTGGAGGGCAAAGCAGAGAGATTCCTACACAGAGGATTGGTGCCAACGAGCACTCACCAGCCAGAGAGGCTTGTTTGCTCTCCAGTCTGGGATGGGGTCTGGGAGCTGAGGCTCGGGCTTCAGTTGAATTGCAGGGAGAGAACTGGGGTTGGCTGCGTGAACACAGCCTGAAGGGGGCTAGTGCACCACAGTTATCCAGGAAGAAGTCCGGGAAAATGTCTGGAGCTGACAAGGAGGCAAGAGATTTTCTCTTCCCTATTTGTTTCTTGGTGCGCTAGGAGAGGGGATTAAGACTGCCACTTAAAGGAGCTCCAGAGACAGGCGCAAGCTGCAGCTATCAGCGAGGACACCAGAGATGGGCATGAGATGCTAAGGCTCCTGCTGCTGCCACCAAGATACCTGTGAGCAAGCACAGGTCACTCCCCACACCACCCCTCCCGGGAGCCTGTGTAGCCTGCCACTGCCAGGGTCCCGTGATCCAGGGACATCTGCCCGGGAGAATGCACAGCGTGCCTCAGGCTTGTGCAACATCATGCCAGCCTCTGCTGCAGCAGGCTTGCCCTGTATCGATACCCCTCCCTTCCACGGCCTGAGTGAGCCAAAGACCCCAAAGCAGCTGCTCCTTTGACCCTGTCCTGTCTGAGTGAAGAACAGACGCCCTAGGGCGACCTACATGCAGAGGCAGGGCCAAATCCAAAGCTGAACCCCGGGATCTGTGCAAACAAAGAAAAGAAAGGGAAATTTCTCCCAGCAGCCTCAGAGCAGCAGATTAAAGTCCCACAATCAACTTGATGTACACTGCATCTGTGGAATAACTGAATACACAAGGAATCATGCCAAATTGAGGAGGTGGACTTTGGGAGCAAAGATTTATTATTTTTTCCCCTTTTCCTCATTATCTGAGTGTATATGTGTATGCTTCTGTGTGTGATTTTGTCTGTATAGCTCTACTTTTACCATTTCTCCTAGGGTTCTGTCTGTCCGTGTTTTTTGTTTTTGTTTTACTTTTTAAATTTTTTTTCTTAATAACTATTTTTTATTTTCTATCTTAATAACTTTATCTTATTATATTTTACTTTATTTTTATCTTCTTTCTTTCTTTCTTTCTTTCTTTCTTTCTTTCTTTCTTTCTTTTTTCTCCCTTCTATTCTGATCCCTGTGGATGAAAGGCTCTTGGTGCTCCAGCCAGGAGTCAGTGCTGTGCCTCTAAGGTGGAAGAGCCAACCTCAGGACACTGGTCCACAGAGACCTCCCAGCTCCACATAATATCAAATGGCAAAAATCTCCCAGAGATCGGCATCTCAATGCCAAGACCCAGCTTCAATCAACAACAAGCAAGCTACACTGCTGGACACCCTATGCCAAGCAACTAGCAAGAAAGGAACACAACCCCATCCATTAGCAGAGAAACTGCCTAAAATCATAATAAGTCCACAGACATGCAAAAACACACCACCAGACGTGGACCTGCCCACCAGAAAGACAAGATCCATCCTCTTCCACAAGAACACAGGCACTAGTCCCCTCCACCAGGAAGTCTACACAACCCACTGAACAAACCTTAGCCACTGGGGACAGACAACAAAAACAACGGGAACAACGAACCTGCAGCCTGTGAAAAGGAGACTCCAAACACAGTAAGTTAAGCAAAATGAGAACACAGAAAAACACACAACAGATGAAGGAGCAAGGTAAAAACCCAATAGACCTAACAAATGAAGAGGAAATAGGCAGTCTACCTGAAAAAGAATTCAGAATAATGATAGTAAAGATGATCCAAAATCTTTGAAATAGAATAAATACAAAAAATGTTTAACAAGGACCTAGAAGAACTAAAAAGCAAACAAACAATGATGAACAACACAATAAAAGAAATTAAAAATTCTCTAGAAGGGATCAATAGCAGAATAACTGAGGCAGAAGAACGGATAAGTGACCTGGAATACAAAATAGTGGAAATAACTACTGCAGACCAGAATAAAGAAAAAAGAATGAAAAGAACTGAGAACAGTCTCAGAGACCTCTGGGACAATATTAAATGCACCAACATTCGAATTATAGGGGTTCCAGAATAAAAGGAGAGAAAGAAAGGGACTAAGAAAATATTTGAAGAGATTATAGTTGAAAACTTCCCTAATAAGGGAAAGGAAATAGTTAAGTCCAGAAAGCGCCGAGAATCCCATACAAGATAAATCCAAGGAAAAACACGCCAAGACACATATTAATCAAACTATCAAAAATTAAACACAAAGAACAAATATTAAAAAAAGCAATAACACAGAGGGGAATCCCCATAAGGTTAACAGCTGATCTCTCAACAGAAACTCTGCAAACCACAAGGGAGTGGCAGGAAATATTTACAAGTGATGAAGGAGAAAAACCTACAACCAAGATTACTCTACCCACCAAGGATCTCATTCACATTTGGTGCAGAAATTAAAATCTTTACAGACAGGCAAAAGCTAAGAGAATTCAGCACCACAAAACCTGCTTTACAACAAATGCTAAAGGAACTTCTCTAGGCAGGAAAGACAAGAGAAGGAAAAGACCTACAATAACAAATGCAAAACAATTAAGAAAATGGGAATAGGAACATACATATCGATAATTACCTTAAATGTAAATGGATTAAATGCTCCAACCGAAAGACAAAGACTGGCTGAATGGATACAAAAACAAGACCCGTATATAGGCTGTCTACAAGAGACCCACTTCAGGCTTAGAGACACATATGGACTGAAAGTGAGGGGATGGAAAAAGATATTCCATGCAAATGGAAATCAAAAGAAAGCTGGAGTAGCAGGCCTCATATCAGACAAAATAGACTTTAAAATAAAGACTATTACAAGAGAGAAGAACACTACAAATGATCAAGGTAGTGATCCAAGATGAAGATATAAAAATTGTAAATATTTATGCACCCAACATAGGAGCACCTCATTACATAAGGCAAATACTAACAGCCATGAAAGGGGAAATAGAAAGTAATATAATCATGGTAGGGGACTTTAACACCCCACTTTCCCCAAAGGACAGATCATCCAAAATGAAAATATATACAGAGATACCAGCTTTAAATGATACATTAAACAAGATGGACTTAATTGATATTTATAGGACATTCCATCCAAAAACAACAGAATACACACTCTTCTCAAGTGCTCATGGAACATTCTCCAGGATAGATCATATCTTGGGTCACAAATCAAACCTTGGTAAACTAAAGAAAATTGAAATCATAACAAGTATCTTTTCTGACCACAATGATATGAGACTAGATATCAAAAACAGGAAAAAATCTGGAAAAAATACAAACACATGCAGGCTAAACAATACACTACTTAATAACCAGGAGATCACAGAAGAAATCAAAGAGGAAATGAAAAATTACCTAGAAACAAATGACAATGAAAACACAAGAACCCAAAACCTATAGGATGCAGCAAAGCAGTTCTAAGAGGGAATTTAAGAGCAATAAAATCCTACGTTAAGAAACAAGAAACATCTCAAATGAACAACCTAACATTACACCTAAAGCAATCAGATAAATAAAAACAAAAACCCCCCAAAGTTAGCAGAAGGAAAGAAATCATAAAAATCAGATCAGAAATAAATGAAAATGAAATGAAGGAAACGATAGCAAAGATCAATAAAATTAAAATCTGGTTCTTTGAGAAGATAAACAAAATTGATAAACCATTAGCCAGACTCATCAAGAAATAAAGGGAGAAGACTCAAATCAATAGAATTAGAAATGAAAAAGGTGAAGTAACAACTGACACTGCAAAAATACAAAGGATCATGAGAGATTACTACAAGCAACTCTATGCCGATAAAATGGACAACCTGGAAGAAATGGACAAATTCTTAGAAATGCACAACCTTCTGAGACTGAACCAGGAAGAAATAGAAATTATGAACAGAAAAATCACAAGCATGGAAATTGAAACTGTGATTAAAAATCTTCCAACAAACAAAAGCCCAGGACCAGATGGCTTCACAGGCAAATTCTAGCAAACGTTTAGAGAAGAGCTAACACCTATCTTTCTCAAACTCTTCCAAAATATAGCAGAGGGAGGAACACTCCCAAACTCATTCTACGAGACCACCATCACCCTGATACCAAAACGAGACAAAGATGTCACAAAGAAAGAAAACTACAGGCCAATATCACTGATGAACATAGATGCAAAAATCCTCAACAAAATACTAGCAAACAGAATCCAACAGCACATTAAAAGGATCATATACCATGATCAAGTGGGGTTTTTCCCAGGAATGCAAGGATTCTTCAATATATGCAAATAAATCAATGTGATACACCATATGAACAAACTGAAGGAGGAAAACCATATGATCATCTCAAGGGATGCAGAGAAAGCTTTTGACAAAATTCAACACCCATTTATGATAAAAAACTCTACATAAAGTAGGTATAGAGGAACTTTCCTGAGCATAATAAAGGCCATATATTACAAAACCACAGCCAACATCATCCTCAATGGGGAAAAACTGAAAACATTTCCACTAATATCAGGAACAAGACAAAGTTGCCTACTCTCACCACTCTTACTCAACATAGTTTTGGACATTTTAACCACAGCAATCAGAGAAGAAAAAGAAATAAAAGGAATCCAAATTGGAAAAGAAGTAAAGCTCTCACTGTTTGCTGATGACATGATACTCTACATAGAGAATCCTAAAGATGCTACCAGAAAACTACTAGAGCTAATCAATGAATTTGGTAAAGTAGCAGGATACAAAATTAATGCATAGAAATCTCTGGCATTCCTATACACTAATGATGAAAAATCTGAAAGTGAAATTAAGAAAATACTTCCATTTACCATTGCAACAAAAAGAATAAAATACCTCGGAATAAACCTACCTAGGGAGACAAAAGAGCTGTATGCAGAAAATTATAAGACACTGATGAAAGAAATTAAAGATGATACCAACAGATGGAGAGATAAGCCATGTTCTTGGATTGGAAGAATCAACATTGTGAAAATGACTCTACTACCCAAAGCAATCTACAGATTCAATGCAATCCCTATCAAGCTACCACTGGCATTTTTCACAGAACTGGAACATAAAATTTCATAATTTGTATGGTGACACAAAAGACCCCAAATAGCCAAAGCACTCTTGAGAACAAAAAACAGAGCTGGAGGAATCAGGCTCCTTGACTTCAGACTATACTACAAAGCTACAGTAATCAAGACAGTATGGTACTGGAACAGAAACAGAAATATAGATCAGTGGAACAGTCTAGAAAACCCAGAGATAAACCCACACACATATGTCACCTTATCTTTGATAAAGGAGGCAAGAATATGCAGTGGAGAAAAGACAGCCTCCTCAATAAGTGGTGCTGGGAAAACTGGACAGGTACAGGTAAAAGTATGAAATTAAAACACTCTCTAACACCATACACAAAAATAAACTCAAAATGGATTAAGGATCTAAATGTAAGGCCAGACACTATAAAACTCTTAGAGGAAAACATAGGCAGAACACTCTATGACATAAATCACAGCAAGATCCTTTTTGACCTACCTCCTAGAGAAATGGAAATAAAAACAAACACAAACAAATTGGACCTAATGAAACTTAAAAGCTTTTGCACAGCAAAGGAAACCAAAAACAAGACGAAAGGACGACCCTCAGAATGGGAGAAAATATTTACAAATGAAGCAACTGACAAAGGATTAATCTCCAAAATTTATAAGCAGCTCATGCAGCTCAATATCAGAAAACCAAACAATCCAATCCAAAAATGGACAGTAGACCTAAATAGACATTTCTCCAAAGAAGATATACAGGTTACCAACAAACATATGAAAGGATGCTCAACGTCACTAATCATTAGAGAAATGAAAATCAAAACTACAATGAGATATCACCTCACACCAGTCAGAATGGCCATCGTCAAAAAATCTACAAACAATAAATGCTGGAGAGGGTGTGGAGAAAAGGGAACCCTCTTGCACTGTTGGTGGGAATGTAAATTGATACAGCCACTATGGAGAACAGTATGAATGTTCCTTAAAAAACTAAAAATAGAACTACCATATGATCCAGCAATCCCACTACTGGGCATATACCCTGAAAAAACCATAATTCAAAAAGAGTCATGTACCACAATGTTCATTGCAGCTCTATTTACAATCGCCAGGATATGGAAGAAACCTAAGTGTCCATCGACAGATGAATGGATAAAGAAGATGTGGCACATATATACAATGGAATATTACTCAGCTATAAAATGAAACAAAAGTGTGTTATTTGTAGTGAGGTGGATGGACCTAGAGTCTGTCATACAGAGTGTAGTAAGTCAGAAAGAGAAAAACAAATACTGTATGCTAACATATATATATATATATGGAATCTAAAAAAAAAAGAAAAAAGAAAAAAAACTGGCTCTGAAAAACCTAGGGGCAGGACAGGAATAAAGACGTAGAGAATGGGTTTGAGGACACAGGGAGGGGAAGGGTATGCTGGGACAAAGTGAGAGAGTGGCATGGACATATATACACTACCAAATGTATAATAGATAGCTAGTGGGAAACAGCCACATAGCACAGGGAGATCATCTCAGTGCTTTGTGATCACCTAGATGGGTGGGATAGGGAGGATGAGAGGGAGACACAAGAGGGAGGAGATATGGGCGTATATCTTTATGTATAGCTGATTCACTTTTTTATACAGCAGAAACTAAGACACCATTGTAAAGCAATTATACTCCAATAAAGATGTTAAAAAAAATTTTTAAATAAAAAACAAAAATCCACAAAGGATTGTTGTGGGGATTGAATAATGTAATTCATGTTAAAAAAAGAGAAAGTGTCAACTTTATTTCCTTCTGTTTTATGGCTTAATGACATTCCATTGAATATATGTACCACATTTTCTTTATCTATTTATCTATCGATGGACACTTAAGCTGTTTCTATATCTTGGCTATTGTGAATAATGTTGCAATGAACAAGGGAGTGTAGATATCTCTTAGGGATACTCATTTTATTTTCTTTAGATATATACGCAGAATTGGGATTGCTAAATCATAGGTAGTTCTATTTTTATTTTTCTGAGGAATCTTCCTAATATTTTCTGTAATGGCTGTATTAGTTTACATTCTCAACTACAATGTACAAGGGTTCCCTTTTCTCCATACCCTAACCAACATTTGATATCTCGTCTTTTTTTTTTTTTTTTTTTTTTTTTTTTAGCAGTACATGGGCCTCTCACTGTTGTGGCCTCTCCCGTTGTGGAGCACAGGCTCCGGACGCACAGGTTCAGCAGCCATGGCTCATGGACCCAGCTGCTCCACGACATGCGGGATCTTCCTGGACTGGGGCATGAACCCGTGTCCCCTGCATCGGCAGGCGGACTCTCAACCACTGTGCCGCCAGGGAAGCCTGGCTCTTTTCTTTTTAATTTGAATAAAATTCATTGAAAGATTTTAACGTCTTTGGAATGCCAACTGTATTGAAGTCATTTGTTATTGTGAGTATTAATGCCATGTTTCTTTGTGTAAAACAATGGTTTTGTTATTTGTTGCCTTCTATGTCATTCTTTACTGAATGTAGATAGAGGGAGACATGAGACAGCAGACTATCTATAAGAGACAATGAAATAAATGATTTTAAGAAATGAGATTTGCAGCCCTTTAAAAAAGAAAACCCTAGATAAAATGTTTAGAAAACTAATTCTGTCAGCTTCTACTAATTTCTAAAAGTCAAGTTACCCACTTCAATACTGGTCATGCTCCTTTCCAATTCTCTGAATAGACTACACGCAAAGGTAGGAAACTGAAACAATAACCACAATTCCTTTCCAAAGAAGAACCCAAATGAAAAAACTTGGGGCAAGAGTTGTCACTCTACCCAGATTAAAAAAAAAAAAACAGAAAAAGAGGGAGAGAGAGAGAGAATCAGAGTGAGCACACCACGTCACTGTCAAGAATCTAATTACCTGACAGAAACCTTAAGAATCCATGTACCCATTCACTTGTGTTGCTGATGATTAGAACCTGTCTCTGGAAATCTGTTCACAGCTCATTGTATCATGAGAGCAATTTTCTCCTGACTGGAAACCAACCCAAAATATTGTAAAAGGACATTGCAAATTAAATCATAAGGTCATGAAGCACAGTGTAAAGAACATTTACTTTGGAATTAAACAGACCTGGGCTTGAATCCTAATCCCAATCCTTATTAGTTATGTACAAAGGCAGTTCCTCCACTTCTGAGTCTCTTTTTTTCTTTGTCTGTGAAAGACCTATAGTAATACTTACTAAAAACTATAATACTATTTACTACAGTAACATTTACTAGAAATATAATAATATTTACTAGAATATTTATTGTAAATAATATTTGCAACTGGATAACTTGCAAGAAGATAAAACTCAGTACAGTATGAAATATACTTCTATCCACTCCAAGTCATTTCTTCCAGCTCTTCGATAATCATAATCTGTGAGAATCATGTTCTTCACAATATAAATGGTATTGTGGAAAAAAAGGACAACAGACCAAAACTTCTAAAATATTTAATATATGTTTAACTTAATGTTAAGTTAAATATAGACAAATAATGTTTGAAAGACTTCTTCAGTTTAAATATCAAAAATATAGATCCTAAAAGTCTTAAGATGCTTTATTTATTTAGCAGGTTTATATACATTATAGTTATAAGGTAAGTATCTTTATTTTTAATACTGACAAGATCCTCATTCAAAAACCATGTTCAGTTTGAGTCTTTCATGTTTAGGAACAATGAGGAAAGGCAAGAGAATTTGGCATTAAATGGCCTAAAAAGTAAACAAGATAAAGATAATATGTAGCTATTTTCCATTATATTTCAACTCTAAATTGCTGGATTCTTTTTTTTTTTTTGCTGTGTTGGGTCTTCGTTTCTGTGTGAGGGCTTTCTCTAGTTGTGGCAAGGCGGGGGCCACTCTTCATCGCAGTGCACGGGCCTCTCACTATCGCGGTCTCTCTTGATGCGGAGCACAGGCTCCAAAAGCGCAGGCTCAGTAGTTGTGGCGCACGGGCTTAGTTGCTCCGCGGCATGTGGGATTTTCCCAGACCAGGGCTCGAACCCGTGTCCCCTGCATTAGCAGGCGGATTCTCAACCACTGCGCCACCAGGGAAGCTCTATTAAGATTCTTTTTATTCATTTTTTTCCTTCCAATTTCCCAAGAGCTGAACAAGAAGATTTTAAATTAAAGCATTAACTTTCTTCCCAACCACTACAAAAGCAGGGTGAAATGTCTGCTTTGTGTCTACCACTCAGAGTATGAAGCAAGGGAAAATTCTATGTCTGAGAACTAGATAAGCAAAATTCCTGCCCCTTTAAGCTGAGCTTTCCTCTTTCCTTAAAGAAAGGATTCTCGGGCTTCCCTGGTGGCGCAGTAGTTGAGAGTCCGCCTGCCGATGAAGAGGACGCGGGTTCGTGCCCCGGTCCAGGAAGATCCCACATGACGCGGAGCGGCTAGGCCCGTGAGCCATGGCCGCTGAGCCTGCGTTTCCGGAGCCTGTGCTCCGCAACGGGAGAGGCCACAACAGTAAGACGCCCGCGTACCGCAAAAAATAAATAAATAAATAAAAGAGGATTCTTAAATCCTTTAAGAAAATTTCCATAGAATCCTTTAAGAATTCCTTAAGAAAATAGGAACCATATTTCCTATTTATTTCATTCTAAGAGCTGATTGTATGAGGCAGAATGAACAAAATATTCTTTAAAAGATCTGCCTAGTTATATGATTTACATAGCTTAAGATCCCCAAAATTTCTAGTCCCTTATTTGATTTCCATATGAAAAAGAAATACCCTCCTTAAAGTTTGCCATTATTTAAGATATCTTCATATTGATGGGACCACATATTTTTCACTTACATTATAGAAAAAAAAAGTGGAGGAAGGGGAAAGTGAAAGAAAAATAGAGAAAAGAATAAAGAAGGAAAGGGAAAGGAAGGTAACCTCCAATTGTGTAACTACCTTGTTCAGCTACCCTTATCCAAGGTGATCCTTTCATCCTATGAAGAAAAAGATAGGAGCTCTTGCCTTCTTTTACTATTCCAAGTACTTAGAAAAACAGTTCTTTTGTTCATGAATGTTACTTGATTTGTGTTTTGTTAGAACCTCTTTTTCACGAAACAAAATAAGATCTGACCCTTTTCTAGCAGTGAGGAGAGGGAGCCTGGTAAATACCTACCTTCTCAGAGTTGATTCTTGGACCCATTGTTTACAGTGGTTATTTTAGTCTGATAGTCTGCCACTTGAGGAGATAAATATTTTTCTTTCAAACATACAGTGGAACATGAGCTTTGTGTTTTTTCCTTCAAGATAACAAAATTGTTTGTAAAAATGTTTTTTGATTCAGTACAATCGCCCAAGATATGGTCCTGTTGTGTTTTCTATTTGTCACCAACAGTTTCATTATATTTTATAATGGCCTTGGCACACCAGTTATTGCTTAACCCAGTTTTGAACAAGACAGAATTGTCAATTGCTTGCTTGACCTTATTCTTCCACATCTCTACCATTCTTTCATCCACATTCAAAGGAGCCTAATGTAAATATTTCAATTGAATATTGAGAAACTTTTTAAAGAGAGCCATGTTTCAATATTCCTATTAAACCTAAGGCCTTGGCCCCCCTTACTCTGCAGTTTTTTATCTCCCTCCACCCCGCCCCCTTTCCCCATATTCATGGTAACAATCATGTTAACAGTAATTTTAACCTTTTGTTTCATTTCATCCTTTTAAGAGCCTTCTCAAGGAGTTACTTAAGCCTATTAGTTGCAAGGAACAGAATCCACTTCCAACAACCATAAACATATAGGGGGAATTTATGGGAAAGTTAGTGTCTCACAAAACCAAGAGGCAGGAGATGAGGCCTGGCTCCATAAAAGATAGGGACTGGGCAAGGAAACCGGTAACCCCGGTCACCACTCTTTTTTTTGCCTTCATCTGTGCATCTACTCCTTTTATCTCTCCCTCTTCTCATACCTGACTTCACAGAGTCAGCCTGCACATGGACCTTAACTGCCCCATTTCCAGTTCATAAGGCCAATTACTGTTTTTCAAATCAACTTCCAAATTCTGAGAATTGAGAACCTGATAGTTTCCCATCCTAGTCTGTTGACTATAACCAAGGATTCAGAGTCATGTAATTCAAATGTGGCTATGGTGGTCCCATCCTGGGGGTACCAGGTTATCAAAGAAAAGGGATAAGTGCTAGAAAGATCCACCAAGTGTTTTTACTACTAGGACACAGGTTCTGTTGAATTAGCCCCATTTTAAGATGTGAAAACTAAAGCAGTCTTGTCTTAAAAGATAGGTTTTGGCCTTAGCTCTGCCACTAACAAGATTTTGAACTAAGTCAAAATCACTTCAGACTATATAATTTGCAAGTTTCCTTCTAGTATTAAAATATAGTAATCCTATGTTTACCAGAGATTGGTCATTTAAATAGTCAATGCTCCTGTATAGATAATATTTTATAGCTTAATAGTGTAACTTTCCCTGAATATGTTACTCTGGACTAGGCACTATTCTAAAAACCTTATATATATTAACAATACAATTCTGACACAAACTTCACAGATGAAGGGCACAGTACCCCATAATACTGCTCTTACTTCACTTTCCAACCGCAAGCTTGAAGGTTCCCAAGCTATCCTGCACATCTGACCAACTAGATATAAATTCAGTGTTCCCACAACCCCTCAGGTTTGATAACTCTCTAAAACAACACACAGAACTCAGTAAAGCACTATACTTACAATTGCAGTTTTAATTATAAAGGAAACAAATCAGGGCCAGCCAAAAGAAGAGATGCGTAAGGCACAGTCTAGGAGGGTCTTAAAAATAAAGCTTCTGAGTCCTCAGGAAACATCATGCTCCTGCCACATTAATACATGATACCAACTAGGGAAGTTCATCCATACTTCAGGGTGTCCAGTGTTTTTATTGGGTTTCATTACATAAGTATGGTTGATTCAATCACTGACCATATAATTGAGCTCAATTCCTAGCTTCTTTCCCCAGGGGTTAGGAGGTTGTACTACATGGCTCAAAGCCCCAATACTCTAATCATACAGTTGGTCTTCAGCATGACCAACCACCATCCTGAAACTATCCAGGATGAGTTACCTTGTTAGTATAGTTAGCATAAATTCAGGTGTGGTCTAAAGGTCCCAC
Source organism: Stenella coeruleoalba (assembly GCF_951394435.1). Taxonomy (NCBI): domain Eukaryota; kingdom Metazoa; phylum Chordata; class Mammalia; order Artiodactyla; family Delphinidae; genus Stenella; species Stenella coeruleoalba. The sequence goes on from NC_137157.1 coordinate 74,932,677, forward strand.
CATGAATAACAAAGACATTCTTATCACTAGGGAAACTCCAAGGAACCAGGATCAAAGGCCAGCTAAATTATTTATAATACAATATTAACTCATTTAATTCTCATAACAACCCTTTGAGGTATGAACAATTATTTTCCACAATTTTACAAGGCAGAGGGTTGTTAAGTAACTTGCCCAAGGTCCACACAGCTAATGAATGAACAGAAGATCTGACTTCAGAGCCTGTGTTTTTTCATGACACAGACTTTCTCTTCAGTTATTTGGCTTTTGTTTAGAAATCTGATCAAGAAACTCCAAGCCGCAAATTATAGATAGCTCTTCTCTGACTTACCATGTCATACTTGCTAACCTAGAGATAACGACATTCTAGTCTTTTGTGTTTTCAAAAGAAAAAGTATCTTAAATCAATGCTGTTTGTCATCTTCTTCCCTTTAAAACCACAAAATTACTGAGTCATATATCTTTGGGAAATGTGAAGACATGATAGCTTCACAGCCATTATCTTCAAAGTGACTAGGTACAGAGAATGTGGTAAGCATCTTTATCCAACAATGGTTTCTAATATGACATTTGTCAAAGTGGTTAATTCTAGTTACGGCAATAAATGGCCCAAAATCTCAGTGGCTTAACACAATACAGATTTCTTTTTTACCCACTTGAAGTCAGACAAAGGCTGGGCAGCACTCTTCCAGTTGAAATTCAAGGATCTGTGTTCCTTCTACCATGTGATCAAGCCATTCTAGAGCCCTTTTCTTCCAGACACACAAATGAAAGTGAGAGAGAATACTTGGGGAAGGTGAGCCAGATACTAGATCATTTAGCCCAGAAGTGGAATATGTCACTTCAGATCATATTGCATTGTCCAGAACTAGTCAGATGGCCAACTTAATTCCAAAGGAGGCTAGAAAATGGAGGTGCAACACATAGACATTACTCAGCATTGTTAATGGCCTCTGTCACAATCTGTCCTTTAGTAACAAAATATCTATTTGAACCCTCCTTCCTACTTAAGAGAAAACACTCCTCCTCAGTTATCCAATTCAAAGACCCAGTGAGCTTAGTTCCAGTGTTCTTCCACTAGCTTTGGGCATGTTACTTACTCACTCTCTGCTCTGCAAAATTGGGAAAATCTTTGTTCATACCTTAAAGAGGTTTTATGAGAATCCAGTCTCCAAGTCTTATCCATTAGATACAGATGTGATACTTCCAGATGTTTTTTATGAAGAAAATTTCAGGTTATATCCCTTGGCATACACTCAGTATACAATGGTGGTACAGAGATAGGACATTGGCAATGGATGCTCCTTCAGAAAAGAGAAGAATGGAAAACTGAAAGTAGTCACTCATCTATAGTAATTCTGAATTCTGAGGGGAAGACACTGTGAAGTCTCTCTGCCATGGCAGGCAAGAAACTTGCAAACTCTGGTATTGTTGTCTTCTGCAAAGAACTACTGTGTCTGTGTTTCTCCATGATCCTAGGGCTCTACCCTCTGGGAGATCCCCTTAGTCTGATGGCCTTCTTGTGAGGAGTACAGTTGTCAAAGCTACCTTCTCTTTATAGAAGGCTGGGGACACAAGAATTATTTTAAGTTGTGAACAGAAAAGGGCTCTTTATTCCATGTTCTGAGTTTCTTTGGCAATATAACTCCTCCAAAAAACTAGTAGCCTTCATAGTTCTGATTGTGATTAGTAGTTCCATATGCCAGTAGCCATACTCAAAGTTTATCTTGGATATAATTCTCAGCCTAATTTAGCCTATTCTTCTCCCGCAGGTTCCTTCCATATCTCTCCTAACAACCTCATTGTGACTACTTGAGACTATCTATCACATCCTCTGACTCCTCTTTGCACTGAGTCACTTAATTCAACTGAAAAGTTTACAAGGTCTTTGTTTCTCATACTAGGGGGTTCTAGAAACAATTAGCTCTCAATCCTTGAAGGCCCTGAATTACCAGACTCTCTTTTCTCTCCCTTTTTGAAAAACTGAGGTATGATTGACATATAATATTATATTTGTTTCAGGTATACAACATGACTCAATATTTGTATATATTGTGAAATGATCACAATAAGTCTAGTTAACATCTATCACCATACATAGTTACAACATTTTGTTGTTGTTATGAGAACTTTTAAGATATACTCTCTTCACAACTTTCAAATATGCAATACACATTATTAACTATAGTCACCATAATGTACATTATATTCCCAGGACTTATTTATTTTATAACTGGAAAACTTTAATTTTGACCCCCTTTAACTATTTTACCATCCCTCCCAACCCCATGAAAATTACACCCATTAAAGTACCACCATAATAAATACAATAAATTGAAGTTCATCAAAACTAAAAGCTTCAAACATACTTTTAAAAAATTGGAAAGACAAGCTACAGACTGAGAGAAAATGTTTGTAAATCATATATTTCATAAAGGAAGGACTTGTATCCCAAATATATAACGAGCTCTCATACCAAGGGAAAAAATTCAGTTAAGATAGAAATGGGCAAAAGATCTGAGCAGACTCTTCTCCAAAAAGAATAAAGATGTCAAATAAGCACATACAATGATGCTCAGGGTCATTAATTATTGGGGAAATGCATGAAAGTACAATGAAATACTCCTAAAACCTTATTAAAAGGGCTAAAATTTAAGACTGACCACATCAAGTGTTAGTGAAAGTGTAGAGCAACCAATACCTGAATATGCAGTCAATAGTGCATACTTATGAGGCCCCCTTGCTTACTACCAATTTCTGTTTTGGTCACTTGTTTAGCTGCTATAAAAATAACCTCCAAATCTCAGAGGCTTACAACAAAAGTTTGGTTCTCATTCACACAAAGTCCTATGTGGTCTAGTGGGTCTCTGGAGTGTAGACTAATGGCTCTCCTCCACTACGGACTAGGAATCAGGGTTCCTTCAATAACCGGGTTTCATTATCTTAGAGTCTTTCCTTCCCAACCACGTGGACAGGGGAGAGAGAGAATAGGACAGAATCCAAATAGCAAACCACTTTGTCCCATAAGTGACATAAATCACTTGTTTACATTCCATTCTCCAGAACAAATTACACAACCAATTTAACTGTGTTCTGCTACAAATAGTTGACAATTAATTGTGTTATATATTTTCTCTACTTGTGCTCTGGAGTCTATCCCCTACAGATTTCAGAGAACCCTTGCTCCAAGCCTCATCCCCTCCTTTTTTAATACCTCCAAATACTGAACCATTTCCACTTTCCAGATTACTGAAAAAATTTTGGGGCTTCCCTGGTAGTGCAGTGGCTACGAATCTGCCTGCCAATGCAGGGGACACGGGTTCAAGCCCTGGTCTGGGAAGATCTCACATGCTGTGGAGCAAATAAGCCCGTGTGCCACAACTACTGAGCCTGTGCTCTAGAGCCCATGAGCCACAACTACTGAAGCCCACATGCCTAGAGTCCCTGCTCCGCAACAAGAGAAGTCACCGCAATGAGAAGCCTGTGCACCGCAATGAAGAGTAGCCCCCGCTCACCGCTACTAGAGAAAGCCTGCGTGCAGCAGCAAAGACCCAAATCAGCCAAAAATAGATAAATAAATTTTTTTTTTAATTTTTGGTTGGCTCCATTTCCCCTTAAAATCACCATTTTCTTTTTATCTCAGCATTTTACAGTTTCACATTTTAATGGGTGCTATAGCTACACACTCTCCCAGTCTGACTCCTTACTCAGCATGACATTTCGATTGCTCTCTAACCACACAAAAGACTCTCTCATAAACTTCAACCATTCTTACTGAGCTGTCACCCTGCTCAATGCCTGTTCCACTCGTCATAACTCCCTTTCCTTATCACATATCTTTATTTTCTGGTTCTCCCCCTACCTCTTCTGGCATAATCTCACCCCAATACATTCCTCCTCAGTGCTTTTAACTGTAGCCCTGTGCTTGGCCCTTTACTTTTCTCCCTTTCATGGTGTTAACTATCATCTTTACTAATTTTTTTCAAGTGTAATGAACACCAAAACAATTCAATGTGTTTATATAAATATTATCCCATTGCTAGAGTGTTAAATTCTGTAGTTAGAAAGATTAAACAGTTAAACATAGAGTCAGAGATATGTTAGATGTAGAAGGGATGTTTTAGCTACAACTTCTCATTTTTAAGGCAAATCACAATAGGCTATGACTCGACCAATATCATACTGCTGCTAGCTGTCAGGAAAGCTAAGATTAGAATCCCATTCTCCAATTCCCTATACACTACTAGACTGATACACTGATTTTTATTAATTCTCCTCAGTTTGTTTCCACTGGTTTTCCAATTTACTCAAAATAAATCCCAATGAAATTCTATAGGATTGTCCGGAGGACATAGCTGTAGATATAAATCTTCCAGAAAGAAAGACATCTGAATAGACACCAAATCAAAGTAAAAGCAAGTATTATTAATTATGAAATACTTCAGTTGTTTATTTTTACTTTAAAGTGAAACTCCCATTCCTTTAAAAATTTAACTTATAATTTTTCCAATTTTAAGAGTATGAAAAATTTAACTTATAATTTTTCCAATTTTAAGAGTATGAAGAGTATAATTTTTCCAATTTTAAGAGTATGACTGCATGCTCAGGAGTATTTCATTCTAACATAAGAGTATGTTAGAAGAGGCTCAGGTAGCCTCTTCTAACAGGCAGGTTTAACCAGTTTTTTTAAATAAGAATAATCCTTTCAAAGTTTTATTTAGCTTAGTTTGCCATATTAATCTTTTCTTATTTATTATAGCAAGTAAGTACCATTCATTTCTTCTCTGAAAGGCAGTTATTCTGGAGAATCAACTATACCAGTTGAGATTTTCCATGGGTGAACAGAGCAGAGACCCTATAAAGATAAATTTCAAATTTCCCAAAATATTAAGTATTTGACTTTGATAAATGTCAGAGGTTGCCATGATTATGACACAATGTTGATTTTTAAAAATTGAAGTATAGTTGATTTATGATTTTGTGTTAGTTTCAGGTATACAGCAAAGTGATTCAGTTATATATTTTCTCATTCTTTTTCATTATAAGTTATTACAAGATATTGAATATAGTTCCCTGTACTATACAGTAAATCCTTGTTCTTTATCTACTTTATATATAGTAGTGTGTATCTGTTAATCCCATACTCCTAATTCCACTCCCCCACTGCCTTTCCCCTATGGTAGCCATAAGTTTGTTTTCTATGTCTGTGAGTCTGTTTCTGCTTTGTCAACAAATTCATTTGTATTATTTTTTAGATTCCACATATTAAGTGGTATCATATAATATTTGTCTTTCTCTATCTGATTTAATTCATTTAGTATGATCTTCTCTAAGTCCATCCATGTTGCTACAAATGGCAGTATTTCATTCTTTTTTATGTTTGAATAATATTCCATTCTGTGTATATTTATATATATACACACTCACACACACACACACACACACCACATCTTCTTTATCCATTCATCTGTTGATGGACACTTGGGTTGCTTTCATGTCTTGGCTCTTGTGAATAGTGCTGCTATGAACATTGGTGTGCATGTATCTTTTCAAATTAGAGTTTTCATCTTTTCCAGATATATGTACAGGAGTGGGATTGCTGGATCATATGGTAACTCTATTTTTAGTTTTTTAAGGAATTTCCATACTGTTTTCCATAGTGGCTGTACCAATTTACATTTCCACCAACAGTGTAGGAGGGTTTCCTTTTCTCCTCACCCTCTCTAGTATTTATTATTTGCAGACTTTTTGATGATAGACATTCTGACTGATGTCAGGTGAAACTTCATTGTAGCTTTGATTTGTATTTCTCTAAATCTCTTTTCATGTGCCTTTTGGCCATCTGTATGTCTCCTTTGGAGAAATGTCTATTTAGGTCTTCTGCTCATTTTTTTTGATTGGCTTTTTTTTTAATACGATGTTGGTGTTTTTACTCCTTTTGTATGCAGCAGTTGTATTCTGGAGACACATAGAATGTTGTTAATCCCAAGTAATTTATTTGTCTATTTTTGAAAGCTTCTTTATGCTATCTCTATGAAATATCTTCTGTCAAAAGTGATGGGATCCTGTTTAGCTGAAACTGAAAGTAAGAGAGAAACAGTCTAGAAAGTATTCACTTTCCCGACACATATTGAGCAAAGTAAATGATTTAGAGGGACATGGGCCTGAGGGTGGAGAGGTATGGAAGAAAGTTTCAGCCATTGGGCTATGTATTGACATACTATCAGAATCAGAAATAAAATGCAACCATTTGCTTTTTGTAGCTTGAGGTTATGAATTCCAGTTGCTGGCCTCCTAAAAATATTCCATTGGAAAGACTCAATTCATCTGGATTAAGGCACAACCTAACAAACCAATGGGACAATTTGCAGGCTTCGTTTCTTGCTCTACCCCAAGAAATAGAAGAATCTAATAAAAATCAATCAAGCATCATAAAATTATAACATTCTAAGTCATAAAAATGTACCAGTAAAGGTCAATATGAAGGCTGGGGAATTAGCCAAGAGAGGATCTGAAGGAAATTACATATAAAGTGTAAAAATAGAAAATTACGCTAAAGAGATTTTTAATTATTGAGACTGTCATTAATTTGCGTTCTATAAATGGAGAAAATCTCTTATGTGGACAATTAGTCAAGTAAAAATTAGTCGATTAGTCAGGGCTGAGTAAAGGAAACCGAAGAGAAAATTTGGTTATAAGAATGTTTTCAAAATGACGAAAATGGGAATTAATGCTTTCATTTGCTGGTTTCTGCTTTGAAGTTTAATGTCCATCCTCCCTTCATCCTTAGGAAATTGTGGGAAAGAACTCACTGCATTTTGTTTAGGGCTTCTGATACAAGAAGAGACCACATTGTGCAAGCTGGAGCTTAACAATGGTATTGATTGTCTAGGCTTAAAGGGCTCTGGATGTCAAGTAAGGGATTAAATTGCCCTCAGTATTTTGACTCTATGTTCATATCCATGTCCCCTTAGGGGATATCCTTACATTTCCCAAATTCTCCCTTTGCTTCCTGGAGAAATATAGTTAAACATCATAGTACACAGAAAGAATTATCTTTTATACACTAATATCTATAAAATAGGTAACTAATAAGAACCTGCTGTATAAAAAAAAATAAAATTCAAAAATTCAACAAAAATAAAGAATTATATTTTAATAGCACTTTGATTGGCAAATAGACCAGTTTAATACATTTGATTACTGGAAGCAGACTGATGTGAGAGAAACTACTAGAGGAGCCTTCTAACTATTCTCCCTGTTTCCTCCTATCCATTCCCCACATTGGAGCTTGGATTATCTCTTAAAAATGCAAATTTAAACACATCACATCTCTGCTATAAACTTTCAATGACTTTCCATTGCTATAATACAGTCATCAGGCCCTTTATAGTCCAGCTCCTCCTTAACTCTCAGTCTCATCTTTCACAGGCAATCATTCTCCAGCTCTCCTGATCAGCTCTACTGAATGCCTCCCACTTCCCTGAGTTCTCCAGTTCTCTAACACACACTTTTGAATGTGCTGAGCTCTCAAGCCTTATCACCTCTGGTCCCTCTTCTCACCTGATAACACTCATGCAGGATTTAGAAGGTCTTCCCTGATCTGAGATTAGATTTGGCCTCCCCAAACCCATAGCACCTTTTACTTGAGTAAGCTAAAAAAGTATCTAAACAGTTCAAAGTCTAAGGTTCCAATCAGCAGCTCCTTATTAGAAACTTATGGATAAAGCGTTTCTGGAATCATGCCTCAGGCTAGAGATATGGATGTTATATTCCTTTATAACAGAAATTAAAATGGAAGTTTCAATCAAGATACTAAGACAATAGATAACAGACACCAAAACAAGTCACAACTCAGCCTATTATGTAGGAGAATTCTGGCACACATCCCTCTCCTTCTTCCTTTAGAACTGGCTTCAGCCCCCTAGAGGTCGCACATAGTAATCAGTGATTCACTGATAAGAAGGAAAAGAGAGAAGCTGCCATCCACACCTCTTTCTCCAGCTGTGAACTTCAAGCCTACAGCAGGACCTGGATGACAGGAGGAAGCATGGTCAAGATTCCAGAAATGGTGGTTCCTATAATGTCCCTGTGTTGTGGAGTGCACACTGACATGGATTTAACATTTTGGGCAGATTGCATAGTTTAAACTGGATTCCATCAGGCAGAAAAACTCAGGCTCATACTACATTAGTTCACTAGATTGAGGAAGTTTTGAAAACTCTACCTAAAATAAGCAACAAAGATATATTGTGCAGGAGGAGACCTTCAACATGGTGGAAGAGTAAGACATGGAGATCACCTTCCTCCCCACAAATACATCAGAAATACATCTACCTGTGAAACAACTCCTACAGAACACCTACTGAAAGCTGGCAGAAGACCACAGACTCCCCAAAAGGCAAGAAACTCCCCACAACCTGTGTAAGGCAAAAGAAAAAACAGAGACAAATGAATAGGGACAGGACCTGCACCTCTGGGAGCGAGCTGTGAAGGAGTAAAAGTTTCCACACACTAAGAAGCCCCTACACTTGTGGAGATGGTGTGGCAGGGAGGAAACTTCGGAGCCACGGAGGAGAGCACAGCAACAGGGATGCAGAGGGCAAAGCAGAGAGGTTACCGCACAGAGGATTGGTGCTGACAAGCACTCAACACCCTGAGAAGCTTTGAAGGGGGCCAGTGAACCACAGCTAGCTGGGAGAGAGCCCAGGGAAAATTCTGGACCTGCCTAAGAGGCAAGAGACCACTGTTTTGGGGTGCGTGAGGAGAGGGAATTCAGAAAACTGCCTGAACTAGCTCCAGAGATGGACGTGAGCCGCAGCTATCAGCACAGACACCAGAGATGGGCATGAGATGCTAAGTCTGCTGCTGCAGCCACCAAGAAGCCTGTGTGCAAGCACAGGTCACTATCCACACCTGTCCTCCCAGAAGCCTGTGTAGCCCCCACAGCCAGGGTCCAGTGATCCAGAGACAACTTCCCTAGGAGAACACACAGTGTGCCTCAGGCTGCTGAAACGTCACACTGGCATCTGCTGCCACAGGCTTACCCTACATTCCATACCCCTCCCTCCCCACGGCCTGAGTGAGCCAGAGCCCCCTAATCACCTTCTCCTTTAACCCCATCCTGTCTCAGTGGGAATAGATGCCCTCATGCAACCTATATGCAGAGGCAGGGTCAAATCCACAGCTGAAGGCCAGGAGCTGTGCGAACAAAGAAGAGAAAGGGAAATCTCTCCCAGCAGCCTCAGGAGCAGCGGATTAAATCTCCAAAATCAACCTGATGTACCCTGAATCTGTGGAATACCTGAATATACAACAAATCATCCCAAATTTGAGGTGGGGGACTTTCGGAGTAACAATATACATTTTTTTTCCTTTTTATCTTTTTGAGAGTGTGTGTGTGTATGCTTATTTGTGTGATTTTGTCTGTATAGCTTTACTTTTACCATTTGTCCTAGGGTTCTCTCTGTCCATTTTTTTTTTTTTTTAGGATAGTTTTTAGTGTTTGTTATCATTGGTGGATTTGATTTTAGGTTTGCTTGCTCTCTTCTTTCTTTCATTCTTTATTTCCTTTTATTTATTACTTTTTAATTTTTTTAATTGTTAATAACTATTTTTTATTTTTAATTATTTTAAATACCTTTTTTTTCTCTCTTTTTTTCTACCTTTTCTTCTGAGCTGTGTGATTGACACAGTCTTGGAACTCCGACTGGGTGTCAGGCCTGTGCCTCTGAGGTGGAAGAGCGGAGTTCAAGACACTGGTCCACCAGAAACCTCTCAGCTCCACGTAATATCAAACTGCAAAAGCTCTCCCAGAGATATCCATCATAATGCTAGCTCCACTCAACGACCAGCAAACTACAGTGCTGGACACCCTATGGCAAACAACTAACAAGAAAGGAGCACAACCCCACCCATTAGGAGAGAGGCTGCCTAAAATGATAATAAGGTCACAGACACCGCAAGACACTCCACTGGGCAGGAGTGTCCACCTACCCACCAGAAAGACAAGATGCAGCCTCATCCACCAGAACACAGGCACTACTCCCCTCCACCACGAAGCCTACACAACCAACTGAATCAATCTTAGCCACTGGGGGCAGGCACCAAAAACAACATAAGCTACGAACCTGCAACCAGCAAAATGGAGACCCCAAACACAGTAAGTTAAGCAAAATGAGAAGACAGAGAAACACACAGTAGATGAAAGAGCAAGGTAAAAACCCATCACACAAAGCAAATAAAGAGGAAATAGGCAGTCTACCAGAAAAAGAATTCAGAGTAATGATAATAAACATGACCCAAAATCCTGGAAATAGAATGGAGAAAATACAAGAAACATTTAACAGGGACCTAGAAGAACTAAAGAGCAAACAATGATGAACAACACAATAAATGAAATTGAATATTCTCTACAAGGAATTAATAGCAGAATAACTGAGGCAAAAGAATGGATAAGTGACCTGGAAGATAAAAAGTGGAAATAACTACTGCACAACAGGATAAAGAAAAAAGAATGAAAAGAATTGAGGACAGTGCCAGAGACTTCTGGGAAAACATTAAATGCACAAACATTTAAATTATAGGTGTCCCAGAAGAAGAAAAGAAAAAGAAAGGGACTGAGAAAACATTTGAAGAGATTATAGTCAAAAACTTCCCTAATATGGAAAAGGAAAGAGTCAATCTAGTGCAGGAAGTGCAGAGACTCCAATAAAGCATAAATCCAAGGAGAAAGACACCAAGACACATGTTAATCAAACTGTCAAAAATTAAATACAAAAAAAAATATTAAAAGCAGCAATGGAAAAACAACAAATAACATATAAGGGAATCCCGATAAGGTTAAGAGCAGATCAACAGCAGCAACACTGCAAGCTAGAAGGGAGTGGCAGGACATATTTAAAGTGATTAAAGGGAAAAATCTACAACCAAGATTACTCTACCCAAAAAGGATCTCATTCAGATTTGACAGAGAAATTAAAACCTTTACAGACAAGCAAAAGCTAAGAGAATACAACACCAGCAAACCAGCTTTACAACAAATGCTAAAGGAAATTCTCTAGGCAGGAAACACAAGAGAAGGAAAAGACCTACAATAATAAACCCAAAACAATTAAGAAAATCGTAATAGAACATACATATCAAGAATTACCTTAAACGTAAATGGAGTAATGCTCCAGCCAAAAGACACAGACTGGCTGAACAGAAACAAAAACAAGACCTATATATATTGCTGTCTACAAGAGACCCACTTCAGACCTAGGGACACATACAGCCTGAAAGTGAGGGGATGGAAGAAGATATTCCATGCAAATGGAGATCAATGGAAAGCTGGAGTAGCAATTCTTAAAACAGAAAAAATACATTTTAAAGCAAAGACTCTTACAAGAGACAAAGAAGGACACTACATAATGATCAAGGGATCAATCCAAGAAGAAGATATAACAATTGTAAATATTTATGCACCCAACATAGGAGCACCTCAATACATAAGGCAAATGCTAACAGCCATAATGGGAAAATTGACAGTAACAAAATCATACTAGGGAACATTAACACCCCACTTTCACCAATGGACAGATCATGCAAAATGAAAATAAATAAGGAAACACAAGCTTTAAATGATATATTTAAAAAAGATGGTTCTAATTGATATTTATAGGACATTCCACCCAAAATCAACACAATACAATTTCTTCTCAAGTGATAATGGAACATTCCCCAGGATACATCATAACTTGGGTCACCATCAAGCCCTGGTAAATTTAAGAAAATTGAAATAATATGAAGGATCTTTTCTGACCACAATGTTATGAGACTGGATATCAATTACGAAAAAAATCTGTAAAAAATGAAAACACACAAGGGTAAACTATATACTACTAAATAAACAAGAGAACACTGAAGAAATCAAAAAGGAAATCAAAAAATACCTAGAAACAAAAGACAATGAAAACATGACAAGCTAAAACCTATGGGATGCAGCAAAAGCAGTTCTAAGAGGGAAGTTTATCTCAATACAATCCTAGAAAAATCTCAAGAAACAAGAAAGATCTCAAATAAACAACCGAACCTTCCACCTAATGCAATTAGAGAAAGAAAAATGAAAAAAATACCCAAAGTTAGCAGGAAAGAAATCATAAAGATCAGATAAGGAATATATGAAAAAGAAATGAAGGAAACAATAACAAAGATCAATAAAACTAAAAGCTGGTTCTTTGGGAAGATAAACAAAATTGATAAGTCATTAGCCAGACACATCAACAAAAAAAAAGGGAGAATACTCAAATCAATAGAATTAGAAATGAAAAAGCAGAAGTAGCAACTGACACTGCAGAAATACAAAGGATTGTGAGAGATTACTACAAGCAACTCTATGCCAGTAAAATGCACAACCTGGAAGAAATAGACAAATTCTTACAGAAGCACAACTTTCCGAGACTGAACCAGGAAGAAAGAAAATAAAAACAGACCAATCAAAAGCACTGAAATTGAGACTGTGATTAAAAATCTTCCAACAAACAAAAGCTCAGGACCACAGGGAATTCTATCAAACATTTAGAAAACAGTTAACACAAATCCTTCTCAAACTCTTCCAAAATATAGCAGAGGGAGGAACACTGCTAAACTCATTCTATGAGGCCACCATCACCCTCATATAAAACCAGACAAAGATGTCACAAAGAAAGGAAACTACAGGCCAATATCACTGATTAACAGAGATGCAAAAATCCTCAACAAAATACTAGCAAACAGAATCCAACAGCACATTAAAAGGATTATACACCATGATCAATCAAGGCTTATCCCAGGAATGCAAGGATTCTTCAATATACACAAATCAATCAATGTGATACACAATATTAACAAACTGAAGGAGAAAAACCATATGATCATCTAAATAGACAGAGAAAAGATTTTGACAAAATTCAACTCTCATTTATGATAAAAACCCTCCAGAAAGTAGGAATAAAGGGAACTTACCACAATATAATGAAGACCATATATAACAAACCCACAGACAACATTGTTCTCAATGGTGAAAAACTGAAGGCATTTCCACTAAGATCAGGAAAAAGACAAGGATGCCCACTCTCACCACTATTATTCAACATAGTTGTAGAAGTTTTAGCCACAACAATCAGAGAAGACAGATTAAAAAAAGAATCCAAATCTGAAGAGAAGTAAAACTGTCATTGTTTGCAGATGACATGATAATATAAATAGAGAATCCAAAGATGCTACCAGAAAACTACTAGAGCTAATCAATGAATTTGAAAAAGTAGCAGGATACAAAACTAATGCACAGAAATCTCTTGTATTCCTATACACTAATGATGAAATATCTGAAAGACCAATTAAGGAAACACTCCCCTTTACCATTGCAACAAAAAACAATAAAGTACCTAGGAATAAACCTACCAAAGGAGAAAAAAAGACCTGTATGAAGAAAACTATAAGACACTGCTGAAACAAATTAAGATGATAAAAGAGTTGGTGACATACACCATGTTCTTCGATTGGAAGAAACAACATTGTAAAAATGACTATACTACCCAAAGCAATCAACAAATTCAATGCAATCCCTGTCAAACTACCAATTGCGTTTTTCACAGAAATAGAATGAAAAAAGTCACAATTTGTATGGAAACACAAAAGGCCCTGAATAGCCAAAGCAATCTTAGAAAGAAAAATGGAGCTGGAGGAATCTGGCTTCCGGACTTCAGACTATACTACAAAGCTACAGTAATCAAGACAGTATGGTACTGGCACAGAAACAGAAATATGGATCAATGGAACAGGATAGAAAGCCCAGAGATAAATCCATGCACATATGGTCACCCTATTTTTGATAAATGAAGTAAAAATATACAGTGGAGTAAAGACAGAATCTTCAATAAGTGGTGCTGGGAAAACTGGACAGCTACATATAAAAGAATGAAATTAGAACAATCCTTAACACCACACACAAAAATAAACTCAAATTGGATTAAAGACAAAAATGTAAGGCAGACACTATAAAACGCTTAGAGGAAAACGTAGGCAGGACACTCTGTGACATAAATCACAGCAAGATCCTTTTTGACCCAGCTCATACAGAAATGAAAATAAAAACAAAAATAAACAAATGGGACCTAATGAAACTTAAAAACTTTTGCATAGCAAAGGGAAAAATAAACAAGATGAAAAGACAACCCTCAGAATGGGAGAAAATATTTGCAAATGAAGCAACTGACAAAGGATTAATCTCGAAAATTTACAAGCAGCTCATGCAGGTCAATATTGGAAAAACAAAAAAACCCAATCAAAAATGGGCATAAAACCTAAATAGACATTTCTCCAAAGAAGATATACAGATTGCCAACAAATGAATTAAAGAATGCTCAACATCACTAATCATTAGAAAAATGCAAATCAAAACTACATTGTGGTATCACCTCACACCAGTCAGAATGGCCGTCATTAAAAAATCTACAAACAATAAACGCTGGAGAGGGTGTGGAGAAAAGGGAACCCTCTTGCACTGTTGGTGGGAATGTAAATTGATACAGCCACTATGGAGAACAGTATGGAGGTTCCTTAAAAAACTAAAAATAGAGCTATCATACGACCCATCAATCCCACTACTGGGCATATTCCCTGAGAACACAATAATTCAAAGAGTCATGTACCACAATGTTCACTGCAGCTCTATTTACAATAGCCAGACCATGGAACCCACCTAAGTGTCCATCTTTGGATGAATGGATAAAGAAGATGTGGCACATATTCAATGGAATATTACTCAACCATAATAAGAAACAAAATTGTGTTAACTGTAGTGAGGTGGATGGACCTCAAGCCTGTCATACAGAGTGAAGTAAGTCAGAAAGAGAAAAACAAGTACCATATGCTAACACATATATATGGAATCTAAAGAAAAAAGAAGAAAGTGGTTATAAAGAACCTAGAGGAATGACAGGAATAAAGATACAGACATAGAGAATGGACTGACAACACGGGGAAGGGGAAGGGAAGCTGAGACAAAGTGAGAGAGTGGCATGGACATATATACACTACCAAATGTAAAATAGATAGCTCGTGGGAAGTAGCCACATAGCACAGGGAGATCAGCTCTGTGCTTTGTGACCACCTAGAGAGGTGGGATAAGGAGGGTGTGAGGGAGACACAAGGGGAAGTCGATATGGCGATGTATGTATATGTATAAGCTGATTCACTTTGTTATAAAGCCATAACTAACACCATTTTAAAGCAATTATACTCCAATAAAGATGTTTAAAAAGAAAAAGACCCCAGGAAAATATGATTATTACTATATTTTTAAGTATTTTTTGTTCTGTTGTTGTTGTTTACTTTTTATTTGTTTTAATTTTATTTTCATTATTTTTTTAATTTATTCTTTTTTAATATTTCTATTTCTGTTACTTTTTTCAGTGCTGTGCTTTTTCCTTCTTTTCCTTTTTCTTGCCTTTTTTCTATTTTGTTTATATCTTTGTTCTTTTCTTCTATTTGTTTTTACCTTTTTAATCTTTTTTTATCATTTTTGTGTTTGTTTTGTTCTCATTGCTTTTTTCTTCAGTTTGCATTCTGCTTTTGTTTTTATTTTTATTTTTTGCCAATTGAGTTTTTAATTGTTTGATTTCATTTTGCGGTTCTTTTGTTTTTCTGGTTGTTCTCTTGTTTTCCCTGTTCTTGTTTTTTATTTTTTTATATGTGTGTGTTTTACTTTGGTTTTTTTTTTTTTTTTTTTTTTGGTTCTGCTTTTATCATCTGTCTGGGGTTTTGTCTGTCTGTCCATTTGTTTGTTTGTTTGTTCTTAATTGTTGTTGTTCCTGTATTCTTGTTTTTGTCTTTTCTGTTTGTCTTGGTGGGTTTTGCCTGTTTGTTTTCATTTGTTTTCTTTCCAAACTTTCTTTTTTTTTTCTTTATTTTCTATTTTATTGCCATGCTGAGTGGCTTGCGGGACCTTGGTTTCCAGGATGATTGTGGGGTTTGAGACCCTGGGGTGGAAGCGCCAAGTTCAGCACCCTGGAATGCTAGAGAATTCCTGGTCCCAGGGAATATTAAATGGTGAGAGCTCTCCTGGAGATCTCCATCTTAACTCCAAGACCCAGCTCCACCCACCTCCCTGCAGACTCCACTGCTGAATGCCCCATGCCAAACAACAAGCAAGAGAGGAACACAAACCCCACCATCAGCAGACAGGCTGCCTAAAGTCATACTAAGCCCACAGACACCCCAAAACACAACACCCAACGTGGCCCTGCCCATCAAAGGGATAAGATGCAGCCCCACCAACCACAACACAGGCCTGTCCTTCCCATCCGGAAGCCTACACAAGCCACTGGACCAACCTTGACCACTAGGGAAAGACACCAGAAGCAAGAGGAACTATGACCCAGCAGCTTGCAGAAAGAAGACCTGAAACACAGTAAGTCAGACTAAATGAGAAGACAGAGAAATATGTTGCAAACAAAGGAGCAAGGTAAAAACCTACAAGACCTAACAAATGAAGAGGAAATAGGCAACCTATCTGAAAAAGAATTCAGTGTAATGGTAGTAAAGATGAACCAAAATCTTGGAAATAGAATGGAGAAAATACCAGAAAAGTTTACCAAGGACTTAGAAGAATTAAAGAATAAACAAACGGTGATAATCAATGCAACAACTGAAATTAAAAATACACTGGAAGGAATAAATAGCAGAATAACTGAGGCAGAAGAATGCATAAGAGATCTGGAAAATAGAAGGGTGGAAATAACTGCCACTGAACAGAATAAAGAAAAAAGAATGATAAGAATGAGGACAGTCTTAGAGACCTCTGAGACAACATTAAAAGCACCAACATTCAAATTATAGGGGTCCAAGAAGAAGAGAAAGAGAAATGGTCTGAGAAAATATTTAAAGAGATTATAGTTGAAAACTTCACTAACATGGGAAAATAAATAGTCTAATCAAGTCCAGGAAGCACAGAGAGAAACATATAGGATAAATCCAAGGAGAAACATGCCAAAACACATATTAATCAAACTAACAAAAATTAAATACAAAGAAAAATATTAAAAACAACAAGGGAAAAGCAACAAATTACATACAAGGGCATCCCCATAAGGTTACCAGCTGATTTTTCAGCAGAAACTCTGCAGGCCAGAAGGGAGTGGCAGGACATATTTAAAGTGATGAAAGGGAAAAACCTACAACCAATAGTACTCTTTTGAGCAAGGATCTCATCTAGATTTGACAGAGAAATCCAAAGCTTTAAAGACAAGCAATAGCTAAGAGAATTCAGCATCACCAAACCAGCTTTACAACGAATGCTAAAGGAACTTCTCTTAGAGAGAAACAAATGAGAAGAAAAAGACCTGCAAAAACAAACCCAAAACAATAAAGAAAATGGTAATAAGAACATACATATTGACAATTACCTTAAATGTGAATGGATTAAATGCTCCAACCAAAAGACATAGACTGGCTGAATGGATACCAAAACCAGACCCATATATATGTTGTCTACAAGAGACCCACTTCAGACCTTGAGACACATACAGACAGAAAGTGAGGGGATGGAAAAGATAATCCATGCAAAGGGAAATCAAAGAATGCTGGGGTAGCAATACTTATATCAGATAAAATAAACTTTAAAATAAAGACTATTACAAGAGACAATGAAGGACACTACATAATGATCAAGGGATCAATTCAAGAAGAAGAAATAACAATTGTAAATATTTTTGCACCCAACATAGGAACACCCCAATACATATGGCAAATGCTAACAGCCATAAAAGGGGAAATCAACAGTAACACAATAACAGTGGGGGACTTTAACACTCCACTTACACAGATGGATAGATCATCCAGACAGAAAATTAAAAAGGAAACACAAACCTTAAATGACACATTAGATGAGATAGACTTAATTAATATTGATAGGACATTCCATGCAAAAGTAGCAGAATACACTTTCTTCTCAAGTGCACATGGAATATTCTCCAGGAGAGATCACATCTTGGGTCACAAATCAAGCCTTGGTAAATTAAAGAAAATTGAAATCATATCAAACATCTTTTCCAACTATGTTATGAGATTAGATATCAATTATAAGAAATAAACTGAAGAAAACACAAAGACATGGATACTAAATAATAAGCTACTAAAAAACCAAGAGATTACTGAAGAAATCAAAGAGCAAATCAAAAAAACACCTAGAAATAAATGACAATGAAAATACAACAATCCAAAACCTATGGGATGCAGCAAAAGCAGTTCTAAGATGGAAGTTTATAGCAATACAATCCTACCTCAAGAAACAAGAAAAATCTCAAATAAACAACCTAACCTTCCACCTAATGCAACTAGAGAAAGAAGAACAAACAAAACCCAAAGTTAGTAGAAGGAAAGAAATCATAAAAATCAGAGCAGAAATAAATGACATAGAAACAAACAAACAAACAAAAAATAACAAAGATCAATAGATCACTCCCTAACACCATACACAAAAATAAGCTCAAAATGGATTAAAGACCTAAATGTAAGGCCAGAAACTATCAAACTCTTAGAGGAAAACATAGGCAGAACAGTCTATGACATAAATCACAGCAAGATCCTTTTTGACTCACCTCCTAGAGAAATGGAATTAAAAACAAAAATAAACAAATGGGACCTAATGAAACTTCAAAGCTTTTGCACAGCAAAGGAAACCAAAAACAAGACAAAAAGACAACCCTCAGAATGGGAGAAAATATTTGCAAATGAAGCAACTGACAAAGGATTAATCTCCAAAATTTATAAGCAGCTCATGCAGCTTAATAACAAAAAACGCACAACCCAATCCAAAAATGGGCAGAAGACCTAAATAGACATTTCTCCAAAGAAGATATACAGACTGTCAACAAATACATGAAAGAATGCTCAACATCATTAATCATTAGAGAAATGCAAATCAAAACTACAATGAGATATCATCTCACACCAGTCAGAATGGCCATCATCAAAATATCTAGAAACAATAAATGCTGGAGAGGGTGTGGAGAAAAGGGAACCCTCTTGCACTGTTGGTGGGAATGTAAATTGATAGAGCCACTATGGAGAACAGTATGGAGGTTCCTTAAAAAACTAAAAATAAAACTACCATACAACCCAGCAATCCCACTACTGGGCATATACCCTGAGAAAACCATAATTCAAAAAGAGTCATGTACCAAAATGTTCATTGCAGCTCTATTTACAATAGCCAGGAGATGGAAACAACCTAAGTGTCCATCTTTGGATGAATGGATAAAGAAGATGGGGCACATATATACAATGGAATATTACTCAGCCATAAAAAGAAATGAAATTGAGCTATTTGTAATGAGGTGGATAGACCTAGAATCTGTCATACAGTGTGAAGTAAGTCAGAAAGAGAGAGACAAATACCGTATGCTAACACATATATATGGAACTTAAGAAAAAATAAACTGTCATGAAGAACCTAGGGGTAAGACAGGAATAAAGACACAGACCTACTAGAGAATGGACTTGAGGATATGGGGAGGGGAAAGGGTAAGGTGTGACAAAGCGAGAGAGAGGCATGGACATATATACACTATCAAATGTAAGGTAGATAGCTAGTGGGAAGCAGCCGCATAGCACAGGGAGATCAGCTCGGTGCTTTGTGACCACCTGGAGGGGTGGGATAGGGAAGGTGGGAGAGAGGGAGACACAAGAGGGAAGAGATATGGGAACATATGTATATGTATAGCTGATTCACTTTGTTATAAAGCAGAAACTAACACACCACTGTAAAGCAATTATACTCCAAGAAAGATGTTAAAAAATAATAAAATAAAAATAAAATAAAATGCATATAAAACTAAAAGCTGGTTCTTTGAGAAGCTACACTAAATTGATAAACATTTAGTCATACTCATCAAGAATAAAAAAATGGAGAGGACTCAAATCAATAAAATTGGAAATGAAATAGGAGAAGTTACAACTGACACAGCAGACGTACAAAGGATTATGAGACTACTACAAGCAAATATATGCCAATTAAATGGACAACCTCAAAGAAATGGAAAAATTCTTAGAAAAGTACAACCTTCTATGACTGACCAGGAAGTAACAGAAATTCTGAACAGACAAATCACAAGTAATGTAATAGAAACTGTGATTAAAAATCTTCTAACAAACCAAAGTCCAGGACCAGAGAGCTTCACAAGCAAATTCTATCAAACATTTAGAGAAGAGCTAACACCTATCTTTCTCAAACCCTTCCAAGAATTTACAGAGGGAAGAACACTCTCAAACTCATTCTACAAGGCCACCATCACCCCGATAACAAAAACAGACAAAGATATCACAAAAAAAGAGAAAATTACAGGCCTATATCACTGATGAACATAGACAAAAAAGTCCTCAACAAAATACTAGCCCACTGAATCCAACAACACATTAAAAGGATCATACACTATGATCAAGTGGGATTTATCCTTGGGATGCAAGGATACTTCAATATACACAATCAGTGTGATACACCATATTAAAAAACTGTAGAATAAAAATCATATGATCATCTCAATAGATGCTGAAAAAGCTTTCAACAATATTCAACACTGATTTATGATAAAAGCTCTCCAGAAAATGGGCATATAGGAACCTACCTCAATATAATAAAGGCCATATATGACAAATACCACAGCCAACATTATTCTCAATGGTGAAAAACTGAAAGCCTTTCCTCTAAAATCAGGAACAAGGCAAGGGTACCTACCCACTCTTGACACTGTTATTTAACATAGTTTTGGAAGTTCTAGCCACGGTAATCAGAGAAGAAAAAGAAATAAAAGGAATACAAATTGGCAAAGAAGAAGTAAGACTGTCACTGTTTGCAGGTGACATAATACTACACATAGAAAATCCTAAAGATGCCACCAGAAAACTACTAGAGCTAATCAATGAATTTGGTATAGTTGCAGGAGAAAAAATTAATACACAGAAATCTCTTGCATTCTCATACAGTAACAACAAAAGATCAGAAAGAGAAGTTAGGGAAACAATCCCATTTACCATTGCAACAAAAAGAATAAAATACTTAGGAACAAAGATACCTAAGGAAGAAAAAGACCTGTACTCAGAAAACTATAAGACCCTGATGAAAGAAATCAAAGATAACACAAACAGATGGAGAGATATACCATGTTCTTGGATTTCAAGTATCAATATTGTCAAAGCTACCCAAATCAATATACAGATTCAATGCAATCCCTATCAAATTACCAAAGGCATTTTCACAGAACTAGAACAAAAATACTTAAAATTTGTATGGAGACAGAAAAGACTCCAAACAGCCAAAGCAATGTTGAGAGAGAAAAACGGAACTGGAGGATTCAGGCTCCCTGACTTCAGACTATACTACAAAGCTACAGTAACAAGGACTGACACAGAAACAGAAATACAGATCAACAGAACAGGATAGAAAGGCCAGAGATAAGCTCACACACGTATGCTCAACTAATCTATGAAAAGGAGGCAAGAATATACAATAGAGAAAAGACAGTCTCTTCAATAACTGGTGCTGGGAAAACAGGACAGCTGCATATAAAGAATGAAATTAGAACACTCCCTAACACCATACACAAAAATAAACTCAAAATTAATTAAATACCTAAATGTAAAACCGGATACTATGAAACTCTTAGAGGAAAACATAGGCAGAACACTCTTTGACGTAAATCACAACAAGATCTTTTTAGATCCACCTCCTAGAGTAATGAAAATAAAAACAAAAACAAACAACTGGGACTTAGTGAAACTTAAAAGCTTTTACACAGCAAAGGAAACCATAAACAAGATGAAAAGACAACCCTCAGAATGGGAGAAAATATTTGCTAATGAAGCAACAATGAGGGATTAATCTCCAAAATATACAGATAGCTCATGCAGCTCAATATCAAAAAAAAACAAACAACCCAATCAAAAAACGGGTGGAAGAGCTAAATAGACATTTCTACAAAGAAGATATACAGATGGCCAAGAGTCACATGAAAAGATGCTCAACATCACTAATATTAGTGAAATGCAAATCAAAATTACAATGAGGTATCACCTCACACTGGTCAGAATGGCCATCATCAAAATATCTACAAACAATAAATGCTGGAGAGGGTGTGGAGAAAAGGGAACACTCTTGCACTGTTGGTGGGAATGTAAATTGATACAGCCACTATGGATAACAGTATGGTTGTTCTTTTAAAAACTAAAAATAGAATTACCATATGACCTGGTATATACCCAGAGAAAACGATAATTCCAAAAGATACATGCACCCCAATGTTCATTGCAGGCCTATTTACAATAGCCAGGTCATGGAAGCAACCTAAATGCCTGTTGACAAATGAGTGGTTAAAGAAGATATGGTACATATATACAGTGGAATATTACTCAGCTATAAAAATGAACGAAATTTCATCATTTGTAGAGATGGACCAAGAGACTGTCATACCGTGTGAAGTAAGTCAGAAAGAGAAAAACAAATATCGTATATTAACACATATATGTGGCATCTAAAAAAATGGTACAGATGAATCTGTTTGTGAGACAGAAATAAAGACACAGATGTAGAGAACAAACGTATGGACACCAAGGTGGGGATGGGGGGTGGGATGAACTGGGAGATTGGGATTGACATGTATACACTAATCTGTATAAAACAGATAACTAATGAGAACCTGCTGTATAGCACAGGGAACTCTACTTAGTGCTCTAGGGTGACCTAAATAGGAAGGAAATCCGTAAAAGAGGGGATATATGTATACATATGGCTGATTCACTTCACTGTACAGTAGAAATTAACACATTATAAAACAACTATACCCCAATAAAATTTTTTTAAAAACCATAAAAAGTTAGATTAACTCAAGACCAAAGGAGGTTCACCTAATTACGATGTCTTTCCAAAGGAATAATAGTACAATATATAAGTCCTACTTGTACTATAATCTAGAATTATGCATAAAACTGCCCAGTTGTTCCAAAATTGGGGATTGCTATTTTGCATAATTCCTGAATAAAAAAGAATATACATTATTTCAATTTACTAAATATTCATATCAAGCTATGAGAAAGTACCTGAATCACCACTATAATACAATATGCTTACATATAAAATGGTGCAAGTTTCTAAGTGATGCCTTGTTCATCAGAATTGGTCAAATTCTGCTTTCTTTTAGAAGTTTGGCCAGTATTATTGTAAAACCACTTTTAGGGGGAGAATTTTAAAACTTATGTGTTACTACCTACACCAACGTTTTTCACTCTCTCATACTCTACCCATCCACAGGTAGAAAAAAACAGAAATGTTCCTGAGACACAGAGCACAAATATAAGACCTGTCCACTATGCAGAGGATCATTGCCTAGAATAATAATAAAGCAGTGGGAGAAGTGGGCTTCCACAATTACTGTTGCCAGCTGCTACCTTAATTCTATAGACTCATTTCTGGATAGATATTTACAGATATGGGAGTGTAGAAAGAAAATATTGCCTTGAACTTTGTATTTGGAAATTCAATTAGATTGAAGATTGGATTAAAAAGGTATATGTTAACTATTCTTCTATCTCTTATCTCTGGCCTACATCAACCATGAACTAGAGCAGCACTTTTCAAAGTCCAACCCCAGGATACCTCTGGGAGGTGAGGAGGGTTAAAGGTTTCCTTTCAGGGCATAGATGAGGTCAGCATTTATTTTTATAATAATACTAAGGGTTTTGAGGGGAGATTTTTGCCCTTTTCAAAGAGTTAAAATTTGTACTGATAGTGTGAAAACAATGATGGAGAAAAGTGCAGGTGTTCCAGCATGAAACAAGCACAAAACTGTGTTAAAGTCATGCTAGTCTTTTTCTTTTAATTTTTATTTTATATTGTAGTATAATTGATTAACAATATTGTGTTAGTTTCAGGTGCACAGCAAAGTGATTCAGTTATACATATAACTATTTTTTTCAAATTATTTTCCAAGTTAGGTTATTACAGAATATTGAAAAGAATACTCTGTGCTATATAGTAGGTCCTTGTTGCTTATCTATCTTAAATATAGCATTGTGTACCTGTCAGTCTCAAACTCCCAGTCTATCCCTCTCCCCACTTTTCCCCCAGTAATCATCAGTTTGTTCTCTAAGTCCGTGAGTCTGTTTCTATTTTATAAATAAGTTCATTTGTATCATTTTTTTAGATTGCCCATATAAGTGATATCATATGATATTTGTCTTTCTTTCACCTAGTGTGATAGTCTCCAGGTCCATCCACGTTTCTGCAAATGGCATTATTTCATTGTTTTTAATGGCTGAGTAATATTCCATTGTATATATATATATATATATATATATATACCACATCTTCTTTATCCATTCATCTGTTGATGGACATTCAGATTGCTTCCATATCTTGGCTATTGTAAACAGTACTACAATGAACATTGGGGTGCATGTATCCTTTCAAATCATGTTTTTCCCCAGATATATGCCCAGGAGTGCTTGATTATATGGTGGCTTGATTTTTAGTTTTTTTAAGGAACCTCCATACTGTTCTCCATAGTGGCTGTACCAATTTACAATCCCACCAACAGTGTAGGAGAGTTACATTTTCTCCACACCCTCTCCAGCATTTATTGTTTGTAGATTTTTTAATGATGGTCATTCTGGCCAGTGTGAGTTGATATGTCATTGTAGTTTTGATTTTCATATCTCTAATAATTAGTGATGTCGAGCATATTTTCATGTGTGTTGGCCATCTGTATGTCTTCTTTGGAGAAATGTCTATTTAGACCTGCTGCTCATTTTTTGATTAGGTTTTTGTTTTTTTGATATTGAGCTACATGAGCTGTTTGTAAATTTCAGAGACTAATCCCTTGTCAGTCAAATCATTTGGAAATATTTTCTCCCATTCTGTGGATTGTCTTTTTGTTTTGTTTATGGTTTCCTTTGCTGTCAAAAAGCTTTTGAGTTTAATTAGGTTCCATTTGTTTATTTTTATTTTCATTCTTTTAGGAGACAGCTCAGAAAAGATATTGCTGCAACTTATATCAAAGAGTGTTCTGCCTATGTTTTCCTCTAAGAGTTTTATATTATCCAGTCTTAAATTTAGGTCTTTAATCCATTTTGAGTTTAGTTTTGTACATGGTGTTAAAGAATGTTCTCATTTCATTTTTTTACATGTAGATGTCTAGTTTTCCCAGCACCATTTATTGAAGAGTATGTCTTTCTTCCCTTGTATATTCTTGCCTTCTTTGTCATAGATTAATTGAGCATAGGTGCATGGGTTTATTTCTCAGCTTTCTGTTCTCTTCCATTGATTTATATTTCTGTTCTCGTGCCAGTAGCATACTGTTTTCATGACTGTAGCTTTGTAATATAGCCTGAAGCCAGGGAGCTGGATTCCTCCAGCTCCATTTTTCTTTCTCAAGATTGTTTTGGCTGTTTGGGGTATTTTGTGTCTCCATACAAATTTTAAGATTTTTATTCTAGATCTGTGAAAAAGACCACTGGTAATTTGATAGGGATTGCATTGAATCTGTAAATTGGCTTGGGTAGTATAGTCATTTTGACAATATTGATTCTTTCAATCCAAGAACATGGTGTATTTTCCCATCTGTCTCTTATTCTTAATTGCCATATACTGACAGAAGAAAAGTCACCTGCTCCACTTAACAGTGATTCAAAAGAAGTGATTCAAAAGATTGACAAAGTAGTAAAAATTGTTAATTTTACTACATCTCGACCTTTGAGTGCACAACTATACATACAGCAACTTGCTGCATAGTTAAGCATGATGATTGTCTCAAACACTTGTGCAATTACTTGACCTGCAAGTTCAACTAGCCACTTTTTTCATAAAACACTACTTTTACTTACAAGACTGACAAACCATGATCATTCAGTCTTGGACATTGGGCAGAAATTTTTTTTTAAGTGACCAACGTGTGCTCATCCATTCAAGAAAAATCACTGAAAGTATTTGTTGCCAATGATAGAATTGAAGGTTTCAAGCAAAAATTAAATTTGAAAACTTTATCTGCCACCATGAGCTTGACAGCTTCCCAATACTTAAAGACTCTTCTGATAATATCAGCAGAAATATTAATAAATGTGATTTGTTGCAGGGGCAGGTTATATAATGAAATGTGTCAACATAACCCTGTGAATTAATATTTTGCAAATGACCAATGTAGTATATTACAAAATCACACATGGGGAAAATACCCACCTATTCAAAGTATAAGATAGATCAATGGGGTTTTAAATCAATAAAGTATAGAAAATTCATTGATGTAGTCTCAGATTCCACGTTGCAACTAACCTTAAGAAACTACAACTTGTCAATTGGTTAATAGCAAAGAAGAGTAGCCACAATTATCTGAGAATGCTGTTAAGATATCCCTCCCTTTTCCAACTGCATATCTGTGTGAGGCTGAATTTTCTTCATATACTTCAACCAAAATAACATACCACAACTTTTGAATGCAAAGAGGTTATGACAACCCAGATATTTTATATTAAAGCAGACATTAAAGAGATTAGTGAAATGTAAAACAATGCCACTCTTCTCATTTATTTTGTTTTGGAAAATACTTTTTATTTTATAAAGACTTTTTTAGGTTAACATATAATGGAGTTATTTTTATTATTTTTAATGCAATAATTGGTAAATATTTTCTTAATTTTTTTAGTTTTGATTGCTAGTACATTAAACATCATAGCTATAACACATAAACAAAACCTGCTTGGGCATGCTCAAGAATTTTGAGGGTAACAGGATCCTGAGACAAAAAATGTGTAAATACCTGCCTTAGGCAAACTCTTCGCCTTCTACACACTTCACCAAACCGTTCTCTTGTTCAGTCAGTCACTCAGCCCACAGATATTTATTTAACACTTATTGCTAGCCAACATTATAGGTACTGGGGCCAGGGCAGTAAATAAAATAGACCCAGTCTATGTTCTCATGGAGTTTATGATCTAGTGGAGTTATATAATACACAAGTAAACAAATATATAAGTGAGGCAACTTCTGACAGTGATAAATGACATGAAGTAAACAAAACAGAGTGAGGTGATAGAGAGTGACTCCCAGGGCTATTTTAGATTGGACTTTGAGGAGAGACCTCTATGACTAGATGACATTAGAATTGAGACTGAATGACACAAAGAGGGTCATGCAAAGATCTGGGGGAAGAGAGTTTCATGGAAGAAAGAGGAAGTGCAAAGACTATATACAAAAAGGTGGGCCTGAGCCAGATCAGGGAGTGTCTTGCAGGTCAGGGGAAGGAGCTAAAAGTTTATACTTAGAGGAATATATCTAATCTATACGTTTTTCCTTCAGTCAGCACACTCCCTCCCTCCCTCAACACTTGCATTCATGAAATTCTTTCAGTCACCCCAAAGGTCTCTCACTCCCCCTGCTCTAAATCCACACTCAAATCATATGCTGAATGAAAAAGAAACAAACCTTTCCCAGAATACGAAAACTCCTATACACACATGCAAAGTGAATTTTTCTACTCAGAGGGTGATAATATAAAGGGCAGCAGACTGATAGCAGGAATATTTCTCTCTCCTCCCATTATCTACCTGAAGGCAGGGCATAAATTTCACTTTGTGTCCCCTTCTTTCACACCTGGAAGAAGAGAGCAACTCTTATCACTAGAAACAGAAAGGGAGCTTCAGAATGAGTTTGCATAAACAAACCTTATTAAACCCTTATCTTCCATTAGTTTCCCCATGTATTAACTAGTTACTTCCCCACAATCCCTTGAAGCCCAAATCCCCCTTCTTTGTTAAAATGGTATATAAGTCCCTGAGTCTAAGCATTTCTCTGAGTTTCGTTTCTTTTCTACGAACTCCCATGCACATAAAAATTGTTTGCCTTCTCTCCTGCTAATTTGTCTTTTGTTAGTGTAATTCATAGACCCCCAGTCACAGAAACTAAGAGGGTAGAGGACAAGTTATTCCTCCTCAACAACAATTTCAATCTATTCTTCTCCTATATATAAGACCTCTCCTCTTTAAGTCAAATAAAACTTTTGTTACAATGAGGAGTACTATCTCAGTGCAAAAAATGTTTGTAATTTTACTAGTAAACATATTATTACCAAGTATTTTGGTAATTTGTGGCACATCAAAACAGAGGTAAGTCTTAATAAGCTAGCATTTTGTTGGCATGCTTCTTACATGGATTTTTCCACTCTGGATACAAGGATCTTTACTGTAAAATTCAGGCAGTGTTCATTCACCCTACAGGCATACTTATTGAGAATGGTTAAATACGTATCCTAGAATGATAACTATATATTCTTATAATAATTCATGTAAATATTATCAATGCTGTAAATAATCTACAAAGAGGTTCTCAATTTGGAGGGGGCAGGGATCATGACATTTCCAAGAATCTGATGAGAGTTAAGGACACTCTCACTATAAACTTTTGTACGCAGAAATATGTGCATAGAATTCCAAGTAATATTTTAGACCCCTAGAGCCAAGTTAATAACACATGCTAGACAGTAAATTATGATATCTTTCAGGTTTTTAATAAGCAAGTGATATTACCTGAGATAGAGATAAATGGATGATAGGTAGATAGAAAGATATATAGATAGATGATGATAGAGAGAGATAGTAGATATTTGTAGAAAGTAACTCTGGTAGTTATTTAGAGAATGAGTTTTAGAAAAGCAAGAAGTCTTGCTAGAACAATAGTGTAATGGTCTAATGATGAGTAGAGATGCAAACAGAAATGACAGTAGCTTGGACTATATAAATTTTAACTAGAGACCTGGTATGAAGAAATTTCTAAAAGATATATTTCAAGTAAAAGGAAAATAATAGTTACCCACAAGGTAAGTATGATTATTATCATTACCAAATATAATAATGCAAGAAAATGTAAGAAAAAAATAGAAAGATACATTGAACCATAATTGTCAAATAAGTCAAAGCAGTGGCTTAAATTTTTCCATAAACACACACCAGGCTCAGATGGTATTACTGCAGAGTTCTATAAAACTGTCTGTATCTATGAGGATCCAATCTAAAGTTTTCAACAGGGAAAATTTCATTAAAAGAATTATTAACTTTTAAAAGTGGTGAAATACAAAAAGAGCAAAAAATTCTCTAAAGAATATAAGGAGAACAAACACAGGAAGCAGAACTATTTCTAGGGTTGAGAGTAAACAGGGACAAAACTAAAAACTGTAGAATCCATCCCCATGCCTGTTTTCTAAGATCTTACATGTACAAATTGACAACATCTTGTAATTCCTTTCATATATATGCTATCTCTTCCTAAGAGTAGACCTTAAACTTTTCCATCTGGACTATGTTGGACATTAACCCTCATTACAAGCTTCAAGGCAATGACATATGCAAAGAAGGTAACTATAAAGTCATTGAAGATTATTAACACAAAGGAGTAATTGTTTGCTTAAAATGAGATGGAGGGACCTTTCCACTAGCAAAGAAGTTTCAAGATATTATGGAGACCCAAATTTCTCAACTTGGCCTTCATCTGTCCAAATTCTCCACTCAAGGTAGGGTACCACTCCTTCCCAACCAGTTGCCTTAGCATAAGGGACTTAACAGGTTAATAGGCTTTGCAACTCTGCACATCTACAATCAGATCTGGGATCTGATGGTCAGCAATATCTGCCTTGTGGCTACATAAGATAAGGAAATTCTTTAAGACCATCGTGGAGGCTTTCTGATACTCTATTTATGACATTACTTGGAAATCCAAAGCCTTAATTTTATTTTTATTTATTTAATTTTGTGCTTTTATTTTCATAAGCTCTCCAGCACACTCATAAATGACCAACCTACCTCAATATCTTTGTAATCAACATAATATCTGAACATAATCAGTGTAATTCAACGTATAAACAGAATAAATAAGAAAAATCAGGTAATCATCTCAATCAATGCAGAAAAGAATTAAAAATTCAACAAACATTCAAAAACCATTTTAAAATCTATTACTAAACTAGGAATTAAAAATGATTTTCTTAGAAAAAGGAACCCTCCAACACTGTTGGTGGGAATATAAACTGGTATAGCCACTATGGAGACCAATATGGATGTTCCTCAAAAAACTAAAACTAGAGCTACCATATGATCCAGCAATCCCACTCCAGGGCATATATCCAGAGAAAACCGTAATTCAAAAAATACAGGCAACCCAATGTTCATTGCAGCACTCTTTACAATAGCCAAGACATGGAAGCAACCTAAATGTCCATCAACAGATGAATGGATAAGGAATATATATATATATATATATATATATATATATATATATATAGTATATATAGATATATATATAATCTATATATATAGAATATATATATAATCTATATATATATGTATATTTTATATATATATATATATAATATTACTCAGGTATAAAAAGGAAGGACATAATACCATTTGCAGCAACATGGATGGACCTAGAGATTATCATACTAAGTGAAGTAAGCCAGACAAAGATAAATATCATATAATATTGCCTATATTGGAATCTTAAAAAAAAGATACAAATGAACTTATTTCCAAAACCGAAAGAGACTCACAGACACAGGAAATAAAACTTACAATTACCAAAGAGGAAAGGAGGCGGGAGAAGGGATACATTAAGAGTTTGGGATTAACGTGCACACACTACTATGTATAAAATAGATAACCAACTAGGACCTACTGTATAGCACAGGGAACTATACTCAATATTTTATAATAATCTATAAGGGAAGAGAATCTGAAGAATATATATATATATATGTGTTCAGTGATTTTATATATATATAAAAAACTGAATCACTGTGATATATACATGAAACTAACATTATATTGTAAATCAACTACACGTCAATAAAAAAATAAAACAAAATTTTTAAAAAGATGACTTCCTTAATCTTTTAAAGTATATCTATAAGAAATCAATACCAAACATCATACTTAATGAAAATATATTTAAAATTTTCCCATGGAAATTTTTTTTAAATACTAAGTTCACAGTAAGTGAATAAGGCAATAAAAAGAAATATGTTAGAAGGATTATGTACATGTTGTGATTATATATGTAAAACAATCCAAAAGAATCTAAAATTAAAATATTAGGATTAATAAGTTTATTTAGCAGGATTTCTTGATACTAAGTTAATACCAAAATCAATTGTCTTTATACACACCAGCTGCAAAACACTTAGAATATAAATTTTTTAGTGATGCCATTTCTAACAGTATAAAAATATCAAATCTCTTAGAATAAATCTAATAAAATTCATGAAGAGCTCTGTACAAAATATTATAAAATATTATGGAGAGAAATTAAAGATGACCAAAACAAGTAGGAGAAAACTATGTTCATAGATTGAAATATTATGTATTGCAAAGATATCAATTCTCTCTAGACTGATTTCATTTCCATGTAATACCAGTCAAAATTCCAAAAAGTTTTTGATAGATTGTAACAAGTTGTTTCTAAAATATATATGGAAGTGCAAAGAATCAAGAGTAGCCAAGGCACTATTGAATGAGGAGGAGGAGAAGGCAGTAGTGGTAATGGTGGTAGTGGTGATAGTGAAAGGATTTAACAATCATATATCAAGTCTTGCAATAAACATACAATAGTGAAGAAATTGTGTTATTTTTGCAAAGATAGGTAGATCAATGGAATAATATAGAGAGCCCAGGAACAGCCCCCCCACATATATATGTACACTTGACCTAAAGGGAAAAAAAGGAAAAGATATTTTAATTTTTTTTATTGAAGTATAGTTGATTTACAATGTTGTGTTAATTTCCGCTGTACAGCAAAGTGACTCACTTATATACATTTATACATTCTTTTTTTATATTCATTTCCATTATGGTTTATCCCAGGAGATTGGATATAGTTCCCTGTGCTATACTGTAGGACCTTGTTATTTATCCGTTCTAAATGTAATAGTTTGCATCGACTAACCTCAAACTCCCAGTCCATCCCTCTCCCTACCCCCTTCCGCCTTGGCAACCACAAGTCTGTTCTCTGTCTGTGAGTCTGAGGAAAAGATATTTTAAATAAATAATACCGAAATAATTGGATGACCATTTGGGATAAATGAAACTTGAATCCAACTTCAGGCCACACCCAAAAGGCCCAGCTGATTTGAATGACCTTCTGGCATCTCAGCTAAAACTGAATACTCCAGGATAATTTGGATGGCCACTCTGGGAGGCCTCAGGGGATTGCTCGCCTCTGCTGTACACAGCCTCTCATCCTCTAGTAATCCAGCCCAGCCTGGCTCACATGGCAGCAGCTTTCCAATGGAGCACTGGTTCTCAACTGGTGTGATTTTGCCCCATTCCACAGGACATTTGGCAATGTCTACAGACCATTTTTGTCGTCAAAATTGGGGTTCGAGGCTGTGAGGTGGTGTGTAAGGAGGCTCGCTCCTGACATCTAGTGGGTAGAGTCCAGGGACTCTGATAAACCTGCTACAATGCACAGGAGAGGCCCCAACAAAGAAGTATCAGATCCAAAATGTCAGTAGTGTTGAAGTTGAGAAATATTGCAATAGAGTGAGTAGAAACTGTAAGGTTTCTTGAGGCCTAGGCTTGGATATCATAAAATATGATTTTCACTGCATTCTACTAAGCAAAGTATCACAAAGTCAGTCCAGATGCAAGGAGTTGGAAAATAGATTGCACCTTTTGGTGGGAGGAGCTACAAAGAATTTATAGACATTTGTTAGCTACCACAAGAGCTGATGTTTTAGGGGTGGAGTGGGAGATTGAACTACTAGGTTTTTATGAAATGGAGAAAATTGATCCACATAAGTTGAGGTTAGGCAGAAGTGTTCAAGGATGGTTCTGAGATTTCAGAAGTGGAGCATTAAGGAAATAGAGAGGCAGTAGACTAAGATTAAGATGGCAACAGTACTGTGTAATATTCAGGTCTGACATGTTGATTTTGAGATACCCACATCTAGGGAGGAGAATTGAGTCATTTAAGTCCCATGAATGCAGGATGCCACAAAGTCTTGGCAGTTAACATACATAAATAAAACTGGAAGTTTATCTTATTGCCATACTCACCATAATGTCATAACTCCAAAACTCCAAGTTCAACTTAAAAAAAAAAAAGGGTTTCCCTGGTGGCGCAGTGGTTGAGAGTCCACCTGCTGATGCAGGGGACACGGGTTCGTGCCCCGGTCCGGGAAGATCCCACATGCCGCGGAGCGGCTGGGCCCGTGAGCCATGGCCGCTGAGCCTGTGCGTCCGGAGCTTGTGCTCCACAACGGGAGAGGCCACAACAGTGAGAAGCCCGCGTACGGAAAAAAAAAAAGCAGAAAATAATCTAGGTCTTCACTAAGGTCACTTGATGAGTCAGCAAAGGGAGAATTGCATCACACAGCAAACACAACAATCTTTAAAACTCTCTTTAGAAATTTCCTGCATTCCCCCAGTCCCATTACACATGGCACCTACTCACATTTCTTCTCTCTTTCCTTTTACAGACCCCCAAAATTGCTCTCAGCCTACCTGACTTTCTTTTTATTCCTCCACTACTTGTCTTCCTCCCTGCCACCTTCCTTGGATCTTATTTTTCTTGGTAGGATATATCCTAGCAATCTACCCCTTATATTTGCTTTTCCCTTTTACCACCCCACTCCACAAAACCAAAGAATCCTCCCCGGTTCCTACTTCCATAGAAAGTGAATTAAGTGGAGGTTAATAGTTTTTTTTATGTTCTAAATATTTTAGCTCCTGGCTAGCTGCATGGAGAAAAGTGATTCTATGACACTGCCTTGCCTGCAATTTGTCTACACATCTATATACACTTACAGGGATAAAAATTGGTCTCAGCTTCCATTTCCAGGTATAAACGAGCAGAAAGACTTCAGACCTGAGGTGGGACCAGGGCTTTCCTCAAACTTTAAGTGATTTCACCTGAAGTGTAAGCTATGGGAACACACAGAGCATATCCACAGGACATGATGTTTCACGGAGAAATACCATTTATCCTGCCTTACAATGTTTGAAGCATGTCAGTACTGAACAATTCATTTCCACAGGCTCAATGATAGGGCCGTGTCTTAGTCTTCAGGAGCTGCTATCACAAAATACCATAGACTGAATGGCTTAAACAAAACATTTGTTTTCTC
Source organism: Stenella coeruleoalba (assembly GCF_951394435.1). Classification (NCBI taxonomy): domain Eukaryota; kingdom Metazoa; phylum Chordata; class Mammalia; order Artiodactyla; family Delphinidae; genus Stenella; species Stenella coeruleoalba. Next base: position 74,966,852 of record NC_137157.1, read on the forward strand.
AAAATTCTGGAGGTCAGGAGTCTGAGGTCAGGTGCCAGCATGGTTGGGTTCTGGTGAGAGCCTCTTCCTGGATTGCTGATGGTCACCTCCTTGATATATGCTCAGATGGCCTTTCCTTGGTTCATGTGAAGAAGAGAGAGAAAGCTCTGGGGTGTCACTTTCTCTTCTTATAAAAGCACTGATGCCATTGTGGAAGACCCAGCCTCATAACCTCATCTAAACATAATTACTTCCCAAAAGCCCCACCTCCAAACACCATTACACTGGGAGTTAGGGCTTCAACATATAAAATTTGGCAGAACACAAACATTCAGTTCACAATGGGCCCAAAGATCCTAAGATCAGGAAGAAACAACTTTATAGGAGAGTGTGAAAACCACTGTCTATCATACATAATTTTTTCCTGGAGTTGAATTCAGAGCAATTCTTACCTTCATGATAAATATAATTTATATCAAAGCCTAAAATAAGATCTATATTTATTCCTGATTTTAAAGTATTTTAGTGCTTCTCACAAAGCCACCAGTCCCTGCCTTTATTAACTTTAAGCAAGCATGCTCTGTTTTTTGAAAATTTTATTAATTCCTACAATTAAAAATCTTTTTCTGTCCTTTTTCATGACAATATCTTCCCTTTTCAAATATCAATTTTTCTTCCTACTGAATTGCAGAGGTAAAAAGAAAAGAAGTTGAATAGCATTGTGAATGTAAACACATCTGTTGCCATGGGAGCAGCAGCAGCAGAGTGAGAAGCACTTGCGGCTGCAGTATCTGCAGGAGACCAATTATCAAATCTGGAATCTCTAATTCAGTAAACAGGAGCAACAGTGAGCATAGTCAGAGAAAATTGCTTATTTTAGTGGGAGGGAGAGAGGTAAGCCAGGAGACTTCAAGAAATATAGGAGGCAGAGATAAAATTGATATGCATGTCCATTGCCTAATGAAGTGGTTGTTTTCAAAACAGCCTGGGGAAAATGCAATTTGCAGCTACTGTGACTGCAACATGGGAGTCTAATATCACCTCCTATGTTTACTGGCGGTTCCCCAACAAGCCTGGATGGTGCCACCCTACAATTAAGCTGGCTGTTGCCAAGCTGCTGCCTACTGGGTACCATAAAATTCTGAGCAATGTAAAACAAGTCCAGTAGGACTTGGCCATTCACTTAGCTTTACAGAAGAAAATCTGCTTAAATGCTCAGTGCCATGGAAATAAAGCTACAGCTACATTTCTCATTCTTCTCCATCTTAATAATGAGGAGAGTAATCAAGGAGACTTTTTATTTACCAAAAGCATCATTATTTGTCCTCTGGGTCTTAGGGGTTGGGGAGCATCTTGGTGCATTTTGTTTTCCGGTTGTCTTAAGAAAAAATGTTAATAGGAACAATTAGGTACACCCACATTTTTGAGATTTTGCACAAAAGAACTGAGGACCCACCTCATGAGGACTTGTACCTACTAAAGGTTATGCAATAAAAATTATTTGTGTCCTATATGACGTCACCAGAACCAGGACCCCAAGAACTAGGGCCTCAAGGATCTAGTTTGTCACAATCACAAAAAATAGTCCAATGAACTCCTTAATGAACTATTTGACTATTCAGGCTTTTTGATCCTTCTCTGTTGTTCACTAAACAGAACAGTTTCCTGCACATATAATAAAATTTATTTAATTGAATTTAAGTAGACAGAATGAAAAGTTGTTAAAACAATTAGTTGTGCCAAATATAAATAGTTGAATTTGACTGACGTGTGATAAAATATCTTAAAAGACTTCAATTTCTGCATTTTAAACTAAACTAGTGGGTTTTTAAATTTTATTGTAAAATTATTAAACTTATTTTTCTGTGGGTCCCAAAAAGATGGTCAGTCTTGGTTTATAGAGGTTGAGCTTGTACAGTGGAAACAACAATGCCCAGTTTTTTTTTTAAGTTTTGTGTACAGCTTGGACTCTAATTGGCTGCATGACTTTGGGCAAATCTTTAATGCTCATTTTCCTATCCTGTAATGTTCTCCCTGATGAGGTCCAAATGACATCATAAATCTGAAGGCAGTTCAAAATTTGTAAGTTATAAAATAAACTATATAAGCCTAACCTCCTTAGCGTATTTACACAAATGCCATCTTCTTAGTGAGGCCATCCTTGAGCACCTTGTCTAAAATGCAGCTCACTACCAACCCCATTCCTGCTTTATTTGTCTCTTTACCACTTATCAGTGTGTTGCACAATACATCCTACTTATTTATTTTGTGTAAGGACTCCCTGCTTGCTAGAATATAAGCTCCATGAGAACAGAGTTTGTTGTCTCTTTCCCCAGCTATATCCACAGACCTAAATATTTATTAACTAGATGTTTATAAATATTTTTGAATGAATGAATGAATGCAAAAGTGAATGAATAAAAAATTCGTTGTCAATTTTTTCTAAATGGTTTTTCAAAATGATGGAAACATAGGCAGAGTCATTACATCAAGGTTTCTGATCAGATCTGTTAAAGTCAACAATCTTCAGTGAAAGATTTAGGACACCCACAAAGCAGATGGTCTTAGGCATACCTCTCAATCATTCCCACTCTCACATGGAGAAGCCAACTAGTAACATCAGCTCCAGCCCTCTGATAGGATTGTTATCAGCATAAAATATGATTATGTGAGCAAAGTGCTTTAAAAGTTAAAAGCACTCATAAAGTATTACATTCTGTATTATTATTTAACAGTGGGGGTTCTTGCTCCTTAGTATTTTGTCATGTCATTAAGCCATGGTGGGAGGAAGAGTGACAGTTGCAATAAGAAAGTCTTCCAAAGAGTGAAGAGAAGGAAGTTGTAGCTGGTCTCAGCCCCTCTACTCTGAATGCATTTGGAACCTCAGTCATGAGCTACAGAGTAGAACACAGACCACAGGGCTTTGGCCAGAGATCAGGGACACCCTCAGTGTTCTTCATGAAACTTGGAAGAGTCGAGTTGTGAAGCAAACTCAGATATTCTAGCAAACTAAAATGTGTACTGTGCACTGTTCAATACCTCATAAAAGGGATAATTAAAAATGTTTAAAAATTAGTCATACATCTTAAAATAATAAATCACTGCTTCTTTCAAAATGTCATGAAAATGGGAAGTTTCTCCTGACAGATTCCATTGTTCTTTGGGTACTATTTTCCTTTAGTACCTATGCATATGATTAACTTTCAAATAACACTACGTTTTTAGGTATTAAAATTCAGACTAGTTTTCCACATTTTGTGTTTCTCTTTTCTTCAGAATCATTACATGTTAGGTGTTGAGAACGGTTTTTAGTGACAAGCCTTCTGGAATAAGTTAAGTCAGAAACAAGGAAAGCTCTAGGCCTATGTGTTGGGAAATGATGTAATTGTTGAAGAACGAAACCCTTTGGAGTCACACTGCCCTGTGTTTCAATCACAGCTAAGGGACTGTTTCAGCCAGTTTCCTGGCTGATTTCAAAATAGGTTCCAGATTCTGGCTATCTGTGTATGGAAATGGTGGATACAAGATACTTATCAGATGTCTATCGTATGAGCTGGTATGCATAAGGGTTTTTAATCTTTAATCTGAAGGCAGAGGGATAGGTGGAGAAGAGAGGAGTGTGAAAGAGAGAAGATGAAGACAGTCTGTCTCCTCACATGTACCAGACATTCATTAGTTTGAGGTCCAGTAGAAAGAGGAATGAAGAACAGAAGTTGAAGAAGCAATAATTTATGAGGCAAGGAATGGGGATGTGTGTGCACTAATGGTACAATAAGTGCAAATTCAGGTCTGGGTGAAAAGGTGCTGCACAGAGATGAGAATAAAGCCATCCTTTACCCTGAATTCCTTTTACCCTCTTACAGCATCCCATGCTGCCACTGAACTCAATTCAGACTTGGGGATCCAAGGACAGCTGCCAACCCAGTGGCTCTGCTTGGCAGAAACTCTTGGAGAGATCATTCTCAGCAGAAGTGATGCTGACCCCATCAATGTGGGAATCAGAGTGGAGGAACAGAAGGAGCCTTGCTCTCAAATCCATGTGAGACACCATGGAGAGAGACTGGAAGGGTGGCTCTCACACAGGAAGGGATAAGGGCACTGCCGTTTTGGTGGTAGTGTTAGCAGGACCTCATCCATACACAGGTAAGACTTGGGGCAATTCTGGTTATACAGAATATAGTTACCTCAAAGGCCTATTGAAAGGATTGAATTAGATGACAGTGAGGTGTATGGCACTTTGATTTGACACATAGACGGTACTTGATAAATGTATCAGTCTTAGAGGATTTCACAGGTACCTGAACGCAAAAGAGCAAAAAGCATACCCACAGCCCTCAGTGTCCTTCTCTGCTGCCCACCACTTACTTAAGCAAACTTACTGAAACTGTAATGGCTCCAGGACTTTGGGTGATTGTCCAAGACGATATCTAATAGGTTTCTGTTCCTTTCACAAATAACAGTCTGGACTTTGATCCCATTTCCATGCCAGGAGTTAGGGAACAGATAGGCACATTGGAATATGCCATGTGTGTTTGTATTCTACCTCACTGGCATCACTTAAGTATCTTATAAATTAACAATATCTTTTGAAAGAGAGAACATTTTTCGACTTGAAATAGTGCCAATATTAAATGAACAGATCTAAATAAAGTTAGCCATAAACATAATCATCTGGCTCAGAGGAAATTTTTATAGCCAAATCACCATCCCATAGTAGTCCAACATGCTATTTTTAAAGCCCCTGTAATGTTGCCCTCTCTAAGGGGCTTTACGAAAAGAAGTAAAAAAGAAAGGCCTAATAATAAAAATCAAAATGAGGCTGTATACCAAACACTACAAAATAAAACATTTATCTTTCCCAGGGGTCTCTCACAGCCAGTTCTTCCACTTCATCTGCTGCTGAGAAGTTTTATGTTCTCTTGATTACATCCAGAGCAAAATTTCCCCAAATTATTTAATCATATGCATACCAGGAATGCACTACATCTGGCAAATATAAAGTGAAGTCAGCTGCCTCTGTTTATCCCAGAATTAAATATGCAGTTGTGTGGACTTTCTGAGTAACATAGATTTATGAAATCGGTGTAAATTAAAATATAAAAACTTCACGTCGTTTCAGTCAGATGAATGATTCAAAGGACAAGAATGTGAAACTTCTTAGCTGTGTTCTCAGCCATAGGAAATTCTCATTAGGCCTGAGTAAATGTGCATAGTAGTATGTACTAGGTTATAAAAGATCTTCAAGCTAAGAGCCACATTTTCCTTTTCTTGAGAGATTTTTCTACTCTCTCCAACCCTACTCCCTACCCCATTTATATTGCAATGTAGAATTATAGCTATATAGGAACTTAGATAGCAACCAGTCCAATCACTCATTTTAAAGATGAGAAACAAATAAAACTCAGTAAAAATAGTGTTTTTGGTTTAAAACTTTCTGAAAAGATAGTTTAAAATTCTAATCCAGGAGAATGTTTATAAAGGCTCTCTTTGCTTGGGTCTAACCTTAGAGGCCTACAAAGGAATACATTTTTGTCACCAAGCAACAGGAAATATGAGGCAAAAAGATTGCATGCTTATCTCTTCCAAGAGACTATGAATTCTTCAAACAAAAGTACTATGTCCTATTATCTTTATAGTTTAATAATGCGCAATATAGACATTAAATAAGCATAAAAATAATATACTATCCCATATGTGAGATAAATCAAATATTCCTCCTCCTCTTCCTATTTCAGGAAAGATTTGTCAGATCTTCCATAAAATTTTCCCGCTATGGACTGTGCCAGCAGCAGATGCCGAATATTACATGTAAATTAAATACTATATAACTATTTTCAGTGACACAGACCACAGCACACAGTCAATGGTCTCGACTAGCTAGTGACTTAATTTCTGCATGTACACAAAGAGAATATACAGAAGACTGCAATAGAGTTTAAAATATCCACATTTATAAATGCCCAACTTTTGGTATGCATGTAAACTCATTCTTTTTAAAAAGAACATTCTCCACAAAGAACGCATGAAGATCTTGGAATTTGGTTGTATTTATATTGTTAATAATATGCCTGTGTAAAAAAGTAGTTTTTAGCTGCTTTTTGAAACTGTCAAAGAATCATTATAAAAAAAAGTATTTTTATTTAGTTCTTAATAGGTAAAGTATTCTCTGTAAAAATCTCCAAGTAGTTTTACAGAGAATAATTTCACTAAGCTTTACAGTATTCTTCTCTGCAAAAGAGTTTCTAAAAGGAAAGTTATGCTGGCACATTGCACTGAGGGTGGCGATGGGAGATAAAAGCCTGACTCTTACCATACTGCTCACACTGGGGGCCTTTTGTAGTAGCTTTACAACTATCCCAATATGTAAAGGTGTACTTCACCTAGCATGTGCAGACTTAGTACCAGCAAAAAGCAACCACTGAGGGGCTTTGAAATGTCAATCTTAATATAATTCAAGTTCCATCAAGTAGAAATTTAAACATTTTAAAACTCACACAGACACCATTGCCCACCCTCTCTCATATCCCCTCACACTCACTCTGAGTTCCTATAGTTCTTATGGACAACTTCTGGGCACACTGACAACTTCACATCTCAAACACCCTGCCCTATCCTTTTCTCCACTTGCAGGTTCTCTCTGCCCTATGAGAGACTGCTTGCACAAATGGTCATGCAAAAATCTTAACTTTATTCTGCTTCAGGTGTGCTTTATATTTCCACACTCTTGCTGTTATGATGCAAGTCTACTATAAGCAAGGCTCTTTTTATCCATATCTGTGGGCATTCTGGAAGTGCTGGGGATTAAACATAAGAAGCAATCCTCATCAACAAGGGAAAGAAATGAATACCCCAACTTCCTTGTCCCTCAGTAAGATAACTTTAAGTTCCTGATGGCATCCCTAGCTGGACTGAACCTCATTGCCTACATAGGTAATCCACCTCATTTAATGCACCCTCTAATGGCTTTTCTCCCTTCCCTCGCCTACCTTCTCACTCAGCTCCTTCAGCTGTGCAACCCAAGATCCACCCAGACAAACTACTTATACACAAGTCCTTTTTTTCAGCGTCAGGTTTTAAGGGATCACAATTAAGACAAAACCTTCCTTCAAACAAAGTCAGTGGTAATGAACAAATCTCAGGTAGTGGGGGGCTGGGAGAGGAGGAGGGAAGAAGTGTCACCTTTTACTAAATATTGGAAAATGGGCTCCAATCATAATGTACCATTATGCTAAGAAAATCTCATAAGGGGCATATTCTTCATTTTCAAACCGCGGATGTTTTCAGGTGTAGTTTCTGGAGCTATATCTCCGCCAACATATTTTCCTAATGATACTTGGTTTTCAGAGTCATTACATTTGTCTATAGATGCCAGCCTTTGTCTTATCTGGCAAAGCTTACAGAATTACAAGTTATGTTTCCATACTGCTTTACCTTTCACTCTCTCCAGCTACTATCAGTCTGGTTTATAGTAACAGTTAAATATTTAAGTGAAGAAAGAAAGGAAATAAGGAAGGAAGGAAGGAAGGAAGGGTGAAAGGGAGGGAGGAGATATAACAGAGTTTGAAAATGCATTTGGTGCTAAACCATGAAGTTCTAAAGGGCCAGTTTGATTCATTCTGTGTATATAAATTATAATATTTGCAAATTACTTGGTTATCTGTAATTCTTAACAGTAAGCCCAGATATTCCTTAATGTCAAGTGAAAACGTAACTTTCACATACCAGAAACTCAAGAAGAACACTGAGATCTGAGGCACATTCTTCAAAGGAAATTAAAGTCTGAACACCAAAGCAGAGTTCAGTAAAGAGAGTCAAACCAAGGCATTCCAAGGTATTAGCGAGTGGTTTAGTTCAGGAATATTTTATTCCATTACATAGAAGAACAAAGAATTCAAAACTCAAATGTGCATAAAGGAAAACACAGTGTATGATGTTTCTGGGTCTTGAAAACATAAAAGTTTGTCTACATGAAGATGAAGTGAATGGTAAAAAAAAAAAATCTTGTGAAAATTAAAGTAGTGATACTCTTACCCTACAATCCAGCAATACACTCCTTGGTATTTACCAAAAGGAGTTGAAATTTTATGTCCATGCAAAACCTGCACACAGATATTTATAGCAGTGTGCAGATGTTAATATCAGTGGTTGGCAGGGGTTAGGGGGAGGGAGAGATAAATAGGTGGAGAACAGAAGATTTTTAGGGCAGTGAAACTACTCTGTATAATACTATAATGGTGGATACATGTCATTATACATTTGTCCAAACCCATAGAATGTACAACACAAAGAGTGGACCCTAATGTAAACTGTAGACTTTGGATGATAACGATAGGTTGATCAGTTGTAACAAATGTACCACTTTGGTGTAGGATGTTAATAATAGGAGAGCCTATGCATGTGTGGAGGCAGAGGGTATATGGGAAATCTCTGTACCTTCTATTCAATTTTGCTGTGAACCTGAAATTGCTCTAAAAAATAAAATTTATTTTTAAAAAATATTAAAGTAGTGCATGATTTTGTTCTCCCCAGTAATTAGCTATCTTGAACTGACTTGTTCAAAATTGTTCTTAAGAAGTTATTTCTTTCTCCACCCTCCTCAAAATAAAATCAAAATAAAGAGGAAAATAATCAATCTTGAAATGCTTGTGGGTTTTTATTTTCTTCATACCACTCTCTCCAAATCATGTTTTTACAAAAGGTCTGGAGATGCAAATTTTTTATGAAAATATTCTCTTCAAATTATAGTGCAAACACCTTGGAATCTGTGTGATCTTTTAGTTCCTACCTCAAGAATTAATTTTCTTGGTTTTCTTTCCAAGACAAGGAAGCTATAGTTCAGTTGAGGGAATACAATAAGTAATTCATCTAGGCTGTAATTTCAAACTGTTGAGCTTCTGGCAACTTGCCCCTCCTCACCATTTCTTCAGATCTTCCTCTCCTCCTCCCTTTATCCTCTTCACTCCCATGCATACACAGCACCCCCCCCCACCCCCCACCCCCCGGCAGTAGCCTCCTTGGAAGCAACAAAGGTGTAAAATGATAGGAAGGTTTTGAAGTCACTCAGGCATAATAATTTGCTTTCTATTTTTCAAAACAGATCTACCGGTAAAACAAATCAAGTGTCAGGCAAAATGGTATAATCAAATGTTGTGTTTTGTGCCTCTTTCTGAAGGACAAATAAATTTTTCCTCCATAGGGATGAGAAATTATTTAGAGGTTTGGAATAAACTTCATCTCTGCCCCCAAAGTCTTGATCTTCAAATATTGACTGTCTTGATGAGAAATGCAGACTATTCCCAACAGGCCAGACTCAGAGAGAGTGCCAGGCTGCTCAATAACAGGGAAAGCAGTGCCTCTAGCTTCCTTTTCAGCATTCAGGTCACAAACTAGATCCCTTATGGTCTGCATTATATTTACAAGTTATAATATTTTAGTCTTTCTTTGCTTCTTCCCTGCCTCTTTGGAATGGAGAGATAGAAATTAATAAATATTAAAGTAAATACTGTTTTAAAACCCACGCAAGTAGTAGGAAAAGAAATGCTGTTTTATTACATATTTATAAATGTATACCCAAAGCTTCTCATTCCAGGTTTCTGTTCATTTTAGAGATGGGGCCACACTAGTACTCTTCCAAGTCATTTTCAAAAAAGATGAACGTTGAGGTCAAATTCTATGCAACATGACTTACAGTAATTAAATGCCATTCTCAAAGTAATTTCAGCAAAATCCCATGATCCCAGGTATATCAGTGATGAAGATTCTCTTGTTGACCAGACTCTAGAAGCATGGCCTCTAGCATCTTAAGGCCTGTCGCTGGGGTGACATTGGGCCCTCTTCAAATGCTGCCTGAGAAAGCTTACAATTAAAAACCTTTCTCTGTTCCTTTAAGATGTAAATATTTCCCACCATCCCCTTACCCTCCACCCCCACCCCACCCCACCCCCAGCCACACTGACCCATGCCCCCTGCAGTGGAAGTGTGAAGTCCTAACCAGGGAATTCCCTAAGATGTAAATATTCTACCACCAAAATCTGTCTCCTCAAGGTCCTGGAAGCCATCTCTTTGAAATACATTCTAGTATATAACTCTCACCCTGGCTCTCAGTAGCCATGGGAGAGGAAGAGCCTAACTTCAGATGACACCTTTCTCCAACTTGCATAACCACCCCCTTGTCATAAATATGCAAGATGTTTGTTCCTCCTTGGGATAAGCACCAATTAGCCAGATAGCCTACTTACATGCACCAAATGCCCCCTTCACACTCTTTAGTGTCCTTCCTTTACCACATCTCAGTGTTTAAAAAGGCTCCTGCCTTTTATTTCAGCAGACTTGAGCTCAGGTTACACTGAGTTCTCTCCCCTATTGCAATAGTTATTACTGAATAAAATCTGCCTTTGGTGCCATTAACTACTGTCCTGCTTTATCTTTGACATCAGTCAAGGTTTAATGAAAGAAACTGTAACCACTCTAGGCGTTTCAGACAGAAGAAATTTAAATACAGGTAATTAGGTATTTACAAACTCTTATTGCAAGATGACTGGAGAATTGAGAGTAGAGTTACTACTTTTACCATTTAGACTAGGAGCATTTTTAAGTGTGAGTGGTACTTTATTAATAATTACACTGGTACGAGGAGGAGTCAAGATGGTGGAATAGGAGGATGCAGAATTTGTCTCTCCTCACAAGTATATCAAGAATACATCAAAAAAAAAAAAAAAAAAGAATACATCTATAGGGCTTCCCTGGTGGTGCGGTGGTTGAGAGTCTGCCTGCCGATGCAGGGGACATGGGTTCATGCCCCAGTCTGGGAAGATCCCACATGCTGTGGAGCGGCTGGGCCCGTGAGCCATGGCCGCTGAGCTTGCGCGTCCGGAGCCTGTGCTCCACAGCAAGAGAGGCCACGGTGGTGGGAGGCCCGTGTACCACAAAAAAAAAAAAAAAAAAAAAAAGAATACATCTATAAATGGAACAATTTTCAAGAACAACTGCTGAGCATTAGCGAAAGACTTCGGACACCTAAAAGGACAAGAAAAATCCCCTCGCAACCAGGTAGGATGAAAGAAAGAAAAAAAGAAAAGAGGAATTAGAAAAGGGATCAGCAACCCTGGTGGGAAGCTGAAGGTGAAGAGAGGTTCCTGCACTCAGAAAAAACTCCTCATGGTGGGGAAATCAGCTGGGACACAAAGGTACCTTCAGGGGATCAAAGGAGAAAGCAGTGGATGGTCTGTGGAAGTCAGGGCAACGTAAGAACTGTGCGCATGGTCTGTGCTGGAGCCCTGTGTACCCCAGCCTGAGTCATGTGTCGCCTGTTGTGAAGGGGGGCTGGGTGCTGGAAAGTGGGGTTTGGAGTGTGGACCCAGAGAGGGGACAGCTGTTGGCTGTAAAAAGACATCCTGAAGGGACAAGGGTAAGGAGCTCCACAACCGGGAATGTTTGTGGTAAAAGCCTGGGACACGATAGAAGCAAGGCGTCATTGTTGAGTGGCGTGCAAGGGGCGGGGCCACCATTACAACCCCTTTCCCCACCTGCCAGCTTCTTCAGCCTACTCGGGCACTAGGAGGGTCACCCATCTGAGCAGGCTCACCCACCCCTCAAGCCAAGGCCTCCTAAATGCCGCCCATCCCAATGCCTCCTTGGGAATCAGCCCTGGGCACCACTGCCTGAGATGGGAATCCACCATTGCTGACAGAGTCGGAGTGCTAAAGCATGCGGTGAGAGAGCAGATCTGGGGAGAGGAATGCTGTTGGCTGTGGGGTACAACAGAGCGGATGGGTGAGGGTCTCCATGGCCGGGAATGCCCTTAGAGGAAGTGTGGTCTGCCTAGGAAACGAGGAGCCATTGTTGAGTGGCATGCAAGGGGTGGAGATACCACTGCCCCACACACCGTTCCCTGCCTCCACAGGTACAGGGAGGGACATCCACCACTGCAAGCACACCCCAGTCTGTTGCAACTTCAGTCTCTGCTGCCACAGGCAATTTTCACACACCCCAGTTGTGGCCACCACACCCCTCCACCGGCCTGAGTAAGTGTGCCCCAGTAGGCCACTGTTTTCCCTCCCTCTCACCTGAGTGAGGAACAGATGCCTGAGGGCAGTACACACACAGAGGTGGGGCCCAAAACCAAAGCTGAGCCCTAGGGGCAGTGCAACTAAGGGAGAGGAGCGGAAATCCCTCTGTGCAGCTGTACAAGCTGTGGACTAAATCCCCATGATTGGCCTGGTAAATCCTGCATCTGTGGAACATCTGAATAGACAATGAGTGTCCCCACAGCTAAGACCCATTTAGCTTCAGCAGCAGTGGACTTTGGAGGCAAGTACACATGGGAGTTGGGCCAGGTCAGAGTCTGAGCTGGCCTCACAGTGCCCACAGCAGGTCCAGAGACCTACTTGGAGGTATTGGAGGGCTTCCTGGGGAGGCAGGGGTTGACTGTGGCTCACTATGGGAGCAGAAACTGACAGAGGAGGCCCCAGGAAAATATTCATTTTGGGGTTCTTTTGTTTGTCTAGTTGTTCTCTTGTTTTTTGTTTTCCCTGTTTTTGTTTTTGGTTCTTTTTGTATGTGTGTATGTTTCTTTGTTTGTTTGTTTTTGTTTGTTTCTGCTTTTACCATCTGTCTGGGGTTTTGTCTGTCCATTTGTTTGTTTGTTCTTAATTGTTGTTGTTGCTGTTTTCTTGTTTTTGTCTTTGCTATTTGTCTTGGGGTTTTTTTGTTTTCATTTGTTTTCTCCCCGTCCTTTCTTTCTTTTGTTTTTTATTCTCTATTTACTGCCAGCCGTGTGGCTTTCAGGGTCTTGGCTGCCAGGCTGGGGGTTGGGCCTGAGCCTCTGGGGTGGGAGCGCCAAGTCCAGGACACTGGAATGGTAGAGAATTCCCTGTCCCAGGGAATATTAAATGGCGAGAGCTCTCCCAGAGGTCTGTATCTTAACTCCAAGACCAGGCTCCTCCCAAATGCTTGCATGCTCCAGTGTTGAATGCCCCATTCCAAACAACAAGCAAGACAGGAACAAAAACCCACTCATCAGCAGACAGGCTGCCTAAATTCGTACTAAGCCCACAAACATCCCAAAGCACACCACCTGACTTGGCCCTGAACATCAGAGGGACGAGATCCAGCTCCACCCACCAGAAAGCAGGCCAGTCTCTCCCACCAGGAAGCCTACACAACCCACTGGACCAAACTTGTCCACTGGTGGCAGACACCAGAAGCAAGAGGAACTATGACCCTGCAGCATGTGGAAAGAAGACTTCAAACGCAGTGACCAGACAAAATGAGAAGACACAGAAATATGCTGCAGTTGAAGGAGCAAGGTAAAAACCCACCAGAGCAAATAAGTGAGGAGGAAATAGGCTAGCTACCAGAAAAAGAATTCAGAGTAATGATAGTAAAGATGATCCAAAATCTTGGAAAGAGAATGGAGAAAATAGAAGAAACATTCAACAAGGACCTAGAAGAACTAAACAAGAAAACAAACAGTGATGAACAATGCAATAACTGAAATTAAAAATACACTAGAAGGAATCAATAGCAGAATAACTGAGGCAGAAGAAAGGATGAGTGAGCTAGAAGATAGAATGGTGGAAATAACTGTCACAGAGCAGAATAAAGAAAAAAGAATGAAAAGAAATGAGGACAGTCACAGAAACCTCTGAGACAACATTAAATGCACCAACATTCAAATTATAAGGGTCCCAGAAGAAAAGAAAGAGAAATGATCTGAGAAAATATTTGAAGAGATTATGGTCGAAAACTTCACTAATATGGGAAAAGAAAGAGTCAAGTGCAGGAAGCACAGAGAGACACATACAGGATAAACCCAAAGAGAAACATGCCAAGACACATATTTATCAAACTAACAAAAATTCAATATGAAAAAATACTAAAAGCAGCAAGGGAGAAGCAACAAATAACATACAAGGGAATCCCCATAATGTTAACAGCTGATCTTTCAGCAGAAACTCAGTAAGCCAGAAGGGAGTGACAGGACATATTTAAAGTGATGAAAGGGAAAAACCTACAACCAAGAGTATGCTACCCAGGAAGGATCTCATCCAGATTTGACAGAGAAATCCAAAGCTTTACAGACAAGCAATAGCTAAGAGAATTCAGCACCACCAAACCAGCTTTACAACAAATGCTAAAGGAACCTCTCTAAGAGAGAAACACAAGAGAAGAAAAAGAGCTATAAAAACAAACCTGGGCTTCCCTGGTGGCGCAGTGGTTGAGAGTCCGCCTGCCGATGCAGGGGACACGGGTTCGTGCCCCGGTCCGGGAAGATCCCACATGCCACGGAGTGGCTGGGCCCGTGAGCCATGGCCGCTGAGCCTGCACGTCCGGAGCCTGTGCTCCACAATGGGAGAGACCACAGCAGTGAGAAGCCTGCATACTGCAAAAAAAAAAGAGAGAGAGAGAGAGAGAGAGAGAAAGAACACATGGGCACAAAAAACAGATGCATAGATCAATGGAACAGAATGAAGAACCCAAAAATAAACCCACCCACTTATGGTCAATTAATCTAAAACAAAGGAGGCAAAAATATGCAATGGGAAAGACAATATCTTCAATAAGAGGTGCTGTGAAAACTGGAGAGCTACATGTAAACGAATGAGATTAGAACATTCCTCACACTGTGTGCAAAAATAAACTCAAAATGGATTAAAGACCTACCAGAAGAAAACACAGGCAGAACACTCTTAGACATAAATCATAGCAATATTTTTTGGATGTTTCCTCAGGCAAAGTAAACAAAAGCAAAAATAAACAAACAGGACCTATTTAAACTTAAAACCTTTTGCATAGCACAGGAAATCATCAACAAAATGAAAAGACAAAGGGGTTAATATCCAAAATATGTAGACAGTTCATAGAGCTCAATATCAAAAAAAGAACAACCCTATTAAAAATGGATACAATAACTGAATAGACATTCTTCCAAAGAAGACACACAGATGCCCAAAAGGCACAGGAAAAGATGCTTAACATCACTAATCATCAGAGAAGTGCAAATTAAAACCACAATGAGATATCACCTCACACCTGTCAGAATGGCTATGATCAAAAAGACTACAAATATGTTGGCAAGGATGTGGAGAAAAGGGAACCCAACTGAGAATGTAAGTTGGTGAGAATGTAAGTTGGTGCAGCATTTCCACTCCTGGGTATATATCTGAAAAAAACAAAAATATTAATTTGAAAAGATACATGCACTCCAATGTTCATGGCAACATTATTTACAATAGCCAAGATATGGAAGCAACTTGTGTTCATCATGGATAAAGAAGGTTTGATATATTTATTTTTATATATATAATATATATAAAACACATATATAATGCAATAGTACTCAGCCATAAAAAATAATAAAATTCTGCCACTTGCAACAATGTGGATGGACTTAGAGAGTATTATGCTTAGTGAAATAAGTCAGAGAGAAAGGCAAATGCTGTATGTCATCACCTATATGTGAAATCTAAAAAATAAAACAAATAAATGTATATGATAAAACAAAAACAGACTCACAGATATAGAAAGCAAACTAGTGGATACTGGTAGGGAAAGGGAAGTGGGGAGCAAGGTAGGGGTATGGGATTAAGAGATACAAACTACAATGTATAAAACATATAAGCTGGGTTTCCCTGGTGGCGCAGTGGTTGAGAGTCCGCCTGCCGATGCAGGGGACACGGGTTCGTGCTCCGGTCCGGGAAGATCCCACATGCCGCGGAGCGGCTGGACCCGTGAGCCATGGCCGCTGAGCCTGCGCGTCCGGAGCCTGTGCTCCACAACGGGAGAGGCCACAACAGTGAGAGGCCCGCGTACTGCAAAAAAAAAAAAAAAAAAACACATATAAGTTATATTGTATAGCACAGGGAAATATACCCATACTTTTGTATAACTTTAAGTGGAGTATAATCTATAAAAATATAGAATCACGAAGCTGTATACCTGAAACTAATATAATATTATAAATCAACTATACTTCAATAAAAATATAATAATAACTTTAATAAAGAAACAAATAAATAAAACTAGCCCAAGTCTCATTTACTACCAAAGCCTTCCAACCAATTTGCTAATCTCTCCCTCCTCTGAATTCTTATACTTTTGTCTGTACAACACATTTAGATCAATTCGATATCAAGTTATATTGTTATTTCACTTTTTTTATGTGTAAAACTGCCCTTTCCGATGAGAATAAAGCAAACTGAAGACAAGACTATATCCTACATGAGCCCAAGGCAGCTTAACCCACACAACTATTCAGTACCCATTTTCACATTCATGAAGGTATGCCTTCTTCACAACGGCACTTGCTCAATTGCACATAATAATGAGAGGGCCAAGTTTCTGATAATCTCCTGGCACCTGCAGCTAAAGCAGTGAGTCCTTTCAATGATGTGTCACAGAAGACAACACCATAGCATGTTTGACAATGTTTCCAATTTGTATAATCTATTGTTGTTTACAATGACTATGTTTTCATCTGCTCATATGCCCATTGCTTAATTAAGCAAGAAATGCTTTACCTATGCCATCTGTATAGCAGTCAACATATTTTTCAAAGGATGAATTTAGAGCAAATCCTCCCAAAGTTTGCTTTGGAGAGCATGAGACTATTAAAAAGTTTATAGTAAAATAAGACTGAAAATGCTGCATATTTTACCCAACTCTTGGAAATTCACACTGTGCATTAATATACTGAGGCTCCTGTGAATTCTTGCAGTAAGCAAACTTGCTTAATTTGGTTTAACCCAGCATTTTTCAGTGAATCATTTGTTGTATAGCATTCAGTAACATCCTGCAGAACACTCTTTGGTAAATGCTGATTCTGAGATTCAGAATTTCATTTCCTCTTTTTTAAAGGACATAGAAAAATATCATACTTTATCACTGAGTTATCACCATAAAGATTATTGGGGTTAATTAAGAAGAATCTTAACATCATAAGCCTTTTTTGTGTACAAACTTCTCCTTAAAGATTTTTCATTCATAAGATTGGCTTTAAGTGTCTGGAGAACTAAATAAACAATCCACATATTTTAAGTTTCTTAGAAACAAGGACAATCATTTTATTTACCAGTTAGCTGCCCTAGTGAACAGGAAGGCTGTTCACTTTCTGTTTGCTAATATGGTTTTCCCAAAGGTTCATTCTTTTTCTCTAGTTCAACTGTTAGATCACAATGGTAATACTTCAAAATATTCTATCTGGGAATGAATCTATTAATACCAAAGGAAGCTTTGAACTATGCACAGTGAGAGTGCTTGACAAAAAAGAATGATGGAAAAGAACATCTATCCTGATAGAGAACAAAGCCTCCTAGCTATGCTTAAAATATTAAAAATCTGGTTTGCAGCACCTTCTGTCCTTCTGTGAAAACAGAGAAAGATGGTGAAAGCACAGAGCTGGAATAAGATTCTGGATGCCATAGTAACAGCATCTTCAGTGATGACATTATGTACCACCTGGTGTTCTCCCGACTAAATTGCAATATTATGTCTCTGTATTCACCAAGGTGGGACAAAGCCCAGGCATAAAACAAAATAATCACGTTAAAGCAACAACTCACCTACAGGTTAGGATAGAATACATCAATCTTTTTTAAAGACCTAATAATGTCCTTTGTGCCACTGGGTGTTAGCACCACAGCAAGATTTATGAGTACACAGCAAGATCCAAAATACCCTAAATGTAAAACAGAGAACCAGAAATTTGTAAATCACAAACCTGCGCAGAAGGCCCTACTGAAATCTAATTATTTCAGTACGAAACTCTTGCCAAACTTTTAGTCTATTTAATCAATAAAGGTGCAAAGGCAGAGGCTGAATAATCAACTCTGGGGAAACATGGAGGAGAGCTGGATAAGACCTTGGCCTACAGGAACTTCACCACATTAAAATGAAATACTTCTGTGATACAGTCACAATGGTTCACAGCATTAAAACTGAACAACTTGCCTGAGTTGAGAAAATTCACAGTTTTCCACCTAAGTAGGAAAACCCAGTTTTCCCCCTGTGTGTCTGCTTACTCTCACACTAACACCACACTCACAACACTTAGGACGTGAAATGTGGCAGGACTTTTCCCCCACCAAGCAATTCTCTGCAACACTAGCTTAGTGTCCTACAATTTAACTCAATTCTGACATCTCCCCATGGAGTTGAGCTGCATCACCCTCCGGGTATATAGATGTGTTCACCAACCTAGAAGCTCTCCAAAACCCATAGTATTGGGATTTTTACAGAGGTTTCATCACATAGGCATGATGGATCATTAACTCCATATCCAGCCCTTCTCCCTTCTCAAGAGAATGAGGGGTGGGGCTGAAAATTCCAAACTTTTAATTATGCCTTGGTCTTTCTGATGGCCAGCCCCCATCCAGGAACCATCCAGGAGCCCACCCAGAGTTGCCTCATTAGAACAAAACATACTCCTATCACCCAGGAAATTACAAGGATTTCAGAGCTCTGAGTCCGGAACCAGGGTCAAAGACCAAAAAAGATGCTCCTAGTGTTCTCATCACTTAGAAAATTACAAGAGTTTTAGGAGCTCTGTGACAGAAATCAGGGGCAGAGACCAATATATATTTTTTCTATTATCTCACATTACCAAATAAACAAAATGATAGGGGCTTCCCTGGTGGCGCAGTGGTTGAGAGTCCGCCTGCCGATGCAGGGGACATGGGTTCGCGCCCCAGTCCGGGAAGATCCCACATACAGCGGAGTGGCTGGGCGCGTGAGCCATGGCCGCTGAGCCTGCGCGTCCGGAGCCTGTGCTCTGCAATGGGAGAGACCACGACAGTGAGAGGCCCGCATACTGCAAAATAAATAAATAAATATAATGATAATTTCCCATGAAAGAAAATCCTTTATAGTTTTGTGAACATATTCAAATAAAGCTTATATTTAACTGTAGGCTATAATTCATTCCGACACATGTCAATATTCATTCAACAAACATCTATTCATGGAGAATTTGTTCCATGTATAGCATTACAAGTGCTATGAAAGATATATCGTCATTAATATTCACCAAATATTTCTGGCTAGAGAGATGTCAGGATACATGGTGATTGTACTTCCTGCCCCTTTTTGAAGTTAACCTTGGACATGCAACTTTTTTGACCAATGGCATATGAATAGAAGGGAAGTATATTACTTCTAAGCAGAAGTTTTAAGATCCAATGCATTGAAGGGAAGTATATTACTTCTAAGCAGAAGTTTTAAGATCCAATGCATTTTCCATGTTCTCTCCCCACTGTTTCTCTGATGCTGGAAGCAAATGTCAAAATGAAGTCCCTATTAACCCTGCGTCTTTGAGTCACTCCATTGAGCAGAGCCCCACAGCTGACCCATACTGGACATGAAATCTAAGAGAGATAAACTTCTGTGTTATGTGACTGAGATTTGGATTGTCTGTTACCACAGAATAATCAAACATTTCCTATCTGGTAAAAATAATATAATTGCTTTTTAGAGTATTTACTATGTACACAGCACATTATATATTATCACATTTAGTCCTCACCACAGTCTCATGATGAAGGTATCTCTACCTTCATATAACAGAGAGGAAAATTGTGTATCAGAGGGATTAAGTAACTTGCCCAAGATCAAACAGCTGGGAAATGGCAGAGCCACAAATCAGACCAGGTTCTGAATCCATGCTCTTTCTACCACCCATGCAGCCTGTTCTTGAGGGAGTTAAATTCTAGCCAATTTTTTAAAAGGTGAACACAATAATTTTGAGTCAATACAAGGGTGTAATGTATACACAGACATTGTGAATAAAATCTTGGCAGAAACACAAACAAAAAAAGAT
This sequence comes from Stenella coeruleoalba, assembly GCF_951394435.1. Taxonomy (NCBI): domain Eukaryota; kingdom Metazoa; phylum Chordata; class Mammalia; order Artiodactyla; family Delphinidae; genus Stenella; species Stenella coeruleoalba. Next base: position 74,986,644 of record NC_137157.1, read on the forward strand.
CAATTTAGACCAAATTTAATTAGTAATAGTGATATAAATGGGTCTTGAGACAAATCTATAAGATTTAGCAAAATTCTGATGAATAGAAAGAATGGGGAAAGCAATAGAGGCTGAAGGCACTGCACAAGCAAACATGGACAGGAAGGAAGTTATTAGAAGAGAGCTGTAGCAGTGGATCTTATGGAAAAGAGTGAAAAAGATGTAATAAGTTGGCCACGCATGGTCTTTTTATGTTTTTTTCCTATGGAACTAATTTTTAAATGTAGGGGTAAGCTGTAAAATTCCAAAAAGTTCTAGAAGAACACTTTGAGAAATGCAATTAGGACAACAGTAAACATATTTGAAAATATTACCATCTAAATTCAGAACTTGCAGAATCATGTTTTACATTGGAATTCACAATTCTGTTACATCTTAAACTCAATTGTTAATTTTCTCAGTAGTCCATATCAAGAGACTCTTCTAGAACAAGCTAGGAAGGAGTTACTATACAGGCAGCAAGATCCAGTGAAAAATGCCATCCTCAAATGGGTGCATGTGTCACCATCAGGGTGAAAGCAGCTCTTTTGCCTCTTTCCTGTTTGCCCATTTCTGTTTCCCTCTAACTTTAAAAGAACCTAATTATAGAAATGAGATCACTAAGCAATTTAACTTAACTCCTGGCTTATGCTCTCCTGAGTGCACACCATGCCTTCCCTAACCTGTTGATTCTTTCCCTAGGTAAAAAGAAGTAAAAATGAAGAATTAAGCAATCAAAAAATGACTAGCTCTCTACTCCCAAAAGCTCCCTTAGCAATCCTGCAGGCAGATCATACAGGCAAGATAATACCTGAAGAAATAGTCAGCCAGTCTACATGTAATGGAGAATGGTGCAGAATCCAACCTCCTGCATCAATGAGTCACTGAGATTCTTCCCCTTTTTCCCCTTTGAAACTGCCATGGCTGAGCAGAATCTTCAGAGTTGGTCTCAAGACATGAGTCCAACTTCTCCTCAGATTGCCTTTTCTGATTAAAGCACTTGCCTCTCGTATTATTGGTTTTTGAATGGTGAGCATCCAAACCTGAGTTTGGTAACAAGAGCTCCCTCTCAATCAACCCTAATCCTGAAGTTGAAATCTCACAATGTTTAGACTATCCAGAGTAAATAATAATAGGAAATGAATTATTTGAAATGAAAAAAAAAAGTGAATTGGAATATTTGAAGGAAAAAATTGGTTAATAAGTATGCCTTAATGGATGGTAGGTGTTGAATAAATGGACTTCAAGTTATAAAAAGAACTCAGTGAAGTATACAGCATGTTTAAATTGCAGCAAAGATTATGGAAGGTAAGAGTAGAAGGAAAAATAGAAAAGTACCTGGCAAATACATGTTTGTGAAAAGAATCCACCAAATACCCAATCAATAAATTAATGTGTTAGAATTAGAATCAGATTATTGATGGGTTTTAAAGCTGAAAAATATATCCCAAAAGTACAGGGAGGCAGCAAAGGCTTTTGAAAAGAAGACTAATATAATTTAATTCATTTATTTTTATTTAGTACATTTGTATAGTGGTTTTTTCCTTTTATGTTCCCTACAGTGCTAAAAACTGGTGAAAATACTGAGAAACAATTATTTAGAAGTATTTTTTAAAATTTCATGAATTCTTTATTTAAACAACATCAAAATGTTTTAAATGTGTAAGGGAGCAAAATTTTGCCACCCCAAAAATATGTCTTTGGCATAAGGATTAATTTAGGCTGATTATTTTCAAGAAATAGGATACTCAAGAAGTCTTTCCTTTTACCTCCCCTTTAACTTCCTAAAGAATTCAGATAAAGAACCTGTTCCCAGAATAGAGCTATTACCAGAGATATCTGCAAAAAGTATGGGCTAGTGTAGTGGGGGAAACTTGTCAGGGCTTGGTGATCAGAGTCCACTCTGTGTCCCATTGTCTCTACATGGCCCAACAAACATTTTGTTTACCAAGCATTTGCTTTTCCATTTCCATGTGAATTGCCTTCCTCCCCTTTGAAGTTGAAAACAATTACCAACAACATCCTCTTTTGTCTTTAGCTGAAGATGGTATTTAATCTGAGGGCTTCAACAGTTTGGGGGAGATACTCAAATTTCCTGAATCACTCCTGGGTATACATATTGTTGGGAGGAAGAAATTTTCCTCTACCCTCCTAGGTTCTTTTGACTGGTCTAAGAATTAAATTGACATGAGACAGATTAACAGGAAAAACTCAACCAAAGTTTTAATAACATGTACACATGGGAGAGATCCAGGAAAACAGAGTAACTCAACAAAATGACGGAGGAAGCCCTCACCTTAAATCTCATCCTCGGCTAAAGACAAAGGATATTGACAGTGGGAAGAGTCAGTTCTTGGAGTTTATCATGAAAAGCACAGTAAACAAGAGTAAGGCTGTTATGCAGATATAAATTATAGCCTTCTTCATTGATAAGAGTTTCTAGAGATTTGGTCATCCTCCTCTTCTTAGTACAGAGAGAAAGACATCCGAAAAAATGGAGATTTCCCATATAAATGTAAGTGTTTCTTACAAAAGGGTAACTCATAGTCGGTTTTCAGAGCTTCTCCCATGTCTGCTGTTTATTAGAATATAACCAGCTTAAAATAATTAATATGCCAGAAATATCTTGGGGTGGCAAATTCTGCTCCCTTACAATGTTATTAAACAGATTGTTTGATTTTTGCCTGTCAGTCTGTCTCATGTCAATTTAATTCTCAGACCAGATACAAGAACGTAGAAGGGAAAGGAAAATTAATTCCTCCCAAACAAATGAAAATAGTTGTTTATTATAAATGTATAGACAATAGCATTTCCTATATTAAATTTAAAAATATATAATTTTAATAAATAGTAAATAATGAGAGACCTTCAAGATGGAAGAGGAGTAAGATGTGGAGATCACCTTCCTCCTCACAAATACATCAGAACTGCATCTACATGTGGAACAACTCCTACCGAACACCTGCTGAACACTGGCAGAAGATTTCAGACTTCCCACAAGGCAAGAAACTCCCCACACACCTGAGTAGGGAAAAAAGAAAAAAGAAAAAACAGAGGCAAAAGAATATGGATGGGACTGCACCTCTGGGAAGGAGCTGTGAAGGAGGAAATGTTTCCACACACTAGGAAGCCCCTTCACTGGCGGAGACAGGGCGTGGCAGGGGAGAAGCTTCAGAGCCATGGAGGAGAGGGCAGCAACAGGGGTACAGAGGGCAAAGCGGAGAGATTCCCGCACAGAGGATCGGTGCCGACCAGCACTCATCTGCCCGAGAAGCTTGTCTGCTCACCCACCAGGGAGGGTGAGGGCTAGGAGCTGAGGCTCCGGCTTCAGAGGTCATATCCCAGGGAGAGGACTGGGGTTGGTTGTGTGAACATAGCACCTGAAGGGGGCTAGTGCACCACAGCTAGCTGGGAGGGAGTCCTGGAAAAAGTCTAGAACTGCCTAAGAGGCAAGAGACCATTGTTTTGGGGTGTGCGAGGAGAGGGGATTCATAGCAAAGCCTAAACAAGCTCCAGAGATGGCGCGAGCCATGGCTATCAGCGTGGACCACAGAGACGGGCATGAAATGCTAAGGCTGCTACTGCAGCTACCAAGAAGCCTGTGTCCAAGCACACGTCACTCTCCACACCTCCCCTCCCAGGAGCCTGTGCAGCCCACCACTGCCAGGGTCCCATGATCCAAGGACAACTTCCACAGGAAAATGCATGGCGCACCTGAGGCTGTTGCAAGATCATGCCAGCCTCTGCAACTGCAATCTTGCTCTGCATTACATACCCCTCCCTCCCCACGACCTGAGTGAGCCAGAGCCCCCTAATCAGCTGCTATTTTAACCCCATCCTGTCTGAGCAAAGAAGAGATGCCCTCAGGCGACCTATATGCAGAGGCGGGGCCAAAACCAAAGCAGAACCTCAGGAGCTGTGTGAACAAAGAAGAGAAAGGGAAATTTCTCCCAGCAGCCTCAGAGCAGCAGATTAAATCTCCACAATCAACTTGATATACCTGCATCTCTGGAATACCTGAATAGACAGTGAATCATCCCAAAATTGAGGTGGTGGACTTTAGGAGGAACTGTAGACTTGGGGTTTGCTTTCTGCATCTAATTTATTTTTGGTTATCTGTTTATGTTAGTTTACTATTTAGAGTTTATTATTATTGGTACATTTGTTTATTGATTTGGTTGCTCTCTTCCTTTTTATATATATATATATATATATATACATACTTTTTTTTTTCCTTTTTCTCTTTTGGTGAGTGTGTATGTGTATGCTTCTTGGAGTGATTTTTGCTTTTACCATTTGTCATAGGTTTCTGTCTGTCCGTTTTTTACTTGTTTGTTTTTTAGTATAGTTTTTAGGGCTGGTTATCATTGGTGGATTTGTTTACTGGTTTGGTGGCTCTCTTCATTCTTTCTTTTTTTTTCTTTTTTTAATCACCTTTTTAAATAATTTTTTTATTTTAATAACTTTATTTTATTTATTTATTTTCTTTCTTTCTTTCTTTTTCTCTCCCTTTTCTTCTTAGCCGTGTGTCTGACAGGGTCTAGGTGGTCTGCCTGAGTGTCAGACCTGTGCCTCTGAGGTGGGAGAGCCAGGTTCATGACATTGGTCCACCAGAGACCTCCCAGCTCCATGTAATATTGAACAGCATAAGCTCTCCCAGAGATATCCATCTCAACGCTAAGATACAGCTCCACTCAACAACCAGCAAGCTACAGTGCTGGACACCCTACCCCAAACAATTAGCAAGACAGGAACACAATCCCACCCATTAGCAGAGAGGCTGCCTAAAATCATAATAAGGTCACAGGCACCCCGAAACACACCACCAGACATGGTCCTGCCCACCAAAAGGCAAGATCCAGCCACATCCACCAGAACACAGGCACCAGTCCCCTCAACATCAAAGCCTACATAACTCACTGAACCAACCGTAGCCACTGGAGGTAGACACCAAAAACAGTGAGAACTATGAACCAGCAGCCTGCAAAAAGGAGACCCCAAACACAGTAAGTTGAACAAAATGAGAAGAGAGAGAAATATGCAATAGATGAAGGAGCAAGGTAAAAATCAACCAGAAAAGACAAATGAAAAGGAAATAGGCAGTCTACATGAAAAAGAATTCAGAGTAATGATAGTAAAGACAATGAAAAATCTTGGCAATACAATGGAGAAAATACAAGAAACGTTTAACAAGGACCTAGAAAAACTAAAGAGCCAATGATGAGCAACACAATAAATGAAATCTAAAATTCTCTAGAAAGAATCAATAGCAGAATAACTGAGGCAGAAGAACAGATAAGTGAGCTGGAAGATAAAATAGTGGAAATAACTACCACAGATCAGAATAAAATAAAAAGAAAGAAAAGAATTGAAGACAGACTCAGAGACTTCTGGAACAACATTAAATGCACAAACATTTGAATTACAGAGATCCCAGAAGAAGAAGAGAAAAAGAAAGGGGCTGAGAAAATACTTGAAGAGATTATAGTTAAAAACTTCCCTAATGTAGGAAAGGAAATAGTTAATCAAGTCCAGGAATCGCAGAAAGTCCCATACAGGATAAATCCAAGGAGAAACATGCCAAGACACATATTAATCAAACTATGAAAAATTAAATAAAAAGAAAACATATGAAGAGCAGCAAGGGATAAACAACAAATAACATACAAGGGAATCTCCGTAAGGTTAACAGCTGATTTTTCAGCAGAAACTCAGTAAGCCAGAAGGGAGTGGCAGGACATATGTAAAGTGATGAAAGGGAAAAACCTACAACCAAGATTACTCTACACAGCAAGGATCTCATTCAAATGCAACAGAGGAATTAAAAACTTTACAGAAAAGAGATTTCAGCACCACCAAACCAGCTTTACAACAAATGCTAAAGGACCTTCTCTAGGCAAGAAACACAAGAGAAGGAAAAGACCTACAATAACAAACTCAAAACAATTAAGAAAATGGTAATAGGAATATACATATTGATAATTAACTTAAATGTAAATGGATTAAATGCTCCCACCAAAAGACACAGACTGACTGAATGGATACAAAAACAAGACCCGTATATATGCTGTCTACAAAAGACCCATTTCAGACCTACGGACACATACAGAATGAAAGTGAGAGGATGGAAAAAGATATTCCATTCCATTAATGGAAATCAAAAGAAAGCTGGAGGGAGGAGGAACTTCAAGATGGCAGAAGAGTAAGACGTGGAGATCACCTTCCTCCCCACAAATACATCAGAATTCCATCTACATGTGGAACAACTCCTACAGAACACCTACTGAAGACTGGCAGAAGATCTCAGACCTCCTAAAAGGTAAGAAACTCCCCCACATACCTGGGTAGGGCAAAAGAAAAAAGAAAAAACAGACAAAAGGATAGGGTTGGAACCTGCACCAGTGGGAGGGAGCTGTGAAGGAGCAAAGGTTTCCACACACTAGGAAGCCCCTTCACAGGTGGAGACTGCGGTTGGTGGAAGGGGGGTCTTCGGAGCCATGGACTAGAGCTCGGCAACAGGGGTGCGGAGGGCAAAGCGAAGAGATTCCCGCACAGAGGATCGGTGCCTACCAGCACTCACCAGACCGAAAGGCTGGTTTGCTCACCTGCCGGGGTGGCACGGGCTGGGATCTGAGTCTCGGGCTTCAGAGGTCAGATCCCAGGGAGAGGACTGGGATTGGCTGCATGAACACAGCCTGAAAGGGGCTTGTGCAACACAGCTAGCCGGGAGGGACTCTGGGAAAAAGTTTGGACCTGCCAAAGAGGCAACAGACTTTTTCTTCCCTCTTTGTTTCCTGGTGTGCAAGGGAAGGGATTAAGAGCGCCACTTAAAGGAGCTCCAGAGACGAGCGCAAGCTGCAGTTATCAGCGTGGACCACAGAGACAGGCATGAAGTGCTGAGGCTGCTGCTGAAGCCACCAAAAAGCCTGTGTGCAAGCACAGGACACAATCCATACCTCCCCACCTGGGAGCCTGTGCAGCCCACCACTGCCAGGGTCCCGTGATTCAGGCACAACTTCCCAGGAAGAACACACGGCGCTCCTCAGGCTGTTGCAATGTCACACTGGTCTCTGCCGCTGCAGGCTCGCCCTGCATCCGTGCCCCTTTCTCTCCCAGGACTGAGTGAGCCAGAGCCCCCGAATCAGCTGCTCATTTAACCCCTTCCTGTCTGAGCGAAGAACAGATGCCTTCAGGCAACCTCCGCGCAGAGGTGGGCCCAAACCCAAAGCTGAAATTCGGGAGTTGTGCAAACAAATAAGAGAAAGGGAAATTTCTCTGAGCAGCCTCAGGAGCAGTGGATTAAAGCTCCACAATCAACTTGATTTACCCTGCATCTGTGGAATACCTGAATACACAACGAATCCTCCCAAACTAAGGAGGTGGACTTTGGGAGCAAAGATATTTATTCCCCCTTTTTGTCTTTTGTGAGTGTGTATGTATATGCTTCTGTGTGTGATTTTGCCTGTATAATTTTGCTTTTACCATTTGTCCTACGGTTCTGTCTGTCCGTGTTTTATTTTCTTTTTTTTTCTTTACTTTTTAAAGTTATTTTCTTAATAATTTTTTTGACTTTAATTATTTTATTTTATTTTACTTTATTTTATTTTATTTTATCTTCTTTCTTCCTTTCTTTCTTTATTTTCTCTCTCTTATTCCGAGCTGTGTGGATGAAAGGTTCGTGGTGCTCCAGCCATGAGTCAGTGCTGTGCCTCTGAGGTGGGAGAGCCAACTACAGGACACTGGTTCACAAGAGACCTCCCAGTGCCACATAATATCAAATGGCAAATATCTCCCTAAGGTTTTCATCTCAACACCAAGACCCAGCTTAACTCAATGAACAGCAAGCTACCATTCTGGACAGCCTATGTCAAACAACTAGCAAGACAGGAACACAACCCCACCCATTAACAGAGAGGCTGCCTAAAATCATAATAAGTCCACAATACCCCAAAACACACCACCAGACATGGACCTGCCCAACAGAAAGACAAGATCCAGCCTCATCCACCAGAACACAGGCACTAGTCCTCTCCACCAGGAAGCCTACACAACCCATTAAAACAACATTAGCCACTTGAGACAGACACTAAAAACAAGGGGAAGTACGAACCTCCAGCCTGCAAAAAGGGTACCCCAAACACAGTAAGTTAAGCAAAATGAGAAGACAGAATAACACACAGAAGTTGAAGGAGAAAGGTAAAAACCCATCAGACCTAACAAATGAAAAGGAAAAAGGCAGTCTACCTGAAAAAGAATTCAGAATAATGAGAGTAAAGTTGATCCAAAATCTTGGAAATAGAATAGAGAAAATAAAAGAAACGTTTAACAAGGACCTAGAAGAACTAAAGAGCAAACAAACAATGATGAACAACACAATAAATGAAATTTAAAATTCTCTAGAAGGGATCAATAGCAGAATAACTGAGGCAGAAGAACTGATAAGTGACCTGGAAGATAAAATAGTGGAAATAACTATTGCAGAACACAATAAAGAAAAAAGAATGAAAAGAACTTAGGACAGTCCCAGAGACCTCTGGGACAGCATTAAATGCATCAACATACAAAGTATAAGGGTCGCAGAAGAAAAAGAGGAAAAGAAACGGACTGAGAAAATATTTGGAGAGATTATAGTTGAAAAGTTCCCTAATATGGGAAAGGAAATAGTTAATCAAGTCCAGGAAGCACAGAAAGTCCCATACAGGATAAATCCAAGGAGAAACACACCAAGACACATATTAATCAAACTATGAAAAATTAAATACAAAGAAAACATATTAAACACAGCAAGGGAAAAACAACAAATAACACACAAAGCAATTCCCATAAGGATAACAGCTGATCTCTCAGCAGAAACTTTGCAAGCCAGAAGGGACTGGCAGGACATACTTAAAGTGATGAAGGAGAAAAACCTACAATCAAGATTACTCCACCCAGCAAGGATCTCATTCAGATTTGAAGGAGAAATTAAAACTTTTCCAGACAAGCAAAAGCTAAGAGAATTCAGCACCACAAAACCAGCTTTAAAACAAATGCTAAAGGAACTTCTCTAAGCAGAAAACACAAGATAAGGAAAAGACTTACAATAACTAACTCAAAACAATTAAGAAAATGGTAATAGGAAACTACATATCAATAATTACCTTAATTGTAAATGGATTAAATGCTCCAACCAAAAGACACAGACTGGCTGAATAGATACAACAAGACCCATATATATGCTGTCTACAAGAGGCCCACTCCAAACCTAGGGACACACAGACTGTAAGTGAGAGGATGGAAAAAGATATTCCATGCAAATGGAAATCAAAAGAAAGCTGGAGTAGCAATTCTCATATCAGACAACATAGACTTTAAATAAAGACGATTACAAGAGACAAAGAAGGACATGACATAATGATCAAGGGAGTGATCCAAGAAGATATAACAATTGTAAATATTTATGTACCCACCATAGGAGCACCTCAATACATAAGACAAATACTAACAGCCATAAAAGGGGAAATCAACAGTAACAAAATCAGAGTAGGAGACTGTAACACCCCACTTTCACCAACGGACAGATCATCCAAAATGAAAATAAAAAAGGAAACACAAGCTTTAAATGATGCATTAAACAAGATGGACTTAATTGATATTTATAGGACATTCCATCCAAAAACAAAAGAATAAATATTTTTCTCAAGTGCCCATTGGATTTTCTCCGGGTAGATCATATCTTGGGTCACAAATCAAACGTTGGTAAATTTAAGAAAATTGACATACTATCAAGTATCTTTTCTGACCACAATGCTATGAGACAAGATATCAATTACAGGAAAAAATCTGTAAAAAATAAAAACACATGGAGGCAAAACAATACACTACTAAATAACCAAGAGATCACTGAAGAAATCAAAGAGGAAATAAAAAAATACATGGAAAAAATGAAAATGAAAACACGACGACCCAAAACCTATGGGATGCAGCAAAAGCAGTTCTAAGAGGGAAGTTTATAGCAATATAATCTTACCTTAAGAAACAAGAAACATCACAAATAAACAACCTAACATTACACATAAAGCAATTAGAGAAATAAAAACAACCCCCCCAAAGTTAGCAGAAGGAAAGAAATCATAAAAATCAGATCAGAAATAAATGAAAAAGAAATGAAGGAAACAATAGCAAAGATCAATAAAACTAAAAGTTGGTTCTTTGAGAAGATAAGCAAAATTGATAAACCATTAGCCAGACTCATCAAGAAAATAAGGGAAAAGACTCAAATCAATAGAATTAGAAATGAAAAAGGAGAAGTAACAAATGACACTGAAGAAATACAAAGGAACATGAGAGACTACTATGAGCAAATCTATGCCAATAAAATGGACAACCTGGAAGAAATGGACAAACTCTTAGAAATGCACAACCTTCCTAGACTGAACCAGGAAGAAAGAGAAAATATAAACAGACCAATCACAGCACTGAAATTGAAACTGTGATCAAAAATCTTCCAACTAACAAAAGCCCAGGACCAGATGGCTTCACAGGCGAATTCTATCAAACATTTAGAGAAGAGCTAACAACTATCCTTCTCAAACTCTTCCAAAATATAACAGAGGGAGGAACACTCCCAAACTCATTCTACGAGGCCACCATCACCCTGATACCAAAACGAGACAAAGATGTCACAAAGAAAGAAAACTACAGTCCAATATCACCAATGAACTTAGATGCAAAAATCCTGAACAAAATACTAGCAAACAGAATCCAATAGCATTTTAAAAGTATCATACACCATGATCAAGTGGGGTTTATCCCAGGAATGCAAGGATTCTTCAATATACACAAATCAATCAATGTGATAAACCATATTAACAAATTGAAGGAGAAAAACCATATGATCACCTCAATACATGCAGAGAAAGCGTTCGACAAAATTCAGCACCCATTTATGATAAAAGCCTTGCAGAAGGTAGGCATAGATGGAACTTTCCTCAACATAATAAAGGGCATATATGAAAAACCCACAGCCAACATCATCCTCAATGGTGAAAAACAGAAACCATTTCCACTAAGATCATGAACAAGACAAGGTTGCCCACTCTCACCACTCTTATTCAACATAGTTTTGGAAGTTTTACCACAGCAATCAGAGAAGAAAAAGAAATAAAAGGAATCCAAATCGGAAAAGGAGAAGTAAAGCTGTCACTGTTTGCAGATGACATGATACTATACATAGAGAATCCTAAAGATGCTACCAGAAAACTACTAGAGCTAATCAATGAATTTGGTAAAGTAGCAGGATACAAAATTAATGCACAGAAATCTCTGGCATTCTTATACACTAATGATGAAAAACCTGAAAGTGAAATTAAGAAAACACTTCCATTTACCATTGCAAAAAAAACAATAAAATATCTAGGAATAAACCTACCTAAGGAGACAATAGACCTGTATGCAGAAAATTGTAAGACACTAATGAAAGAAGTTAAAGATGATACAAATAGATGGAGAGATATACCATGTTCTTTGATTGGAAGAAACAACATTGTGAAAATGACTCTACTACCCAAAGCAATCTATAGATTCAATGTAATCCCTATCAAACTATCACTGGCATTTTTCACAGAACTAGAACAAAAAATTTCACAATTTGTATGGAAACGCAAAAGACCCCGAATAGCCAAAGCAATCTTGAGAATGAAAAATGGAGCTGAAAGAATCAGTCTCCCTGACTTCAAACTATACTACAAAGCTACAGTAATCAAGACAGTATGCTACTGACACAAAAACAGAAATATAGATCAGTGGAACAGGATAGAAAGCCAGAGATAAACCCATGCATATATTGTCCCCTTATCTTTGATAAAGGAGGCAAGAATATACAGTGGAGAAAAGAGAGCTTCTTCAATAAGTGCTGCTGGGAAGACTGGACAGGTACATGTAAAAGTATGAAATTAGAACAGTTCCTAACACCATACACAAAAATAAACTCAAAATGGATTACAGACCTAAATGTAAGGCCAGACACTATCAAACTCTTAGAGGAAAACATAGGCAAAACACTGTACAACATAAATCACAGCAAGATCCTTTTTGACCCACCTTCCAGAGAAATGGAAATAAAAACAAAAATAAATAAATGGGACCTAATGAAACTTCAAAGCTTTTGCACAGCAAAGGAAACCATAAACAAGACCAAAAGACAACCATCAGAATAAGAGAAAATATTTGCAAATGAAGCAACTGACAAAGGATTAATCTCCAAAATTTACAAGCAGCTCATGCAGCTCAATATCAAAAAAAAACACAACCCAGTCCAAACATGGGCAAAGGCCTAAACAGACATTTCGTCGAAGAAGATATACAGTTTGCCAACAAACACATGAAAGAATCCTCAAAATCATTAATTATTAGAGAAATGCAAACCAAAACTACAATGAGATATCATCACATTCCGGTCAGAATGACCATGATCAGAAAGTCTACAAACAATAAATGCTAGAGCGGGTGTGGAGAAAGGGGAACCCTCTTGCACTGTTGGTGGGAATGTAAATATATACAGCCACTAGGGAGGACAGTATGGAGGTTTCTTAAAAATCTAGAAATAGAACTACCATACGACCCAGCAATCCCACTACTGGACATATACCCTGAGAAAACCATAATTCAAAAAGAGGCATGGGGCTTCCCTGGTGGTGCAGTAGTTGAGAGTCCACCTGCTGATACAGGGGACATGGGTTCGTGCCCCAGTCCAGGAAGATCCCACATGCCGTGGAGCAGCTGGGCCCATGAGCCATGGCCACTGAGCCTGCACATCCGGAGCCTGTGCGCTGCAACAGGAGAGGCCACAGAAGTGAGAGCCCTGTGTATCGCAAAAAAAAAATAAAAAGTCATGTACCAAAATATTCATTGCAGCTCTACAATAGCCAGGACATGGAAGCAACCTAAGTGTCCATTAACAGATGAATGGATAAAGATGTGGCCCATATATACAATGGAATATTACTCAGCCATAAAAAGAAACAATATTGAGTTATTTGTAATGATGTGGATGGACCTAGAGTCTATCATACAGAGTGAAGTAAGTCAGAAAGAGAAAAACAAATACTGTATGCTAACACATATATATGGAATCTAAGAAAAAAAAATGTCATGAAGTACCTAGGCATAAGACGGGAATAAAGACACAGACCTACTAGATCATGGACTTGAGGATATGGGACAGGGAAGGGTAAGCTGTGACAAAGTGAAAGAGTGGCATGGACATATATACACTGCCAAACGTAGAATAGATAGCTAGAGGGAAGCAGCCACATAGCACAGGAAGATCAGCTCGGTGGTTTGTGACCACCTAGAGGGGTGGGATAGGGAGGGTGGGAGGGAGGGAGACGCAAGAGGGAAGAGATATGGGAACATATGTATATTTATAACTGATTCACTTTGTTATAAAGCAGAAACTAACACACCATTGTAAAGCAATTATACTCCAATAAAGATGTTAAAAAAAACAGTCATGTACCAAAATGTTCATTGCAGCTCTATTTACAATAGCCAGGACATGGAAGCAACCTAAGTGTCCATCGACAGATAAATGGATAAAGAAGATGTGGCACATATATACAATGGAATGTGACTCAGCCATAAAAAGAAACGAAATTGAGTTATTTGTAGTGAGGTGGATGGACCTAGAGTCTGTCATACAGAGTGAAGTAAGTCAGAAAGAGAAAAACAAATACCGTGTGCTAACACATATATATGGAATCTAAGGGGAAAAAAAATGGTCATGAAGAACCTAGGGACAAGACAGGAATAAAGTCACAGACCTCCTAAAGAATGGACTTGAGGATATGGGGAGCAGGGAGAATAAGCGGTGACAAAGTGAGAGAGTGGCATGGACATATATCCACTACCAAACTTAAAGTAAATAGCTAGTGGGAAGTAGCTGCATTGAACAGGGAGATCAGCTCAGTGCTTTGTGACCACCTAGAGGGGTGAGATAGGGAGGGTGGGAGGGAGATGCAAGAGGGAAGAGATATGGGAACATATGTATATGTATAACTGATTCACTTTGTTGTATAGCAGAAACTAACACAACATTGTAAAGCAATTATACTCCAATAAAGAGGTTAAAAAATAAAATAAATAAAAAATAAAAAAGAAAGCTGGAGTACCAATTCTCATATCAGACAAATTTGACTTTAAAATAAAGACTATTACAAGAGATAAAGAAGGACACTACATAATGATCAAGGGATCAATCCAAGAAGATATAACAATGGTAAATACTTATGCACTCAACATAGGAGCACATAAATACATAAGGCAAATGCTAACAGCCATAAAAGGGGAAATCGACAGTAACACAATCATAGTCGGGAAATTTAACACCCTGCTTTCACCAATGGACAGATCATCCAAAATGAAAATAAATAAGGAAACACAAGCTTTAAATGATACATTAAACAAGATGGACTTAAGTGATATTTAAAGGACATTTCATCCAAAAACAATGGAATACACTTTCTTCTCATGTGCTCATGGAATATTCTCCTCGATAGATCATACCTTGAGTCACCAATCAAGCCTTGGTAAATTTAAGAAAATTGAAATCATGTCAAGTATCATTTCTGACCACAATGCTATGAGACTAGATATCAATTACAGGAATAAATCTGTAAAAAATAAAAACACATGGAGGCTAAACAATACACTACTAAATAACCAAGAGATCACTGAAGAAATTAACAAAGAAATAAAAAAATACCTGGACACAAATGACAATGAAAACACGACAACCCAAAACCTATGGGCTGTAGCAAAAGCAGTTCTAAGAGGGAAGTTTATAGCAATACAATCCTACTTCAGGAAACAAAAAACATCTCAAATAAACAACCTAACCTTACACCAGAAGCAAAAAGAGAACGAAGAACAAGAAAAACCCAAAGCTAGCAGAAGGAAAGAAATTGTAAAGATCAGATCAGAAGGAAATGAAAAAGAAATGAAGGAAACAATAACAAAGATCAGTAAAACTAAAAGCTGGTTCTTTGAGAAGATAAACAAAATTGATAAACCATTAGCCAGACCCATCAAGAAAAAAAGGGAGAAGCCAACATCATTCTCAATGGTGAAAAACTGAACCCATTTTCACTAAAATCAGGAACAAGGCAAGGTTGCCCACTCTCACCACCATTATTCAACGTAGTTTTGGCAGTTTAGGCACAACAATCAGAGAAGAAAAAGAAATAAAAGGAATCCAAATTGGAAAAGAAGTAAAGTTGTCACTGTTTGCAGATGACATGATACCATACATAAAGAATCCTAAAGACGCTACCTGAAAAGTACTAGAGCTAATCAATGAATTGGGTAAAGCAGCACGGTACAAAATTAATGCACAGCAATCTCTTGCATTCCTATACACTAATGATGAAAAAATCTGAAAGAGAAATTAAGAAAAGACTCCCATTTACCACTGCAACAAAAAGAATAAAATACTTAGGAATAAACCTACCTAAGGAGACAAAAGACCTATATGCTGAAAGCTATAAGACACTGATGAAAGAAATTAAAGATGATACAAACAGTTACAGAGATATACCATGTTCTTGGATTGGAAGAATCAACATCGTGAAAATGACTATACTACCCAAAGAAATCTACATATTCAGTGCAATCCTTATTAAACTACCACTGGCATTTTTCACAGAACTAGAATAAAAAATTTCACAATTTGTATGGAAACACAAAATACCCCGAATAGCCAAAGAAATCTTGAGAAAGAAAAACGGAGCTGGAGGAATGAGGCTCCCTGACTTTACACTATATTACAAAGCTACAGTAATCAAGACAGTATGCTACTGACACAAAAACAGAAATACAGATCAATGAAATAGGATGGAAAGCCCAGAGATAAACCCATGCACATATGGTCACCTTATCTTTGATAAAGGAAGCAAGAATATATAATGGAGAAAAGACAGCCTCTTCAATAAGTGGTGCTGGGAAAACTGGACAGGTACATATAAAAAAATGAAATTAGAGCACTCCCTAACACCATACACAAAAATAAAATGGATTAAAGACCTACATGGAAGACCAGACACTGTCAAACTCTTAGAGGAAAACATAGGCAGAACACTCTATGACATAAATCACAGCAAGATCCTTTTTGACCCACCTCCTAGAGTAATGGAATTAAAAACAAAAATAAACAAATGGGACCTAATGAAACTTAAAACCTTTTGCACAGCAAAGGAGGACATAAACAAGATGAAAAGACAACTCTCAGAATTGGAGAAAATATTTGCAAATAAAGCAACTGACAGAGGATTAATCTCCAAAATTTACATGCAGCTCAATATCAAACAAACAAACAAGCCAAACCAAAAATGGACAGAAGACCTAAATAGATATTTCTCCAAAGAAGATAGACAGATTGCCAACAAACTCATGAAAGGATGCTCAACATCGCTAATCATTAGAGAAATGCCAATCAAAACTACAGTGAGGTATCACCTCACACCAGTCAGACTGGCCTTCATCAAAAAATCTACAAATAATAAATGCTGGAGAGGGTGTGGAGAAAAGGGAACCCTCTTGCACTGTTGGTGGGAATGTAAATTGATACAGCCACTACAGAGAACAGTATGGAGGTTCCTTAAAAAACTAAAAGTAGAACTACCGTATAACCCAGTTATCCCACTACTGGGCATATACCCTGAGGAAACCATAATTCAAAAAGAGTCATGTACCACAATGTTCACTGAAGCTCTATTTACAATAGCCAGGACATGGAAGCAACCTAAGTGTCCATCGACGGATGAATGGATAAAGAAGATGTGGCACATATATACAATGGAATATTACTCAGCCATAAAAATACAGCAAATTGGGCTTCCCTTGTGGCGCAGTGGTTGAGAGTCTGCCTGCCGATGCAGGGGACACAGGTTCATGCCCCGGTCCGGGAGGATCCCACATGCCGCGGAGTGGCTGGGCCTGTGAACCATTGCCTCTGGGCTTGCGCATCCAGAGCCTGTGCTCCGCAACGGGAGAGGTCGCAACAGTGAGAAGCCCGCGTACCACAAAAAAATAAATAAATAAAAATAAAGCAAATTGAGTTATTTGTAGTGAGGTGGATGGACCTCGAGTCTCATACAGAGTGAAGTATGTCAGAAAGAGAAAAACAAATACTGTATGTTAACACATATATATGGAATCAAAAAAAAAAATTCGTTCTGAAAAACCTTGGGGCCAGACAGGCATAAAGATGCTGGTGTAGAGAATGGACTTGAGGACATGGGGAAGGGGAAGGATAAGCTGGGATGAAGTGAGAGAGTGGCATGGACTTATATACAGTACCAAATGTAAAATAGATAGCTAGTGGAAAGCAGCCACATAGCACAGGGAGATTAGCTCAGTGCTTTGTGACCACCTAGAGGCGTGGGATAGGGAGTGTTGGGCAGGAAACGCAAGAGGGAGGAGATATGGGGATATATGTATACGTATCGCTGATTCACTTTGTTATAAAGCAGAAACTAACACACCATTGTAAAGCAATATAGTCCAATAAAGATGCTTAAAAAAAATAGTAAATAATAAGCCTCTGATTAAACCTAACAAAAGATATGTAAAATCAACACAGTTATGGAATATTATCCTATTAGAGTTTTTATAAAAAGAAAAAATACATAGATACAAAAATAATTAGTGTAATACTTTGATATATGTCCTTCCAGATGCTTTTACATAAAATGGAATTATACAATGCATGCCATTATGAAATCTACTCTTTTGGTGTGACATGATGTTAAGACCATTTTTACAAGTCAATGAGCCTTAAAAATCATAATAATGGCTATATAGTATTATTCAATGAAAAATAAGTCAATATCTCAAAAAAATAGATAATTTTATTTGAGCCAAATTGAGGATTATAACCTTAAAACAGCCTCTCAGAAAACTCCTAGAACTGTTTCACCCATTAGAAGTCAAAGCACAGCTACATAAGTTTTTTGAGATAGAGGGCTATACAGTAGATGACATATTATTGACAGTTTACACAATCCAGGTCTAAGTGTCATCATAGGTCACCATGGCCCCTTACAAGATTAAGAAGAGGGACTTTCCTGGCGGTCCAGTGGTTAAGACTCCATGCTTCCATTGCAGGGCGAACGGGTTTGATCCCCGGTTGGGGAACTAAGATCCTGCGTGGTGCGGCCAAAAAACAAAAGAAAAGAAAAAAGATTAAGAAGGAATATTATCTTTTAAAAAGTTGTCTTGTTGGTGCTAGGAGAATATTGCTTTTTATTGTTGAGCAAGTATTTCTGCCAATGGGGAAGTTCTGGTTGATGCATAATGCAGTTACACAATGCACAGCAGAGGGGAGAGAGTAGGTCAAAGGGCAGAAAAAAATTTTTATCTTTAATTTTTTCTTGTCTTGTCATAAAATATCAATATAAATTTTATTTTACACTTTATATGGATATACAATAATTTCTCAAGTCTATTGCTTGGCTATTATAACATTTTCAAATTTTTGATGTTAAAAGCAATGATGTAAGAATACTGTCAGATTATTTCTATGGATATAATTCTAGAAGAAAATTGTGGATCAAAGGAAATTATGTATTTTAATGTACATGTTACTGAAAAAGTTACAACAATTTAAATTTTGAGAACTCCCCTTTTCACACACTTTTATCTAAATTGGAAATTATCATTTTATATCGTTGTCAAGTGAAAATTAGTGTATCATGGTTACCTGAAATTGCATTTCCTTAATTACTAGTGCATTTCAACAATTTTTTATACACGTACTCACAATATGGATTTTCAATTGCCTACTCATATCCTTTGCCCATTTTTCTACTGATATGTTTGTTCAAGTGGTTTTGAAAGATAAATCTAGTTAGGATATGCTAAAGAGATTGAGGCATGTGTGCCTCCTGACTGTAACTGAAGGAAGGTAAGATTTCAGAACCATAAATCTTCATTTCATTTATATTGTTGTAAAGCTGCAGCTTGTTTTGTTTAGGATCAGAATGATACTGTGGCCAGAAGAACAATATACTAAAGTAATTTCAATTTTTAACACAATATAGTCAATAATCATGGTCCATGTAGTCAAAAGCCATTTCAATTTTTAAACCCAACTCTTTTACTCTGTTTCTTGAAGGCTGTGAAAGAAAATGGATATATAAGGTGACTAATAGTATTTGTTAAAAATTTTCTTTTTCCTCTCCCATCCATTCTCTCATTTTAGTGCCTTTTGACCCTAATTTCTCTCTTCAAAGCCACATAAAAACTCCTCCTAGTGCAGGCAACATTTGTTCCTATCCCCTCCCTCTGTCTCACTACTATTTATCATGTGTTGTGCAAACGTAATTAAAAACAAAATCTCAGGAGTGCCCTGGCTGTCCTATGGTTAGGGCTTCATGCTTCCACTGCAGGAAGCCCAGGTTCGATCTCTGGTTGGGGAACTAAGGTCCCACAAGTTGTGCAGCAAAAAAAACACTCCAAGAAACAACACTCCGGCCAACTCAGATATCCTCTCTACAAAGGTAGAAGGGAAAGAAAACAGTTTTATTATTGAATAAGCATTAAACCTGAATGTTACGCACATCACAGGTAATCCACTAAAAGACTGCAAAGACCGAAAGAAATCTCACCCTTTTATATAGCCAGGCATATTCAACACATTACATTCATGTTCTTAAGCTAAATGACAACTAGTCCTCAAGTAGGAACTTGAGAGCACCCTTTGTCACACATTGTCCATCCTAGATTCACTTGGTAATTGGGGTGGTCATTTGGCTTTATGCAGAGGAGAAACAAACCTCTCAGATCTTTATGGCAGGAGGTAGTTTTGAAGTGAGGCACCCGCAGAAACTAGGCTCCTACCCTCAGAGGGGGAAAATGCTCTACTGTCCCTGAGGAAATTTTCCTGAGGTGATTAAAACACATTTAGACTAACAGTCAGTGTCCTCAAGCTCCAATCTTACTTCTGCAATTAATTTGCTAAGTGCTCTTGTGGCAAAGTAATTTAACTTTTGTAAATCGAAGTTTCTTCCTCAGAAAACTGAGAGAATAATTATTATGTAGTTCCTTCCAACTACAAAGTTCTGTTTTTCATGAAAAAATAAATGGTAATGGATTCTACAAAGAGATGCCCTAGTAAACACTGAAGTGGACAAATTTCCAGAAAATTGAAACATGACTTCAGATAATGAAGAGAAGCAGCTGAGAAGGTAGAGAAGCAGAAGGACCAGTTTTTCTCATCCAGAACAACGTGGAGCCATTGACTTAGAACAACCAACAGCCGTGAAGCAGCAGGCACAAACTATGCTGGGAAATGATTACCAAATCTCTGTGCACTGAATTCTACTAAATTACATCTCTGATCCTCCAGCCATATCCTGAAAAGTCATAGGATAATAATGATATCTAAATTACATAGGATAATAATGATATCTAAATTATGGCATAGGATAATAATGATATCTAAATTACAAAACAAGTTTAAACTTGTTACAAAACAAGTTTAAACAAGGATAATAATGATATCTAAATTACAAAACAAGTTTAAACACAAATACATAAATATAATGTTCTTATCTTACAGATTAAGGGTTGTTCTGTTCTTTATTCCCTAATTTGTCAGTAAATCTAAATAATATATATGTTAAATAAATGTAATTAGGTGTATCACTTTTCTACTGCACAATAATGCTGTATAGCAAACACCCACAGTGGCATTCAACAGCAGATATTTATTTAGCTCAGAGTCTGGATATGAACAGATTTGGCTGAGCTCATGCATGGATGCATGGTCCACTAAAGATCAGCTGACATATGAATCCTCAGCTGGGAGAACTGGGAGAACACAACTCTGCTCACCATCCAGCAAGCCAACCTGAGCACTCTCCTCAAAGATGAGGCAAGAGTGGCAAATGAAGGCTCCCTTCCAGCCTCTACTTTGTCACTTTGCCAAGTTCTTAAAGTGATAGACTCATCTTGGTTTGCCTGGTCTTTCCCAAATCCAGGAAGCCCCCTCAACTCCAGGCAAACCAGGGCAGTTGGTCACCTTGTAACGGAAAGTGGGGTCTGGCTGCTCACTACTCAAAAGCAAATAAGGAGGCAAGGTTGGTGGAAAGGAAAGTTTGCTTTATTTTGGATTCCGACAACTGGGGGTGGAGGGGGACGGTGGACTCCTGTCCAAAGGCCGACTCCCCCCGCCCCCAACAATCAGGGGGCAAGAGCTTTTATAGACAGAGGAAGGAGACTACATGCAGAAACAGCACAGTCAGCTCTGACAGCCTTGAAATTGGTCATCAGTGGTCTGACCAGCATCATCTTGATTGTTTTAAGTACAGTTAATCTTCAGTTCCATGATCAGTTTGTTCCCATTTCTTTGAGGCCAATTCTCAGACTTGTGGCAGCTAATGTCATGGCAGCTTAACTTCTTCCATGTGGTGGAGGTTTCAGTACCTATAAGACAGCTCACAGGATATGGCTCAGAATATTATCTATAGCCCTTGAGAGGAAACTAAAAGTCCTTGACTATGCTTAATGACTAAACTATTATTATTTAGTCTTGTTGGACTGTTTTCCTTTGTTTCTGCATTTTCTCACTTCTCTGATTAAATTTATTCTTTGGCTAAAGTTTTTGTTCACAGACAAAAGGCAGGCTGAAGACATTGGGTGGGGGAAGGTACAGAGTGTCCTGCTTCCTTTCAACCTTACAACTACCCATTGGACAAAGCAAGTAACGTGGCCCGGCCCAGAGTCAGCGTGGGAGGGCCCTACAAATTTACATAGCAAAGAGTGTGGATAGAGAGAGTCATTAATGCCATCAGTCTACCACACAAGGTTTTTAATTTCTTGCTGCTTAAGTGTTCTATTCTTGAGTTTCCAATAAAACAATCCACAGAGATGGTTTTGTGTCCCATGCCTATGATTCCACCTGGCTAAGGTGTGGCTTTTGCATTGCAAAAGTAGGGAAGTACAAAGCTCTTGACTTGATATTAAAACTGTCTGACCCAGTAAAATGATGTCTAACCTAGAGGCTTCAGACCTACAGAGATAAGCCCTTTGAATATTCCTCCTCAAAAACACAGATCAAATATGTTCTGGCTTAACCTATTAATAATTTTCTCATTAACAAGAGACCTGCTAGAACTCACCAGTGTATCTCCAAATTCAAGAACTTTACTTAGACCTAACCTACAAAACTAATTAAAAAAGGTGTATGAGACCCTCCCTCCTCAAAAAAAATTAAAAGGTTACTCTACCCATATGGTCAAATCACATAAACTTTCCTGTGAAGTGTGTAGCATTAGGCATATATTTCAGAGAAAAAAGAACATTCCATAGTTTGAAAAATGTAAATCTAATATTCATTTGTAGTCCATCCAGTTGTTATTTCAACAGATGTGAAGAAGGCTTATCAGCTCCACATCTGAGCAATTTTTTCTTTTCTGTATTCTTACTAAAGTCTCTATTGCCCACAAGGATCTCATAGGACCTCTTTTAGGGAAGATAATATCATTAGTCATCTAATTTGGGTGGGATAATTTTTTGGTATCTCA
Organism: Stenella coeruleoalba; assembly: GCF_951394435.1. Lineage (NCBI taxonomy): Eukaryota > Metazoa > Chordata > Mammalia > Artiodactyla > Delphinidae > Stenella > Stenella coeruleoalba. Next base: position 75,009,224 of record NC_137157.1, read on the forward strand.
TTTAATCCTCATAATAACCTCATACAATTTACTAATATCCATCCTTCATCTTTTTTTTTTCTATTTCAGAAACTTGAGAATAAGAAAACTGTTATCTTGTTCTTTGGGATTATTCTAGTCTTTCTTTCAACTGTCCTTAAATATTTAATCATTATGTCTCCAGGAAAGGAGATAATGTGTTATTAAGAATATTTCTCAATGACTATGTTTCTCAAACATAAGCAAGACCTATCTGAGATGTTCCTAATAGTACATGTGAAAAACATACAAACTCCTACTCAGCACAGGGATTTTGTCACCATAGTCCCTTGTTATCTCCCATAATCCTCAGCTTTGACAGCAATTAAAGCTAGATCTTCATACATCTGTCAATTTATATAATATTGGGACTATATTGACAATATTTATTAAATATGGTTACTGAATTTTTGCAAAGAAAAAAGTAATATATTCTGTCCTTTCCACAGTAAAAAATCAGGGAAATAAACAAATCTGTAAAATATAATAAAATTATAAGACAGATTATATGTTGTCATATATTATATATGAATATATCTTATACATTTTAATATATAGTATATATAAATCACCTATGTTTACTATTGTATTATTGTTGTGTTTTGTATAGAGTTATGGATTGTATTATTATTATTATATGTAAAAATCATGACAAATGTGACACCTTAAATCAGTGGGGAAAGGATAGTTAAGTCAATAAGTGGTATTAGAAAATTATCTAAACTTATGAACAAATAAATTCTAGAATGATTAAAGATTTAAATGTCAGCATAAAAAATAAGTGATACTAAGTGAAAATATAGAAAAAGGTATATAAATATCAGGGTGGGACAGGAATTTGCAATATAATATAAAATCATAATAATATGCGATGGGCAAGAAAAGCAGCAATACTGTTTCCAAAATATTACTGTTAAAAATAGATGTTACCAAAAATGAAGGAGAGCTCTGAAGATTTTATCAAATTATCCCCATTACCTCCAGTCTACTGGCACAGCTATTTGTATGGTGATAAGGGGATGGGTCAGAATAGATCCATCCATACCTATGAGATTACTCATTGTGTGCTAGGCACCAAGGCAGGTTCTGGGAATGATGAGATTATCCCATTTTATGATGGAAAAACTTGGAGTCTTGTGAATCAGATAGATTTCTGCTCATAAGACAGGGAGTTCTGGATAGGCAGGGAGACTCAGAAGGTACCAACCCTGAAATTGGATATATACCTTCAAGTAGAAAGATATATATCAAAGGTATTGGAAATGATGAAAATCAGAATAATAATCTAAAAATCTAAAGATCTGCTTAGATTTTACTCTGCTCATGATATGTTAGAAATTTTCCTGTGATCCTGAAAAATAATTTGTTTTCCCTTAACCTCAGTGACCTTAAGGTCACTTCTTGTTGTACCATTACAACAGTCTATCAAGCAGTTTCATAATCATAAGACAGTTATCCAAGCCATAGATCACACTATGACCTGGAGTATATGTGTTCATCTTATGCGCTAGAACTGCTTAGGTCTACTCTATAAATTTTCCTGAAATGAACTCTTTCTAGAATATACTATATCTCTCACCTTTCTGGGATCTAGGAATTCATGAAAAATTCTCCTAAGGTTTCATGTATCTTGTGCTGGCAGTTTTGCATTCTCATAAAGAGATTTGCCTTGTATAAACTCCTTAGAAAAGTTTCTTTTACAAGTTTGTAAGTATATAGCTTCTCAAAGACTTTGGTTAAGAAAATTAGGCAATTGCTTTCTTAAGTACATATGCTGTATATAATGGAAACAGCATTAGCCTGAGAGTGAAAAAACCTGGATCCTTGTTTCAGAAAAGTCACTAGCCTGTATATCATTAGACAGTATCTTACACATAGCAGGCCTGGGGAATTGGAGCTGCTAGGCCATTATTTTGAAAGATTTTGATGTTGTAACGCTACCACCTAGTGGGAAATCTGATCAGAAAAAAAATTCAAGGTACTGCTAAAAACATCCTTTGAACATCTTTGAATCAAAATATTTGAGGTTTATTTTTAAACAACAGCCAAATGATAACGCAGAATTTCTTGATAGTTGGAGTCACAATATATGAATAGGTGATATATGAAAAAAGACATTGTGGTCAAGTAATTTTGGAAAACCCTGGATAAAACAAAAATAAATAAGCTTTTTTATATGTGTGAGGCTTCTCAAAGCATTTTTTACCTTATAATGTTCACCTCGTAATGTTTTTAGAATTGAGGATTTGACCTATAATTGATGAGTATATTTCACGTAGCAATAGAGTTTTTCTCCAGAAGTTATTAATCAACGGCAAGACTTAAAATCACACCTACATGGGACTTCCCTTGTGGTCCATTGGTTAAGACTCCTTGCTTCCACTGCAAGGGTATGGGTTTGATCCCCAGTTGGGGAACTAAGATCCTGCTTGCCACGCTGCCAAAAAAAAAGATAAGATAATTTACACCTACACTTTTATTGAGGATAAATATAGCAATTTGCAGATCTCACAACCTTTATTTGAATATTGGTCTCTTTTTTCTTGGAGCATCCCATAGGAATATGTTCCACATAACACATTTCTATCATAGATCAAATTTAAAATGTTGATCTAGTTATACTGATAAATTATCATGATAAATTGGTTAATTGCACAATTATTTTGGCACTCTTGCTGTGCAAATCTGTTTCACCTTTGTGATCTGTTCAATGGCTTCAAGACCAGAATTAGAGTAGCTGGGAAAAGTAAAACCTGGCTAAAAATACTAAATTTAGTAGGATCATAGGAATATGTCCTATAGAAGAACAGTGAGGATATAGGGACTCAACTTTTTAATCTCAAATTGCGCACCAGGGCACCCTGGGGCACTGCAGGAAACTTATAGGGTTAATGCAAGATATGTTAAATTTTCAAGTGAAACATATCTTGACCTCTATTGAATACTGCATTAACTATTATCCCAAGGTAGTTCAGTTTCACCATTAGTTCACACTACATTCCTTTAATTGACGTCATATCTTGTGAAGCTGAGTTTTCTATAGTTACTGTGATACAAAAAAAAAAAAAGGCACTGTTTGAAAATCAATTGGAATTATTACCTTTTTTCTTTTTTTTTTTTCCTCCATGAACCAAGAAAGTTTGAGAACCTCTGGAATAATCCATTCACTATTTAACAAATATTTGAGAATTGACCAGATACCAGGCATTGTTTTGAAAGCTGTCAATAACAGCAATAAAGCAAAACAAAATCCCTACTCTTCCGGGACTTACATTTTAGAAAGGAAAGACAGATAATAACAACTTAATATGCATTTATACCAATGTGGTATGAAGAGCAATTTAGTGCTACCCAATTCTGCTTTGTTTCCATTAATCTTATTCAAAAATCTCTGATAGATTCCCACTACCTATCAAATAAAATTTAAAGTTCTTAACCTGGCCTTCAAGTCCCTCCACAATGCATTCAATAATTTAATGGTTAAAATTTCTGCCATGAAATTCCTTGATATAGAGGTTTTTTACATACTGCCTTACAGACAGTCACCTATGTGAATGTATCATCTTCCTTATTAGGATACAAACTACTTGAGGGAAGGGACAGAATCTCATTCAATTTTATATTCCTATCAAGATCAATATAGTTCCTTTTCTATGGAAATCACTCATTAAATAATTGTTGAATAAATGAAAGACAGTAGATAATAACATTGTACAACAAACAGGATCACTTCAATACCCAACCTCACTAGAGATTATTCATGTACATAAATTTCTTGAGGACTAATCCGATCTTCTCCACTTACTCAGTGGATATCCAAAATTGCATTCTTACATACCCATTCCTTTGGGTTAGGATTTCCAGTGCAATGAGAATATACCTAGAAAATCTTCTTAGTCTTTTTTGCCTTCGTAGAAATTCACTTTCTTAAATCTAAATTGTGAACAGTTTTAGGCATTCAGTAAATACTTGTGGGTTGGCAAATATCATCAATTACTTTTCTTGAACTGACAGGCTCACATTGCTCATTTTCAAGAAAATTATGTTAATACCCAAGTCAAAATAACCATAGCTTTGTGTCAGTTGTTCTTCCAAGTAAATATTAGTTTCAAGGAAATGCTGCTTTTCAGCTTACAACTCAAGTGCTTTTCTTCAAGCTAACAATCATACTTGAGTAATCAGCAGAAGTACTTTATGTCTACTGCATACTTCATCACATAGAGTATTAAAAGTTTGCTCTTGAGGATAGAAAATTAATAAAATTATTAATTTTTACTGCTTCATTAAGTGAAAAAATACTTGTGGGTTGGAAGAGAGTGAATTAATAAGTAGATGAGTAATAGTGAGGATGATTCCACAATTAACACAAAATACAGAACTTATGCCAATCCAAAGATTACAAGACCTAGCTGGCTATCACTTTCCACTAGACATAGAAAATCCTTATTAAAAATTCTCCTGATTGTGATTATTAAAGATAAATAAAACATAACAATTGAAAATTAAGTACCTTATGGTCTGTATACTATCATTTAATATAGGCTTTAACTGGTTTCCACTGCCAGGCTACAAATTAAAAAATTAAATGCCCCAATAATAGTCCATCTTAAGATTAAAATGAATGGAAAATGAATTATTCCCAGAAAGAGATTGAGTTAAAGGGGAAACAATTTGCTTAATATCACTTTGAAAACCATCAAGTCCAATATACTGCTAGTGCCTGTCTAGAAAATGCCATTCCTTTTCAGTAATTTCTACATACGGACTCTGTTCATAGTTATCTTGACAAATCATGTTTATGTACTGTCCGAGTACCATATATCTCGCCACCACCACCACCGCCACTAGAATATAAGCTATAAGTCAGGGGCCTTGTCTGTCTTATTCTCCACTGTGTTATAGTGCCTACAATAGTGTGTAACCCATAATAAGCACTCAATTAAAGAAGATACCAATGTAAGCTTGGTTTACCACCAGATTTCTTTCCAATGCTGAAATGCATATTAGAAAGAACAATATTAGCCAGAAGACATTAAACAAATTTTTATAACATTTCTACAACAGTGAGTGTCTGCCAGGTCTTACCATGAATTTCTCATTTAGTAAGTCATTTTTTAAATTAGTGCTTTAAATTCCCAGGCTTCCCTGGTGGTGCAGTGGTTAAGAATCCGCCTGCCAATGCAGGGGACACGGGTTCAACCCCTGGTCCAGGAAGATCCTACATGCCCAGGAGCAACTAAGCCCATGAGCCACAACTACTGAGCTGATGTGTCACTACTACTGAAGCCCACACACCTAGAGCCCGTGCTCCACAACAAGAGAAGCCACCGCAATGAGAGACCCGTGCACCAAAACAAAGAATAGCCCCCACTGGCCGCAACGGGAGAAAGCCCGCACGCAGCAACAAAGACCTGACGCAACCAAAAATAAATAAATAAAATTTTTAAATCTTTTTTAAAAATAATAAATTCCCTAAAAGCAAGTTTAAACAAGAAAAATCTGAGCATTTTCTTTTCAAAACAATTTTGAGAAGTATGTTTGACTTTATTCAGCAGGCAAGATCTTCTCCCTTAGCATTACCCTGCCATGCTTGATTGGGGGTACTTTTTCAATATCTAGACATAGGGACTAGCAGGAATCTGAATTTACATATAAATGGAATCATCCTATGGTATTGCCCTGTGATTTTTTTCTTTATACTTAAAATGATATGTATCATGGACGTTTTTTGGTTTCAGAACATGTTGATCTTTCTTATCTTATTTCTGCTAATCACCTCCTGAATAAGAGAAATGACAGATCGTAGACAGATCATGACATTGTTGACTAAAATTTGAGAATTCTGCTATCAACTACCCTATCCCTCACGCCCAACTCCCCACCAAAAGGAAAAGGTTTACCTCTCCATAGATAGTAAATACCAATTTTTCTAGACTCTCCCATTCTTTCTCAAAACAGCCATTTGAGACTTTGTATTAGTTTGATATGACTACCACAGCAAGTACCACAAACTGTGTGGCTTAAACAATAGAAATTTATTTCCAAACAGTTCTGGAGACTAGAAGTTCAAAATCAAGGTGTTGACAGGGTTGTTTCTTCTAATGCCTCTCTCCTTTGCTGCAGATAGCTGTCTTTTCCTTGTAGCTTCACATCATCTTTCATCTGTGCATGTCTGTATCCTAATCTCCTCTTCTTATAAGGACATCGACTTATTGGATTATAGCCCACCCAAATGACCTCATTTTATCATTTTTAAAGACCCCCATCTTCAAAAACAGTCATATCCTGAAGTATTGGAGGTTAGGACTTCAACATATGAAATTGGGGGAAAACAGTTCAGCCATATTTAAGAATATATTCATGTTTCCATAATATAACAAACATTAATTTTAGCAATAGAAACTATGAGACTAGAGTACTTTATCAAAATTCTAAGTTAAGTAGTGCATATGAGAGAACTACAGCTATGATTAGAGATCTCAGTTACTGGCAGGGATAGAGGTGGTTTTGCTACTTTATTTATTACTTTTTCCATTTGGATTTGATGCTCATATATCAGAATGGATGTTTACTAGGAAACACACTTATCTTCCTTGTAAAATCATCCTCAGAAAATAATGTCATCAATGGCAGCCAATAGCAATTGAGGAGATATGATTATCTAGCTTACTGCCCTTGATAAAAATGAAGTACTTAAAATCTTTAACGCAGTCACTTATCATTCCATCATCCAGACATTTCCATTTCCCAGTTAATACCCAAGCCTCAATTGCATCTTAAATTTATGTAGTATCTATTACCTTTGCCATTCAATGTAGCACAACCTTTTCATAAAGCACCTGCTGAGGAGTAATTTCTTGCATAATTTCCACATTGATTTCCAAGATACCAATGGCCTGAATCAAGGTGCATATTAATCTCCTGCTCATTTAAATTCTTTGATTTGGGAAGTATTTTTATGTATTAACCTTGGTGTGAACAACTTTCAACACCTAACCTACAAAAGGCAATTACAGAGACAGAGTTCACAGGCAGTTTTGAGCTCACAGGAACCTCACACACTTATTGTCACAATGGGGTCAATGACCCACTTGTTGATTCAGCCTTTTCTTGTGAGCTCAAGGAAGAAGTGGAGGTATTCAATGTATTCTGGCTTAGAAATAAAGACTCTCCTCTTTGATACGGGAGATACAGCAATCTAGTCTATGTTTGTTGCTTTTTCATTTCTTGTGTGTATTGTGATAAACATAACTTTGGCTTAGAGTATGGAATAAAAATTGTGGAGAAAAAGTCCTGAGAAAATTTCCTTTCATAGCAGAAGCAGTCGGCTGCACAGAAAAAGAAACTATAACTCTTTTTTTTTTTGCGGTACGCAGGCCTCTCACGTTGCGGAGCACAGGCTTTGGACGCACAGGCTCAGCGGCCATGGCTCATGGGCCCAGCCACTCCGCGGCATGTGGGATATTCCTGGACCGGGGCACGAACCCATGACCCCTGCCTCGGCAGGTGGACTCTCAACCACTGCGCCACCAGGGAAGCCAGAAACTATAACTCTTATAGTGTTGTTCTGTACCCCAACATCTCTTGTGATAATCAGTGGTCCCAAGATCACATTAGATTGGAGCTCCAGTTAACATGAAGGGGGACTATTATATACAGTCACAGGTGACTTCTGTGCCCCAGCTATCTTAGCAGGTGGGAAAGAGAATATTTTAAATGTCTCCATCATGCATAAACAACCAGAAAGTAATGTATTTGAGCTAAAGATCATGATCTGAACTTTACCATGACAAGTAGCTAGTGAATATATAAAGTTCTACAGAGCACACTTCACTCTGCAGCTGTAGATATGTTCCAAACACAAAGAACACAGTGGAATTCAACACCATAAATATTGCAAAAATTATTTTATTCATAAGCAAAACATTATTACATCTAGGAAAATCCATTTTAGCAATGTGGGTGGGGAGAGGTGTGCAGGGGATAAACTCACATTTCTCTTTTCAAAATTACATAAACCCAAAAACTTTTATTAAAACTTGAAAAATCACAAACCAAAATTTATTAGATCACTGAGAAATGGCTTTTATTACACACACACACACAAACACACACACACACACTGCATGTTTATTGATCTTTGCCTTGATATTCCTGAAGCTTCTAAGGGAGAGTTGAATCTCAAGTTCTATCTACCAGTTGATGATAGACCTTACGACCACACCTCTCTTCCACTCCTAGACAGACAAAGCAGCACCTGTTAAACACTTCTCTCTTCTTCTAACCCAGGAGGGCCAGGGCCAGGCTTATGCCTTTTGACCTGGCCCCCCACTAAGACCCATGGATCACAGCAGGTGCTCTCTCGCTGGCGCTCTCTCTCTCTCCCTACCCCCCCTTACTGTTATAAGGAAGCACTTTTAGCACTTTGCCTAATAATCTCCTTAACTAGATCATCCAGTACATGAGGTATATTTTCTACTTTCTACATGAGCTCAGGTGACAATGTTGCTGAACTTTCTACCACCACACAAGAATACCTTTTTATCTAGTTTCCAAAAACATTTCCCCCAGTTTCCCTTAAACCCTCACTGGCAGCCTCCTGAAAGGCCATCAGGCCTCTACTAACAGTCTCTTCAAGACATCTTAGTCCTTCACTTACACTCTCCTCAGAATTCTTCCAGCTTCTGCCTACTGCCAGGTCCCAAAGCCACACCCACATTTCTACATTTTGTTATGATATGACAGCACTCCATTTCTGGGTACCCAAATATGTAATAGTTATACAGTGCTGCATAGCAAATGATTCCAAAACTTACCAACAATCAACATTCAACATTATTCAATAACAATCAACATTTATTATCTCACACAGTTCCCTTGGGTCAGGAAATTGGAAGTGGCTTAGCTAGGTGGTCTTGGCTCAGAGTTTCTCATGAGATTGCACTTCGGATATCAGATGGAGCTGCAGTTACCTGAAAGCTTGACTGAGACTGGAAGATCTGCCTCCAAGATAGCTCAATTACATGCTGATGATTTTGTGCTCATTGTTGGCAGGAAGCTTCACTTCCTTACCATGTGAATCTCTCTATAAATCTTCTGAGAGTCCTTAGATTTACCCTCCTATCTGAAACAACTAAAAGAAAAGGACAAAAATATATGAAACAATAGTTTTCAGACATTGGACATCAGACAGTGCAAGACAGTGATCCCTGAGAGAGGGAAAGCAAATAAAGTGAACCTGTAGTTTCCCCAGCTTCCTGCCTAAAGAGTTTCCAGGCAATAACACAGGGGGAAAGGAACCCAAGAGAAGTCTGGGCATCATCTGGAGTTGAAGAGATAGAGCTGGGAATCCAGGGAGGCCAAACAGCTATAGTTCACAGGGCAGAGGACCAGAGAAGAGAGAGAGCTACATAGAGAAAGAACTCTAGAGATCTACAGAGGCACCCCATCAAGTCTTCAGCTGAGTACTGATCAGCACATGTGTATGAGATTAAGGGGAAAATAACCAGAAAACAGTAGAAGAAACAATTCTCAGAGCTCACAAAGGGACAGGAAATGTTCATGTTCCCACCTAGTAGAGTACACAAAAAGCCTCAGAATGGGGCCAAATTAGCCCTGACCTAAAGGTTGCTCTGATCCAGCCCAACAAAGGCTAAGAGCAGGCCTCAAAATAATTAAACTGTACTGAGTAACTTAACTGCAACCCAGAATAAAGCTCAGGAAATATTAATAGAAAATACAAAATATCTAGCACTGGGCAGGTAAAATTCACAATGTCTGACATCCGATAAAAATTACCATACATGCAAAAAGCAGAAAAATAGCACCAATAATAAGGAGATCAATCAGCAGAAAGACTCAGAAATATACAGGTAATAGAATTAGTAGACAAGGATACTAAAACATATGTTTAATATATTATATATTCCTTATGTTCAAGGAGGTAGAGAAAAGATTGAGCATGTTAAGTAGAGACATAAAAAATATTTTAAAAATCAAACTTTAAGAGATGAAATATGTCTTAAGTAAAAAATATACAAGTTAGAATTACCAACAGATAAGACACTGCCAAAGAAAACACTTGTAAACTTGAAGGTGTAATAATAGAAACTATTCAAAATGACTCACCAACAGAAAAACAGACCCAAAAAATTGGAACAGATGTTACATGTCAATTATACCTCAGTGTTAAAAAATTGGAACAGCACATCAATGAACTAAAAGGACCACTTCAAGCACGCTAATATATACATAATAGAAGTTTCTAAAAGAGAGCAGTGGACAGAAAAATTATTTAAATAATGGCTAAGATTTTTTCCAAATCTAGTGAACCCTGTAAGCTCATTCATCCAAAAAGTTCAATAGACCTCAAGAACAGGGAACGTGAAGAAACTTATACCAAACCTCACATAATGCTTTAAATAAATAAAATAGCAACTCTGGAACTCCCTATCCCTTACTCTGCTGTATTTTCTTCACAGCTCTCATCACTACTTAATACCACATTTCATTTATTTATATAATTATGGGATTACTGTCCCTTTAACCCCTGGAAAAATGAGCTTCGTGACAGCAAGAAATCCATCTTGTTTATTACAATATATCCAACATCTAGAACTATGCCTAACACACAGTAGACACTCAATAATTATTTGTTAAATAGTTATTCAGAGAAGTGAGTTTAATTATTTTTGACCCAATTACTTTATCATACTTAAGGAGACAGAGCTTCATTTTAGAAATAAAAATATTATTCCAGATAGTATTCAATGAAGTGATTGCATTATCTCTGATTCATTTTAAACCAAAACATACTGAACATCCAGCTCAATTTTACTCAGTATGTTCTTACTTTTTATACTCTTTTGAAACTTTCCATATTCATGGTAACACCTGCTTTCCTTTTACTACACCTTTATTCAGTGGGAACCTATAAAACTGACATATTCGCGCCCAAAAGGGTTCCTTCTTCGACCTCCTGCGTGAGGACCAAGGAACCCCGGTGCACCGGCCTTCAATAAACCTCTTGCGTTTTGCATCGACTTCCGACTCTTGTTGTTTCCTGGGCGAGTCGAAACTCCTAGGAGACCGCGCAGGTCTAACATTTGGGGGCTCGTCCGGGATTCCACTCGCCCCGGACCACAAGAACATCGGGAGTTGGAGGTACCAGGTAAGCTCGAGCTTGATTGTCTGTTTGTCCCTTGTTCTTTGTGGGCCATTATCGGAGGAAAGCCGTAAGAATCGGCTTATTATGGAATCTGTATCGGACCTCTGGCTAGGCAGACGTGCTAATAGCCGGCGTCCATGAGCCCTAGGGGACGCCCTGGTGGCTCATCTGGAAGGAGAGGCAAACTCTGTCTCCCCTTCACTCGGTTTCGGCAGTTCCCTTGGTGGTAACTGCCATCTGAAGAAGTTTCGGTTTTGAAGCGAGCTCGCGGTGGCCCATACGTATATGTGTTTCGTGGAGTTTTAACTGTTTCTGTATTGTGGTCTATTCTTCTTCTCTGACGGACGACAATGGGACAAACTATGACGACTCCTCTTTCCCTTACCCTAAGCTATTGGACCGAAGTTCGGGCCAGAGCCCATAATTTTTCGTTAGAGGTAAAGAAAGGAAAGTGGCAGACTTTGTGTGCCTCTGAATGGCCAACATTTCAGATAGGATGGCCCCCCGAAGGATCCTTTTTATTAGACAAGATTAAGCTGCTGAAGTCTAAGATATTTAATATAGATCCCCACGGACATCCAGACCAAGTACCATATGTCTTGGTCTGGGAAGATTTAATTCTCTCCCCAACTCCGTGGGTCCGGCCCTTTGTTTCCTCAACAGGTACGTCCGCGCATACATCAGCAGCGTCGGAGATATTAGCCTTAAAGAAAAACCCCAACACGGAGAAGCTACCCGACGCCCCGGATCTACCGAAGGCGATTTATCCTGACCCGCAGTCCGATTTGCTTCTTTTGGATTCCCCACCCCCTTATCCTCCGGCCCCGAATCCCCTACCACCTAGAGGACCCCCAGCTCCACTGCCCTCGGCACCAAGGGAACCATCCATGATGGAAGAAGAAAGGGGTCCCTCAGTGGGCACTAGGAGCCGGAGGGCTATCTCCCCGGACTCCACTGCCCTACCTCTTAGAGAATATGGCCCCCCCGATGGCCAAGGGAATAGACCTCTCCAATATTGGCCCTTTTCCTCTGCAGATCTTTATAATTGGAAAATGCATAACCCAACTTTTTCCGAAAATCCACAGGCCCTTACCGCTTTAATAGAATCTCTTGTTTTCTCCCACCAGCCCACATGGGATGATTGTCAGCAGCTGCTCCAGACTCTCCTAACGACTGAGGAGAGGCAACGGGTTCTTTTGGAAGCCAGAAAAAATGTATTAGGCGCCAATGGGCAACCTACCCAGCTGCCTAACGAGATTGATGCTGGTTTCCCACTCGTCAGGCCAAACTGGGATTTCAATGCCCCGGAAGGTAGGGAGCGCCTGAAAATGTATCGCCAGGCTCTGGTGGCGGGTCTCCATGGAGCGGCCAGACGGCCCACTAATTTGGCTAAGGTAAGGGAAGTAACTCAGGGGCCCCAGGAATCGCCAACTGTGTTCCTGGAACGTTTAATGGAAGCCTTTAGACGCTTTACCCCTTATGATCCAACTTCGGAGGGACATAAGGCTACTATAGCAATGGCTTTCATAGATCAAGCGGCCCTTGATATTAAGAAGAAATTACAGAGGCTAGATGGCTTGCAGGGATTTTCGCTTCAGGAGTTAGTAAAAGAGGCAGATAAAGTATATAACAAAAGAGAAACAGAGGAAGAGAAGGAAGAAAGAAAGCAGAAAGAGCAGGAAGCCCGTGAAATAAGACGGGATAAGAGACAGGAGAGGAATTTAAGTAAGATACTGGCCACTGTGGTTGGAGGAAGAAATATAGGGGATAGAAATAGGCAGGAAGGGCGAACGGCAGACAGAAGGCGGCCATTAGACAAGGACCAATGTGCCTACTGTAAAGAAAAAGGACATTGGGCGAGAGAATGCCCTAAGAAAAAGAATGGAGGAAGGCCAACCAAAAACAAAATCTTAACATTGAAAGAAGAAGACTAGGAAAGTCAGGGCTCGAACCCTCTCCCCGAGCCCCGGGTAACTCTTAAAGTGGAGGGGGAACCTGTTCAATTTTTGGTAGATACCGGAGCCCAGCACTCCGTCCTTCTCCACTCAAAAGGTCCTATCTCAGCTAAAAGGTCATGGGTACAAGGAGCCACTGGGAATAAACAATATTCATGGACCACACGAAGGACAGTAGATCTTGGGATTGGACGAGTAACCCATTCATTTTTGATTATTCCGGAATGCCCCTATCCTTTGCTGGGAAGAGATTTACTCTCCAAAGTAGGGGCTCAAATCCACTTTCAGCCAGAAGGTCCCACCATAACTGATAATAAGGGAAGGTTACTTCAAATATTGACTATGAAATTAGAAGATGAATATAAATTATACGAGCAGCCTTCATCCTCACGAGTTAATGTTACTGATTGGGTAACTCGGTTCCCTCAAGCCTGGGCAGAAACTGCCGGAATGGGGATGGCCAAAAATCGGCCCCCGGTGCTAGTGGAACTCAAGGCAACTGCCACCCCAATAACAGTCCGTCAATACCCCATGAGTAGAGAAGCCAAAGACGGTATCCGTCCCCATATACAGAGGCTACTAGACTTGGGCATCTTAATAAGATGTCAATCAGCATGGAACACCCCTCTCCTGCCGGTAAAGAAACCAGGAACAAATGATTATCGGCCGGTGCAGGATCTACGAGAGGTAAACAAACGGGTGGCAGACCTCCACCCCACAGTTCCAAACCCTTACAACCTCCTGAGCACTCTTCCACCTCAACATACGTGGTATACTGTTTTGGACCTTAAAGATGTTTTTTTCTGTTTAAGACTCTCTCCCCTGAGCCAACCCTACTTTGCCTTCGAATGGAAAGATCCAACATCGGGAATGTCTGGTCAGCTGACATGGACACGGCTACCTCAGGGATTTAAGAACTCCCCGACCATCTTTGATGAAGCCCTCCATCAGGATTTGGCATTATATAGAGAATCAAATCCCCAGGTAACATTACTCCAATACGTTGATGATATTTTATTAGCTGCTGAGACCTAAGAAGATTGTATCAAGGGTACTGAAAAACTGTTAACGGAACTTGGAACCCTGGGATATAGAGCCTCAGCCAAGAAAGCACAAATATGCCAACAACAGGTCAGTTACCTGGGGTATCTATTAAAAGGGGGGCAAAGATGGCTCACGGAGAGCAGAAAGGATACGGTGGCCCAAATTCCGGCTCCCAAAAACGCCAGGCAGGTTAGAGAATTTTGGGGGATGGCCGGATTCTGTAGACTATGGATTCCAGGGTTTGCTGAGCTGGCAGCCCCATTGTACCCCCTAACCAAAAACAGCACTCCTTTCGTTTGGGGCGATAAGGAACAACGGGCTTTTGACCAAATCAAACGAGCTTTACTTTCAGCTCCAGCCCTAGGACTGCCAGATGTAACCAAACCTTTTCATTTATATGTGGCCGAAAATAAGGGCATTGCAAAAGGAGTATTGACTCAGAAATTGGGTCCCTGGAATCGCCCAGTTGCTTATTTGTCAAAAAAATTGGACCCTGTGGCATCAGGATGGCCCACCTGTTTAAAGATAATCGCTGCAGTGGCCGTTCTAGTCAAAGATGCTGACAAACTAACTTTAGGACAAAATCTAACGATAACAGCTCCTCATGCCCTGGAAAATGTAGTCCGTCAACCACCGGATAGGTGGCTAACTAATGCCAGGATGACCCATTACCAAACCCTGTTGCTAAACTCAGATCGCATCAAGTTTGCTCCAGCCACAGGACTCAATCCAGCCACCTTGCTACCTGATCCTGACTTGGAAGGCTCCACCATCATACATGATTGTCAGGAAGTACTAGCCGCAGCACACGGCAGTAGGCCAGATCTGATGGACCTGCCCCTCCCTGATGCTGATTTCACCTGGTTCACGGATGGGAGCAGTTTCCTGGAGGAAGGTAAGCGTCGAACTGGGGCAGCCGTGGTAGACGGAAATCAAGTCATATGGGCAGCGGCGCTACCACAAGGGACGTCAGCCCAACGAGCTGAATTAATTGCCCTGACGAGGGCATTAGAGATGGCAGAGAATAAAAAAGTAAACATCTACACAGACAGTAGATATGCGTTTGCTACCGCTCATATCCACAGTGCCATTTACCAACAGAGAGGGCTACTAACTTCAGGTGGCAAAGAAATTAAAAACAAAGACGAAATCGTGGCTTTGTTGACTGCACTCATGCTTCCTACTAAAGTCAGTATTATCCACTGCCCTGGACATCAAAAAGGAAATACCCCAATAATTAGGGGAAATAATATGGCTGACCAAGTGGCCCGAGAAATAGCATCGGGAGAAGTCATTTTAGGACTGTCAGATAAAGTTCCTGAAAAACCAGGCCGCGATGAAGAAATCATCCCGGCCACAACAAAAGGAACTTTGTCCCCTCAGCAAGCAGAATCCATGTTACAACAGATGCACAGATGGACACATTTGGGGACTAAAAAGATGGTAGCCTTGTTACAAAAAGCCGGGTACGAAACCCCTGGAATGACAAAATTAGCTGAACAAATTGTGCAGGAATGCGTCCCATGTCAACAGGTAAGTGCTCACAAAGGGAAACTTGAAACTGGAAAGAGACTCAGGGGGGACCGCCCAGGAACTTACTGGGAAGTGGACTTTACCGAAGTGCGTCCTGGAAGGTACGGTAATAAATACCTTTTAGTTTTTGTAGACACTTTTTCAGGATGGATAGAGGCTTTCCCAACAAAGAAAGAAACAGCTGCTGTAGTAGCCAAGAAGATTTTAGAAGAAATTTTTCCTCGATTTGGAGCATCAAAGGTAATAGGGTCTGATAATGGTCCAGCCTTCGTCGCCCAGGTAAGTCAGGATGTGGCCAGATATTTGGGGACTGATTGGAAATTACATTGTGCCTATAGACCCCAAAGTTTAGGTCAGGTAGAAAGAATGAATAGGACTCTAAAAGAGACCCTAACTAAATTGTCCTTGGAGACTGGCGGTACCGATTGGACGGTGCTCCTTCCATTGGCCCTATTCCGGGTTAGAAATACACCTTCCCGATACCATCTTACTCTTTTTGAAATATTATATGGTGCCCCGCCTCCCCTCCTCACTTTAGGAAAAGAAATAAAACCTGATTGTCAAAATAACACTGACTTATATGCTAGGCTACTGGGACTCCAATTGGTCCAGAAAGAAATATGGTCCCAACTCGCCAAGGCCTACCAACCGGGAACACCGGGAGAAACTCATCCTTTCCAAGTCGGAGACTCCGTATACGTCCGTTGGCATCGAACCCAGACGTTGGAACCTCGATGGAAAGGACCATACACCGTCCTCCTCACCACCCCAACGGCCATAAAAGTGGACGGCATCGCTGCCTGGATCCATGCTTCACATGTGAAGGCTGCACCAGCGACGGCATCATCAGGATGGCGGGCCCAAAGAACCGACAACCCGCTCAAACTCAAGCTTCTACGAACCTAAGACTTATAATTTTGGTTTTACTGCCTTTACTGACTGACTAGGAATATCTGCCGGGATAGGAACAGGAACCACAGCCCTCATACAACAACCCCAGTATTATGCAAGTTTAAGACAGGCTGTAGACATCGACCTTCGAGCATTAGAAAGTTCCATAACTCAACTAAAGGAATCACTCACCTCACTTTCAGAAATGGTGTTGCAGCCTAGATTTGCTGTTTCTTAAGGAAGGGGGATTATGCGCCGCTCTAAAAGAAGAATGTTGCTTTTATATTGATCATTCAGGAACCATTACCAAAACCATGGATAAACTAAGGGAACGCTTAGATAAAAGGCAAAGGGAGACAGAGAACGAAAAAGGATGTTTTCAATCATGGTTTGATAAGTCCCCCTGGTTTACCACCTTAATCTCTACTCTGTTGGGACCTCTTATTGTTTTATTGTTGATTTTAACTTTTGGACCATGTGTTCTAAATCGCTTGATAGCATTTATTAGAGAACGTATCAGTACTGTACAAGTTCTAATGTTAAGACAACAGTACCAAAGTTTACGAACAGAAGGTTGAGATTCCATGATTGGAATCAATAGTCACAAGAAAAAGGGGGGAATGTGGGACTCGAGGGACATTGTTCCAGCTAATGATTAAGAACTCTCCAGACAATAGGGGCTTCTTAGACAATGGGTGAATTTCCAGGATGTCCGGCCCCCTTCCGAGAAGGAGGGAGATAACAAAATGTAAAAAAGGTGTCTGTCAAAGACCAATCAGGCAGCTGGGGAGAAGGAGGGAGATAACAAAATGTAAAAAAGGTGTCTGTCAAAGACCAATCAGGCAGCTGGGGACAAGTTCCCTCTCTGGTCCGAGCCTAAGCCGGGACCAATCAGCAGGAGAACACAACCAAATCTATAATTTACATACGGGGAAGTGGGAACCTATAAAACTGACATATTCGCGCCCAAAAGGGTTCCTTCTTCGACCTCCTGCGTGAGGACCAAGGAACCCCGGTGCACCGGCCTTCAATAAACCTCTTGCGTTTTGCATCGACTTCCGACTCTTGTTGTTTCCTGGGCGAGTCGAAACTCCTAGGAGACCGCGCAGGTCTAACAATTCCAAATTTGGCCTCCTCCATAAATACATTCAGACACCATCCTAGGACAAACAGAAACACATTGAACGATACCAGAATATGCCACTCTAAAATATTTTGACATATCTATAGCTTTGAGCTAAAGGCCATTGAGAACAAGCAGCTGCAAGAAAAACTCTTTACCTCACCCTGACTAAAAATAGAGTATAAATTTCCTCTTTTATAAAAGAAATTTACATTTATAAAGGATATTTACACTCGTAAAGATGTTTCTTTACCAGGAAGAGAGATATGCCTGGAGACAACTCTTATCACCTGAGAGACTCATCTACATAACAAGACAATGTTTACTTACCATACTTCTCCTCCTCTCACCTTCCCAGAACTTGCCTTCCTACCCAGGAGCACACCCACCCTTTTATATTTAGTCTTAGGTGGTATATAAGCCTGAATCATCTAGCTGCCTTCTTGAGTCACAGTTTGCAAACTCCTGTGCAAACATAAGAAATGAAAAGAGTTTTTTCTCCTGTTAATCTGTCTTTCATCACTTTAATTCAAAGGCCCCAGTCCTTGAATCTAGGAGAGTACAGGGAAAAATATTTTTCCTCCCCTACAACATCCAGTCACACCCACACCCATGTACACACATATGCACAAGGATACACACTCATACACATATGCATACACATACCACTTAGATAAATAGACAGAGAGACAACCCCTATAGGCAGACATACACAGTAAACACAAGTGGACATACACAAACTTAAATGAAGACACTAGAGGGGAACAAAACTTGCCAGCCCAAAATGTGTCTCTTGGGCTTGAGGATTATTTTGGGCGGATTGTTTTCAAGAAAAAAAGGCTCAGGAAGAGCTTTTACCTCCTTCCCTTCACTGTCTAAAAGAATTTGGATAAAAGGCCTGTTCCAGGAAGAATTATCACCATAGATAACTAAAGTCTAATATGAACTAGGTGCAGTAGACTAGGGGAAACAAGGCCTGTTTGATCAAAGTTCTCTCTGTGTCCCATTGTCTCTGCATGGCCCAACAAAGATTTGTCTACCAAATATTTGCTGTTTTTCAGCTTCCTATAAATTGCCTTCCTTCCCTTTGAAGCCCCAAACCCCTACCCCCTTCTCCTTCCTTCAAATGGTTTATAAGTTTCAACTGTCCTTGGGCCTCATGTTCTTATGGAACCCTCATACATACATATTAAATTTCACTTTCTCCTGTTAATCTCCCTCATGTCAGTTTAATTCTTAGACCATCCAGAAAACCCTAGAATGGTAGAGGAAAGTTTTTTCCACCCCCACAACACACAGACACACAATGGAATTCTTATAAACAGACTTACAAAAATTTTTAAATCTATACAAAATGTCTACACACTATATCCTCCCTTAGAGATTCATAACTTGCTTTAAAGGAACTTATGTAAAGAAACTGGATTAAGTGAATTAGCATTTTCCAAAATTATCTGAACACAAAACTTCCTTACACTGATATTAGCATAAGAAGGAACAGTTTTCTGTAGGATACTGGCTTGGGAAATAATGAGCAAAATCATCCTGGGAAGTGGATACATCAAATTATTTTAGCAGAAGGAGTAGCCATATGACTTGGGGAGATTTTTCAGAATTCAGAATCTCAGAATCCATCCCAGATGTATTAAATTGAATCTATGCTCTAATCCATTATGTAACGATATACCACTAAAATTTAAGACAGCAATCTACTTTTTTCATTTCTAATTTCTTAGCTGGCATCTCACTGTTAATCCCATATACATACAAAACTCTCTGGAATTCCTTACATGTGATGCCCAGTTGTCTGTTTCTGAGACCAGATGTCACCATCCCTAAGAAGCCCTCACTGGCCTGTCCAGATGTCAATCTGATCCCCCTATCCCATGATGTGGTATCTTTCTAATTGCAATGTTTCTTCCTATCCCTATGTCTGCAACTTTCATCATAATTATTTGTTTGTATGTTTCTCTTTTTTCAGACTGTTGCTTCTTTACAGATGAGTCCTCAATTTTACATTTTTATATTCCTAGTGCCTTTCAGCATGTTTAACGTAAAATAAATATTCAATAATTTTGCTGTCGTTGGTTTTGACTTGTTTAAGTGAAAGCGAATTGAAATCTCATTTTATTCTACACTGGTGTGGTTCTCAGTTCTCAGTTATTCACACATAACATCCATAAATATTGAGTCCTTTATGTATCACATACCCCACTTAATATATATTTGTCCTTATGTTAGGGAGACATTGTTACTGGCCCAGCCTAAACAATTGTGTCAAAATATGTATAAGGAAGATAATATTGAATAAGATGTCCAAAGTAAGCATTCAGAACACTAGTGTTAGTATGAACCAGGGCCCAGACTCCCAGCTCACTGATCTGCCAATGGCTACCACCTCCTGACTGAGACATACTAACCATGGTCATGTAATATTGGAGAGGTAAGAAGAGGTCAAATACCAAAAAGGCAATACCAAAGATTAAAATAATAATACAACAATAAGTAGTAGTAGTAATAATAATAGCTATCATTTATTGACTGCGTACTACTTGGCTGAACACTTTACATGTATTAACTCATTAATCTTTACAACAATTTTGTGAGGTAATTATTATTAGCTTCCTCTTTCTACAGGTGAGAAAATTAAAGCTTAAAGAGTGTTATGGACTGAATATTTGTGTTCCCCAAATTTTATATGTCTAAGCCCTACCCCCCAGTGTATTTGGAGGTGGGGCTTTGGGGTGGTAATTAGGTTTAGATGGGGTCATGTGAGTGGGGCCCACATGATGAGATTAGTTTCCTTGTAAGAAGAACATTCCTTAAAATGTATTTCATCCTGCTCTTTATCCTCCTGGCTTCTGACTTTCCTTACCCTTATCACGTATGCTAAATTTGACAAACAGCACTGTCCTTATTCAACATTTAGTCAGTATTTATTATGACTTTCCATTCCAGACAGTGGCTCGACTTGGGGGACTTTCTCCCTGCTCTTTACTCTCAGCCCTTAATAATTATTCTTCCTCCAGCTGCACCATTTAACACTTTCCTTAACAAACAACCTCCTTCAATTGACTCAGCTTTGGAACTTGCCTTTCTCCCACCTAGCTAACCTGCCTTCATGGACAGAGTGTTTATCAGAGCTTCTATTAGTATGCTTTATTAACTTGTATGTTGATACAAGTAACAACAACAACAGCAAAAAAAAAAAAACCTGATTAATGGAAGCTTAAACCACAAAGGTTTAACTTATGGTTAACAAAAGTCTAGAGGTAAGTGGTTCCAAGTGGCTCAATGTTGCCAGCCTTCCAGGTTGAAGTCTTTGAGATTCTCATGGCTAAGTCAAGAGAATCAAGATGGCTACTATAGTTCCAGTCAGTACTTCCTCCCACTGGTATACTTAGCAAAAATAGAGAGGAATAAGAAAGTACCTCCCCACCAAGTATATTCCGTTGCCATAACTAGAACTAAGCCCACCCTTTTCCCACTGGCAAAGAAGAATGAGATTAATGTGACTCGCTTAATCGGTTACGGTTCCCTTCTTGCACCAAGGGGCAGGCATAACTTCCATGAGCCCATTGCTGCCTATCTAATACCTCAACAAAAACAAGGTTCAATTAGAAAGAAGAAAAAGAGTCAATGATTGTTGGGTGGATGAATAGCTGCATTGGCCACAAAGCCACCCAAGCCTCTAGGAGCAGGAACCAGCATGGCAGCCAGAGTCCTACCTGCCTCACTTTGTATCCATCACTTCATCACATAGGGTAAGTAATATTTTGAATGAATGAAAGACTTAAAGATGACTTAAGTAGGATGACAAAAACAAGAACAATAGTTCTCCTATATGTGTGGTGTTTGTGTGTAGTAAGAGGTATTAGGGTTAAATACATGAGTCACACTGATCTTTGAAAGACTGACTTTTTAAAAACTGAGCAAAAATATATAACATGTACAAAGATATAGAATAATTAATACTTATAGCTAAAAAGTCATGTATGGGGTATATAGTAGTATATGATGTGATCATTATTTTTAGGAAAGACTTCCTGAGAAACATGAATTTTCAAAAGGAACCTGAGGAAAGAAAACAACAAATAAGGAAATGAGTGAAAAGAGCACCCAGGGAATGACTGAACTGGAATCAGGAATGTCCAGTAAAGACTGTGTTTTTACCTCTTCTTATTTTTTTCCTTAATGCCATTATTTTCCTTTCCTAGTAACCTCTTGTCATTCTCTGCCAAACTTATTTTATAAGTAGTCTTTCCACACTGCCTCTACTCCTCACCTCCTAGTGACTGCTTGATTCTGGGCAACTTATCGTTCAACATCATATTGCCAGACAAGAACAGAAAAGAAATCACTCTTGGAAGTTACTTAGTCTGCAACCCACTTCTTCTCCTCCAGTTCATCTACCCTAAAACATAGAACCTTATTCCAATAAGGTTGTACAGGAGAACATTCCTCTGGATAAAAGGAGATACTGGAATAAATTCTGAATTCCCCCTAAAATATGTAGATGACCCCTGGTATATCCAATGTTGTCAGTAATGTTCTCCTTCATTCCTCAGTGCCAGTTTTGCTTACCAGAATTTAGCCCATTAGACTTTCACATTCACTAAGTTGCAGTGATTAAGAAAGCATCTTAGGTCAGAAGATTTTTTTATAGAAAATAATAATAAGGTTAGAAGAATATAAAACACAAGCCTGTGAAATAAAGATACACAGCAGTACTTCACACAAGGCAACCCCATTAATTCTACCCTCCTCTCCATTTCTCCAGTTTCCCTACCTTTGGTCTCATCCCCCACCAAAATGTCTTACAGACTACCTGTTATGTCTTCCCAAGACCTGATCATCTCTTTTGTTTTCTTGAAAATATCCATTTATTGCTGAAGAAAATATGTGTCATTCATGTTCTGGCCCAGTCTACTCTTCCAGCTTTATCTCATGCTCAGTCAGTGCTTAATACATACTCATTGGAGGAAAAAAATTATAGAACGACTTGACAAAAGGACAACTATTATTGGCTACAATATAAACTTTTATGTTATGCCCATTGTCCAAGTAGACACAGTTTTGTTCAATCCATTTTAACATCTGATTGGGTAAAATAAAAGTGAAAATTCAGTCCTCTTATTTGGGGCCTTTACATAATTTCATAGAGATTTATAAAGTTCCCAGTATTTCAATCCAGGGACACTCTTGGTTTAAAACAAGGCAAAGCACTCTTCCTCATCTTGGAATTGTTTATTACTCAGAAGCTAAAGAAAAATACTCATTAATCTCTCCCTATTATTCCCATATGAATGTGAAATGCAGACGAATGCCTCATCACTCAGTCATTCACAAATTTTAGAACATTTAGCTCAAAAATAGATAATTCCTAAAAATTCTCTCCCTGCTTATTATTTCTGATCATTAAATTGTCAATGGCAGCAAGTTCATGATCCATTGTACTAAAAACAGCTGTTTTTAGTTTTTATATCAATTTTCCTCTTGCCAATTTTCTAAATGTGACAGCTTTCTACTAATGACTTAAAATGAGTAAGTATCTAGGAGCTAAACAAAGGACCAGTCCTTTCCCCAACTTAGATAGTGGTTAAATATATCATTTTAAAATGAGACATCTTTCCTTTGCTTTTCAGATTTTAGAAGTGTCAGATAGACATAATGAAGAAAAACTAAGAAAAATGACATTTGAGAAACACAGGAGGAAAAGTAAAGAGCACTTCCTGTAAATTGGTGACTTTGTTCTACAGTTCTCACAATAGCACAGGTAGCCTGGTATAAGTGGCTAATCTGGATGCTTACTGTTGATTCTTTAACCAAATCGGTTGGTTGGTTCTACATACAAAATGATGGTCCCTGAGACAAATAGACCAAGAGTGATCCCATTTCCTTTATGCTTTCTTCTTTATAATTGTGTTCTCTTCTGCCAGTGTTTGAAAGAGTCACGGTCCAGAGTAACTAAATACATTTTTCTTGTCTACATGCCAATTAATTGCCTAACTTCCCTTCTTTCTTTTGTTTGTAATTTGAGCATGTCTTACTCTGTTTAGCAAATGTATTTTTTTAAGTGTGTATATAAAATTTTTATAAACTTAGTCATGGTATTACTATACTGGTGAGGTCACTGTTTAAAGGAGATCTTTGACAAATGCTATTTATAAAGTAGAAATCTTGAGAGCCACCTCTACTTTCTCTCCTATAAAATCTGATTTCCACAGATTGAGTTGCATAAAGCATTATGTATCAATAAACATTTTTGGTCTTTAGAGTATAAAAGCTTTCCAAATCTACTTTTACTTTGTTTGTTTAATCAAGACATTTTGAGTGTTGTTGTTCTTTGGATACTTAAGCTTTAGCTTACCACAGATGATTACAAAGGGAGCTTTGACCTTCATGATAGTCTATTGAGTTCTTGGCATCAGCCTGGAGTATTCTCACTTTAGTCAAGTTCATAGTGCTCCCTAATTTATGTGTCTTATTATTTTAAATACACTGACCGTTTCATCAGCATTATCATAGTTTTTGCATGTAGAGTTTAGTTTAGGCTTTCTTTCACTTCACTGAAACCACCTGGTTCTATAAACAACTAAACAAAGGTGTTTATATTGGATCAACATTCAAAGGATCACATGTCAGGGTCAAATTTTGTTTGTTGTTTTTTTCATTCTTTTAGCATTTCCAGAGAGTGAAATGTATAAGCACTAAAGAATACATTCTCTGTTTGGAGGAAGAAAAGGAAAACAACACTATTTAATTTAATTTGTTTAAATATCAAGGTCCCAAATAAAAAGGGAAATACCCTATAACAACCACTTGATGTCACTACTGTAGCTCGTCTCCGGCTTTGGAAAGGAATAGACGTTGCCTCCTTCCTAAGTCACCAGAAAAGAAAAATTAGACAAATGTACTTTTAATATTCTTACGGACATTTTTTAGAGGTAATGACTGTTTCAGTTTTAAATTGGGTTATTCCACCTTGTTTCTTTTTCTTGCTCTGCAGAGAGAAGGCAATTACATGAAGATACTGAGCAGACATTACTAGACAAAGACAAATATTCCACTCCCATATCAGCAGTTCTCAAATGTAGCTATGTATCAAAATTCATCTGGGGATCTTTTTAAAACACAAATCACTGGACTCCACCCAAGAACTCTGGAATGGGGTTCAGAACTCTGATTCAGAACTCTGGAATCAGAATCTCTGGAATGGAGCATAGGGATTTATATTTTAAGTTTCTCAGAGTGATTCTAAGTATCAGTAATGAAACGGAGCAGGATCCTGTGGGGCTCCTGGGCATGGAAGCCATTCCTTGTTTGTAGGGAACAGACTCCAGCCTCCACAACCTTCCCAGAGTCCCAAAGGGCAGATTCAAAGAGTTGTTAATCAGGGAAGAGAGAGGATGCAGAGACGAGGAAAGAGCAGTCAAGAAACAATAGTACAGCCTTGGGGCAGGGTCCTGGCTCTGGCTCTGACACAAGGGATACACATAACAATATCTTTTGAACTTTTTATAGAACTAAAACCCCCAATAAACGGAAGATGTCAGCATTCTTCATTCCAGAGAATACCACCTGAGGCCAGATTAAAAGGAGTGCAGTCCCTGCACACACCCTAATCTTATCAGCCACACCACCCTTGAACCATTGCTATAAGACTCCTTACCAAATCCTTCCAGGTGGGACACACAGTTTTCGAGGGCAGGAGCCCACCATGTCCCCCTTTGCATGGCAAAGCACCCAGAACTCTGTTTCCAAGAATCAATTTGGCACCGGTGCACAGAGACCAAGTTTCAGCATCAGTAAGGATTGGAAATCTCTGTTCCACTTTGCCCTATACCTCTCCTAATTTGTAACATTAGAGAACATAAGCTGACCTGATGTTCTATTTAACTGAACAATTTTACGTTTTCACATCCTCATACATCACTCAAAAGGAATTTTTTGGTTGCACTCCATTTCTCATTCAACTTACTCTAATCTTCTTTTTGTCATATTGCCTCTTTATTTTTCCCTTCTTTAAATATTACATAGCATACATTCCCTTAATAGCAATAATTTTATATTTTGCTTTATTGATATATCTATTTTTCAATTGAAAGAAAACTGAGCTGTTGATCCTCCCTTTTATGACAAGCAATAAAAGCAAACTCCCTTATTAAATTTACACAATGTTATATGTCAAATATATTTTTAAAGCAACAACAACAGTAGCACTCCCTAAACTGGCCAATTACATACCTAATCCTAAATAAGACATTTTACATAGGTACATTCTCTCATAAAACCTTGTGTGAATAGTACCATTAACTTATCTTTACAAATGAAGAAACTGAAGCCAGAATATTGCCTCCTCCACCCCCACACCCTAATCTGAAGGTCAGAAATTCTAACTCAAACACCTTCTCAGGATTTTGCACTCTCCTTTAGATGCTGCTTTGTCTTATCAGAAATATGATCACCTTGCTACTGACCAATTTATTAAGTGCCCAGTGTGCAGACCTCAAGGAAAATTAGACTACCAGTTAAATACAAAGAGCCCTGCATAATGGTATAATATGCAATCTTCTTGATGAGTCATATTGTTTCTGGTTACCAGGGAAGAAGGGCTGATGGCAAACTCGAGAACTGTGAGCCAGCAGCTCTGCCCCAATCCAACATGTATAGGATATTTCTCAAAATTTTGCTAAGTGAGGGACAGAAGAACCTATCCTTTGGAAAAAGAACCTAATTAGTAATCCCACCTTTGGCTGATAAAATGAAGATTATGTTTTCTTGTGTTCTTTCTGTAACACTCAGTACATTTCTATAGCTCTCCTGTTAAAAAATGTCAGCAATATCAAGTTTCTTGCTTGCTTTTAGACTTCAAAGGAGATTTGTGACTAAAAACAGACTTGCCCAAACCAATCATTTATATAAGAAATACTGATGTGATTTTAACATACTGCCTAATTCTGCCTTTTTCCTGAAAAAACAACTAGGAAGAATATCAAAAAAAAAATTGCACTGCTAATTCTGATAATAGCCAAAATACTGATTACACTAACACCAGATACTTGAAATACTGCCAACAGAAAGAAAACAGATATCATTAATTATGCTTACTTGAGTAAAATTGAAAAAGAGATTCTGAATCTATGCCAAGTGCCAGGTTTTGTATCTGGTGATGACCCAGCCATGATTTTTTTTTTTTAATTAAAGTGATATTCACATAACATAAAATTAACTATTTTAAAGTGAACAATTCAGTGGCATAAATTATATTCACAATGTTGTATAACCACCACCTCTAACTAGTTTCAAACCATTTCCATCGCCCCAAAAAGAAACCTTGTACCCATTAAGCAGTTGGGTTGGCCAATAAGTGCCTTCGGTTTTTAAGTAAAAATAAAACTCACGTTTTTCATTTTCACCAAGAACTTTATTGAACAACGTATTCACCCTTTTGTTCCCTACCTTTTGCCATTTTTCAAGCAAATTCATAATTCCATCTTCCCAAAGCTTTTTATCTTTTTCAGCAAAAAACTGTTCCAGGTGCCTTTTACAGTCTTTTACAGGGAATTGAAATTTCTTCCATTAAGAGAATTTTGTAAAGATTGAAATAAATGGAAATCTGAAGGTGCAATGTCTGGTGAATATGGCAGATGACTCAGAACTTCCCAGCCAAGCTGTAACAGTTTTTGCCTGGTCATCAAAGAAACATGCGGTCTTGCGTTATCCTGATGGAAGATTATGTGTTTTCTGTTGACTAATTCAGGACTCTTTTTGTTGAGTGCTGCTTTCAGTTGGTCTAATTGGGAGGAGTACTTGTTAGAATTAATCGTTTGGTTTTCCTGAAGGAGCTCATAATAGAGGACTCCCTTCCAATCCCACCATATACACAACATCACCTTCTTTGGATGAAGACTGGCCTTTGGTGTGGTTGGTGGTGGTTCATTTTGCTTGCCCCACGATCTCTTCCATTCCACATTATTGTACAGTATCCACTTTTCATCACCCATTGCAATTTGTTTTAAAAATGGAACGTTTTCTTTACATTTAAGTAGAGAATGGCACGTGGAAATACGGTCAAGAAGGTTTTTTTCACTTAACTTATCTGGACACCAAACGTCAAAGGGATTAACATAACCAAGCTGGTGCAAATGATTTTCAACACTTGATTTGGATATTTTCAGTATGTTGGCTATCTCCAGTGTGGTATAATGTTGATTGTTCTCAATTAATGTCTCAATTTGATCGCTATCAATTTCAACTGGTCCACCTGACTGTGGAGCAACATCCAGCGAGAAATCATCAGCATGAAACTTTGCAAACCTCTTTTGACACGTTCAGTCAGTCACAGCACCTTCTCCATATACTGCACACATCTTTTTTTTTTTTGCTTTTCAGTTATGTTTTTACCTTTCTTGAAATAATAAAACATAATATGCCAAAAACGTTGCTTTTATTCTTCCACCTTCAATATTAAAATGGTTATACAAAAATTCACCGATTTTGATAAGTGTTTTTTTAATGCACACTGATATGACACCTGTCACAATACAATCAACAAAATTGTTTCAAATGAAGTTAAAGACAACTAAGTGCTACTAGAGCCATCTTACAGAAAAACCCAAATGAACATTTTGGCCAACCCAATGCTCCCCATTCCCCTCTCCCAGGCCCTGCCAACCACCAGTCTGCTTTCTGTCTCTATGGATTTACCTATTCCAGATATTTCATATAAACAGAATCACACAATATGTGCCATTTTGTGTCTGGCTTATTTCACTTAACATAATGTTTTCAAGGTCTTATCTGTATTGCAACATGTATTGATACTTCATTTCTATTTATGACTGAATAACATTTTATTGTATGTCTATATCACAATTTGTTTATCCATTCATCTGTTGATGGGCATTTGGGTTATTTACACCTTTTGGCTAATTTGAATAACACTGCTCTGCAATGAACATGTGTGTATTGATACATTTGTTTGAGTAACAGTTTTTAATTAATTTTGGTGTAGTTAGGAGTGGAATTGCTAGATCATATGGTAATTTTATGTATAACTTTTTGAGGTGCAGCTGTAATACTTCTTGTACCACATCTCTTCTCCTGCCATCAGCCTCCGTTAAGACAGAAAACTAAAGGAATTGGTAGGACTACTTCAATTAAACCAGCAGTTCTCAAAATTTTTGGTCTCCATAACTCTTTACACTCTCAAACATTTTTAAAGAACCCAAAGAGCTTTTGATTGTGTTGGCCATGTCTATCAATATTTATTGTATTAGAAATTAAAACTGAGAATTTTTAAAAATAATGGAGCCATTACATATTAACATAAATATGTCTTAGAAAGATAACTGTATTTTCCAAAATGAAAATATTTGGAGACAAGTGGAATTTTTATATATTCACAACTAATCCAGACAGCTGGATTCTCATATCTGCTTCTACATTCAATCTGTTGTGAAAAGTTGTTTTATTGAAGTATAGGAAGAAAATCTAGCTGCACATCGATATGTAGTTGAAAAGGGGTGGTGTGGTTTAATAGCTTTTTCAGATATTTGTAGGCATTTTCTTTGATACTACATGAAAATGTAACAAATGGTAGAATCTTAAAGGTTAGTTGTGATGTGGAATCCGAAACTATATTAATGAATTTTTCCTAGTTGGTAACATTAAAATCCATTTTTCTATTTAAGCACTTTGAATAGTTCTTTCATCCATGCGTGATTTTAACATTATAAATGTTGGTTTACTGAGCTATATCTCTCCTCAAAATGTTGGTACATCATATTACACAATAACCAAAAAATCATATTTGTTAATATCACCGTAAATCTCATTAGAAAAATATGGGAAGCTTTCAAGGTCACAATGGTGGCAGATACGTGTTTTCTAAAATTCTAAGTTTTGCTTAAAAGCTTGAATCTTGTCATTTGTAACAAATACTTGTAGCTGGTATCCTTGAATTGGCAGACTTACTCCACTTATTTTCAAGAAAATACCTGCAAATTACCAAATCTGAATAATTATTTTGTCAATCCACTTCTTACAAGTTGGTGGCAGTTTTCTATGATTCTCCACAGTTTTCTATGATTCTCTCTATGACTCCTGCAGTTTTATCATAGAGTCCCCAAGGATATTTTTCCCTTTTAAAGATATCCATACATTACTAAATTTGAGAAGTGCTGTTACATAAAGGGCAAAACCTACCCTTAATATCCAAGGCCTTTGGAATTTGGACCTCAACTAAATTTCTTGCTTTATGGTTCACTAATCCTTCTAACTTGTGGTTCCCAAACCTAGCTGTTCATCACAATCACCTTGAAAGTTTTTTCAAGCTACAGATTCCAGATGCCACACCTCAGAGATTCTGATTTAATTGGCATTCTAAAAGATTAAATTTTAATTGGAATCTGTATAATTTTTAAAGTTCCCTCTTTCATTATAATGCCCAACTGGATCTGCGAACATACGCTGAAGTTACTCTGGTTCAGACTACTTTCCTAGTCAGGCTTCCAACTATCACACTTTTCTACCTCCAAACATCTGCTGCCCATCTTCTTATACCCTCTGCCCACTTTCCACCTAATCAAATGCTACCCGCCCTCAAGATGTGGCTCAGTTAACACCTAGTCACAGCTTCTACAAATATCCTTCTTGATGGCACCAACTGGAAAGCAATCTCTTACTCTTGGGACTTCAGGAATACTGTTTATCTTTCCAATTTATTTGGCACATCATACTGTACCACCTCCTTTACTGTTGCCTTGAATAACTTTTGACATGCTATTGTTATTTAAATTTTGACATATTTTTGTTTTATCTTCCTATCTACAATAGAAAGGCCTCCAGCACAAGAATGTGCCTTATTCTTTTGGATACCAAGTTCTCAGCTACTGTCTTGCATATTGTTAGCTTTAACACAATCTGTTACTTTGACGGTACATATCAAACATTCTAAAATATGCAAGATAATATTTAACATTCACATAATGCTTTATGATTTATAAAGAATTTTTATATCTGTTATTTCACTTGTCACATTAGCCCTATTAAATGTGGTATTATTTATTACCCCTATCTTCAAGCCAGAAACTAAGGCTTAGAGAAGTCTAACAATCTGACCAAGATGAAATAAGTATAAAGTGTCAGAGTATGAAAAATAATCCAGGTTTATCTAATTCCAGAGGCTAAGTTCTGAATTATTATGGTATATTTCTTTATATATCATACACTTACTGGTTACTTTTTTATCCCCTAATTTTTATCTTATGTATATTACATAAGCAAACAAACATAAAACTGTGATCCTTATTCAGGAACGAGTCTGAACTCTTAAAAATGCCATGTCGTTTAATTCCCAGGAGCAAAAACAAATGAATCTAAGGAGTCTGGAGGGTGGGGCAAGGGGAAACCCATGAGGGCAAATGAAATCAGCTTTGCTAAGGAGAGGAAGCATAAATTGGACCTTAAAAGACGGGTAGAAATAAACTAGGCAGCCACTGAAAATCAGAGTAAATGAGCACCAACAATTTTTAGGGTGTGATAAGAATTTGAGCCTGGCTAGTTCAGAATGTTTGCACTGGAGAGTTCCATACTGTGAGATAAAGTCAGCTTGGTACAGTGAGGTTGATGAAAAAGATCTTAGAATGCCATGAAATTAATGCTGTCTTGATTCCTTATGCAACCAATCGTTAATGGGGTCATTTCCTCACTTAAGTGCTTTCCTGATAACATTTTTGAAATTTCTCTTGAGTCAACTATTGCCTTGTTATTTATGGCTCCAAAGCTTAACATTTCTGCTGAAACCTACAACATTGAAATATTAGCAGGGTCAATCAAAACACCCAGCAAATCATTCTGAACCATTTTATCAGAAGCTGTTGCCACAATCACAACTTCAGAAGGACTACTTTCTTACCCCTTTTTCTGTCTCACAGGGCAATCACTAGGATTCCTATGTGGCTTTGGTTCTATGGCCAGAATATTTCTTCAAAATGTTTCCTGCTATCTAAGATACAACACTTAAAGCTTAAAAAGAGCAGACCTGGACATGTTCTAAATTTGGACTAGTTTAGTTCAATCTGGTGAAATAAAATTAGTATCAATAAATAAGTCTAGAATCCCATCTTCCATTATAAACCATTTTTTTTTCAGAAAAACACAAAACGATTTGTCCCCACACTTAAATTCTATTAAAGAGTGAAGAACTAAAATTTAAATGTATTTCTATTATGCATTCATTTAACAAATCCCATGAGCTTACTATATGTTGGATTCTAAGAACTTCAGATGAATTGGTGAACACGAAAAACTTTCTGCTTCCATGAATCTTACATTTTAGTAGGGAAATAACAAATATGAATACATATACTTCTGTAAATAAGAAAACTATTAGGTCCTGTAAGTGCTTTGTACAGAGTGATAGGATAGGTACTTCAGACTGGTTGGCCAGGAAAATTCTTTCTGGGAAGGAGATATTAAACAAATCTGAATGACAAGAAGTCAATCCCATGAAAATGTGGGGAAAGCATCTTCCAGGAAGAGGAAAGAACTAAGGCACAAGTGTATTTCATCAAGAAATAAAAAAGGTTACTACCCCCATTGCTCAACCTCACCTGGACAATTTTTAAACTGGGGTCCATTCTTCAGACCTAATAAAAGTGAACAGAACAGAATTGCTTTTGTCTGAATGTTTGTGTCCCCCTAAAATTCATATGTTGAAACCTAATGCCCAATGTGATGGTATTAGGAGGTGAGGCCTTTGGGAGATGCATAGGTCATGGAGGTAGAGCCTTCATGAATGGGATTAGTACTTTTATAAAACAGACCCCAGAGAGATCCTTTCCCTATCTGCCATGTGAGGACACAGTGAAAAGATGCCTTCTGTGATCTAGGAAGTGGGTTCTCACCAATCACTGAATCTACTGGTGTCTTGATCTTGGATTTCTCAGACTCCAGACTTAAGAAATAGATGTTTATTGTTATCAAGCTACGCTGTTCATGATATTTTGTGTAGCAGCATGAATGGACTACGACTATAATGGAAAAGCAATGTGAAATAATGGTGTTGGACTAACAATTGTCTACCTTTTCTCATCTACATGTTCTCTTGGTAATTGCTCTTCTTTTAGACTACAGCAACGATATTCCAAGTGAATAGTACGCTGTCCTTCTTATTATTGTAAAGGTGTCATGTATTCTTCTTTTATCATTATAAGTAGGAATGCCACAATAAAATTATACTATTAATCACTTTTGAGGTTCAAATTTGCATTTTTAATAATTTTTTTAATTATTAATAAGTATATATAAATATAATCCAAGATGACGATCATTGGAGCACCAGTGACATAACTGAGATGATGAAAATACTGGAAGTCCATCCACTTTTGAACCCGTAGGGGACCAACAGGGAATCTTTCACATCCAGTGAAATATGTCTGGATTAACTGCACTTGATTTCTAAGGGTATCCAAGCTTCCTCTGAATAGAGTTTAAACTGCTTTGATGTAACAGGCAGAGAGTTACATGTATCCACTATCTTGGGTAAATCAAGACTGCTTTCCTTTAGATTCACTCCTCCAGCCATCAAAAGGTAATAACAACAATCCTGCCAACCGTCAAGAGATAAGCCAATTCTGAATAATAATGATAATAATAGCAGCTACCTTTTATTGAGCAGAAAGTATGTTAGACAGTTTGCAAAGATGGCCACAATAAAACTTTGTGATCACTCCCTTAAGAAGTGGGTCTTTCACTGCCCTTTGAATCTAGACTGGTCTTCTGACTTGCTTTAATGAACAGACTGTGGTCAAATGACATTGGGCAAGTGTCAGAGCCTAGGCCTACAAGGTCTATTGCCTCTGCTCTTGCTCTCTTAGAATGCTGCTCAAGAACACTCTGTAAAGAAGCCGAAACCAGCCTACTGGAGAACACTAGGCCACATGAAAAGAGAGGGTCAACCATCCTGGATGTTCCAGCCATACAAGTTGAGACCCCAGATTCATGAGAATGGCTGTCCTAGACCACCCAACCAGCCCCAACCAAGCCATCAGCTGACCTCAGCCACATGAATGAACCCAGGCAAGACCCACAGAAGAATTGTGGAGTCAACCACAAAAATCATGAGAAAGAAATCATTAGGTTTTTTTTTTTGAATTTTATTTTTTTTATACAGAAGGTTCTTATCAGTTATGTATTTTTATACATATTAGCGTATATATGTCAATCCCAATATCCCAGTTCATCCTACCACCACAAACCCCTACTGCGCTTTTCCCACTTGGTGTTCATAAGTTTGTTCTCTACATCTGTGTCTTTATTTCTGCCTTGCAAACTGGTTCACCTGTATCATTTTTCTTTTTTTTTTTTTTTTTTTTTTTTTTTTTTTTTTTTTGCAGTACGCGGGCCTCTCACTGTTGTGGCCTCTCCCGTTGCGGAGCAACAGGCTCCAGACGCGCAGGCTCAGCGGCCATGGCTCACGGGCGCAGCCACTCCGCGGCATGTGGGATCTTCCCAGATCGGGGCATGAACCCGTGTCTCCTGCATCGGCAGGAGGACTCTCAACCACTGTGCCACCAGGGAAGCCCCACCTGTATCATTTTTCTAGAGTCCACATATATGCCTTAATATACGATATTTGTTTTACTCTTTTTTCTTAAATTAATTAATTTATTTTTTAAAATATATTTAATGGAGTATAATTGCTTTACAATGGTGTGATACTTTCTGCTTTATAACAAAGTGAATCAATTATACATATACATATTTTCCCATATCTCTTCCCTCTTGCATCTCCCTCCCTCCAACCCTCCCTATCCCACCCCTCTAGGTGGTCACAAACCACCTAGCTGATCTCCCTGTGCTATGCAGCTGCTTCCCACTAGCTATCTATTTTATGTTTGGTAGTGTATATATGTCCATGCCACTCTCACTTTGTCACAACTTACCCTTCCCCCTCCCCATATCTTCAAGTCCATTCTCTAGTAGGTCTGTGCTTTATTCCCGTCTTGCCCCTAGGTTCTTCATGACCATTTTTTTCCCGTAGATTCCATATATATGTGTTAGCATGCGGTATTTGTTTCTCTCTTTCTGACTTACTTCACTCTGTATGACAGACTCTAGGTCCATCCACCTCACTACAAATAACTCAATTTCGTTTCTTTTTATGGCTGAGTAATATTCCATTGTATATATGTGCCACACCTTCTTTATCCATTCATCTGTTGATGGACACTTAGGTTGCTTCCATGTCCTGGCTATTATAAATAGAGCTGCAATGAACATTTTGGTACATGACTCCTTTTGAATTATAGTTTTCTCAGGGTATATGTCCAGTAATGGGATTGCTGGGTCATATGGTAGTTCTGTTTATAGATTTTTAAGGAACCTCCATACTGTTCTCCATAGTGGCTGTATCAATTTACATTCCCACCAACAGTGCAAGAGTGTTCCCTTTTCTCCACACCCTCTCCAGCATTTATTGTTTCTAGATTTTTTTTTTAACATCATTATTGGGGTATAATTGCTTTACAATGGTGTGTTAGTTTCTGCTTTATAACAAAGTGAATCAGTTATACACATACATATGTTCCCATATGTCTTCCCTCTTGCGTCTCCCTCCCTCCCACCCTCCCTATCCCACCCCTCCAGGCTGTCACAAAGCACCGAGCCAATATCCCTGTGCCATGCGGCTGCTTCCCACTAGCTATCTACCTTACCACGTTTGTTAGTGTGTATATGTCCATGACTCTCTCTCGCCCTGTCACAACTCACCCTTCCTCCTCCCCATACCCTCAAGTCCGTTCTCCAGTAGGTCTGCGTCTTTACTCCTGTCTTACCCCTAGGTTCTTCATGACATTTTTTTTTTCTTAAATTCCATATATATGTGTTAGCATATGGTATTTGTCTTTTTCTTTCTGACTTACTTCACTCTGTATGACAGACTCTAGGTCTAGCCACCTCATTACAAATAGCTCAATTTCGTTTCTTTTTATGGCTGAGTAATATTCCATTGTATATATGTGCCACATCTTCTTTATCCATTCATCCGATGATGGGCACTTAGGTTGTTTCCATCTCTGGGCTATTGTAAATAGAGCTGCAATGAATATTTTGGTACATGACTCTTTTTGAATTTCGGTTTTCTCAGGGTATATGCCCAGTAGTGGGATTGCTGGGTCATATGGTAGTTCTATTTGTAGTTTTTAAAGGATCCTCCATACTGTTCTCCATAGTGGCTGAACCAATTCACATTCCCACCAGCAGTGCAAGAGTGTTCCCTTTTCTCCACACCCTCTCCAGCATTTATTGTTTCTAGATTTTTTGATGATGGCCATTCTGACTGGTGTGAGATGATATCTCATTGTAGTTTTGATTTGCATTTCTCTATGATTAATGATGTTGAGCATTCTTTCATGTGTTTGTTGGCAGTCTGTATATCTTCTTTGGAGAAATGTTCATTTAGGTCTTCTGCCCATTTTTGGATTGGGTTTTTTGTTTTTTTGTTATTGAGCTGCATGAGCTGCTTGTAAATTTTGGAGATTAATCCTTTGTCAGTTGCTTCATTTGCAAATATTTTCTCCCATTCTGAGGGTTGTCTTTTGCTCTGTTTATGGTTTCCGTTGCTGTGCAAAAGGTTTTAAGTTTCATTAGGTCCCATTTTTTTATTTTTGTTTTTAATTCCATTTCTCTAGGAGGTGAGTCACAAAGGATCTTGCTGTGGTTTATGTCATACAGTGTTCTTCCTATGTTTTTCTCTAAGAGCTTGATAGTGTCTGGCCTTACATTTAGGTCTTTAACCCATTTTGAGTTTTTGTGTATGGTGTTAGGGAGTGTTCTAATTTCATACTTTTACATGTACCTGTCCAGTTTTCCCAGCACCACTTATTGGAGAGGCTGTCTTTTCTCCACTGTATATTCTTGACTCCTTTTTCAAAAATAAGGTGACCACATGTGTGTGGGTTTATCTCTGGGCTTTCTATCCTGTTCCATTGATCTATATTTCTGTTTTTGTGCCAGTACCATACTGTCTTGATTACTGTAGCTTTGTAGTATAGTCTGAAGTCAGGGAGCCTGATTCCTCCAGCTCCATTTTTCATTCACAATATTGCTTTGGCTATTCAGAGTCTTTTGTGTTCCCATACAAATTGTGAAATTTTTTGTTTTAGTTCTGTGATAAATGCCAGTGGTAGTTTGTGTTTTTCTCTTTCTAATTTCACTCTGTATTACAGACCCTAGGTCCATCCACATCTCTACAAATTACCTAATTTCATTCCGTTTTAAGGCTGAGTAATATTCCATTGTATATGTGTGCCACATCTTCTTTACCCATTCGTCCGTTCATGGGCATTTATGTTGCTTCCATGACGTGGTTATTGTAAATAGTGCTGCAATGAACATTGGGGTGCATGTGTCTTTTTGAATTATGGTTTTCCCTGGGTATATACCCAGTAGTGGGATTGCTGGGTCATATGGTAATTCTATTTTAATTTTTTAAGGAACCTCCATACTGTTCTCCATAGTGGCTGTATCAATTTACATTCCTACCAACAGGGCAAGAGGGTTCCCTTTTTTCCACATCTTCTCAAACATTTGTTGTTTGTAGATTTCCTGGTGATGCCCATTCTAACTGGTGTGAGGAAATACCTCATTGTTGTTTTGATTTGCATATCTCTGATAATTAGTGATGTTGAGCAACTTTTCATGTGCCTCTTGGCCATCTGTATGTCTTCTTTGGAGAAATGTCTATTGAGGTCTTCCGCCCATTTTTGGATTGGGCTGTTTGTTTTTTTGTTATTGAGCTACATGAGCTGCTTGTAAATTTTGGAGATTAATCATTTGTCAGTTTCTTCATCTGCAAATATTTTCTCCCATTCTGAGGGTTGTCCTTTGGTCTTGTTTATGGTTTCCTTTGCTGTGCAAAAGGTTTTAAGTTTCATTAGGTCCCATTTGTTTATTTTTGTTTTTATTTCCATTTCTCTAGGAGTGGGTCAAAAAAGATCTTGGTGTGGTTTGTCAAAGAGTATTCTTCCTATGTTTTCTCTAATAGTTTTATAGTGTCTGGGCTTACATTTAGGTCTTTAATCCATTTTGAGTTTATTTTTGTGTAAGGTGTTAGGGAGTGTTCTAATTTCATTCTTGTACATGTAGCTGTCTGGTTTTCCCAGCACCACTTATTGAAGAGGCTGTCTTTTATCCTCTGTATGTTCTTGCTTTCTTTGTCATAGATTAGTTGACCATAGATGCGTGGGTTTATCTCTGGGCTTTCTATCCTGTTCCACTGATCTATATTTCTCTTTTTTTGCCAATACCATACTGTCTTGATTACTGTAGCTTTGTAGTGTAGTCTGAAGTCTGCGAGCCTGATTCCTCCAGCTCCGCTTTTTTCCCTCAAGAATACTTTGACTATTCAGGGTCTTTTGTGTCTCCATAAAAATTTTAATATTTTTTGTTCTAGTTCTGTAAAAACTGCCATTGGTAATTTGATAGGGATTGCATTGAACCTGTAGATTGGTTTGGGTAGTATAGTCATTTTCATAGTATTGATTCTTCCAATCTTAGAACATGGTATATCTCTCCATCAGTTTGTGTCATCTTTGATTTCTTTCATCAGTGTCTTATAGTTTTCTGAGTATAGGTCTTTTACCTCCTTAGGTAGGTTTACTCCTAGGTATTTTATTCTTTTTGTTGCAATGGTAATTTGGATTTTTTCCTTAAATTCTCTTCCTGATCTTTTGTTGTTAATGTATAGGAATGCAAGAGATTTCTGTGCATTAATTTTGTATCCTGCTACTTTACCAAATTCATTGATTAGCTCTAGTAAATTCTGGTGGCATCTTTCTGATTATCTATGTATAGTATCATGTCATCTGCAAACAGTGACAGTTTTACTTCTTCGTTTCCAATTTATATTCCTTTTATTTCTTTTTCTTCTCTGATTGTAGTGGCTAGGACTTCCAAAACTATGTTGAATAATAGTGGCGAGAGTTGATATCCTTGCCTTGTTCCTGATCTTAGAGGAAAAGCTTTCAGTTTTTCACCATTGAGAATGATGTTTGCTGTGGGTTTGTCGTATATAGCCTTTATCATGTTGAGATCGGTTCCCTCTATGCCCACTTTTTGGAGAGTTTTCTTTTTATCATAAATGGGTGTTGAATTTTGTCAAAAGCTTTTTCTGCATCTATTGAGATGATCATATGGTTTTTATTCTTCAATTTCTTAATATGGGGTATCATATTGATTGATCTGCATATATTGCAGAATACTTGCATCCCTTGCATAAATCCCATTTGATCATGGTACATGATCCTTTTAATGTGTCGTTGGATTCTGTGTGTTAGTATTTTGTTGAGGATTTGTGCTAGTATTTTGTTGAGGATTGAGCATCTATATTCATTAGTGATATTTGTCTGTAATTTTCTTTTTTTGTGGCATCTTTTTCTGGTTTTGGTATTGGGGTGATGGTAGCCTCACAGAATGAGTTTGGGAGTGTTGCTTCCTGTGCAATTATTTGGAAGAGTTTGAGAATTATGGGTGGTGTTAGCTCTTCTCTAAATGTTTGATAGACTTCACCCGTGAAGCCATCTGGTCCTGGACTTTTGTTTGTTGGAAGAATGTTAATCACAGTTTCAACTTCATTACTTGTGATTGGTTTGTTTATATTTTCTATTTCTTCCTGGTTCAGTCTTGGGAGGTTATATCTTTCTAAGAACTTTTCCATTTCTTCTAGGTTGTCCATTTTATTGGCATAAAGTTGCTGGTAGTAGTTTCTTAGGATGCTTTGTATTTCTGTGGTGTCCATTGTAACTTCTCCTTTTTCATTTCTAATTTTATTGATTTGAGTTCTCTCCCTCTTTTTCTTGATGAGTCTAGCTAAAGGTTTATCAATTTTGTTTATCTTCTCAAAGAACCAGCTTTTAATTTTATTGATCTTTGCTATTGTTTCCTTCGTTTCTTTTTCATTTATTTCTGATCAGATTTTTATGATTTCTTTCCTTCTACTAATTTTGGGTTTTCTTTGTTCTTCTTTCTCTAGTTCCTTCTGGTGTAAGGTTAGATTGTTTATTTGAGATTTTTCTTGTTTCTTGAGGTAGGATTGTATTGCTGTAAACTTCCCCCTTTGAACTGCTTTTGCTGCATCCCATAGGTTTTCGGTTGTCGTGTTTTCATTGTCATTTTTCTCTAGGTATTTTTTGATTTCCTCTTTTATTTCTTCAGTGATTTCTTGGTTTTTAATAACGTATTGTTTAGTTTCCATGTGTTTGTATTTTTCTCCCTGTAATTTCTTTCTAATCTCATAGTGTTGTGGTCAGAAAAGATGCTTGATATGATTTCAATTTTATTAAATTTACTGAGGCTTGATTTGTGACCCATGATGTGATCTGTCCTGGAGAAAGTTCTGTGCACACTTGAGAAGAAACTGTAATCTGCTGTTTTTGGATGTTATGTTCTATAATTATCAATTAAATCTATCTGGTCTATTGTGTTGTTTAAAGCTTCTGTTTCCTTGTTAATTTTCTGCCTGGATAATCTGCCCATTGGTGTAAGTGAGGTGTTAAAGTCCCCCACTTTTATAGCTGTTAGCATTTGCCTTATGTATTGAGGTGTTCCCATGTTGGGTGCAAAAATATTTATAATTGTTATATCTTATTCTTGGACTGATCCCTTGATCATTATGTAGTGTCCTTCCTTGTCTCTTGTAACATTCTTTATTTTAAAGTCTATTTTATCTGATATGAGTATTGCTACTCCAGCCTTCTTCTGATTTCCACTTGCATTGAATATCTTTTTTCATCCCCTCACTTTCAGTCTGTATGTGTCCCTAGGTCTGAAGTGGGTCTTTTGTAGACAGCATACATATGGGTCTTGTTTTTGTATCCATTCAGTGAGCCTGTGTCTTTTGGTTGAAGCGTTTAATCTATTCACATTTAAGGTATTCATATGAATGTTCCTATTACCATTTTCTTAATTGTTTTGGGTTTGTTTCTGTAGGTCCTTTTCTTCTCTTGTGTTTCCCACTTAGAGAAGTTCCTTTAGCATTTGTTGTAGAGCTGGTTTGGTGGTGCTGAATTCTCTTAGCTTTCGCTTGTGTAAAGCTTTTGATTTCTCTGTTGAATCTGAATGAGAGCCTTGCAGGTAGAGTAATCTTTGTTGTAGGTTCTTCCATTTCGTCACTTAAATATACCGGGACACTTCCTTCTTGCTTACAGTGTTTCTGCTGAGAAATCAGCTATTAACCTTATGGGAGTTCCCTTGTATGTTGTCATTTTTCCCTTGTTGCTTTTAATAATTTTTCTTTGTCTTTAATTTTTGTCAGTTTGATTACTATGTGTCTCAGCATGTTTCTCTTTGTGTTTACCTTGCCTGGGACCCTCTGTGCTTCCTGGACTTGGGTGGCTATTTCCTTTCCCATGTTAGGGAAGTTTTCGACTATAATCTCTTCAAATATTTTCTTGGGTCTTTCTCTCTCTCTCTTCTCCTTCTGGGATACTTATAATGTGATTGTTGCTGCCTTTAATGTTGTCCAAGAGGTCTCTTAGGCTGTCTTAATTTCTTTTCATTCTTTTTTCTTTATTCTGTTCCGCAGCAGTGAATTCCACCATTCTGTCTTCCAGGTCACTTATTCGTTCTTCTGCCTCAGTTATTCTGCTATTGATTCCTTCTAGTATATTTTTCATTTCAGTTATTGTGTTGTTTATCTCTGTTTGTTTGTTCTTTAATTCTTCTAGGTGTTTGTTCTTT
The DNA here is from genome assembly GCF_951394435.1 of Stenella coeruleoalba. Lineage (NCBI taxonomy): Eukaryota > Metazoa > Chordata > Mammalia > Artiodactyla > Delphinidae > Stenella > Stenella coeruleoalba. The sequence goes on from NC_137157.1 coordinate 75,050,700, forward strand.
AATTCTTCTAGGTCTTTGTTAAACATTTCTTGCATTGACTCAATCTTTGCCTCCATTCTTTTTCCAAGGTCCTGGATCATCTTCGCTATCATTATTCTGAATTCTTTTTCTGGAAGGTTGCCTATCTCCACTTCATTTAGTTGTTTTCCTCAGGTTTTATCTTGTTCCTTCATCTGGTGCATAGTCCTTTGTCTTTTCATTTTGTCTATCTTTCTGTGAATGTGGTTTTCATTCCACAGGCTGCAGTACTGTAGTTCTTCTTGCTTCGCTGTCTGCCCTCTGGTGGATGATGCTATCTAAGTGGTTTATGCAAGCTTCCTGATGGGAGGGACTGGTGGTGGGTAGAGCTGGGTGTTGCTCTGGGGGGCAGAGCTCAGTAAAACTTTAATCTGCTGGTCTCCTGTTGGGTGAGGCTGGGTTCCCTCCCTGTTGGTTGTTTGGCCTGAGGTGACTCAGCACTGGAGGCTACAGGCTGTTTGGTGGGACTAATGGCAGACTCTGGGAGGGCTCATGCCAAGGAGTACTTCCCAGAACTTCTGCTGCCGGTGTCCTTGTCCCAGCAGTGAGCCACAGCAATGCCCTGCCTCTGTAGGAGACCCTCCAACACTACTAGGTAGGTCTGGTTCAGTCTCCTATGGGGTCACTGCTCCTTCCCCCTGTGTCCTGATGCACACACTAATTTGTGTGTGCCTTCCAAGAGTGGAGTCTCTGTTTCCCCCAGTCCTGTCAAGTCCTGCAATCAAATCCTGCTAGCCTTCAAAGTCTGATTCTCTGGGAATTCCTCCTCCAATTGCCAGACCCCCAAGTTGGGAAGCCTGATGTGGGCCTCAGAATCTTCACTCCAGTGGGTGGACTTATGTGGTATAATTGTTTTCCTGCTTGTGAGTCACCCACCCAGCGGTTATGGGATTTGATTTTATTGTGATTGCACCCCTCTTACCATCTCATTGCTGCTTCTCCTTTGTCTTTGGATGTGGGGTATCTTTTTGGTGCGTTCCAGTGTCTTCCTGTTGATGATTGTTCAGTAGTTAGTTGTGATTCCAGTGCTCTCGCAAGAGGGAGTGAACACATGTCCTTCTACTCTGCCATCTTGAACCAATCCAAAAAATCGTTTCTTTAAGCTCTTAAACGTTGGGGTGGATTTTTTGTAATTATAGATAAATGATATCCTTAGTATGGACTAGGAGATCTAAGTGTTTTATATTTAGTATCTAAATGAATTTTCTTAACAATACTGTGAGGGCAATACTATTAAAGACACCACGTTACAAATAAAGAACTTGAAGGTCAGTGAATTTAAGTAACTTGCTGAAGGTAAAGCAACAAATTAAATCAAGCTCTGGCCTCAGGAAACTATTTATATCACTCTACCATTCTATGAGGATGTTTTAAAGTATTGAGTTATCCCAAAGTTTCATTCAGTTTTTTCCGTAAGATGGCCCTAGTAGCACTTAGTTGTCTTTAACTTCATTGGAAACAATTTTGTTAGGTGGTGTATGACAGCTGTCATATCAGCGTGCATTTAAAAAAGACTTATCAAAATTACTGGATTTTTGTGTAGCCATTTTAATATAGAAGATGGAAGGAGAAAAGCAACACTTTTGGCACATTATGCTTTATTATTGCAAGAAAGGTAAAAACACAACTGAAACTCAAAAAAAGATTTGCGCAGTGTATGGAGAGGTGCTGTGACTGATCAAACGTGTCAAAAGCGGTTTGTGAAGTTTCATGCTGACGATTTCTCGCTGGATGATGCTCCACAGTCAGGCGGACCAGTTGAAGTTGATAGCGATCAAATTGAGACATTAATTGAGAACAATCAACATTATACCACACTGGAGATAGCTAACATACTCAAAATATCCAAATCAAGTGTTGAAAATCATTTGCACCAGCTTGGTTATGTTAATCCCTTTGACGTTTGGTGTCCAGATAAGTTAAGTGAAAAAAACCTTCTTGACCGTATTTCCACGTGCCATTCTCTACTTAAATGTAAAGAAAACGTTCCATTTTTAAAACAAATTGCAATGGGCGATGAAAAGTGGATACTGTACAATAATGTGGAATGGAAGAGATCGTGGGGCAAGCAAAATGAACCACCACCAACCACACCAAAGGCCAGTCTTCATCCAAAGAAGGTGATGTTGTGTATATGGTGGGATTGGAAGGGAGTCCTCTATTATGAGCTCCTTCAGGAAAACCAAACGATTAATTCTAACAAGTACTCCTCCCAGTTAGACCAACTGAAAGCAGCACTCAACAAAAAGAGTCCTGAATTAGTCAACAGAAAACGCATAATCTTCCATCAGGATAACGCAAGACCACATGTTTCTTTGATGACCAGGCAAAAACTGTTACAGCTTGGCTGGGAAGTTCTGAGTCATCTGCCGTATTCACCAGACATTGCACCTTCAGATTTCCATTTATTTCAATCTTTACAAAATTCTCTTAATGGAAGAAATTTCAATTCCCTGTAAAAGACTGTAAAAGGCACCTGGAACAGTTCTTTGCTGAAAAAGATAAAAAGCTTTGGGAAGATGGAATTATGAATTTGCTTGAAAAATGGCAAAAGGTAGGGAACAAAAGGGTGAATACGTTGTTCAATAAAGTTCTTGGTGAAAATAATAAATGTGTCTTTTATTGTTACTTTAAAAACGAAGGTACTTTTTGGCCAGCCCAATATCATTCTATGATAATATTTGTGAAGGAAAAATGGTGGGTGATGAGGCCTTTAAAATCAAAGCCTGTATTATTTTTCTACATGGAATATAATACTTCAGTTTTTGGAATTGCAAAAAAATAATAGTATGTATCGAAAAAGGAGACAAATCTAAAATACAGATAATTTATTTGTCACTGAATATACATACACGTATATCAATCACTATCATGTATTCAAATAATTTTCAAAGCACTCAAAAAGTGTATAGTGCAATAATTTTAAAAATTTAAACAATGCATGATGCTGAGGTGCTAGATCCTCTACAACAGTGGTCCCAAACCACGGTACCGGTCTGCCACCTGCTAGGAACCGGGTCACACAGCAGGAGGTGAGCGGTGTGCAAGCAAGCAAAGCTTCGTCTGCTCTCCCCCATCGCTCCCTATCCCTCGAATTGCCACCTGAACCATGCCCCCCACACCGTGGAAAAATTGTCTTCCATGAAACCGGTCCCTGATGCCAAAAAGTTGGGGACCGCTGTTCTACAAAGTTACAAAAAATCAATTCTACCAAATTTCTCTGATACCTTCATAAACTTAAGCTTCATAGCTTCATAAGCTTAAAAACACTAAACATTGTGCTCCCTTGGGCACTCAAGTCACTTTGAGATTTTTGTTTCAGGCCAAGCCACCGCCTTCAGGATCCCCAGCTGCACCTGGGCCCCCTCTGAGGCAAGCTAATTAATCAAAATGCCCATAGGTGAGAGGTTACATTCAATTAACTATTTATTGAGCACCTGCTAGTAATCTCATTGCTAGGTTCTGTGGCAGAGACAAAGAAGTAAGAAACATTGTCTCATAGGAAGCCAAAAATTTATGGTGGAAATCCACCAAATTGTTCCCTCCCTTCAGCCTCTTTGGCCATGAGATGGAAGATCTGACAACCATTAATGTATCAGCTGTAGTCATCCACCCAGAAGGTATTAGTTTTAACTGATGTACCGAAAGCATACAGGCCCATGAGTCATGAAAGGAACTTTTGAAAGCCTCTGTATGAACAAATTGCTCATTGCTAGCCCTCATGGTTGCCCACCTGGTTTCCATCTCCCACATCATATTTGGGGTCTTTTAAAAAGAATAATTTTCAGACCTACACACTCACAATATATCCAAAATAGCAGATAAAATGAACGTCTGCATTAAAGATAAACACTTTAACCCTCACTGCTGTTGAAAGTCCCCATCAGAGAGTGGTGTTCAGCATCTTCATGTTCAGAGCTTCCTTTTCCACTCCTGATCCAGCCTCATTATATGTGGCTAAAGATAAACCTGCTACCATTGCCTTGGCGACATATCCATTTGCTAAAAGAGGAAATAAAGCCCGTGGTTTATATTAAATTTTCTATCTGCCAGGTTTCTTACACTAATTTAGGAAATACGTTTTATTTATTTATTTATTTGCCCGGGCTGCGAGGCTTGCAGGGATCTTAGTTCCCCAAGCAGGGATCAACCCCGGGCCCTCTGCAGTGAAATCACCAAGTCCTAACTACTGGACTGCCAGGGAATTCCTGGGAAATAGGTTTTAAAAGCAATAGATATTAGTAGCCTACAAATAGTAACAGGAAAATATTTCATAAGGGAAGATACTCATGAAAATGTTAGAGTTTATTTTTTAAATCTGAACCAAAGAGTTTCGGTGCCATTAATGTTCTTTAATGTTTTCTACTAAAATATTATTTCTGCTCTAAAATTTATACTATGTTTAGTCTTTTAGTGACTTCCTGGATTTTTCATATTGGAATTTATATATGGTTAAAGAAAGTAGAGATTATACTGAGGAAGCCCTAACTATAGATTTGAAAACAATAAAAGATTAGTGTTTTAAGGCTATAGTGTGTAAATCAGATAAAAATGCAAGTTTAAAACTCAAGAATTTTTGAATCCTTATTGTAGGTTTCCAGCAGAAGGAACTGTAGCCTCATAATTGTTATCTGTTATTTACACTCCACTTCAAACTTCCTGTGATTTTACTTTCTTTTTTCCTTTTATCAGATTCTGTTGGTAAATGAAAAAAAAAGAGATGGAAGAGTTTTCAAAACTGAACCTAAACACTAAAAAGTAGCAGATTGTAGAACAGCAAAACACCACAAAAGTATTCATAGTGTTTAATTTCCACGCTTCAATTTGTTGGCTAGAAACTACGATTAGCAGTTATCTCACACGTATTGCTCACAGTTTAGGAAATCGGCTAGGCAGCTTTCCCAGTAAATGCAGAGAAAATGACAGGGCCTGCACTCTGTTGGAACAGAAGTACATCTAGACTATGTTTGGGGGCACAATGCCAGAGTCTGCATTTCTTACCTTGTAAATAACCATTGTTATTGCAATAGGATTCTCACCTCCAAAGTTATTCTTTTAATTAATTTCTATGTTTACCTTATTTTCAAAGGGATTATTCTAATAAATCATTGAATTCTGAAAGCATTCAAAAATTACCTCAGTTTAGTTTGTTTTTTATTTACAGGGACTATTACATAGCTAACTAGTAGAATACCTAAATACTAACAGTTGTTGAGTACTCATGTAATATATAAGTGTTTTTATACATCATTCATTCATTCATTCAACATATCTCTATCTTCTACTATGTGCCCTATTCTAGGTCCTAGAGACAGCTGTGGACAAAACAGTCCCTGCTCACATGGAGTTTACAGTCCAGTAGGGAAACAACAAATAAATTAAACATAAAGCATGTGTATGAAAATAAGTCTATGAAGAAAAATGAAGCAGAGAAAGCAAATAGTGACTGTGTGTGTGTGTGTGAGAAAGAGAGAGAGAGAGAAAGCATCTCATCCAAATGATAAGTTGACATATGAACAGAGACCTGAAGGAGGTGAGGAAATCCAAAACTGGATCTCAGGAGGATGTTTGTTAAAGAGTACTGAGCAATTATTCATTGGGTGTTTCTTATGAACCACTTATTTAATCCTCACAGCAGCACTTCATGGTAGGTATTTTTATTACTCCCATTTTACAGTTAAGAGGATTGAGGCTTAAAAATGTAAAGAAACTTGCTTAAGGCCACACTGTATACAAAGGACAAGTTAAGATTTGAACCCAGATCTGCCTCATTCACAAGCTGTGCTTTTAACCATCCTGTCAAATCATGCAACTACCCAATACCAAGATGTCTACGTGCTCAATAGGCTATTAGGCTAGTCAGTTACAACATCACACTTGGAAAAAAAATCAATTTGAGAGGAAAAAAGTAAATGAAGTTTGGCTCAATCAAATAAATAAATGAGAAACATTCCTCTCCACCCCCGTGGTGAAGGATCTAGATGGAAACAGAGCTGACCTTGTAAGTTATGGCTCTCCAGGCACAAAAAACAAAGAATGACCCAGCTGACCCTGTGGGGCAGGTACTGAAATTGTCTTTCAAAGCAGCATTCACAGAGCTGCCACAGGAGGCCGGGAGTAGGGAGGGGGGAGAGGAAGAAGAAGGGAACAGGAATGGAGTTTGATGTTGGAAGTCTCTATATCACTTCCCCTTCAGTTCACCCTTCTCTTTTCAGTTGAATCTCAGCACCAGGTTTGGATGTTTACATCTGGCTATATAATTGAGTTCTTCACAAGACTGGTCCTGCAGGGATAGAAGGAATTGCATCCAAGACCCACCATCCACATGGCTTCACTTAAGCTGACAAAGGGTGGCAGAGCTATCACCGCTCCAGCTGTCCAGGCTTTGGGCCCCTTGATTTCCTCTTCACCCCCGGAAGGCCTTATACCTGTGCATTAAGTGTGTGTGCGAAGATAGAAGGGTATGCTGTAGGAAAATGAGGACAGGGGAAGCTGTGTTCTCCAGCCACTGAATAAGTGGGGTTCTGCAATAACTGAGTGATTTGAGGGAAAGTGGACATACAATCCCAAGCAATCAAAGGGAAGATTATCTTAATACCAGGAGTAGGTGTTTTCTTTCTGCTTCTCAAGTCTAAAGAGGGAAAGCAGGACGAATGGAGTGGCTTTGTTGTAAACTTTAAGGTCAAGGACTCTTTCTGTTGAGCTTAGCTCTCAAGTTCTCAGAAGTCAACTAAGTGTGAAACATAACTAATAGCCGGGTAAGTATAAGTTGTGGAAGATAGGACTGAAAGTCAGAGGCTCCTTCCATGGGACCCCTACAAAGAGCCTATCATAAAGAGGACTTCATCAACGTTAGCAGGGCTGTTAGAAAGTATCACCTATTGCAAGTGTGCTCTCTTATTGGAGTTTCTCTGTGTGCGTGTGTTCCTAAGAGAGGAGTGGGTGAGCAAGAGTGTACTGGGTACAATTTGAGTATGTACAAGAGAAAACAGAAACTCTCAGTGAGGAAAAACATAGGTTTACGGGACGGCATCTGTGCAAAAAAAGGACACAGTCCCTGAAACTGTACTAAAGGAAAAACAAAACAAACAAACAATTTTAAAATGTCTTATTTTACACAAGACATCTTCTTGGCACATTTCCCTCCTACTTCCTTTTCCGCCTGACCAAATAGCCCCTTCTCACCCCAGGTCCACGAAATGTTTCGAACAGTCTGACAGAGCCTGACTAACCAGAGAGACTACTCACTCCCGGATCCCAGAGGCAAACCCGAGCCCAAGAACAGAAGTGACTCTCTAGGGTGCACGTGCCTGGAGGTCGGCCCTTGAGCAATCAAGCGGAAATCACATCCTTTTCGAGGGCTGGGCCGAGGCCGGGCGAGGCAAAGAGAGCGGTGCGCGGCCCCGGGCCACAGGATCCGAGGTGACTCGGAGAGTGTGCACGCCCTGGGGCGGACCGCGCCCCTCTCCCGTTTCCCTGCAAGGAGTTCAACTAGTCAGGTGTAGGCGCGCGCGGCCCGCGCGGCCCAGCTCGCTGGCGGATTGCGCTTGCCGCGCTGGAGCCGCGCCCCCTCTCCCGGGCAAAGGCCCAGCGCCAGGATTCCCGAGGCCTCGCTCGCCGCAGCTCTGGCCTCTCACCGGCGCGAAGGCGGGGCCGGAGGCGGGGCCGGCGTGGCGGGGCGGGGCTCGTACCAGTGCCCCGGGCTCCGCCGCAGCTTCGCCTGCAGGTCTCGCGGCAGGCGCGTGGCTTGGTCGCCAGCTCCAGCCCCATGGCAGCTCTAGGCTCCTCAGCTGAGTGCGGCTACATCCGTACAGTCCTGGGCCAGCAGATCCTGGGGCAGCTGGACAGCTCCAGCCTGGCCTTGCCCTCCGAGGCCAAGCTGAAGCTAGTGGGGAGCAGCGGCCAGGCGGTCAAGAGCCTGCGGATCCAGGAGCAGGTGCAGCAGACCCTGGCCCGGAAGGGCCGCAGTTTCGTGGGCAACGGTGAGTGGAGCCCCGCCGTGCCCTGTACCGCCCCCACCCTGCTCCTTATCCCTTCCCTCCCCCTCCCTCACCCTCAGCGCCCACTTGCTTCGACTCGCTTCTTCCTGAGGGTGCGGAACCTGGTGTTCTGCCCACCTGTGGGTCGCCGGCCCTTTGTACGATCTGTCGCGCCTCCAGACTCAGACCAGCTTACTTTGGGAAAGCACTGTTTTTAAAAACAAACTCTTACTCAGATGTGTCGTATATGTATCTACGTATATTAAGTGTTTATATATATATATATATATATATATGAAAAGAATTCAGTCCAAGATTCCCTTTCTTAACCTATTCCCCTAGGCCCCCCCGCCCCCACCCCCACCCCAGGGGACTTCATCTGGAGGCTCCGGCAGTCTGTAAATACTTTGAAATTCTCTGCAGAAATTTGGTATGATCATTTTTCTGGGAGAAAGCGCCCCTAGGTTTTACTAAAAATTTTTAAAGGATCTATGACCTCCATAAATATTTTTAAAAAGAAAACCTGAAAACAGTGGCGCTCCTACAACCTGTAAATTGCGATTGTGGTGCTTCGCCCAGGTACTTCGGAGCACTCCACCAAGTGTACTGAGCGAGTGGTTGATCTAGGAAGTGAAAAGATTGGGTAGGAGAGTTTGGGCTGGGGAACAATCATCCCACCCCACGGGTGACGAGGAGGAGAAAGAAGGGGACTTTGGCCCCGCCGGCAGCAGCCCCGCCGGCCTTGCTGCGCCCCGCCAACGCACTCGTGAGCACAGCGCTGGTACCTACGAAAAATTAAACTTGGAGGTGAACAGAGTTAAAACAACACACACACACACACACACACACACACACACACACACACACACAAAGAACACTATATTAGTAACTGATAGTCAAAGGAGGTGGAAGGGGAAGAAGATGGCAAACCAGTTGTGAAAATTAGAGAACGTGAAATATCATTTCTCTCCTGCTAAAAGTCAGATGATCAGAGCCACTCAGTAATTCTTTTACTAGTTGTTTAATTTATTTTTTCATTATAAAAGTGTTCTAGGCTTATTATGGAAACGAGAGGAAAGAAATTAAACAGTTAAGTTGGGTTATCAGTTGTTTCCTGCAATGTTGAACTGTTTCTCTAGGAAGTTAACTTGAGAAATGGCAAATGTAGAACCCATTAGGAAAAAGAAAAATGCTTGCAGATCAGATCAGAGATTTAAAACAGCAGACCCTGCGAAGCTGTATTGTTTTACATTTATGTAAAAGAATTTTAAAGGATCAGGCAATCAATATTTACATACTTGAAAGGTAAAGAGATATTTAATAATTACAGTTGATGTAATTGTGTACCTACTATGTGCCAAGAACTCTGTGGTTTGCATTCATTATGTTACTTATGTTTCCAGAAAAAAAAAAAACTTGTGAGGTAGGGTGCTTTAATCCCCATTTTACAGATGAGGAAACGAAGCAGTTAAGTAACACTCAATTTCCCACAGGTAGTAAGTAGCAAAACTGGTAGTACTTAAACTCCCAAGCCTGAATTTTTAAACTACTCATCAGCTATATTGTTAAGCTTTTTGGTAATTAATAGAAAGTGGGATTTTAATTAACCCTTAAGCCTCTCTAAGCCCCCATCCCATTTTCCTTTAAATAAAACTGAGATAGTTCTGAGAGAGTGGGGAGGTCTCAGTGACATAGAACTGCCACAGCACATGGAAAAAAGAACGTATATTTACATTTAGGAGTCCGACTAAAGACCCTAGGACAACTGAGGTCAATTTTTGACCAGTGGAGTCATTGCACCCCTTTAGTCTGTGCAGGTCCAGTGCCAAACTGAAACCAAATTAGCTGCTTCTGCATAGGGGAACACAAGGGATGCACCTGAAATATCCTTTCTTACCTTCTGAGAATGGCTGGCTAGGAAGAGCAACCAGACATCAACTATTCAATAAATGCAGGGAATGAACAGAAGGAAAGGGAGCATTGCCGAGCATCTGCTATGTGCCTGACCCTGTTCAAGAATATGTTTGCATTTTATTATATCCTTAAAACAATTATATGAGATAGATATGCAGATCCATTTCACATATGAAGAATGTGTCAGTCTCTCAATATTTATTGGACGCTTAGTCCCAAACCCACACATGATTTGTTCTCTTGACAATGGCACATTCATGTTGTTTGGTGAATTCAGGAACTATCAGGTGAGTCTGTTCTTCACGCAGGGCACTATGCAGGTGCTGAATTAAACATACACTCTCCTTGCTTTAAAGCAAGGAGTTCAAAGTCTGTAGAAGGAAAATGCTCTCTCTAAAAAAATGCGTTATCAAATAAAAAATGGTAAGCTACCCAAAGGAAGAAGAGCCAACGAATTATAGAGTTTAGAAGAATGAGTTAGACTACTAGCTGAAGGGAATTTTGAAAAGCTTCTTGGAGGAATTGGGATTTTAGGTCTCAAAAATTCAGTAGGATTGGACAGAGGGAAGGGTTTGGAGGAAGAGCATTCTAGGAGGGAACAGCAGGAATATTACACAGTTCACAGAATTGATATCGTAGATAGAACAAAGGGCACTGTCATGATGCTTCTGCTCCAATGCTTAGGGCAACTGCTTGAGTCCAACTAGGAAACAAAGTGTTTGAAATATTTTTATTGCAACAGGAGCTTCCCAACAAGCTGAAATACACTCAGCCTACACAGAAGTGCAAGCCAGGCAGAGAGATAAGGCAACAAACAACACCTATTTACTTTAAACCTCAGCTTTCTGAGACTCAAAGGGGAAATCAGCTTCAAAGGAATTTAGCGTTAACACACCATGGAACAATTACCAGGGGTGATTTGTGTATGTTGTTTAATTAAAGTTCTTTGAAAAGGTTTGGGGGCTCCTAATGGTTGTGAGTATTGTTTTTATTATTTCCGTATTACTATCCTGTCTCTAAAGTTGAAACAGACAGGCAGTTGTTGAAACAGTGCTGGCCTGGAAAGAATCCTGTATCAACATAAATTCCGGGAAGAAATGACCCTGGTGTTAACTGCTGTTAGCTCCAGGGACCTGGAGAATTCTGAATTGTTGACATACCTGTAAGATTGAGGCAGCAGATAATATGCTGAAAACAGGGATGAGATAAATGTGACTGATTTGTTGATAAATACCCTGCAAGGGTCTTTAAGCTGTCAACTTCTCTCTAATGCCTTTATATAAGTGAATGGTTTTCATTGTAAATTACTCTAACTTTTGTTATTTTAGATTGTGTTGAACATTTTAAAATTGGCTGTAACTCTTGGGGACGGGGGAGTGGGGGGCGGGGGGGGGTGGTGGTGTGTGGAACAGAGGTGTATAGCAGCACTGTGAGATGAGTCTGTATTGTAGGAAATTTAAAAAATTCTTTTATAAAAGTCACATAGAAGACATTTAAGAATTGCAAGTACAGTATTAGCAAAGGGAAGAATTTTTAGTGTCCATATTCTATTTATTACATTTACTTTGAAAGTACTACTACTTTACTTATTACAACAGTTCCCCCTTGGGTGCCTGGGTAAGGAAGAAAGTCATGCTTTAAATTATTGTATGTATACGATACGTATAAAACACAATGAACAATATCCTAATAAAATTTGCAGCTTCTCTGGAAATCAGCCAAAGGCATGCTGTTTACTTAAATGGTTTTCCTGGCCAAGATATTTTGAATATCTGTAATTAGAAAGAATTTTGGAGAAAAGACTGAAAATTGGCTAAGGTAGCAAAAAAGGCAATTAATAGGTATTATTTGTGGGGCAGAGGCCCAGGTTGGGGTGGGGGGGAGTTAGACATTGTTTAAATCCTGTATGAATTATTTGTTGCCAAAAAAAGGAATGCCAGGAATGAAGCAATTCTGGAAGCGAGGTGACTGGTCATTTAGAAAGCAGGAGAAATCAAGAGAGAAGGAAAAAAAGTTAGATGGTGGGGTGGCAGGGACATGGCCATGCTGCTGTGATTGTAAAATGTCAGTAGTGCTACATGATTTAATGTACTTCCTTGTCTGCCAGTGTCTAGCAGATCAATTGCAATGACTTAAAAAAAAAGTGCCTTTTTTTTTTTTTTAGAAATTCTTCTGATTATAATAAGTCAAAGGAAATAGAATGTTAACAACATGGTGATTACAAAAAAATTAACTCCCCTCCCCTAGAAATGGTGAAAACACATCTTTTATGGATAAGGTCTTGAGTGAAGGCGTGAGTAGGGGTGCTTCAGAATCAATGGAAGTATTAACAGTGTTTGATTATAAAAGTACATTGCTCTATGTGTCCCAGATAAGGTGCAAGAAATTTCCTTAAGAGAAAACAGCTGTTCACTTAGGCTTTTTAAAAGACTGCATTAATGTTATTTACGCCCTGTGTTAGTAAGTTCCAGTCATGGGAACAGCTTACTTGAATTAGATATTCTAGGTATTTGTTGTTCACATTGGCTTATTCTCCTAATTGTTTGGATATCAGCTTTAAATTTTTCCCCTATGTGTTAAAATAAGGTCATACATAGTTACTTTATTTTATCTTCAAATAGTCAACATTAATTTTACACTCATTGAATTTCTGGTCTGATCAATAGAAATTATTAAAAGCTTAATTTTTTTCTTTTCTGAGAGCAAGCATATTATTGACAACCTATCTATGATAATAATGTATAACAAATATGCTGCTAAAACCTCTGGAATTTATATGTCAGACTTGATTAATATTGTCTGTAATAAGATCATTTGATACTATCTCAGATGACATTCAAGAATTTTAAGTTATACAATTCTGAGATAAATGTTGGACTCCAACTATTTTGTGCCAGTACACAAATGTATGAAGACATAAATACCATACTCCTTCTAGGGAAGTAAACAGTAAAAGGAGTGTTGCAAGTGGGAATAGACACAATTAGTAGAAAACTTAATCTTTGTGCTAGAGTGAGCCATCTCACTCCCCTGACTTATTAATATAAGAACAATAAGCAGAATTTCAGGTCTTCTTATAATAGAATGATTGAAAAATCTATTGTGTATATTTTGTGTTATGCCATTAATGGTGATTGGATATAGGACGTAAAAACAGTTGCTCTATTCTTAAGTGCTTAAAGATGAGCTGGGGAGCCCAATCAATATGTAGACATAAATGAAAAGGCATATTTAGAAAAAAGAATCTTGAGCATTTGAAAACACAGCTCACCATTACCATTAAAAGAATTCACATATTTGTTTTCTTGGAGTAATCAGCTTTAGGCTTAACAATATTAATTGGCCAAAGCATCATAATCAAAGTTCTGCAATTCCTTGATATCCAGAAGAAAATACTGCTCATTAGAAGCTTAATAAATTATTCCCACTTTATCTTAAATCTCACTAATATGTTCACAGGATACGGGTGAGAAGGATCACATCCGAATTATTGTATCTTGATTACCTTTTTCTTTGAAGGAGGAAAATAAATGGAAACTTTTCTTGACAGATCATAGGAACTTATAGAATACCAAAATATTGCAGATAAAACACAAGCCATACAGATAAGAGAATGACAGTAAATATATATTATGCAGATGTAGAATCAACCTTGCCACAACGAACATAGTCATCTTTTCTAATCACTTAGCGTCTGCCTGCATTTGGGGGAAAATTTTTTTTCTCTCTATATTCCCAGAATGACAGAGAAACAGTAGGAAATATTTGAGCACCTTCCATCCACTCCAAGACAAAAGCATACATGCAACTATCATCTTCACATTTTGGCTCCACTGTGGTAATCCACAGGATAAATGTAGGCCTGAAGGATTAAGTGCAAACTGAATGTGTATAACTAGGATATTTTTAATGTACAAGGAAATATTGACTAATCAACCATTAACTTGTGAGGTGCTGATGAAGGACTGTGCCAGAAATGGTAGTAAAGTATGTGATTCTTTATATCAAGAAGGTAAATCTGGCCTCACTCCAATTCATTCCTCACCTAGGTAGTAAACTTTCTAAAATCTCAGCACATCATTTCCTGATTTAAATTACTTCGGTCTCTTGCTGTTCTCTATAGGAGTGAAATTCTTATTCAGCATGGCATTCCAAGTTCTCCATGCCTGCATCTTCTCAAACTGGGTCCTATCACCACTACTCCCACACCCAACCAAACACCAGCGATTTATCTTGCTCGATTCCTATCCCTACCCCCTACTGCCCTCACTCGCCTCTCCCTTCTTTTGGCTGGGTTAACTCTTAAACGCCACTCAAAACTCAGTTCAGTTGTGCCCCTGTATAGGCAGCCGTCCCTCATCCATCCTGATCCAAGTTAAAGATTTGATCACTGTGATGCGCACAAGATGTTTCAGTAGGGGAAAAACATGAAAAAATGCAGGGGTTTTCTGAAAATACATTTGGCAGATTTGGTGAATTTAAAGAAGGGACAGCAGTTATGTATCAGTTGGGAGAGAAGAGGTTAGTACTGTCAAGTGAGGGGCGGTGGAAATATCATGTCTTGAGTCATTACAAAAACCTATAGCAAGTTTTTAAAGCAAAACGTTCTTTAAATTCATCTTTTTTGACTATTAGTTGTATCACTGTGAGTATAATGTGCTATTTGTCATTGTGGTTCTAAAGTTTTACAAGTGATCATTATGAGGTATCTCAGAAAATGAATTGGCAAGAATGCCAAAGTAAGGTGATAAATTATAGGAATTCATATAGATTTAGAAACCTCCAGGGTGTACCAACTTAGTGCTTTACTAGTGTGCTAAGTTACCAGTTTATAATCACAAATTTTATGATCACATATTCTGGCTACTCAAACAAAATACATGATATAGACACCTGCAGTATAAAAGGGCCTTTTTTTTTTTAAGGGCCTTTTAAATATGTGTTTTGTGGTTATCTAGAGCAGTAATTTGAGGATTACCCCCAAAATGTCATAAACTGATATCATAAACTGCATAAGAGGCTCCTGAAAAATAAGGACTTCTGGTGGCTAGTTAGTATATTATTAGTGGGTGATAGCCATTGACTTAGTGACACAGTGGCACATGGAGTGTGTGGACCTTTTGCTAGGATTGTTGGTCTGTCCCTGGCATATTCAACTTTCTTTGAAGCCAGCTCTGCTCACCACTGTACTACCAACACTGACTCCTGGCATATTCCACTTTATTCCACTCATAGCCAGTACTTTCCAACTGTACACTCAGTACACTGAGTTGTTCCTCATGGTTGATTATGTGAGCTTTCTTAACTGGTAAGTTACAGCACTGCACATTTTTTGTTAATTTTTCAATAATGCAAAACATTATTAGGCTTTGGTCTGCTTTAAAACAATTTTTCACTATAGTTTTTTAAGCCAACAAATTCCGCTCCTCTTCCAGCCTGAGCAAGTGCTTACCTGAGTTGCACACAAGGTTGTAGAATTGCGGTTTGTGTGAATATCTGATCATTTTTCTTAGAAAGTAAAAACAGAAGAAGATAAAAGAAATATATTTTTTTTAATGTTAAGTCCAGGAAAATGAATTCTATGTTATATGCCCACACAGGCAAAGGAGTCCTGTTGTATGGTTCTTGATGGGTCCTTACATATTTTGTGTTTTCTTTTAAGTACCTACTTTTGTTAGTAAATTATTTTAAGGATCCATTTAAATATGAATTGCTATACAAATTCCTTCTGATAAGTTTCAAGAGGTCACGTAGTTAAATCTTTTTAAGGTATATGGAGAAAGAGAGCTGTTGCTACCCAGAGGTTGCTGTGAAAATACCAAATACCAGAAAGTGATAGCTTTCAGAGCTTTCAGACTTCCAGAATCTAATCTCTTTCCATCAAAAAGACCATTGTGAATCCACACAGTGAAGGCAACTGCTTGTGATTGTGAGCACAATAAATTGTAGCATTTAAATCAGTACTGGTAGTGAACACATACTGATTTCTATGCATACCTGTTTTCACGGGAATTTCTTATACCTCCATCTCTACACATTCTCCTTTTAAAGCCCAGTGTGAACCAAATCAGTTTTTCACCTATGCTCAGAGAGTGCTAGATGCTTGAAAGAAAAGATGCTTCTCTGAATGTGAATGCTACTCTCTTCTCTCTAATATAAGCAGGTTATTTAAAGGTCTTGTTTGTTTGTTTAGCAACTCTCTATCATCTGCTTACCATAAGGGAAGCTGTATTTTTAAACGTGCCCAGATACCGGTAATGGAGTCACAATAGAGGCTTGTCAATTTGATTTCATAACTATATTAAATTTAACCAATTGGGTAATAAAGCTGGTCACAAAAGCTACAAAGAACTGATTATGGAAATTAATTTTCTATTTTTAACCCTAACAATATTTCATTATTTTGGACAACACTTGCATAGATGACCAGAAATCAAGATATTTTCCCACGAACAGCTGCTTAGGGATCACATCATTCAGATTAACATTCAGAATTGGAAAGAGAGAAAATTACATTTCCCGTGAGGTCTGCACCTCTGCAGTCTTCTGAGCAATTTGGAATCCTTCCATCGAAACCAACCCCCCTCGTTCTCACCCTTCCACCCTGCCCCCACAATTGCTTTGACCTGAATTGCTTGTTATTTGAGGAGGATGGAGTTCTGTAAGTGCGTCCTGCATTTCCCTTAAAGTGGGCTCCATAGATGTCCACAGTGTTCTTAGAAGAAAAGGTGTGGATAATGTTGCGTGAGTCAGTATTATTAATAATTTGAAATAGTCCCTAAAAATCATTGCCTTCTTTAGGAGACAGCAAAAGCACATTATGCAGCGTGTAAGTGAAATGAATGACCAGTTAAAACCACAAAATGATCATCCTCAGTGTCTGGGTCAATCAAAAATAACCAGAAAAAGCCAAATTCAGTACCCGAATCAAAACTCTTAGATACAACACTGTGTAAATTAAAGCATGCAAACTAGTTTATCCCTCTTTCTACAACAGATTAATTCATGAAAATGTGTGGAAAACAGATTTTGTGACCCAAATTCTTTTTTAAAACCGTATCTCATTTTTGCATGTTGCTTTACAATTTTAAAAGTATTTGAATGTATGCTTTCTCAGGTAAACCTCTCTCTCAGCAACTCTGTTAGTAGGTGGAATTATGGGAAATAAATCTAGGCGATTTGTCCAGACACACGGAAAGGAGTAGAGTTGGAGGCTCCAGACCAAGTCCACAGATTTCTTCAGCTTAGGGAAGATACCCACATACTTCTGTGATGTAAGCAAGCCCTTTGAAATATAGTCATGCTCTAATTTTCCATGTTAGAAAATATGGATTTTTATGTTGGATTTATTTAAAGCAGTATGTGCCTGTGTATATAATATGTTTTTGTTGCTTTCTTACTTCTGTTTTTGGAGAAGGGCATGGCTGAGTTATTTTATATGTTTAACTGTCATATTATTATTTGTTTTATTCTCCAATTGAACAGAAAATAATGACTTGCCTTAAAGAGGTTAGTTTCCATTCTGATTAATATTTATTTTTTAATTCTACCCAGTTTAAAATTTCTTTAAAATCTTAGAACACAGCTGCTAATTCATTAATCCACTATACTGATCTCAAACTCAACGACTGCCTAGGCAAATTAATCTGCGTTATTTGTCGTTTAAGATTGGCGTTTTAACTAGAGAAACCATCTATTGAGCCATCCTGCAGGTTGACTATCAGGAGTCACAACTTTCCTTGAACAGGAAGAGTGTCTGTGGTTTAAAGATCTAATCTGGTTTTATTCCCTGTTACCAACTACCTTGTAGTTATTTTGGGAACCAGTAAATGGGTCTCAATTCTTTCATCTGAAAACTGAAGGAGAAGCTTCCTTTTAAGGATTTATGTCAGCAAATAAAGAACTTTTACAGAGTATTTGGAGTTGCCCAGGTAAAGGTTCTAGAGGAAAGAGAATGACTGTTTTTGGTTCTCATTAAAAAAAAAACTCTGATAATAATAATCTCTCCAGGGTTTTGATAAATGGCAATTTCAGAAGAGCCACAGTGCAGTCAAATAGTAGAGATCAGTGGAAAGGATGAGCCCAGAGTTCAAACCCGATATTAAATCTCTTCACAATTTGAAGCAAGTAATTTGTTTCCCTCTTTTTTAAGGGACATGCCAATAGCTAACTCTGCATCACAAAGTATTGAAAAATAAAATAATTTGAGCTCCTTAAAGAAAAGTAGTATTGAAATGTAAGGAGTTGCTTTAAAATGCCTTAGCAGCCTCAGCAACAACGTGAGTTAAAGAATGTAAACTAAACATTTAGCCTCCCTTCCCACACCAGCAGGACCCTTGCAGCCCTGCCTCCCTGATAGCCTGGGGTGGGGGTGGGGGTGAGAGAAGGAACAGTGGGGCCCTAGTTGGGGACTACCGACAGCCTGGGCAGCCTCAGCAGGAGCCTCAGGCAGGCATTGAGAGCTACTACTTAAGCCTCTCACAGCTTTTGCTCTGGGGTCGGACGGAAGATTCCTTTCCCTTATTCAATGTCCAGGTTCCAGGCATCCTCTGTCATTGAAGTTAAAAATTAAGGAGCTGCCTGACCTTTTGCTAACCCTTGAGAAGAAATCAGGCCCCTGGAAACAGGAGAAGACTGGCTTGACTCAACTCTCTTGGTCTTTAGGGTGACAGTTACAAGCCTGCACCTGCCTCCGCCAGGAGCCCTTGAGGCCTGAAACTTGTTTACCAGCCAGATTATTTGGCTCCAGGAAGTAACACACATATACAAACATAATTTGAGATGGATTCATACTTTTTAGCTCTCTGGCAACAACACTCTTCATTCCGCCTCTACCTCAAAATAACTTGTGAAAGTATTGTCAGTTAGACTCTATAACAATTTATTGGAAAAGTATGTTGCTATGTTCCAATTGTACTGGAAAGGGTCTACCTGTGTTGTTTTATTCCCAACATCTTTCACAAGTCTCTCAATCCTGCAAGAGTTGAGTATTTTATTTTTTCCTCTGATTTCTAAAAGAATGCTACGTGACAGAGTAATTTTGGTTAAAGTTAGGGAACTAGAAATTACCTAGGTTTTAGAGATCTTTTATTATTTTGATTAGGCTTTTTTTTTTTGTAGGGCAGTGGGAGATCGCAAAAGAACAAACAAAAAGCTGGGAGCTTTTTAAGCTCAAAGAGGAGCATTTTAAGACTTGCCTCAGTTGAGAGTCCCTGCAGGCCCCACAGAGCTGAGCAGGAAGGGCTGCCTCCTGTGCAGTGTCTGCAGGAAAGGGCTGACTTGTTATACCCCAAACTAAGAACTAGCCGGCAATTTGTTTGTGGTGTACAAGTTGATTCTCTCTCCTGCCTAACTCTCATGTTGCTAAATGCCTCAGGCCCCGGTTTGGCATTTTTCAAACTGATCCATGTTTTCTTTGACCACACCACCCATTATATTTATTGCCTTCACCTACATCCTCTCAGGAAGCTTCAGAGTTTCTGCCTTGGGTATTCCTCTGACTTACCGAACTGTTAACTGTAATTAACATTTTTAGATTTTTGTGAAAATCTCCTCTCTCCTTTCTTCCCTTTTCTCAAAAAAAATTTTTTTAAATAAATATTTTTAATTCAACTTTTAGTTTGAAAAGCTTGTGGAGAATGTTGTCATAACCTGCAATCATTTGCCATATCCAAGGGTCCTGTTAATAACCTAGCACTTAAAAAACACTAATGTAAATCTAGTACTTGTCATTGACCTTAATTTTTTTTAATAAATTTATTCATTTATTTTTGGCTGCGTTGGGTCTTTGTTTCTGCGCATGGGCTTTCTCTAGTTGCGGCAAGTGGGGTCTACTCTTAATTGCGGTGCGTGGGCTTCTCATTGCAGTGGCTTCTTTTGTTGCAGAGCATGGGCTCTAGGAGCAAGGGCTTCAGTAGTTGTGGCACGTGGGCTCAGTAGTTGTGGCTCGCAGGCTCAGTAGTTGTGGCACACAGGCTTAGTTGCTCCGTGACATGTGGGATCTTCCCGAACCAGGGCTCGAACCCGTGTCCCCTGCGTTGGCAGGTGAATTCTTAACCACTGTACCACCAGGGAAGTCCTGACCTTAACTACTTAAATTTAAAATATATTATTGTTATATAATATTTACTGGTTGGCCCACTTATTTTAATATATGCTTGATTACAGGAAATCTTCACCGAACTAGCAGTGTTCCTGAGTATGTCTACAATCTACACTTGGTTGAAAATGATTTTGCTGGGGGCCGTCCACCTGTTACTAAAACGTATGACATGCTAAAGGTAGGATACCAAAGAATATAACCCTAGTTACCAGGTTACCAAGAAAACATTTTTAAACTTCTGTAGGTTATTTTTTAATGTTTACTGTTCTCAAGTATTACCATTTCCTAAATGAATTATGAGAAGTGGACACCATGGAAAACTGGAAACTTTAAACTATTAAATCCTGGTGCAAATAACTAGACAACCAAGTCTTATTTAAAGACAGATTTTACCCAGAAAGGAGCTGACTTCTCCGTGTGATTCAGAGAAACCAACACCTTGTGTAATAGTCCTAGAATAGTTAATCTTCAGCAAAGATGAAAACTGATTCATGCCTCATTTAAACTTTATTTCTCTCTTGCGCAGACAGGTACAGCTGCCACTTATGAAGGTCACTGGGGGAGAGGAACTTCGCAGTACAGCTCTCAGAAGTCAGTGGAAGAAAGGCTCTTGAGGCAGCCTCTGAGGAGACTTGAGATTTCCCCGGACAGCAGCCCTGAGCGGGCTCAGTACACACACAGCGAGCACCAGTACAGCCAGAGAAGCCAGGCCGGGCACACCTCGCGGCAGCAAGAGAGCAGGAGGTCCACGCTTCTCGCGCCACCTCGCTACGCCCGCTCAGAAATTGTGGATTTCAGCCACTCCGGGGCGGTGGGCAGACAGCGCCACTACGACTCGTACAGGCGCTACCAGTACCGGTCTGTGAATGACGCCGTCTTTGACGGCGCCCAGGTCCACCCGGTGGTGCTCACGTACCCCAGGCCTGGGACCAGCCACAGCCTGGGCAACCTCCTGGAGAAGGAGAACTACGTGACTGCGGGGCCCGCCGCGGGGCAGGCCAGGCCGGCGTCCGTGCAGCCGGGCACGCAGGGCCGGGCGGCGCGGTCGTCCTGGCATCAGAGCTCCTTCCACAGCACCCGCACGCTGAGGGAGGCCGAGTTAGGCGGGAGGAGGACCCACATGACTGTGGGCCAAGTGGCAGCAGGAGGAAGTGGAAACGTGCTCGCGGAGAGAAGCACTTTCACCGACGCGCAGGCTGGGTGAGTCCCCTTCTCAATCTGCAGCACAGTCCGTGCCAGCACATTCTGTTCCCACAGCTCTTACCGTGTGAGCTGGTGCTCCTGGGGCTGCAGAGAACGGCTTCCAGAGATAAGTGATTAAAACAATGACTTCTCAGGCAGCTGCCTAATTGACAGATTAGCCTGTTTGCCTCAGGGACAGGGGCCAAGCTACCTGCTTGTATGGCAGCTCGGTGGGGGAAATGTGACTTTTAATCCATCTGTTCCAAATTAGATGCTGGCTAAAGGGATGGCTGAGGGATGGCTGCCCCTTGGCTATATGAAAGTATGCTTTGAATGAGCGCTAACTCCAGAGTAGACCAAGCAATGGATAATTGCATGCATCAATTATTCTCAATCATTCCTTGAAGTAAAGGAAGGAAAAAGGCAAAAGTGTTTATTCCTGGTGCTAAGAGTGAACCTCAAATGCTGTTTTGATAACACTACCACAAAAAGATGGAGCTAAGCAAAGGCAGCTAATTTCTAGATGTCTCTTCCTTCCTTTGATACCTGATAATTTTACTTTTTGATTCTGGTATCAGTGATTGGAGGGATTTTGTTTTGCAATACTGAATAATTAAAATAATTGAAGTTTCAGAGTCATTCCTTTGCCTCTCCTATTTACTTTATACCTTGACTAATCTAGTTTTTGGAACTTTAACCTTTATTCAAGTTTAATGGTGGAACACAAATTTCTTAAACTGAGGAACTCACTAAGAGAAAGGTTAAGAAATGGATGGATGATTACATCAGTAACTCCCAAAATAATGATGTGGTATCATTATGGTAAAACATTAAATACATGACTTTTTAAAATTTCTAATGGAAGTTGTTACCTTTAATCATCCCTTTAAGTGAAATTGTGCAGTATACTCATTGATCAGGTAGGCACTGGTGAGAAAAGATGTTAGGGCTAATCTAATCTTGAAGCAAGAAATATTTTTTATAAAGCAAAATTGAGCATGAGACTTCCAACATTTCTTGTAGAAAGCAGATCTTTGTCAATATGGACACATAAAGAAGAAAAATACATGAGGTAATTATGGAGGAAAAAGCTGGTCAAGTCTTTTAAATGGATAATTCAAGATGTATTAAATGCCTACTGTATTCTAGGATTTGAGTCAAGCAGTTTTTTTTTTTTTTTTTTCAAGCACAGTTTTAACAAAATGATTCTAACAATAACAAAACTATTGTGCCACGCTCTCCAGCAACCGGCATTCTTCTCTTCTTGCATCTCTGTGTCCCCACACTGCTTCCACCACCTTGTCACTTCCCAGTCTGTCATCAACCCACTGCAGTATGGCTTTAGTCCCCACCATTTCACTGAAATAGGCTCCCCACAGATCTACCAATGATTGCCTTAATGCTACATCTGAAGCAGTCCTTATATTACTCAGTCTGTGGGCAGCATTTGACACCACTATCTGTGAAATTCTCCCTTCCCTGGGTTGTCGGGGCACCAGCTTCTCCTGGTTTTCTCTAGCCATGTCTTAGTCTTCTCTGAGAAGACTTTTCTGCATGCCCAAGGAAGTCATCTTCATCAACCCTTCTCTTCTGGTCTTGGTGCTCTTCTAAAGAGGCCCTGTATACTGCACTTGTATCCTGTGATTCTCAGTGTTTTATTTTCAGCTCTGTCCTCCATCCTGAACTCTAGATCTGTATGTATTTCTAACAAAGTCATGGACTCAGTATGTTCAAAACTAAATCTATCAGCTCTTCCCTACCCTCTACTTCTATCTTCTCATACTAAAGTCCTAAATTTACGTCCTATCTTTACAAACCTGGGAGTCATTCTTATCTTTTCCCTCCATAGTCACATATCACCAAGCCATATTTTATTCTCCTTAATGGGTCTTAAATTTTTACCCTTCTTTCTGTGTCTATTGCATAGGTCTCTCTGCCTCTGGTCTTGCTCTCTCAACCATTCTCTAGGACCATTAGAATGGTCTTCCCAAATATATGATTCCTCTCTCCAATTTATAACCTTCCCATAATTCCACCAAATTTTTGTGCTTTTTACCATGGCACACAAGGCCCATGTTTTCAGCTATGCTTATTACTCTAGTCTCATCTCTTTCTACTATCCTCCACCTGTCATCATCACCTTCCCCAAACACATCCCCAGTCAAACCACCTCGAACCTCTTTTACTTCCCTTAATGGAAAATATTTATTTACATATTTTCTTTCTCTCTTTCTGCCTTCCCTACTTCTTTCCTTCCTTTCTTTCTTCCTTCCCTCCTTCCTTCTTTTCTTTGTTTATCTATCTATCTGTCTCCTCCCAGTAGCTTTGGCTGGCTACTCATGATTCTGGATCTCAGTTACCACCCTTTCCCTGACCACTCCCCTCACAATCTAGTTTAGGAGCCCCAGATAGCTGTATTGTGTGGGTGTGTCTACCAATAGTATATTGTGGTTGTTAGTTTTCTTATCTGTTCCCCTTCTAAATTCGAGTTATTGTTTTAATAGGGTGGATTTTATTACAATAATTGATCATATTTCAAAGACTAGAAGGAATACTTGGGGTCAAGAAATTTAAAATAAAGGGAAAGAATTCTATTCTTGATGATTCCCAAAGTTGCCATCCTAGAGACCAGAAATCATAGAAATGAACACTTCTTGAAATTTTTGCTATGTATGGAAAGGAAAGGGCGTCAGGGATATTTCCTATAATGATCAAGGTGGCATCCATATCTGATTCTCTTCCTCCTTTGGTGTGCCCCATGGCTCATTTCAGTTCCCCGGGCTGCCCCCTGAGAGCTCTGCCCTTGAGAACTCACACTCTGCTCTCCTTTGCCTTGCAGTGTCTCACATTTCAACCTCTATCCAGTCCCTATATTTGGAAGCTGCTTTTTTATGTCTAGTGAAAATCCCACATGTAAGGAAGTGTTCTTTCATATTTGTGGAACGTTCCTATAGAGTAGTTAGGTAAAACTATAAAGCTACATAATGACACAGGTATTAAACAATGGATCTTTGTTTCTAAAAGAAGAATGGCTGGTCAGTTTCTAATGCAGCTGAAAATCAAAACATTGGAGTAAAGAGAGATAGTGAACAACTGTTCTAAATCAGACTAATGAAAAAGGTTTAAGAAATCACCAAGTAAAACACTGTAGATCAGTTTTACTGAAAATATGATTTCTGTACCTATGGAGGACTGGTGGTTCAGCAAATGAATATTAGGTTGCTCCAGTGTACCCAACACTGCAGTAAGCACCATAGAGGATCCGTAAAAAAGAAAATAAGACACATCAAGTGCTAGATTGTACTAGTGTCTATAGGAATTCAGAGAACAAAAGAGTGATGTATTAGTAGAGGGAGAGAAAGGTGAAAGACTTTATCTCTGGTAGGATCACCAGTCAACTTTGTGACATAGAGCAGCACAGAGCAGAAAAGATGTCATAAAAACTTCCCTTCACATCCTCTTAATTAACAACCTCTCTAGTTCTTTGATTCCTCAAGTCTCTTTTAGTTATATCTTTCTTTCCATTTCCATTTTTAACAGCCCAGTTCACAACTTTATTGCTTCAGCTAAGACTCTTGTAGTGCCCTCAAAACTGTGTCTAGAGACACATATCCACTCCAAAGTCATCTTTCCAAAGCAGTGCTTTCATCACACCTAAAATCTTTGTGAGGTAGGGTGGTTTGCATTTCCTAAGCATCTGACAACACGAGGGAGCTCTTCATTCATCATCTGGTGTTTGCTTGGCCTTCAGAGCTATTCTAATATCTGGGAACCAACCTAGGGCAGGGCTGTATTATTATTGGCAGGAATGCAGTTGCTGAGGGACTGCACACCTAAAAAAAAGGACCGTTTTTAATTTTTTCGTATAATATCTCATATTCTGACCCATGATATTTTACACTGCTTCCTCTTTACATTTTTGTAAAACATATATTGATATCATATTAACATATTAACTAAAGTTGTTGAAAAGACTCACTTCTGGAGAATCTGCTCAGTGGATAATGGGGCCGAGGAACAACTGCTCATCCTGATGCTTCCCTCCCCAACCCCATCTCTCAAGCCACAATTCTACAGGCTTCAAGAAATGTTTTGTGAGTGAGCAGAAAGGGGGAAAGAAGGATGAAAGGGAAGCAGGGAAGGAAGTAGGGAGGAAGAGAGATTGAGGTGAAACCAGGCAGGACCCTGCAGGGCCTTGCCTGGGTGCAAAATTCCCTCCATATCCCACGTTTCTTGTTTGAAGAAAGGCTTTTGTCTCCTAGGCCCTCTCTGAGTTCCAAAGAGCTGGCTCAAGTAGTTAATGATTAGAACATTGGAGTCACAGGACTCCTAGTTCATCCTGAAGGGATATAGATAACAATCTAACACATATCTCTGAGTTCTGCAGAAACTAGGACCACCACTCATTGTGGATAGTGACTATGTGCTGACCACCAACACCTAGACCCCATACTGGTTGGAACCAGAAGGTTGATTGTTGAGATTCCTGGAACATCATCCTGTTACCTCACCACCATCAGAAGAATGTCCACAATCTGATCAGGCACCCTGCAACCCTCACTCCTAATTTTGCCTTTAAAAACCCTTCCCTGGGGCTTCCCTGGTGGCGCAGTGGTGAAAAGTCCACCTGCCAGTGCAGGGGACACGGGTTCGAGCCCTGGTCCGGGAGGATCCCTCTTGCTGTGGAGCGGCTGAGCCCGTGCACCACAACTACTGAGCCTGCGCTCTAGAGCCCACGAGCTACAACACTGAGCCCGTGAGCCACAACTAATGAGCCTGTATTCCACAGCTACTGAAGCCCATGCCTAGAGCCCATGTTCCGCAACAAGAGAAGCCACCGCAGTGAGAAGCCCACACACAATGAAGAGTATACCCCCCACCCCGCTCACTGCAACTAGAGAAAGCCCGCGCAGCAACAAAAACCCTAAAAATAAATAAATAAATTTATTAAAAAAAAAAAAAAAAACCCTTCCCTGACAGCCATCTGGTCTTTTGAGCATGAGCTGCCCATTCTCCTTGCTTGGGTGCCCTGAAGTAAATGCTGTACTTTCCTTCACCACAACTCTGTGTCATTAGATTGACTGCTGTGTGTTGCACTAGCAGACTCCAATTTTGTTGGGAAACAGGGGAGGAGTGCTATGGGAGAATAGAGGAGGAAAAGAATAGCTCTATCTGGGAGTAGGGCTACAGGAAAGATTTCACAGAAGTGATGATATTTGAATTGAGTCTTGAAAAATTAAGAATTAGGTAGAAGGGGGGCTTCCCTGGTGGCGCAGTGGTTGAGAGTCCTCCTGCCAATGCAAGGGACACAGGTTCGTGCCCCGGTCCGGGAAGATCCCACATGTTGCGGAGCGGCTGGGCCCGTGAGCCATGGCTGCTGAGACTGTGCGTCCAGAGCCTGTGCTCTGCAACACGGGAGATGCCACTACAGTGAGAGGCCTGCGTACCGCAAAAAAAAAAAAAAAAAAAAGAGTTAGGTAGAAGGGTGGGCTTTCTAGAAAAATCAGAGAGAGTGGCTTGTGAAGAGGCATGCAGTGTTTAGAGAAGGATTAAAAGTCTGGTGTGATTGGAGGATGGGTTAGTCCATCAGGGGAGGAAGAGGAGATGGGGTGGAGGATGGCAGGAGATGGAGTCAGACTGAGGTCAGAACATATGCCATGTTATAGAGTTGGACTTTACAGACAATAACAAAACAGGAAATTGATGCCCTGACAGCTGTGGCAGCCCTTCTTGTTGAGGAAGTCTTCGTTATGTTTTGGAATTGTTTTTAATGATAAAATAAAGTAGCATTAGGTTGGCTGGTAGTGAATGCAGAAGTTCTTTGTGAATCATGTTCAGGAATGGAATTAATTGTTGGTGTTAGAGACTTGGGAATTCAAACTTTCCTGAGTCATTTATGACTTACGAAGTACATTAATGGCTGAATCTTGAAAAAAAGAAGTGTTAAACAGGAGGTTATTCTTAGGTTATGAATGATCTTTCATTAGTTTAAACACCTGTAGTGGTGGATGGTAAAAGACTTAAAACTAATTTCACTTTTGATTTCCCTGTAAAGGAATTGGAGTCCATGCATATGAAATATTTCCATCTCTTTTTTTTAATAGATCTTTATTGGAGTATAATTGCTTCACAGTACTGTGTTAGTTCCTGTTGTACACCAAAGTGAATCAGTGAATATGCATATACCTGTCCCCATATCCCCTCCCTCTCGAGCCTCCCACCCGTCCTCCTTATCCCACCCCTCTAGTTCATCGCAAAGCACTGAGCTGATCTCCCTGTGCTATGCCGCTGCTTCCCACTAGCTAACTATTGGAAAACAGGATGGAGGTTCCATCTCTTTTTAAAAGGGTGTTTATATTAAATAAAAGTGATTCAAATTCTAGTTTTAGTGAAAATAGCCTACATTTTTACCAATTAACTTGATTGCTAAGTCCCAACAGTTAAAAATATGAGATCATTATATAATTCTCAGTATAGATGCCAGAAGTGCTTCATTTTTAATACCCTTATACTCATGAGGTAACACTTCTGTGTTTGAACATGTGTTTCAGAAGCAGTGGAAATTAGTTTTTAGTCATGAGGCCCATTACTCTTATCCTCACCTGTGCCACACCCACACACACAGCCATTCACAACATACACATGCTCACCTCTGTACACAGGCGCATGTATTGGTGGGTTAGCCAGCTGTAAGAGAGAATTTCCTCACAGTTCTTGCTAGCAGGTACTGGAAAATTCCCTCCCATAATGTCTTAGGAGTCTCCATTACCTGAAATGAATCAGGTGTAACCTTCTTTGAAGCCAAAAAAAAGTCCTAGGTTACCTTTAAAGCATGTCTTTAGCCACAGTCCTAACGTGTTGCCATCCTGAGTATGGTTTCTCTGAGGCGATACTTAAGGAAGTGCAGATGTGCAAAAGAAAAAAGGAAGTGCACATCTACCTTGGTAATAGGCTACCTAACCTAGTCACCCTCTAGGCAGAAGTAAAAGGGGAGGAAAAAAATGCCACTTCTGTGAGGCATTTGGGAGCTATTGTTTTACACATAGCAATTTTATTTGTTCTCTATAAATTATCCTGTCAGTATCAAACTGAGTCAGATTTCATCACACTACACACCTGCAATTAGTAGAGGACAAAGTATGCTACTAGATAGATGTAAACTGAATGTCATTACAATGGCAAAGCAAATGGTAACAGAATGTTTATAAAATTGTCTTTAAAAAGGGCTTTTTATTGTTGCATGTAATCATTACCTTTCCTGATGGATTCTGTCACACTAGCATGACTTATTTTAACCAAACAAACTCAGTTTTCCTGGCTTGTACTGTTTACATACTACTATATTCATCAAATAAGAGCACTTTTAGAATGCTTCTTTTAAAACTGATTTTCAGGTGAAATAACAGATTTTGAGCAGCTGGTGAGAAAAATCTAATGATTTTTGAGGGAAGGTGTTTAACTTACAGGTGTGACATTACCAGGGTAGGAATAATTTTTAATTTCTGTGACCAAATTTCTTTTAAATTTCATGTAAGATACATGTTTATCTTAAACAGAGTTAAGTTTCTTCTCAATTCAGTGGTATCTTTAGAGGCTAGTCTGACCAGAGCTGGAGTGTTTCTGCTGCTAGCTTCCTATACCTTCTGACCTCAGAGGCTGATTATTCCTCTGGCTGAAGAGGAGGCAAGGCTCAGACGTTCTAGGTGCTTCACGATATTAGCCAAGTCATCTCTGGAGGATCAAGTTGACAGGAGAGGGCAGGTTTGGAATTTTGCTGAATCTGTGACTGTTTGTCTAGGAATGCAGACACGGAGATGACTCTGGAGCGAGCAGTGAGTATGCTTGAGGCAGACCACATGCCGCCGTCCAGGATTTCTGCTGCAGCTACTTTCATACAGCATGAGTGCTTCCAGAAATCTGAAGCGCGGAAAAGGGTGAGCATATCATATTAAGTCTGATGTAAAACTAGCACACTTTCACATCTATTACAGTGATACTGCAAACTGAAACCAATTTTAATTTATTTTAATTTTTGAAAATCTTCATTGAGTTATGTCAATCGTAGCTCAATTTTTAAAATTAAATAAATAATCTTTATTGAGACCTTTTAATTTAAAAGGAAATATACACTGATTGCCAAAAAAAATTTTCCTACAATCCAGAAACTTAGAATGTAAATCACTACACATACCTCTGCCGTCTTTATCTGACCTTTTAGAACCATCCCCAGAGATAATTGTTTGTATCAGTCTGTATAGTTTCAGATTTTTCTGAGAGAGAAAGGGAGTGAGAGAGAGAAAATGAGTGTACATTTTAGGCTATTATTTTCTATGTTTAAAAAAATATATTAAATGTAAGCAATGTGTTCCAATTTTTGTTTTCCTTAAACAATTTCTTTAACATATTACAACAATGGATAGCTTTGTACATGTATCTTCTGGCATTTCCACCAGTGTTGCTATAGGACAGATCCTCCAAAATGGAATCAATGTTCGTTTTCAAAAGTGGTACATTTGTGGGGGAAAAAAAATCATAGTTCAAAAAGGTATACAGTGAAAAATAAGTTTCTCTCCTACTCCAAACGCCAGTCTACCCCCCATTTCCCTCTTTCTCTCTCAGCCTCCCATTCTCATTCTTCCTCCCTCCCTCCTTCTCTCTTTGTCTCTCTCATCAATTTTGGGGTATCTTTCCAGAGATAGGTTATGCATGTAGAAACAATTATTGGATGGGTTGGTTGAATATCCTTTTTTGTTTAAAATAAAATCACAAATGGTAACAGGTTATTTATAGTACTCAGTACTTTATGTTTTTATCTAACACTATATCTTGGAAATCTTCAGTATTTATTAGCCCTACCTCATTCTTTAAAACTGCCACATAGATTTCTCTTGTATAAGTGCACCAATTTTGTTTGTTCAGTTTTTTAACAGACTTGCTAAGGTTCAAAATGACAAAGTTTTGACATATGTTTTGATACTGTGAAACCATCATCACAATCAATATAATGAGCATATCCATTACCTCCAAAGTTTCCTTGTGCGCCTTGGTAATCAATACATCCCACCCCTACACAACCCACTTCCAGTCCCAGGCAACCAGTGATCTGCTTTCTGTTACTATAGATAAGTTGAATTTTCTAGGTTTGTATATAAATGGAATCATATTAGTAAATATGCATTTTTTGTCTGGATTCTTTTTTTTTTTTTTTTTTTATGGTACGCGGGCCTCTCACCATTGTGGCCTCTCCCGTTGCGGAGCACAGGCTCCAGACGCGCAGGCTCAGCGGCCATGGCTCAGGGGCCCAGCCGCTCTGCGGCATGTGGGATCTTCCCAGACCGGGGCACGAACCCGTGTCCCCTGCATCGGCAGGCGGACTCTCAACCACTGCGCCACCAGGGAAGCCCTGTCTGGATTCTTTTACTCAGCTTAACTTAAATCTTTTAAGATCCATCCATGTTGTATGTATCAAAAGATGTGTGTGTGTGTATGGCTGAGTAGTATTTTGTTGTATGGATACACCATAATGTGTTTATCTATTTACCTGTTGATGGACATTTGAGTTTTGGCTTTTACAAATAAAGCTGCTATGAACACATGTATACAAACAAATGTTTTAATTTCTCTGGGGTAAATTCCTTGAAGTGGAATGCCTGGATGATATGGTAGTTGTATGACTTTTTAAGGAGTTGCCAAACTGTTTTACAAAGTAGCTGTACCATTTTATATTCCCACTAGCAATGTATGAGAGTTCCAGTTCCTCGATATCCTAACACTTGACATGGTCAGTATTTATTAGAGCCTATAGGTTTGTAGTAGTATTTCACTGTGGTTATAATTTGCATTTTCCTAATGACCTGTGATGTTGAACATCTTTTCATTTGCTTATGTATCATCTATATACCTTCTTTGGTGAAATGTGTTTCCAGATCTTTTGCCCATTTTTTTATTTGGGTCTTTTGTTTTCTTATTGAATTCTGATATTTCTTTATAGATTCTGCATATAAATCTTTTTTCATATATATGATTTGGAAATATTTTCTCTCAGTTGTGTTTTGTTTTTTCATTCTCTTAACAGTTTTTAATTTTGATGGAGTCTAATTTATCAGTTTTTCCTTATGGGTCATACTTTTCATGGTGTATCCAAGAAATCTTTCTGTACTCCAAGTTCACAAAAATACTCTTCTATATTTTCTTCTAGAAGTTTTTTAAGTATAATATTTTATAGTTGATCAACAGTCCTTTGGGGGTTAATTTTTGTATATATTGCAAGATGTGGACCAAAATTCCTTTTGTTAAAATATATGTATATGCAATTGTTTAGGCAGGATTTGTTAAAAAGACTAGCCTTTTGGTACTGAGTTATTTTTGCACTTTTGTTGTAAAGGAATTGATCATATGCATATATGTGAGTTTATTTCTGGACTATGTATTCTATTCCATTGATCTCTGTCTATCTTTTTTTTTTTTTGCGGTACGCAGGCCTCTCACTGCTGTGGCCTCTCCCATTGCGGAGCACAGGCTCCGGACGCACAGGCTCAGTGGCCACAGCTCACGGGCCCAGCCACTCTGCGGCATGTGGGGTCTTCCTGGACCAGGGCACGAACCCGTGTCCCCTGCATCGGCAGGCAAACTCTCAACCATTGTGCCACCAGGGAAGCCCTATCTTTATACAAATACCATACTGTCTTGATTACCATAGTTTTATATTAAGTCTTGAAATTAGGTAATGTTAGCCCTCTGACTTTGTTCTTTTTCAAGTTATTTTGGCTATTCTAGGTGTTTTGCTTTCCATTTGAATTTTAGAAATGAGCTTGTCAATTTCTATATTTTAAAAAAACTGCTGGGATTTTGTTTTGAGGTTGCATTGAATCTGTAGATCAATATGTGGAGAATTGACATCTAAACAAGTCTTCTGACCTCTGAACATGGTATACTGCACCACTTACTTAGGTCTTCCTTAATTTCTCTCAACAGTGTTTTGTAGTTTTTACTCTAGAGATCTTTCATTCTTTTGTCAGATCTTTCCCTAAAGATATCATATTTCTAGATGCTTTTATAAATGGTCAAGTTTTGTTTTTCAATTTCAATTTTTTGTAGTTCAATGATAGTAGATAGAAATGCAGTTGATTTTTTTATGTGTTGGTTTGTACCTGTGTTATTACCTAATTCACTTATTAGCTGTTGTAGCATATTTCTAGATTCATCACATTTCTACGTAGAAGGTCATGCCAACTGCAAATAAAGACAGTTTTGTTTCTTCCTTTCTAATCTGGATGACTTATATGTCTTTTTTTTTTTTTAATTTAGTACTGGCTAGAACCTCCAGTACAATGTTAAAAAGAAGTGAGAGTGGACATGTCCTGTTCCTGATTGTAGGGGAAAGCATTCAGTTGTGCTTACACTATTAAGTCTGATGCTACCTGTAAGGTTTTTTTTTGTTGTTGTTTTTTGAGGAATTTAATCTGGGGTATTTTTGTGGTTTTTCTTTTCTTGCTTTTTTTTTTTTTTTGGAAGAAAGGGAAAAGGCTGATACTTTAGTATTTTTAACAACAGTTTTTTCCAGCTTTTTGTTTTGTTTTTTTAATTGAGATATAATTGACATATAACATTATATTAGTTTCAGGTATACAATATAATGGTATGATATATGTATATATTGTGCAGTGATCACCACAATAAATC
Organism: Stenella coeruleoalba; assembly: GCF_951394435.1. Lineage (NCBI taxonomy): Eukaryota > Metazoa > Chordata > Mammalia > Artiodactyla > Delphinidae > Stenella > Stenella coeruleoalba. The sequence goes on from NC_137157.1 coordinate 75,083,577, forward strand.
TGGTTACCATTTATCACCACACGTAGTTACAAAATTTTTTGTCTTGTCCTGAGAAGTTTTAAGATCTACTGTCTTAGCAACTTTCAAATATACAATACAGTATTATTAATTATAGTCATCATGCTGTACATTACATCCCCAGGACTTATTTATTTTATAGCTGGAAGTTTGCACCTTTTGACCCCCTTCACCCATTGCACCCTGCCCCAAACCCCCTCCCCACCTCTGGCAACCACCAAACTGTACTCTGTACCTATGATTTTCGGGTTTTTTTGTTTTATTTGTTTCTTAGATTCCAGATGTGAGTGAGGTCATAGGGTGTTTGTCTATCTCTGTCTGACTTATTTCACTTAGCATAATGCCTTTAAGGTCCATACATGTTGTTGCAGTGGCAGTAATTCCTTCCTTTTTATAGCTGAATAATATTCCACATATATATATTTACACACCACAACTTCTTTATCTATTCATCCACCGATGGACACTTAGGTTGTTTCCATGTCTTAGCTATTATACATAATGGTGCAGTCGAGTTTCCCTGGTGGCGCAGTGGTTAAGAATCCGCCTGCCAATGCAGGGCACATGGATTCGAGCCCTGGTCCAGGAAGATCCCACATGCCGCAGAACGACTAAGCCCATGCGCCACAACTGCTGAAGCCCGTGCACCTAGAGCCCGTGCTCTGCGATGAGAAGCCACCGCAATGAGAAGCCCGCACACCGCAATGAAAAGTAGCCCCCGCTCACCGCAACTAGAGAAAGCCTGTGTACAGCAACAAAGACTCAACACAGCTAAAAATAAATAAATAAATTTATTTAAAAAATAATAATGCTGCAGTGAACACGGGGGTTCATATATGTTTTTGAGTTAGTGTTTTTGTTTCCTTCAGATAAATACCTATAAGTAGAATTGTTGCATTATATGGTTATTTTATTTTTCATTTTTTGAGGAACCTCCATACCATTTTCCACAGTGGCTGCTCCAATTTACATTCCCACCAACAGTACACAAGGGTTTCTTGTCTTTTTGGTAATAGCAGTTCTAACAGGTGTGAGGTAATACCTCATTGTGGTTTTGATTTTCATTTCCTTGTTGATTAATGATGCTGATTAGTGACACATCTTTTCATGTGTTTATTGGCCATCTGTTTTCTTTGGAAAAATGTCTATTCATGTCCTCTTCCCATTTTTTAATCAGGTTGTTTGTTTTGATGTTGAGTTGTATGAGTTCTTTGTATACTTTATATACATAAAGTATATAAAGTATATATACTTTATATATATCCCTTATCAGGCATATGATTTGCAAATATTTTCTCCCATTGTATAAGTTGCCTTTTGTTGATCTATTCTTCTGCTGTGCCAGAAGCTTTTTAGTTTGATATAGTCCCACTTGTTTAATTTTGCTTTTGTTGCCTTTCTTTGGATGTCAAATCCAAAAAATCATCACCAAGACCAACGTCAAGGAGCTTACAGCCTATGTTTCCTTCCAGGAGTTTTATGGTTTCAGGTCTTACGTTCAAGTCTTTAATCCATTTCAGTTGATTTTTGTGTATGGTGTAAGATAGTGGTACAGTTACATTCTTTTGCATGTGGCTGTGCAGCCTCCCCAAAACCTTTTATTGTGTATTCTTGCCTTCTTTGTTGTAAATTGATCATAATGTGTGGGTTTATTTCTGGGCTCTCTAATCTGTTCCACTGATCTATATGTCTGTTTTTATTCTAAAATCATACTGGTTTGATTGTTATAGCTTTTTAATATAGTTTAAAATCAAGGAAGCATGATGCCTCCAGCTTTGTTCTTTTTTCTCAAGATTCCTTTATCTATCAGGGTCTTTTGTGGTTCTATATAAATGTTAGGATGGCTTGTTCTACTTCCATGAAAAATACCATTGGAATCTTGTTGGGGATTTCATGGAATCTGGAGATTGCTTTGGGTAGTATAGATGTTTTTAATGATATTAATTCTTCCAGTCTATGAACATGGAATGTATTTCCATTTACTTGTGTCTTCTTCAGTTTCTTTCATCAGTGTCTTATAATTTTCAGTGTACAGGTCTTTCACCTCATTGGTTAAATTTATTCCTAGGATTTTATTCTCTTTGCTGCAGTTGTAAATGGGATTGTTTTCTTAATTTCTCTTTCTGATAGTTTGTTATTAAGTATACAGAAATGCAACCGATTTTTGTATATTAGTTTTGTATCTTACAACTTTACTGAATTTGTTGATTAGTTCTAACAGTTTTCTGTGACATCTTTAGGGTTTCCTGTACATAATATCATGTCATCTGCAAATAGTGATGATTTTACTTCTTCCTTTCTGATTTGATGCCTTTTATTTCTTTTTCTTGCCTAGTTGCTCTGGCTAGGACTTTCAATACTATGTTGAACAGAAGTGGTGAGAGTGGGCATCCTTGTTGCTTCTGATCTTTGAGGAAAAGCTTTCAGCTTTTTACCATTGAGTATGATGTTAGCTGTTGGTGTAGGTTTTTCATAAATCACCGAATCAAGTTAAATAACTTCCCTTCTGTCCCTAATTTAATAGATTTTCCCCCCTCAGGAATGACTGTTGAATTTTATTAAATGCTTTTTATACATTTATTGAAATACTTCTCTGGTTTTAATTTTGCTAATACGATATATTACTTTGATTTTTAAATGTTACCCATTCCTATGATGAAACCCACCTGATCACGATATACTGTCACTTTTTATATTTTTGAATTAGATTTGCTAAAATTTTGTCAAGAAATTACAAAGCTAATTTACGAATGATATTGACCTGTAATTTTCTTTTCTTGTAATGTCTTTGTCCAGTTTTAGATTGAGGGTAATACTAGCCTAATAGAATAAATTGGAAAGTTTCCTCTTCTCTTCAATTTTCTGAAAGATTTTGATGGGACTTGGTATTATTTCTTCCTTAAATGTTTGGTGGAATTCACCAGTGAAGCTATTTTGATCTTAAGTCTTCTTTGTGAGAAGGTTATTAACTATAAATTTAATTTCTTTAACTGATATGGGGCTATTTGGACTATTTATTTCTTCCTATTGCGTTTTGGTAGTTTATGTCATTCAAAGACCCAAGTCTTTGTTCATTTTATCTAAGTTGTTCCAGTGCTCTTCATTTCTTTTTGTAGGTGTCATCTGATGTCATTTCCCTTTGCCTGAAGAATTTTTTAAAACATTTATTATAATGCAAATCTCCGATTAACTATTTCAGCTTCGAATATCTGAAAAAGAATTTCATCTTTGCTTTTGAAAGTTATTTTCACTAGTAACAGAACCCTAGGTTGATGGTGTTTTAATTCCAGTACTTGAAAGTTGTTGCGCCATTGTCTTGTCACCTGCATTGTTTCAGACAAGAAATGTCCTGTCCTCCTTATTTTTGTACTGTACATGATGTGTCTCTCCCTGCCTACCCAAGCTGCTTTTAAGATTTTATCTTAATCATTGGTGTTGAGCAGTTTGGTCACAATGTACCTTTGTGCAGTTTTCTGTAGGCTTCTTAAGTTCATTAGACTTCTCAAATTGTTGATTCCTGCTTTTCATCAAATTTTGGAATTTTGTTTGGGAAATTTTCTTCTGTCCCACCTTTGGGAACTACAGTTACATATATATTAGGCTGCTTGAGGTTGTCCCACAGCTCATGCATACTTTATTTTTCTTTTTTAGTTGGTTTCTTTCTTCTGTATGTTTCTTTTTGGATAAATTCATTTTCTATGCTTTAAATATACTAAAATTTTCTTCTGCAATGTTTAATATGCCATTAATCTCATTCAGTATATTTTTTACTTCGTAAATTATAGTTTTCCTCTCTAGAAGTTAAATTTGAGTCTTTTTATATCTTCTGTGTCCCTACCTAACATGTTTCATCTTTCCTGAAGATTTCTGAGCGTAGGGAAGACTGTTAAAATAGCTGCTTGAATGACCTTGTCTGTTAATTCTAACATCTGTGTCCATTCTAGGTGGGTTTCATTTTTTAAAAATTTATTTTATTGGGGCTTCCCTGGTGGCGCAGTGGTTGAGAGTCCACCTGCCGATGCAGGGAACACGGGTTCATGCCCCGGTCCGGGAGGATTCCACATTCCACGGAGCGGCTAGGCCTGTGAGCCATGGCCGCTGAGCCTGCGCGTCCGGAGCCTGTGCTCCGCAGCAGGAGAGGCCACAACAGTGACAGGCCCGCGTACCGCAAAAAAAAAAAATTTATTGAAGTATAGTTGATTTACAATGTTGTGTTAATTTCTGCTGTCCAGCAAAGTGGTTCAGGTATACATATATGTATTCTTTTTCATATTCCTTTCTATTATGGTTTATTACAGAATACTGAATATAGTTCCCTGTGCTGTACAGTAGGATCTTATTGTTTATCCATTCTATATATAATAGTTTGCATCTGCTAATCCCAAACTCCCAATCCTTTCCTCCTCTACCTCCCCCTCCCACTTGGCAACCACAAGTCTGTTCTCTATGTCAGTGAGTCCATTTCTGTTTCATAAGTAAGTTCATTTGTGTCATATTTTAGGTTCCACATATAAGTGATATCATATGGTATTTATCTTTCTCTTTCTGACTTACTCACTTAGTATGATCATCTCTAGGTCCATCCATGTTGCTGCAAATGGCATTGTTTCATTCTTTTTTATGCCTGAGTAGTATTCCATTGTATCTATCACATCATCTTTATCCATTCATCTGTCAGTTGTTTCCATGTCTTGGCTATTGTGAATAGTGCTGCTATGAACATAGGGGTACATGTATCTTTTCAAATTATAGTTCTGTCCAGATATATGCCCAGGAGTGGGATTGCTGAATCATATGGCAACTCTATTTTCAGTTACTTGAGGAACTTCCATACTGTTTTCCATAGTGGCTGCACCAATTTACATTCTGAGTGGGTTTCATTTGATTGTTTTTACTTCTCATTATGGATAATATTTTTCTTCTTTGCATGCCTGGAAATTTTTTATCGAATGCCAGGTATTATGAATTTTATCTTGTTGGATGCTGGACATTTTTATATTTGTAGATATTCTTGAGTTTTCTTCACAAACTCAAGGATACAATTAAATTACTTGAAAACAGTTTGACTCTTTCAAATCTTGCTTTTAAGATTTGTTGGTGGGACCAGAGCAGCATTTATTCTAGAACTAATTAGTCCCCACTTCTTAAGGCAAGACACTTCTGAGAACTCTACCCAATGTACTATGAATTATGAGGCTTTCTGGCTGGCTAGTGAGAACAGGCCCTGTTCACGGGCCTGTGTGAGCATGAGGAGCAGTAACTTTTTTAGGCAGTTACTTCCCTGGCCTCAGGCAACTTCCTCACAAAGATGAACTGATTAATACTCTACTGAATACTAAATGCAGGGAGGAGTAACAGTAAGAAAAGAGCTGCACAGAAAGAGAACTCCTGAGATCTGCAGAGGGTCCCCAAACACTAGCCTCTTTGTTCTTCTTGGATTCTTCACTCTTTCTCCTCAGCTCTGCTTGTTGAATTCCACTTAGGTTTTCCCAAATCGCACCACAGCCTGGGAACTCTCTCTAGACTGTGATCTGAGGCAGCAGTAGGGCTGTCCTTGCTTGTTCTCCATCTCTTAGGGATCACTCTCCATCATTGCCTCATGTCCAGTTATTGAAACTATTGTATGTTTTGTCTGGTTTTTAAAATTGTTCAAATGGTAGGTAAATCCAGTCCTCATTACTAGTGAGTCACTTTTAATTTTGATAAATAGCCTCCTATAAATCTTCCCCCAAATTATACAAATTTACACTCCCACCAGCATGTTGTCAAAGTGCCTATTTACATGCACCATTACTACCACAAGATATTATTCTTTTTTGTTCATTTTTGTTAATCTGATAAGGAGAAAGAAAGGTATCTCTTTATAGAAGAAATTCGCTATTTCTGGAACTCAAGACGAATAACTGATCAGGTAATCAGAGTTACAGAGAAATTCTTTTAAAAAATTATACACACACACACACACACACACACACACACACACACACACACTTACAGAGTTTGTCATTGTCTTTCGTACATAAACTATGCCGATTATGTTTCATTTGCCATTTTTAGTTTTTTTGGAGTGAGATGAGAACTTAGTGGCCCTTATTCATCTGAGTTCATATCCTTCTAGATTCTTATATTTTTACCTAGTCTTTCAGGTTAATTTCTTCCACAACCAATTACAGAGCTTTTTAAAGCTCTTCACCTTTATCTAGTCTTTCTAAAGCATTCAAATTAGTTTTCAGAGACACAGAGCTTTTTCAGAATAGGTAAGTAAATTACATAATTACAATAACAAGTATAACTGACATAAATGCATTGGGTAAGAAACCTAAGTTATTCTTGGTAAACTAGAAGAAATAAGAATGCAAAGACCAACATATACTAACCTACAGCTTTGATAGTACTCAAAATCCGTGGATGTCACAGAGGGAAGAGAGAATGTGATTAATCCTGCAGATCAGTTAGTAAGTCAGACAAATGAGCTTCCACTAATTTTTTTTCACTTGCATTTCATTAATTATTCATGAAGATGAGCATTTTTTGATGTTTTTCTGACTTTGTATTTATTCAGTCAGTTGTCATTTTTTAATTCATTGACTATTTTTTCTAAGACTTGTTTCTGTTTCTTTTTTTAAAATATTTATTTATTTATTTATTTATTCATTTATTTTGGTTGCACCGAGTCTTAGTTGTGGCAGGCGGGCTCCCCAGTTGCAGCTCTCAGGCTCCTTAGTTGCAGCTCACTGGCTTCTTAGTTGTGGCATGCGAACTCTTAGTTGCGGCATGCATGTGGGATCCAGTTCCCTGACCAGGGATCGAACCTGGGCCCCCTGCATTGGGAGCGCAGTCTTACCCGCTGTGCCACCAGGGAAGTCCCAAGACGTGTGTCTGTTTCTTAATTATTTGTAAGAGTTCTTTACCTATTATGCACGTTAATCCATTGCTACATATGTGACAGTGTTGTTTCCTAACTTTGCTTATGATATCTTTCATTGTGCATGATTTTAAATTCTTTTCTTTCTTTCTTTCTTTATTTTTGGCTGCATTGGGTCTTTGTTACTGAGTGCGGGCTTTCTCTAGTTGCGGCAAGTGAGGGCCACTCTTTGTTGTGGTGCACGGGCTTCTCATCACCGTGGCTTCTCTTGTTGCGGAGCACAGGCTCTAGGAGTGTGGGCTTCAGTAGTTGTGGCATATGGGCTCAGTAGTTGTGGCTCACGGGCTCTAGAGCACTGGCTCAGTAGTTGTGACACACGGGCCTAGTTGCTCCGCAGCATGTGGGATCCTCCCGGACCAGGACTCGAACCCGTGTCCCCTGCACTGGCAGGTGTATTCTTAACCACTGTGCCACCAGGGAAGTCCCTAATTTTAAATTCTTATGAAGTAAATTTGTCAATATTTTTCTTCATGATATCTGTATTTTATGTATTGCTTCAAAAGACCTATCCCATCTATTTTACTTTTAAAAGTTATGTACGTTTTGGGTATTTCTCACTGACCCTTTGCCTATGTTTATTCCATGGAAAAAATAAGTAAGCATTTTTATTTATTTATTTATTTTTTATTTTTTTGCGGTACACGGGCCTCTCACTGTTGTGGCCTCTCTCATTGCGGAGCACAGGCTCTGGACACGCAGGCTCAGCGGCCATGGCTCACGGGCCTAGCCGCTCCGCGGCATGTGGGGTCTTCTCCAACCGGGGCACGAACCCGTGTACCCTGCATCGGCAGGCGGACTCTCAACCACTGCGCCACCAGGGAAGCCCAGTAAGCATTTTTAAAAATAATATATTTAGCTAGTAATAAACCTTCTTTATACACAAATCTTTTTTTATTCCCAATTTTTAAAACTTAGCATTTTTATACATGCTTTCATTTTATAATGTGGAATTACATGAAATTTTCTCTTGTTACCCAAGTTGGGCTAGATTTCCACTATCCCCTAAATTACTAATTTGATTGTAAATACCATTTTGCTTGCATATAGGATTAAACCTATGCTTGCCTTCTTAGCTCTTATTCATTGTAATAAAGCTAGAACAAACACTGGTTTTAAAAGTAATGAAACATGAAAACTATATGAAACCTATACATGTATATGCTTGGTAGAAAATCTAAGAAGTGAAAATATAACCCAAGGGCATTAACAAAATCCCATTAATATTAAGAATGGTACTATAGTTTTTTAATGTTATTTACAAAAAACAGTTACAGTTTGAATATAAAGATCAAAATTTTAAATCATAAACTTCAATGGCAACTTTTCGGTTATTATTTTATTTGATTAAGACTCAGCATTTAACACTGTCAATCCCTCATTCCTTTTTGAAACTTTCTTCTTTTGGCCCCAGAGTCTCCTGGCTCTTTTTCCATTTATCTGGCTCCTTCAGGTTTCCTCTGTTTTAAAAAAAAAAAATTATCCTTAACCTGTACCTTAAATGTTTATGTTCCCTAGATGCTTTCCTGGGACTTTTCTTATTTGACACCATCTCCTGACCCACCTTATCTACTCCTCTGACTTTCACTAATGTGTAATCTGAGTGCTAATGGCTCACAGCATCTCCAGACCTTACCTTTCCCTGGGTTCCAAACCACATGTCCGTCTATTTGCTAGACATCCCACTGAACTCAATATCAACTTATCTAAAAATGAACACATTATCTTCATTGCTGTTTTTTCTCTACTGTCCAGTCAGTTCTCCTTCTAAACTTGTTCTTTCTGCTGGGTTGGCAGGTAGGGCATGTGGTGGTTTAAGCATTGACTCTCAAGAGTAGCCAGGGGCTGGGTGTGAATCCCAGCAACCTAATTACCTGGGTGACCTTGGGCAAGATATTTTACCACTCTAAACCTCAGCTTTCCTTTAAACTGGAACTAACAGTCCTACTACAAAGAGTTGTTGTGAGAATGCAATCAGATAATCATACAATGCTTGCCCTGAAATAATAACTCACTCCTCTGTGAGTGGTAGTTCACCCAGGTAGTTTGACACCAAAATAGAAACAGAGACTTTGAACCTTCTTTCTTCCTTACTTCTCACGTTCATGCAGTCTTCAAGTCCTATTAAGGCTGCTTTTAAAAGTGTCCTGGGGACTTCCCTGGTGGTCCAGTGGCAGAGAATCTGCCTTTCAATGCAGGGGACGTGGGTTCAATCCCTGGTCGGGGCACTAAGATCCCACATGCCACGGGGCAACTAAGCCCGCACGCCACAACTAGTGAGCTCACGCGCCTCAACGAGAGAGTCAGCATGCCAGAAACTACAGAGCCCATGTGCCCTGGAGCCCGCGCGCCACAACTGGAGAAGAGAAAACCTGCATGCCACAACTAAAGAGAAGCCCGTGCACCACAACGAAGAGCCAGAGCACCACAACACAAGATCCCACATGCCTCAACAAAGATCCTGCATGCCGCAACTGAGACCCAACACAGCCAAAAAATAAATAAATAAATATTTTTAAAAGTGTCCTGAATCTGCCTACATCTTGCTCTCCCTAATCATGATGCTGATCCCTGTTACCATCATCCTTTTAATCCAGCTGCCTCCTAATTAATCTCTCTGCCTCCATTCTTATCTACTCCTAATCCCAGTCTCTTCACAGCATCCAGCAAGACCTTTCCAATATCTGCCCTGCTTGCCTGCAATATAAAGGACAAATCCCTTAATTTAATCTGCAAGACCCTTCTTAAGCTGGTTTTGTTTCCATGCCTGCTTCAAATCTCATCACCGAAGCGGTGACTGCAATAACTGTCTTGCAAAATCTTATTGTAAAACTAATACAAACTCATTATAAGAAATTTGAGAAATTAAGAAAGAAAAAAGGAAAAAAGCCCACAGTCCTTCTATTGTTATCATTTGGTATTGCTCTCTGATTTTTTTAATGCATACATGTACACAGCTGTCATCAAATTGAATATGTAGCTTTGTTTATGGGGATGTTTTGTTTTTAAAAAGCATGCCTAAATACATGCTTGTTGTTTAAAAAAATACAGAGTAGCATGCCCCATTCATACATTATAACCTCACCATTTCTCCCAAACCCCCTAGTTTCATTCCCTCCTTTATGTCTGTGAGCAGAAATGCATTAGATATTTTATTCAACTTTTTCAATAACATTGCCCCAAGCATTTTCTCATAACATTAAAAATATTTTGTAAAGTGGTGGTCCCTGGTGGTCCAGTGGTTAGGACTCTGCGCTTCCACTGCAGGGGCACGGGTTTGATTCCTGGTCGTGCCACTGCATGGCCAAAAATATATATATATTGTAAACTTCATTTTAATGGTGGCATATTAATGGTCATAGTAGTAGCTATGATGTGTGGAGTAACTACTCTGGGCCTAGCACACTGCTAATGTTGCACAATCCCCATTTGACTGATGAGGGAACTATATGACAAATAAAATGTCAGTTCAAACATTGCTGTGCCTCTCCTGTGGACACCTCAGTATTATGGATATGTGACAATTAATCATTAACCAGTCTTCCCCCATCTTTGGACATTTATGCTTTCTTATTTTTCCATATTATAAATAATTTAGTTACTATTATCATGTTAGTCCGTGTCTGCATTTCAAATTATTTCCTAATGAAGTTTACTAAAAGTGAATATGTTTGAAGTTTTTGACACATATTGACAATTGCCTTCCTGAAAGGTTATACCAATTTGCAAGGAGTGATTAATTCTAATGGGAGGGAAGGGAGAGAAAGAAGGTGACACTTCACAGAGGAGGTGACATTTGAGCTGGCTTATGCAGGATGAGTAGGACTTTGCCGGAAAAAGCAGGGTGAGCAGAGCATTCCAGATAGGAAAGGAACTGAGAGCAAAGGCACCAGGCATGAGGGAGCCAACAGAGTTTGTTCCCTCAACTTACTTGCCACCAGAAACCCTCATCATTTAATTCTTCTAGAGTTGGCAGGGAAAAGAATCAGAACAGTCAAGGAGAAAGTTAAAATTCTAATATGCGATTTTGCCCTTTCACATATTTAGAAGCCATCTCAAATGAAGCTTTTTTTAAAGTTCTGAGATGTTTGTGTTAGTCTGGTTGTTTCCTTTCCCAAAGGGGGAACAAATCCCATGAGGATTCAGTATAACAAACATATGCAACCTCTCTGGTCCCACCTGTTTCCCTGAATTCAGAGGGGCAAGAACAGTGCATTTAACGTTGGAACTAATATGAATAGGAGTCACTACCAACTGCCCTAGTTATAAGCAATGAGCAGAATATTACCAACTTCTTGTATTTGATATGATATATATCTATTTGATAAAATGGATAAAGGTAACTAAAATCTATTTTTAAATGTGAGGTAGGTGCCAGATACTAGGAGGTCACATTCTACAGTGAGCAGAGCTGTAGCTGGATTTCAGCATTTATCTGAGTATCAGGTGTCTGCAGTTCCTTCTTTCCAGGCTGGAGCAAGTGCTGAAAGCCAAGGGGATAAAGGTGACAGGGTAAGGGAATGGGTTAGAGTGCTATTAGCAGAAGACAGCCATTCATGCCACCCAGGCAGGGCAGTAGAGGCTTCCACTAGCCACTTCTCACTCATGCTATCATCACAGCTGGAAATGCAATTTAGCCAGGAGGCCATTTCACATCATATTTTGAAGAAGGCAACTTATTAGTTGTAAATTAAGTAATGAAATATTTCTATCGTCTAGCTGCCATTTATGAAGTCTAGAGCGTATGAATTCAACCATCATAAAACCTAACTATGAAATAGAAATTGACAGAATTAGTGAAAAACATGAGTTACAGGCTGTTTTCAAATAAGTTGTGCCTTTCTGCTTTTAAGGAAGTGTAATAATAGGAATAGATGAAGTGATCAAATAGATGATCTGCTGGACCAGATCTTATTGATAGCTATCATTAGCATTTTCATACAAATACATTAGAATGGCTTTAGACATAGCCAGTCTTCCAGTTGTCTCCTGTTCTGCAAATGTCTCCTCTGAAGGGAGCCAAAAGTGGAAGTATTCTTCCTTACTGCTGCCACTGAAGCCTTAAAGGGACCAAAAGAGTACTTTCCTCTTAAGGTTCTTGCAAGTTATTGATTAGAGAATGTATATAAAATTCTTAACACTATGCCAACACCTCCTAATGATAGAAGTGGGAGGAAGAGTTGTTATTTTGTTAGTATTGTGGTTATTATTATGTTTATTATTTTTACTAGATTATTTTACAACCTTGACTTTTATTCCTGACTTGCTAGTCTACTCCCCAGTCCTAACAAAGGAAGATGTAAGATTGGAAGACAGTGTCTTAAATTCCATTTGTCTGTCTATGAGAGACATAGAAAATGTGAAATGTGCCACTGGACCAGGTGTGCAGCTCTCTCCTGAGTGGGAACTGTCGTGCAGTTAGGGCATCATTCATAAGTGATGAACATCATCTGAATGGGAAACTTATGCTCATTCACAGCAACTTAATTCCTAAAAATGTCTGCATTAAGATGGTGAAAATGACTGAGATCTTTACCAAAAAGCTCTTACCAACTTAAAAAAATTTTAATCAGATGCTAGTGGAAGCCTCTGAGAAAGAAAGCCCTCAGTCTGCAACTTAACATTTCTCTTCAGCAATGCTGCATCCTCCTCCTGATTTCTTTAGATAACATTTGCAGCCTAAAACACAAAGTCACTTTATTCAGACTCATTATTTGGCCTCTTCTTAAACAGCCTTAGGTTTCAGAATCAAAACCTTCTATTTTTCTTTTTTATTCCTAGTTCTGACCCTCTGGTTCTTTCTCTAATATCATGACCTTTCTTGCATATGTGTATAGAAGAAATATTTTTAAAATAGCACATTAGGGCTTCCCTGGTAGCGCAGTGGTTGAGAGTCCGCCTGCCGATGCAGGGGACACGGGTTCGTGCCCTGGTCCGGGAGGATCCCGCATGCCGCGGAGCGGCTGGGCCCGTGAGCCATGGCCGCTGAGCCTGCGCGTCCGGAGCCTGTGCTCTGCAACGGGAGAGGCCACAACAGTGAGAGGCCCGAGTACTGCAAAAAAAAAAAAAAAAGAAAAGAAAAGAAAATAGCACATTAAAAAGCGTAAAGTTATGTTATTTACCTAAAATGCTTGCATAATTTATTTCAGTGTCTTTAAATACTGAAAGCAATTGATCATAAAAATAGCTTGCACTCTTCCAATTATAAAATAAACAAGTCATGGGAATGTAATGTACAGCATGGTGACTGTAAAAAGTTTCTAAGAGAATAGATCTTAAGAGTTCTTACCACAAAAAAAATTAACTATGTGTGGTGATGGATGTTAAATAGACTTATTATGATCATTTTACAACATGTACAGATATCGAATCATTATGTTCTGCACCTGAAACTAATATAATGTTATATGTCATTTATACCTCGATTAAAAAAAAATAGCTTGCATTTAAGGTTAGTTTTGCATTGCTACTGCAGTTGCCATGGTAAATGAATTTTTATTTCTACTGCTGATGGGAGTGATTTCTGTTATTTATATTGACTGTATAGGACTTCCCTGGTGGCGCAGTGGTTAAGAATCCGCCTGCCAATGCAGGGGACACGGGTTCGAGCCCTGGTCCGGGAAGATCCTACATGCCATGGAGCAACTAAACCCGTGCGCCACAATTACTGAGCCTGCACTCTAGAGCCCACGAGCCACAACTACTGAGCCCACGTGCTGCAACTACTGAAGCCCGCGTGCCTAGAGCCTATGCTGTGCAACAAGAGAAGCCACCACAATGGGAAGCTCACGCACTGCAACGAAGAATAGCCCCTGCTTGCTGCAACTAGAGAAAGCCCATGCACAGCAACCAAGACCCAATCCAGCCAAAAATAAATAAAATATTATTTTGACTGTATAGTTCTGTCCTGGAAAAAATTCGTGTAATATAATATTCTTCCATAAAACTTTATTTCTCTGATTCCCAGTTCTCTTCATCTTCATTATGATTAAGGCTTTTATTATTCAACTCTTTCTATCCACTTATCACTTATTCAACCCTTTATCACTTAACTTTGCCCTTTAATTTTTTCATAGGTTTCAGTCTTAATTTCGCAGATTTATTCTAAGCTCCTTGATGAGAGATACTGCCTTAGAGCAGGGGTATATTGTACACTGGAGTCCCAGGTTGTGCCACACATTGATTGGTGGGAGTTATCAACAAAGTCAGTGAACTTCATCTGTTCATTCATATTACATTGAAGATTTTTAATGCCACATCAAAATTAATAAATATCTGAAATATGCATCTCCTTCTTCCCCAGGTTAACCAGCTTCATGGCATCCCCAAGCTTCTACAGCTCCTCAAAATTCAGAATGAAGATATCCAGCGAGCTGTGTGTGGGGCCTTGAGAAACTTGGTGTTTGAAGATAATGACAACAAATTGGAGGTAGCTGAACTCAGTGGAGTACCTCGGCTGCTCCAGGTGCTGAAGCAAACCAGAGACTTGGAGACTAAGAAACAAATAACAGGTAGTGCTTACTGACTATTACAGGGGGTAGCACAGTGCACCCCAGCCAGATGTGTTAATATCATCTGTTTTTTTCTGAGGTTTCCTGGAACAAATGATTGATGGGCTCATTGTTATCTGAGAGGGCTTTCAAGGAACATTATTACTGCTAGCTTAGACCCCAGATTCAAGTCAAGTTTGAATTCCTTTTTTCTGAAGTGGAAATGATTCTGAGGCTTTTGGTTAATATTTTTAGTTAGAAGTTCTATGCAGCTTCCATCACCTGGACCTCTCTCAATACAAGCTTCCTCGCTTACCTGTCCCTCTACACCCCCAAAAAAGAAAAAAGCATGACTGGATATGTTTTTCAGTTCTCCATTTTATATTTTTACTCAAATACTGATTTGGAAAAATAAATATCTCCCTTCTGTGCATGGATTGGAAAACTAAAATAATCAGATAGAACTAAACTAACGGTTTTGGTAATTCTTGAAGCATGGAGAAAGGAGGACTAGTTTCATTTAAATGAATAGTACGTATGATAGAAGAGAAGATAGTTCATTGAAAATGAAATGAAAATGGTTCATCAGCTCTCGGCTAAAGCTCCATGAACACATTACAGAGTGCAAGAAACATTACTGAGTGTAATCATCAGTAGTATTGCCTTGGGGAAACTTTTAAGTATCTTCAGTGTCCCAGGTAGTAGACATTTTTAATTTATTCTCACAAAAACCTTAGGTTTTGGGGTATTTTTAGGTATTATTGGCTACTAAATCTCAGTTTTACGGATGACGAAACTAAGGTCCAAAGAACTTAACCCTTTCTAATATATCATATAAAAGTTTTTTTAATGATAATAGTTGACAGTCTTCATACTTATTTAAAAGAAGTACTCCATAAATATTGTTTAAGTTGAACTGAATATATGTTGCACTTTTGCCATCCTTTATTATACAACAGTATTCTTTTTTCTATAAAAATGTTGTCATTATATCCTCTCTATCCATTTATATCTCAAAATATCACATTTTTCTATCTCAATATATTTTAATTTTATAAAACTATATGAAGGGTTGCACCGTACTACCCTTCTGCCAGCATGCTGTCATGTCCCATGAGAGATTTCCTTTCATATCCATGACTTATATTAAAACACCTACAGAAATTAAGAGTGATATCACTTATTCATTCATTCATTCATTCAGCCAACATTTAGAGGGCAGCCTCAAGTACCAACCAGGGTGAATCACAGTCTAGAGAGGTTGTGAATTTTATTTTCCATCTACTAAAACGTGAACAATTATGTGATGGTTGGCATTAAAAAAAAACAAAAACAAAAAAATAGCAACCAAACCTCATGTTTAGAACCTAACATTTTCTTTATTAAAAAACAGTTATGAACCACGAAAGAGAATCAAACAGATTATTCTGTTTTACACTCAGAAAAGACTTCATGAGGAGATATATTTCACTGTGGACCTTAAAAGAGATTTAGGCTTTGGACTAGCGTTTTGAAGGAGAATGAAAGTTATTCCCAGCAAAGTGAAAATCACTAGCAAAGCAAAGAAGCTGCTGGTCGTTCACAGGAAACTTGGGTAATAGAGTGATCGAGGTTAGGGTGTGTGGTAGCCAGAAATGTTGGGAGGATGTGTGGCTCTGTGTCAAGGAAATAATCCATTGTTTATGAACTTCCTCTTCTCTTGTGTAGGAAGAAGGAAGCTAAGGACAGAGAATGTTCTGTGGTATTGATGCCACAGAAACCACTGTCTTCTTTAGATAATCTACTGAGGTGACAAATGGAGTTTGATTGTGCAGTTCCCAGGATTTCTAGTATAAGCTAAACATCCCTACCAGAAAGTGTTCATTACATATTAATTGAATTGAGTTGATAGTTGAATGTTTGATACAAATCCTACTAAATAACTTCCTTTAGCTCTATTAATGGAAGTGCTAAATAAGTGCTTTTTGGGCCTCAAAATAAATTGTTGACTAATTTAGACATGTTTATATCTTTGTTTAGAAACACAAAATGACACAGTAGAAACTAACACAGCATTGTAAAACAACTATACCCCAATTAAAAAAAAAACAAACCACAAAGCGAGTAACCATATATGTGAATCTTTTCTTGTCTATTTTGTAAACGTCTTTTTATTGAGCCTCTATTACATGCTAGTCATAAGCTTGGGCTTTCCATTTTTTATCTCTGTTCTTCCTGACAGCTCCATAAGGTATGGTATTATTGACTGTTTACATATGACCAGTGTGAGGCTCAGGGGGTTGAGTTGCCCAAGGTTGCACAGCTAGCAAAGAACAAGGCCAGATTTGAACCCAGTATTATCTGGGTGTTTTGCTGTATCAAAGTGGCTCCCACCTACTGTTTTGGGGGCAAAGAGTGACTCATTTTTACACTTCTTTAGGAAGGGGCTTTGTCTTTGAGATCTTGGATCAGAGAGCTCTCCCTTGCTCCTTTTTGGCCCTTCCTCTCTCTCCTCTTGCCACTGCCTTGATTCAAACCCTCTTCATCTCTCTGGTCTACTCTTGCAGTAACCTTGTGCCTGGCCTCTATGATTCAGTATTGCACATTCCCAGTCTGTCCACCACTCTGCTTCTGCAAAAAAAAAAAAAATCATTACGCACGTTCTTTAAATGTATAATTATTTTATTCTGCATTTGTAATGGTGCAGTAAGGTACCTTGAGTTTATTTATAGTTTTGAATAAATGGCCTTTGCTATAATGTGATATTCCAGGTAAGGCTTAACAGAAGTTAGGTGAAAGGAGGAGTATGTCCATGCAAGGGAAATTGCAAAAACATATTCCTCCTGCTCTGTGATAATTTTGAAAAACAAGTTTAAAAAGAACCACTTCTCCTCCTCCTGCTCCTCCTTGAAGATTTAATCATAAAATTTACAAGTTTTGCTACTAAACATTATACAGATTTAGTTAAATAACTATATTTCCAGTCCTAAAGAGCAATATTAATAAAACATGGGTTTCAATATCTATTAAATCCCTTTACTAGGTAGCTGCATTTTGTAGGTATCAATTGGCAATAAGTTCCTAGATAATGCAGTTATCATTATCTTTCTTATAATTGCTAATTATTCAAAGTATATCCCTTACCAGAATCCAGTTCCCCTTCTTTTTGGCTAGAATGAGAGCTTAGTGATAGAAAATTACAGACAGAACAGCTACAACAGAGAACTATAATAATAGAAATTTAGGCACTATGATTAAATTGACCGGAAGTTAAAGGTGAAACAAATGAAAATCCAAACCCTAAATATAATACAGTATCGGGGAATATAGAATCTAATCATTGAAAGGGACATCTATTTAGTGTCATCTAAACCATTAATTTCCCAATGAGAGAAATTGGAATCATATTTAAAGTATAAATTCCTGGAATTCATCCTGGGAGTCAGGCTTAGTAAGTTTGTGGTGTGGCCCAGGAATGTGTGATTCTAATTTGTCACTGGGCTCATTTGGTGACTGCTAGTCTCTTCAAACACTCTAGTTTTAAGATTAAACCCCCTTGTCGATATTTTGATAAAGGATGAGCTCATTTTTTTTATTGGCTCCAGTGATAGTGCTGGATCTTATAAGCAGATCTTTCTGTTTTCTTCAAAGCTGTCTTAGAAGTTTATACTTTCACTGAGCCAAAATCTCCATCCTCAGAATTTCTGCTCATTGGTCTGGTTTTGTCTTCTATAGCCACAGAAAATAATATGTAGTTGTTGAATTTGCATTTCTTTAGTTACTAGAGAGCCTGCATTCCTATGTATATTAGACTCTTTTAGCTTTGGGTTAATTTTTCTACTAGTAATTTAATTTTTAATGATTTATTAGAACTCTGTATACTAATGATATTTAACCCTTTGTCCTATATCAGCATGCACATTTTCCCAATTTGTAATTGGTCATTTATTGATTTTTGTATGTATGTGTGTGAGGGTGTGTGTGTATAAGTACAATCCCGAATCTCTAGTGAACATTTAAGCTCTTCCTTAGCCTTGTACCATACAGAAATTTGGCAAGCATGACACTTCTGTACAATATCCTACATTAAAAATTCAAAAGTTATACTAAAACTCCCCAAACCTTATACTTCTGTAGAAATAATACAGCATGACAAGCTACAAAGGACATTGACTGTTGGAGGAAAATTCCACTCCCTTTATTCAAACTAATCCTCTCTGGTTTTTATTGTAAGGTGTACTTTTCCTTTGAGTACTCTGTGTGGTCCTTTTTAAAGAGAGGAAATATCATTATGCTTCACATTTTTAAGCCTCTGACAGGCAGAGGCTGTTAATTTGTTTGCTTATTTAGAAGAGGAAGCTTGTTTTTTTCTTTTCTTTCTTATCTTTAGCTTTCTTTTATAGCTTAGTAACCAAAACTCAACGTCAGACCTCTCTTTCAATTGTTTTCAACCACCTTAGGAGTTTTTGGAGTTTTATTCTGTCTGTCCCTCTCCAGGGCCTCTTAAGATGAGGTGTGACCCATGAAGTCATTGTGTTGCAAAACCTGTGGCGGAGGGACACTGCTCATGACTAACCCCAAATGCCAGTTTGATCAGGAAAAGACCTTCATCAGCCAGAATTCTAGTCCTCACGAAGCACTAGACCCAGCATTGCTCTGTCTAATGGCAGCTAGATGTAAGCTATGGTGGAAATTTGGTTATTTAAAAAATTAGTTACTTGTACACAAAGTAAACTGTTTAAGCCCAAAAGACTACATTAGGCCTAGAGTGTTCTAACTGATGGGCCAAATAAAAGTATGGTTGATTAACTACTAAGCTTTAACCATACAGACTATTATTTCCGTCATTAATATCAAGGGAGGTGATATCTCCATGTAATTCTGGCAAGACCACCATGTTTGCTTTTTTCATAAAGTGGACTGTCCTGTATATCTGTGCTTCCTCTGTGCTTCATGCAGATGAAGCAGTAAATTTAAGAGGTAAGATTTAACTGACTGGGCGGTGGGGGCATAAACAGGAAGAAAATAAAGATCCCTTCTCTTTCTGTCCCCTCTCTGTTTCTCCTTTCCTGGATGATAGCGAGTTAGAGTAACTTACTGAAGAATGAATGATGGCAAAGCAACTTGACACCTGCTGGGAGTCACTGGAATAGCAAGCAATAGGGGTATAGTCCTTCCACTGAATCAGAGGTATTTAAGCACCAAATTTGTGAGAAAAACAAATCCTAAGTGTATATGCCACTTTGTATTCTCTCTCAGTACCCAGCTTCAGTCCCTGTCTCACAAATGCCCTGGGAAATACAGTATCCTGTTATCTTAATTTCTTCCTGAGTTGGCTTATATGGCCTTTCTTTTTAATTGGGGGTGGAGGGGATTCAAGAGGAATAGGAAAGTTAAGTGAGTAAATGTGGTACCAGTCTTAGACCAATGCTTAGGCCATGCAAGTTGGCAGGTAGATAAAATGCTCTTGTCTCTCCTTCTCTGCCAAACTGTAACATAAGAAGTAGATGAGGTAGAGCCAGCATAAATTCTGGCAGGACATAAAGTCTGCCATTGGGTAGGAGTTAATAAATATTAATTGGTGATGTTGAGAAGCCTGCTGTTGACAGGCATAGGCAAAAGCATTCTAGAGGCTCTTCCTGCTATTATTGGAAGGCAGATGTCAAGTGGGAGTTGCAGGCAGTGGGGAGCAGTAGGCAGGCAGAGATGTCCTTAGATATGTATGTATCTAAGGGAGAAAACTACGACTTTTAAAATGCTGAACTCTTTAATTACAACAGGATCATTTCAAGCTTTCCTGTTGGTGAGCCCAGAATTTATACTAATGAGGTCAGCTTTGTGGTAGGGTCATTTAAGAGAAACAACAATAAGGATTTTTGGCATTCATTTATGTTCTTGATTAAACATGTATAGTTTTACATTGTAAGTTCTCTTTCTCCCTCTCTCTCTCTCTGTATGTATATGTGTGTGTATACATATATATATATATATATTAAACATCTTTATTGGAGTATAGTTACTTTACAATGGTGTGTTAGTTTCTGCTTTACAACAAAGTGAATCAGTTATACATATACATATGTCCCCATATCTCTTCCCTCTTGCGTCTCCCTCCTTCCCACCCTCCCTATCCCACCCCTCTAGGTGGTCACAAAGCACTGAGCTGATCTCCCTGTGCTATGCGGCTGCTTCCCACTAGCTGTCTATTTTACTTTTGGTAGTGTATATGTCAGTGCTACTCTCTCACTTCGTCCCAGCTTACCCTTCCCCCTCCCCGTGTCCTCAAGTCCATTCTCTAGGAGGTTTGTGTCTTTATTCCCGTCTTGCCCGTAGGTTCTTCATGACCATTTTTTTCTTTTTAGATTCCGTATATATGTGTTAGCGTACGGTATTTGTTTTTCTCTTTCTGACTTACTTCACTCTGTATGACAGACTCTAGGTCCATCCACCTCACTACAAATAACTCAATTTCGTTTCTTTTTATGGCTGAGTAATATTCCATTGTCTCACCACTAGTATACATATATATATATATTTTTTTTTAATTTTTCTTATGGAACAGCTTCCATTGCCATCTAATGAGGTCTAAACAGGTTCTTTCCCTTGGGAAAAGGGCTGTCTCCCCCTACCTTTTTTTTTTTTTTTTCCTTTTATAAGTAGCCATAGCTCTAGGGGTGACGGTCTTAACTGATCTTTTCAGCAGTCGTTTTGACCCAACCCTGCACTGTCTTGATGGTACTCTTTGCTTTTCTAGGTTTGCTGTGGAATTTGTCCTCTAATGACAGACTGAAGAATCTCTTGGTAACAGAAGCCTTGCTTACCCTGACTGAGAATATCATCATCCCCTTTTCGGGGTGGCCAGAAGGAGACTACCCCAAAGCAAATGGTTTGCTCGATTTTGATATATTCTACAATGTCACAGGATGCCTAAGGTAATACCACTCTACAACCGCCCTCAACCTTTTCTCTGTACACTTTAAATATTGCATCCAGATCTGTCTAAAACTCTACCCAATTACCTGGAGATATGGTAAAAATTATAAACATCACTCTAAATACTAGAAGCACAATGTAGAAAGAGTATTTTTTCCAGACATATTTGATTCCAGAAGCTACCCACATTAGCTCATGAGAGAGAGCATGTCTTCCAATAAAGAAACTAGAAATCCAGTCCGAACACCTAGAAGTCCAGGCACACTGGCCTTTCCTGTCTCACAGGATTTAAGCCAGGCTCCATGCTGTATTTTTAGTTCACAAAAATATAATTTAATGACATGATTAAAAAAATAGTTTTGAACCTGCAGTTTTTAAATAGGCAACAAAGCCTGAAAGGATAGAATGTCTTACCACAAGAATAGCTTACAAAAAACATTAGTTTGATCAGCATTTCTAAATATTGGGATGAAAAAATGCTAGAACTGTTTTCTCCCCTGGGCTGTCAGATGCCAGCTAAACCAAGAGGAAATAGAAACACATGCAAGAGGAAGAAATGTTAGTCTCAACTTTTGTAGAAGCGTGCCTCTCAAGCTTTCTTATATATATTTGAAAATAATCATTGTCCTTTATGTCCAAGGATTAAAAGAAACCAGATAGATATGCAATCAAAAATAGGCAGACCAGAATAAGTTGTGTCATATTCTGCCTTCTGATCTTTTCTCTAGTTTCACAGTTCACTTCTTGAGGGAATCTGTTTGGATGATAACAGAGGGAATTTATTATGGTAAGATGTTTATCTTATCTCCACAGTTAATCACACAGTAATGCATATCAAATGCCAGTTTTTTATAAAGAATTACGTTAGCCACTGAGAGTTTTACAAAGATGAATAAGAAAATTCTTAACTGACCTTTAATCTAGCAGGGGATGCAGATAAGCAAATAAACTAGAATGCAATGAAATATGTTACAGCAGTGATTCTCAAAGCGTGGCCCCTGGACTAGCAGCATGTATATTACCTGGAACTTATTAGAATTCTCAGCTTTCACCCCAGACCTACTAAATCAGAAGTTTCAGGAACACGTGTCAGGAAGAAGTGAAGTGCTGCAGGGATGCAGAACAAAAGGACCATTCATGCCAGCTGAGTGGGATCAGAGGTGCCAAATGAGCTGGGCTTTGGTGGGCTATTTCAGTAGACAGAAATTCTCTAGGTAGTATCCCTTGAAATTTATTTGCTATACAGTCCACTAGAACTGCTTTTCTTTTTTTTTTAAAGTCTTTATTGGAGTATAATTGCTTTACAATGTTGTTAGTTTCTGCTGTATAACAAAGTGAATCAGCTATATGCATATGTATATCCCCATATCCCCTCCCTCTTGCGTCTCCTTCCCACCCTCCTTATCCCACCCCTCTAGGTGGTCGCAGAGCACCGAGCTGATCTCCCTGTGCTATGCGGCTGCTTCCCACCAGCTATCTGTTTTACATTTGGTAGTGTATATATGTCAATGTTACTCTCTCACTTCATCCCAGCTTACCCTTCCCCCTCCCCGTGTCCTCAAGTCCATTCTTTACATCTGTGTCTTTATTCCTGTCCTGCCCCTAGGTTCATCAGAACCATTTTTTTTTTTAGATTCCATATGTATGTGTTAGCATATGGTATTTGCTTTTCTTTTTCTGACTTACTTCACTCTGTATGACAGACTCTAGGTCCATCCACCTCACTACAAATAACTCAATTTCCTTTCTTTTTATGGCTGAGTAATAGTCCATTGTATATATGTGCCACATCTTCTTTATCCATTAATCTGTCGATGGACACTTAGGTTGCTTCCATGTCCTGGGTATTGTAAATAGTGCTGCAGTGAACATTGTAGTACATGACTCTTTTTGAATGATGGTTTTCTCAGGGCATATGCCCAGTAGTGAGATTGCTGGGTCATACGGTAGTTCTACTTTTAGTTTTTTAAGGAACCTCCATACTGTTCTCTGTAGTGGTTATATCAATTTACATTCCCACCAACGGTGCAAGAAGCTTCCCTTTTCTCCACACCCTCTCCAGTGTTTATTGTTTGTAGATTTTCTGATCATGGCCATTCTGACCAGTGTGAGGTGATACCACATCGTAGTTTTGATTTGCTTTTGTCTAATGATTAGTGATGTTGAGCATCTTTTCATGTGTTTGTTGGCAATCTGTTTATCTTCTTTGGAGAAATGTCTGTTTAGGTCTTCTGCCCATTTTTGGATTGGGTTGTTTGTTTTTTTGATATTGAGCTGCAAAGCTGCTTGTATACTTTGGAGATTAATCCTTTGTCAGTTGCTTTGTTTCCAAATATTATCTCCCATTCTGAGGGTTGTCTTTTGGTCCTGTTTATGGTTTCCTTTGCTGTGCAAAAGCTTTTAAGTTTCATTAGGTCCCATTTGTTTAGTTTGGTTTTTATTTCCATTTCTCTAGGAGGTGGGTCAAAAAGGATCTTGCTGTGATTTCTGTTGTACAGTGTTCTGCCTATGTTTTCCTCTAAGAGTTTGATAGTGTCTGGGCTTACATTTAGGTCTTTAATCCATTTTGAGTTTATTTTAGTGTATGGTGTTAGGAAGTGTTCTAATTTCATTCTTTCAATGTAGCTGTCCAGTTTTCCCAGCACCACGTATTGAAGAGGCTATCTTTTCTCCATGGTATATTCTTGCCTCCTTTATCAAAGATAAGGTGACCATATGTGTGTGGGTTTATCTCTGGGCTTTCTATCCTGTTCCATTGATCTATATTTCTGTTTTTGTGCCAGTACCATACTGTCTTGATTACTGTAGCTTTGTAGTATAGTCTGAAGTCTGGGAGCCTGATTCCTCCAGCTCCGTTTTTCTTCAAGATTGCTTTGGCTATTTGAGGTCTTTTGTGTTTCCATACATATTCTGAAATCTTTATTTCTAGTTCTGTGAAAAATGCCATTGGTAGTTTGATAGGGATTGCATTGAATCTGTAGATTGCTTTGGGTAGTATAGTCATTTTCACAATATTGTTTCTTCCAATCAAAGAACATGATATATCTCTCCGTCTGTATCATCTTTAATGTCTTTTATCAGTGTCTTATAGTTTTCTGCATACAGGTCTTTTGTCTCCTTAGGTAGGTTTATTCCTAGATATTTTATTCTTTTTGTTGCAGTGGTAAATGGGAGTGTTTCCTTAATTTCTCTTTCAGATTTTTCATCATTAGTGTATAGGAATGCCAGAGATTTCTGTGCATTAATTTTGTATCCTGCTACTCTACCAAATTCATTGATTAGCTCTAGTAGTTTTCTGGTAGCATCTTTAGGATTCTCTATGTATAGTATGTCATCTGAAAACAGTGACAGCTTTACTTCATCTTTTCCAATTTGGATTCCTTTTATTTCTGTTTCTTCTCTGATTGCTGTGGCTAAAACTTCCACAACTGTATTGAATAGTAGTGGTGAGAGTAGGCAACCTTGTCTTGTTCCTGATCCTAGAGGAAACGGTTTCAGTTTTCACCATTGAGGACGACATTGACTGTGGGTTTGTCATATATGGCCTTTAGTATGTTGAGGTAAATTCCCGCTAGGCCCTTTCTGAAGGGTTTTTATCATAAATAGGTGTTGAATTTTGTTGAAAGCTTTTTCTGCATCTATTGAGATGATCATATGGTTTTTATTCCTCAATTTGTTAATACAGTGTATCACATTGATTGATTTGCATATACTGAAGAATCCTTGCATTCCTGGGATAAACCCCACTTGATCATGGTGTATGATCCTTTTAATGTGCTGTTGGATTCTGTTTGCTAGTATTTTGTTGAGGATTTTTGCATCTGTGTTCATCAGATATATTGGCCTGTAGTTTTCTTTTTTTGTGACATCTTTGTATCGTTTTGGTATCTGGGTGATGTTGGCCTCGTAGAATGAGTTTGGGCGTGTTCCTCCCTCTTCTATATTTTGAAAGAGTTTGAGAAGGATAGGTGTTAGCTCTTGTGTAGATGTTTGATAGAATTCGCTTGTGAAGCCATCTGCTCCTGGACTTTGTTTGTTGGAAGATTTTTAATCACAGTTTCAATTTCAGTGCTTATGATTGGTCTGTTTATATTTTCTATTTCTTCCTGATTCAGTCTCAGAAGGTTGTGCTTTTGTAAGAATTTATCCATTTCTTCTAGGTTGTCCATTTTATTGGCATATAGTTGCTTATAGAAATCTCACATGATCCTTTGTATTTCTGCAGTGTCAGTTGTTACTTCTCCTTTTTTATTTCTAATTCTGTTGATTTGAGTCTTCTCTGTTTTTTTCTTGATGAGTCTGGCTAGTGGTTTATCAATTTTGTTTATTTTCTCAAAGAACTAGCTTTTAGTTTTATTGGTCTTTGCTATGTTTCCTTCATTTCTTTTTCATTTATTTCTGATCTGATCTTTATGATTTCTTTCCTTCTGCTAACTTTGGGGGTTTTTTGCTCTTCTTTCTCTAATTGCTTTAGGTGTAAGGTTAGGTTGTTTATTTGAGATGTTTCTTGTTTCTTAAGGTACGATTGTATTGCTATAAACTTCCCTCTTAGAACTGCTTTTGCTGCATCCCATAGGTTTGGGGTCATCGTGTTTTCATTGTCACTTGTTTCTAGGTATTTTTTGATTTCCTCTTTGATTTCTTCAGTGATCTCTTGGTTATTTAATAATATATTGTTTAGCCTCCATGTGTTTGTATTTTTTTACAGTTTTTTTCCTGTAATTGATATCTAGTCTCATAGCATTGTGGTTGAAAAAGATACTTGATAACGATTTCAATTTTCTTAAATTAACCAAGACTTGATTTGTGACCCAAGATATGATCTATCCTGGAGGATGTTCCATGAGCACTTGAGAAGAAAGTGTATTCTCTTGTTTTTGGATGGAATGTCCTATAAATGTCAATTAAGTCCATTTTTTTTAATGTGTCATTTAAAGCGTGTGTTTCGTCATTTATTTTCATTTTGGATGATCTGTCCATTGGTGAAAGTGGGGTATTAAAGTCCTCTACTATTTTTGTGTTACTGTGGATTTCCCCTTTTATTGCTGTTAGCATTTGCCTTATGTACTGAGGTGCTCCTATGTTGGGTGCATAAATATTTACAATTGTTATATCTTCTTCTTGACTGATCCCTTGATCATTACGTAGTGTCCTTTGTCTCTTGTAATAGTCTTTATTTTATTGTCTACTTTGTCTGATATGAGAATTGCTAGTCCAGCTTTCTTTTGATTTCCATTTGCATGGAATATCTTTTTCCATCCCCTCACTTTCAGTCTGTATGTGTCCCTAGGTTTGAAGTGGGTCTCTTGTAGATAGCATATATATCGGTCTTGTTTTTGTATCCATTCAGCCAGTCTGTGTCTTTTGGTTGGAGCATTTACTCTATTTACATTTAAGGTAATTATCGATATGTATGTTCCTACTCCCATTTTCTTAATTGTTTTGGGTTTGTTGTTGTAGGTCTTTTCCTTCTCTTGTGTTTCCTGCCTAGAGAAGTTCCTTTAGCATTTGTTGTAAAGCTGGTTTGGTGGTGCTGAATTCTCTTAGCTATTACTTGTCTGTAAAGCTTTGGATTTCTCTCTCAAATATGAATGAGATCCTTGCTGGGTAGAGTACTCTTGGTTGTAGGTTTTTCCCTTTCATCATTTTAAATATGTCCTGCCACTCCCTTCTGGCTTGCAGAGTTTCTGCTGAAAGCAGCTGTTAACCTTATGGGGATTCCCTTGTATGTTATTTGTTGTTTTTCCCTTGTGCTTTTAATATTTTTTCTTTGTATTTAATTTTTGATAGCTTGATTAATATGTGTCTCGGTGTGTTTCTCTTTGGGTTTATCCTGTATGGTGCTCTCTGTGCTTCCTGGACCTGATTGACTATTTCCTTTCCCATGTTAGGGAAGTTTTTGACCATAATCTCTTCAAATATTTTCTCATACCCTTTCTTTTTCTCTTCTTCTTCTGGGACCCCTATAATTTGAATGTTGGTATGGTTAATATTGTCCCAGAGGTCTCTGAGACTGTCCTCAATTCTTTTCATTCTTTTTTCTTTATTCTGCTCCCTGGCAGTATTTCCACCATTTTGTCTTCCAGCTCACCTATCTGTTCTTCTGCCTCAGTTATTCTGCTATTAATGCCTTCTAGAGTCTTTTTAATTCAGTAATTGTGTTGTTCATCACTGTTTGTTTGCTCTTTAGTTCTTCTAGGTACTTGTTAAATGTTTTTTGTTTTTTCTCCATTCTGTTTCTGAGATTTTGGTTCATGTTTGCTATCATTACTCTGAATTCTTTTTCAGGTAGGTTGCCTATTTCGTCTTCATTTTTTTGGTCTTGTAGGTTTTTACCTTGCTCCTTCATCTGTAAGATATTTTTTTTGTCGTTTCTTTTTTTTTTTTTGATGGGTGGTTCTGTGTTCCTGTCTTACTGGTTGTTTGGCCTCAGCCATCCAGCACTGGAGTTTGCAGGCAGTTGGATAGAGCTGGGTCTTGGTGCTGAGATGAGGACCTCCAGGAGGCCTCACTCCAATTGATATTCCCTGGGGTCTGAGGTTCTCTGTTAGTCCAGCAGTTTGGATTCGGAGTTCCCACCACATGAGCTCAGACCCAACCTCTGGCCTGGAAACCAAGATCCCACAAGCTTTGCGGTGTGGTTAAAAAAAAAAAGAAAAGAAAAAGAAAGAAAAAAAGGAGCAGTACAATATCAAAGAATAAAAAACAAAATAAAATTAGAAAGATTAAAAAATATATTAGGAAAAATAAAACTATAATTAACAACCAATCGCTGGGAGTTCCTCCTGTACCCTTAGCTGTCCATGGTCCCCCACCAGTGCCTGGTAAGTGCCCTAGTTGTGTGGAGACTCGAATTCCACATCCTCCTAGTACTCCACCCACTTGGAACCACTTTTTAATGTATTTTTGATTCATTAAAACATTTTGATTCATTTAAAAACATTTTGCATCTTAAAATTTTTCTGTCGCTCCCATTGCCTTACCATATGCGACAGAGTTCTTAGCATGACAGACTCAGGACTCTTTCAATTGAAAATGGCAGATACACAATTCAAAGTTCCTTAAATCAAGTGGCTCATGTGGCTGAGATGTTGACGGGCACTTGTGGAAGTGAAAGAAGTGCATCAGGAACCATGGCCTCAAGGACTGGGACGTAAATTCAGCATCTCTAGAACTCAGTCTCCTATTTACAGGCATACCTCGGAGATATTATGGATTCAGTTCTAAACCACCGCAATAAAGTGAATATTGCAATGAAGCAAGTCACACGATCTTTTCGGTTTTCCAATGCTTATTTAAGTATGTTTACATTATGCAACAGTCTATTAAGTGTGCAATGGCATTATGTCTTAAAGAAATCAATATACATACCTTAATTTAAAAATGCTTTATTACAAAAAATGCTAACCATCATCTAACAACACAGGGTTGCCACAAACCTTCAATTTGTTAAAAAAAAAATGCAACGTCTGTGAAGCTCAATAAAGCAAAGCACAATAAAACGAAGTATGCCTGTATATCTCATCTCTGCTTACTTGTCTTCTTTGAAGACTACTGGGCTCATTCTCTAAAAATGCAAACAAGCCTTCTCCACGTAGCAGATCCCTAAATCACAGGCAGCCCTTGCTTAGCCACCCAGCAGAAAAAGTGCACTTCTTTCTTTAAATGTCAATCTCCTGGAAGGTTTAACCCTGACTCTGCTTCTGAATGCTGTGTATCATTTAAGCCTCTGTTCCCCTAGATTGACCAGACCTGGATCAGATACTTGCTTCATGACAACAATAGCAACAAGGTCTGTTAAAGTAGCAAGAGGGAGGGGAACACTTGGTGGACAAACAAAACAAAAATAGAAGACACCTTCCTCAGTTACAGCATATGCAACCTTTCTCAGTCTATCCACAACCTTCTTTACAATCTTACTTCCCATTTTCCTGCAAACATATCCCAAAGTACAAGCAAGCTACAAAGTACTTGCTTTCCTTAGATATTATAGGTAATTTCATATAGCCAAGGCTTTATTTAATTTTACTGCCTGGCAAACATTTTCTATTATCTGCCTACTGATTACTTAATCTACTAGTCATATAATAGCAAAGATAAAGTTAATCTTTTCTGTAAAACATTTTCCTGCCTCAGGCAAAAGCCATTACTTGTTTATAAGAATTCAAACAGGACTTTTTACAGGTAAGTCACCTCTGTACAGACTTTGTATTACATTACTATTTTTATGGGAAGTTGTTTACATACCTTTTTTATTAGATTGTGAACTCTAAGAGCTAAGCCTATGCATTTTTCTAATCTCTAATTCCTAGCACATAGCAAGGTTTCTGACATACAGTAAGCAAGTATAAAGTATTTGAGTGAAATGAGTAATGAACGAATGAGCAAATGAAAATCCATTAGGAATTAGGTGGATAATCATGTCTGGCAAGGTATCAAATTTGTGATGGAAAGTAATCAAACAGAAGTTGGAAACATTAGCTAAAGCCAGACTGAGGGGGCCTTATAAATCATGTTAAGGAGTTAATATTTTTCTTCTGTAAGCAAAGTTAGTAGTGTGGGGAGGATAGAAATATAAGTTCTGCATGAAGAAGAAAAATTATAATATCCACGTGAAAGGTGTATTGGGAAGGTGGAAATCTAAAAATAAAGATGTTGGTTGCACATCTTTTCCTGTAGTCTCCTTTTATGACAAAGGAATAACAGACTTGCGTGGTTTGGGTGAAGCAGTGCCCTTGTTGGCACACATTTTTCAGATATGTTATTGCCTGAATCCACTCCCATCATGATGACACCATTTTAAACAGTGTTTGCAAAGTCAGTCCAAACCACTGATTTGAACTACTTTCAGAAGCAGAATATTGCAAAATATTTGGGAAATTGAGTATCATAGTATTTGCTTACTAAAATATCTATTCTTATTTCATCTGTGTATCTAATTTATAATAATAATAGCTAATATTTACGTTGTAGAAACTGTTCAGAATGCTTTATGAGGATTTCCTCAGTTTATTCTCAGGGCAACCCTTGTAAAGTAGACCTTCCCATTTTATAGATAAGGAAACTGGAGCTCAGAGAGCAGAGGTTAAGAGATTTTCCCAACATCATACAGCTAGTAAGAGACAAAGCTGGAATTCTAATCCAGGAAGTCTGTCTCCAGGGCCAAGCTCTTCATCAGTGTGCTGGATACATTGATATTAGTCACATGTCTACAGACTGCTCTGCTGTGGATTAAGCCTCTGCCCTTCACAGTCTCGCAACCTCGCAGGGTCAGGTAGGCCAGTGTACAGTCACGTTCAGGTCTCATTATGGGCATTGTGTCTGCATTTCAGTGTTGTCTTTTTTTAGGAGTTCTATGCAAGTGGAACTCTGCACTACATTTCCTATTAACAGAGAAAATAGAAAGCATAAGAACTGGGAGGTCTTTCCAAGAGAGGAGATGGCTTTGTAGACAACTTCGGGTAGATGTTGTCACAATGAGTATAAAAGTCAGTAAGGAGATGTGAGTTAGAAAGGGACCTGTAGGGAACCTGTAATCAAATAGTCTCAATTTTCACAATAGAGCTGTCTTCTGAATAGTTGCTTATTTCTGACTCCAAGTTACTCTAAAAAGATTTTAAGACAGGTGTTGACTAGCTCTAATAAGAGTGAATCTTAACTACATAAAAATAAATGTTAGCAAATATTGTAACTGCTACAAGTTCATTGGAGGTATGGCCTCCGCCACTGGGTGTAGAGCCAACAGTGAACTGGCAACATGAGTAGTATTTTGGGCATTGTGTTGACTTAGGTTAGTGTAGCTAAATTCCTTCAATCTACTTCGAAGTAGAACTTCTGCATAGACCAGTGACTTTGTCCCTTTACTAACTTGACAGTGAGATCAGTTCTGAGAGGGACTTCCCTAGTCTTTAGATAGTGGTGCAGAGTGAATCTGCTCAGCAGGTAAAATCTTTGCTTCATTAATGAACTTGTGACAGTGACTCCAGTTCTGCCCACCTGGAGCTGCTACAGTGCGATCACATTCAGACAGGAGAACATGCACAGCTTATCCTTCAAAAACTGTCAGATACACCGTATCTGTCAGGTATCAGGTCATTTTTCTACAGAATTAGCATCTGCCTGCCGCAGCATTTACCGTGGGCCTTGGTGCTTTCTTTAGGTAATTCCTTTGGAATTACATACTTTTCATGACTAAAGTTACTCACTGACAGGTGATACAAATTTTGCAATAGGGAAAACAATGTTCATTGCAAGTTTCAGGTTTTTTCTTAAACACTATGCCAGCATAATGAATAATAAAATCCAAGTTAGGAGAGGAAAAATAAATTGATACACTCCAATTTGTGCTAGAGCCATCAAGAGCAGTTGTCAGGATCTCTTCATACCTCCACATTCAGTGACATCATGTTGGTAGCTTGAAATCAGCCATGGTGGGAGTATTTACACTGTAGAAATTGGCAAATGCTACAAATCAGAGCTCTCCCCACTCCACCAACCCAGAAAGCTGGTTGGCATACCACTGGCACTGAATTTCCATTAGTTGATTAACATCAAGATGTGGATAATTAGGGTAAAGGCATATTTCTCCTTACATATCTCTTTTCAAAGAAGAAATATTTCCTTTGTCTTCTTGGAAGGCATTATGAAGCATTATCCACCCCACTTTTTTTTTTGAGTGGAGAAAACCTACTAAAATGCCCCGTTCTTTTTTTCAAAATTATTTTTATTTACTTAGGACAAGAAGTATAACAGTTAAAATATTTAATAATTTATTTTGATTAGTAGGATACTCTTCCAAACATTTCAAACTGCAAAAGACTTATGTGACAGCCATAGAATTGTAAATTACCAAAGAGCATTAGCTGCCTTCTTTGATTATACAACCTTCCTACACATACTTATTGCGAGCCCCTGTTTGTCAATTTAGTATGGGTAACTCATTGGGAATTGGTGTGACATGGCTGTCAATTCTCTATGTTCCACCTCACTGATTGCCACACTTTTGGGACACCTTTGGATGTGACATAAATAAAACCAATGGTCATTATCAGGGTGTATGTTCAAAATTCCTACCAAAGATTTACCATTATTTCTCCATTCTTCCATTTGGTTCTCACCATTTCTTTCCTTCTCTTACCTTCTTTCCTTCTTTCCTTTCTTACCTCAGTCTTCTTTGTTCTCTTAAAAGGGAAGAGGTGGAAACAATTTAGAGGTCAGAAATTAAAATGCCTCCAGGGGTCAGACAGGCACTTAAGTGGACAGGTGTGAGACTATGGGCTGCTATCAGACTAGAGAATGGAAAAAAATGCCTACCCCAGGAGCAGTGACATTCAGAGTTCTGGAAAACACTTCAGGCCAAACACAGACTCTTCTGAGAAAGCCTCTGTTAGCAGTCTCATTCTTCAGCTGAAGAAATTAAGTACTAGTGACCCTTCCACAATAATAGAAGCAGTTATCAGAAACTTGAGAAAAGCAACTAATCCAGCCTTCTTGGGATTTTACCACTTGGTCTGTCTTCCCTCTTGCTCTTATCCAATCCTTTCCAGTACTTGAGTGCCTGCTGTATCCAAAGCACTGTTTAAATTTCTGAAATTTCAAAGGGGAGTGGGACCTATCTTTGCCCTGGAGGAACTCCAGTTTTAGTGGGGGAAAGGCACCAGAAGAGATTATCACAGTCCATTTGATAAGAAGTGTGGAAGAGGTTTGAAAAGACTGTTAATGCAGGCATTGAGTTGCTTAACTGATGTTGCCTAGGGATTGGGAAAAAATGTTGACTGGAGAGTCACATTTAAGGAGCTGGTAAAGGAAGAGTAGCTGTTTGAATGTCCCGCTCAGTCTTTAGCTCATCATGCTATCACTAGTTCATCTCTATCCTTTTTCAACATAGTCATTAAAAATATGAATTCACAAAACTCTGAAAAGTTGTCTTCCTAAACTCCTATTGTTTGTTAACCATTTGCTTATGAGAAAGCCTTATAAACTTGCTGACTTAATGTTATCGCCACAATCTGATTAACAACTGTTTCTCAGACTCACAGACTTAGAGAACCAATTTATGGTTATGGGAGAAAGGGTGGAGGGGAGGGATAAATTGGGAGTTTGGGATTGAAACTGTTATATTTAAGGTAGATAACCAACAAGGACCTACTGTATAGCACAGGGAATTCTCCTCAATATTCTGTAATAACCTAAATGGAAAAAGAATTTGAAAAAGACTAGATACATGTATATGTATAACTGAATCACTTTGCTGTACACCTGAAACTAACACAACGGTGTTAATCAACTATGCTCCAATATAAATGAAAAGTTATAAAACACACAACTGTTTCTGCATTGTAAAGACCACTCCAGAATTTGCCATTTTGTTTAGGATAATAGGACAAAATGACAAAACATTACTATAAAACATTATGAAATATACTCCTTTTTATTAATTATATTTTATGCCAGTTGAAGAGGAAAAGCAATTGGTAATGCATTTCTCCTGCAAGTGACTTAAACTTCACTCTTTCCTATATGTGTCATAGTGTAGTAAATGTATTTTAATGAATGTGTAATATAGTTGTTTGTACTAAAATTTATGATGTCTTAAAAGAAACTTCCATTGTCACTTATGATAAATCTAGCTAAGGTGGGGAGTGGTCAGAGGAAGCAAACTACATTTAGAAAGAAAAGCTATAATTATCAGCCTTAATCCTGTTGAGCCTCTGGGTTAAGGGCAAGTTTTTTGGTAATATCAATACCAACTACTTTCTGGAAAAATAATATCTCCGTGTAAATTTTTAATATATTCAATTATATCTATCTACTCCTGTACAATAAAACATGTCATTGTGTTCCTGAATTTCATTTCTTATGTATATCTGGATATCAAACTTCAGAACTTTGCTGAATCTGAATTTCCTTAATTATGCTTTTCATTCTATTTACCTTTGCTCAGTTATCCCTTATTCTAAATACTCCTAACAGAAAAGGATTTATCTGGTCTATGTCTCTGCATAATCCTATTTAGTTATTTAAATAATTAAGAATTAGTAATTAAATGAGAGTCTAATTTCCCTTATTATCAAATAAGTATTTTCCTTTTTTGTAAGACTATAGATTTAAAAGCAGGCCAGAACTTATTTTTTTTTAACATCTTTATTGGAGTATAATTGCTTTACAATGGTGTGTTAGTTTCTTCTTTATAACAAAGTGAATCAGTTATACATATGTTCCCATATCTCTTCCCTCTTGTGTCTCCCTCCCTCCCACCCTTCCTAGCTAGGTCA
Organism: Stenella coeruleoalba; assembly: GCF_951394435.1. Classification (NCBI taxonomy): domain Eukaryota; kingdom Metazoa; phylum Chordata; class Mammalia; order Artiodactyla; family Delphinidae; genus Stenella; species Stenella coeruleoalba. Next base: position 75,118,193 of record NC_137157.1, read on the forward strand.
CAAACCACCTAGCTGATCTCCCTGTGCTATGCGGCTACTTCCCACTAGCTATCTATTTTACGTTTGGTAGTGTATATATTTTTTAAAACCATAATCTAAATATGTGGTTATTTACTTCTAGAAAATAGTTTAACATAAACTAGAAGAATGTTAGCTGAGACAGTGTAAACAACACAGAAACCTGATAGAAGTATCCAGATAGTTCAGTCTGGAGAATGACTTTTCCAGAAATAAAAAGTTGAATTATCAACTTCATCCTCAGTTATTTGGTTAATTATTGAAACTCTTAACATTTGATGTATAAACATAACCAATATAAAGTCCATAAATAATGGAATTGGCAGTATTTCTAGTCATATTACTCTGTTGGTCATAATCACATTTTATACATTGAATATTTTAGATATACAAACAAATGTGGCTTAATGAGTTAAATTATTATTTTTTTTTTTAATTTATTTTTGGCTGCATTGGGTCTTTGTTGCTGTGCGCAGGCTTTCTCTAGTTGCAGTGAGTGGGGTCTACTCTTCGTTGTGGTGTGCAGGCTTCTCATTTCAGTGGCTTCACTTGTTACGAAGCATGGGCTCTAGGCAGGTGGGCTTCAGGAGCTGTGGCGCACAGGCTCAGTAGTTGTGGCTCGAGGGCTCTAGAGCACAGGCTCAGTAGTTGTAGAGCATGGGCTTAGTTGCTCCGCAGCGTGTGGGATCTTCCTGGACCAGGGCTCGAACCAGTGTCCCCTGCATTGGCAGGCGGATTCTTAACCACTGCGCCACCAGGGAAGCCCTAATGAGTTAAATTATTGTGTAAGTTTCTCTTTCAGTAATTTTAAAAGGTATAAGTGATTTTTAAAAATAACTGTTTTATAAACTAAGCCTCAGGGGTTTTAGGTCATTTTTAAATCTGTCAACAATAATTAACTTGTTAAAGCAGACACATCAAACAAACGAAGCAAATATGGCCATGATTACCTGGTCACCCCTGTCTGGTCTCCCTGAGTCCAATGTTTTAAAGAATATTTGTCTCATTAGAAATGTTAAGCAGCCCCCTTGCAAAGGTCCCCACTCTTCAGAGTAAATTTTCCACTATCTTATTCGTGTCCTTAGCAGGTGGGCCCAGATTAAAAGTTGTACTTCACAGAAATTGTATGACATTTCAGTTTGCCAAAGAAATTCTTCATTCTTACCAACCAGTTCATAAATATCATTTGTCTACTTTGGGTCCAGCCCCCCGGGATAATTGTTAAAAGAAAACACATGAATAGGGATAATATGGAGGAAGAAGAATCAGCGAAGGAAACAGAAGAATAATTTTTATTATATCAAGAGGACTGTATTTGCTTGTTTTTCTGCATCAGTTAGTTTATGAGATGAGTCTTGAACAGAAAATGAAATTGCCAAGAATGTCTTTATCAGAGATTTTTTTTTTTGACTGTATCAGTATGGGTTTATTGAATTGTTTCTTCAAGATTAGATTCAAGTCAAACTTTTTAATAAGAAGAGTCGGGGGTGATGCTGTGTACTTCTGTTGGGTGTCATGGTATCCTTGTGGCCTATTGTCCATGATGTCAAGCTTGATCACTTGGTCAAGGGTGATCTGGCAGTTCTCTCCACAAAGGTCCCGTCTCCCTCTGCAACAGATAATATCTGCAGCGCTAGGCTGAAACCAAGTGTGTATTTTTGTCAGAGATTTTTTTTAAAGCATCCTCATGTTTAAAAATTCTGTGTGGGGCTTCCCTGGTGGCGCAGTGGTTGAGAGTCTGCCTGCCGATGCAGGGGACACGGGTTCGTGCCCCGGTCTGGGAGGATCCCACATGCCGCGGAGCAGCTGGGCCCGTGAGCCATGGCCGCTGAGCCTGTGCGTCCAGAGCCTGTGCTCCGCAACGGGAGGGACCACAACAGTGAGAGGCCCGCGTACAGGGGGAAAAAAAAAAATTCTGTGTGTATCTTAAATTGAAGGTAGTGTCTTATTAACTGTATCTTATGACACTCGAAGTCATTTTCCAAAAAATATTAATACTGTCATAGAACTACTGTTAAATGTTTTAAAATTCTTCATCAAAAAAAAGTGAGTTGATATATTTGGATAAAGCCACTGATGACTTTATTGCTATCCTGTGGTTAAAGTTTATGCCGTCATGGACCTTGAGGGTATTACACTAAGTGAAATAAGTCAGATGGAGAAAGACAAATACTGTATGATTTCACTCATATGTGGAAAATGATTTCACTCCTATAAAAAACAGTCAAAAAATCAAAATAAGTAAACAAACCAAACCTAGCAAAATAAACACATAGATACAAAGAACAGAGTAGTGCTTACGAGAGGGGAAGGGGGCAGGGGAGGGTTAAATGGATAAAGGAGATCAACTGTATGGTGAAGGATGAAAACAGTTCTTGGTGGTGAGCACGCTGTAGTGTATACAGAAGTAGAAATATCAGGCTGTACACATGAAATTTGTATAATATTATAAACCAATGTTACCGCAATAAAAAATAAATTTTAAAAAACATATGCCTATCTTGGAGATACAGGCTGTCTGAGCACCATATTCTAGAGTAGAATACTACTCTAGATCTTAAGCATCTTCATCTGTCCTAGTCTAGCATCCCAAACTTCTCCTTTAGGTGTTAAGAATGTCTACTCAAGTTCCAGTGGCTCCTGGGCATATTTTTAAAATTAGTTTGCTGTTATAATTCATTTAAAATGGAATTTGACATTCTACCTTGAACAGCCTGCTAAGTCAAGGGGAAATGACTCTTGCTGACCAACCAGATGATTTCTGGCTGAACTCTTTTTTTTTTTTTTCATGAAGCTATTTATTCTTGTTATTAAAAGTTGGACTCAAGTAATCCTGGTTATTCTGGAAAAAGCACCTTGTTGTAGGGATCATTTAATCATCCTTTTCGACAGTCACCCCTCCGTGAAGCACCTTTCTTCTCTGACGTTAACGTATGAAAGTAGAGTTGTGGAAACAATGGTATATACGAGGCCATGGTTATAAGAAGAAGAAAATAGTAGTCAAAAGAGACATTGTATTTATTGGGAAGTCTTATTGAGAACATTCTTGTTTTCTTCACATATGGTAAGGCAGCGTATATTGTAAGAAGTTCACCAGCAACTCCAACAGGATATAAGATGGTAAAAAAAAATTATATTGGTTTTACACTGTAACGAGCCACACCATAAAGATTCTTGAACTCACTTGGACCCCAGCCACAAGCACAGAAGTAGGTACAATTCCAATTAAACAGTGGACTACCTCAAGCAAGGCAGATGTCTGGAAAAATTTAAATGTCTTCTGAATACTTTTATACAAACCTTTGTGTGTTCCTTTTTCCATATAAAAACGTACCATGGCAATAGCTAGTACCAGCCACCCCGCAGGCATAGCAATGTTGTAGAAGGTGAGCCAGGCGGTGGCCAGCAAGCCCCGGCGCCTCCTCTTGCCCGCGGCCTCTCTCTCCTCGCCGGCCTCCCTCTCTCGCCGGCCTCCGAGGCGCCGCCGTTGGTGCCGTCCTCCTCGCTGGACGCCATGGTGGCCGTGCAGCGGGGGACGTGGACGAGAGGGGCAGGGGAGCGGGAGGGGGCCCGGCCGTCAGGCGCCCCATGTGCCGCGCGCAGGGGTCTCTGAACTGACTCTTCAGCATACTTTTGGAAGACCTGAAAATGTAGGAAAGCAGAACTAAAGGATTTTTAAGGATAGATTTTCTCTTCCTACACCTTCTAGTTTCTTGATGTGTAATAGATGCTAGCACATCTTTATTAAGTTGATGTTCCTTGTCCTGGAAGGAACAAGACGTGTAGGTTGTACAGCTTTGTTCTATTCCCAACGTTGCTTCCTTTTGCAGAATGAACAGCTGACTTTGGCTGATGTTTGCGGATACCTGCAGGATCTGATGTTGACTCAGAATAACAGACAAACCCTTCTTTTGACCTAGAGTTTTTGTTCCTCTGCCAGTTCAAATGAGGCTCCTCTTTTGTTCTGTGCAACCACAAACTGCCTCTGCTGTTTTCTCTAGGTTAATCACAGACAAGGCCCAACTGTTTGATATGTATCAGCTGAGAGTTAAACAAAAACCCAGACCTAAATCTCAAATAACCAGAGGAAGAAGGATGCCTCCTTATCAGCTAATGTCTTATCAAGTACCTATTGGGTCTTTGAATGGACTTGGACCAAGCACTTAATTGACTGGTACCACTTGGGATATAATTTATAACACATGGTATTAGGAAGCCTATAATTATTGATGAAAATGAAGATACAGCCACAATTTTTTAAAAACCACTGTGGTGCTCACTATCTCAGTATGCTGGTTAGACCTTTAAGACAGGTCACATTAATACACATGTAAATTGTATGTTAGTAGGAAACCACCTATTATCAGTAGAAATAGCCCCATTTTTTAATAAAAATCTCTGTATCTTAGAATTACTTGTTGGTGAAATGTCTTGAAAAGATTCACTCCTGCCTTATTATTGCCGGCCATTCTCATGCCCTGGTAACTAACTATAGCCTTTTACTTTAAACATTTCGTATTAGCTCATCATTTCACCAGGCCAGTTGTCCATACCCCAAGTTTGGACATTCTGTGTTATAACAAACTTCCTTCCAGTGCTGGCAGACTAGCTGTATTTGACAACATGCCTGCACGTAGCCCCACACAGATAACTTTTTATGGAAGAGGCATTAAAAATCCCATTAGAAGCAGGTAATTCTGACTTTAAACAACAGTCATAGGTCAGGGTTCTGAATGAGATTCTAGCACACCCTAATTTAAGGAATTTTGTAAAAACATAATATTTGCAAGGTATCTATAATAATGTCTAGCACACATACTAAATTGCAGTTATTCTTATCATTTGACACCGTTCACTCTTTGGTTTGCCATACAAATTTAAGATTTAGTCACACTGTCCTTAATCTTAACAAAGACCGTTCTTTATTTTAATTCTAGCAAGGTCCAGGGTGTTTGGTTTTCTTTTCTCCTTTTCATTGTGACACTCAGGAATGTGTGAGATAAATGGTCCTGGAGAGAGTCAGGAATCACTGATTTGCTTTCAGATCAATCACCTGAAGCCTCCTAAATATGTGAAGTTTTGTTCAGAGACATACAGAGGTTCAGATTCTATTTTTTCTCACCCTTTATAAGTCATATTAGCAGAAAAATTCTTCTTAATATCAAACACAAGCCACAGTTCGCGCTGGTATCCTCCCACTCAGGGCCAGTGAAGGTGAAGAGCTCTGAAACAGTCCTGCTTTTATGTTTAGAGTAGTTCACATCCTTCTTTACCCACCTCCTCCCGAGGCCCCAACCCCTAGTCCCAAGGACCTGGTATTTAAATTTCAGTATACAACAGTGTGCAGTTCTAATTTCCTAAAAGGTACTCACATATTTACTCAGACTTCTGCTAGATTATACCAGGGGAAATAGACTCATTTAATCAAATTCAAACCATAGACACTGAATTAAACATTTCCAATATGTTCATTGGTAACTCTGATAATCAACTTTTATTGAGTACTGTGGTTTTTATGCTCTTTCTTTTTTACTTTTCAACAAGATAATTGTTTTGATATATTTCATGTATAGTTTTGAGATAGTTTTCCAGATTAAACCTCTATTGGGCTGCATATAGGAAACAGTGATAGATAAATGTTTCTCGGGACTCAGGAGATACAGTGTAAAAGGATCAATTCTGCCTAAGATTGGCCATGTTAATTCTCTGATTCCAAAAAACTTATGTATTAGCTGTTAAAAAATACTTTAAGATGAATATATCATTTTCTAATAATTTCTGATTATTTTCAGAGTGGTACAATAACAAATTCCTTTCTGACTAGTGACCTCTATTCATGGATGTATTGCTATAAAATAATCCACCCTTATCATTCATATTTCTGGGTAGTTGAGTAAGGTAGGAACTATTTTTGATATGCAGGAGCAAATACTGAAGCAGTGGGGTTCCATGCACTTTCTGTCAGCAAAGGTATCAACTGTCAGGAACCACTGATAAGTCCCATTTCAAGCCAGTAGAGTCTGGATAATACCAGACTACAAGACAACAGTTAGTGTGTGTGAACTGGCAGTACTGCCAAATTGAATTACCATTCTCACCCAAAATAAACAGACTTGAAGTTAAACAAAGCTGAGTCATCCATCTGCAAGGTATGTAGTGGGCTTAGCTAGGGAGAGAGACCTTTTGATTTGTCAAAGCAATTTTAAAACTACTGCCATCTCTCAAAGCCAGATGTTGAAAAGGTCAAAGGGAGCTTTAAAATATGATAACGCTATCTTGGAGTTGGGGGACATGTGGTACTTGCTAAACAAATGGCAGACTGAATGAATGTTAGGTAAGGTTTGCTCTACTCTGGAGCCGCCCTTAGCACAGAATAAAGAACAGCTCTCCTATCCTGACTTCACCAGTAATTTAATCTCACCAGGAAAAGTAACTTAAACTCTTTGGTCCTCAGTTTCTCCATGTGTAAAATAAGGAGACCGTAAAAGATGCTTTTTCAGTTTTGTCAAGCTTCTTAAGATCCCATGACCATAAAGGGCTCAGAAAGTAGATAGAGGATCTTGGTTCAAATAATCATTTCTTGAAAAAAAAACTGTAGGAAAAATGGTTTTATTTACAGCTTTTGAGCCTATTCATTATCTTTTTTTTTTAATGGACTAAGTGTGAAAGTCTTTCAGGTACAGTGAAAAATAGGACGGGAATAATTACATTAGAAACCTCAAATGAGAACCAAAGTCACAGAAGGGATTTTGTTAAAATCAGAAACTCATTGTGTCAATTCAGCAACCACTAAATTATTAGCATATCCTTAGTTTTAGGTGTATTTGTCTTATCTCCTCAACTATTAGGTTGGATTATGAAATTGCATTTTCATGGGTTAGAAACAGTCAAGTATTATAGATGTGATCTCCCTGGGAGCAGGATGCAATGCTGGATACTCCTCCCTTGTTCCCTGCAGTTCTTGATATAATGCTGGGCACATTTGTTCTTTGACAAAATGTATTGAAAACAGTATTTGGGAACAGAAACTTTTTAAAATCACTTAGTGTAATATATTATTTTAAAGAAGAAGAAAATGCTACCCCCAAATTTCTCAGAATTGTAGTTCTTTTGATGTTCAGAGTCACACTGAGACATTATACGCAAAAACAGTATGCTTTGTGAGCCACAGAACTTCAGTTGAAAATTTTCACTTTTTAGCACGCTAACTATATATCTAAGTTAAATATCCTGTTTAATGGCCATTTATAAATTCAAACACTACCACTGGTCAGTTTTGTAAAATAGAATAAAAGGATGTTATCTGCAGTGTAAGTACAGCACACTGTCGAATTCTTTTCCTTAAGGTGCATAGTAAATGTACAGATAGTCATAGGCAACTGTTTTGTAATGTATTACATTTCTAATCTGTTATTCCTAACCTATTATAAATCTTTGCAGAGATAGAAAAATTGAATTTTTCTAATCTGTAAAATGATGCCAACTTCAACAAATAGGCATTCTAAATAAAATTTTTAAAAAGGAGCAAACTAAAAAAAAAAAAAAAAAAGAATATACTTTGAATGTTCTACCTACCAGTGAAAGGAACTGGTCTGATAAAATTTATAGGAATAGTTCTTAGCAAGTGAAATTAACAAAAGGGAATAAGGGTGGTTCTCAAAATTCTAAAAACCTGAATGCATTGTTCTTTTGCCATTCTTGTTGATGGAGTTGTTAACATTTTTGGAAAACAAAATTTTTTAAATAGTTAATGCCGACAAGAAGAACTTAATGCAAAGGAACATAGTAACAGTAATACCAGAATATAAACATGATGTGAATCTGAAATATAATCCCTACATGTATTACTTTGCTGTGTTTGATAAGCTTCAGTCTCTATAAGAAAGCAACTTGCACTTGTAGATTTAATCACTGTTTATAGAAAGGTGTCATGGCTTAGCCAAATTAGAAATAGAGGGCTTCCCTGGTGGTGCAATGGTTAGGAATCTGCCTGCCAATGCAGGGGACACGGGTTCAATCCCTGGTCCAGGAAGATCCCACATGCTGCGGAGCAGCTAGGCCCACACACCGCAATTACTGAAGCCCATGCTCCACTACAAGAGAAGCCACCTCAGTGAGAAGCCCTCACACCACAGTGAAGACCCAATGCAGCCAAAAATAAAATAAATAAATAGATAAATTTATTTTTAAAAAATAGACTAATTGCAAAGATGTTTATAGATCATGCTTTTAACTTAGGTCTTACACAGTGTAAAACTACATTTTTCGTGACATCACTCTGCCATTTTAATTATAGAATTATCACATTTTAGATCATTTGGTTTAATATTTGTCAATAACAGTTTATGCTGAAACCCACAAAACCTCCAAATAATATAGTCTAACACCCTGTATTTACAAATGAGGAAACTGAAGCCCAGAGAATTTAAGTAGCTTTAAGTTACTTAGAATTAAGGCATGGCACAAGTTGGGACTTGGACATGTGTATTGCTATGGCTAATGTGCCATTTGTTCTCCTTTTAACTGCAAAATGTTTTCCTCATATATTTATACCCTCTCCAAAATGGTGTAAAGATTAAATAAATAATGCTCTGACCTTGGTGCTTGGAATGAAGTAGACAGAAGACTTTTATTGACATAATAATGTGTTATGAATATATTTACAAGTTGTGTCTAGATTTGATGACCATAGGCAGTTGATGATTTATTGACCCCAGGACAAGTCTGTCATACTTTGACAAATTTGACAGTTTTCCGAACGCTTGGAAGAAACTTTGAAACAAAAACCTATTAGATACACTGCCTGTCTTATGATTGATCGTTTATTTGTTTGTTTGTTTGTTTTTCCTGATAGAAACATGAGTTCAGCTGGCCCTGAAGGGAGGAAAGTGATGAGAAGGTGTGATGGACTGATTGACTCACTGGTCCATTATGTCAGAGGAACCATTGCAGATTACCAGCCAGATGACAAGGTGATACAAGAATTAGATGTCTCTCATATTGAATTACTTATTTTGTCTTAGTAAGACTCTTCAGAGTATTCTTGAAGTAGCTGTTTGGGTTTGGCTTTATTTATTAACTGATTTGCTGAGCTTAAGATTTCCCATACATGCTCATAAATATTAATATCTATCTAGCCTCATTTTTTTTTCTACTTTCCAGATCCAAATTTCTAACTGTTTAACAACTCTGGATATTTGAAAGGAGCCCAAATGCTACATATTCAGCAGTGAAATTCATCTCTTCCCTCATCTCTGAACTTACTCCTCTGTATAAACCTTCTTAATAATTATTACCATCTACCAAATGAAAATAGAAACCTGAGTAATGTTGGACTTCCTCTCTTCCCTCACATCCCACATCCATTGGACAACAAATCTTGTGCATTTTACTTCTGAAATGCTCTTTAGTTTAACCAGTCCTCTTTAATGCTACTACTGCTGTCATAGTTTGTGCATCTTTTATACTGATTATTGTAGTCGACTGGTCTCTATAAGCAATATCTCCTCCTATTTTCCAAGTCCACGCTACTAAACAATGTACCTAAAATCTAAAATCATTCTGAACACTCTTTAAAAGTAAACTAGGACTGCTCCTCAATGTTTTAAAACATTCAGCCTCTACTTCTTAGCGTTGTGCTCATGACCATTTATGATTTAGCCCTAGCCTTTCTAGCTGTACTCATTTCACTCCCCCAGCCACCCTGCAGTCCAAGCGCACCCTGTTGCATCCAATTAACCTTGTAAGATCTAAAGCCTAAGAGGTCCTGTGGTATAACACTTGCAAAGGGATATCTATATGTATATGATCAATATTCATGTCCTGTTTTCTCAGGCCACAGAGAACTGTGTGTGCATTCTTCATAACCTCTCCTACCAGCTGGAGGCAGAGCTCCCAGAGAAATATTCCCAGAGTATCTATCTTCAAAGCCGGAATATCCAGGCTGACAACAACAAAAGTATTGGGTGTTTTGGCAGTAGAAGCAGGAAAGTAAAAGAGGTATGTTGGGGGAGGCCTTTGAAAGTATAAGTGTGTGTGTGTGTTTCTGAGTACTTAGTGTATGTCAGGCTCCATTTTCAGTTTTTTTAAGCCTTATATCTACCCTATGAGGTATGTATTATTAATACCCTCGTTTACTGATGAGGAAACAGAGGGTACAGAAAGGTTAATTCAGAATAATTCAAGTTAGTGGAGGAGATGGAATTGAATCCCAGGTAATCTGGCCCCAGATTTACACTATTAGCCATCAAACCATACTGCTCTATGCCCTGCAGGTTAGGAAGTAAGCTTAATGCCACATGGCCAGTGGCATAGCATTGTTTTAACATTAAAAGCAGCCCTGACATTCAGCTTTAAACATTCTAAAAACAAACTTTTACATCCGAAAAGCAAACCCCATACATAGGAAGGACTGCTGTCCAGACTGGCATTTCATGAAATAGAAGGAATGTGATCTCTCCTACTCCTCAAGAGTATCACGGTGTATGTGAACTTGGAGGACGACTGGTAAATTTAGAATCCTGATGCTATCCTGGACAACTTCACAAGACTCTGAGGGAAGAGGCCTGTTTTTCTTATCTTCAGAGTGGATGTGACTAATTTAGCTTTTAGCTTAACAGCAGCCTGAAAACTATTCTAGAACAGTCAATGCTTAATTCTCTGCATTCTCTCTCGCTGTGAAATGTAAAGTTGTGAGTATGGGGTATTGTGAGAGAGAAATAGTCATTATGGGCTAAAAGTTAAATGATTGTGAATCATACATATTTGCTTTTTCATTTTTATTTTAAGGGCTTCTTATTATGCTAATTATTAGTCTCCCTAGACAAGACAGTACTTCTGGTCTCTTGGTTTGGGTGTGGAATTATAGAAATGACTTGAAGGCATTAATTTTGGATTTCATCGTGTGTGTGGTTAGCAATACCAGGACATGCCAATGCCAGAGGAAAAGAGCAACCCCAAGGGCGTGGAGTGGCTGTGGCACTCCATCGTGATACGGATGTATTTGTCCTTGATTGCCAAGAGTGTCCGAAACTACACTCAAGAAGCATCTTTGGGAGCTCTCCAGAATCTCACGGCAGGAAGTGGACCAGTGAGTATCATGCTTACTTTTAAAAATAATGGCATTGTAGACACACCTACATTAAGTTCAGAAATGACAGTGAAGTAAGAACATAAGTTTTCTCGCTTCAATCAAGACAGTTCTCAGGAATTGCCAGAGAGAGTTCGGCTTTGCAGGACTTTCAGCCTCAGCTTCTGCAAACCCAGGTCAGACTGCGAGTGAAAGACTCATTGGTATTTATGAGTATCAGTCAGAACTCTTTCTGTTACAAGTCTCAGAATCCTACCTGAACTGGCTTAGGCAAAAGAGAGGAATTTCTTGATGCATATAAATGAAGAGTCCAGGGTGGGTTTTCCTTCTGTCATGGTGGGACATAGGTGCCCAGCAATTGTATTTGTGATTCTCTATCTCTGGACTCTGTTTTCCTCTGTTGGTTTCATTCTCAAAGGCTAGCCTCATATTACGGCAAAGATAGCCACCAGTGATTTCAGGCTTACCTCTTATCCAGCTCAGTGTCTCCACAGGAAAAGAAACTACTACTATTTTCCCAATAGCTCTGTTAAGATCTGGGGGAATGAGTCTCACTTGCCCATTTCCAAACCAGTACGTGTGGCCAGGAGCCTGTAATGTTCTAATTGGCCAAGTCTGGGTTATGTGCTCACATGTGAATTTCAGGGGCAGGGGTTTCAGTGAGCGAGGGTCACTACCACTTGTACCACATGGAGTGGCTCCCTAATGGAAAGTCAGAGTGTTGTTACCAAAAGGAAGGATGAACGCTAGAAGGCAGAGACAACACATGTCCACTGCAGTTGGAAAGGCTATCTGTGCTTTTGTGTCCCAGAAAGTCAACTATAAAATAAAGAGTTACTTCTCTTTCCAGATGTACTTTATACCAGCAAAATCAAAATATTAAAAAGAGTAAAAACTTACAAGGTCCTGTGATAAACCATAATGGAAAAAAATATGAAAAAGAATGTATATATATTTATAACTGAATCACTTTGCTGTACAGAAATTAATACAACATTGTAAATCAACTATACTCCAATAAAATAATTTTTTTAATTACTTTAGAAAAGAGTAAAAAGTTGTTCCTTTCCCCATGTATTTTACAGCTTGCAACATAATAAAGGATTCTATAAATATTTAATTATTTGAACTAAGCTTGTATTCTTTGCCTTGATCATAAAATGATTAAACTCTCCCCAAGTAGTTCACTCTATGGCCAGTCTAATTATCCACCATCATAGAGGAAAGCACTCTTGTTGATAACAAAAATATTATTTATTCTTTACTTGAGAAACCATGTTCATTCTTTAATGAACCATGTTCATTCTTTGCTCAGTTTTGAATTGTGAAATACTAAAACCAGTATTTCTCTAATTTTAGCACCGTGGTTAAGAATACAACCCAATTTTAATCTCTTTGAAATTCTTCAGAATGTACTTGTGCGCAAAGAGAAAGAAATGGGGAGTGACCAGGGAGCCCTGACAGACAGAAAGACATAATTTATTGTCTTATCTTCCCATTTCCCCATGCTTGGTTTCCCAAAACCATTTCTTTCATTTTCCCAAACTACAGAAGCCCTCTTATTAACTGACTACCAGCCAACTTAATAGAAAAGGTCAGAAATTAAATTGCTGTATCTGTATGTATTTAAGCTCACTGTGCTCTGAGGATGGTTCAATATGAGCTAACCCTTTAAGCTTGGATTTTAGCCTCTTCCACTCCAGAATCTTTCATGGAATCCAAACTATCCAGAGGTGTTTCCATGTTTCTGTCAATACAGGAATATTTGCCACCCAACATACAAGAATATGCCATTCTGAATATGTAGTTTATTCAGACTACATAATTCCTTTATTCATTTATCAAACAAACAGTATTTGAGCACCTTCTACATAAAAGGCACTAGCCTAGTGCTAAATATATGGTGGTGAATAAGACAAAATCCCTGTGTTTGGTAATAATCTAGCTGGGAAAAAGAAATAAACAAACAGAAATCTAAGAGTTCCAAGTCCAAAAGGAATCCAAGCAATGGATTTTAAATCATACCTAACCTTAGACCAGTCCAGTCCCCTGAAAGGAGACCTACACTAAACTGGTATTAATCCATACTCAAGGCTATTAGAGTTGATCTTGACTAGAGATTTATAGGAGAAAATCATTAGCAGCATGGGACAATGATATGAGGACCCTTTGTTCTTTTAAGTTACAAGATGCTTTTTATTAAAATTTTGACTTACATGTATATTTTTTCTAATTATTACTTTCCCTAATTTTGCTATGTTTAGATGGTGTGATAAAAAAATGCCTGGCTTTGTAATTTCTAAAAGGAATCACTGAATAGAAAAACATGAAAAGCAGACCATTAAACATAGTTCCAAAAAATACCCAGTCCATTCACCTGTGTTCATAACTGAGACAGCACTGAGCATTGATGGCCATGTGCCTTAGATGACAAAGAACCTGAACTGGACTGAATAGCTTCTAAACGATAAATTCTATAATTTTAGTATAAAATTATGGCAGTAATTTCTTGCTGGTAAGAATACCTTAATGTAAACTTTATTAGTTCAGGTATAATGGTCATTATTTTTTAAATGATACCAAAAAAACACAAAATAATAAATAAGGAAAGGGGATGGGTTGATAAAATTTACCCATTTAGCAAATTCTCTAAGGATAGTGTAAAGTATAAAGTATAAAGTACAGTATAAATAACTCCTGGGAGTGTAATGTACAGCATTGTGACTATAGTTAACAATATTGTATTGTATATTTGAAAGTTGCTAAAATAGTGGATCTTAAAAGGTCTTATCACAAGAAGGAAAAAAAATTTGTGACTATGTGTGATGATGGATGTTATCTAAATTTATTGTGATAATTATTTTACAATATATCAACTCATTATGTTGTATATACATGTAAAATTAAACATTCATTGTACAAGTTAAAAATCATTGAAATAAACAGTTTTCAAGTTTCTAAAACACTTTAAAGGCACTTAATTTGATGTCCAATGAAAAAAAACCAAAATGTGTTCCCTGTCTCACACCTTACACACAAATCAGCTCCAACAGCAATGAGATTTAAATGTGGAAGGTAAAACAATAAAGCTTCTAAATGATAACATAGAATATCTTCCTGACCTGGAATAGGGTAAGATTTCTTAACAGTAGACATAAAAAGCACATAAAGTCAATATTTTATAAATTGACTACATTAAAATTATTAACAAGCTATCAAAAGACAGTAAAAAGGCAAAGCACAGAGGAGGAAAAGATTTTTGTAACATATATAAGTAACAAAGTTGGTATCTAGGAAATAAAAGAAAACTCATCGATTTAACAATAAAAAGATAGACAACTCAATAGAAAAATGGACAAGAGATTTGAACAGGCACTTCACAAAACATAATGTATATATGGCCATTAAACATTTGAAAAGGCGCTCAACCTCAGGGCAATATGAACTAGAAGTGCTGTTTGTAAATAACTAACAGTCATTCTCACAAATTCCCTAAAGCTGGAATATGAAATCTCTATTTGGTAAATCTGATTGTTTATTTTCCTTAATGAGCAAATTCTAAAGACCATTCCACATCAGCCTCTCCCATTTCCCTCAATGAATCAGAATTCTGTGATCATTTTTATATACTAGGCCTTGAGATGACAAAGAAAACGCTATGAGAGAGATAGAGCTGGACGACATTGACTCAGAAGAGCAGAGCTTTTGCATATGAGGAAAGATAATCACTTAGATGGGCCATTGGGAAGAGAGAGGGATGCTAAATCTACCTCCATGTCCAAGGAGGAGTTGTACAGAATGGCTGCAGGTGAAGGATTCTTCCCAGAGGAAAGAAAAGAGTCTAATGGAATGTTCTGCAAATTAGTGAAAGACAAAGTGTAACTTTGGAACAAACATTGCAAAATAGTGGTTATTAAACTTCTTTGAGTCGTGGACACTTTGAGTATCTAATAAAAGTTATGGACTCTTTCCCTGAAAAAGATTACTATAAACACAAAAATAATTTTAAGGACCTCCTGTTCCCTCCCTGAAACCTATCCTGGATCCTGTATTAAGAACCCCTTTTTTAGACAGTACGGTGGAGAATGTAAGGAGGGCGCTGTGCAGGAGGTAGGGGAAGCAAGCAGAGTTTAGATAAACAGAGAAGATAGACACCCTGAAGAATGGTCAAGAATACACGGATTTTTGGCATGGTAGCCTCATGTTAGCTTCAAATAAAAATATATAAAGTTGCAGACACAAGCTAAGGTCTTAGTATTGTTGGACGTTTGCTGATGCTAGGAAGGGCCTAGTTGGTACTCAGACCCTGTGAAAGTAGGTGACCAGCCTAATTCCAAACAAGATTTGCCTCTGGTGGACCTAGACCTGGACCAGCAACTTACCCATGCAGCCTCTGATACAGAGAATAGAGTTACAGTTAATCTGACTAGCCATACATTCCTTCCTTTAAAAGCCCATTATCTCTTTCAGAATAAACTAGCTTTTTAGAAATGAATAAGTTTATTAAATATGTAAAATGCCAAAATTTGAACAAGACAAACAGAGAAGATGAATAAGCCAACAACCAGTAAATACATTGAAATAGTAATCAAAGACATCTCCCTTTAAAATTTTTCTCAGCTCAGTTGGCTTTAGAGCTAAGTTCTACCAGACCCCCAAAGTTGAAATTATTCTTATATTACACAAATAGTTCAAGAAAATAGAAAAAGGGAAAAAAACTTACCCACTAAATTTTATGACATTAGTGTAACTGTGATTGTAAAACGTCCTTTTCCTTTCACAATGATGAACTGAAAATGTGAATAAAAAGATTATGATAAAAAAGAAAGGAAAGGGAAAGACAGACCCATTTTATTTATAACCAGATGCAAAAAACATAATAGCTAACCAAATCCAGTGTTATATTTAAAAATACTGAATAAACTGTCTGTATCCAGTAATTAAATTGAAAACCTAATAAGAATTTAAAGAAAGTATCTCTAGCTTTTAAAACATCTCGCTCAATCTCTAGTAATCTACAGAAATTAAGAAATTTTAACCATGAAGTAAAATACAATAGTATTTATAGAATATGTCTCACAAAACAGATGCCAGCATCAGTAGCTCAGACAGTTGTCCAGAAAGAAAATGGCCTTCAGCACACACGAAAGATGCTGCATGTTGGTGATCCAAGTGTGAAAAAGACTGCCGTCTCTCTGCTGAGGAATTTGTCTCGGAATCTTTCTCTGCAGAATGAAATTGGTAAGTCAGTATAAGTGTCTAGATGTAAAGTGTATATATTGAAAATACAAATGCAATAAAACATTGTCCTTATCACATTCTTTTTACAATGATGAGCTGAAAATGTGAATAAAGAGCAAAATGTGATAAATACAACTGGTTTTTGTGTACCCAGACATCAAGCGTTGGCTTTCGCACTGGTCTCAAATAGGATTTTTCTTAATATCCAGCTTTGTTTTTGTTCTAATTACTACCAAAGAGAAATTTTAGACCGTACTAATAATTAATGAGATAGGTAATATATTTGATATTTCCCAGCCCTCAGCTATGCCATCCAGTGAAGTCTTTTTAAGCCATGTCTTTCAGAATGTTCTCTGTGTGGCCTGCTTAAGCACCAGTCTTCTGAAACATTAAAGAAACACACACACACAGCGGTTGTTCACCTCAGAACCTTGGCCATTGTTGTACTAGAAAAAAATGGTATGGTTGGACAGATAATCACAAGAAGAAGGAATCATGAATATAACAGATTTGGCATAGGTTTTAGAATAAATATGATGAAACACACTTGCCCCTTTTTTTCTAAGTCCGTATTATTGACAAAGATGATAACTATGTTACACTTCCAAATAACATTTTTCATTCATTTTCTTTATACCTGAAAATGTGTTTTGAATTAAGTCATAAACTATAAAATTAGATAATAGGAAGATAATGCTAAAATTACTCATGCTTTCTAATGCTCCATAAATTAGTCATTTCTGACAATTTAAAACTCAGTTTTTCAAAAATTCCACTAAATTTTTTTTTGTTTTTTTAATGGATTGGATTATTTTGAAATCTACACACACACACACACACACTGACACAGTGCCAAAAGGTCTGTGGTTATGTTTTAACAATGTCATTTTCAAAAACAGCCAATAGCACAACATGGAACAGGAGGTTTCATAGAATGCCTTTGTGCCCATTATGAACGTAGAGGGCCTGGAAATTTTTCAGTGAATCTGAAAGAAACCTTGCCAAAGGCACTGTCTCAAAATTATGAAAGTGTTCTTCTCATTGTCTTTCATGGACTTTTGTGCTGCACTTCAATCAGGTGTATTATCCTTTGGCTTATTTCTTCTCAAATGAAATGTTACGTCCATCTTTAGAGCATAGCTGATGAGAAGAACTGCGCTCTGCACACTGTGCCTATGCCTTCAGGGCAGAAATGCTGTTGTCTCAAGTTCCACAGTCCTCCAACTGTTGGAACAATACAGCTGTAGCCCCACAATTTATATAAGGTGATTTCACTGATCAACCTCCCCATGATTGTTTTAAGGACAATCGTGAGAAGAGGCTTCAGCAAGATAAATGCAATTTTTGAATTCCAAATTGGCTTTATGTCAAATATGTAATTTGAGTAAAAGTACTTGTATTAATTCAGGGTATTAATAGCCAGGAATAAATGAAAATCAGTTTGAAATACAAGCTTTGTGTTTTTCATGAGAGATTTCTAGGCCAAGTAAAACTTCCCATGGGCTGACCTGGAATGAAGTCATCACATTTCACTTAGATTTAACAGAAATAAACTTGAAACATATTTTCTTAAAAACTTGAAGATAGGCAACTTAGCATGGTGACAGAGTAACAGGTCTCATGCAGAAGACATTGGTCTGCATCCTATAATGTTACTTTGCCACATGTCACCTTGGATAGTCATTTAACTGCCCTAAACCGAATGAAATTAGTAATCACTACAGAACAGTGTTTTTCCAGGGATCAGATAACATAATGTATGTGCAAGCACCAGCATTAACTAAAATCTCCTTCAATAATATGACATTGAGCTATAACCCTCCAATATCATGATAGGGCCTTTGATTTTATATTTCACTATTAAAGATCTAACTTTGTCTCAAAGTGAATGTATTTACTCAGGCCCTCAGGGTGTGTGTGTGTGTGTGTGTGTGAGTAGAGAGACGGAATGACCCCTCCTTTACTGTACTGTAGTGTTTAACTTTGTCTATGTAAACAGTTATACTACTCTTCTAAGAAAAACAAACATGATATAAAATGTTAGAGATTCTAACTTCTCTTAATTCTCACTCCTCCTCAGACATAACCCAAAGTTTCAACCGTAAAATTGATCTGTAGGATTGAACATTTTTGTTGGTCATACTGAGGGAGGAGAGGTGGAACTCTCTCAGCAGGGATCAGTCTCAGTGTGGGCAGCCTGGTCTCAGCCAGCCATTGATGCACCCTGCAGAGAGATCAGTTGTACATTTTCTGTTGTGATTGTCTCACACTTGTTTTCATGCTGTCGACCTAAATTCAGCAAAAGGAAAATTCAGGTTCTCAAGGCCTTTCATTCTGTGGTTTAACTTAGTAAGAGGAGGAAGCCTTCTGGTAGTTACTCACATCTGTGGAGAGCTTACTATGTGCCGGGAACTGTGATACAGTTAGCACATGGTAACTCATTTAATCCCTCAAAACAGTCCTGTGAAGTAAATACTATTATTATTCCATTTTACAAATTGGGAAAATGCAGCATAAAGAGGTTAAGTAACTTACCCAGACCACACAGCCATGAAGTGGCAGAGACAAGACTAAAATTAAAAAAGTGTAACTTCAAAGACTGAGCTCTGAGCTCCTAACACTATGCCAAGATGCTTAGACAACAGTGAAAAAGGAAGTGTTCAGGCCTTTGAGCAGAAGGTATGTCTTTCCTGTCAATCAGGTCCAGGTGTTATCAAAGGAAGACATATGGTTCCGTTCCTTTTATTGAGTACCTCTCTATTTTAGGCATAGTGATCGATGCTGGAAATCCAGAAATGAATACAATAATTGTCCTCAAGCAACTCATGGCTCCATTTGGAATTCAGACAGGCACATAGCTAATTACAGTCTGGTATCAGAGAGAGAAGTGCAGTTCAAGGTGTCACATAAACTCAGATGAAGAAAATAAAATTAGGCAGAAGTATTTGTACAAAGCAATAGAAGCATGCTCTCTATCTTTCAAGGAGAGTCCAAAGTAGTTACAGGAAAAAAAAGCATACATGGAAAGAACTTTTGCAAAATATCAAGTATAAATTCATATTGCCTGAAATATATACCATAGGACAAAGTATAATGACATCATCAAATATTAATACCTCTCTTGTTACTACAGAAAAAGCTAAATGAAAACCCTATAACCAAGATTTTATATATGTAGTGAAAAAATAAATTTTAAAGTTTCTTTACCTTTTTTTTTTAATAACGGTTATTTACGTATTAAAGAAACTTTGGGCAGTACAGATAATTTTTTTTTAATATTTTTAAGTCACCACTAATACTATTGTAGAAGAACAAGGGCTGTTACTGTTTTAGTGTATTTCTTCTCAGATTTCTTGTATATGTGTTTATCCTTTAAGTATACCGGTTATTTTCACATAGAATATTAACAAATATTTTCTTGTTATTATACATGCTTCATAGATATGTTTTGGGGTGCATAATATTCTTTGCAGATGTGCTTTAGTTAATCATATTCATATTATTGGGATGTTTAGGCTTTGTAAAATTTTTTATGATATATATAATACTATAATAAAGATCTCTGCTTTTACCATTTTTAAAGTGATGTCTTCAGGATGAATTCTCAAAAGTGGAAATACTGAATCAAAAAATGTGAAAATTTAAAAAAAATTTTGACATTTCTGCCAAATTGCTTTCTGGAAAGATCTCCAGTACACTGAGCACAAAGTATCATCTTTTTAAAAATCTTTTTTTTTTTTTTTTTTTTTTTTGGTAAATTGAGTATTAAAATGGTTACATCCTTCCATACATTTGTTAGCCAAATGTTTCTTCTTAAATGTTATTGGGATCTTGAGGTTAAGAAACAATCTTTTTAATCAAGTGTTCTTTTTTTCTTTCATTTGTAGCCAGAGAAACTCTACCTGATTTGGTTTCCATAATTCCCAACACAGTCCCAAGTACTGATCTTCTCATTGAAACTACAGCCTCTGCCTGTTACACATTGAACAATATAATCCAAAATAGTTACCAGAATGCACGGGATCTTCTAAACACTGGGGGCCTGCAGAAAATTATGACCATAAGCACAGGTGACACGTAAGTCCTTTAGCATCTGCCTGTCAGCGTCTCCCCTTTCCCCACCACCACTCTCATATGTAAATAATGCAGTTGTGAATGTCCAGGCATTGAGTACCATGGGCAACATGGCCAAAAAATAAGATTGTAAAGCCGGACCGGATCATCTGTTCCAGTCCTTGGTGATCAGGCAAGTGAAAGCTGAATCCTCTAAGCCAAGTAGTTGCTCATTCTCTTCTAAAATATCCAGAAATAGTAAAACTCCATAGCTTATCTGGGTCGTGCATTCCAGCATTTTATTGACCTAATTAATTGTTTCCCAGAATCACAGCTGTGATTTAAAAAGAGAAGAAAGTAAGCAAATTGGAGTCCTATGGACAAGGAATGCCCTTTTCCTCACTTAAATATGTGAAGCAGGTGTCACCCGTAATAGCATGAGGAGGGGAAGTAGGAGGCAGCGTAACAAGAAATCCTTGCTTTCTCAGTTTTCTTTATCACATCTCTTCCATCTCTTATTCTCTTTTGAAGTAGAAGGTTTAATGCATGTAAGTCATCCCACATCCTTGTGTCTGTGTCTTCAAATATTCCCCATTTTAAAAATAAAAGGTGAAGAAGAGAATGAAAAACATTGTGTAACCAAATTATTACTGTTAGTTAACTCAGAGTGATGGGATCCCAAGGGGGTATGAAGAGTATTATTTTTTTCTCTTTATATGACTCTGAATTGTTTGACTTGTTAAATAAAGTTAGTTTTGTAAATAACCAAAAAAGAAAACAAATGTTATTATAGGCCAGTTCTAATGAGTTGCAAAGCAAACAGACTTGACCTGTAGTAGACAAATGTGTGCTTGGCTGTGCAGAGGCTAGCATAGGGATCTGTGGTATCCCGAATGAGCACAACCCTTCCCCCCACAGCCCCGCCCAATTTAGGCCCCTTGTGCTCTGCAGTTCCCCTTTGGCAAAGCTCACATGGAAGGAGGACTACATTCAGAGTCACATGATTAAAAGGAGCCCTAGTTAGAATGTCCATTTCCCAAAAGCAGGGAATATTTACCTGCTCCCAAGTAGCAGTTGCTCAGCCTTTGTGGAAAGTATGAATTATTGCTGCAAAGCAGAAACGACTATTCCAAGTTGTCATCCAAACTTCTAACCAAATCTCTATAAGACAGTATGACTTTAATTATTTGAGTATTCAGATGTAAGAAGCACATGGGAATACACCATCACTTTTGGAAATTTCTTGTAGCTTAGAAAATTACAGGGTGTGCTATTCTGTTATTTTTCATTGCACTGAGTGTCCCATTTGTAAGCCAGTCCTCATATGCCCTGTCTCCAAAAAGAAAAAAAAAATTCAACAAGGAACTCCTACCAGTTGGGTCTACTGTCTCTTCCTTGCTAGAGTGTTGTACAGCTAACCCATAATTTATGGGCTAGCCTGATAACCACTCACCATTTACATTTCATCTTTGAATAAATGAGTTCCAAGCAACCAACTTAATGAACAAACTTCATGACTATAACACCCTTGCAATTTAAGAACTTACAATTTTAAATATTAGAGATCCACAGTTTTCATGGATTTATTAGTACTTCAGTTATTAGCAAGTGATTCTGAAAAGTCCCTGAGGTACTAAAAAAAAATCTGTAAGGTGCTAATTTTACTTACCCTCCTTACACTGCTGGTATGAAAGGCAAGGTCTTTTAGCTATTAAATGAACCCAGCATGGGCTTCTTCATACAGCTTTGCATTCTCTGTTCTTGGTTGCATGCTTACAAACTCCTGTGATAGGAAAAATAAAATCTTTGTTTCTTTGTTAAAAGAAAAAATGCAGCCATGTGCTAATTCAAGTGATGGAAGAGAGAGAAACCTAAGAAAGCACTGATCCTTAGCCAGAAACAAGAAGTTTGAGACAAATTTAAAAGCAGAACATCAAAAACATATACAAATAATAATAATAAAGTTTAAAAAAAAAGTACATATAATAATAATAAAGTTTAAAAAAAAAGTAAGGGGACTTCCCTGGTAGTCCAGTATTAAGACTCCAAGCTTCCAATGCAGGGGGCTCACGTTCGATCCCTAGTCGGGGAACTAAGATCCCACATGCTGCACAGTGTGGCCAAAAAAAAAAGTAAGTACAATGTCAAATTCAGTGCGGACTTGGATTTATAACAGGAACACACTTTCCATTTGCTATATACAAAAACATAAATTTTGAAACTGTATTAAAATAACAGCTGCTCCAGTAAGAATTTATTAATTTGAAAAAGGTACATAATCCCTACATTCATGGAGTCACTAAGTCTAAGAGTTACACATATTTTTCAATCATACTTTCATGCGTTTGTACTATATAAATATGCGTTATAAATATACAAGTATTTTCTAAAAATATGTAATATAAATGTACAAATATAAATTTTATGCTATAAATAAATTCAAGAAATTATAAAACTCTAAGAATACATGCCTTATAAATATCAGGAATTTGCTTTATAAACTATTTGTTAGCACTTTGCTAGTGGTTTGAAAAGATTTTTAAAAAAACAAAAGCACCAACGTGGCCCCTGGCCTCCTAAAGCTCACCATCTAATCTCTTGTCATGGTGAGTGGCCTGACTTAATGGATGGCTCCTGAGTGACAGCAATTGAAGAAGATTTACAGAACGTCCAAAGACAGCATCCAGAAGCCTCATACTTTCTCACTGATCTCCGAAAAATGTCCTTTTCTTCTTTTCAGCTGTGCTTCCAACAAAGCAAGTAAAGCTGCTTCTGTTCTCCTATATTCTCTGTGGACCCACACGGAGCTCCATAATGCCTACAAGAAGGTAAGAATGCTAAAAAGAGCCAGATAATAATGTCCCGCTTGACTTGACCCTGGTGAGAAGTCACTAAAAACTGCATTTTCTTGTGTGAAAATGTTGTTAACCTTTCACATTTCTGTTTGCTTATTCAAAGGCTCAGTTTAAGAAGACAGATTTTGTCAACAGCCGGACTGCCAAAGCCTACCACTCCCTGAAAGACTGAGGAACATGAAAAAGTGCTCTCAGAAATATGAACCTCATCATTCTCAGTCACAAAAAGCCCCAAAGGAAAACACCTATTTTTCTACTTCCCAGCCCAATAAACTTCAAAAAAGCGTGTCCTGTTGCTGTCCTTTTCTATATCCATGGTCCCCAGGATCCAGAAAACAAATAATCAAAATATAATTTTATTAGTTCTCCAGAGGACATTTGCAAGTTTGCCACCAGTGGATACTGGCAACAGGCTCGATTTTACCCTCTACAAATAGTGGTCTTTTTGATCACGGCTGACGGTGTATGTCCTACTGGAATCGAAATGTGAATTCATGTGGAATGGACGTTAACAGACTAAATAAGGAAGGAAGCTGCTGTATTACTAGGATTTTAAAAGTTTGATTTACATTTATATTCCTTTTCTGGTTTCCATGTTTTGTCACTCACGTTGTCATGCACGTTGCTTCACCATTGAGCCATGAGTGTCTTGTTCTGCAGTGTTGAAACAGAATGGAAACAACAAGAAATATTTGTGGGGTTATCCAGGTGAAAATGTAATGACAAAATTACTTGTTTGTTTACTTTGTGCTTGTTTTTATCCTCTTGAATTTTTTCTCTGATTTTCAATGAACTTAAGAAATTTAGGTCACAGAACATGCATGACCATAAGGAAAAGAAATTGAAAGGAAGTGATCATAGCAAATTTAAAAGTCTTTTCTACAGAGAAAGTCAACTATGGTTATGAAATTCAGTGTTCCCTCAAAATACTGAATAAGTAGGATTTTTACTTAAGGAAATACTTCACCTATATTAACACCATTAAATGCAAATCTCTTCTGACAGTAGCATTCAGTGTAATCTATTTCCTGGACTTCTTCAGCCACTGCTATGGGCTGGTGGAAGAATGGACTCTACTGTTTGGCTACAAAAGAAACCTAGGCCTCTCAGACTACTGGACCAGCCAGGGCCCTGAAAACACAGCTCATTTTAATGAAGTACATTATCAACCAGCCCTACTTGGCCCAACATTTAAAAAATAGAACCACTAAACTCATGTGACCTTCCTTAGGCCATTATTTTAAGTCAAGGAAAAGCTAGAAAAAAAATGAAGTTATGTTGAGGAAAAATGTGTCTAGGCCGTCCAGAAATGATACGAGAAATACTAATGTTTTAAAGTTGACAGCATCATCTATTGAAGTGAGTCTATATTAAGTGTTATTTTAACTGGGCTGTGATTAATAACATTCAGATAGAATTAATCTTCTTAACTATAATTCTGTTATATTTTGCTTTTTAAAAAAAAAATCTGACAATATCTGTTGTAAGAAAGTAAGAAGGAAAAAAATCCTTCAGCTCCTTTTGGCCAGAAAAGTGTAATAGGAAATAAATTGTCACTTTCAATTTGAATGTGTACTTAAGTGTTTATTATATTTGTTTTGTTTTGGTTTTATTGGCCAGACAGCTTGTGGGATCTTAGCTTCCCAACCAGGGATTGAACCCGAGCCTACGGCAGTGAAAGCACCAAGTCTTAACTACTGGACCACCAGGGAATTCCCAAAGTCTTTATTATATTTGGAACTTAAAATTTTTTCAATTTCAAAAGCTCAGTGAAGAAGACTTAGGTTACTAACCTAGTTCAAAATGAAATTATTTAGATACCAATTTTTAAAATACTGAAGAAAGAAATTATATCCCTTTTATCAGAATTCTGATGATAAGCATTTGGAGTATATTTATTCCTCCAGAGAATTAATGTATATTCAAGAAGTTTCTGTGTTTTTAAGACATTAGTAGAGCCTTCAATAATACTAAACACAAAATGAGGCAAAAATAACATTGCCTGCCTTGGTATCTGTGAGTATCTGATTTATTTGTGTATCTTGGTGTATGTGGTATGATTGACATGACATAAATTCAACTTTAATTACTAAGGATTTAATACTTTGTAATTGCTGTATTTCTTCCCTAATTAGTCCTAAATTCTTTACCAAGAAACACTTCCTATAAGAAAGATGGGACTAGCTAGCGACTAAAACATGTAAAAATGGAGAGACATACAAATCTAGGTATTGCTAGATTTCAGTAAATTGAGTGGGTCTGTGACCATGAAAAGATAGACTATGCTTGATCCCCATGTCCTGCTTTGTCCCTTTGTTTACAAAAACCTCACTTCTTTACTTCTATGAACACTTCTGAGGGAGGTCCTTATGCAGTTGAATATCACTTTTATTTTTTTTATAAATTTATTTATATTTCTTTTTGGCTGTGTTGGGTCTTCGTTGCTGTGCACAGGCTTTCTCTAGTTGCGGCGAGCACGGGCTACTCTTTGTTGCAGTGCGCGGGCTTCTCATTGTGGTGTCTTCTCTTGTTGCAGAGCACAGGCTCTAGGTGCGTGGGCTTCAGCAGTTGTGGCCCTTGGGCTCAGTAGTTGTGGCTCACAGGCTTAGTTGCTCCGCAGCATGTGGGATCCTCCCGGACCAGGGCTCAAACCCATGTCCCCTGCATTGGCAGGCGGATTCTTGACCACTGTGCCACCAGGGAAGCACCCTGAATATCACTTTTGATCACAGGTCTATACACAAAGCTTTTTTTCTTTTCTATGTGTCCCAGACTGTACCCATGTCATCAAAGGAACAAAGGGACTGAGCTGGGACTCTGCATGCATTTATGTTAAGAGATCTAAAGGCCTTGCTGCCTTGTCAAGAATTCTTAACCATCTTCTGGAATATGGGAGGTTGCTGCCCTGGATTTCTATCAAATGAAAAATTTTATACCAGATGGAAAAAACCCAAAGGGTTGTCTGATAAGATAAAGAGGGGATTAACATGTCAAATGGGAAAATAAGCAGCATGAGTAGATAAACCACTTTAAAACCAATTTTATCACCCTATGAAGAAGCAATTCCTTAGAAGAAAATGCTGGGGGAGAAATATATACACACACACACATATATATATGTTTAAATATATAAATAATATGTATGTTTTAATATATATTGAAACGTGTATATATATATGTAATTTATATACTATAGTTACAAATGAAATTTCCTCTGAATAAAATATATAATGAAGGCACTGCATTGGAATGAGCAGGACTTCGGTATGTGTGTACTTTGAACAAAATTGCAGAAGCCTTGAATCACAGAATCTGAGGATTAGGAGGGAATTTAGAAGGCATCTGGTCAAGTCCTCTTTAGAGTATCTTCTTGTATCATAAACGACTCAGTTCTTATTAAAGTAACAGAAGAAAAACATGCAATCATTCATTCAACTAATGCCTAACATGACCCTGTAACTGGCCTATCTTCAGATTCAGTAACTGTTGCATTTTAAAGTATTCATTGTGGAAGTGAAAATAGATTAAAAAGGAAACAAACTCTTCAAAACAAAACTCGGCTTTAGATTTAATGTTTTATTTATAGTGGAAATGACAGTTTCATCTCTTATGAAATAAACTTCAACCCTTTAAGAACTGTAACTAAAAGGAAAACTTTTTTTTTTTGAGGTACGCAGGCCTCTCACTGCCGTGGCCTCTCCCGTTGCGGAGCACAGGCTCCAGACGCTCAGGCTCAGCGGCCATGGCTCACGGGCCCAGCCGCTCCGCGGCATGTGGGATCTTCCCGGACCGGGGCACGAACCCCTGTCCCCTGCATCGGCAGGCGGACTCTCAACCACTGCGCCACCAGGGAAGCCTGGAAAACTGTCTTTTTTTATGATCTATTCAGAAAGAGAGACCAAAATGCCACACATTGGCATAGAAGTTGTTTGAAATATGTTAAGGGAAAGCATTTTGAAAGTCATAGGGAGACACAAAGAACCCAGCAATATCCAGCCTGGAAGAAGGGTGTTGTGTTATCTGTCTTTAAATATCTGAGAGACCATGGTGTAGAAGATGACATAGTCTTCCTGACAGAGTAGAAGACAGACCAGGGTGAGTAGGCAGAGGCTTGTGTGACTGGCTTTGACTGAACCAGAGTGGACATATGTTGAGCACTTCTCACAGCCTCCTCATGAGGTATGTACTTCTTTTTCTTTCTTTCTTTTTTTTTTTTTTAATACATTTTACACATGAAAATAACCTGAAGCAGAGAAAGGTTAGGTCACATTCCAAAGCTGCATAGCTAGAAAGAGGGGCCATGTAAACCCAGGTGGGATGGCTTCTCTCTGGGTTCCCCGGGAGCCAAGAATGCAAGACTCAGGTCTCCGTGCTAGGGAAACGTGGGGCTCTCTTTGGCTTGTCTCTTGGCAAGTTAAGAGGATAGTCTGACATAATGGTTAAGAGGATTGATTCTAGGACCAGCCAGCCTGAACTCAAATTGTGACTGTTCTACTTACTGTGACTGTTCTACTAAGGGTTAGGGTTAAGGTTAGGGTTAGTTGGGGGAAATTTCTCACTTCTCAGATAGGTTGGTTCAATTAAAAGCCCGACCTTCCCCCTAGCCATGCATTTTGTACACCCACACATACACATACTGATTCATCCCTCAGAAGGCCAGGTAGAAATGAGAAAAATAAATATGGCCCAGACAAGTGTTGCTGAAAGTCTGTTCTTCAGAACACAAGATCTTTGGGAGTATTTATAAGTGTTATGTGAAAAGAAATATCCCATACTTGAAGTCTGAAAAGGGCTGAGTTATACAAATATTGAAAGAATCTGGATTACAAGACTTCTCACAGCCCTTAATATGCAGCGTACATTGTGAAATCTCCAAAAAGGGCTAGAGTATGTTGCATGTCACAAACCTTTGGTTCAATCAATGAACCTAGATGATTCTTGAAGCTGTGCTTCTGTTGTAAACACTGTGACCAGCAGTGATGTGAGCCATAGTCAAGAGGAAAAAAGGCATTTATCTTGTTCACAGTCTAGCCCAATTCATCTTGCTAAAACCTGAACTACTAGTAAACCATACCTGGGCTTAGTCATCATTTAGTAAAATCTGAAAATCAGCGACTTCAATAGATTTAGGACTAGTTCCTGAACATTTTATCTCATTCCCACCTGGAGTGCTGCATCTGTGGATGAGAAGGTAACTCAGGAGGTACGTATTAGCTCAGAGAAGCAGGTTGAGACAGCAACAGACATTCTTACATCTGGCTGATCAGACCTCTTCATAAATCCCACTTCAAGAAGCAGTTAAATCTCTCCGGAGCCTGAATTTTGCTTGTAAGCTGCTAACACACATCTGGCAAGGAATAAAAATCAAGTCCAAATTGTTGCAGATTTTCTTAGAACCATTGCAGTATGTTCTTCCCAGTAACAGTGTTTTGGGTGTTTTCTTGTTTTGGAAAGGAAGTTAAGGGTATCCATTTTCAATTAGGATATCTTTCAACATACATGTATTGAGCACTTGTTCCTGGAGCTGAGGACCAGTGAGATGTACCTTTCTGAGGAAGCTCTCATGGCTCTTTATGAAACTGACTTCACTGTGACAGTTTACAGTTTACAGTGCCCTTCGCTTCACCTGGGAAATGAAAAGTCATCAACTGTGTGGTGAGGGTTAAGGCACTCTAGACCTACACAGGTCTTCTGGAATAGATCTCTCTCATAAAACAAGAAATGGTTAGAGTGAGAAACAGAGAATAATTAAGAAAATACCTTTGTTTTTAGCCAGAAGGGGTTAAGTCAGAATTGACACTCCTGTAATGAGTGCATGAAAATTCTAATATTTTGAAAATAGACAAAATTTATTTTCCTCAGGAACTTGTTTCTTTTACTCCTTGCTCCAATTGGAGATTTTTACAGTCCTAAATTTAAAAGACATAAATAATCTATTTTAGTGGTACGGTCAAAACAGCTTTTTTTAAAAAGAATTAGGTGTGAACATATTAAATAGCATATTAACATACTCCAACTTTTGGTGTCTCATCTCTAAAATGACCCAATTCTTCATCTCATGTTGTGTTTCTCCTGTTTTAGTTTATCACTTAAGATGCTTCATTTGCAGTTGAGTAAGTAGAAAGTCCAACTCAAAATGGCTTAGGCAATAAATGATTTTTGCCTAAGTAACAGGAACATCAGGTTTAGGCTCAGGTTTGGTTATTTCAGCAGTTCATGGAGGTCATCAAGAACTCAGATTCTGGGACTTCCCTGGTGGTCCTGTGGGTAAGACTCCGCTGTCCCAGTGAGGGGGGCCCGGGCTCGATCCCTGGTCGGGGAACCAGACCCCACAGGCATGCCAAAACTAAAGATCCCACATGCCGCAACTAGGACCGGGCACAACCAAAATAAATAAATGAATATTTTTTTAAAAAAGAGAGAACTCAGATTCCTTTAATCTTTCTGCTGTCATCCTCACCATATTAGGTTTTGTCTCCAGGTTGATTTCTTCATGTTGACAAAATGGTTGCAGCAACTCCAAACATCTCACCTTCACAGAGCCATGTCCAAAGGCCAGAAAAGTAAACATTCCTTTCTTGCATTCTTTTTTTTAAAAACAAAGAAAAATTTCCCAGAAGCTTCCATCAGACATCCCTCATTTCATATTGCCCAGAATTACGTCACACATCCATTCCTAAATCAATTCCTGGTGAGAAAAATGAAACTACTATTCCTTTCTCTTTTTTTATAAATTTATTATTTTTAAAATTATTTATTTATTTGGCTGTGCCAGGTCTTAGTTGCAGCACACGTGATCTTTTTTGTGGTGTGCAAGATCTTTAGTTCTGGCATGCGGGATCTTTTAGTTGCGGCATGCGGGATCTAGTTCCCTGACCAGGGATGGAACCCGGGCCCCCTGCATTGGGAACGCGGAGTCTTAACCGATGGATCACCAGGGAAGTCCCTACTATTCCTTTCTTAAACCAATCATATTTCACCGAAGGCAGGGGCTACCTTCCCTGAGACTCATGAATGGTGAATACTTGAACAAAGTCAGTGTATAATTGAGCAAGGAAAAAGGGGGCTGCAGAATAATCAACCAACATTGCCTGCCCTATGTAGAGACACTCAAAGAAAAAAGAATTAACATTTTTTAGCAAACTGATTTCATTTGACTTATAAGACAACTGTTCTTTCAAATGCTGCAGATAAAAGAGCAAGTTTATCTACTATGGCTGTTGCATTGCATTTAGGACAAAGTCCTTGAAAGTTTATGGTTGAAGAATGATAGGAGAGCTAGGAACTGCAGTTAAGCGAATAATCATGATTTCAAGGAGAACAATAAAAGAAGATGATGCTCAATTGAACTGTAGAGGTAGAATAAAATCATTTCAGAAACTACTGTGTCTCTTTTTTATTCTCTCCTTTTTTTTTTTCATTCTCTCCTTTTCTTGACATCTACTATTCCTCACCTTTAACTGCTAATTATGGAACAGAAGTTGTACCTTCATTGACCAAATTACCTTGGAAGAAACTTGGCTTGAGCTTGAGGTGTTTGGATAATCTCCAGTTACTTCAATGAGACATTAGTTTAGCTGAGTAGAAAGAATTGGGTTTGGTTTCTGACTTTACTTCTCAATGGCTGTGAGACTCTGGGGAGTTTAACTTCCTGAGTGTCAATTTCACCTCATTGGTAAATGGAGTTGAAAATTATTGATTATAGGATTGTTGAGGGAATAAACTGAGATGATGTTTTCAAAATGCCTGGCTCCTAGTGATTACTTCCTTTTTGTAGATCTGGCTGCTGCCCAGAGGTCCCCAGGCTTCAGTTTCTGCCTTCAGTTTTATTCCTCTGCTTTTCGATGTCCCAGGGATCACCTTAAAGCAGAAAGCAAACTCCATAGTGGTAAAACAGGAAATGATAGAGGAAGGAAAACCTGGGTGTTGAATTTCCTTGCCCCCTCCAGTCCTTCCTCATGCCACCAGGTTTCGCTTACTGTTCTTCTGCTGACCTGAGATCCACAACCCCACAGTCCCTTATCCTGCCCATTTTTACACCAAACTCCATCCTCCTGAAGATTTCAAATCAGGGGAAACTTCGAGGGGCACAAAGTGAAACAACTCCCTTTCTTGCTGCTTAGGGGTGCAGCAGGAGACAATGTGTTCTTGCTAACCTAGGTGGAAATATTGAGTATGTTTTTCTATTAAAATAATTTGTTCTACCCAAGGTAAATAATGTGTCAGGTCAGCCAAACAGTAAAACTTAATTTCCTTTTCTGAAAAAAGTGATTTTGCGGGGAGAGTATTCAGATAACCTTCAAGAGTAAATATTTGTATGAAAGTTGGGTAAGGCATACACTTGACTTTTAACAGGACACATGGTGCCCAGCATAAAGACTACATTTCTCTGCCTCACCTGCAACTGAGTAAAGTCATATGACTAAGTGCTAGCCAGTGGGATGTAGGTGAAGTGTAACGCAGCAGCTCCTCAAAACCTTCCTTAAGAGACAGTGGGCATGTGCCCTTTGCTCTTTTTGTCTCCTTTACCCATTCTTCCTGGAATGCTGATGATACTCACCTGGACCACGGGATGAAGGCCACGCTCTGGTATGGCAGCACGGTGACCTGAGTGGAACCTGGTCACACTAGCTCTAGACCACTTTTTTCAGACATTGCACACAAGAGAGAGAAATAAAATTTTATTGGGTTTATGCTATTATTATCTTAGTTTTTATAACTCACGATAAAACTTAATCCTAACTATTGCTTCTTGACACCATTATCTAGCACAAAATCAAATTTTAAAAAAATTTCAAATCAGAAGATATCAATACAATGCCTCTGTCCTAGATCAAAATGCAAACTACACAGTTAAACTGTTAGCAAGAATACAGAGAAAGGGAAGTTAATTCAGTGAGTTAATTTTGGACCTCAGATCCCTTTAACCTATTGATAAAGTCCTTTACAAAGCAGTCTTCAGCCATGTTGTGGAATTAATTCTACTCAATGGAAAAATAAATAATGGTATCGGATTTCCTCAGAGAAGCATGTTCTGGAGCATATTGCCTGGTGGGGGAAGAAGTAGTAGCTGAAATACAGTACATAAAGCTATGTGACTATAAAAGCTTATTTTCTACGATATATTTGCTGACAAATGTCAAGAGAAAATAGTTTCTATGCAATGAAAAGAGACTTAAGTAGACACCTAACTTAGGTCATAAACATTTTAAAAATGTCAACTGGAAAACCATCTACAGTTGTCTAATACCATGCGTCTCACAGGGGCTCTGTCTGACAAAAGGCATCTAATATCTGACCTACATATCATGGTATTTAGGAAACATTACCAAGTCATGATAAATAGACCTATATAGATTTGTGGAATTTTTGCTTCATGGATCTTGTCTTTGGACACTTAGCACCCACTCCCACCTCTTCTGAATTCCCTCCTGTGCCATAGGGGCTAGAAGGCAAAAACCTACATTTTTCAGACTGTCTTATAGCTGGGGTTTTAGATGCAGCTTAGGTTCCTCAAGCATGACACAGTTGGGTATGAATGTCAAGGCCATTTTCCAGCTGCTGTTGTGTTTGGGAAGCGAGTCCCAACAGATATAAGTGTGCCAGTGTCCAGTTACCAGCTTTGTGAGTTGTCAGCCGTGTCAGCGACACATGTGATGGCAGGAATAGCAGCAGCTGGCCTCTCGATTTCTGCTCCTCCAACTCTTTCACAAGTGTGTAAACACCCAAATTCCTGTGTTAAGTCCTCTCTACTCAAATATCTAGAGTGAATTCTGTTTTCTTCACTGAACCCCAATATGGTATTCCAGTCGCTTATGTTTTCTAGGAATTAGGGAAATTAGTTTCCCAGAAGAGCCTAATTTTGTTTGTTAACCGAGTTGTTTAATGTTAAAAAGGGATCTTTGGCATATCATAAATATTTGTATTTCTTAAACATAAGCGTAATTTAAATATCTGGTCATTTTCAATATAAATCTAGTAATTTTTCCATAAACCTTTTACTTGATCTTTGACTACTATTTTAATAACTGATAAGTTTAACAGAATAATTAATCCCAAATAATTAACACCGTCATTAATTATAAGCAGTTTAAACTACAATCACAAAATTTCAATGTATCTCTGGGCCTTCATAGATCTAACAGGGTAGACCTAGACATTTAGCAAACTAAAAGCTATTGATTTGTTCTGTCTTTAGCTACTGGAAATTACATTGAAGGTCAAGGTTTCCTGTAGGAATTTCTTCTGCATGAGGAAAACCATTAGAGAAAGGCCATTTCCAGAAATGTTGTGCTTGGCAAATTAATCTTTTTCGAAAAGCTATTCACCGCATTAGTACAATATGAAAACCCAAGCAATTAGCAGAATTCTCCATTCTTAGAGTTGCAGGCTTAAGTTCAACATTTCTTGATTCATTGCCCATGATTCATTATTTTGAATAGCTGTGTTCCAGGCTAAGACCCCATGTTTGACAATCACAGCAATAAAACTCAAAAATGATGTTCAGTATTATTCATGAGGTGCCCATACACAAAATTTGTTTCTATATACCACAGTTATTTACTGACTCCTGGTTAACTTTTCAATCTCATTTTTTAAAATGAGACGTCTTTTTTTTTTCTTTTTTTTTTTTTTTTTGCGGTACGCGGGCCTCTCACTGCTGTGGCCTCTCCCGTTGCGGAGCACAGGCTCCGGATGTTCAGGCTCAGCGGCCATGTCTCACAGGCCCAGCCACTTCGCGGCACGTGGGATCTTCCCAGACTGGGGCACGAACCCGTGTCCCCTGCATCGGCAGGCGGACTCTCAACCACTGCGCCACCAGGGAAGCCCCCGAGACGTCTTTTTTAAAGACGGTATTCCTGAATATAGTCTTTAAACTGTAAAGTCACAAAATGTTGAATTTTATGATGTTAACTGTGCCCTGACAAAAATCAACCATCCTTTGTGGGTCAACAGAGACTGATTAGGTGGTATAAGGAAGATATTTCTATCAAAATAAAAGGTTCCTACTTGAATAAGATATTTACATCTAGTTTGTCACAGTACTTGGAAGTCAACAATTAGAGATTAAGGCTTTGGTTAAATTAGAAGCTCTTAAAATACAAATTCTCATAGGAAAGGTAGCGCCAATAAAAATTTTTTTTAATTTTAAAAAAATTTTAATTAAAAAGGAAAAAAATTTAAAAAAGGATGTCTATATGTGGATAACTGAGTCACTTTGCTGTACAGCAGAGATTGCCACAACATTGTAAATCAACTATACTTCCATTAAAATTTAAAAAAAGAAAGGAAAGGTAAAACCAAAGTCCAACCAACAAAACAAGACCATATAAAACAAATCAGTGACATTACATAATAAATCATCATACAATGAGATGATATACAGTAAAGAAGAATGAGCTACAGCTACAAGCATCCATAAAAATAAACCTAAATGAGATCATGTTAAGCAGAAAAAGGCAATATAAAATGGGGTGATTCCATGTATATAAAGTTCAAAAACAAAACTAAACTAAAAAATATATTGATTAGGAATAGTTACTTATATGGCTTTAAAAAGCTATAAAAAAGAGAATGGACTTGAGGACACAGGGAGGGGGAAGTGTAAGCTGGAACAAAGTGAGAGAGTGGCACTGACATATATA
Source organism: Stenella coeruleoalba (assembly GCF_951394435.1). NCBI lineage: Eukaryota > Metazoa > Chordata > Mammalia > Artiodactyla > Delphinidae > Stenella > Stenella coeruleoalba. The sequence goes on from NC_137157.1 coordinate 75,153,094, forward strand.
CACTACCGAATGTAAAACCGATAGCTAGTGGGAAGAAGCTGCATAGCACGGGAAGATCAGTTCAGTGCTTTGTGACCACTTAGAGGGGTGGGATAGGGAGGGTGGGAGTGAGGGAGACGCAAGAGGGAAGAGATGTGGGGTTATATGTATATGTATAGCTGATTCACTTTGTTATAAAGCAGAAACTAACACACCATTGTAAAGCAATTATATTCCAATAAAAATGTTAAATAAATAGTGAAAAACAAAACAAAACAAAAGCTATAAAAAGAAAGCATGCAGAGAAGCATTTAAGAACACATATAAGAAAGATGCTTGTAAGAGTGCTACTTGCTTGCCATGTTGAGAACAATCAGTACTATATCAGTGAATGCATGAGGCAGCCTTTCTGTAATGCACGTACAAAAGTGCTTAAGAACACATGTGGACTTCCCTGGTGGCACAGTGGTTAAGAATCCGCCTGCCAATGCAGGGGACACAGGTTCGATCCCTGGTCTGGGAAGATCCCACATGCCATGGAGCAACTAAGCCCATTCGCCACAACTACTGAACCCACATGCCACAACTAGTGAAGCCCACGCACATAGAGCCTGTGCTCCGCAGCAAGAGAAGCCACCACAATGAGAAGCCCATCCACCACAATGAAGAGTAGCCCTCCTCGCCACAACTAGAGAAAGCCCATGCGCAGCAAAAAGACCCAATGCAGCCAAAAAGGAAGGAAGGAAGGAAAGGAAGGAGGGAGGGAGAGAGAGAAGGAGGGAGGGAGGGAGGAAGGAAGGATTATTAAAAAGAACACTTGTAATAAAGATGTTTGTAAGGAAAAAACAATCTTGTTATAGACTGAACTGTGTACCCTAACCCAATCTGCCTGACGTTCTTATTAAGAAAAATAAATAAATAAAAGCTGTGAAGAGTAGCCAGTAAATGATAAACACTAAACTTAGGCCAGCAGTTACCTCTGGAGAGAATACAATTAAGGAGATTCGTGTGGGGGCTTCCAAGTTATTGAAAATGGTCTATTTGTAATACATGTATTATAAGTTCTCCAGTATGTTATATGTCATGATTAAAAAGTTTAAAACTAATTTTAAAGTTAAATATGGGTTTCCATGATTAAAAAATGGAGGGAGCCCGAGCTATGGGCAGTCACACACACTTTTTGCACCTCCATTTCTAGTAGAGGCCATTGTGTACCACCAAGATCCCTTATCCTGGGTCTGAAGTGCACACACCCACCTCCTAGGAGTGCTGGCAACCACCATCTCTCAGCTGAGTCCCTCTTTGGGACTTGACTTTGGCCAGAGACAGCCATAAACCCCCTTCCCAGGGAAAGCCCATATCCACAGATCGGTTAAATTGAGATTATAAAGGTCTAGCCCCCTTTTTCCTCAGAAAATTTAAATGTGATGACATAAACATGCTCTAAATCGTTATGTAAAATATTAGAAATATTTGAGGTTCATTGAGAAAATATGACAGTTACATATTATTATTGAAAACAGGTATCATTCTATAAAATGACAAGTTATCAAAATTGCGTACTGTCCAGAAACTCTTTAACTTGAGGAGGTGTTTTTCATCAGAAACCTCTTATAGTAATAAAGGTGCTGTACCATTTTGAATACAAAACACCAAAATGGAATTTCTACTTTTACTTTATATGGATGTGATACATTCTTTCTTAAATGTAATGAAAACAAAATATAAAAGCCTAATTTTGCCTTCTAAAGAAATATTACCAATGTAAGTAATTCCACGTTAGTTATCACCATGCTGCTGTTAAAAGGCTGATATATTTAGAGACAGGAATTCAAGGGACAATGCATCTTGAACATGATACCAGCATTTGTCTTTCAGCCCTATTTGAGAATCAGGTGGTAACTTCTAAGGTCTGCATTAAACAGAAAAACTTCACCTTTTGTCAGTTCTGCTTAACAACGAGGTAAGCTCAGAAGGGGCCTCCTAAATGACAAAACAAGTGGGAAATTTTGAGAGAGGCAGAAAGAATCTATTGTGGCTTAAAATACAAAAGAGTACAGAAAGCATCTGAAGGCTCTTAGGTTTCAGGTTAAAAGTGGAATGTAAAAACTTCATTAACGTTTTGATTCCTTTCTTCAGTCTGTTTGTATAACAATGTCCATTCAGATATGAACTCTCTAAACCTACCCACCTGGAATTCTCAAGAACTTCATCTGCTCAAGGATTCATCCAGTGAAATATTCTCTCACTGAAAATGGTACTAAGGAATATTTACTGGGATAGTATGACAGTTATTACATCAGTGTCAACATAAACAAGCCAGTATACCCAAAAAATACTTATCAACTTTCCCTCGGATTATGTTAAGGCTCTGCCATCTTTGAGCATACCTAAACCTTTTCAATACTATTCACCCTTCATTCATTTATTCAACAGATATTTGTTTGGTGCCTGTGATGTGTCAGATACAGTGCTCAGCACTAGGGATATGATGACAAGATGAAGATGACCCAGCTCTTGTGGGGCTTACAAGGGTCTGTGATTTCACTGAGAATCGGCAGTCACCATATAACATTAACTGGTAAAAAGTTTCACATAGTTATCATTTGCCCACTGTGTAAAGTAGAATTTCCTTTTCTTTGTTCTAAAACTATTTCAACGAAAAACTCTCTCTTAAGCCTTTAAAGTGGGCACAGCATTCTTCTTAGTTTATACCTGAAGAACCTGGCAGTACAGCTGCAGAAGCAGATTGTACACTTATGGCCAGACCAAGAAAGCTATAAATCCATATATTTGCTATTTGGCCTAGAGTGCTACAAAAATTTAAAAAAAGAAAATCTACTCTGAAAAGTACTCTGAAAGAAGGACGTGGACCGACAAGGATGGTTCCAGGTGACTCAATATCACCCACAAAAGTGAAGTACAAATATTTTCTCCCATTCCCAAACAAAACAAAAGTTGTCTTTTCATTTTGTTTACAGTTTCCTTTGTTGTGCAAAAGTTCTTAAGTTTAATTAGGTCTCATTTGTTTATTTTTGCATTTATTTCCATTACTCTAGGAGACAGATCAAAAAAATATATATAGCTGTGATTTATGTCAAAGAGTGTTCTGCCTGTGTTTTCCTCTAGGAGTTTTTTTAATAGTATCTGTCTTACATTTATATCTTTAATCCGTTTTGAGTTTATTTTTGTATATGGTGTTAGAGAATGTTCTAGTTTCATTCTTCTATATGTAACTGTCTGGCACCACTTATTGGCAACAAAAAGACAGCCTATGGAACAGGAGAAAATATTTGCAAATGATGCAACCCACAAGAGATTGATTTCCAAAACATATAAACAGCCCATACAGCTCAATATCAAAAAAACACAATCAAAAAAGGGACAGACGACCTAAATAGACATTTCTCCAAATAAGACATACAAATGTCCAACACGCACATGAAAAGATGCTCAACATTGCTAATCATTAGAGAGATGCAAAGCAAAACTACAATGAGGTATCACCTCACACTCGTCAGAATGGCCATCATCAAAAAGTCTTCAAATAATAAATGTTGGAGAGGATGTGGAGGAAAGAGAACCCTCCTACACTGTTGGTGAGAATGTAAATTACTACAGCCACTATGGAGAATAGTAAGGAGGTTTCTCAAAAAACTAAAAATAAAGTTACCATATGATCCAGTAATACCACTCCTAGGCATATATCCAAAAAAGAAGAAAACTCTAATATGAATAGATACATGCTACCCAGCAAGGATCTCATTCAGATTTGATGGAGAAATTAAAACCTTTACAGACAAGCAAAAGCTAGAGAATTCAGTACCACCAAACCAGCTTTACAACAAATGCTAAAGGAACGTCTCTAGGAAGGAAACACAAGAGAAGGAAAAGACCTACAATAACAAACCCAAAACAATTAAAATGGTAATAGGAACATACATATTGATAATTATCTTAAATGTAAATGGATTAAATGTCCCAACCAAAAGACATAGACTGGCTGAATGGATACAAAAACAAGACCCGTATATATGCTGTTTACAAGAGACCCACTTCAGACCTAGGGACACATATAGACTGAAAGTGAGGGAGGGGATGGAAAAAGATATTACATGCAAATGGAAATCAAAAGAAAGCTGGAGTGGCAATTCTCATATCAGAAAAAATAGACTTTAAAATAAACACTGTTACAAGAGACAAAGGACACTACATAATGATCAAGGGATCAATCCAAGAAGTAGATATGACAATGGTAAATATTTATGCACCGAACATAGGAGCGCCTCAATCATAAGGCAAGTACTAACAACCATAAAAGGGGAAATCGATAGTAACAAAATCATATCATGGGACTTTAACACCCCACTTTCACCAATGGACAGATCATCCAAAATGAAAATAAATAAGGAAACAGAAGCTTCAAATGATACATTAAACAAGATGGACTTAACTGATATTTACAGTACATTCCATCCAAAAACAACAGAATACACTTTTTTCTCAAGTGATCATGGAACATTGTCCAGGTTAGATCATATCTTGGGTCAAAAATCAAGCCTTGGTAAATATAAGGAAATTGAAATTATATCAAGTATCTTTTCCGACCACAATGCTATGAGACTAGATATCAATTACAGGAAAAAATCTGTAAAAACTACAAACACATGGAGGCTAAACAATACACTACTTAATAACCAAGACACCACTGAAGAATTCAAAGAGGAAATCAAAAAATACCTAGAAGCAAATGACAATGAAAACACAATGACACAAAAATTATGGAATGCAGCAAAAGCAGTTCTAAGAGGGAAGTTTATAGCAATACAATCGTAACTTAAGAAACAAGAAACATCTCAAATAAACAACCTAACCTTACACCTAAAGCAATTAGAGAAAGAAGAACAAAAAACACAAAGTTAGCAGAAGGAAATAAATCATAAAGATCAGATCAGAAATAAATGAAAAAGAAATGAAGGAAACAATAGCAAACATCAATAAACCTAAAAGCTGGTTATTTGAGAAGATAAGCAAAACTGATAAACCATTAGCCAAATTCATCAAGAAAAAAAGGGAGAAGACTCAAATCAATAGAATTAGAAATGAAAAAGGAGAAGTAACAACTGACACTGCAGAAATACAAAGGATCATGAGAGATTACTACAAGCAACTATATGTCAATAAAATGGACAACCTTGAAGAAATGGACAAACTCTTAGAAATGCACAACGTTCCAAGACTGAACCAGAAAGAAATAGAAAATAAGAACACACCAATCACAAGCACTGAAATTGAAACTGTGATTAAAAATCTTCCAACAAACAAAAGCCCAGGACCAGATGGCTTCACAGGCGAATTCTATCAAACATTTAGTGAAGGGTTTCCCTGGTGGCACAGTGATTGGGAGTCCACCTGCCGATGCACGGGACACGGGTTCGTGCCCCGTCCGGGAGGATCCCACATGCCGCAGAGTGGCTGGGCCCGTGAGCTATGGCCGCTGAGCCTGCGCATCCGGAGCCTGTGCTCCGCAATGGGAGAGGTCACAACAGTGAGAGGCCCGCATACCATAAAACAAAAACATTTAGTGAAGAGCTAACACCTATCCTTCTCAAACTCTTCCAAAATATAGCACAGGGAGGAACACTCCCAAACTTACTCTATGAGGCCATCATCACCCTGGTACCAAAACCAGACAAAGATGTCACAAAGAAAGAAAACTACAGGCCAATATCACTGATGAACATAGATGCAAAAATCCTCAACAAAATACTAGCAAACAGAAACCAACAGCACATTAAAAGGATCATACACCATGATCAAGTGGGGTTTTTCCCAAGAATGCAAGGATTCTTCAATATATGCAAATCAATGTGATACACGATATTAACCAATTGAAGAAATAAATCCATATGATGATCTCAATAGATTCAGAGAAAGCTTTCAACAAAATTCAATACCCATTTATGATAAACACTCTCCAGATGGGCTTCCCTGGTGGCGCAGTGGTTGAGAGTCCACCTGCCGATGCAGGGGACACGGGTTCGTGCCCAGGTCCGGGAAGATCCCACATGCTGCAGAGCAGCTGGGCCTGTGAGCCATGGCTGCTAAGCCTGTGCGTCCGGAGCCTGTGCTCCGCAATGGAAGAGGCCACAACAGTGAGAGGCCCACGTCCTGCAAAAAAAAAAAACAAAAAAAAACAAAAAACCTCCAGAAAGTAGGCATAGAGGGAACTTTCTGAACATAATAAAGGCCATATATGACAAACCCACAGCCAACATCGTCCTCAATGCTGAAAAACTGAAACCATTTCCACTAAGATCAGGAGCAAGACAAGGTTGCCCGCTCTCACCACTATTATTCAACATGGTTTTGGAAGTTTTGGCCACAGGAATCAGAGAAGAAAAAGAAATAAAAGGAATCCAAATCAGAAAAGAAGAAGTAAAGCTGTCACCTTTTGCAGATGACATGATACTATACATACAGAATCCTAAAGATGTGACGAGAAAACTACTAGAGCTCATCAATGAATTTGGTAAAGTAGCAGCATACAAAATTAATGCACAGAAATCTCTGGCATTCCTATACACTAATGATGAAAAATCTGAAAGTGAAATTAAGAAAACACTCCCATTTACCATTGCAAAAAAAGAAAAAAATATCTAGGAATAATCCTACATAAGGAGACGAAAGACCTACATGCAGAAAACTGTAACACACTGATGAAAGAAATTAAAGATGACACAAATATATGGAGTGATATACCATGTTCTTGGATTGGAAGAATCAACATTGTGAAAATGACTATACTACCCAAAGCATACTATAGGTTCCATGCAATCCCTATCAAACTACTAATGGCATTTTTCACAGAACTAGAACAAAAAATTTCTCAATTTCTATGGAAATACAAAAGACCCCGAATAGCCAAAGCAATCTTGAGAAAGAAAAATGGAGCTGGAGGAATCAGGCTCCCTGACTTTAGACTATACTACAAAGCTACAGTAATCAAGACAGTATGGTACTGGCACAAAAACAGAAATATAGATCAGTTGAACAGGATAGAAAGCCCACAGTTAAACCCACACACATATGGTCACCTTATCTTTGATAAAGGAGGCAAGAATATACAGTGGAGAAAAGACAGCCTCTTCAATAAATGGTGCTGGGAAAACTGGACAGCCACATGTAACAGAACGAAATTAGAACACTCCCTAACACCATACACAAAAATAAACTCAAAATGGATTAAGGACCTAAATGTAAGGCCAGACACTATCAAACTCTTAGAGGAAAACATAGACAAAACACTCTATGACATAAATCACATCAAGATCCTTTCTGACCCACCTCCTAGAGAAATGGGAATATAAACAAATGGGACCTAATGAAACTTAAAACCTTTTGCACAGCAAAGGAAACCATAAACAAGACCAAAAGACAACCCTCAGAATGGGAAAAAATATTTGCAAATGAAGTAACTGACAAAGGATTAATCTCCAAAATTTACAAGCAGCTCATGCAGCTCAATATCAAAAAAACAAACAACCCTATCCACAAATGGGCAGAAGACCTAAATAGACATTTCTCCAAAGAAGATATACAGATTGCCAACAAACACATGAAAGAATGCTCAACATCATTAATCATTAGAGAAATGCAAATCAAAACTACAATGAGATATCATCTCACACCGGTCAGAATGGACATCATCAAAAAATCTATAAACAATAAATGCTGGAGAGGGTGTGGAGAAAAGGGAACCTTCTTGCATTGTTGGTGGGAATGTAAATTGATACAGCCACTATGGAGAACAGTATGGAGGTTCCTTAAAAAACTAAAAATAGAACTACCAAAAGACCCAGCAATCCCATTACTGGGCATATACCCTGAGAAAACCATGGTTCAAAGAGTCATGTACCAAAATGTTCATTGCAGCTCTATTTACAATACAGGACATGGAAGCAAACTAAATGTCCATCAACAGATGAATGAATAAAGAAGATGTGGCACATATATACAATGGAATATTACTCAGCCATAAAAGGAAACGAAATTGTGTGAATTGTAGTGAGGTGGATGGACCTCAAGTCTGTCATACATAGTGAAGTAAGTCGGAAAGAGAAAAACAAATACCATATGCTAACACATATATATGGAATCTAAAAAAAAAAACAAAAAAAATGGTCATGAAGAACCTAAGGGCAAGACGGGAATAAAGACGCAGACCTACTAGAGAATGGACTTGAGGATACAGGGAGAGGGAGGGGGAATGGTAAGCTGGGACAAAGTGAGAGAGTGGCATGGACATATATACACTACCAAACGTAAAATAGATAGCTACTGGGAAGCAGCCGCATAGCACAGAGAGATCAGCTCAGTGCTGTGTGACCACCTAGAGGGGTAGGATAGGGAGGGTGGGAGTGAGGGAGGAAGATGCAAGAGGGAAGAGATATGGGGACATATGTATATGTATAACTGATTCACTTTGTTGTAAAGCACAAACTAACACACCATTTTAAATCAATTATACTCTAATAAAGATGTTTTAAAAAAGGGGAGAGATACAGGCACCCCAGTGTTCATAGCAGCACTATTTACAATAGCCAAGACATGGAAGCAACATAAATGTCCATGGACAGATGAATGGATAAAAAAAGACGTGGTTTATATATACAATGGAATATTAGTCAGCCATAAAAAGAATGAAGTAATGTCATTTGTAGCAATGTGGGTGGACCTAGAGAATATCATACTAAGTGAAATACATCAGAGAAAGATAAATATCATATGCTATCACTTATAAGTGGAATCTAAAAAAATTATACAAAGGAACTTACAAAACATAAATAGACTCACAGACATAGAAAACAAACTTATGGATTCCAAAGGGGAAACGGGGAGCAGATAAAATAGGAGTTTGAGATTAACAGGTACACACTACTATAGTAAAATTGATAAGCAACGTGGACCTACTGTATAGCACAGGGAACTATATTTAATATCTTGTAATAAGCTATAATAGAAAGGAATCTGAAAAAGAATATGTATATTCTTTTTCATATATATGAAAAATTATATATATATATATATATACAACTTTGCTGTACACCTGAAACTAACAGAATATTGTCAATCAACTTTACTTCAATTTTTTAAAATATATATTTATTTATTTATTTGGTTGTACCAGGTCTTAGTTTTGCAGCAGGCAGACCCCTTAGTTGTGGCTCAAGGGCTCCTTACTTGTGGCATGTGAAATCTTTGTTGTGGCAAGCATATGGGATCTAGTTACCTGACCAGCAATCGAACCCAGGCCCCCTGCATTGGGAGTGCAGAGTCTTAACCACTGGGCCACCAGGGAGGTCCCAACTTTACTTCAATATTTTTTTAAAAAAGTGCAGTACAAACAAATACTTGTAGAGACCTTAGGTCAAAGCATTAATCGACACTGAACCCCAATTTTCAACACAGGTATTCATCCCAAGTTCATTCATAGTTCCTTACCTATCCACAGACATATATCCTACCAATACAACCTTCCCACACAGATGGTTCATGGTGAATATAGCTTATTCCAAAGGGTTTACTCTATAGTTTTTTGAAGAAGGCAGCAACTTCAGTTATGCCAAAGCAATACCCCTGAGATCACAGCAATAATAACTCTCATGTTGGGAGTTCACAGTGTGTGCCAAGCACTGTGCTACATCTTTCATTATATTATCTCTGCAAGGCACCCCTTTTTTTTTTTTTAACATCTTTATTGGAGTATAATTGCTTTACAAGGTGTGTTAGTTTCTGCCTTATAACAAAGTGAATCAGCTCTACATATACATATATCCCCATATCTCTTCCCTCTTGCTTCTCCCTCCCTCTGATCCTCCCTATCCAAGCCTTCTAGGTGGTCAAAAAGCACCGAGCTGATCTCCCTGTGCTATGCGGCTGCTTCCCACTAGCTATCGGTTTTACATTTGGTAGTGTAAATATGTCCATGCCATTGGATTCTTCCAATCCAATAACATGGTATATCTCTCCACCTATTTGTATCATCTTTAATTTCTTTCATCAGTGTCTTATAGTTTTCTGCATACAGGTCTTTTGTAGCCTTAGGTAGGTTTATTACTAGGTATTTTATTCTTTTTGTTGCAATGGTAAATGGAAGTGTTTTCTTAATTTCACTTTCAGATTTTTCATCATTAGTGTATAGGAATGCAAGTGCATTAATTTTGTATCCTGCTACTTTACCAAATTCATTGATTAGCTCTAGTAGTTTTCTGGTGATATCTTTAGGATTCTACATGTATAGTATCATGTCATCTGCAAACAGTGACAGCTTTTAGTCTTCTTTTCCAATTTGGATTCCTTTTGTTTCTTTTTCTTCTCTGATTGCTGTGGCTAAAACTTCCAAAACAATGTTGAATAATAGTGCTGAGAGTGGGCAACCTTGTCTTGTTCCTGATCATAGTGGAAATGGCTTCAGTTTTTCAGCATTGAGGATGATGTTGGCTGTGGGTTTTTCATATATGGCCTTTATTATGTTGAGGTAAGTTCCCTCTATACCCATTTTCTGGAGGGTTTTTATCATAAATGGGTGTAGAATTTTGTTGAAAGCTTTTTCTGTATCTATTGAGATGACCATATGGTTTTTCTCCTTCAATTTGTTAACATGGTTTATCACATTGATTGATTTGCATATATTGAAGAATCCTTGCATTCCTGGGATAAACCCACTTGATTATGGTGTATGATCCTTTTAATGTGCTGTTGGATTCTGTTTCCTAGTGTTTTGTTGAGGATTTTTGCATCTGTGTTCATCAGTAATATTGGCCTGTAGTTTTCTTTCTTTGTGACATCTTTGGTTTTACTATCAGGTTGAAGGCGGTCTCATAGAATGAGTTTGGGAGTGTTTCTCTCTCTGCTATATTTTGGAAGAGTTTGAGAAGGATAGGTGTTAGCTCTTCTCTAAATGTTTGATAGAATTTGCCTGTGAACCATCTGGTCCTGAGCTTTTGTTTGCTGGAAGATTTTTAATCACAGTTTTAATTTCAGTGCTTGTGATTGGTCTGTTTATATTTTCCCTTTTTTCCTGTTTCAGTCTCAGAAGGTTGTGCTTTTCTAAGAATTTTTCCATTTCTTCAAGGTTGTCCATTTTATTGGCATATAGTTGCTTGTAGTAATCTCTCATGATCCTTTGTATTTCTGCAGTGTCAGTTGTTACTTCTCCTTTTTCATTTCTAATTCTACTGATTTGGGTCTTCTCCCTTTTTTTCTTGATGAATCTGGCTAATGGTTTATCAATTTTGTTTATCTTCTCAAAGAACCAGCTTTTAGTTTTATTCATCTTTACTATCATTTCCTTCATTTCTTTTTCATTTGTTTCTGATCTGATCTTTATGATTTCTTTCCTTCTGCAATCTTTGGGTTTCTTTTGTTCTTTCTCTAATTGCTGTAGGTGTACGGTTTGGTTGTTTATTTGAGATGTTTCTTGTTTCTTAAGGTACGATTGTATTGCTATAAACTTCCCTCTTAGAACTGCTTTTGCTGCATTCCATAATTTTCGTGTCATTGTGTTTTCATTGTCATTTGCTTCTAGGTATTTTTTGATTTCCTCTTTGATTTTTCCAGTGATCTTGGTTATTAAGTAGTGTATTGTTTAGCCTCCATGTGTTTGTATTTTTACAGATTTTTTCCTGAAATTGATATCTAGTCTCATAGCATTGTGGCCAGAAAACATAGTTGATAATGATTTCAATTTTCTTGAATTAACCAACACTTGATTTGTGACCCAAGATATGATCTAGTCTGGAGAATGTTCCATGAGCACTTGAGAAGAAAGTGTATTCTGTTGTTTTTGGATGGAATATTCTATAAATATCAATTAAGTTCATCTTGTCTAATGTGTCATTTAAAGCTTGTGTTTCCTTATTTATTTTCATTTTGGATGATCTGACCATTGGCGAAAGTGGGGTGTTAAAGTCCCCTACTATTATTGTGTTACTGTCGATTTCCTCTTTTATGGCTGTTAGCATTTGCCTTATGTTTTGAGGTGCTCCTATGTTGGGTGCATAAATATTTACGATTGTTATATCTTCTTCTTGGATCGATCCCTTGATCATTATGTAGTGTCCTTCTTTATCTATTGTAATAGTCTTTGTTTTAAAGTCTATTTTGTCTGATATGAGAATTGCCACTCCAGCTTTCTTTTGATTTCCATTTGCATGGAATATCTTTTTCCATCCCCTCACTTTTAGTTGTATGTGTCCCTAGGTCTGAAGTGGGTCTCTTGTAGACAGCATATATATGGGTCTTGTTTTTGTATCCATTCAGCCAGTCTATGTCTTTTGGTTGGGTCATTTAATCCATTTACATTTAAGATAATTATCAATATGTATGTTCTTATTACCATTTTCTTAATTGTTTTGGGTTTGTTATTGTAGGTCTTTTCATTCTCTTGTGTTTCCTGCCTAGAGAAGTTCCTTTAGCATTTGTTGTAAAGCTGGTTTTGTGGTGCTGAATTCTCTTACCTTTTGAAATTAAAGGTTTTAATTTCTCTGTCAAATCTGAATGAGATCCTTGCTAGGTAGAATAATCTTGGTTGTACGTTTTTCCCTTTCATCACTTTAAATATGTCCTGTCACTCCCTTCTGGCTTGCAGAATTTCTGCTGAAAGATCAGCTCTTAACCTTTTGGGGATTCCTTTGTATATTATTTGCTTTGTTTCCCTTGATGCTTTTAATATTTTTTCTTTGTATTTAATTTTTGATAGTTTGATTAATATGTGTCTTGGCATGTTTCTCCTGGGACTTATCCTGTATGGGATTCTCTGCCCTTCCTGGACTTGATTAACTATTTCGTTTCCCATATTAGGGAAGTTTTCAACTATAAACTCTTCAAATATTTTCTCAGTCCCTTTCTTTTTCTCTTCTTCTTCTGGGACCACTATAATTTGAATGTTGGTGCAGTTAATGTTGTCCCAGAGGTCTCTGACACTGTCCTCAATTCTTTTCATTATTTTTTCCCTTTATTCTGCTCTGCAGTAGCTATTTCCACTCTTTTATCTTCCAGGTCACTTATCCATTCTTCTGCATCAGTTATTCTGCTATTGATTCCTTCTAGAGAATTTTTAATTTCATTTATTCTGTGGTTCATCATTGTTTTTTTTGCTCTTTTGTTCTTCTAGGTCCTTGTTAAACGTTTCTTGTATTTTCTCCATTCTATTTCCAAGATTTTGGGTTATTATTCTGAATTCTTTTTCAGGTAGACTGCCTATTTCCTCTTCATTTGTTAGGTATGGTGGGTGTTTACCTTGTTCCTTCATCTGCTGTGTGTTTTTCTGTCTTGTCATTTTGCTTAACTTAGTGTTTTGGGGGTCTCCTTTTCACATGCTGCAGGTTCGTAGTTTCTGTTCTTTTTGGTATCTGCCCCCAGTGGCTAAGGTTGGTTAAGTGGGTTGTGTAAGCTTCCTGGTGGAGAGGACTAGTGCCTGTGTTCTGGTGGATGAGGCTGGATCCTGTCTTTCTGGTGGGCAGGTCCGCAGCTGGTGGAGTACTTTGGGGTGTCTGTGACATTATATGATTTTAGGCAGCCTCTCTGCTAATGGGTGGGGTTGTATGCCTGTCTTGTTAGTTGTTTGGCATAGGTTGTCCTGCACTGTAGCTTGCTGGTCATTGAGTGGAGCTTGGTCTTGTCGTTGAGATGGTAATCTCGGGGAGATTTTTGCCATTTGATATTACGTAGAGCTGGGCGGTCTCTTGTGGACCAATGTCCTGAACTCGGCTTTCCTGCCTCAGAGGCACAAGCCTGACACCTGGCCAGAGCACCAAGACCCTGTCATCCACACGGGTCAGAATAAAAGGGAGAAAAAAAGAAAGAAAGAAAAAGAAAATAAAGTTATTAAAATAAAAAATAATTATTAAAAATAAAAAAGTAATTTAAAAAAAGAAAGGAAGAAAGAAGAAAGCAAACAAACCAAAAAAACAAATCCACCAATGATAAGTGCTAAAAACTAAACTAAAAAAAAAAAAAGAGATAGAACCCTAGGACAAGTGGTAAAAGCAAAGCTATACAGACAAAATCACACACAGAAGCATACACATACACACTGACAAAAAGAGAAAAAGGGGGAATATATATATATAGATAGATATAGATATATATATATATATCATTGCTCCCAAAGTCCACCGCCTCAATTTGGGATGATTCGTTGTCTGTTCAGGTATTCCACAGATGCAGTGTACATCTAATTGATTGTGGAGATTTAATCCGCTGCCCCTGGGGCTGCTGGGAGAGATTTCCCTTTCTCTTCTTTGTTCACACAGCTCCTGCAGTTCAGCTATGGTTTTCGCCCCGCCCCTGCATTTAGGTCACCTGAGGGCGTCTTTTCCCGCTCAGACAGGATGGTGTTAAAGTAGCAGCTGATTCAGGGGCTCTGGCTCACTCAGGCCGGCGGTAGGGAGGGGGGTACAGATGCGGAGCGAGCCTGCGGCGGCAGAGGCAAGCAGAACGTTGCAGCAGCCTGAGGCGCGCCGTGCATTCTCCTGGGGAAGTTGTCCCTGGATCATGGGACCCTGGCAGTGGCGGACTGCACAGGCTCCCGGGAGGGGAGGTGTGGAGAGTGACCTGTGCTCGCACACAGGCTTCTTGGTGGCGGCAGCAGCAGCCTTAGCATCTCATGCCCGTCCCTGGGGTCCGCGCTGATAGCCGCGGCTCACGCCCATCTCTGGAGCTAGTTTAGGCGGTGTTCTGAATCTCCTCTCCCTGCGCACCATGAAACAAAGAGGCAAGAAAAAGTCTCTTGCCTCTTTGGCAGTTCCAGACCTTTTCCCAGACACACTCCCAGCTAGCCGTGGTGCACTAACCCCCTTCAGGCTGTGTTCACGCCACCAACACCAGTCCTCCTCCTGGGATCCGACCGAAGCCCGAGCCTCAGCTCCGAGCCCCCGCCCGCCCCGGCGCATGAGCAGACAAGCCTCTCAGGCTGGTGAGTGCTGGTCGGCACCGATCCTCTGTGCGGGAATCTGTCCACTTTTCCCTCCGCACCCCTGTTGCTGCGCTCTCCTACGTGGCTCTGAAGCTTCCCCCTTCCGCCACCCGCAGTCTCTGCCCGCGAAGGGGCTTCCTAGTGTGGGGAACCTTTCCTCCTTCACAGCTCCCTCCCACTGGTGCAGGTCCCGTCCCTATTCTTCTGTCTCTGTTTTTCTTTTTCTTTTTTTTTTCTTTCTCCCTACCCAGGTACGTGGGGAGTTTCTTGCCTTTGGGAGGTCTGAGGTCTTCTGCCTGCGTTCAGTAGGTGTTCTGTAGGAGTTGTTCCACATGTAGATGTCAAGGCACCTCTTAAATTTCCATTTTCCACATGAAGTAGTTGAGGCTTCCTGAGGCAAGATGTCCGCAGCAATAAAGCCAGTAAATGACAGAGCCAGAATTCAAAACCTCAGATTCTCAGACTCCAAATGCCATATTCTTTTCCCTAGACATGTTCTTTAAAAGAAAATCCAAGAGGATGGCTAGAGATTTGCTCCCTGGTGTCTTCAGAGGCTCTCAAGACAGCTCCGCAGGAGACGCTAGGAATCTTCAGTTCTCATCACCTTTGACCGAGGTCTCCCTTCATTGTGAACTAATTAGCTCTTTGGTTCCATTACCTTGCCTCTCTCAGTCTCCATAGAGGAAAATGGCATTTTAAAAATGTGATGGAAAGCCATTTCCGCCAGCTGTGGTCACAGGGCTAATTATTATCTCTGTGTTGGATGAGGCAAGTCTTTTGGAATATTTGGTGTATCTGTGATGACAAAAAGCCCAGCAACCACTTGAGGGAGGGTCAGTGTCTTCACTCAAGCAAGGAAAGTGTCTTTTCAATAATACCCCCTAATCATTGTCACCTGTCTCCGCTGAGACCTGGTGCGGCAGGGATGGGTGGAAGAGGCACAGATTCAGAGTTACCCCAATTTTTTGTGTTTGAGAGTCATGCCCAGGAATGAGAAGTCAGAAAAGGAGAAGGCTGTACATCTTCCTTTTTTCTCTTTTTACCTGTATGACATATGGTAAATTACCTATCTTTACAGAGTCTCAGTATCTTGGTAAACTAGAAATTCATAGCATGCAGTAAGCACTGAAACATGCATTTTTTTTAATCGAGGTGAAATTCTGACAACATACAATTAACCTTTTTAAAGTGCACGATTCAGTGGCATCAAATGTATTCACAATGCTGTGTAATCATCACCTCTCTCTAGCTTCAAAACATTTTCATCACCTCAGAAGAACATGGGTATCCATTAGCTCCCCAGTCACCCCTCCTTTACCCCCTGACCAACACTAATCTACTTTTTGTCCCTATGGATTTGCTTATTGTGGGTATTTCATATAAAAAGAATCATACAGGGACTTCCCTGGTGGGCCAGTGGTTAAGACTCTGCACTTGCACTGCAGGGGGGCACGGGTTCAATCCCTCTTTAGGGAACTAAGATCCCACAAGCCACATAGTGTGGCCCAAAAATAAATAAATAAATGATAAATAAAAAATAAAAAGAATCATGCAATATGTGACATTTCCATATGGTTTCTTTTACCTACAGTAATGATTTTGAGGTTCATCCATCTTGTAGCATGTAGCAGTTTTTCAACCCTTTTTACAATTGAATAAAATTCCACTGTATGGATTTACCACACTCTGTTTATCCACTCATCAGTTGATGGACATTTGGGTTGTTTCCACGCTTTGGCTACTGTGAATAGTGCTGCTGTGAGCATTCATGATCAAATATTTACATTTTAATGATGATTATGATGAATACTATTATTAATCATGTATATTAATTATATAATTAAGTAAGTACTATTTATTTAATCCTACTAAGTTATATTTTTAAATATAGTTGACCCTTGAACAACACGGGCAAACTGTGAAGGCCCACTTGTACACGGATTATTTTCAATAGTAATACTACAGTGCTACACGATCCACATTTGGTTGAAACTGAGAATTCAGATCCTCAGATTAGGAGGAACGACTGATATGGAAGGCAGACTCTAGGTTATATCTGGATTTTCAACTGTGTCGGGGTCAGTGCCCCAACCTCTGCATTGTTCAAGGGTGAACTGTACTGTTATTAACTCTTTATATTAACACTAATTATCATAATATAAATATATGTTAATAGAATAATATTAATATTATTTATACTAATAAACATGTGATTTGCCCACAGAGCCAGTCAGACCCAGGCACAAGAAGAATGCTCACTCCTTGATTTTTCTCTATTAAAAAAGGAAAAGAGGGGCTTCCCTGGTGGCGCAGTGGTGGGGAGTCCGCCTGCCAATGCAGGGGACGTGGGTTTGTGCCCCGGTCCGGGAAGATCCCGCATGCCGCGGAGCGGCTGGGCCCGTGAGCAGTGGCTGCTGAGCCTGCACGTCCAGAGCCTGTGCTCCGCAACGGGAGAGGCCACAACAGTGAGAGGCACCGCCAAAAAAAAAAAAAAAAAAGAAAGAAAAGAAAAAAGAAAAAAAGATGGGAATTCCCTGGTGGTCTAGTGGTTAGGATTTGGCCTTTCACTTCTGTGGCCCAAGTTCAATCCCTGGTGGGAGAACTGAGATCCTGCGAGCCACGTGGTATGGCCAAAGAAAAGAAAAAAGAAAATTCAAGAGTACTGCACAAATTTTTCTGTTTATTCTATGATATTTTGCATCTGGTTTCTCCAAGTTTCATCTGGTCTTCAAGAAATGACATACCACTGCTATCTCAGAGTTAAATAATCCATTTAGCTATCTCTTTGTTGAAAAGACTTCCTTAAACTCTGCAAATAATAAGCTTGGTTATATTGTCAGTCATTCTGATATGAAACTTCTCTTAATTTATCTTAATAACCTCTATCATATACAGAAATTTTCTCTCTCACTCTATTAGACCCAGACTTTCTCAACCTACATTCCAGTCTGGTATTAGCATAAATGGAACTAACTTGTTATTATAACTGTTAACAATTTCATTATGACTAGCTAATATAATAGTAGCCACCACCTTCAGTCCTATAACTACAGCCATATTAATTTCTCCAAACCTTCCATGCATGTCCTTTCATAATTTTATTTCTTTGCTCATGCAGTGCCACTCACCTGAAATACCTTTTCCTCCATTTCTTCACCTGACAAACTTCCTTTCATCCTTTAGGATGCAACTGAAAGAAATTTTTGTGATGCTATCCCAGATACCTCAAGCTGAGTTCCTTGCTTAAATTGTTGTATTAAGGTTCTATTGTCCTACTGGGGAAGAGATCAAGATGATGGAGTAGGAGGAGGTGGAAATCACCTTACCCCATGAACACATCAAAAGTACATCTAGGGCTTCCTTGGTGGTGCAGTGGTTGAGAGTCCGCCTGCCGTTGCAGGGGACATGGGTTTGTGCCCCGGTCCAGGAGGATCCCACATGCCGCGGAGCAGCTGGGCCCGTGAGCCATGGCCATTGAGCCTGCGCATCCGGAGCCTGTGCTCCGCAACGGGACAGGCCACAAAAGTGAGAGGTCGGCATAACGCAAAAAAAAAAAAAAAAAAAAAAAAAAGTACATCTACATGTGGAACAATTCTCACTGAAAACTAACTGGAGACTGGCAGAAAGACTCCTGTACAACCAAGGCTGTAAGAAAGTTCCACACAGAATCAGGTAGTAAGGGAAGAGAAATAATCAGGTTGGGACCTGTGCCCCTGGAAGGAGACTCAGAAGAGGAGGGGGATTGCACAGGAAGAGATCCTCCCTGGGCAGTGAGTGGTTCAAGCCACATACTGGGCACCCCAGCCCTGGGATCTGACATGAGGAACACAAGTCTCCTTGGCTGGTTGGAGGGCCATTGAGACTAACAGGAAGGCTGTGGGAAGCCTGGACTCTGCTCTTGAGGAACACACACATGCTTGCGTAATCCCAAAACAGGGCATAGAGGGCAGATTGAAAGTGCACAAGATGCTAACCAGTTTCCTGCAACCATGCCAGCACGTGCCACAGCCCAAGGCAAGTGCCTGCTCCAGCCCCACTTGCTTCATGACACAGCTGCACACTGGGGTAAGGGCTGCTGAGACTGAGAGGAGAGCTCAGCTGTGAGGGACAAAGGTGGCTCAGACCCAGAGCAGCATCTGACCAAGGCAGGGGCAGCCATTACTGGTGATTATGCAGGCAGAACCCCAGAAGAGGTCCAGGTTTCTGACTGTTGCTGGGACTGCCACAGCCCACTCCAAGACCTACCTGAGCACATGAACCAGCCACTCTTGCTCCAGCTCTGCTCCCCTCTGGGGCAAGGGTGCTTCTGTGGGATGGGGAAAGGAGCACACATTTAAAAGGAATAGAGCCAGCTGGGAAATGACCCTCAGGGCTTCTGCTTCAGAAACTTGGGACATGACCCCACTCCCAATAGGGTGGTGCTGGCCACTGAGAAGAGGAAAAGCCCCAGGTCACACGTGGCTCTGGCCCTGCCCCTCCATCTCCAGCCCCACATCCTACCAAGGTGATAGCTGCCAACACACCCTGGGGAAAGATGTGGCCTGTGCTCATTTCAGATCTAATTCTCCCACCAAAGCCACTGGGAGTGTGCAGACAGCATAGGGGCACTCCCATATAAAGACAGCCCTTCAAAACAGCAACAGGTAACTGTTTCACCTACTTTCATAGAGACAGAGAAAGTTAAGCAAAAGGAGCAGACAGAGGAATTTGTTTCAATAAAAATAACAAAAGAAATCCCCCCCCAAAAAACAATTAATGAAACAGAAATAAATAATTTACCAGAAAAAGAGTTCAGAACATTAGTAATAAGAATGCTAACTAAATTATGGAGAGGAATAGATGAACACATGGAGAAATTTAACAAAGAACTAGAAAATATAAAAAAGAACCAGTCAGAATGGAAGAATACAATAACTGAAATGAAAAACACACTAGAAGGAAGTAACAGCACACTAGGAGATACAAAAGAACACATAAGTAATCTGAAAGATAGAATAATGGAAATTACCCAATCAGAACAGAAAAAAGAAAAAAAGAAAATAGTTTAAGGGACCTCTGAGACAACATCAAGTGTACCAGCATTCACATTATCAGGGTACCAGAAGAAGAAGAGAGAGAGAAGGGGCTCAAAATGTATTTGATGAAATTATGGCTGGAAACATCCCTAACATGAAGAAGAAAACAGATATTCAAGTACAGAAAACACAGAGAGTCCCAAATAAGATGAGTCCAAACAGACCCACACCAAGACATATCACACTTAAAACGGCAAAAGTTAGTTAAAGAGAGCATTCTAAAGGCAGTAAGAGAAAAACAAAGAGTCATAAATAAGAGAATGCCCATAAGGTTGTAAGCTGATTTTTATGCAGAAAATTTGCAGACCAGAAGGGAGTGACATGATATATTCAAAGTGCTTAAAGCAAAAAACCTACAGCCTAGGAACTCTAAACAGCAAGATTATCATTTAGAATTGAAGGAGAGGTAAAGAACTTCTCAGACAAGCAAAAATTAAAGGGTTCATCAATACTAAACCTACTCTAAAAGAAATGGTAAAGGGTCTTCTCTAAGTAGAAATGAAAATGTTATAATAAGAAGTAAGTATCTATAGGAAAGGAAAAATCTACTGGTAAAAGTGAAAATATATAAAAAGGCTAAGAATCAACCTCTTAAGCTAGTACAAAGATTAAAAGAAAAAAAACTAAAATCAACTATAACTACAATAATTAGTATAGGAATAAACATGAAGATGTAAAATGTGACATCAAAAACATAAAATGTGGGGGGAGGGAACTTAAAAGTGGAGATCTTTTAGAATGTGTTTAAACTTAAATGACTATCAGTTTAAAACAAGTAGATATCGTTATTGGTCAAAATATATGAACCCCATGATAACCACAAATCAAAAACCTATAATAAGGGCTTCCCTGGTGGTGCAGTGGTTAAGAATCTGCCTGCCAATGCAGGGGACACTGGTTCGAGCCCTGGTCCAGGAAGATCTCACATGCCACAGAGCAACTAAGTCTGTATGCTACAACTACTGAGCCTGTGCTCTAGAGCCCACGAGCCACAACTACTGAGCCCATGTGCCACAACTACTGAAGCCCATGTGCCTACAGCCTGTGCTCTGCAAGAAGAGAAACCACCACAATGAGAAGCCTGTGCACCACAATGAAGAGTAGCCCCTACTCACCACAACTAGATAAAGCCTGCTCACAGCAATGAAGACCCAATGCAGCCAAAAAATAAATAAATAAAATAAATTTATTTTTTAAAAAATTATAATAAATACACAAAAACTAGAGAGAAACAAACACAAGTACACCACTAAAGAAAAACATCAAACCATAAGGGAAGAAACTAAAACAAGAATAGAAAGAGAAGAACTACAAAAACAACCAGAAAACAAGTAATAAAATTGCAATAAGTACACATCTATCAATAATCACTTAGATGTCAATGGACTAACTACTCCAATTGAAACACAGAGTGGCTGATTTGATTTAAAAAAAAAGAAAACCAAGACTCACCTATATGCTGCTTACAAGAGACACTTCAGAGCTAAAAAGATACAGAGACTGAAAGTGAAGGTATGGAAAAAGATATTTCATGCAAATGGAAATGACAAGAAAGCAGAGGTAGCAATACTCATATCAGACCACAGACTTTAAAACAAAGTCTATAGCAAAAATAAAAAGAAGGGTATTATATAATGATAAAGGGATCAATACAAGAAGAGAATATAACACTCATTAACATCTATGCACCTAATACAGGATCATCTAAATATAGAAAGCAAATATTAACAGACATAAAGGGAAAATTTGACAATAATACAATAATAGTAAGGGACTTGAACACCCCAATTACATCAGTGGACAGAAAATCCAGACAGAAAATCAATAAGAAAAAAGTGGTCTTAAATGACACATTAAACCAGTTGGACTTAATAGATATTCCATCCAAAAACAGCAGAATACACATTCTTTTCAAGTACACAGGATAAATCTCATGCTAGGCCACAAAACAAATCTCAACAAATTTAAGAGGATAGAAATTATATCAAGCATTTTGTTTTGAACCACAATGGTATAAAACTAGAAATCGATTACAGGAAGAAAAGTGGGAAAAGCACAAACATGAACACTGAAAAATATGCTACTAAGAAACCAACAGGTCAATGAAGAAATCAAAAAGGAAATCAGAAAACACATCCAGACAAACAAACAAAACCCCACAACTTTCCAAAATCTTTGGGATGCAACGAAAGCATCTAATAAACTTCTAATAAGGAAGTTTATAGCAATACAGGCCTAACTCAAGAAACAAGAAAAATCTCAAATAAACAATCTAACCTACCATCTACAGGAATTAGAAAAAGAAGAGCAAACAAGTTCAAAGTCAACAGAAGGCAGGAAATAATAAAGATTAGAGAGGAAATAAACAGTGATTAAAAATGAATAGGAAAAATACAGTGAAAATAAGAGCTGTTTTTTTAAGATAAACAAAATTGATAAACATTTAGCCAGGTTCATCAAGAAAAGGAGAGAGGACCCAAATAAACAAAATGAGAAATGAAAGAGGAGAAATAACAACCAGTATCACAGAGATTTTTAAAAATCATAAGAGAATATTACAGTTACGTGCCAACAAATTAGACAACCTAGGAGACAAGGACAAATTTCTATAAATGTACAACCTTTCAAGACTGAATCAGGATGGTGAAAATGAACTTCTAATTTAAAAAAACTCCCAGCAAACAAAAGTCCAGGACTGAATGGCTTCACAGAGGAATTCTACAAAACATATAAATAAGAGCTTTCCTTCTCAAACTATTCAAAAAAATTGAAGAAGATGGAAAATTCCCAAATTCATTCTATGAGGCCACCATTACCCAGATACCAAAAAGAAATAAAGATGCTACAAAAAAAAGAAAATTACTGGCCAATATCTCTGATGAATACAGATGAAAAATTTTTCTCAATAAAATATTAGCAATCTGAATTGAACAATATATAAAAAGGATAATACAGCATGAACAAGCAGGATTTATCCCAGGGATGTAAAGATGGCTCAATATCCACAAATCCATCGATGTGATATGCCACATTAATAAACTGAAGCATAAAAATCATATGATCCTCTCAATGGATATGGAAAAAGCATTTGACAAAATTCAACATCTATTCATGATAAAAACTCTCACCAAAGTTGGTATAGAGGGAACACATATCTCAATATAATAAAGGCCATGTATGAGAAACCCACAGCTAACATCATACTCAATGGTGAAAAGCTGAAAGCCCTTCCTCTAAAATCAGAAACAAGACAAGGATTCCTAATCTTGAAGTTTCTATTTAACATAATAATGGAAGTCCTAGCCACAGCAATCAGACAAGAAAAAAAAAAGTCATCCAAATTGGAATGGAAGAAGTAAAACTGCCACTATTTGTAGATGACATGATAATATGTATAGAAAGCTCAAAAGTTTCCACCAAAACATTGTTAGGACTAATAAATGGATTCAGTTAATTTGCAGGATTAAAGATTAATATACATAAATCTATTGCTTTTCTATACACTAATAATGAACTATCAGAAAGAGAAAGCAAGAACACTACCCTGTTTAAAATCACATCAAGAAAGGTAAAATATCTAGAAATAAACTTAACCAAGGAAGTGAAAAACCTATACTCTGACAACTATAAAACATTGATAAAGGAAATTGAAGAGGATACAAAGAAATGAAAAGATATCCCATACCCTTGAATTGGAAGAATTAATATTGTTAAAATAGCCATATTACCCAAAGCAACCTACAGATTTAATGCAACCCTTCCCTATCAAAATACTCATGACATTTTTTACAGAACTAGAACAAATAATCCTAAAATTTTTATGGAACCACAAAAGACCCCAAATAGCCAAAGTAATCTTGAGAAAAAAGAATAAAGCTGAGGTATCATGCTCCCTGACTTCAGGCTATACTACAAAGCTGCTGTAATCCAAACAACATGGTATTGGCACAAAAACAGACACAAAGATCAATGGAACAGAAATAAACCTCCACATTTGTGGCCAATTAATCTACAACAAAGGAGGTAAGCATATACAATGGAGAAAAGACAGTCTCTTCAATTATTGGTGCTGGGAAAACTGGACAGCAACATGTAAAAGAATGAGAATAGAACATTTTCTCACACCATAAACAAAAAAAACTCAAAATGGATTAAAGACCTAAATGTGAGCCCTGAAAACATAAAACCCCTAGAAGAGAACACAGGCAGAACACTCTTTGACAAAATTGTAGCAATATTTTTTGTGTCTGTCCCCTAAGGCAAAAGAAACAAAAGCAAAAATAAACAAATAGCACCTAATTAAACTTAAAAGCTTTTGCACAACAAAAGAAACCATCAACAAGATGAAAGACAACCTACTGAATGGGAGAAAATATTTGCAAATTATATAACTGATAAGGGGTTAATATCCAAAATATATAAATAGCTCATACAACTCAACATCCAAAAAAAACTCAATTAAAAAATGGGGAGAAGACCTGATAGATATTTTTCCAAAGAAAATATACAGATGGTCAATAGGCACATGAAAAGATGCTCAACATCGCTAATCACCAGAGAAATGCAAATCAAAACCAATGAGAGATCACCTCATACCTCTCAGAATGGCTATCATCTAAAATATGAGAAAAAACACGTAGGCCAGGATGTGGAGAAAAGGGAACCCTCATACACTGTTGGTTGGAATGTAAATTGGTGTAGCCACTATGGAAATCAGTATGGAGGTTCCTAAAAATATCAAAAATAGACCTACCATGTGATCCAGTAATTTCACTCCTGTGTATTTATCCAAAGAAAATGAAAACAGTAATCCAAAAAGATATATGCTCCTCATGTTCACTGCAACATCATTTACAATAGCCAAGATTTGGAAGCAACTTAAGTGCACATCAGTAGAAGAATGGATAAAGAAGTTGTATATATATAATGAAATATTACTCAGTCATAAAATCTTGGATGGACCTGAGGGTATTATGCTTAGTGAAATAAGTCAGACAGAGAAAGACAAATAGTCTGTCATAACTTATATGTAGAATATTACAAAATAAAACAAATGTATATAAAAAAACAGAAACAGACTCAGAGATATAGAGAAAAAAGGCTGGGTGCCAGTGGGGACAGGGAAGGGGTGGAAAGGCAAGATAGGGGTTGATGATTAAGAGGTACAAACTACTATGTATAAAATAAATAAGCAACAGGAAATATAGTACAGCACAGGGAATATAGTGATTATTTTGTAATACCTTTAAAAGGAGTATAATCTATTAAAATATTGAATCAGTTTGTTGTATACCTGAAAATAATATAACATGTAAATAAATTATACTTCCATAATTAATTAACTAATTAGTTAGTTAAATATCTGGGAAGTGAGGAAAGTTTTTTAAAAATTCTATTGTCCTATTATTTACAAATTATATTGCAAATGTCGGCTTAATTGTCTGTTTCCACTGCTGGGCAGTAAGTTGAGGTTAGGATTGATGTATTTGTCATCTATTGATATGTAATATCTTATGCAAGGCTTGGCACAGAATACGTATTCAGTAAAATTTAAGTTCTGAATAGGTGAAATGGTGTAGATATAATATATATGTATTTTGAAATAAATATATCCTCTGCAATGTGCTTTATGTAGGATCTCCCACTTTCTTTTCTCTTCCTGCCTATTCATTATATAAAGATATATGAAATGTTCAAAATGTCAAGCCAGGCCTTGGCAAAATCAATGAGTCCTTTTTTATTTCATAGTAGGATCATTTTTACTCAGCCACTCATCTGACTTACCTCCTTTACCAACATTATTTTCCAATTTTAAAGTATGATTAGCATTATTTTCAGGATATTAATTTGCTAGAAGTATCCTTTGGTCATTGTTCCCCACATCTTTTTCCCAGTTTTTATTGGACCTTCAGCTTGGCCCTTCTATATCCTTCCCTGACTCCCAGGCCCTTTTTTTCTTTGCCTGTTCTGTCTCCCAGGATGCACTGAATGTTGTAAAATTCTCTAGAGGGGAAAAGCACAAGTTTAATCCTAGTCTTTCAAACTTAAAGGAGTGTCTCTTCCTTACACTAAAACCACCTAAATCTTTTAGAGAATATAAGCAAAACACAGTGGAATAAAGGCAGTCACTCATTATGAACAAAAAAACCGAACCAATGTAAGAAAGGACCTCATAGGTAGATGTGTATGAGATAGCACAGAGACTAAAACACAGACCCTGAATCCAACCAAATCTAGGTTGAAATTCTAGATCTACCACTTTCCGTCTGAATTACTTCAATTTCATCATTCATAAATTTGATATAAATATTATACCTATATAGGGACTTCCCTGGTGGCCCAGTGGTTAATAATCTGCCTGCCAATGCAGGGGACATGAGTTCAATCCCTGGTCCAGGAAGATCCCACATGCTGTGAAGCAACTAAGCCCAAGAGCCACAACTACTGAGGCTGTGCTCAAGAGTCCATGAGCCACAACTATTGAGCCCACGCTCTGCAACTACTGAAGCCCACTTGTTTAGAGCCCATGTTCCACAACAAGAGAAGCCATCACAATGAGAAGCCTGTGCACTGCAATGAAGAGTAACCCCTGCTCATCACAACTAGAGAAAACCAACATGCAGGAACAAAGACCCAATGCAGCCAAAAATAAATTTTAAATTTCAAAAAAATTATACCTATATCATAAAGTTGTTTTACCTGCCAATTTTCTAGTACCATGGCCTTGGATACCTGTCAAGTAAAACATTTCAGCAAGTTTTTTCCAATTCTAAAATATCCTGTGGTTTTTTTGCCTCACATGTTTCTCTATTTCTTCTCTTGGTTGCTTCCTTAGATTTATAAGAGAGAAGGAGCTAAGTATTGCTGTTTATGACCAGCATTTTAGGTTTGCCATTGATTGACCTTTCTTGCCTCCTAAGTTCCACATCCTCACAGGCACATACACAAAAACTAACTATAGCCCTCCAAAAACTCTCAAAGCAGCTAAACTGCTTTCTTTTGGATAGAGATGTTCCTAGACAGAAGATTAGATTGAATATTGTCTTCACTATATCAGAAACAGTTGTTTCTAGTCTTCCAGGTGATAAAGCATCAGAGAAGGTAACTGAAATTTTACTCAGCAATGTTTTAAAACTCACTAGAAAATTGTGATTACTTATATGTTATTCCACTTAAAATATGGAGATTTTTAAAGGAGAATTCAAAGGGAAATCAAACAATATAAACATAATATCTAAAACCTTTTTAAAAATTAGAATGAATGAAAAACTATACACCAAGAAACTGGACAACCTAGATGAAATGGAAAAATTCTGAGTCACATACAACTTACTGACTGAAGAAATTCAGAAATTTCTTACTGAATCAGGAAGAAATAAAAAATCTGAAGAGACTTATTACTAATAAGGAGATTGAATCAGTAATCAAAAATCTACCAGCAAAGAAAATCCCAGGACCAGATGGCTTCACTGGTAATTTTATCAAACATTTAAAGAAGAAATAACACCAATTCTTCTCAAGCTGTTAAAAAAAATCAAAGAGGAGGAAACATTCCCAACTTGATTTTATGAAGCCAGCGTTTTTCTGATACCATAACCAGAAAAGGATATTACTAGTAAAGGAAACTACTAGCCATTACCCCTGATGAATATAAATGTAAAAAATTCTCAGTAAAATACTAGCAAAACAAATTCAGCAGCACAGTAA
Organism: Stenella coeruleoalba; assembly: GCF_951394435.1. Classification (NCBI taxonomy): domain Eukaryota; kingdom Metazoa; phylum Chordata; class Mammalia; order Artiodactyla; family Delphinidae; genus Stenella; species Stenella coeruleoalba. The sequence continues at coordinate 75,180,835 of NC_137157.1, forward strand.
AAGGGCCATACACCATGATCAACTGTGATTTATCCCTGAGATGTAAGGCTGGTCCAACACACACAAATGAATCAATGTGATACATCACATTAGTGGAATGAAAGAAAAGAACCATATTATCATCTAAATAGAAGTAGAAAAAGCATCTGACAACATCCATTCATGATAAAAACTGTTAACAAATTAGGCATAGAAAGAGCATTCCTCAATATAATAAAGGCCATATATGATAAGCCCATAGCTAACATCATACCCAATGATGAAAGGTTGAAAACTTTTCCTCTAAGATCAGAAAAAAGACAAACGTGCCCACTTTCACCACTCCTATTGAACATAGTAGTAGAAGTCCTAGGTAGGGCAATCAGGCAATGAAAAGAAATTTAAAGAATCAGAATTGGAAAAGAAGAAGTAAAATTGTCTCTATTTGCTGATAAAGATTTTATAGAGAGAAAATACTAAAAACTCAAGCAAAGAACTGTTAGATTTAATCAATGAATTCATTAAAGTTGCAGGATGCAAAATTAACATACAGAAAAACAGTAGCATTTTTATACATAAACAAAGAATTTTCAGAAAAAGACTAAAAGAAATTGATCCCATATACAATTGCATAAAAAATAATAAAAACTTAGTAATAAATTTAACTAAGGAGGTGAAAGAGGTCTACTCTGAAAGCTAAAAAACATTGATGAAAGAAATTGAATAAGACATAAATAAATGGAAAGGATCCTGTGTTCATGAATCAGAAGAATTAATATTGTTAAAACAGTAATACTACCAAAGGCCAACACTAGCCTGGGAACCTGTCCTCATGCACCAGTGGGTGGACACCAGGCTATGGACCACCTGAGCCCTAAGCTGGCCCACCAACAGGTGGACAACAGACTAGAGATACCTTGATACCCACAGCCAGCAGCCCAAAGATCTAACACCAACCACCAGTGGTTCAGCACTAGCCTTTGAAACAGACCCTGCCCACCAACAGGCAAACACCAGTTCTAGGATTCTAGGACTTCAGCCAGTTCCCCTGGCATGCTGACCCACCTACAAGGAGCCAGCAGCCCCTGAATAAAGCAGGACCTGGCAACCAAATGGGCCAGGAGCCAGTCACACTCATCAGTGTGCCCACAATAATAGTTGGACCCACCAATACAGAGAGCCCATTCAGCCCACATAGGAGATACCACTAGAGCATATAGCTCTGGTGAACAGAGGGGAGTGTGCTGCTGGAACCTACAGAATGTGTCCTACATAAGGTCACTTCTCCAAGATCAGGAAATGTAACTAACCTACCTAATATATAAAATAAAAATAGATAATCAGGCCAAATGGAGTGACAGAGAAAAAAATTTTTAATGAAGGAAGAAGACAAAACACCAGAAGAAGTACTAAGCCAAATGGAGATAAGCAATTTGTCCAAAAATAGTTAAAGCTAATGATCAAAAAGATGCTGAATAAACTCAGGAGAAGATTGAACGAACAGGGTGAGAACATTAACAGAGAGTTAGAAAATATTAAGAAGAACAAAACAGAGATGAAGAATACAATAACTCAAAAAATACACTAGAAGGAATCAACAATTGATTAGATAATACAAAGAAATGGATAAGTGAACTGGAAGACAGAGTAGTAGAAATCACTCAAGTTGATCAGAAGAAAGAAAGTTTTAAAAACATGAGGACAGTTTCAAAGACCTCTAGGACAAAATTAAATGTACTAACATTCTCATTATAGGGGTCTCCAAATGAGAAAAGAGAGAAAGGGGTTGATAACATATTTGTAGACTTAATAGTTGGAAATCTCTTTAACCTGAGAAAGGAAGCAGTTATCTAGGTGAAGGGAGCACAGAGAGCCACAAAGAGTATCAACCCAAAGAAGACAAATCAAGATGCATTGAATTAAAATGGCAAAAGTTAAGGACAAAGAGAGAATATTAAAAGCAGCAAGGGAAAAAGCAACAAGTTACATACAAGGGAACTCCTGTAAGACAATCAGCTGAATATTCAGTAGAAACACTGCAGGCCAAAAGGGAACGGTACAATAATTTTAAAGTAATGAAAGAGAAAAACCTACAACAAATAATACACTACCTGACAAGGATATCACTCAGATTTGAAGGAAATATAAACAGTTTTACAGACAAGCAAAATCTAAAAGAGTTCACTACCATCTAACCATCTCTACAGGAAATCTTAAAGGGACTCTTTTAAGTGGAAAATATCCCAACTAGAAATATGAAAACTTAAAAAGGAAAAATCTCATTGGTGAAGGTAAAGATAGTAGATGAACCACTTACAAAATTAGAAGGAAGATTAAATAACAAATATAGTAAAATAACCTATATCCACAAAAAGTAGTTAGAAGAAACAAAAAAAACAAATAGATGAAAAGCATGATGTCAAAAACATTAAAAGAGGAAGGGGAGTAAAAAATGCAGTGTTGTTAAAATGTGCTTGAACTTAACAGCATCAATGTAAAATACTCATGTATTTACAAATATTGCTTTACATAAATATCATGATAACCATAAACCAAAAATCTCAAATAGATACACACAAAAAAAGATAAAGGAATCCAAATGTAAAATTAAACATGGTTATCAAATAACAAGGGAAGAGAGAAGAACAAAGAAGAAGAAAGGAACAAAAGATAATTTTTAAAAATTGAAAAACAATTAACAAAATAGCAATAAGTACATACCTATCAATAATTCCTTTAAATGGAAATGGACTAAATGCTCCAATAAAATGATATAGAGTGGCTGAATGGATAATAAAACCAAGACCCATACATATGTTGCCTACAAGATGCTCATTTCAGATCTAAAGACACACTCAGACTGGAAGTGAGAGGATGGAAAAGGTATTTCATGTAAATGGAAACAAATGAAAGCCAGGTTATGTATACTTAGACAAAATAGACTTTAAAACAAAGACTATAATAATGCACCAAACATAGGAACGCTTATTGTATATATGTATTACAGAAAATTTTATTGACGTAAAGGGAGAAATTGACAGTAACATAATAATAGTAGAGGACTTTAACTTCCAACTTACCTCAATGGACAAATCATCCATAGAGAAAATCAATAAAGAATTACTGGCCTTAAATGACACATTAAACCAGATGTAATTAATTGATATATAGAGAGCATCCATAAGCAACAGAGTACACTTTATTTTCAAGTGCATATGGAACATTCTCCAGGATAGATCACATGCTAGGCAACAAAACAAGCCTTGGTAAATTTAATAAAAGTGAAATCATATCAAGCATCTTTTCCAACCACAACACAATGACAGTAGAAATTAACAATAAGAAAAAAAAACTGAAAAAAAGCTGACAAACATGTGGAGACTAAACAATATACTACTAAATAACCAATGTATCACTGAAGAAATCAAAGAGGAAACTAAAAATTACCTAGAGTCAAATGAAAATGAAAACATAACAATCCAAAACCTATGGGAAGCAGTAAAAAGCAGTGCTAAGAAGGGAGTTTGTAGTGATATAAGCATACCTCAGGAAACAAGAAAAATCTCAAATAAACAACCTAACCTTACACCTAAAGCAACTAGAGAAAGAAGAACAAACAAAACCCAAATTTAGTAGAAGTAAAGAAATCATAAAGATCAGAGCACAAATAAATAAAATAAAGACTAAAAACTCAGTAGAAAAGATCAATGAAACTAAAAGTTAATTCTTTGAAAAGATTTTTTTAATGATACCTTTAGCCAGACTCATCAAGAAAAAGGGAGAGGGACCAAATCAATAAAATCAGAAGTGACAAAGGAGAAGGTACAACTGACACCACAGAAATAGAAAGGATCATAAGAGACTACTATGAACTACCATACAACAATAATATGGACAACCTAGAAGAAATGGACAAATTCTTAGAAATGTACACTCTCCCAAGACTGAGCCAGGAAGAAATAGAAAATGTGAACTGACCAATTACCAGTAATGAAACTGAATCAGTAATTTTAAAACTCTGAACAAATAAAAGTCCAGGACCTGATGGCTTCACAGGTGAATTCTATCAAATATTTAGAGAAGAGTTTGCACCTTTCCTGAAATTATTCCAAAAATTGCAGAGGAAGGAATATTTCTGAACTCATTCTATGAGGCCATCATCACCCTGATACCAAAACCAGACAAAGATATCACAGAAAAAGAATATTACAGGCCGATATCACTGATGAATCTAGATGTAAAAATCCTCAACAAAATATTAGCAACCTGAATTCAACAATACAGTAAAAGGATTATACACCACAATCAAGTGGGATTTGTCCCAGGGATGCAAGAATTTTTCAATATCCACAAATTAATGTGATATACCACATTAACAAATTGAAAAAATAAAAACCATATGATCATCTCAATAAATGCAGAAAAAGCTTTTGACAAAATTCAATACAATATATGATTAAAAATCTCCAGAAAGTGGGCATAAAGGGAACCCATCTCAATATAATAAAGGCCATATACAAAAAACCCACAGCAAACATCATTCTCAATGGTGAAAAACTGAAAGCATTTCCTCTAAGATCAGGAACGAGACAAGGATGCTCACTCTTGCCACTTTTATTCAAAATAATATTGAAAGAGCTAGCCACAGCACTCAGCCAAGAAAAAGAAATTTTAAAAATCCAAGTTGGGAAGGAAGAAGTAAAACTTTCACTGTTTGCAGATGACATGATACCTCACATAGAAAATCCTAAAGACACCATCAGAAAACTACTAGAGCTCAGCAACAAAATCTGTGAAGTTGCAGGATACAAACTTAATATACAAATATCTATTGCATTTCTATACACTAACAATGAACTATCAGAAACAGAAATTAAGGAAACAATCTCATCTGCCATCACATCGAAAAGATAATATACCTAGGAATAAACCTACTTAAGGATGTAAAAACCTGTACTCAGAAAACTATAAGACACTGATGAAAGAAATTAAAGACAACACAGATGGAAAGATATATTGTGTTCTTAGATTGGAAGAATTAATATTGCTGAAATGAACATACTACTTAAGACAACCTACACCTTCAATGTAATCCCTATGAAAATACCAAGAGCATTTTTCACAGAACTAGAATAAATAATTCTAAAATTTGTATGGAAATACAAAGACCCCAAGTAGCAAAAACAATCTGGAAAAAGAAGAGCAGAGCAAAAGAAATCATGCTCCCTGACTTCAGGCTACACCCCAAAGCTATGGTTATCAAAGCAGTATGGTACTGGCACAAAAACAGACACATAGATCAATGGAACAGAATAGAGTCCAGAAATAAACCCACGCACTTATGGTCAATTAATCTCTGACAAAGGAGGCAAGAATATACAATGGAGAAAAGACAGTCTCTTCAATAAGTGGTGCTGGGAAAACTAGAAAGCTACTTGTAAAAGAATTATATGAGAACATTTTCTCACAACATACTCAAAAACATTCAAAATGGGTTAAAGACCTAAATGTAAGACTGGAAGCCATAAAACTCCTAGAAGAAAACATAGGCAGAACATTTTTTGATATAAATCATAGCAATATTTTTTGGATATGTCTCCTAAAGCAAAGGAAATAAAAGCAAAAATAAACCAATGGGGGCTTCCCTGGTGGTGCAGTGGTTGAGAGTCTGCCTGCCGATGCAGGGAACACGGGTTCATGCCCCAGTCCGGGAAGATCCCACATGCCACGGAGTGGCTGGGTCTGTGAGCCATGGCCGCTGAACCTGTGCGTCTGGAGCCTGTGCTCCACAATGGGAGAGGCCACAGCAGTGAGAGGCCTGCGTATCACAAAATAAATAAATAAACCAATGGGACCTAATTAAACTTAAAATCTTTTGCACAACAAAGGAAACCACTGACAAAACAAAAGACAATCTACTGAATGGGAGAAAATATTTGCAAATGAAAGACTGATAAAGGGTTAATATCCAAAATGTACAAGGAACTCATACAACTCATCACCAAAAAAAACAAAAACAAAACAAAACCTATTAAAAAATATGCAGGGTGTTGGCCTTGTTCTCCGCTTTTGTTTTTCTTTTTGCAGATGCCACCCTGCTCTCATCAGCCTCTGGCCTGCCATCTCCTTGAGTCCTAACACCACACCTTCAATTAAGTTGCAAAGTTCTGGTGAAGAGATATTTGAAGTTGATGTTGAAATTGCAAAACAATCTGTGACTATTAAGACCATTTTGGAAGACTTGGGAATGGATGATGAAGGAGATGATGATCGAGTCCGCTTGACAAATGTTAATGCAGCAATATTAAAAAAAAGGTCATTCAGTGGTGCACCCACCACAAGGATGATCCTCCTCCTGAAAGTTGACCAAGGAATATTTTTGAGCTTATACTGGTAGCAAACTACTTAGACATCAAAGGTTTGCTTGATGTTACCTGCAAGACTGTTGCCAATATGATCAATATGTTGCCTGAGGAGATTCGAAAGACATTCAATATCAAAAATGATTTTACTGAAGAAGAGGAAGCCCAGGTACGCAAACAGAACTAGTGGTGGGAGGAGAAGTGAAATTTTGTGTTTGATGCTGTAACACTGTAAGGATTGTTCCAAATACTAGTTGAACTGCTTTGTTTATAATTGTTAATATTAGAAAAACAGTCCACAAATGCAGCAGCAAATCAGTTGTATTAGCAGAATGTTGCCCTCATTGCATGTGTAGTTTCAGTACAGATTCCAAACTTATGTCTCAGTTTCTTCTAGTATGACCAAAAGTTCATTTTTCTTTGCTCTGAATAAAATTGAACTGTAGGTTCTCTATAGAAGTGGCATTTTGGGCTTTCCCTCTTTTTGTAAAGCAATTTCTGCCTAGTTTATTGTCCAGTTACCTTTAGTTTAGTGACTTGGCATTGTAAATAAAACAACTTGCAAAAAATTTTCTGAAATAGAATTAACATATTATCTTTATTTATGAGTTGGAAACTGGAAAAAGGCTACTTGAGGTAAATGCTATTAGAGTGGGGTTATCAGAATGTCTTCCAGCTTCCTGGAGTCAGAGTATGGCTGGTATTGATTAGCCTGTATGTAGCAGCGCTCCCTTAACTGGATCTGAGGACTTGTTTTTGCATTTTTAATCCTATCAGCTTTGAATATGTTGGCTAGAGGCTCAGTTTTTACTCAGTTTATAGTTTGGGAGGAAATAGAATTAGACAGTTTGCTGGCTTTTCAATTAAAGAAGACACTTAACCCAAGCAGTGTGTCATCTTTTTATAATCAGTAATCCTATGTGGGGAAAACCATAAACACTACTTGCATGTAAAAAATAATTTAACCTTTAATGTTAAAATGTGTGGCATAACCCAGAAAGCATCAGTCACAAATGCAAGATACTTTCAATAAAAAGTTACATACTAGGTAAAAAAAAAAAAAGGCAGAAGAACTGAATAGACAGTTCTCCAATAAGGACATGCAGATAGCCAAGGTGCACATGAAAAGTTCAATCCCTGGTCAGGAAATTCCCACATGCCATGCAGTGCAGCCAAAAAAAACAACCTGATTACAAAACGGGATAAGGACATGAATAGACATTTTTCCAAAGAAGACATACAGATGGCCAGTAAACACATGGAAAGACGCTCAATGTCACTAATCATCAGGGAAATGCAAATCAAAACCACAATGAGATATCACCTCACACCTGTCAGAATGGCTATCATCCTAAAGACAAGAAATGACAAGTGTTGTTGAGGATGTGGAGAAAAGGAGACCCTTATGAACTCTTGGTGGGAACATAAAGGGGCACAGCCACTATGGAGAACAGTATGGAGGTTCCTCAAAAAATTAAAAATACAGTAAGTCCCCTATGTATGAGCAAGTTCCATTCCAAGAGCGTGTTCATAAGTTCAGTTTGTTCCTAAGTCCAAGAAAGTTAGCCTAGGTACCCAAATAACACAAACAGCTAGTTATGTAGTACTGTACTGTGATAGGTTTATAATACTTTTCACACAAATAATACATAAAAACAAACAAACACAAAAAATAAAGACAAAATTTTTAATCTTACAGTACAATACCTTGAAAAGTACAGTAGTACAGTATAACAGCTAGCATACAGGAGCTGGAATCGAGTGAACAGGCAAGAAGAGTTACTGACTGGAGGAGGGAGAGGAGGTGGGAGATGGTAGAGCTAAAGGATGATCAGCAATAGGAGACGGAGGGCGAGCTGCAATTTCACTCACTCTGAAAGCATGTTTGCATCTTTGAAAGTTCACAACTTGAAGGTTCATATGTAGGCAACTTACTGTAGAACTACCATATGATCCAGTAATTCTAATTCTGGGTATTTTTCCAAAGAAAATGAAAACACTAGTTCAAAAAGATATATGCACCCCTATGTTCATTTCAGCATTATTTACAATAGCCAAGCTATGGAAGCAACCTAAGTTCACATCAATAGATAAATGAATAAAGATGTGACACACACACACACACACACACACACACACACAATGGAATATTACTCAGCCTTAAAAAGGAATGAAATCTTGCCATTTACGACAACATGAATAGAACTAGAAGGTCTTATGCTAAGTGAAATAAGTCAGACACAGAAATGAAAATACTGTATGGGAATTCCCTGACAATCCAGTGGTTAAGGCTCCATGCTTCCACTGCAGGGGGCACAGCTTCAACCCTTGGTCGGGGAACTAGTATCCCACATGCTGTGCAGTGTGGCCCAAAAATAAAAAATAAAAATAAATTTAAAAATAAAATATCGTATGATTTCATGTATGTGGAAAATAAAGAGAAAATAACAAATGAATAAACATGACAAAACAGAAACAGAGTTATAGATACAGAAACCAAAGGGGTGGTTGGCAGAGGGGAGGGTGTGGGGGGGAATGAGTGAAATAGCTGAAGGAGATTATGAGGTACAAACTTCCAGTTACAAAATAAATGAGGTATGGTTATGAAATGTACAGTATGGGGAATATAGCCAATAACAATGTAATATCTTTGTATGGTGACATATGGTAACAAGACAATTGTGATCATTTTGAAATGTATAGAAAGATCAAATCACTATGTTGTGCAACAGAAACTAACATAGTGTTACAGGTCAATTATACTTCAAAAACAAACAAACGAACTCATAGATAAAGGGATCAGGTTTGTTGTTACAGATATGGGGTGTGGAGGTAGGCGTAATTTGATGTAGGTAGCCAAAAGGTACAAATTTCCAGTTGCAACATAAATAAGTACTACGGATGTATGTACAACATGATAAGTAACACTGTTGTATGTTATATATGAAAGTTGTTACGAGAGTAAAGCCTAAGAGTTCTCATCACAAGATAAAAAGCAACTAGCCAGGTGGGGGCACAGCCCAAACCACTAGCAGGCTGGTTCCTTAAGACTCCCTGAGCCACTGCTGCTCAGGACAATGCCCTGTCTACCAGAGGGCCCAGGACTTGGCCACACACACCCGTGCACCAGCACCAGCCCTGGAACACAAGAAACCCTGCACTGAGAGACACTGGGACCCAGCTCTGCTCACCAGTAAGCCAGCACTAGACTGCGACCTCCCTGGGGCTATGCAGGCAGCCATTTTGTTACCTGGCCCCACCCACTAGTGGCTGGGAGCCTCCACACAAGGCATAGCTGGCAACCAACCAGACTGGGGGCTAGCCACATCTACCAGGCCACCCACAGTTGTCAGCTCGCCACAACAGAAGTACCAATGCAGCCCATATGGAGGCACCCCTAGAGAATATTGCTCTGGTGACCAGAGTGGGGTGCATTGCTGGGACACAGAGGATATTTTCTAAAAAGGCCATTTATCCAAGTTTGGGAGATGCAGCCAACCTCGAAATACATAGAAATAAAAATAGCAAATCAGGCAAAATGAGGTGACAGAGGAACATGTTCAAACTGAAGGAACAATATAAAACCCCAGAAGAAGAACTAAGTGAAGTGGAGTTATCAATCTACACAATAAACAGTTCAGGGTAATGATTGTAAAGATGATCAAAGAACTTGGGATAAGAGTGGATGAACAGGGTAAGAAGTTAGAAGATTTTAACAAAGTTAGAAAATATAAAGAAGAACCAAAGAGATGAAGAAAATAATAACTGAAATGTAAAATACACTAGAATGAATCAACAGGAGATTAGATGATACAAAGGAATGGATCAGTGAGCTGGAAGACAGAGGAGTGGAAATCACTGCACCTGAACAGAAAAAAAAAAAAGAATGAAAAGAAATGTATGATTTCTTTAAGAGTTTAAGAGACATCTGAGACAACATCAAGAGTAACTAACATTCCCATTATAGGGATTCCCAAGAAGAATAGAGACAGAAAGTGTAAGAGAACATATTTGAAGACATAGCTGAAAGCTTCCCTAACCTGGGAAAGGATACAGACGTGCAAATGCACCAAGGAAAGCAAGTCCCAACTAAGTTCAATCCAAAGAGGACCACACCAAGACACATTGTAATTAAAATAAAAATTAAAGGTAAAGAGAAAATATTAAAAGCAGCAAGGGAAAAGCACCACGTTACTTACAAGGGAACTCCACAAAGCTATCAGCTGATGTTTTGGCAGACACTTTGCAGTCCAGAAGAGAGTGGCACAATATATTTAAAGTGATTAAAGGGAAAAACCTACAACAAAGAATACTCTACCTGGCAAGGATTTCATTCAGATTTATGGAAGAGAGAAAGAGTTTTACAGCAAGCAAAAGCTAAAAGAGCTCACTACCACCAAACTAGCTTTTAAAAAGTATTAAGGGATTTCTCTAAGTGAAAAAGAAAAGGCCACAACTAGAAACATGAAAATTACAAAAGAAAACATCTTATCGGTAAAGGCAAATACACAGTAAACATATTAAATCAACCACATATAAATCTAATAGGAAGGTTAAAAGACAAACACAGTGGGCTTCCCTGGTGGTGCAGTGGTTGAGTGTCCGCCTGCTGATGCAGGGGACACGGGTTCGTGCCCCAGTCCAGGAAGATCCCACATGCTGTGGAGCGGCTAGGCCCGTGAACCATGGCCGCTAAGCCTGCATGTCCGGAGCCTGTGCTCCGTAACGGGAGAGACCACAATAGTGAGAGGCCTGTGTACCGCAAAAAAAAAAAAAAAAAAAAGACAGAGTAAAATCACCTATATCTGCAATAAGTAGTTAAGGGATGCAAAAAACAACTAGATGTAAAATATTATGTTAAGAACATTAAATGTTGGGGGAGGGGAGTAATACTGTTGTTAAAATGAATTTGAACTTAAGAGATCAGCAGCTTAAAATAATCACATCTGTATAGATTGCTATACATAAACCTCATGATAACTACAAATCAAAAATCTATAATAGGTAGCCATGTAAAAAAGTAAAAGGTATTCAAACATAACACTAAAGATAGTCATTAAATAACAAGAGACGAGAACAAAAGAAGAACGAACAAAAATGAATTAAAAAACAATCCCAAACCAATTAACAAAATAGCAATAAGCACATACCTATCAGTAATACTTTAAATGTAAATGGACTAATGCTCCAATCAAAAGATAAAGGGTGGCTGAATGGATACAAAAACAAGATCCATCTTTATGCTGCCTACAAGAGACTCACTTCAGATCTAAAGACACACACAGACTGAAAGTGAGAGGATGGAAAAGGTATTTCATGCTAATGGAAATGGAAAGAGAGCCAGGTTAGCAATACTTATATCAGACAAAATAGACTTTAAAACAAAGACTGTACCAGGGACAGAGACAAAAGTTACACTATGTAATGATTAAAGGATCAATCCAACAAGAAGATACAACAATCATAAATATATATGCACCCAACATAAAGACACCTAAATACATAAAGCACATATAGGAAGAAATTGACAACAATACAATAATAGTAGGGGACTTTAACACCCCATAAAATCTATGGAATGCAGCAAAATCAGTTTATAGGAATTTTCTACCTCAGGAAAAGGAGAAAATGCTAAAAACAAAACAAACAAACAAACAAAAAACTTACCTTATACCTAAAGGAAATAGAAGAAGAACAAACAAACCCAAAAATAGTAGAAGGAAAGAAATCATAAATACTAAAGCAGAAATTAATGAAATGGAAATTTTAAAAACAGTAGAAAAGATCAATAAAACTAAAGCTGGATTTTTGAAAAGTTGATAAAATAAAAATGATAAACCTTTAACCAGACTCACTGAGAAAAAAAGAGAGTCCAAATAAATAAAATCAGGAATGAAAAAGAAGTTACAACTGACACCACAGAAATAAAAAGGCTCATAAGAGTTTACTACAAACAATTATATGCCTATAAAAGTGACATCCTAGAAGAAATGAACAAATTCCTAGAAATGTACAATCTTCCAAGAGTGAGTCAAGAAGAAATAGAACATATGAACGGACAAATTACCAGTAATATAATTGAATCAGCAACTTAAAAAATTCCCAACATACAGAAGTCCAAGACCAGATGGTTTCACAGGTCACTTCTACAAAACATTTAAACAAGAGTTAACACTATCCATTTCAAACTATCCCAAAAATTTTCAGAGGAAGGAACACATCCAAACTCATTCTACAAGGCCAGCATCACACTGACACCAAAACCAGGAAAAGATACCAAGAAAAAAAATTACAAGCCAGTGTCACTGAGGAACACAGATGCAAAAATCCTCAATAAAACATTAGAAAACCAAATTCAACAATTCATTGAAAGTATTATACATAATGATCAAGTGGGATTTATCACAGTGATGCAAGAATGGTTCAGTATCAGCAAGTCATTCAGTGTGACACACCACAGTCACAGATTGAAGAATAAAAATCATACACTCATCACAATAGATACAGAAAAAGCTTTTGACCAAATTCAACACCATTTATGAGAAAAAGCTCTCAACAAAGTGAATATAGAGGGAACATAACTCAACATAATAAAGACCATATATGGTAAGCCCACAGCTAATGTCATAATGATGAAAATCTTAAAGCATTCATCTAAGATCAGGAACAAGACAAGGATACCCTCACTCACTACTTTCATTCAACATAATGTTGGAAGTCCTAACCAGAGCAATCAGACAAGGAAAAGAAATAAAAGACATCCAAATTGGAAGGGAAGAAGTAAAACTGTCACTATTTTAGATGACATGACACTATATAGAAAATCCTAAAGATGCACTAAAAAACCACTACAGTTCATCAATGAATTTGGTAAAATTGCAGGGTACAAAATTAATATAGTAATCTGTTGCATTTCTATACACTAACAACAAACTATCAGAAAGAGAAAGTGAGAAATCAATCCCATTTATAAGCTGATAAAAAAGAATAAAATACCTAGGCATAAATCTAAGGAGGTAGAAGTCCTGTACTCAGAAAACTATAAGACGCTGAAGAAAGAAATTGAAAATGACACAAGAAATGGAAATATATACCGTGCTCATGGATTGGAATAATTAATATTGTTAAAATGACCATATTACCCAAGGCAATCTACAGACTCAATTCCATTCGTATCAAAATACCAATGGCAGCTGGCCCGTGCCCTCCTCTCTCCTAGACTCCCCTGACTCTCTTCCTGGGGTCCCAGGAGACGCACGCCACGGTGACCACACTGAAAGACCCCGGACGCCTGCGGCAGGCCGGGCCCACCGGCCAGAGTCAGAATGAATTGAGATTTTTAAGTATCTAAAACACTCCATGTGGAAAAAGATATCTTACATTGAATTTTACTGAGACACTGTGGTTTCATTACCTGATGAGAAATAAAATACAAGATACACCAGAAATACATCTATACGTGGAACAACTCCTACAGAACACCTACTGAAGGCTGGCAGAAGACCTCAGACCTCCCAAAAGGCAAGAAACTCCCCACGTACCTGGGTAGGGCAAAAGAAAAAACAGAGACAAAAGAATAGGGACGGCACCTGCACCAGTGGGAGGGAGCTGTGAAGGAGGAAAAGTTTCCACACACTAGGAAGCCCCTTCGCGGGCGGAGACTGCGGGAGGCGGAGGGGGGAGCTTCGAAGCCGCGGAGGAGTGCACAGCAACGGGTGCGGAGGGCAAAGCGGGGAGATTCCCGCACAGAGGATCGGTGCCGACCAGCACTCACCAGCCCCAGAGGCTTGTCTGCTCACCCGCCGGGGCAGGCGGGGCTGTGAGCTGAGGCTCTGAGGCTCGGGTTTCGGTTTCGGACGGAGCGCAGGGAGAGGACTGGGCTTGGCAGCTTGAACATAGCCTGAAGGGGTTAGTGCACCACGGCTAGCCGGGAGGGAGTCCGGGGAAAAGTCTGCACCTGCCGTGGAGGCAAAAGACTTTTTCTTCCCTCTTTGTTTCCTGGTGCGTGAGGAGAGGGGTTTAAGAACGCTGCTTAAAGGAACTCCAGAGACGGGCGCGAGCCGCGGCTAAAAGCGCGGACCCCAGAGACGGGCGGGAGACGCTAAGGCTGCTGCTGCCGCCACCAAGGGGCCTGTGTGCGAGCACAGGTCACTCTCCACACCCCTCTTCCGCGGAGCCTGTGCAGCCCGCCACTGCCAGGTTTCCGGGATCCCAAGACAATTTACCCGGGAGAACGCACGGCGGGCCTCAGGCTGGTGCAAAGTCACGCCGGCCTTTGCCGCCACAGGCCCGCCCCGCACTCCGTGCCCCTCCGTCCTCGCCGGCCTGAGTGCGCCAGAGCCCCCGAATCAGCGGCTCCTTTAACCCCGTCCTGTCTGAGCAAAAAACAGACGCCCTCCAGCGACCTACACGCAGAGGCAGGGCCAAATCCAAAGCTGAGCCCCGGTGAGCTGTGAGAACAAAGAAGAGAAAGGGAAATCTCTCCCAGCAGCCTCAGAAGCAGCGGATTAAAGCTCCACAATCAACTTGATGTACCCTGCATCTGTGGAATACCTGAATAGACAACCAATCATCCCAAATTAAGGAAGTGGACTTTAGAAGCAAGATCTATGATTTTTTTCCCTTTTCCTCTTTTTGTGAATGTGTATGTGTATGCTTCTGTGTGAGATCTTGTCTGTATAGTCTTGCTTCCACCATTTGTCCTAGGGTTCTATCCGTCCATGTTTTTTTTTAAATTTTTTTCTTAATAATTAATTTTAATTTTAATAATGTTATTATACTTTACCTTCGTTCTTTCTTTCTTTCTTTCTTTCCTTCCTTCCTTCCCTCCTTTAGACAACGAATCATCCCAAATTGAGGAGGTGGTCTCTGAGAGCAAGATTTATGATGTTTCCCCCTTTACCTCTTTTAGTGAGGGTGTATGTGTATGCTTCTGTGTAAGATTTTGTCTGTATAGCTTTGCTTCCAACATTTGTCCTAAGGTTCTATCCGTCCCTTTTTTTTTTCTAAATAAGAATTTTTTAATTCAATAACTTTATTATACTTTATTTTATTTTTACTGTATCTTCTTTCTTTCTGTCTTTTTTCCTTCTTTCCCTCCTTCCTTCCTTCCTCCCTCCCTCCCTCCCTCCTTTCTTTCCTTCCGGCCTTCTTTCCTTCTTTCTTTCTTTCTTTCTTCCTTCCTTCCTTCCTTCCCTCCTTTCCTTCTTTCTTTCCTCATACTTCTACTAATTCTCTCTACTTTTTCTCCCTTTTATTCTGAGCTGTGTGGATGAAAGGCTCTTGGTGCTCCAACCAGGAGTCAGGGTTCTGCCTCTGGTGTAGGAGAGCCAACTTCAGGACACTGGTCAACAAGAGACCTCCCAGCTCCACATAATATCAAATGGCGAAAATCTCCCAGAGACCTCCATCTTAACACCAGCACCCAGCTTCACTCAATGACCAGCAAGCCACAGTGCTGGAAAACCTATGCCAAACAACTAGCAAAACAGGAACACAACCCCACCCATTAGCAGAGAGACTGCCTAAAATCATAATAAGGCCACACACCCCAAAACACACCACCAGACATGAACCTGCCACTAGAGAGACAAGATCCAGCCTCATCCACCACAACACAGGCACTAGTCCCCTCCACCAGGAAGCCTACACAACCCACTGAACCAACCTTAGCCACTGGAGACAGACATCAAAAACAGCGGGAACTACGAACCTGCAGTCTGCAAAAAGGAGACAACAAACACAGTAAGATAAGCAAAATGAGAAGACAGAAAAACACACAGCAGATAAAGGAGCAAGATAAAAATGCACCAGACCTAATAAATGAAGAGGAAATAAGCAGTCTACCTGAAAAAGAATTCAGAATAATGATAGTAAGGATGATCTGAAATGTTGGAAAAAGAATGGACAAAATGCAAGAAACAGTTAACAAGGACCTAGAAGAAATAAAGATGAAACAAGCAATGATGAACAACACAATAAATGAAATTAAAAGTACTCTACATGGGATCAATAGCAGAATAACTGAGGCAGAAGAACGGATAAGTGACCTGGAAGATAAAATAGTGGAAATAACTACTGCAGAGCACAATAAAGAAAAAAGAATGAAAAGAACTGAGGACAGTCTCAGAGACCTCTGGGACAACATTAAACACACCAACATTCTAATTATAGGGGTTCCAGAAGAAGAAGAGAAAAAGAAAGGGACTGAGAAAATATTTGAAGAGATTATAGTTGAAAACTTCCCTAATATGGGAAAGGAAATAGTTAATCAAGTCCAGGAAGCACAAAGAGTCCCATACAGGATAAATCCAAGGAGAAATACACCAAGACACATATTAATCAAACTGTCAAAAATTAAATACAAAGAAAGCATATTAAAAGCAGCAAGGGAAAAACAACAAATAACACATAAGGGAATCCCCATAAGGTTAACAGCTGATCTCTCAACAGAAACCCTACAAGCCAGAAGGGAGTGGCAGGACATGCTGAAAGTGATGAAGGAGAAAAACCTGCAGCCAAGACTACTCTACCCAGCAAGGATCTCATTCAGATTTGACAGAGAAATTAAAACCTTTACAGACAAGCAAAAGCTGAGAGAGTTCAGCACCACCAAACCAGCTTTACAACAAATGCTAAAGGAACTTCTCTAGACAAGAAACACAAGAGAAGGAAAAGACCTATAATAACGAACCCAAAACAATTTAGAAAATGGGAATAGGAACATACATATCAATAATTACCTTGAATGTAAATGGACTAAATGCTCCCACCAAAAGACACAGATTGGCTGAATTGATACAAAAACAAGACCCTTATATACTCTGTCTACAAGAGACCCACTTCAGACCTAGAGACACATACAGATTGAAAGTAAGGGGATGGAAAAAGATATTCCATGCAAATGGAAACCAAAAGAAAGCTGGAGTAGCAATTCTCATATCAGACAAAATAGACTTTAAAATAAGGACTATTAAAAGAGACAAAGAAGGACACTACATAATGATCAAGGGATCGATCCAAGAAGAAGATACAACAATTGTAAATATTTATTCACCCAACATAGGAGCACCTCAATACATAAGGCAAATACTAACAGCCATAAAAGGGGAAATCGACAGTAACACATTCATAGTACGGGACTTAAACACCCCACTTTCACCCATGGACAGATCATCCAAAATGAAAATAAATAAGGAAACACAAGCTTTAAATGATACATTAAACAAAATGGACTTAATTGACACTCCATCCAAAAACAACAGAATACACATTTTTCTCAAGTGCTCATGGAACATTCTCCAGGATAGATCATGAAACTAGATATTAATTACAGGAAAAGATCTGTAAAAAATACAAACACATGGAGGCTAAACAATACACTACTTAATAATGAAGTGATCACTGAAGAAATCAAAGAGGAAATTAAAAAATACCTAGAAACAAATGACAATGGAGACACAACGACCCAAAACCTATGGGATGCAGCAAAAGCAGTTCTAAGGGGGAAGTTTATAGCAATACAAGCCCACCTTAAGAAGCAGGAAACATCTCGAATAAACAACCTAACCTTGCACCTCAAGCAATTAGAGAAAGAAAAACAAAAAAACCCCAAAGCTAGCAGGAGGAAAGAAATCATAAAAATCAGATCAGAAATAAATGAAAAAGAAATGAAGGAAACAATAGCAAAGATCAATAAAACTAAAAGCTGGTTCTTTGAGAAGATAAACAAAATAGATAAACCACTAGCCAGACTCATCAAGAAAAAAAGGGAGAAGACTCAAATCAATAGAATTAGAAATGAAAAAGGAGAGGTAACAACTGACACTGCAGAAATAAAAAAGATCATGAGAGATTACTACAAGCAACTCTATGCCAATAAAATGGACAATCTGGAAGAAATGGACAAATTCTTAGAAATGCACAACCTGCCAAGACTGAATCAGGAAGAAATAGAAAATATGAACAGACCAATCACAAGCACTGAAATTGAAACTGTGATTAAAAATCTTCCAACAAACAAAAGCCCAGGACCAGATGGCTTCACAGGCGAATTCTATCAAACATTTAGAGAAGAGCTAACGCCTATCCTTCTCACACTCTTCCAAAATATAGCAGAGGGAGGAACACTCCCAAATTCCTTCTACGAGGCCACCATCACCTTGATACCAAAACCAGACAAGGATGTCACAAAGAAAGAAAACTACAGGCCAATATCACTGATGAACATAGATGCAAAAATCCTCAAAAAAATACTAGCAAACAGAATCCAACAGCACATTAAAAGGATCATACACCATGATCAAGTGGGGTTTATTCCAGGAATGCAAGGATTCTTCAATATACGCAAATCTATCAATGTGATAAACCATATTAACAAATTGAAGGAGAAAAACCATATGATCATCTCAATAGATGCAAAGAAAGCTTTTGACAAAATTCAACACCCATATATGATAAAAACCCTGCAGAAAGTAGGCACAGAGGGAACTTTCCTCAACATAATAAAGGCCATATATGACAAGCCCACAGCAAACATCATCCTCAATGGTGAAAAACTGAAAGCATTTCCACTAAGATCAGAAACAAGACAACGTTGCCCACTCTCACCACTCTTATTCAACAGAGTTTTGGAAGTTTTAGCCACAGCAATCAGAGAAGAAAAGGAAATAAAAGGAATCCAAATCTGAAAAGAAGAAGTAAAGCTGTCACTGTTTGCAGATAACATGATCTTATACATAGAGAATCCTAAAGATGCTACCAGAAAACTACTAGAGCTAATCAATGAATTTGGTAAAGTGGCAGGATACAAAATTAATGCACAGAAATCTCTGGCATTCCTATATACTAATGATGAAAAATCTGAAAGTGAAATCAAGAAAACACTCCCATTTACCAGTGCAACAAAAAGAATAAAATATCTAGGAATAAACCTACCTAAGGTGACAAAAGACCTGTATGCAGAAAATTATAAGACACTGATGAAAGAAATTAAAGATGATACAAATAGATGGAGAGATATACCATGTTCTTGGATTGGAAGAATCAACATTGTGAAAATGACTCTACTACCCAAAGCAATCTATAGATTCAATGCAATCCCTATCAAACTACCACTGGCATTTTTCACAGAACTAGAACAAAAAATTTCGCAATTAGTATGGAAACACAAAAGGCCCCGAATAGCCAAAGCAATCCTGAGAACGAAAAAAGGAGCTGGAGGAATCAGGCTCCCTGACTTCAGACTATACTACAAAGCTACAGTAATCAAGACAGTATGGTACTGGCACAAAAACAGAAAGATAGATCAATGGAACAGGATAGAAAGCCAAGAGATAAACCCACGCACATATGGACACCTTATCTTTGATAAAGGTGGCAGGAATGTACAGTGGAGAAAGGACAGCCTCTTCAATAAGTGGTGCTGGGAAAACTGGACAGGTACATGTAAAAGTATGAGATTAGATCACTCCCTAACACCATACACAAAAATAAGCTCAAAATGGATTAAAGACCTAAATGTAAGGCCAGAAACTATCAAACTCTTAGAGGAAAACATAGGCAGAACACTCTATGACATAAATCACAGCAAGATCCTTTCTGACCCACCTCCTAGAGTAATGGAAATGAAAACAAAAATAAACAAATGGGACCTAATGAAACTTCAAAGCTTTTGCACAGCAAAGGAAACCATAAACAAGACCAAAAGACAACCCTCAGAATGGGAGAAAATATTTGCAAATGAAGCAACTGACAAAGTATTAATCTCCAAAATTTACAAGCAGCTCATGCAGCTCAATAACAGAAAAACAAACAATCCAATCCAAAAATGGGCAGAAGACCTAAATAGACATTTCTCCAAAGAAGATATACAGACTGCCAACAAACATATGAAAGAATGCTCAACATCATTAATCATTAGAGAAATGCAAATCAAAACTACAAATGAGATATCATCTCACACCAGTCAGAATGGCCATCATCAAAAAATCTACAAACAATAAATGCTGGAGAAGGTGTGGAGAAAAGGGAACACTCTTGCACTGCTGGTGGGAATGTGAATTGGTTCAGCCACTATGGAGAACAGTATGGAGGTTCCTTAAAAAACTACAAATAGAACTACCATATGACCCAGCAATCCCACTACTGGGCATATACCCTGAGAAAACCAAAATTCAAAAAGAGTCATGTACCAAAATGTTCATTGCAGCTCTATTTACAATAGCCCGGAGGTGGAAACAACCTAAGTGCCCATCATCGGATGAATGGATAAAGAAGATGTGGCACATATATACAATGGAATATTACTCAGCCATAAAAAGAAACGAAATTGAGCTATTTGTAATGAGGTGCCTAGACCTAGAGTCTGTCATACAGAGTGAAGTAAGTCAGAAAGAAAAAGACAAATACTGTATGCTAACACATATATATGGAATTTAAGAAAAAAAAATGTCATGAAGAACCTAGGAGTAAGGTAGGAATAAAGACGCAGACCTACTAGAGAACAGACTTGAGGGTATGGGGAGGGGGAAGGGTGAGCTGTGACAGGGCAAGAGAGAGTCATGGACATATACACACTAACTAACGTAGTAAGGTAAATGGCTAGTGGGAAGCAGCCGCATGGCACAGGGATATTGGCTCGGTGCTTTGTGACAGCCTGGAGGGGTGGGATAGGGAGGCTGGGAGGGAGGGAGACGCAAGAGGGAAGACATATGGGAACATATGTGTATGTATAAGTGATTCACTTTGTTATAAAGCACAAACTAACACACCATTGTAAAACAATTATACCTCAATAAAGATGTAAAAAAAAAATACCAATGGCATTTTTCACAGAACTAGAACAAATAATTCTGAAATTTGTATGGAAACACAAAAGACCCCCAACAGTCAAAACGATCTTGAGAATGAAGAACGAAGCTGGAGCCATGGCTCCCTGGCTTCAGACTATACTGCAAAGCTACTGTAATCAAAATAGTATGATACTGGCACAAAAACAGACACATTGATCAATGGAACAAAATAGAGAGCCCAGAAAGAACCCACAATTAGATGGGCAATTAACCTACATCAAAGGAGGCAAGAAAATACAATGGAGAAAAGACAGTTTCTTCAATAAATGGGGTTGGGAAAACTGAACAGCTACATGAAAAAGAGTCAAATTGACTACTCTCTCACACCATGCAGAAAAATAAACTCAAAATGGATCAAAGACTTAATGTAAGACCTGAAACCATAATACAATACTCCTAGAAGAAAACATAGGCAGTATATTCTTTGACCTTGATCTCAGCAATATTTTGGGGGTATGTCTCCTCAGGCAAGGGAAACAAAATCAAAAATATACAAATGAGACTACATCAAACTAAAATGTCTTTGTACAGTGAAGGAAACTACCAAAAAAATGAAAAGGCCATGTGCTGAATGGAAGAAGATATTTGCAAACAGTATATCCAGTAAGGGGTTATATCCAAAATATACATAGACTCAACATTTTATCTTCATGTTGTTTGTGGAGGGGAATATATTTAATGTTGTGGAGTATGTGAGTCGTATGTAGAAGTACAGGTTAAGTAGTGCTGTGGTGGCTATAACGTAGGTAAGATAGTAGCATTGTTTTTTGTTATTTCTTGAATAATCATTCATTTAGGCATGAATCCTGATAGTGGCGGGAGTCCTCCTATTAAGAGTAGGGTGATTATGGTGAGGGTTGTGATGACATGTGTTTTGTTCCATGTGTGTCATAGTGATAGTGTGGTGGTGGCTGAGCTGTGAATAAATAGTATGAATATAGTGAGGTTATTATGATATAAATTACTAGGTTGCAGATGGTTATAGTTGGATTATACAGTAAGATGGTTGTCATTCATCCTATGAGGGCGATTGGTAAGTAGACCATGATTTTTTTTTTTTTTTTGACCATGATTTTTTGGAGTTGTGTTTGAGTTAATCCTCCTCAACCACTGACTAGAATAGAAAGTATGGATAGAGATAGTATTAGGCTTAAATTAATTGATGGTGAGATTTGATAGAGGATTGATAGGGGTGCCAAGTTTTCATCATGTTAATAGGATTAGACCTGCTGGGTTTTTTTATTAGTTATCCATTTTATACATATTAGTGTGTGTATATATATATATATATATATATATATATATATATATATATATATATATATATATATATATATCTCAATCGCAATCTCCCAAATCATCACACCACCATGACCCCCTACCACTTTCCCCCCTTGGGGTCCCTACATTTGTTCTCTATATCTGTGTCTCAATTTCTGCCCTGCAAACCAGTTCATCTGTACCATTTTTCTAGGTTCCACATATATGCGTTAATATACGATATTTATTTTTCTCTTTCTGACTTACTTCACTCTATATGACAGACTCTAGATCCATCCACATTTCTAAAAATGGCCCAATTTCATTCCTTTTTTATGGCTGAGTAATATTGTACTGTATATATGTGCACATCTTCTTTAGCCATTCGTCTGTCGATGGGCATTTAGGTTGCTTCCATGACATGGCTATTGTAAATAGTGCTGTACTGAACATTGGGGTGCATGTGTCCTTTTGAATTATGGTTTTCTCTGGGTATATGCCTGGTAGTGGATTGCTGGGTCATATGGTAATTCTATTTTTAGTTTTTTAAGGAACCTCCATACTGTTCTCCATAGTGGCTGTATAAATTTACATTGCCACCAATGGTGCATGAGGGTTCCCTTTTCTCCACCCCCTCTCCAGCATTGGTTGTTTGTAGATTTTCTGATGATGCCCATTCTAACTGGTGTGAGGTGATACCTCATTGTAGTTTTGATTTGCATTTCTCTAATAATTAGTGATGTTGAGCAGCTTTTCATGTGCTTCTGGGCCATCTGTATATCTTCTTTGGAGAAATGTCTATTTAGATCTTCTGCCCATTTTTGGATTGGGTTGTTTGTTTTTTTAATATTGAGCTGCATGAGCTGCTTGTTTATTTTGGAGATTAATCTTTTGTCAGTTGCTTTATTTGAAAATATTTTCTCCCATTCTGAGAGTTGTCTTTTCGTCTTGTTTATGGTTTCCCTTTTTGTGCTAAAGCTTTTAAGTTTCATTAGGCCCCATTTATTTATTTTTGTTTTTAATTCCATCTCTCTAGGAGGTGGGTCAAAACTGATCTTGCTGTGATTTATGTCATAGAGTGTTCTGCTTATGTTTTCCTCTAAGAGTTTTATAGTGTCTGGGCTTAAATTTGGGTCTCTAATCCATTTTGAATTTATTTTTATGTATGGTGTTAGGGAGTGTTCTAATTTCATTCTTTTATATGTAGCTGTCCAGTTTTCCCAGCACCACTATTTAAGAGACTGTCTTTTCTCCATTGTATATCCTTGCCTCCTTTGTCATAGATTAGTTGATCATAGGTGCGTGGGTTTATCTCTGGGCTGTCTATCCTGTTCCATTGATCTATATTTCTGTTTTTGTGCCAGTACCATATTGTCCTGATTACTGTAGCTTTGTAGTATAGTCTGAAGTCAGGGAGTCTGATTCCATCAACTGCATTTTTTTCCCCTCACGACTGCTTTGGCTATTTGGGGTCTTTTTTGTCTCCATACACATTTTAAGATTTTTTGTTCCAGTTCAGTAAAAAATGCCATTGATAACTTGATAGGGATTGCATTGAGTCTGTAGATTGATTTGGGTAATATAGTCATTTTCACAATATTGATTCTTCAAATCCAAGAACATGGCTTATCTCTCCATCTGTTGGTATCATCTTTAATTTCTTTCATCAGTGTCTTATAATTTTCTGCATACAGCTCTTTTGTCTCCCTAGGTAGGTTTATTCCGAGGTATTTTATTCTTTTTGTTGCATTGGTAAATGGGATTGTTTCCTTAATTTCCCTTTCAGATTTTTCATCATTAGTGTATAGGAATGCAAGGGATTTCTGTGCATTAATTTTGTATCCTGCAACTTTACCAAATTCATTGATTAGCTCTAGTAGTTTTCTGGTGGTATATTTAGGATTCTCTATGTAGAGTATCATGTCATCTGCAAACAGTGACAGTTTTACTTCTTCTTTTCTGATTTGTATTCCTTTTATTTCTTTTTCTTCTCTCATTGCCATGGTTAGAACTTGCAAAACTATGTTGAATAATAGTGGTGAGACTGAACATCCTTAGAGGAATGTTTCTGATCTTAGAGGAAATGCTTTCGGTTTTTCACCATTGAGAATGATGTTTGCTGTGGGTTTGTCATATCTGGCCTTTATGATGTTGAGGTAAATTCCCTCTATGCCCACTTTCTGGAGAGCTTTTACCATAACTGGGTGTTGAATTTTGGTTTTTCTTCTTCAATTTGTTAATATGGTGTATCACATTGATTGATTTGTGTATACTGAAGAATCCTTGCATCCCTGGGGTAAATCCCACTTGATCATGGGGTATGATCCTATTAATTTGTTGTTGGATTCTGTTTGCTAATATTTTATTGAGGATTTTTGCATCTATATTCATCAGTGATACTGGTCTGTAATTTTCTGTTTTTGTAGTATCTTTGTCTGGTTTTGGTATAAGGGTGATGGTGGCCTTGTAGAATGAGTTTGGGAGTATTCCTTCCTCTGCAATTTTTTGGAAGAGTTTGAGAAGGATGAGTGTTAGCTCTTCTCTAAATGTTTGATAGAATTCACCTGTGATGCCATCTGGTCCTGGACTTTTGTTTGTTTGAAGATTTTTTTTTTTTGTGGTATGTGGGCCTCTCACCATTGTGGCCCCTCCTGTTGTGGAGCACAGGCTCTGGACACACAGGCTCAGTGGCCATGGCTCACGGTCCCAGCTGCTCCGTGGCATATGGGATATTCCTGGACCGGAGCACAAACCTGTGTCCTCTGCATCGGCAGGCAGACTCTCAACCACTGCACCAACAGGGAAGCCTGTGTTTGAAGATTTTAAATCACAGTTTCAATTTCATTACTTATGATTGGTCTGTTCGTATTTTCTATTTCTTCCTGGTTCAGTCTTGGAAGGTTATACCTTTCTAAGTATTTGTCCATTTCTTCCAGGTTGTCCATTTCATTGGCATAGAGTTGCTTGTAGTAGTCTCTTAGGGTGCTTTGTATTTCTGTGGTGTCTGTTGTAACTCTCCTTTTTCATTTCTAATTTTATTGATTTAAGTCCTCTCCCTCTTTTTCTTGGTGAGTCTGGCTAATTTTTTATCAATTTTATTTATCTTCTCAAAGAACCAGCTTTTAGTTTTATTGATCTTTACTATTGTTTTCTTTGTTTCTATTTCATTTATTTCTGCTCTGATCTTTATGATTTCTTCCCTTCTGTTAACTTTGGGTTTTGTTTGTTCTTCTTTCTCTAGTTCCTTTAGGTGTAAGGTTAGATTGTTTATTTGAGATTTTTCTTGTTTCTTGAGGTAGGGTTGTATAGCTATAAACTTCCCTCTTAGAACTGCTTTTGCTGCATCGCATAGGTTATGGATCATCGTGTTTTGTTGTCATTTGTCTCTAGGTATTTTTTGATTTCCTCTTCGATTTCTTCAGTGATCTCTTGGTTATTTAGTAACATATTGTTTAGCCTCCATGTGTTTGTGTTTTTTACGTTTTTTTCCCCATAATTCATTCCTAATCTCATAGTGTTTTGGTCAGAAAAGATGCTTGATATGATTTCAATTTTCTTAAATTTACTGAGGCTTGATTTGTGACCCAAGATGTGATCTATCCTGGAGAAAGTTCTGTGCGCACTTGAGAAGAAAGTGTAATCTGCTGTTTTTGCATGGAATGTCCTACAAATATCAATTAAAACTATCTGCTCTATTGTGTCATTTAAAGCTTGTGTTTCCTTATTAACTTTCTGTTTGGATGATCTGTCCATTGGTGTAAGTGAGGTGTTAAAATCCCCCACTATTTTTATGTTGCTGTCGATTTCCTCTTTATAACTGTTAGCAGTTGCCTTATGTATTGAGGTGCTCCTATGTTTGGTGCACATATATTTATAATTGTTATATCTTCTTCTTCGATTGATCCCTTGAGTATTATTATTATGTAGTGTCCTTCCTTGTCTCTTGTAACATTATGTATTTTAAAGTCTATTTTATCTGATATGAGTTTTGCTACTCCAGCTTTCTTTTGATTTCCATTTGTATGGAATATCTTTTTCTATCCCCTTACTTTCAGTCTGTATGTGTCCCTAGGTCTGAAGTGGGTCTCTTGTAGAGAGCATATATATGGGTCTTGTTTTTGTATCCATTCAGCAAGCCTGTGTCTTTTGCTTGGAGCATTTCATCCATTCACGTTTAAGGTGTTATCTATATGTATGTTCCTGTTACCATTTTCTTAATTGTTTT
The DNA here is from genome assembly GCF_951394435.1 of Stenella coeruleoalba. Taxonomy (NCBI): domain Eukaryota; kingdom Metazoa; phylum Chordata; class Mammalia; order Artiodactyla; family Delphinidae; genus Stenella; species Stenella coeruleoalba. The sequence continues at coordinate 75,207,513 of NC_137157.1, forward strand.
GGTTTGTTTTTGTAGGTCCTTTTCTTCTCTTGTGTTTCCCACTTAAGGAAGTTCCTTTAGCATTTGTTGTAGAGCTGGTTTGGTGGCACTGAATTCTCTTAGCTTTTGCTTGTCTGTAATCTTTTGATTTCTCCATCAAATCTGAATGAGATCCCTGTCAGGTAGAGTAATTCTGGTTGTAGGTTCTTCCCTTTCATCACTTTAAATATGTTATGCCACTCCCTTGTGGCTGTGGAGCTTCTGCTGAGAAATCAGCTGTTAACCTTATGGGAGTTCCCTCATATGTTATTTGTCATTTTTCCCTTGTTGCTTTCAATAATTTTTGTTTGTCTTTAATTTTTCCAATATGATTACTGTGTGTCTTGGCATGTTTCTCCTTGGGTTTATCCTGTATGGGACTCTCTGTGCTTCCTGGACTTGGGTGGCTATTTCTTTTCCCATGTTAGGGAAGTTTTTGACTATAATCTCTTCAAATGTTTTTTCAGGTCCTTTCTCTCTCTCTTCTCCTTCTGGGATCCTTATAATGTGAATGTTGTTGCGTTTAAGGTTGTCCCAGAGGTCTCTTAGGTTGTCTTCATTTCTTTTCATTCCTTTTTCTTTATTCTGTTCTGCAACATTGAATTCCACCATTCTGTCTTCCAGGTCACTTATCTGTTCTTCTATCTCAGTTATTCTACTATTGATTCCGTCTAGTGTAGTTTTCATTTCAGTTATTGTACTGTTAATCTTTGTTTGTTTGTTGTTTAATTTTTCTAGGTCTTTGTTAAACATTTCTTGCATCTTCTTGATCTTTGCCTCCATTCTTTTTCCAAGGTCCTGGATCATCTTCACTATCATTATTCTGAATTCTTCTTCTGGAAGGTTGCCTATCTCCACTTCATTTCATTGTTTTTCTGGGGTTTTATCTTGTTCCTTCATCTGGTACATAGCCGTTTGCCTTTTCATCTTGTCTATCTTTCTGTGAATATGTTTTTTGTTCCACAGGCTTCAGGATTGTAGTTCTTGCTTCTGCTGTCTGCCCTCTGGTGGATGAGGCTACCTAAGAGGCTTGACTGGTGGTGGGTAGAGCTGGCTGTTGCTTTGGTGGGAAGAGCTCAGTAAAACTTTGATCCACTTGTCTGCTGATGGGTGGGGATGGGCTCCCTCCCTGTTGCTTGTTTGGCCTGAGGGAACCCAACACTGGAGCCGACCTGGGCTCTTTGGTGGGGCTAATAGCAGACTCTGGGAGGGCTCACACCAAGGAGTACTTCCCAGAACTTCTGCTGCCAGTGTCCTTGTCCTCATGGTGAGACACAGCCACCACCACGCCCATCTCTGCAGGAGACCCTACAACACTAGCAGGTAGGTCTGGTTCAGTCTCCAATGGGGTCACTGTTCTTTCCCCTGTGTCCTGATGCACACACTACTCTCTGTGTGCCCTCCAAGAGTGGAGTCTCTGTTTCCCCTGTCCTGTCGAAGTCCTGCAATCAAATCCCGCTAGGCTTCAAAGTCTGACTCTCTAGGAATTCCTCTTCCCGTTGCCAGACCCCCAGATTGGGAGCCTGACATGGGGCTCAGAACCTTCACTCCAGTGGGTGGACTTCTCTTGTATAAGTGTTCTCTAATTTGTGAGTCACCCACCCAGCAGTTATGGGATTTGATTTTACTGTGATTGTGCTCCTCCTACTGTCTCATTGTGGCTTCTCCTTTGTCTTTGGATGGGGCGTATCTTTTTTGGTGAGTTCATGTCTTCCTGTTGATGATTGTTCAGCACTTAGTTGTGATTCTAGTGGTCTCACACGAGGGAGTGAGAGCACGTCCTTCTACTCTGCCATCTTGATCCAAAAACAGACCTGCTGTTAATGGTGCCTTGTGTTACTTCGGGCACTCAAAAGTGAAAAGGGGATAGTCCTAGTTTTATGGCTAGGGCTATCATTATTATGGTTGGTGCTGTTGGGTTGAATAGTTTTGTGATAGTCCACTGGCCAGAGTGTAATAGGTAATGATGACTGCTATTATAAGTAGTATTATTGTAGTAGCTTGTGTTAGAAAATATTTAGTGGAGGCTTTTATGGCTCATGGGTTAAAGTTTTTTATTATAATAGGGATGATGGCTATTATATTTATTTCAAATCCAATTCAGGCTAGTAGTCAGTGAGAGCTGGTTATTACGATTATAGTTCCTAAAATGACAGTTGTTAGGATAATGACGGAGATGATGGGGTTTATTAGTACAGGAAGGATGTAAACCAACATTTTTGGGCTATGGACCCAATAGCTTGTTTAGCTGACCCTACTGCAGAATGTAGTGTACTATGGTAGCATGGAGAATATTGAATTCTTAAGGGTACCTTCAATTCCTATAATTCTAGAAACAAGAGGGCTTGAAACTCTATTATTTACTCTATCAAAATAATTATTTTATCAGACATATTTCTTATGTTTGTGGGGGGATGCTTGCCATTATGATGGGTAGTGATATGTGTCATATGCATAGGGCTAGTGTTAGAGGTAGGAAGCTTTTTCAGAGTAGGTGTATTAATTGCTCATATCAGAATCGAGGGTAGGATGCTTGAATCCATAGGAAAGATATTGTTAGTACTAATGTTTTAATGGTGAAGTTGATTGTGTATAGTTCTGGTGTATAGGGGTTGTGGAATTCTCCTAGAAATAAGATTGTTGTGAACATATTTATTATAATGATGTTGATGTATTCTGCTAGGAAGAACATGGTGAAGGGGCCTGCTGTGTATTCTACATTGAAGCCAGACATGAGTTCAGATTCTCCTTCTGTTAAATCAAAAGGGGCTCGGTTGTTTTCTGCTAGGGTGGAAATAAATCATATTATGGCTAGTGGTCACGATGGGAAGATCAGTCATAGTTGTTCTTGTGTTGTGGTTAGTGTTGATAGGGTGAAGGACCCATTTATTAAGAGCTCTGATAAGAGGATGATTGCTAGTGTTACTTCGTATGAGATTGTTTGTGCTACTGCTCATAGGGCCCCAATTAGTGCGTACTTTGAGTTGGAGGCCCATCTAGATCATAGGATAGAGTATACGGCTAGACTTGTTATTGCTAGCATTAATAACACTCCTAGGTTTAGGTTGATGAGGGGGTATGTCATGGGTAGGGGGATTCATATTGTTAGGGCTAGGGTTAGGGCTAAGATGGGTGTAATGATAAATATGGAGGTGGAGGACGTGGCTGGTTGTAGGGGTTCTTTAGTGAATAGTTTGATTGCGTCGGCAATAGGTTGGAGTAGGCCGTGTGGTCCTACAATGTTTGGTCCTTTTTGGAGTTGTATGTAGACTAGGATTTTTCATTCTATTAATGTTAGGAATGCCACAGCTAGGAGAATAGGAATGATGAGCATTAGAATGTTAATTATAAACATTTGTTAGAAAGAGGATTTGAACTTCTGGGCATAAAGGTTCAAATTTTACACAATTCCAAGCTCTGTCACCCTAACTAAACCCTGGTCTCGGGTGATTGTTTTGTGCTTGTTTATTAAGTTGAGGTTAGATCATTAATTGTTTTGAAGGTGCTTGTTTAAAGTGGGCCTTATTTCTCTTGTTCTTTCGTACTGGGAGAAATGCATAATAGATAGAAACCAACCTGGATTACTCAGGTCTGAGCTCAGATCACGTAGGACTTTAATCATTGAACAAACGAACTCTTAATAGCAGTTACACGATTGGGATGTCCTGATCCAACATAGAGGTCGTAAACCCTATTGTCGATATGGACTCTAGAGTAGGGTTGTGCTGTTATCCCTAGGGTAACTGTTCAGTTGATCAATTTTTTGGATCAATAAGTGATATTATGCTTTGGCTAGTGGGTCTAGGCTTTAATCACTCGGAGGGTTTTTTTGTGCTCTGAGGTCACCCCAACTGAAATTGTCAACTCATGTGAAATTTTGTTATTCCTTGGTGGTTTAAGATTATGATTTTGGGGGGTTGATTAATTGAAGCTCCATAGGGTCGTCTCGTCTAATTTTGTCATCCCCACATCTTCATGGGGAGGTCAACTTCACTGATTAAAAGTAAGAGACAGGGCTTCCCTAGTGGCGCAGTGGTTGAGAGTCCGCCTGCTGGTGCAGGGGACACGGGTTCGTGCCCCGGTCTGGGAAGATGAGCCATGAGCCATGAGCCGTGAGCCATGGCCACTGGGCCTGCGCGTCCGGAGCCTGTGCTCCGCAACGGGAGAGGCCACAACAGTGAGATGCCCACGTACGGCAAAAAAAAAAAAAAAAGTAAGAGACAGTAAAACCCACGTGTAGCCATTCATACAAGTCCTTATTTAGAGAACAAATGATTATGCTACCTTTGCAAGGTCAGTATACCACGGCCGTTTAACGGTTGTCAGTGGGCAGGCGGTGCCTTTAATACTGGTGATGCTAGAGGTGGTGTTTTTGGTAAACAGGCGGGGTTTATATTTGCCGAGTTCCTTTTACTTTTTTTAATCTTTCCTTGGGTGCACACCTGTGTTGGATTAACAGTGTATTTAATTAATAGTTTAGTGTTGGATTGTATTTATTTACTGTTAATTATCAGTATATTATTAGTTGCTGATGTAAACTTGTGCAAGGAGAAATATTTCTTGTTACTCATATTAGCAGTATTGCTTCTATAATTTTATAGATTAGTCCAGTAGTATAACTAGGAGTTGATTTACTTAATATTGGAATTGAGATGTGTTTTGTTGTTGGGCTGGAACACTTTCTTAATTGGTGGCTGCTTTTAGGCCAACTATGGTGTTGTTTTTACTCTCTAGTTAAGGTTGTATCCATTTCTAAAAAGCTGCACCTTTTTAGACTAACATTTAAATATAAGTTGAAGCTTATTATGGGTTTTAGTATTATTTAACGTTGAACTGAATTCTTTTCCTGGTCAACGAACTATCACCAGGGTCGTTAGGCTTGTCACCTCTACTTATAAATCTTCTCACTATTTTGCCACATAGATGAGTTTGTTCTAGTAACTGTTCATAAGTAGCTCATCTGGTTTTGGGTAGTTTAGCTTAAGTTCTCTTTGTTAAGTTGTTGCTAGTTAAGTCATTATGCAAAAGGTACAAGGGATAAGCTTTGCCTTTTAATACTTTTAATGTTTCTTTCATCATTCCCTTATGGTACTTTCTCTATAGCACCATCAATGTCTAAATTTCTATCTTCTATACTTTAGAGGTCTGATGAATGTTTTATTTGACTAGCTTGTGTTAGTATGATGGGAAGAGTGTGGGCTAGGCTTAGTTCAAGACATACATAGGTTATGAAATCTTCTGGGTGTAAACCAGGTGCTTTATTTAAGCTATGCCTTGGTTTATCCAAGCACACTTTCCTTGTTACGACTTATCTCCTCTCATATAATTGTTTAGCTTATGTTAATGAACTGTGGCTTTGTCATAGCACTTGAGGAGGGTGACAGGAATTGTGTGCATGCTCATGGCCTTATTCAATTAAGCGCTCTATTCTTTTTTTTTTTCTATTCTTAATTTACTACTAAATCCTCCTTTAGTTTTTAGGTTTCATAAAAACTTTCGTATAAAGGGTATTCTTGGTGTAGAAAATGTAGCCCATTTCTTCCCACTGCATAGGTTACACATTGACCTAACATTTTTATGCATTATAATTGTGCTTACTTTTGCTTCTTTTTAGGATTTGCTGAAGATGGCGGTATATAGACTGGATTAGCAAGGGTTGGTGAGGTTTATCGGGGTTTATCGATTATAGAACAGGCTCCTCTAGAGGGGTGTGAAGCACCGCCAAGTCCTTTGAGTTTTAAGCTGCTGCTAGTAGTACTCTGGCGAATAGTCTAGTTCTTATGATTATTTGGGTTTAGGGCTAAGCATAGTGGGGTATCTAATCCCAGTTTGGGTCTTAGCTATCGTGTGATCAGGATATGTTAAAGTCACTTTCGTAGTTTATTTTTACTTTAATAATGGCTTTTTACAGCTTAATTAAGGTTTAACTTTATCTTGTATAATTCTTTAACATGCTTTATGCCATAATTCTATTAATTCGGGTCAATCGTATGGCCGCGGTGGCTGGCATGAAATTTACCAACCCTGATTAATATGACTTAGTCAAACTTTCATTTATGGCTTAATTCTTGTCACTGTTGTCTCCCATGGGGGTGTGATTGAGCAAGATGCTGTGAGCTGCTGGTGCGGCATGCTTGTTACCTGCTCCTTTGAACCTCAGTGATTTAGAGGGCATTCTTACAGGAGTGCGTATACTTGCATGTGTAATTCTATTAAAAACTAATAGAGGGCTTCCCTGGTGGCACAGTGGTTGAGAGTCCACCTGCCGATGCAGGGGACGCGGGTTCGTGCCCCGGTCCGGGAAGATCCCACATGCCGCGGAGCGGCTGGGTCCGTGAGCCATGGCCACTGAGCCTGCGCGTCCGGAGCCTGTGCTCCGCAACGGGAGAGGCCACAGCAGTGAGAGGCCCGCATACTGCAAAAAAAAAAAAAAAAAAAAAAAAAAAAAAAAACTAATAGGCTGGGACGAAACCTTTATTTTCATGGGGACAGTGAGCCCATCTAGACATTTTCAGTGTCTTGCTTTAAGAAGTGTTTAAGCTACATTAACTTGTTATATATAGGTGGCATTTGTATGGTTGTGTTGTGTGGTTTATGTCAGATTTAGTATTAAATTTTTGATAAAATGGCTGGCGAATCTATTTATCTGTCTATATGGGTGGTGAATATCTAAGTAGCTCATTGGTATGATAGAGGGGGGGTTAAAGGTTAATTTATTCTGATAGGTAAATATTTTAAATCAGGGGGAGAATGGAGTGCTATATCCTGAGACCATTGAATTGCACAGTGAAGGTTGTTCATGCTAGTAAATAATTTTAATTAAGTCCAGCTACCGTTTGCTTGACTGTGTTAAGAACTTTTAAGGCCATAGCTGAGCCCAAGCATCCCCCCCTCCCAAATTAAAAAATACCAAATGCATGAAGCCATAGTTATGTGTGAGCATGGGCTGATTAGTCATTAGTCCATTGAGATGTCTTATTTAAGGGGAAAGAGTGGGAGATTTTAGGTGAGATGGCCCTGAAGTAAGAACCAGATGTTTGATAAAGTTCACCAGTAGAAACCCCCACAAGTTATGGATCCGGAGCAAGAAGAGGGACATCAACCCACTCGGCAGGGTTGATGGTTTCATGCAGCCTGGTGATCAAGCTCGTGGTCCAATGGACAGGATTATAGGTACATTGGTCGAGACTGATTTAACCTAATGTATTATGTATGACCAATAAATTATATGTACGATGCAATATCAATGATTTAATGTACATGCTTATTAGGCATGTGGTGAATAATGTAATGCACGGTTATACATACAATTTATATATGTATGTATGGAACGCATGTATTTATTGATGTGACAGTGCAGACATGCACAAAATATATGACATGTATGTGATAAAATGGGTTGTTTTAGTACTGACATTGTACTGTAGTTTTATGAATGTCTTATATTTCAGGGAATAGTTTATATAGAATTTCAGCTTTGGGTGCTGGTGGTGAAGTTTAGGGCTTCTTCCTTGAGTCTTAGGGAGGTGTGTCATTCTCCTTTTCTGGTTTACAAGACCAGGGTATTGTGTTATACTACAACTCTTCATTTTAGAAATTTGTTTTCAATGATAGTAGTTACTGGTATTAACACTAGGATTAAAAAAAAGTATAAAATAGATGCAAGTTGTCCGATAATGTATGGATGTTCTACCGGTTGTCCTCCGATTCATGTTAGTGTTAGTAAGTCTGCTACTAACATTCAAAATAAGAGTTGGCTGAAAGGTCGGAATATCATGCTTCACTGTTTGTATGTGTGGAGTATTGGAATAAATGCCAGGGTTAGTAAGACTGAGAGTAATAGGGCTAAGACTCCAACTAGTTTGTTAAGGATTGATCGTAGGATTGTATACGTGAATAGAAAATACCATTCTGGCTTGATATGAGGTGGTGTATTGAGTGGGTTTCCTGGGGTGTAGTTGTCGGGGTCTCCTAACAAGTCAGGTGAGAATAGGGCTAGTATTAGTGAGGCTAGAATTAGTAGTAGGGAGCCTAGGATATCTGCTTGTGTAATAGGGGTGGAATGGGATTTTGTCTGTGTTGAATGGGATTACTGTGGGGTTGTTGGATCCTGTTTCATGAAGAAATAGTAGGTGGACGGCTGCTAGCACTGTGATGATGAAAGGGAGAATGAAGTGGAAGGCAAAGAACCGTGTGAGTGTTGCTTTATCTACAGAAAAGCCACCTCAAATTCATTTGACAAGGGTGGTGCCAATATATGGGATTGCTGAGAGTAGGTTTGTGATGACTGTTGCATCTCAGAATATTTGTCCTCAAGGTAGTACATAATTTATGAATGCGGTAGATATGACTCTAAGTAGTAGGATGATTCTAATGTTTCATGTTTCTTGAAAGGTGTAGGACCCATAGTATAGGCCACATCCTACGTGAGTGTAGAGGCAGGTAGAGAATATGGAAGCTCAGTTTGCATGTATATATCGAATATTTCATCCATAGTTGACGTCTCCGCAGATGTGTGTTACTGATGAGAAGGCAGTTGTTGTGTCTGGTGTGTAGTGTATTGCTAGGAATAGGCCTGTTAGGATTTGTAGGATCAGGCAGATGCCTAGTAAAGAGCCAAAGTTTCATCATGACGAGATGTTTGACAGGGTTGGGAGGTCAATGAATGTGCTGTTAACGATCTTCATCAGCGGGTAGTTTTTTCGAATGTTGGTCATTGGTGCTCTTATAGTTGAATGACCATGATTATTTTTCATGTCATTGGTCATGGTTGGAGTCCATGTGAGAATAATAATGACATACATTGTATTTATTTTAAGTATTATTTTTGTAATTAGTTCTGTGGGGGTTTCTTCAAAACCTTTGCCTATTTATGGGGGTTTAGGGTTGATTGTGAGTGGTGGTGTTGGGTGTGGGATTGTGTTGAATTTTGGTGGCTCACTTTTAGGTCTGATAGTGTTTTTGATTTATATAGGGGGAATGTTAGTCGTGTTTGGTTATACAACAGCTGTAGCCACTGAGCAGTATCCTGAGGTTTGAGTTTCTAATAAGGTTGTCTTGGGGGCATTTCTTTTAGGGTTAATAGTAGAGTTTGTTTTTTTTTTTTGTCTACATTGTGTCTTCGTTGCTGCATGCAGGCTTTCTCTGGTTGCGGCGAGTGGGGGCTACTCTTCGTTGCAGTGCGTGGACTTCTCATTGCAGTGGCTTCTCTTGTGGAGCACGAGCTCTAGGTACTTGGGCTTCAGCAGTTGTAGCTTGTGGGCTCTAGAGTGCAGGCTCAGTAGTTGTGGCACGCAGGCTTAGTTGCTCCGTGGCACGTGGCATCTTCCCAGACCGGGGCTCGAACCCATGTCCCCTGCATTGGCAGGCGGATTCTTAACCACTGTGCCACCAGGGAAGGCCAATAGTAGAGTTTTTAATGGTATTTTATATTTTGAAGGACGAGAAGGTGGGAATTGTGTTTAAGTTCAATGGGTTGGGGGACTAAGTTATTTATGATACTGGTGATTCTGGTTTTCTAAGTGAGAAGGCTATAGGGATTGCAGCCTTATATAGTTATGGTACTTAGTGATTGTTACTATGGTTGGTCATTGTTTATTGGTGTTGTGGTTATTATGGAGATTACTTGGGGTAATTAAATAAGGGTATGCTAAGGGTGAGGGTGATGAGAAATGATGGGAAGTATAGTTTAATAAGGTCTTTGTGGTTTGAGATTAGCGTGGAGGATTTTAGTTGAATGAGGGATGTGGTTTTTAGTAAGATTGTTTCTAATCGGATTAAATATAGAGAGAGGATGCTAATTTTTGGCTCATTAATAAGTTTAGATAAGGGGGTAGGTAGTGTATAATGGTGGGGGAATATCCTAGGAGAGTCGAGAATTTAAAGGAGTTTGAGGGGTAGGTATATTTTAAGTTTTGTGTGTTGAGGTTAATTTCGAGTGCTAGCACGAAGCCCAGAGTTGTTACTATAAAGGCAGTTAGTTTTAAGTGCAGAGGTATGGTTATTAGGGGGATGGCTGTTGGGGGAATGTTGTTGGAGATGATGAATCCAGCAAAGATACCTCCGATTAGTAGGCATCTGATAGAGTTAATTAGGAGGGGGTTGTTTTCATTGATAGGAGCTGAGGGGGAAAAGTGGGGTTGTCCCAGTAATGCGAAGAAGATAATGTGAGTGCTATAAGATGGCTGTGAGGGAGGTGGCAGTTAGAGTTATTAAGAGGGCTCAGGCCTTGTTATAAGACGTGTTGGCGGTTTTAATGATCAGGTCTTTAGAATAAAAACCGGTGAGGAAAAGCATTCCTGTCAGTGCTAGGCATCCAAAGATAAGGGCTGTTGCGGTAAAAGGTAAGGTCTTGAATAGGCCTCCTATTTTTCGAATATCTTGTTTGTTGTTTAAGCTGTGGATAATAGATCCAGAGCACATGAATAGTGTGGCTTTGAAGAAAGCATGTGTGCAAATATGCAAGAAGGTTAGATAGGGCTGGTTGATGCTGATTGTTACCATCATTAGGCCTAATTGGCTTGAGGCAGAGAAAGCAATAATTTTTTTAATATCATTTTGGGTGAGAGTGCATATAGCTGTGAATAGAGTGGTAAGGGCTCCTAAGCATAACGTTATTGTTTGAATAAGTTTATTGTTTTCTGTTAGGGGGTAAAATCGGATAAGTAGGAAGACCCCTGCTATGACTATTGTGCTTCAGTGAAGTAGGGCTGATACGGTCATGGGACCTTCTATTGGTGAGGGGAGTCAGGGGTGAAGTCCAAATTGAGCTGACTTTCCGGCTGCGGCTAATACAAGTCCTGTAAGGGGGAGGTTTAAAGAGTAGGTCGAGTATAAAACTTTGTTGTAGGTCTCATGCGTTTGAGTTAGATAGAAATCATGCTATTGATATAGTGAATCCGATAACCCTGATGCAGTTATATAAGATTCCTTGGAGGGCAGCTGTGTTTGCGTCTGCTCGTCCATATTATCACCCGATGAGTAGGAAAGATATGATTCCGACTCCCTCTCACCCAGTGAAAAGCTGGAAGAGATTGTTGGCAGTAACAAAGATTAGTATGGTAATGAGGAAGAGGAGTAGGTATTTGAAGAATTGATTAATGTAAGGATCTAAATGTATGTATCATATTGAGAATTCTATGATAGATCATGTAATAAACAATGCTACTAGTACATATATTATTGAGAAGTAATCTATTTTGAAGCTGAGCATTAATTTAAGGGTTTGGATGGTGATCCAATGTCAGTTTGAAATGATTATTTCTTGGTCTGTGTGAAGGAATATTGTCATTGGGATTAGGCTTGTAATAAAAGCACATGAAACAGTATTTTTTACATATGATGGGTATTTATCACTTTTGTAGAAACTTGTGTTAGTTATTAGAATCAGGATAATTAGTACTCAACATCAAAAAAACAAACAACCTGAGTAAAAATGGGAAAAGGACATGAATAGACATTTGTCCAAAGAAAACATACAGATGGCCAATAAACACATGAAAAGATGCTTAACATTGGTAATCATCAGAGCAATGCAAATTAAAACCACAACGAGATATTATTCACACCTGTTAGAATGGCTATCATCAAAAAGAACACAAATAACAAATGTTGTCAAGGATGTGGAGAAAAGGGAACAGCGTACACTGTTGGTGGGAATGTAACTTGGTTCAGCCACTGTGGAAAACAGTATGGCAATTCCTAAATAAACTAAAACTAGAACTACCATATATACTGAGTATATGTCTGAAAAAAAAAGAAAACATTAATTCCAAAGGGTACTTGCACCCCAGTGTTCATAGCAGCATTATTTACAGTTCCCAAGATATGGAAGCAAACTAAGTGTTCATCAACAGATGAATGGATAAAGAAGATGTGATAAATACATAGAATTGAATACTACTCAGCCACTAAAAAGAATGAAATTTGCAGCAACATGGTTGAACTTGGAGGGTATTATTTCACTGAAATAAGTCAGACAGAGAAAGACAAATACTGTATGTTATCATTTATATTTGGAATCTAAAAAATAAAACTAACTAGTGAATATAACAACAAAGAAACAGATGCACAGATATAGAGAACAATTTTGTGGTTACCAGTGGGGAAGGGTGGGGGGGAAGGGCAAAATGGGGGTAGGGGATTAAGAGGTACAAACTACTATGTATAAAATAAATAAACTACAAGGATATATTGTACAGCACAGAGTTTATAGCCAATATTTTATGATAACTATAAACAGAGTATAATCTTTCAAAATTGTGAATCACTACGTTGTACCCTTGGAATTTATATCATAAGTCAACTATACCTCAATAAAAAATAAGACAATGAACAAACATAACAAAACAGAAATAGAGTCATAGATAACAGAGAACAAACGGGTGTTTGCCAGAGGGAATGCGGGTAGGGAGAATGAAAGAAATAAGTGAGTGAGATCAAGAGGTACAAACTTCCAGCTGCACAGGAAATGAGTCATGGGTATGAAACGTACAGTGTGGGGAATATTGGCAATAACTATATAATATCTTTGGTGACATTGTAACCAGACTTATTCTGGTGATCACTTTGAAATGTATAGAAATACCGAATCACTATGTTGTGTATCAGGAACTAACATAATGTTGTAGGTCAATTATGCTTCAAAACAAACATAGAAAAAGAGATCAGATTTGTAGTTACCAGAGGCGGGGGGCTGGGAGGAGGGGGAATTGGAGGAAGGTGGTCAAAAGGTACAAACTTCCAGATACAAGGTAAATAAGTGCTAGGGATATCATTTATAACATGATAAATGTAATTAACATTTCTGTATGTAAAATAAGAAAGTTGTTTAGAGAGTAAATCCTCAGTTCTCATCACAAGAATAAAAAATTTTTATTTCTATTTCTTTAATTTTCTACCTATATGAGATGATGGATGTTCATTAAACTTATTATGATAATCACTTCGTGATATATGTAAATCAAATTATTATTCTGTATACCTTAAACTTATACAGTGCTGTATGTCAATTATACTTCAATAAAACTGGAAGAAAAAGAAATCAGGGGACTTCTCTGGTGGCACAGTTGTTAAGAATCTTCCTGCCAGTGTAGGGAACACAGGTTCGAGCCCTGGTCCAGGAAGATCCCACATGCCGCAGAGTAACTAACCTCGTGTGCCACAACTACTGAACCTGCACTCTAAAGCCCAAGAGCCACAACTACTGAGCCTGCATGCTATAACTACTGAAACCCTTGCACCCTAGAGCCTGCACACCTCAACTACTGAGCCCATGTGCCGCTACCACTGTAATGTCCATGCACTCTAAGGCCAACGTGCCACAACTACTTAGCCCACGTGGTGCAACTACTAAAGTCCATGCACCTAGAGGCCATGCTCCACAAAAGAAGCCACTGCAATGAGAAACCTGTGCTCCACAACGAAAAGAAGCCCCCACTCGCCGCAGCTAGAGAAAGCCCATGCACAGCAACGAAGACCCAAGGCAGCCAAAAAAAAAAAAAAAGAACTGTCTTGAGGGGAGCTGGTTTAAAAAAAAAAAAAAAAGAAAAGAAAAAGAAATCAGTATGAGATGTCACCTCATGGCTGTTAGAATGACCATCATCAAAAGACAAGGGATAAGAATTTCTTGTGTGAATGTGGAGAAAAGGGAACATTTGTGCACTGTTGGTGGGAATGTAAATTGGTATAGCTCATATGGAAAACAGTATGGAGGCTCCTCAAAAAATTAAAAACAAAACTACTGTATGATCCAGCAATTCTACTTCTGGGAATATATCCAAAGAAAATGAAAACATTAGCTCAAAAATATATCTGCACCCCATGTTCATAGCAGCATTATGTACAATAGCCAAGACAGGTAAACAATCTAATGTCTACCAATGGATCAATGGATAAAGAAGTCATGATATATAGATATATACTATAGATAGATAGATAGATAGATACTATATATATATATATAGTATGAAATATTATTCAGCCATGAAAATGAGGAAGTCCTACCATTTGCAACAACATGGACAGATGGTGAAGGCACTATACTGAGCGAAATAAGTCAGACAGAGAAAGACAAATAGTGTATGATCTCACTTGTATGTGGAATCTTTTTATATTTTATATATTCATTATATATATATTTTATATATAAAAAAGAACAAACTCATAGAAAAAAGGAATCAGACTTGTGGTTACCATAGGCAGAGGTTCAAGGGAGAGAAACTGTAGGAAGGTGGTAGAAAGGTATAAACTTCCAGTTATAAGATAAATAGGTACTAGGATGTAATGTACAACATGATGCCTATAGTTAACACTGCTGTGTGATGTATAGGAAAGTTGTTAAGAGTATATCCTATGAGTTCTCATTACAAAAAGAAAATATTCCCCTTTCTCTTTTTTTTTTCTTTTCTTTTATTGTATCTTTATGAGAAGATGGATATTCACTAAACCTATTGTAGTAATCATATTACAATATATGTAAATCAAACTATCATGCTCTATGCCTAAAACTTATACAGTGATGTATGTCAATTATTTCTCAATAAAACTGGAAAAAATTACAATCATTTAGCTTTGTAAGAAATGGCAGAATGTAGCCTTAATAATGGTCTTCAGACTTGAAATGTTTTTGCCAAAACAGTAACAATTTTGAATCTCTCTTGGGTACAGAACAAGAAATGTTTTTGAATGCTCAGTGTTAGCAAATACACCTGCTACTTTTCCTTATGACCCTTTACACAAAATAGTCTGATGTTCTTATCTGTAGTTTTCTTGGTCTGTATATTAACTGATGCTTATTGGCCTTCTCAATGTAAGGATATTCATGAAGAAAAAGTGATTTCTAATCTGCTTCCCCCTTATACTACTGTATTATGGAATACAAAAGATAATGATAAGGAATGTTGGTGTGTGAGCTCCATGCTGAAAGCCTGCATTTTGACAGCCACGAAGAACCTTGTTAAAGGCTATTTCTAGCACTAAAAAGAAAACTCAGGCTGAGACCTCCCATAGAAGACCTTCTCTCTTGACTTATGAGAGGACTGACTGGGCCACACCCCAACAGGGGGCTTGAGAAAACTTTTGTCTTTTTACTCAGGATCACGAAGAGAAAGAGTCCACATGGCTGCCATATTAGAAGAGAAGAAAAAGGAATGCTTCCGTTGATGACTTGTATGTCTCTTTACAGGCATACATGTCAAGACTGCCCACAGCCCTCATAGATTGGAGGGGAAAAGCAGTCTCTGGTCAAATGTGGCTGCATAAGATAATAAAGTGCATAAAATAATAGAGTCCATAAAATGTGTCAGTCTTTCACCAAAAGTGTAATGCACATTATTGCTTCCAGTCCTGTCAATAAAACCTCAGGAAGTAGAACCTACTCCCACTTTATTACGGGTGAGAAAGCTGAAACTCAAAATGGCTAAGTAACTTAAAGTCACAGCCAGAAAGAATTTAAGCTGAGATTTAAGAACATGATTGTCTTCTTAACCACACTATATGGCTCCCCTGATTCACAGGGACTCTAATCAGAACACTCTGCCAGGAAAGCTGCTAGAGCAGGACACAGGCTACAGGGTCAGCATGCACCAGCTCTCATGGAAAGGAAGCACAAGGTTACCTTGACTTCCAACAGCAAAGCAGAGATTAAAAAGTAAGTATTGAGCTTCCCCTGGCCTGAGGCCCCTGCAAAATTCAAATCCTGTGTAAGCAGGCCAGAGTGAAGAACTAAAGCCCCTAGGACTAGGATCATGGATAAGAAATCAGCATGCAGCAGCCTAAGTTAAGTATTGTGGAGTGAAATGTCCAGGCTGACATAAGGCTTAAGCCAATTCTGAAAAAACAGGAATAGAATTGAGTTTAGACCTGTTTGGATCAGCATCACAGACTCTTTAAAAATAGAGGGTATCCACAGAAGAGTAACATTGGTCAGGACTGACTCACTACCCCAAGGACAGGGCCTTTCTTGGCAAGGTTCTGTGTATTCCCTTAAGAGAAGAAGATGTGGTCTTCTGCAGAGCCTTCTTAGTTCTAATGGAGCTGATGTAAACATAAAAGAGATGACATTTATAATAATCTGCACCATTTGGAGTAAAGGTACAAATATTGCAAATTAACATATACATATGCAAACCCAAATGCAAGAGCACCAGTTTTCTTACCCAACAGTTTTTTTTTTAACATCTTTATTTGTTTACAATCTCGTGTTAGTTTCTGCTGTAGAACAAAGTGAATCAGCTATACATATACGTATATCCCCTTATCCCCTCCCTCTTGCGTCTCCCTCCCATCCTCCCTATCCCACCCCTTTAGGTGGTCACAAAGCCCGAGCTGATCTCCCTGTGCTATGCAGCTTCTTCCCAAGAGCTATCTTTTTTACATTTGGTAGTGTATATATTTCAATGCTACTCTCTCACTTCGTCCCAGCTTACACTTCCCCTTCCCTGTGTCCTTAAGTCCATTCCCTACGTCTGCATCTTTATTCCCATCATGCCCTTAGGCTCGTCAGAACTTTTTTTTTTTTCTGGATTCCATATATATGTGTTAGCATACAGTACTTGTTTTTCTCTTTATGACTTACTTCACTCTGTATGACAGACTCTAGGTCCATCCACCTCACTACAAATAACTCAATTTCGTTTCTTTTTTATTTTTAACATCTTTATTGGAGTATAATTGCTTTACAATGGTGTGTTAGTTTCTGTTGTATAACAAAGTGAATCAATTATACATATACATATGTCCCCATATCTCTTCCTTCTTGCATCTCCCTCCCTCCCACACTCCCTATCCCACCCCTCTGGTGTCACAAAGCACCGAGCTGATCTCCCTGTGTTATGCGGCGGCTTCCCACTAGCTATCTATTTTACATTTGGTAGTGTATATATGTCCATGCCACTGTCTCACTTTGTGCCAGCTTACTCTTCCCCCTCCCCGTATCCTCAAGTCCATTCTCTAGTAGGTCTGCATCTTTATTCCCATCTTGCCCCTAGGTTCTTCTGACCACTGTGTTTTCTTTTTCCTTTTTTTAGATTCCATATATATGTGTTAGCATACGGTATTTGTTTTTCTCTTTCGGACTTACTTCACTCTGTATGACAATCTCTAGGTCCATCCACCTCACTACAAATAACTCAGTTTCGTTCCTTTTTATGGCTGAGTAATATTCCATTTTATATATGTGCCACATCTTCTTTCTCCATTCATCTGTCGATGGACACTTAGGTTGCTTCCATGTCCTGGCTATTGTAAATAGTGCTGCAATGAATATTGTGGTACATGTCTCTTTTTGAATTACATTGAATTACATTTGAATTTACATTATGGTTTTATCAGGGTATATGCCCAGTAGTGGAATTGCTGGGTCATATGGTAGTTCTATTTTTAGTTTTTTAAGGAACTTCCATACTGTTCTCCATAGTGGCTGTATCAATTTACATTCCCACCAACAGTGCAAGGGAGTTCCCTTTTTGCCACACCCTCTCCAGCATCTACTGTTGTAGAATTTTTGATGGTGGCCATTCTGACCGGTGTGAGGTGACACCTCATTGTACTTTTGATTTTCATTTCTCTAATGATTAGTGAGGTTGAGCGTCCTTTCACGTGTTTGTTGGCAATCTGTATATCTTCTTAGAGAAATGTCTATTTAGGTCCTCTGCCCATTTTTGGACTGGGGTGTGTGTTTTTTTGATATTGGCTGCATGAGCTGCTTGTATATTTTGGAGATTAATCCTTTGTCAGTTGCTTTGTTTGCAAATATTTTCTCCCATTCTGAGAGTTGTCTTTTTGTCTTGTTTATGGTTTCCTTTGCTGTGCAAAAGCTTTTAAGTTTCATTAGGTCCCATTTGTTTATTTTTGTTTTTAATTCCATTTCTCTAGGAGGTGGCTCAAAAGGGATCTTGCTGTGATTTATGTCATAGAGTTTTCTGCCTATGTTTTCCTCTAAGAGTTTTATAGTGTTTGGGCTTACACTTAGATTTTTTTTTTTTGTGGTACGCGGGCCTCTCACTGCTGTGGCCTCTCCCACTGCGGAGCACAGGCTCCGGACACGCAGGCTCAGCAGCCACGGCTCACGGGCCCAGCCACTTCGTGGCATGTGGGATCTCCCCAGACTGGGGCACGAACCCGAGTCCCCCGCATCGGCAGGCGGACTGTCAACCACTGCGCCACCAGGGA
This sequence comes from Stenella coeruleoalba, assembly GCF_951394435.1. Classification (NCBI taxonomy): domain Eukaryota; kingdom Metazoa; phylum Chordata; class Mammalia; order Artiodactyla; family Delphinidae; genus Stenella; species Stenella coeruleoalba. The sequence goes on from NC_137157.1 coordinate 75,225,702, forward strand.
TGCCCACATTTAGATCTTTAACCCATTTTGGGTTTATTTTTGTACACAGTGTTAGGGAGTGTTCTAATTTCATTCTTTCACATGTAGCTGTCCAGTTCTCACAGCACCACTTGAAGAGGCTGTCTTTTCTCAATTGTATACTCTTGCCCCCTTTGACAAAGATAAGGTGACCATATGTGTGTGGGTTCATCTCTGGGCTTTCTATCCTGTTCCACTGATCTATATTTCTGTTTTTGTGCCAGTACTATACTGTCTTGATTACTGTAGCTTTGTAGTATAGTCTGAAGTCTGGGAGCCTGATTCCTCCAGCTCCATTTTTCGTTCTCAAGACAGCTTTGGCTATTCGGGGTCTTTTGTGTTTCCATAGAAACTGTGAAATTTTCGTTCTAGTTCTGTGAAAAATGCCATTACTAGTTTGATAGGGATAGCATTGAATTTGCTTTTGGTAGTATAGTCATTTTCACAATGTTGATTTTTCCAATCCAAGAACATGGTATATCACTCCATATATTTGTGTCATCTTTAATTTCTTTCATCAGTGTGTTACAGTTTTCTGCATACAGGTCTTTTGTCTCCTTATGTAGGATTATTCCTAAGTATTTTATTCTTTTAGTTTCAGTGGTAAATGGGAGTGTTTCCTTAATTTCTCTTTCAGAATTTTCATCATTAGTGTATAGGAATGCAAGAAATTTCTGTGCATTAATTTTGTATCCTGCTACTTTACCAAATTCATTGATTAGCTCTAGTAGTTTTCTGGTAGCATCTTTAGGATTCTCTATGTATGGTATCAAGTCATCTGCAAACAATGACAGTTTTACTTCTTCTTTTCTGATTTGTTTTCCTTTTATTTATTTTACTTGCCTGATTGCTGTGGCTAAAAATCCCAAAACTATGTTGAATAATAGTGGTGAGAGTGGGCAACCCTGTCTTGTTCCTGATCTTAGAGGAAATGGTTTAAGTTTTTCACCATTGAGAACGACGTTGGCTGTGGGTCTGTCATATATGACTTTTAATATGTTGATGTATGTTCCTTCTATGCCTACTTTCTAGAGAGTTTTTATCATAAATGGGTGTTGAATTTTGTCAAAAGCTTTTTCTCATCTATTGAGATTATCATATGGTTTTTTTCCTTCAAGTTGTTAATATGATGTATCACATTGATTAATTTGCATATACTGAAGAATCTTTGCATCCCTGTAATAAACCCAACTTGATCATGGTGTATGATACTTTTAATGTGCTATTGGATTCTGTTTGGTAGTATTTTGTTGAGGATTTTTGCATCTATGTTCTTCAGTGATATTGGCCTGTAGTTTTCTTTTCTTGTGACACCTTTGTCTGGTTTTGGTATCAGGGTGATGGTGGCCTCGTAGAATGAGTTTGAGAGTGTTCCTCCCTCTGCTATATTTTGGAAGAGCTTGAGAAGGATAGGTGTTAGCTCTTCTCTAAATGTTTGATACAATTCGTCTGTGAAGCCATCTGGTCCTGGACTATTGTTTGTTGGAATGTGATTTTTAATCACAGTTTCAATTTCATTGCTTGTGATTGGTCTGTTTATATTTTCTATTTCTTCCTGGTTCAGTCTCAGAAGGTTGTGCTTTTCTAAGAATTTATCCATTTCTTCCAGGTTGTCCATTTTATTGGCATATAGTTGCTTGTAGTAATCTCTCATGATCCTTTGTATTTCTTCATTGTCAGTTGTTACTTCTCCTTTTTCATTTCTAATTTTGTTGCTTTGAGTCTTTTCCCATTTTTTTCTTGATGAGTCTGGCTAATGGTTTATCAATTTTGTTTATCTTCTCAAAGAACCAGCTTTCAGTTTTATTGATCTTTGCTATTGTTTCCTTCATTTCTTTTTCATTTATTTCTGATCTGATCTTTATGATTTCTTTCCTTCTGCTAACTTTGGGGTGTTTTTTGTTCTTTTTTCTCTAATTGCTTTAGGTGTAAGGTTAGATTGTTTATTTGAGATTCTTCTTGTTTCTTGAGGTAGGCTTGTATTCCTATAAAGTTCCCTCTTAGAACTCCTTTTACTGCATCCCACAGGTTTTGGATCATTGTGTTTTCATTGTCATTTGTCTCTAGGTATTTTTTGATTTCCTCTTTGAATTCTTCAGTGATCTCTTGGTTATTTAGTAGTGTATTGCTTAACCTACATTTGTTTCTATTTTTTACAGTTTTTTCCTGTAACTGATAGCTAGTCTCATAGAATTGTGGTCAGAAAAGATATTTGATAATGGTTTCAATTTTCTTAAATTAACCAACACTTGATTTGTGACCCAAGATATGATCTATCTTGGAGAATGTTCCATGAGCACGTGATAAGAAAGTGTATTCTGTTGTTTTTCGATGGAATATTCTATAAATATCAATTAAGTTCATCTTGTCTAATGTGTCATTTAAAGCTTGTGTTTCCTTATTTATTTTCATTTTGGATGATTTGTGCATTGGTGAAAGGGGTGTGTTGAAGTTCCCTAGTGTTATTGTGTTACTGTTGATTTCCCCTTTTATGGCTGTTATCATTTGCCTTATGTATTGAGGTGCTCTTATGTTGGGTGCATAAATATTTACAATTGTCATATCTTTTTCTTGGATTGATCATTATGTAGTGTCCTTCTGTGTCTCTTGTAATAGTCTTTATTTTAAAGTCTATTTTGTCTGATATAAGAATTGCTACTCCAGCTTTCTTTTGATTTCCATTTGCATGGAATATCTTTTTCCATCACCTCACTTTCAGTCTGTATGTGTCCTTAGGTGTGAAGTGGGTCTCTTGAAAATAGCATATATATGGGTCTTGTTTTCGTATGTATTCAGCCAGTCTATGTCTTTTGGTTGGAGCATTTAATCCATTTATATTTAAGGTAATTATCGATATGTATGCTCCTATTACCATTTTCTTAATTGTTTTGGGTTTGTTATTGTATATCTTTTCCTTCTCTTTGTTTCCTGCCTAGAGAAGTTCCTTTAGCATTTGTTTTAAAGCTGGTTTGGTGGTGCTGAATTCTCTTAACTTTTGCTTGTCCGTAAAACTTTTAATTTCTCCTTCAAATCTGAATGAGATCCTTGCTGGGTAGAGTAATCTTGGTTGTAGGTTTTTCCCTTTCATCACTTTAAATATGTCCTGCCACTCCCTTCAGGGTTGCAGAGTTTCTGCTGAAAGATCTGCTGTTAACCTAATGGGGATTCCCTTGTATGTTATTTGCTGCTTTTCCCTTGCTGCTTTTAATATTTTTTCTTCATTTTTAATTTTTGATAGTTTGATTAATACGTGTCCAGGTGTGTTTCTCCTTGGCTTTATCCTGTATGGGACTCTGTGCTTCCTGGACTTGATTGACTATTTCCTTTCCTATGTTAGGGATGTTTTCAACTATAATCTCTTCAAATATTTTCTCAGTCCCTTTCTTTTTCTCTTCTTCTTCTGGGACCACTATAATTTGAATGTTGGTGTGTTTAATGTTTTCCCAGAGGTCTCTGAGACTGTCCTCGATTCTTTTTATTCTTTTTTCTTTATTCTGCTCTGCAGTAGTTATTTCCACTCTTTTATCTTCCAGGTCACTTATCCATTCTTCTGCATCAGTTATTCTGCTATTGATTCCTTCTAGAGAATTTTCAGTTTCATTTATTGTGTTGTTCATCATTGTTTGCTGTTTAGTTCTCCTAGGTCCTTGTTAAACATTTCTTGTATTTTTTCCATTCTATTTCCAAGATTTTGGATCATCTTTATTATCATTACTCTGAATTCTTTCTCAGGTAGACTGCCTATTTCCTCTTCATTTGTTTGGTCTGGTGCGTTTTTACCTTGTTCCTTCAACTACTGCGTATTTCTCTGTCTTCTCTTTTTGTTTAACTTACTGTGTTTGGGGTCTCCTTTTCGCAGGCTGTAGGTTCGTAGTTCCTATTGTTTTTGGTGTCTGTCCCCAGTGGGTGAGGTTGGTTCAGTGGCTTGTGTATGTTTCCTGGTGGAGGGGACTGTGCCTGTGTTCTGGTGGGTGGGGCTGGATCTTGTCTTTCTGGTGGGCAGGGCCGTGTCCGGTGGTGTGTTTTGGAGTATCTGTGAACTTAGTATGATTTTATGCAGCCTCTCTGCTAATGAGGGGGGTTGTGTTCCTGTCTTGCTAGTTGTTTGGCATAGGGTGTCCAGCACTGGAGCTTGCTGACCACGGGTTGGAGTTGGGTGTTAGCATTGAGGCAGAGATATCTGGGAGAACTCTCATCGTTTGATATTATGTGGGGCTGGGAAGTCTTTGGTGGTCCAATGTCCTGAACTTGGCTGTCCTACCTCAGAGGCTCAGGCTTGACACCAGGCCGGAGCACCAAGACCCTGTCAGCCACACAGCAACAACAACTCTGTCAACTGTCTTCATCCACCAAATGAGCAATGCCAATGTGGGACCCAGGACCACTCACTCAGTGCAAGAATCCCAGGTTCAGGCAGGGGACAGGCAGAGTGCAGGTAATATCTGGATATTGCTTGATATCACTCCTTCATTCATTCAGTCAGTATTTGTTGAGAACAAACTGTTGGATGCTTTTCTAGGACATTTACAGGCTGTTCTCAGTGGATTTACCTTCTTTGCTGAGCTTCAAAGCTTCCATAATCTTGGCAGCTGGGAAGTGAAAGGCAGAGGGAGGGAATGCAGGGCAGGAGCAACTCCTGGCCCTGTGCCCACAGGGGTGGCTGCCTGAGGGACCCTCCTGCCCAATAGTTGCAACCACCGTCCACTCTTTAGCCTTTGTATATTTTCAGTTCAGAGCTCTGGACATACTGTTGCCATCTTCCCTGCCAATAGGACTTCATTTACACCCTAAATGTTTTCAACTGGAGAGAACACTGAACTATATCTTTGCTCAGTAGGGTGACTTCATTTGAGGCATTAACAGGAATATCTTTTTATCCAAAGAAGCACACCTGGAAGCTTTGTTCTTCATCTGAACAAACAAGTCCTATGAAAATGACTTATTCTTGCTTTTTGGTTTATAAAACCTAACATTACTCTTCTATCTTAAAGTGAATATATTTTGAAGCCAAAGCCATTGCAGTTAGTATGATGCAAGTTTATAGGCTTAGGGTGAAGTTTAGATGGAAGGCTCACTTCTGTCATCTCACTGTGCCCAGGCCAGGACAAGGAAGCAATAAACCCATAAATTCATTTGTCTAATAGGAGCTGATTTTGAATTTATTATTGAGAATAATCATAATGCTTTAGTCTTAAAAATTATATATTTCACATTTCCACCACATATACTGCTTTATGTGATTTTACAAAGGTTAATTGGAGGTTAATTGAATCAACAAATGAATACGTGAGTTCCTCCTAACTATAAAGCACAATACCCAGTATTATTAAGGACACATTATTCACTCTCATATTCCTGGTAAAAATTGCCAATACCTATAAAACTTAAAATTACATATCTTTTGATCAGCAATTGAATTCCTAGGAATTCATACTACAGATGCATTAGTACATATATCAAATAGCATGTGTAAGATGATTCATGCAGCAGGATTTGATTCATGCAGCAGGATTTGTACTAGCTAAAGATTAGTGCTATTGATCATCAGTAAGTATTGGTTAAACAAATTAAACAAAAGACAAGACATGGAAGCAACCTAAGTGTCTATCAATAGATGAATGGATAAAGAAAATGTGGTATATATACATAATAGGATATTATTCAGCCATAAGAAAAAGAATGAGGGACTTCCCTGGTGGTCCAGTGGTTAAGACTCCATGCTTCCACTGCAGGGAGCACAGGTTCGATCCCTGGTCAGGTAACTAAGATCCCACATGCCACACAGTGCGGCCAAATAAAAAAATAATAATAGTAATAAAATAAAATAAATAAGTCATGGGAATGTAATGTTCAGCAAATGACTATAGTTAATAATACTGTATTGTGGGGACTTCCCTGGTGGTCCAGTGGTAAAGAATCCACCTTCCAATGCAGGGGATGCAGGTTCAATCCCTGGTCAGGGAACTAGATCCCACATGCCGTGGGGCAACTAAGCCTGAGCACCACAACTGCTGAGCTCGCGCACCTCAACAAGAAAGCTCATGTGCCACTAACTGCAGAGCCCACGTGCCCTGAAGCCCATGCACCACAGCTAGAGAGAAGCCCACGCACTGAAACAAAAAAGATCCCACGTGCCTCAACAAGGATCCCACATGCCTCAACTAAGACCTGGTGCAGCCAAAAAAAAAAGAAAATAAATAAATAACATTTAAAAAAGAAAAACTATCACAAACAATTTTTTTAATTAAAAAAAATACTGTATTGCATATTTGAAATTTGCTAAGTAAGTAGATCTTGAGTTCTCATCACAAGAAAAAAACTTTGTAACTATGGTGACGGATGCTAACTAAACTTATTGTGGTAATAATTTCACAATATACAAATATCAAAACATTATGTGTATACCTGAAACTAATATAAAGTTATATGTCAATTATATTTCAACTAAAACAGAAAATAAATAAATAAAGTTACAGCTTTTCATGAGATTATAAAAAAGAATGAGGGTGCTCTTCCCGTACTGACTAGTAACTTTGCCAAGATATAATGTTAAATAAGAAAGAAAGATGCAGAACAGTCTGTATGGCATGTCATTATTAGTGTTATATATGATGTATTTGAAAAGATACAAAAGAAACTTAAAGCAATGGTTGTCTTCTGGAAGAAAACTGGACCTATCTAAATGCCTCAAATTTGATCCATAGGCTTTTTTTTTTTTTTTTTTTTTGCAGTACGCGGGCCTCTTGCTGTTGTGGCCTCTCCCGTTGCGGAGCACAGGCTCCGGACACGCAGGCCCAGCAGCCATGGCTCACGGGCCCAGCCGCTCCGTGGCATGTGGGATCCTCCCAGACCGGGGCACGAACCCGTGTCCCCTGCATCGGCAGGCGGACTCCCAACCACTGTGCCACCAGGGAAGCCCTGATCCATAGGCTTTTGATGTTGATCCTGGGATATGATGGCCAAATGGCTGAGGTCATAGGTCTCATTATGTATTAAGGATTTACCTTTCTCATTCTCAGAGTTCCTGGTACATGCCTCTTCCCTTGGGTGGATTCTTGGCTTTTCTCTCAGCATGGTCCCCAAACACCAGTCTTCACTTCCACCCCAAGCAAAGAAACCGAGACTGACTCCTGCCTCCAGGCCAGAGGAAACGTCTGCTTCTCTGAACTTGCTGAAGGAAGAAAAAGAACTGCAAGAAGCAATTGAACGTATTGATGAAGTACAAAATGAAACAGACAGACTTAACGAACAAGCTAGTGAGGAGATTTTGAAAGTAGAACAGTAATGTAACACACTCCACCAACCATTTTTTCAGAAGAGGTCAAAATTGATTGGCAAAATCCCAAATTTGGGGGTAATGACATTTGTTAACCATCCACAAGTGTCTGCACTGCTTGGGAAGGAGGATAAAGTTTAAAATGACTCTTTTAAAAAAAATTCTCTCCTAGTGAAAAAATTAAAAATAATAGTTATGTTTCTAGTGAAAAGTAATTGATGTCTTATTTCTATTCATGCCTCTTTAATATTTTTTACATGTGGGAAATCCCAATTTACTTTCCAATGTTCCAGCCAATTGGCAATTTAACCAGTCTTTGAATGGCTTCCAGGTCCTTTCCATCTTGTGCTGAATCCCAGTGGTGTCTAAAAGAAATCATTCCCTTCTTGCTTGCATGTGCATCCTGTCCATTTTTCTGGGAACAATATTTTGTAAAACCAATGTAAGTGCAGGAATTCCTTGGCTGTCCAGTGGTTAGGACTCCATGCTTTCACTGCCAAGGGCCCGGGTTCAATCCCTGGTCAGGGAACTAAGATTCTGCAAGCGATGGGGCGTGGTCAAAACAAAATTCAATGTAAATACATGTCTTTAAATGTTAAAATGTGATGGAAAACAGACTGCCTGAGAGAAAATAAGACTGCAAATAAGACATACAGATGGCCAACAAACACATGAAAGGATGCTCAACGTCACTAATCATTAGAGAAATGAAAATCAAAACTACAATGAGGTATCACTTCACACCAGTCAGAATGGCCATCATCAAAATATCTACAAACAATAAATGCTGGAGAGGGTGTGGAGAAAAGCGAACGCTCTTGCACTGTTGGTGGGAATGTAAATTGATACGGCCACTATGGAGAACAGTGTGGAAGTTCCTTAAAAAACTAAAAATAGAACTACCATACGACCCAGCAATCCCACTACTGGGCATATACCCCGAAAAAACCATAATTCAAAAAGAGTCATGTACCACAATGTTCACTGCAGCTCTATTCACAATAGCCAGGACATGGAAGCAACCTAAGTGTCCATCGACAGAGGAATGGATAAAGATGTGGCACATATATACAATGGAATATTACTCAGCCATAAAAGGAAATGAAATTGAGTTATTTGTAGTGAGGTGGATAGACCTAGAGTCAGTCATACAGAGTGAAGTAAGTCAGAAAGAGGAAAACAAATAACGTATGCTAATACATATATATGGAATCTAAAAATATGTATAAATAAAAAGGTTATGAAGAACCTAGGAGCAGGACAGGAATAAAGATGCAGGCATAAAGAATGGACTTGAGGACATGGGGAGGGGGAAGGGTAAGCTGGGACGAAGTGAAAGAGTGGCATGGACTTATATATACTACCAAATGTAAAATAGATAGCTAGTGGGAAGCAGCCACATAGCACAGGGAGATCAGCTCAGTGCTTTGTGACCACCTAGAGGGGTGGGATAGGAAGGGTGGGAGGGAAATGCAAGAGGGAGGAGATATGGGAACATATATATATGTATAGCTGACTCACTTTGTTATAAAGCAGAAACTAACACACCACTGTAAAGCAATTATACTCCAATAAAGAAAAAAGTAGACTGCTAATAAGAAGAGTGAGCAAAAGAAGTCAAAAAAGAATGAGAAAAATCAAGGATTAAGTTAATTAAGGCTTGAAGTAAGAAGGATTACATGTATGCCTTAAGAAACTAAAATGCCATTAAAAACTACTATGTGTGGTAAATTTAAAATTGTTTTTTATCCTAAGAAACTTAGTGTCATCCTGGTGGTGATTTGGGATCCAAGACCTGCAGGGAAAAGATCAAAGGGAAAAGAATTATAATCTTGACATTTTAGACTCAAAGGAAGAGCCATCTTCAGTGCCTGAGGAGCCACAAAAGAAATTTGGTAGAACAGAGATTATGTTCTAATAATTCCTCTCACATTTTATGATTCAATCAAAAATATTTATAGAGGCACTTCTACTTCCACCAAGATGAAGCAACTGGTAGCAGACTTGTCTTTCCACTGTAAACAACTAGAAAACTAAACAAAAATGTGAAACAACTGGCTTTAGACCTGAGACAACAGACACTCCAGGACTTTGATCACTGAGAGAAGAGAATAAAATGAAGCAAGCCCTACAATCACCTCTGCTTTCTGCCTGTATACATTTTCCAGTCCACAGCATAGTGAGGGGGGTCCAACCAGAGAACAGCAGTTGTCACCAGGTAAAGAGAGAAAATTATTCAGGAAAGTTGAGAAAATATCATCACCAGTTGAGCAGTGAGAAAATGGAAATGTATAAAAGTTTGTGAATCATTTTGCTTTTATTTAACAAATTATAGCAGAAATTACAAATACATACATAGATGTATTGCAATAACAATGTCATTTTTGCTCATGGTGAATTCTAACATGCTTTCTGGAATGAGAGGTAAAAGCAAAGGTCATGTGGTTTTCATGCATGTGAATGTCACCCATTATGTATGTTGTGGAAAATTGTTCTAAAAATTATTTTAACGACTACAAAATATATCATCTTACAGATATATAGTAACAGTGATGTCTAAGAACAGGGCTTTGATTAGGTCATGAGGGCCTGTCCTCTGCTTTGAGAGTCCAAAGAAAGTGTGTGAAAGTCAGACACATATTAGTAATATCAATAACAATAACTATAGGAATAACACAACTGTCATTTATCAACTTTTATTATGTACAAAGCACTTATACAAGGTGGCATTTAATCTCCGTGACAACCCTGTGAGGTACATTAGCATCACTATTAATATTTTACAGTAAGGAAACTGAGACTTCTAAAGGTTAAGTGACTTGCCTATGATCATTGTAGAAGATCTGATCCCAAATCTGATTCCAGAGGTTAGACTTAGCCATTACACAGACTGCCTATCAAATCATGATAGGATGGCTGCTTAGGGAGCATGAAACTAGAACCAGGAGAGTGAAGTGAGTCAAATGAGAATTGAGATGTCAGTCAATATTCAGTGCAGGAAACAAACAACTCCAGGTATTTAAGACAAGGGATTTAATAAGGAATCATGACTGTTGGAAGGAACAAAGAGGTAGGAGTAAAGGGGCTGCCACTGGAGCTTCTGTGGTTCAGTAATAGGGGGATCAGAAAGCTGGAACTAGCAAACCATAGCTGCTTCTACTACTTCCATAACTGCCTCTCAGCACTAGACACCAGAACACTGAGTCTGGCCCCTACAGTCACGCTTTTCACCTCTTGACACATTTCCATGGCTTGTTTGCCAGCAGAAACAGCATCAGAAAGATGGCTTCAAAGAATAGACAATGGGGAAAGGATAATCTCTTTAATAAATGGTATTGGAAAACTGGACAGCCACATGCACAGGAACTAAACTGGACCACTATCTTACACCATACACAAAAATCAACTTAAAATGGATTAAAGACTTTTTTATGAATTAAAGCTCTATAAGGACAAGAGTCATCTGTCTTCCCCTCTGTTAAGTTCTCATGAACCTAATACAGGTCTAATACATATCTCTTGAGTGAAAAACTACTTAAAAATCTTATATGTTCTTTGTTGTCAGAAAGATCTGGATTCAAGTACTGATGTCTCTTCATCTGTGAACTAAATACAAATAATGAAATTTCTCTCAAGAGTTTTTGGTGAGAATTAAAAAATGCATGTAAAGCACTTACCACAAGGCCTAGTACATATCATTCAATGTTTGTTGTTATTATTGGTATATCATTATTATTATTCCTGCCCCTTTTACCTAACTCTACATTATGGATCAACTTGCCAGTCATCATCATGGATGTATTCCAAGTCAGAAGGCTATACCTCCCTGTCTTCCCTGGACAGTGGCTGAGTGAGCATTACCAAGGCTCTCCTTGTGGATCTTTTACTCTGTGCTCGCAAGGCTGCCCAATCGCTCATCTGAGTAGTACTGTAGGCTTATTTATATAGAGATATGCTTTAAATCTTCTATATCTTTAGTTTTATAAGATCAACTCCTGCTGCCTTATAAGTCAGTCAGTCACTTCAAACACCAAAACATTTTATATGAGGAAAATATGGCTTTAAACTACAGTTCTTTAATAACTGGTGAGCCTGAGCATTTTCTAAAATTATTTTATTGGCCACTGGGCTTTCTGTGTATGTGTGCTGTGATTTCCTTATTCATTTACCTATTAGAGTATTAGCCTTCTTCTCATTAATTACTAAGCACTCTTTACATATCTGAGATATGTTTAATAAGTTAGATGTTTCTTGTATGCATTATATTTTTATTTTTATCATTGTATTTTTTTACAAACATAAATTCTTAATCTCTTCATGTATGTTCCCACCATTATTTTTAATCTTAGAGAATTCTTTCCCACCTTAATATGAAATATGTATACTTTTTTTTTGTTTGCAGTACGCATGGCGTGCAGGATCTTAGTTCCCCGACAAAGGATCAAACCCATGCCCCCTGCAGAGGAAGCGCAGAGTCTTAACCACTGGACCTCCAGGGAAGTCCCAAAATAGGTATACTTTTGTTTCTGATTTTACTTAATATTTTATAACCATAATTTTAGTGGCTACAAAACATACCAGTAGGGTTTATGCTGTAATATAATTAATATAATTAATCAGTCCTCTATCTTTAGATATTTCATTTTCTCCCAACAGTTCACTATTAAAATAATAACCTGATTCAATCCTTGTGCCCATCCTCCTGTATTCCATATGATCAAGACCAAAATACATAAACATTCCATTATTCTTTAATATTTATTTATTTATTTATTTAATTTATTTATTTGGCCTTGCCAGATCTTAGTTGTGGCACGTGGGATCTTCATGGCCATATGTGGGATCTTCTTTGCAGCATGTGGGACCTTTTTTTAGTTGTGGCATGCAAACTCTTAGTTGCAGTCTGTGGGATCTAGTTCCCTGACCAGGGATTGAACCCTGGTCCCCTGTTGGGAGCACAGAGTCTTAGTCACTGGACTGCCAGGGAAGTCCCTCATTATTCTTTATACATGTTGCCATTTCAGTACTGTAGGACTAACCTACTAACCAGTTCTGTATGCCCATTCACCCTACCATTTTTTTTTTTTTTTTGTGGTATGTGGGCCTCTCACTGTTGTGGCCTCTCCCGTTGTGGAGCACAGGCTCTGGACACGCAGGTTCAGCGGCCATGGCTCACGGGCCCAGCCGCTCTGCGGCATGTGGGATCTTCCTGGACCGGGGCACGAACCCGTGTCCCCTGCATCGGCAGGCGGACTCTCAACCACTGCGCCACCAGGGAAGCCCCACCCTACTATTTTGACTATTAAAAACTCATATTAATATGGAGAATAAATTCATATCCAAGAATCCTCCAAAAAATATATTAAAAACTCCTAACTAATAAAATAAATTTGGATTAACTGTTTTCCAGGGTAGAAACTTTAGATAGAAATACCATATAATTTATTGTCAAAACAGCACACTTTTGAGAGTAAAAGGGACATATTAAGAATTAGTCTGAGGTGGCCAAGATGGCAGAGTAGGAAGACCTCCTCCTATGGGCACCCCAAAATTACAACTATTTACAGAGCAAGTATCAATGAGAACAACCTAAAGACTAGCAGGAACAAAATTTCCACACCTAAACACATAAAGAAGGAACCACAACAAGACAGGTAGGAAGGGCAGAGACATGGTATAGTTAAGACCCACACCCTCAGAGTAAGTGACTTACAAACGAGAGGATAATCACAAGTGCCTACGTTCTCCCTAAGGTGCAAGGGGTTCAGACTCCATATCAGGCTCCCCAACCTGGGGGTTTTGCACCAGGAGGATGAGCCCCCTGGGAAAGCTGGCTTTGAAGGCTGGAAGGTGGGGTGGGGGGCGCTAGATACAGGAGAGCTGGAGGGCTATAGAAAACAGAGACTCCATTTTTTTTCAATTTTTATTGGAGTATAGTTGATTTACAATGTTGTGTTAGTTTCAGGTGTACAGCAAAGTGAACCAGTTGCACATACACATATATCCACTCTCTCTCTTTTTCCTTTTTTTTAGATTCTTTTCCCACATAGGCCATTACAGAGTATTGAGTAGAGTTCCCTGTGCTATCAGAGACTCCACTCTTAAAGGCACACACAAAACCTCACATGAAATTCTCACACACTCAAGACCCAGCACAGAGGGAATAATTTGAAAAAGGATTAGATGATAGTTGATTAGATGATACAGAGGAACAGATCAGCAAACTGGAAGACAGAGTTGTGGAACTCATCCAAGCTGATGAGAAAAACTAAAAAAGATTTTTTAAAAAATAAGAACATGGGGCTTCCCTGGTGGCGCGGTGGTTGGGGGTCCACCTGCCGATGCAGGGGACACGGGTTCGTGCCCCGGTCCGGGAAGATCCCACATGCCGTGGAGCGGCTGGGCCCGTGAGCCATGGCCACTGAGCCTGCGCGTCTGGAGCCTGTGCTCCGCAACGGGAGAGGCCACAGCAGTGAGAGGCCCGCATAACGCAAAAAAATAAAAAATAAAAAAAAATAAGGACAGTTTAAGAGACCTCTGGGACAACATCAAGCATACTAATATTCACATTGTAAGGGTCAGAAGGAGAAGAGAAAAAGGGGCAGATAACTTACTTTAAGAAATATTAGCTGAAAACTTACTTAACCTGGGAAAGGAAACAGACATCCAGGTCTAGGAAGTACAGAAAGACTCATTTACAAAACAATTCCAGTTATAATTGCATTGAAAAGAATAAAATACTTAGGAATAAATCATATAAGACATTGAGAAAAGAAGTTGAAGATGACACAAAGAAATGGAAAGATAAACTGTGCTCATGGATTTGGAATAATTAATAGAGTTAAAATGACCCTACTACTCAAGGCAATCTACAGATTCAATGACATCCCTATCAAAATACCAATGGCATTTTTCACAGAACTAGAACAAATAATCCTGAAATTTGTATGGAAACACAAAAGACCCCCAGTAGTCAAAACAATATAGAGAAAGAAGAACAAAGCTGGAGGTATCATGCTCCTTGACTTCAAACTATTCTACAAAGCTACAGTAATCAAAACAGTATGATCCTGGCACAAAAACAGACACATAGATCAATGGAAAAGAATAGAGAGCCCAGAAATGAACCCACACTTAGACTGGCAATTAACCTACATCAAAGGAGGCAAGAAAATACAATGCAGAAAAGACAGCTTCTTCAATAAATGGGGTTGTGAAAACTGGACATCTACATGCAAAAGAATCAAATTGACTACTCTCTCCCACCATGCAGAAAAACACACTTAAAGTGGATTAAAGACTTAATGTAAAACCTGAAACCATAAAACTCCTGGAAGAAAACATAGGCTGTAAGCTCCCTGACATTGATCTTGGTGATGATTTTTTGGAAATGTCTCCTCAGGCAAGGGAAACAAAAGCACAAATAAACAAATGGGACTAAATCAAACTAAAAAGCTTTTGCACAGTAAAGGAAACTAAATTAAAAGGCTGCCTACTAAATGGGAGAAGATATTTGCAAACCATATATCTGATAAGAGGTTAATATCCAAAATTATACAACTCAACATTAAAAAAAAACTTGATTAAAAAATGGGAAAAGGACATGAATAGACATTTTTTCAAAGAAAACATACAGATGGCCAGTAAACACATGAAAAGATGCTCAACATCACTAATCATCAGGGAAATGCAAAACAAAACCACAGTGAGATATCACCTCACATCTGTCAGAATGGCTATTATCCAAAAGACAAGAAATAACAAGTGTTGGTGAGGATGTGGAGAAAAAGGAACACTTGTACACTGTTGGTGGGAATGTAAGTTGGTGCAACCACTATGGAAAACAGCATGGAAGTTTCTAAAAAAATTTAAAATTGTACTATCATATGATCCAAGAATTCCACTCCTGGGTATTTTTCCGAATAAAAGGAAAACAGTAATTCAAAAAGATATACCCACCCCTATGTTCATTGCAGCACTATTTACAATAGCCAACATTTGGAAGCAACCTAAGTACACATTGATAGATGAATGGATAAAGAAACTGTGGAATGTGTGTGTGTGTGTGTGTGTGTGTATGTGTGTGTGTGTGTGTGTGTGATGGAATCTTAAAAAAGAATAAAATCTTGCCATTTGCAACAACATGGATGGACCTAGAAGGTATTATGCTAAGTGAAATAAATCAGACAAAGACAAATACCATATGATTTCACTTTTATGTGGAATCTAAAAAAACAAGGGAACAAATATAACAAACAGAAACAGACTCACATAGAAAACAAACAAGTAGTTGGCAGAGGAGAGGGGAGTGGGGGATGAATGAAACAGGTGAGGGAAATTAAGAGGTGCAAAATTCCATTTACAAAATAAATGAGTCACAGGGATGAAACGTACAGTGTGAGGAATATAGTCAATAATGTTGTAATAACTTTGTATGGTAACAAATGGTAACTAGACTTATTGTGGTGATAATTTTGAAATGTATAGACATATCAAATCACTATGTTGTGCACCAGGAACTAACACAGTGTTGTAGGTCAATTGTACTTCAATAAGAAAGAGAGAGAAAGAGAAAGAATTAGGCTGAGACAAGAGGCCTCTAAACCAGGGCTTATGGTCACCTACTTACAGGATGCATTCTCAAGTGTGTAGTATAAAGTAATAATTAGGAGTTCATAGGGAAGGTGTCTCAATTAGTGTATGTATTTGGTCACAATCTGACACCAACAAAAGTGTCCCTGATTCCCGCTACCTTAAATCTTCCTTAAACTCCATGCTTGGAGAAAAGTTTCATAAAATGCATAATGAAGAGGGGCATGGGTACTCAAGATTTCCTCTGGTTTCAGAAAAAATAGCTCTGAGCATATAGAGGAGTCATTCTCATTTGCCTTCTCTGTTAGTGAGACCCTTCCAGTTTGATTTCTCATCCATGGACAGCTCTGAATGAGATCACTGTGGACTAAAACTAAACATTTCTGCAAATATGATCCATGTTTCATTGGTTAATTGTCACTTTCTAAATCTTCATTTTTCAAATGTTATCATAAAACAATTTGACTCTAATTACAGCCGTGTAGACATTGACTTAAACTTGCTTCTACTCCTTCAGTAAATCAATAGGGGAGGAGATAGGTGAACACACTTTTGACGTCCTCTCTTGTGTGGCAGCTTAAATAATGAAGATAAAGTTAAGAAACAATAAACTAGAACTTTGACTAATCTAATAGCAAACAGGCATCTCATAATTTTAGAGCTGGATGGGATTTTAGAGATAACCTACTCTAGCCCTTTTATCTGTAAAATGAGGACACTAAGGCCTATAGTGTTAAGTGGCTTATCTAAGGAGTACAACTAGTGGAGGCTGAGCTGAGACAACTGCCCAGTTCTATGGCTCCTAGTCCTTTGTACCACAAATCAGAACCACGTTTTCCTGTTGTTCTGAGGATAAAGGAAGTGATGTTTGACTTTTCTGTTTGAGACAAGTAAATGTAAGGTATTTGTTCTCATTATAGAATAGTTAGAAGATGTTTCTTGACTTGCTTCTTATTCGATAATTGGCCATAGTGCTTACACAGAAGCACATAAAGCCTATACGGAAGACACTAAAAAGAAAAATACAAAAATAGATTGAATCAAAATGGAAATGCTCTACAAAACATAGACTGATTGCTTATTGTATTACTTCTTCTCTCATGGAGACATAAATTCAGTTGGCCATGATGGAAAGACAATGATGAGTTGATTGTCTCATTTGTACACTATGTCAAAGAGACAGAAAATTACTAAGGTAAATTGAGAAATAGGAAAATTCAAAAATTATCTTGCCTGAAGACATTATTTTTTTGCACTAATCTTTTCAAAATACAATCAAAACTGGTGTCTCCAAGATTCCATCACATTGTCAAACAAATAAGTAGCTCCCGTGGCTTGACAATAACCCCTGAAGCATGATCCTATGAAACAAAATGTTGGTGTGGACTGCACCAGCTATCACCAAACTCAGAGCAGAAAAGAAGGTGTTGGGGAAAGAGTTACTTTAGGAAAAAAAATTCAATGCTGCAATATTGAAGGAAGACATAACTGCAGAGCGAAAGGGGAAGAACAGTTTGAATTCTTTGGCCCAGGATCCCTTTAACTCTACATCACTCTTCCACAAGGGGTGTCCTTCTCTTGTCATATTCTCCACAATGCTTCTCTCCCATAGCCCCATCCTAACTTGCATGTTCCTGGAACAATAACCTTGGAGTCATTCCCTCTCTCTGCTCCAAGGCCTAGGGGTGGAAAAGGACCCTGGGTCAGAAAAAGGAAGTTGGTGAAGAATAGGACCACTCAGCGAAACATAACTTCATAAGCGATTTCATCTCCACTAGGGCTGGGATCTTTCTTTGGTTGAATGTGTCTGAGACATTAGAACAGTGCCTGATTCATTGAATACTTTTAATAAAAATTTGTTAAGTGAATGAACAAACTTCTGAGTCCTTAACAACTAGAATGGTGGAAAATCGCTTCTCCATCATCATTGGGCTTCTTTCTCTCCCCTTCCAGGTTTTCATCAAAATTTGATCATCCTTCATGAGTCCTAGGAAATAATAATCTCCAACCTATTCTGATCACTCTAGCCATCTTTGTTGGTCAAGCCCACGGCAGTTCTCTGACGCCTCCAGTTAGTGCTGAGGCACTACCCTGTCTCAAATGGAGCAGGGGCATCTTTGGTGAGGCCAGGAACCCCAGGCCTGAGGTACATCAGGACCATCTCCTTGAGGCCAGGCAGCATTGCATAGCTCCTCTTGCAAACAGGGCCAACAACCCAGGCTCTCCTGCCCAGGATTAGGGCCCTCCTTAACAAGGAGAATCCTGTCACTTTCTCCAAGCTTATTTCCTCAAACTTTAGCCTGTCCCTAGGTTTTTGACTTTTGGAAATAAAAGCCACAAAAATTCCAGACTTATTCTGCATTCCTCCCTGACTTCCCCCAGGCACTGACACATGGAACTTTCTGTCAGCTTAAATGGATAGAATAGAAAGGGGAAAATGAAGGATTAAAAAAAAAAAAAACATAAATGTCTCAAAATATTATCCAGCCACATCGGTATGGGATCAGGTGCATATACTTAAAGCAACTGTGAACCCTATAGGTTATTCCACTGACTACAAAAGTAGCATAACAAAGAATGAACACCTGTTTGTGTCCTTTAAACTCCAGTACAGAAAGAAAATTCACATTTAGTAACAGGTTTTTGGGGGGTTTGTTTTTTGGTCTAATATGCTCCTGCAACCAACAGCTTCAAAGAACTAATCTCTTCTGAAAAATGTTTGGATGTTAAGATGACCACCAACTCAAAAAGCATCAGAGCCACTTCAATAAAAGGATGTAGACTAGGTTTCAAGGCACTTGATCTGCATAAATTTATACTTTTAACCAAATTTAATGGACTTTCTTGTGAGAAGGGTGAGCAATATTAATTTCACATTTTAATATATTTTAGGGACATGAAAACTTGGATAGTGAAAACATCCCACCTAATGCAAAGGAAACTTCCTAGAAGGAATTTGTTTGGAATGAAATGGGAAGGGTTGGCTTACAGGTAAGGGTGGACAGGGTGGGAGGATTCTTTAGGATTTATGGTGTTTCAAGAATATTTGCAACAGTGAAGCCATGAGAGAAGATGAAATTATGAGGCAGACTGACATTAATTATTATACAAAGGCTCAAAACCAGCCTTTAGAAATTATTTTTTTCTTTTCTCAGGTAGTAGGAAATAGAAATATCATGGAAATACTTTATCTGGAAGGAAGGCCATCACTAAATACAATTTCTATTCCTTATTCCTAGCCACTTCTTTCTGCATCCTATGGTACCACTTATGTTCCAGAACAAACGTATACTTGCAGTCTCCAGGAGAAAAAAGGAAACACAAGTAAGAACAATATTTTATAGTAATTATAATGATCAGAATTCCTCATCCTCCTTTCTGCTGTCATTTTGCTGTGACCTTTAGATAAGCTCATATTTCAGCCCCAGGCAGATCTCTGCTATAGTCTGAATATGTACCATGTTACAGATAAACACTTCAGAATTAAGTAGGAGTGCCTAACTTTAAACTGTAGGGCATAACTTGTGAGAGGCCAGTTAAAACACTATTAATCTTTACTCTTTTTATGCTTTTTAAATGCTATTATATTTATAATTGTTTACATTTTGAAAATCAAACCATATAAAATATAGATTCCTTCAAAATGAATATTTATATGGTGTTTTGTTTCAGGAAAGAGTAATTATGAAATACATGTCCCCCTAATTCAAGGTTAGCTAACCTCAAGTTATCAGAGTTGAGATAAACCATATTTTCTAAAATACATTTTAACATTGTTCATTCACTTTTGAAGCCAAAAAACCCAGCAAGAATCAACTTGTGCCCCTTTACTTACCCCAGGCTCAAATCAAGTTCCAGCGTCATAAAATTTCAGCCATGTATATAATTCCAAAGATTTTAAAGTCCCACCTTCTTCAGTTGCTTCCATTTTTTAGACAAAGCTGCACTCTTCCTATTACACCAAGACAAATTATTAAAAGGAAATAACTTGCTGTTATTGAGCCACTGTCAAGTCTCACATAGCACCTGTTCTGATATTACCTTCTGTACCAGAGTTCACTACCGGTTCATGAAATACAACTAAATTTAAGAAGACACCAAGTAGAACTCAAATCTATAAAGACCTTATAATAAATTCTAATGTCAGATAAAATTTTTCTATTTTTCATTGTACACAGAAGTTCTTCTCCATTAAGCACAGGCAATCAAGGTATGGTGAAACAGGTAGAGTTCTATAAGAAGTATGATCTCCTGAAGTGACTAAGTAACTAAACCACAATATGAAGTCATAGATTCTGGTATAAAATTACTAACATACCTGTAAAAGTCACAGATAGTTACTTGTCATATTAACCAGAAACCTCAAGAATGAAAGATACTCCTTTGAAAATGTTCAAATCTTCCTGTGTGTTAGGTACTAAATAGGAAGCACCATCTGCTGTGTGCTCAGGAGAATTTCCTGCTACACATACTGAAATATGTCCCTGATCAAAGTGGTGTGAAACAAGACTGCAGCTAAACTGGTTATGATGGCAAATTTTAAGATATTTTGAATAGCAACATGAGAGTTAGAACATGCCCTGCTTAGTTCCTTCAGGACCAGAAGGAACTGTAAATATTTTTTAATCTAGCATCTTTTAAACTGAGGCAAGAAGATAATGATAGACATTCAATGAATTACATTCAATGCAGTTTAAAATATCACTTTAATTGACAGAATGAAAATATAAATACAAAACCTTGTTGCAAGAGGCTGTCTTTTACAAATAAACTTTTTTTTAAAGAAATGTTTCTTCCTTCAAATGTTCATTTTCTGGAGGAAAATATTGCTGTGTCTTCATTTTCATTATCAAGATTCAGTTTGGCTCTTGCTGATATTAAATTAAATCATTCAGTTTATGTGCTTTGGGGAAAAAAAATTACGGGATTTGGGATACAAATACATAGCCTGATGAATAAGTATCTAAAATTCCTACTGAAGTTACTGTTTGGCAATGAGAAACTCACTGATAATCACATATACAAAGAAACTAATTTTTTAAAATAATATTTCATTCTGTTAAGTCACTTTATAATGTTAAGAAATGGAAAAGATCCTTTAGGGAACAGTTTGGAGCATGGCCCAGATGCCGGCTTCAGGACCAATGCACTTAATCTCCCAGCCGCTGAGAGTACTGGTTGCCGATGACTCACAGCGGGGCATTCCACATTTAAGGACAGGTCAATAACAGGGTACAAAGGCATGCCCCCTTGCCTCTAATCAGGATGACTCTGAAAGGAAATCCCAGCTCCAGAGCCCCCTATGGAGTTGCCTGAAGCCTCTATTGCAAAAGTGTTCATAGAGCAACCCCTCCCTCTGCCCAACCCTGCTTCCATCACTTCTGTACAGATGTCGTTTCCAAGGGCACACCCCAATAATTCTGCACACAAATCTCCCACTCGAGTCTCCTTCCCAGGAAACTCTATCTAAGACAGTTGGCATTGCAAGTGATTCCAGAAATGAGACTTTAAAATGGAGTTTTGGAGTTGGATCCCTGCCAGCCAGCTGCCAGACAGACCCCCATCCCTAGTGCTTGGAGAACTGTTAGCACCTGGCTATTGCTGTACCAATGTGATAACTAATTTGAATCCACTTATGCCAAAGCTGTGTCCCACTTGGTTACCTGTAATTGAAATAAATTAATAAAACTGGGCTTTCTGCATTTATTGAATTTTATCTCGTTATAGCTTGGACAAGACTGCCACCTCCTGGAGAGGCTAATGAATACTGGGGGCTGAGGTGTTCTCATCCATTTGGAAATCAGTATTACGAAATTGCGTCTCGACGCCAACCGCGTATCTCTCCATGAGGTTAAACCAATTCCTGACCCCTCACAACTTCTGTGAACAATTTTTTGCATAGGACTGAGATTTCAAACAACTTGCGCAACACAACTTATTTTTACGTGAAAGTTTAAACAAAAGGTAATATTTTAGAATGCTCAATATGTGCCAGGTGCCTTCTTAATTCTCACAACATTCATCTGAGATAGGAACTATTATCATAAACATAGCCAAGTTACGGATGAGGAAATTAAGTTTTAGTGTACTTACGGTGACCAGACTTTAAGCGGTAACTACACCCAGGTAGTCAGAACTCCAAGGCTGCGGAGCTCCGTAACTAACCGCCCCGCCCTACGTGGGCATGCGCAGAAAAAAAGCACAAGTAAATTCCGTAGGAATTGTAGGAGGCGGGCACTGAGGGGTGTGGTGGGCCTCTAAGATCCCAGCATTCCCTTCGTGCCGCCGCTAACATGGCGGCGCCCATCTTACGGTGCATTTCCCGTGGCCAGGGGCTTGGTACCCCAGGCCTCTCAGGAGTCTTACCCCTGGGGCTGCGTGAGGCCCACTCGGGCGCTCAGGGGTTGCTGGCGATGCAGAAGGCTCGGGGTCTGTTCAAGGAGTTCTTCCCTGAGAGGGGTACGAAGACAGAGCTCCCAGAGCTCTTCGACCGTGGCACGGCGGGCAGTTTTCCCCAGACTATCTACTGTGGCTTCGACCCCACGGCCGACTCGCTTCATGTGGGGCATCTGCTGGCGCTGTTGGGCCTGTTTCACTTCCAGCGAGCGGGCCACAACGTGATCGCCCTGGTGGGCGGCGCCACGGCGCGCCTGGGAGACCCAAGTGGCCGTACCAAGGAGCGCGAGGCGCTGGAAGCAGAGCGCGTGCAAAGCAACGCGCGCGCCCTGCGCCAAGGGCTCAAAGCCTTGGCGGCTAATCACCAGCAGCTCTTCGCTAATGGGCGGACCTGGGGCAGCTTCACCGTGCTGGACAACTCGGCGTGGTACCAGAAGCAGGACCTGGTGGACTTCCTAGCGGCAGTGGGCGGCCATTTCCGCATGGGCACGCTGCTAAGCCGGCTGAGCGTGCAGACTCGGCTCAAGAGCTCCGAAGGCATGAGTTTGGCCGAGTTTCTATACCAGGTGCTCCAGGCCTATGATTTCTACTACCTGTTCCAGCATTATAGATGCCGGGTCCAGCTGGGTGGATCTGATCAGCTGGGCAATATCATGTCCGGATACGAGTTCATCCATAAGTAAGCGCCTTTAGACCTGGAGAAATCCTAGACTAAATAATTTACACACGAATAGCCTGTGTTGCATTGTTAGCATTGTGGAATGACGCCCTTCGTTCCTGCCCTTGTTGGTTCTATTTCCATTAAGGGTCCGTAATGGGATTAATTTAATATCACTGGCTAATGAGAACTAAAGGGCTGAAGTAATGGTATTAGGTATGGGACATATTATAGAGCTCTGCAGGAAATAGACCCTCCTAGTCAGGATTCGGATTGTATGTGTTTGCTGCTTTTAAGAAGCTTTTTCTGTGTTTCTGATTTGAAAGATTGTCTTCATTTATAACCTGAACGTGACTGGGCCTCTTTGAGTAGTCTCTGCTTTGCTCTGCACCTTCCGTGAAGCTAAGTGTTAGTCATTGGTTGGCATCTCAAAAAAATTTTTTTCAGCACCAAATATTTGGCGAATAATGTAGATTTCAGTGGCACTTTCTTGAGGGAGATGAACTACAGGACTAGCTCATGTGCTACTGATTTTTAAAATCCCTTTAAGACACCTCTTTTAGTGTCTCTACCTGACTCCTCTTTACCCAGTTTTCTCTCCCCTTCCTACCCAACCTTTAAAAATGTCTAGGCCCCAGTTATGCAGCACTTCCCCTTGGCTTGCCCAGAGTCACTGGTTCAATTGCAGCTCAGAATGACAAATGTCACAATAGAGTGCTGTGAAAGCAGTAAGATGGACAGGAATCCAGGTTTAGGAGGTCAAGGAGGTTTTCTTAGAGCAAGAAACCAGACTGAAATCTGAGAATGATTAGCAGAACCTACCACCACTTGAGCTTAAAGCACATAATAAAGTTCTTCTTTATGCATAGGTTGACTG
This sequence comes from Stenella coeruleoalba, assembly GCF_951394435.1. Taxonomy (NCBI): domain Eukaryota; kingdom Metazoa; phylum Chordata; class Mammalia; order Artiodactyla; family Delphinidae; genus Stenella; species Stenella coeruleoalba. Next base: position 75,249,519 of record NC_137157.1, read on the forward strand.
GAGAAGATGTATTTGGAATCTCTGTTCCTCTAATTACAAGTACAACTGGAGCAAAACTGGGAAAGTCTGCTGGCAATGCTGTGTGGCTAAATAGAGATAAGACATCTCCTTTTGAATTGTATCAATTTTTTGTCAGGCAGCAAGATGATTTGGTAGAAAGGTGAGTTCTTAATTGTGTGCTGAGAAAAATTAAGTTCATTAAAACTCATGATAAATTTTAGCCATTGAATCTCTCTGTACCCTTCATAGTTTTTTTGTTTTGTTTTAACGTAGATTCTATTTAAGGCTAGTACATCACAGAACATTGTAGTTAAACACTTTTTGTTGGTTAAAGCAGAAAACCACTGTGGGTGCTAGAAAACTTAGAGCCAAGTTTGTGATCTACATCTAGCAGGTTCTTAGGACATTATTGCTTGCATATTCTAGTTTTTTACTCCTTTCATCTTGACTTTTATTTCACCTTTGTCTCTAAAGTTCCTTTTCTTTAACATAAAAGAAGATCCTTTTGAAGGTCCTTTTTTAAAGTGATTTTCTTATTAATTCACAATATCTTAAACTCTTAGAAGAATATAAATTAATGAGAAATACACCTGCAACAAAGGAGTGAATTTTTCAAAAAAATATCATTTGACATAACTATCATCAAAATAACTTAGGAGTAATTCTTAAAAATTTTTAAATGTATAATACTTGCCTGCAGAACATTGAAAACCACTATTGAGCAAAAATAAAGAACGCTACATGAATGGAGAGTTCTCTTGGAGGGTAAACGCTTGAGGATTGCCAGAGGTGACCAAAAGTGGGATTTGGATGTGTGCATAACAGTTGGTATATAGAGTAGGAAGGCCCAGGAGGCAAGAATTAAACAAGATGAGGGCCTGGAGCGAGAGTTCAGTCCATTTGGGGGACCACTTGCCTGAAACTAATTTCAGGAGTGTCTCTTTAAGGAGGCCAGTGATGCTCAGTGAGGCCAGCTGCCTGGGGCTATAGCCTAGATGGAAATTCCAAAGAATATTATGTTGGAGAGCCCTTTGTTTAATCTCTGGAGAGGTAAAGTGGGTCAGAGTCAGTAATGTCTGGCGATCCAAAGGGAACGAGAATAAATTTAGTGAGGAAAGAGATTTGGGAGTTGCCCAAAGGAGTCCCGTGTAAGTATTAATGACTGTGAAGGCGTATCTGGAGGCCCCAGGAGAAGGGGGCAGTGGCCAGTGAAATCAGCCTGCCAGTGGGAGCATGGTTGGTCTCCCCAGGGAATATGTCCCCATCTGGATATCCTCCATTGTTTGGTTTGGGAGCAGAGAATAGTCGTCCATCACAACTTTGGCTGCTGCTGAGGAGATGGGAAGTCCCCTCAATTAAGCCCAAACTGTTAAGGCATTAATTCCTTGGTGACCCAAGGTTGTGTGGGCCCATTTTTCAAGCTGGTAGGAAGGGTCTGTGCTGGGCAGTGTGGTGGCTTAGTGAGGGAATCTGCAGTACTGTTGAAAATGGCTTCCAGCATAGAGCAGGTAGTCTGAGCGGAAACATAAGACTTAACAATGATAGGAATTGGGGACTCCTTCCATGTCTGGGCCAAATGGGCTTGTCTTATATGAGAAAATTGTCCCTTAGCCATTGGCCAGACGAAACCGCGAGGCCATTAGCAATAACCCAGGAGTCTGTGAAAATGTGGATCTGCCAGAGGCCTCTTTATGGCTCCCTAAGGGCTAAGTGAACAGCAACAAGTTCTGCCAATGGGGCTGAGCCGGGACTGCCTTCTTCAATTAGAGAGGTGCCTGAGACCGGGGGAATGCTACAGCTCTCCAGCAAGCTGCAGTGCATACATGGTGGTGCTGCCATTGGTGAAGAATATGGATTCCCTGTCCGTCTCAGACAGTTGGTTCCAATGGGCTCCCCAAGCAGCCAGAGGAAGAGGAAGGAGCTGATCATGAGGGAAGCTACACCCTCCTATAATTTTTTTTTGATTTTTCAGATATATAATTATAACTCTGAATCATAATATAGTTTTCCCTACTTTTATTTATTTATTTATTTTTGGCTGTGTTGGGTCTTTGTTGCTGTGCATGGGCTTTCTGTAGTTGTGGCGAGCGGGGGATACTCTTCGTTGCAGTGCATGGGCTTCTCATTGTGGTGGCTTCTCTTGTTGTGGAGCACGGGCTCTAGGCGCATGGGCTTCAGTAGTTGTGGCACGTGGGCTCAGTAGTTGTGGCTCCCGGGCTCTAGAGCGCAGTCTCAGTAGTTGTGGTGCACAGGCTTAGCTGCTCCCTGGCATGTGGGATCTTCCCGGACCAGGGCTCAAACCCGTGTGCCCTGCATTGGCAGGTGGATTCTTAACCACTGTGCCACCAGGGAAGCCCCCTCCTGTAATATTTAAAGGCTTTGACATCAAGGTTAGCCGTCTCCTGAAGGTACCATTTTCATTTTACCAAGGAGGCATCAGTTGTGGTGTTAAGCTTCTGCCAGAGGCATCTCTAACCCAGGGCGTTAGGGAGTAGTATTGATTGGGGGCCAGTTAGGGCCTCAGTTTCTAAAAGAACCCTGTAGAATCCTTTGGGGTTAGGCACTTAATCCTAAAGCCCATAGGAAATCAGGTAGACTTATGTTTGGTCCAGAGACTGCAAGGGGGCATAGTCAGATATGGTCACTGACTTGGAATGTGGAGCCAGGTGGGACTAAAGGTAGGGCTCCTTGGACTGCCTGCTGGGCAGCTTCCAAAACACATTGTTGTGCCTCGCCCCAGTGGAAGGTGGCAGACTTGCATGTGATTGTGATTGTGGCAAAGAATTAGTGAGCGGTGAGGGCGTTGCCTCCAGAACATGAAAAGGCCTGGTACCTGTTATATCTGAGTACAGTGGTGGTTTAATGAGTAATTTCCTCCATGTATAGGAACACTGTCAGTGCTCTCCAGTGCCTTTTGAATGGTTTTGACAGTCCCAGTAAGATGTAGGAGCACTACCCCGTGATTAGAGGGAGCACTTTGTAAAAAGAATTCTCTGGACTCAGGGTCAAATGGGACTTCTTCAGGGTTAGAATGAAGAGGGGGTCACTTGAGTGAGTCTGGTCATAGAAGTGATAAACCCACTGGACCGTGCCACTTTTGCACGGCAGGAGACAGGCCTAATCTCATGTTTTCCATTCACTGTGAGCCTTGGAATGTTGGTACTCAGCGACTCTAAGCATCCATAGGGGTTCTGTATTATCAAGGAGCTGGTGTACCTCCTCAGGGGTCTTACGAGGCATTGGCACAAGATGTTCAGGACATTTATATTTGTCCATTGTTTAGCAACATCATACCAGGTACTGGACCCACGATATCCCATCGAGTTTGGGGGACAGAGAGTGACAGCAAGCCTCGACTGTATTTCCCCTTTTGCTCTGCCAATAGTTTCCTGATACAAGGCTGTTCCATTCATCCAGGTTAGGAAGTGTAATCCCATTATGACCCACCAGTCCCAGGGGGAGGCCTCCCTCCTTCTTACCTGTGGGAATTATTCTTTCCTCTTGCCTTTAGCTCAGAGCCTCAGCTTGGGCAGTGATAATAGCCTTGGGGTCCATTCCACCCTCATTAGCTTTCCTTGGCCTTGAGATGTGGAGGACCTTCATGTACATTAGTACTCAATCAATGTCTGTATAATTTGTGGTCTGATCATCTCATTAGACCATATGGCCTTGATCACTGATCACACTGCTCTGCGGAGATCATTGAATTATGGCAGCAGTGACGTTTGGGGATGGATACCGCTGGCAGCACAGCAGAGGCAATATGCAAAAGGCATAGAATGATAGACCTCCAGCATGCATTGCTGTCCTCCCAAATGGTGTTGCCCACCTGGGTTAGCCAGTTAGTAAACTAGTCAAAGCTAAAGGGCAATCATGCAGGCCTGCCGACTATGCCATTGCCAGTTGTTGTGTGGGCCTCAGCCTGTTGGTAGTGATACCATGAGCTAGAAATGCCTGGGGGTGCTCACCTCGGTCCATACTGTGTAGGAGCCCTCACAGACATTTCCTGGGCCAGAGCCAACCTTGTGGCTGGACCAGTGCTGTGGTCCTTATGATTGTAAGAGACAGCTCAGCAATAATCATCAGGGAACTTTAAAAAAAGATTTGTTACTTACAGTTTCTGGAGGGCACATGGCACTACAGGGGCCACACAGTGAGTCAGGGATGGGGAAGGAGGGAGCATGGGCCCGGAGCTCTGTCCTTATTGGGGTGCCTAGGATTTCGCAGGTTCACTCTTCACTGGCTAATTTAAAACATAGAGTGAGAATTAGGGAGTGGGAAAGGTGAAGAGGGGTCACTCAAGCAGTCAGTTATCTCGGCTACCCAGGGCTTTCTGAAAGGGGACTTTCATGAGTGGCGGCAGCCTGGTTCCTTATCTGGTTGGTTTGGTACTAGCTGTGTCATACATTTGGCAGTATGCTTATTCGAGATCGATGTCTTTGAAATGGATACCTTGGCATTAAGCAATCAAAAGCTTAATGTCAAGCACTTACATTACAGGTATAGAACCACTTGGAAAAATATGTGGCTCTGCCTACTCAGGTCACATACTCATGACTTGTGATCAGCAGTCCCTCCCCCTGGGCACATCCCTAACGGATGAGTGCACATGTGCACACCATCAACCACTGTCCAAGAGTAGGAACAACACAAATATCCACACTAGAATAAATACATTACGAAGCATTCATAACATGGAATGTGTACTCAGCAGCTGTACACACAGCAACATGGGTGAATCACCAACATAATGGTGTGCCAGAGTAACCAAAAGATATATATTCTGTATGATTCTGTTTATATAAAGTCTAAAAAGAGGCAAAACTAAGTGATGCTGTTTAGGGAGGCATATTGAGATGGTAAAAATATAAAAACAAGGAAGTAATTACCATGAAAAGTCCAAAGAGCGGTTACCTTGGAGGGGTGAGGGGATTTGGGTAGGAGCAGTGTTGTATACCTAGACAGGTGATAGTTACACAGCTATTTGCTTTATGATTCATTAAACTATGTCTGTTGTTTGTGTATTTCTCTGTGCTTTTCACCAAAGATAAGATTTTAAAAGTTGATACATATAAAATATTTGTCAGTTTTTAAATTACAGTTTTTATTTATGAGTACATACACAGAAAACAAAAATATAAAAACATGCTTGGGAAGGATGCCTACAAATTTAGATTAGTGGTTGTCTCTGGGGCAAGAAAGAGAATATATCTGAGGTGGATGGGGCCCTCATCTATATCTATACTATTTTATGACTTTTTTAAAAAGGAAGGATTTGAAACAAAGATGGCAAAATAGTAACATCTTCAGTCAGGGTGGTGTGTGTATTATTGTCATTTTCAGTACATTTCTGTATGTTATATTTCATAATTAAAAATAAGTTCTAAAGTAAGCAGGATGTTCTTTAAAGGGTAAGGGAGCTGGAGATAAAAATTAGGTATGTTATATAAATCTAACGGGATTTTTTTTTTTTTTGTCCCAAAGGTACCTGAAGCTCTTCACTTTTCTGCCCCTTCCAGAGATTGACCACATAATGCAGCTGCATGTCAAAGAGCCAGAAAAGCGGGGTCCTCAGAAACGACTTGCTACAGAAGTAACAAAGCTTGTTCATGGACAAGAAGGGCTGGACTCTGCTAAAAGGTGGCCTCTTAGAATAATGAACACTTGATTAATTAGTTAAGAGACTGGAGGACATTTGGAGCCAATGTTTTAGTCATCTTTTACCACTAACAAGGACTGTCAGCGTTAACTGCTTTAAAGTACTAGCCTACATTTACTAGAAAGAAAGATTATCCTGAACTAAGCTTATAAATTATACAAGATCAATGTTGCTGTTTGAAGAACTTTCCATCTGGAACATAATGGGTACTTCATAACTGGTTTTTGGGTGTTAGAACACATGTCTAAGTAAGCACTCAACATGATGTGGCTCTCAAAATGTGTTTTTCAGGTGTACACAAGCCCTTTATCATAGCAGCATAGAGGCACTGGAGGTCATGTCTGATCAAGAGTTAAAAGAATTGTTTAAAGAAGCTTCATTTTCTGAATTAGTTCTTGACCCTGGAACAAGTGTCCTAGATACGTGCCGCAAAGCAAATGCCATTCCAGGTGGTCCCCGAGGGTAAGATTGTTTAACTTTTAGGTTCACAGTTATAATTCACAACCTGTGTTTCTAGAGGTGGTGTTTTTCCTGATAATGGCATCTCATTCCTTGTAGAAGTTAAGTTAGTCTGAGAATCAAGTGAAAACTGAGTACTTACTGCTGAAAATACCTTAAATTTTCTTTAAAATCTAGTATTACTATACTCTCTCTAATTAGTCTAACCTGGTCAGTTTTTTCTCCAGCATTGGAAAAGGCTTACGTTTAAGTGACCACTATTGTATAAATACACTGGGATCAGTCAGCTTAGGGATTGTCACAATTTGAGAAGATCACAGGAACAGAGGCCCTAAGTAAACAGATTCACACACCCCTCTCACATTCAGTCTGTATCCTCTTTATTCTGGGGAGTAGTGGGGTTGCCCAACCTATTTAAAATATTAGTTGAATTTCTCCTTTAGAACGTTAAAGGGGAGGCAGAATCTAATAAACATGAAGATAACAATTTAGTGCTAAATGGTTTCAATAGGAGAGCCTTTGAAATTAAATGAAATAATGATGTATCTGTATTATTGGGAGCGGTCAACAGTGATTAGATTTATCTAATAACATTTTTATTTTTCAGGTATCGGATGATAACAGAAGGTGGAGTCAGTATAAATCACAGACAAGTAACAAATCCTGAGAGTGTTTTAGTTGTTGGACAACATATTCTTAAGAATGGGCTTTCGTTACTTAAAATAGGAAAAAGGAACTTCTACATTATAAAATGGCTTCAGCTATGATGAAAACTCCTTCCAGTGGTTCAAACTTATCCATCATTCATTCTCAAGATGTACGAATTTATACCTTAACTTATGCAACTCAAAGACAAAGAATGGAGTGTACTCTAGGCCTCACAGTGTGAGTAATTTCATTATTTATATAGGTTGGATAAGTTTGTGTAATAGTGGGATATTTTATTTCCTGATCCTTAAACATTAAGGACTACCACAGAAAAGCATGATTTCTAGGGTTAATCTCTATTTTAATAATTACGCTTTATGAAAAACTAAATGCTGTCTTTCCTATCCTGTCCTTGCTGTTTTGGAGATAAGGAGGAACAATGAAAAGGAGGTAGTATAAGTAATCGTGGATACTTTTATATCAGGTGTGTATCTCATTAGAGGTTTTTTGTTGTTTAGGAAGCAAATACAGCTCTCCGTAAAAAGGGAGAAAAGTTAGAGGAAGCTGTAGCTGGCATTAGAAATTACAGTAGAAATAGTTTCTTTTCAAGGAAAAGAAAAGTCAGTACTTGACTTTTCAGAAAGTTTCTAATTCAGTTTTCCAGTCCCTTGACTGTGTTTCCATAAAATTAAATTTACTCATAGCCTTGTTTTCTAAAATTCAGTAAAAAAAAGGTAGCAATGTCTTATAAATTTATCAACTTTTAAATTAGTTTTAAGTTTCAACTTATGTCCCCAAGCAGATTGCAGCTTGAGATGAACTGAAAAGTTAAGTAACCAACAAGATAAAATAGAGGCAAAATATATACACTAAATATCTAATCATTTGAGAATATCAAAAGACATTCCAGTAAGGGAAGTTTTCAGGTCAAATTTAAAGGATTTGGAATCAAGACTTAGTTAAATTAAGCTCTACATTCTTTAGGCAAGTTGATTCTCCAGAACTATTTCCAACATCTGAAATATTGAAGGTAATAGCACCCCTATTTGCCCTGAGCATCAAGTGAAGCACAAACATAAACACAAAATGGCTTGCAATCAGATGTGTTCTAGAAAAATCTTACAGGCAGCAAAGCATGGCTTTAGAGTTCAAATTCTAGCTATTTACTACCTGGATTACTTGGAGCAAGTCATTATCTTCATATGCAAAACATGGAGATGTAATAATACCTCAGTCAATTATGAAAATCTAAAAAGAAGAAAGTCATAAAACTTTCATACAGTGTAAGCTGTATTGCTATGTTCCAAAGTAGATTTATATGTTAAAAAAGCTATAGTTTATCTAAACCTTCTTCTGGGAGTAAAGTTAGGAAGAATTCATTTATTGACAAACTTTAATGTCACTTCATACCAGCAAGTTTATTTACATAGTAAGAACATACAGGTATCCATTATAAATGTCAGAGATCATCTCTGCATTTCAGAACTTTACTCAGTTTAAGTGTCAACAAAAGGAGGTTTTCTCTTTGCATACCTCTTGTCTCTGTTTTTCTTTGTACACGGTGTATAGTACTAGCAAGTGCATTATCATAGCAGGTAATGTTTTCAATTTGAAATTTGCTAGAGAAAGGTGCATTGTAAGTTTTCTTCCCCTCTTACAAATTAAAAAAGCTAGACTAGAATGGAAGTCATCTGATCTATCTGAAATAAGTAAATCATGGATGGCTATAATTTCAAAACTGAGGTTTAATAATGGCAGAGTGATTTTAAAGTATGCTAATAAACATTCTGGAAGCATGTATTCTATGAAGATGGTACTGCTAAGTATAAGTAGTACCATATCATTATCAGACTGAATCTGTTTTCTTATGTTTGAGATCAGTTGCTGAGTCTCTTGTGTCTTAGTACAGTAAATGGGTGCCATTAGCCAAGAGTAACAGACATATTCATATGTTCCTGCCAATAGTCCTTCATAAATGTCGTAACTTAAAAATAGACTTTAATATCTGTAATATGTAATTTATCATTTTAAAACTTATAATGTAATTCATATCAAGAATCACCTGGGGAATTTTGGTAAAATGTATATATGTTCTAAACCTTACTCCCAACCCCTGAAAGCCTTTAAGAGTATGTGTGTGTGTCAGGATGTTTTTCCTTAAATAATAAAGCCCCACCATTACTTTCTATTCTAATGTACTTTGTTGGTGTGAAGCAAAAGTAACTATTAACAACTAATAGGAAGAAGATACACTTAAAATCACCACAGTATTTGGTTTTAAGTCCCACCTCCAAGTGAATCTTGAAGCATGGTCTGAGGGCTCCAATTTAAAAATGTATCTGAATTATTACTATTATATTTGAAAACCAAGGGGAATTTATTAGGACTTCTGAAAACTAAAAGGAAAGATGGTCATTACCAAGTCTTACTAGATAATCAAGGCTAGATGTTCTTAATGCAGGAAAACATAACTCATGCTTCCAGGTTTAAGTAAGATCAAAGATGATATTGTAATTTTTAACGCACCAGGGGAATGTGGATCCAGAAGTGGAAGGACTGTAGCTACACATTATGCACATCACATCATTGTCAATGTTACAGATCCTCTCGTGTGTTCAGCTTTCTTACAAACACATCAAAGGTTTCAGAGAAGCTCAATAAAACTAAATCAAAGAACAGGTGGAATAGTGACTGACTACTGAGTAACTTGTCAACCCACCTCTTTCAAAGCCAGTTCGGTTTAAATAATAGTGCATGCATTATAGTCGTATGACATGGTGTCTTGGTGCATTCTTCTTGAAGGGCTATGGCAGCAGCTTTAAGACTACTAGCAGATTACACAGGTCATCTTATCCACAGACAAACTGCTTGTACAACTAGAATTATTAACAGTTCTTTTTAAGTTCAGATGAAACTGTCACAAGATAGACGATGTATTTTATATATACTAGGAAATTTTAGAAACAGCCATTTATTATTTGGATTAAATGTGTGATTCGTTCTGCAATACAGAGTGTAATTTTCAGTTTATAGCCAGTCTTCACATGAGCAGATTCATACCATTGCAATACACAGGAGTTCATAAATAAAATTCTACTCAAGTAGGCAGTAACTAGCAAGTCAGTGAGTCTCAGTATTACATAGTTCTCTTCACCAAAGATGAGTCTCTCGGATTTCAGCAATAATTTGACTGGCTCCTTGTAATGCCTGCATTAAAGAAAATTATAAAAATTATAAATGCTTAAGTTATAATAACAAGGAATATCAAAGAAAGAATCTGAATTAATGTGGGATAACCTCTCCACTTTATATGTGGTTGATTTATACTAACCAGTGTCTTCTCTGAAATTTGAATCTAATCAAGTGCCAAAAGAAAAAAAGATTAGCCATCATACAAAGACTATATATATGTATCTCCAAGGATCAGAATGCATTTTAAACAATAAATGTTTATACCTACAACCAAAGTAAGAAAATTCAAAAAAATTCACAGTAATTACCTTCAGCATATCAGCTGCTTCTTTCCTGCGCTGTGCCATGTCCTCGGATTCAGTCAGAAGATCATCCAATAAGGATGATTTATACAGCTGTCCTACTAACTCACTCTGAAGAGTATCTTTTACATGATTAACCAAAAAATGCATTACTGCCTTTGGCACACTGCAAAACATCAGATAATCCATTTTATTTAGAATAAAAACGTAAATTTTTTAAAATATTTGTATTTTCAAAACAGATTATGAAATCATCTCGCAGTATTCTAGTCTGATTTATATAACAGTACTAACCTGTCTTGAATATTCTTTCTGACAATAAGAAAATAAGATTTGATGAGTCTTTCAATAACTTCACAGTCTCGCTGTTCACGGGCAGATAGTTTTCGTGCAACAGGTACTGGCTAAATGGGGTGAGGGGGAGAAAAAAGTTACTTTTGTGCCATTTTGAAATGACAACATTTAACATTCAATAAGTTTTTGAGACTTCAGTTCCTTTTGTCTTTTAAAGTGTTTTCCTGGTAATTTGGTTATTTGTCCTCAAGCAAATTCTGCAGCTTACCACATCCAGCAAATTCACAGCATGGCCTTTTTGTGGACTGGCTGGCATAATTGGAATTGGTTTTGATTTTTCCTCAGCTAGTAACTCCTCAGCTTTTGAAGTTTTCAGCATTCCTCTCCAGTTGCCTGTTGTTGGTTCTTGAACACCATCTCCAACCCCACCACCTCCAGATGCAACCTGAAAAAACATATTCCAAAACCTATACCAACCATATCAAACTGATACTAACTAAACAAAGTTAATTTAATTTCCTTTGACAGCAGTCAAGGAGAATACACATCCAGTAACCACCTGGAGTTTAATCTATTCAGAGAGATGGCAGGGTCAGAAAGACATGATGGGTGGCACGTATAACTGGAACCCTGAGCTGTCTAAATAAGAGGTTCGGACTTCCCTGGTGGTGCAATGGTTAAGAATCCACCTGCCAATGCAGGGGACACGGGTTTGAGCCCTGGTCCAGGAAGATCCCACATGCTGCGAAGCAACTAAGCCTGTGCGCCACAACTACTGAGCCTGAGCTCTAGAGCCCGCAAGCCACAACTACTGAGACCTCGTGCCACAACTACTGAAGCCCATGATGCCTAGAGCCTGTGCTCCACAACAAAGAGAAGCCACCGCAGTGAGAAGGCCATGCACTGCAACGAAGAGTAGCCCCCACTCGCTGCAACTAGAGAAAGCCCACACGCAGCAACGAAGACACAACACAGCCCCAAAAAAGTGTATTTGTAAAGAAAATAAAGAATGGCAGAAGTAACACTGTGGTTTATAAATAAATAAATAAGAGGTTCTGTTGTAAACTGTTTGCAAGGCCTCAGCCAGTATATTTTAAATTCCTTTTTTATTATTTGCTAACTTCTCAAAATTTTTCCTCTTCTCCAACTCCTCTAACATTAGAGATTGTGGAAAATGTAGAAGCTGCCCTTTAAAATAGGACTGCTCATTAAAAGCACAAGAAAAACCAGAACTGCTATTCACATTATTTCTTCGAAGTAACTTTAAACACTGTTGAACTATGATCTCTCTGAAAGGTCAATGAACTCATTCTCCAAAACTTAAGACTTTATATATTTCTCAAATCAGTTTATGTTCCTAATAGTCAATACCATAGGATAAAAGTAGAAATCCTTTACTTGAGAAAGGATCTACTGAAAAAAATCTAGTGCTACCATTAATCACAAGTGCTCTTGCACCTTCTTTTTTAGGATATCTGTTAGTCTTGATTTCTAAAAGAAAAATAAATGTTTAGGATAATGGGGAAAACAGTAATTCATCAACATTTAAGAGATGTTTTTAGATGTTCTTTAAGGTTTTACAATCTAAAATGGAGATAAAATGGCATCCAGAATTATAGATAGAAATAAAAATGGCTTATATAAATTTAACAGAGGAGTGTTACAGCAATTGTTAAAAAATGTTTGGGGTATCATTCTGAATCAAAACACTGGACAAAATTTGTCTCTAAAATGTAGTTAAGATAATGTATATCAATATACAAGTAGTATATTTATACATTACTTTTAAAATGAGTGTATTTTTAAATGCGTGTTAACTATACATGAATGATAGATCATATGAAATCTTAAGGAAAGTGAGCAAATTCAGAGTGATACCAGGAGTTAAATAAAAAGCAGTGATTTAGATGGTTCTCTTAAGACCTTAGCACAGTGGACTGAGAGAAGATAAGACATTTATAAGGTTTTATTTGAGGTTCAGAATCTTAAACCTGGACAATAAGTAAGGAAAGGAGCTAAATGGCAAAAAAAAAAAGCTAAAAATAAGAATGGATCTGAATAACTTACAGATTAATTTTTTTAAAGGTTATCAAGAATTGGCAACAGTCTCAAACTCTCACAGTCCCCCTGTTTGTTCTGAATTTGCTTAAGCTGTTGAGGCACATGTTAAACTACTAAATACATTTAGGGTGAAAAGAGCAAACTGAATGAAAGCATAAGAAAGAAGCCTTAGAGGATTCTCCATTAGCACTGGACAGATCTCAGAACCTTTAAAGAGGAAAAGTCCAAAAGTACAGTTTCCATCTCCAGAATTTTAATTCCCTACCAAAATATTAAATTCAACACTATTCTTGAAGGTAATAGAAAACAGTGGGAAAGGCTGTTGTTACTATTTAAAACAATGTTGAAACTAGAATTAATACCATCTTAGAAGTTAGTTAGATAAGAGAAACATTAAAAACATAACACAGACAACAAGAGATAGATGCCACTGTTACAAACAAGTTCTTTAGTGGTTTTGAAGACAGTGTTTTGGTGAGAACCAAAGGTACCAACGTTTTCATTCTGAAGCAAGACTCACATTTTTAGTTTCTCTTCTGCTGTCCTGAATTAACTGTTAAAAGATACGTTAAAACATGCAGTTTAACAAGCAAAATTTAAATACCAATGGCTTGAAAATTTCCTCTTTAAATTCTTTTTTCTGTGTGCATTGTCTATATTGCAAGCAAAAGCATGTCAACCATAATTTATGAAGTATACATTGTTAAATGATTTTAAATTTCTGTTAGACTAAAATTTGACCTTAGCACAATATCCCATATTAATATTCTGCTGTTCCGTGTCTTGTTTCCAGATGATTATGTTGCACCAAACTAGGCATGCAGGCTTAGATTAAGAATCAGAACAGACCTTGCCATCAGCCTCAGCAGAAGCAGCAGGGGAGGGCTCCTGGGAGGCAGGTGCCAAAGCACTTGGAACTTTAGAAGACTAAAGGCAAAAAATGCAGGGAAAAAAATCAAGGATGCCAAAAATGCATTCAGAAACATTCTGTAAATATGAATTTTCCCCTCTGTATCATAACATGAAAAACAAAAGTAATGGGACATAAAATTAATGTTTATTTTGCCTTATTTCCTGTACTATTGTCACCTTTGTTTAAGGCTTTCTTCAGATGAATTCCTAAGAAAAATCCAAATCCAAAAACTTCATTTTGATTTTTGGAAGTTGATAAAATCTTTTCTGGTAAAGAATTCAAGGTAACAGATTTTTACACAAAAATTTTAATATCTGCAACTATTACAGGTAACTAAAACCTGGTATGTACATAATGTCATCTTCCCTCTCCAAAAAAACCTTGTTATAATAAAGTCATTAGTCATTTCAACTAATTTTACAAAGTTGATAAAGTCATTGAATTTCTGTTAAATCCTTGATACTTAAAATCCACCTTTAAGCATTTATTCCTATGTATTCAAAATATTTTATCTTTAAATTACTCAAAGCCTATTTTTAAACTTGCGTACCTTTACTCAAACAATGAAATAGTGCCAATGGAATATTAAAGTAAGAAGAAAAAATTACTCCTAGAACTGAATAATATTCTGAGGCTTACCAGTCCATCTTTGCATATTGGGAATATGCTTTAAAAACATTTTTTACCTTGTCTCGTGATACAGCTGAAGGTAATTCTCTTGCAAGCCTGTTTCTCCTTTGTTCCTATAAATCACAACCAAGCAGAAGATTCATGATTATCAGAACACAGAGATGTAAGCCTACTTTAAAAAAATGTTCAGCTTAATTGAAAAGTGTGAATAACTTACAGTATATCCTCTCACTGTTCGGACTCATGCCATAATTATATTTTAAAACAAACAAATCATTTAACCCAATGCTTCTCAATCTTTTTTTCTGCCCCAACACACCTGAGGGATATAATACAACGTCAGTAACATTGGCTTCCTGTACCAGGGGTTCTCAAGCGGACCAACATCATCTCTGCCTTTCCCACCAAGTTAAGAATCACTGATTTAAACTGTTCCCATATCAAAGTGTACATAAGCCTTCAGCATACCATATAGAATTTGAAGTACACAGATCACAGAAAAATTAAGTAAGCAAAACCTTTAAAAATCATTCTAACCTGCACACATTTGTGTTAAATTCACACACAAAACCATAAGAAATATCTATAAGAGTGTTCTGTTTTATCCTTAACTATCTCCAGGAAATAAATGTAATGTTGAAAACTGACAGTCCTTTCTGTAACCTGGCTAATTTTACAGACTGATCACCTGCCCACTCTTCTAATCTGCTAATATTAGCAATGTAATTCTGATACTGAGCTAAAGCAACTGTAAATTCAAATTAATAGGTACTGAACACCTACTGTATGTCAAGCACCATGATAGGTGCAAGACTATGAAAATATAGAAAGATGTAGGTATTAATAGTGGCTCTCTCAAGAGCCAATAGTGGCTCTTCAGGCAGCATCAAATACAGTAGGAAAGTATTTACATTAAATGAAGTCAAAATGCTCCTGAGCAGAAAGCATTTCATGAACACTCAAACTTGCAAAACGGTGTAAAATTAACAAAGCTTCACAATGATGTTTCTGGGTAAGAAAATTTTTTAACAGAAATTTTACCCACTTTTCATTTATCCAGTGATAAAAAAATATAGATAATAAAAATATATGGATTTTAACAATCTTCAGAATAAAAAGTTAGCATTTAAATATACATTTTGAAGAAGGACACAAAGGAATCTAGAGACTAGAAATTCTCACCCTAGTCTGTTACCAACCATTTATGACCTTAGCTGGCCCTGAAGACCTGGCTTACTTGCTTTGTTAACTGTATGGGTTACCAACTCTTAACCCCCGGTTTCCTAGTCTATTAACATTACCCTCATAGGGTTGCTATAAAGATTAAATGAGAATATCCGCATAAAGTTCTTTGACACATAGTCTTAAAACCAGAGACATTCATTTGTACGAAAACTACTGATCTGAAATCATATCATAAATGACCTTGTCAGTATTAGAAAAACTGTTCCAGACACAAATTTTCCATGAAGGCTTCAATGTTACAAGAACTAACTCCTATCTTAAGATAGTGTCTGCATGCTAATTTTTAACATAATAACTATTATCTAGTCCACTTTCTGAGTGTTTTAAAGTGCCTTACTTATATGCATTTTGGAATTTTTTCTTTCTTCTTTTTTCTGGCCGTGGCACACAGCTTGCAAGATCTTAGTTCCCCAGCCAGAGACTGAACCTGGGCCATGGCAATTCCCTGGAATTTTTTCTGACAGTAGGAGTCACCTCAACTATGTAGCTAAAAAACAGTTCCCTGTACCTGTTACAGAGCAGATGCCCAGCAAAATAAGCACTAAAGTAACAGCTGTTATCATCTGTGGATCTCAGGTTCCTCATCTGTTTAACCAAAGGGTCCCTTCCAGTTTAAACCCAGGGTCCCTTCCAGTTCCCAAATTCCACGTTTACAATATTCTCCCCACCCATATGCATAAGAGGAAATTTGATACAGAAGGGACTCAGGTCTTACTGGACTATGGAATTGCAGAAAATTTTACTGTTTTGGATAAAAGTGGCAGAGAAAAAACTGCATCCAGATAAATCACTCTATCCACCAGCCTTCGCTCCAGCTGAGCTATTATGCAACCTACAACGTTAGCCTCAAATGGAAAAAAAAAAAAAGGATCCATGAAATGCAGGAACCACAGTAATGGTGAAACAGTACTGTCTTTCCAAATTTACTATAATTTAGGTAATTCTTGGAATGTTTCCTTCACAGCTTTCAGAGTCAAATGAAAACAATTTTAAACATCCACTTTGGGCTTCCCTGGTGGCGCAGTGGTTGAGAGTCCGCCTGCCGATGCAGGGGACACGGGTTCATGCCCCGGTCCGGGAAGATCCCACATGCCGCGGAGCGGCTGGGCCCGTGAGCCATGGCCGCTGAGCCTGCGCGTCCGGAGCCTGTGCTCCGCAACGGGAGTAGCCACAGCGGTGAGAGGCCCACGTACCGCAGAAAAACAACAGCAACAACAAAAAAAAATCCACTTTGTTTTACATACTTCAGTCTAATAAACTGCAACAATAGTTACTGAAATGGAGCCAGGCAGTCCTTCAACACTAAAACAATGAGTCCCAGATCATTTCCGAGTTACAGTTTCACAAGCAGAAAATGAGAACAATGCCTCCAGGTGGTTTTGAGAATTAAATTTAAGAAAACAATGTAATGCCCTCAGCATACTTCTTAGCATATAACAGACAATAATATGGTGCATATATGTTTTATAGTTAGTTATTCCTTGCCCAGTAAATTTGATAT
Organism: Stenella coeruleoalba; assembly: GCF_951394435.1. NCBI lineage: Eukaryota > Metazoa > Chordata > Mammalia > Artiodactyla > Delphinidae > Stenella > Stenella coeruleoalba. The sequence goes on from NC_137157.1 coordinate 75,266,423, forward strand.
AACTGAGCTAAAACAGATTTTCTCTCAAAAAAAAGACAAATTCGAATTGTATTTACCTCTATATTATTGTTCATTAACCCACAAGCATCAGCAAAGTCTGGATGTTTTGTGTTGATATAAGCCAATTCAATTGCCACTAAGTTATGGACCTAGAAAAAAATAAAATTAGGCTATATACAAAATATGCCAACCTAATTTTACTTAAGGAAACATATAAACTTATTAAACAGATAATTCTAAAAGACAGTACAGGAAACTGATGCCTAAATAAATACTTGATAATTATACTCCAACTGACAGAGTTTATACCAAATAACAATTTGCTCTATCTTTTGAATTATCTATATTTTAGCATCTAAGATTGCATTTCTGACACTGAAGTAGTTAGAAGTATTTGTTAGGGAAAAAAAAGTTATCTACCTGATGCATATCTAACTTCCAAGCAACTTGGCTATTAAAACCTTAGATCATCCACTATTCCATGTCAAAAGTTCAGGTTCAACAATAAGAAAACATTTCATAATCAGATGTAAGTTAAAGATTTTAACTTTATTTGGGTAAAGGATACATTTAACGACCTGAGATAATGATTGATTAGCCTTAATTATGAAGCACCTAGTTTAAATATATGTGGTTCAATTGGGACAACTGGGACAATAATCAAAAAGGAAAGTTGAAATTAATTTCTCTAGCGTTGTAGAGAGATTAAACTCCTTCATTTGCACTGTCCTTACAAATCTTAGGTAACAGAACAGCACTAAAAGATCAAGAACCAGTGAAAATTATTTATTTAAATGAAATTCCAATGATTCTGATATCAGTAGGTAGAGTCTGAGATCAGGCTAACCATGTTCTTACTCATTTCAATCTGGTGGTTATGCTTGCTAGGGAAACAACTAAGCAGCAGCACTTACATTCTATACTTCCAAGGATGGTTTTGTACTCTTTAAGTAAATGTCCATTGGGGCTCACCATCCGGAGCCAAAGACCCAAATGCACTTTTAGAGACCAGAAAGGAAAAAAAGAAACCAGCCAACAATTAGAGGCATACGGACAATTTCAAATGCTTATTCCATATTTCTGCCAATTTCAGGATTTTTATTTTTAAGGATAGCAACCATGATATTATGGTATTAGGTCATCAAACAAGGAAACTGTACAAATGGCCAAATTACCCTGATGTACATCAGAGTTAAAAAAAAAAGAGCTTGCTATATGAAGGCTCAGTTTACTGAGGCTAAAGATAAAACTAACTTTCCATTAAATCAGTGCTGCTATATAATAAAGCAAAACTACTCACAATCCTCAACAATAACTCCATTTTCAGGAAAATCTGTGGCTGCAGGCTAACAATGATTAAAATATGGAGAAAAATGCATTTTATACCAGAATTACTGAAGTTTCCTTTGAAATAAGACAAACTTGCTTCTTTTTCTTTTCAATACACTGGGAATCATTATGCCTAAATTCATAAAGCTGTACAAAATAACTTATTAACAGTGATTACAATGATTTATGAAATAATAGCTCACCATTTCATTTGTAACAGGCAACCGTTTACGAAGAAGACAAGTCACTACTTCAACTATGGCATCATGAAGTTTAGGGAACCGCAACAACTCCTACATGTGGTGGAAGAAACAGTCTGTTTTGTTTAAAGGAAAATTAAATAATCTCTGAAGTACTGAATCAGATTTGGACTGAATCAGATTTGGAAGCTACATTTAACTATACTATTTCAAATCACTTTTAGATAAGGGAACTACATTTTAACTTTTAGCCCATCTTCTATATTTCCTCCTTCCCCTTGAAACCACCACCTCATGTCTTTTACTACTTAATCTGAAACCTGTTACATTTCTCAATTACCTGTGTACTGTAATTGCTACAGTGCTGAATGATCCTTTGCATTTCTTCATGAACCAGTTCCACACAACGGAGGCTGGGCTCTTCCAGACGTTTGATTTGCCGTTTGACCAGCAACTCAAATGAAACTTCAGGCACAAACAAAGCAGGACGAGGACCCTAAAAAAATAAAACTATGAGCTCTTATTATAGCCACATATAATTTTGGTTCTTCCTTAAGTTTAAAATAAATCACGTTTTTGGTATTTTTCATAAAAAAGCACTTCGTAATTTCAAGAATGAGAGCAAAATAACAAAGTGTACAATTCATTAAAAAAATAAGAGTTATATGGATTAAAAAATAATCTTTAACCTCATTTCAAAAAATTCTAAAAGTTAAGCATACTCACAGTTGCATTTCTAATGGCAGTCAAAATGTCAATAGTGTTAAGGCCACCTAGTGGGTCAACAGATTCTAAGGTTCGCCCAAAAGTCTCATGGAAAATATAACATATTCTAGCACCACCGCATCTGAAAGGCAATGAAGTATATGACTTCTAGTATTACTAAAAGGGAGGAAGCTACAAGTTAGAAGTCTCACTGTAAGCTTTAAGACTGTCTCAGATGAACAATCACACTTAGACCATTTCCATGTGTTCTCAAATCCATTATGAACCAGTTTCTCTAATTTTTTTAATGGGGAAAGGAGTCATTTCACAAAAGGCATTCACATATGCACATGCACACTGGGTAACTGTTCTTTCAGAAAACATCAGTTATCTAAGAACTACTAAACATTTTTCTCTGCCCTAGTTTTCTTCAACTAGACTATGAGCTCCTTAAAGATAAGAAACAATGTCTTATTTCTATTTATTCACAATCTGGAGATCAGCAAACTTTTTCTGTAAAAGGCCAGATAATAAATACTTTAGACTTTTCACAACTCTGTCACAACTCGCCAATTCTGCCATTGAGCACAAAAGCAACTACAGACAGTATGTAAACAAATAAGCACAGCTATGTTCCAATAAAACTTATGCCCACTAAAATTTGAATTTTATATAATTTTTGCATTACAAAATATTCTTCTTTGAATTTTTTTCAACCACTTAAAAGTGCAAAAGTCATTCTTAGTCAATGGGCTATATATAGTTTGCCTATCCCTGCTTTAAACAAATTAAATCTCTGGGCCTACATACTGGACACCTTGTGTTTCCTATCTTAATGACTAGAAACCCTGGTTATTATCTTTTATTTTTTTCATTCAAGTCTAGTTGAAAATTTACAAATACATTTATATCTCCCCAAATCATCCCATCTTCTCTGTTTTCACCATCACTATTCACTACTTTCTTACAGTGATCTAGGCAGAAGATACCAGCCTAACATTATGCTAAGTGAAATAAGCCAGACACAAACGGACAAATATTGTATGATTCTCCTTATATGAAATATCTAGAACAAGGAAATTCATAGACAGAAAGTAAGTCAGAGGTTACCATGGGCTGGGGGAAGAGGGGAACACAGAGATATTGCTTATTTGGATACAAAGTTTCTGTTGGGGTAATAAAAAATTTTGTAAATAGATACTATTTGATGGTTGTACAATACTGTGAATATACTTAGTGCTACGTATTATACTTTAAAATAGTTAAAATTACCAATAACTGGTCTCTCTGCCTCCAACTTTTCCCTTCTCCAAATAGTTTCCATAATGACCAGAATATCTTTCTAAAATGGGTTACTCCTGTGACCAAAAGTGTTTTGTTTTTTTATAGTAGGAAGTTCTTCAAATTCTGAAGATACTAGACTTTCCACAGTCTTGTTCTTAGACACCTTTCCTGCCTTACCTCCTGTTACATCCCATCATTGTATATGCCATTCTCCAAATTCGCCCTGCGTTAATCTTTTTTGTTCCAAAGCCTAAAATACCCTTCTACTTACTGCCTTCCCATATTCTATTCAGAACCCAACCCAAATGCATTCCTAATTATGGAGCTCTCCCAATCCTTGAAAGAAATGAAAGTGGTCTCTCTTCAATGTTCTAATAAGGTTTGATTAGGTAATTACAAAGATATTGCTTAATTAACTACTTATAAAACTGTCCATATGTTATATGCACTTTTCTGGTTATGTATTATATTTAATAAGAAGTATTTAATTAAAAATTATACTCCTTTTGCCACCTAATCAACCCTTGTGTTACCCTGACCTACCTTACCCACTGAACTCTTTAAAGGTTTATCTTAGTAATCTTTACTTCCCTTAATATGCATACATTTAAAACCATTCAGTAATTAGTTTGTTAAATATTCTACAGTATTAACTCACATAGAAGGCTACCTGGGTCACACGAAAGTACATAGAACTTTATATACATACATACAAACACACAGACATGAAGTATGTGTATAATTGGAGAAATCTGAATAAGCTGTGTGGATTGCACCAATGTCCATTTTCTTGCTTTTTACTGTACTACAGATATGCAAGATGTCAACGCTGGGGGAGATGGGGTGAAAGGTGAATGGGACCTCCCTGTACATTTAGTTGCAACTTCCTATAAGTCTATAATTATTTTTCAAAATTAAAAGATTTTTTTAAAGGTGAGAGTTTAGAGAAATGGATATTCTTTTATATTGCTAGTAGTAAAACAATACAATCGGGGCTTCCCTGGTGGTGCAGTGGTTGAGAGTCCGCCTGCCGATGCAGGGGACACGGGTTCGTGCTCCGGTCTGGGAAGATCCCACATGCCGCGGAGCGGCTAGGCCCATGAGCCATGGCCGCTGGGCCTGCGCGTCCGAAGCCTGTGCTCCGCAACGGGAGAGGCCACAACAGAGAGAGGCCCGCGTACCGCAAAAAAACACAAAAACAAAACAAAACAACAAAAAAAAATACAATCGGGCTTCCCCGCGTAGTGCAGTCGTTAAGAATCCGCCTGCCAATGCAGGGGACACGGGTTCAAGCCCCGGTCCGGGAAGATCCCACATGCTGCGGAGCAACTAAGCCCATGCACCACAACTACTGAGCCTGCACTTTAGAGCTCGTGAGCCACAACTACTGAAGCCCACGCACCTAGAGCCCGTACTCTGCAACAAGAGAAGCCACGGCAATGAGAAGCCCACACACTGCAATGAAGAGAAGCCCCCGCTCGCCATAACTAGAGAAAGCCTGCACGCAGCAATGAAGACCCAACATAGCCAAAAATAAACAAATAAAATCAATAAATTTATTTTAAAAAATACAATCTACTAATAGTATAGCAATAATAAGAGACTTTGAGGATGTCATATACCCTTTCATCTAGTAATTCCACTTCTAGAAATTTAACCTAAGGGTTTACTTGGATACATGGCCCAAAGATAGTCCATCACAACATTGTTTATATTTGTGTATAACTGAAAGCAAACTATCAATAGTAGGGGACTGGTTGAACAAATAAGAGTGTATGTCTAAAAAGTAAAATACTATGTAAATCTTAAGACTGAGAGTACAAATATACAATTACTACTAGTTGTTTGTGACATGTTGATTTAAAGAAATGATTCCATAGCATCTGATTTCTAAAGATGTGTATTACAGGCAGTTATATGTTTTATAGAAGCATAGAAAAATGTCTAGATTAATGCCAAAGTAACAGGGATTATTTCTTAATGATGTAATTAAAAGCAATTTTGTCCTTATGTTTTACTCTTCTTACTTATATGCATTTTTGTATTTTTTCATGAACAATTATATTGTGTGTATTAAAGAAACAACAAACATATTTTAATTATGAAAATTTTATAAATGCTTATCAATTAAAGTCTTGTTTTAAAGAAAGCCCTGAAAATTTTACCGTGCTTTACATAATTTATAAAGCATTTTACATACATATGAGACATTATCATTTCTACAAAATGATATTCCTGTTTTACAGATAATAAATTACAATCAGATAATCTCAGAGTTAAGTCACTGTAACTAAAGATCTTTATCTTTTATCTTTATCTAACCTATCAATCCAGGTAACCAAATCCATAGAGAAATTTCTTACTTACAGCTCTGAAGTTTCAATATATTTCGCAGTTCCTTCAATAGTATTACAATATTCTGTGGCAAATTTGGTAATAAGCTGGAGTAAAGTAGCACTTTTATCATCCACAGGTTCACCATAGCTATTTAGAAGAGACTGATATTGAGCAGCTAGAACATTTATTCTTGTTTTCAACTCTGGCAAGCAATCTCTGATGTGATGCATCAGTAGCCTAACAAAGGTGAGAAAGGAAGAATTTTAAAGTAATTGTGTATTTTGAAGACCCAGGCAGGTCAAATTTTAAAATGCAAATAATAGGGAAACCTGTCAATTTGCCCTGGTAGGAAATAATGCAATCTTAGACTAGAAGGTAAATATGTAGCCTGAAAAAAATGACATGAAGGAAACCATCTTAGTAAATGCTTTTTAAATGTGCCTTCAACCCATCAAATTGTAGCAACTGCTAGAGAATCAAATATAAATTTTAAAAAAATTTTTATATTATTGCAGTTACCTCAAAGAATGTAAGCTACTCAATCCAATTCCACCTACATTATTTTGGTTTCCGACTTATCTTTTACAATGGATACTCAGCATAGTGAAAATCAATCTTGTTAAGATACATATCCATCAGCCTTTAATTTATTTAGGGAATAAGCCAAAAGTAAAAGAAAATAGCTTTTACTTCAGTCATTTATAAATTATTTAGAAAGGCCTTCTAATCCCTCTACCATCAGTGCATACTCAGAATTCAAGGTGTATAGTTTACATTCTTTTTATGAATAGGAACAGAAGACATCCTAAATTAAGAATAGGTTATGTGAAAATTATAAATCTTAATTCAGTTCCTGAAATACAAAATGGAAATGAAGTCATCTGCCATCTAGTTCTATCATCAAAAGTAAAATGACTGTCAAGAATTTCATGATTAAGGTATTTTAAAATTCACTTGAGCATTCCTAGACTACACGATGATTTAATGCCAACCACCTCAATAAAAATAAATATCTACATTATAAGAACCTACTATACAAGAAACAAAAAGTGAAATTTTACAGACAAGGACACTATAAAAATGTAAGGAACTGATAATCAAAGGTCTCAGACACCTATTGGCAACCCAGAAACATCTCATTTTCCAAAAGGTAAAAAATGTTACCTGTTTAAAGTCCTGGCAAGATACTTTGTTCCATTTCTATTGGCCAGAGATGGGTATTTCTTTTGAAGGAAAGCATATTCATCACGGATTGAATCAGTTACACTCTTCTTATTATTAATATCTAGCTGGCTCCTAAGGTTGAAAAATAACAAAACTGTTCAACTAAAGTCAACTGTGGTACTAAGTACTCTGGATAATGAGGATGATGATAATGATGATAATGATGATGGCACGAGGCACTGTCTATAATGCCTGACATGAATTGTTAATTCTCACAATCAGTCTATGCAATAGGTATTATCCCATTTTATAGCAAAGTAACTAAGGCCCAGGGAGATTAAATAACTTACCCAAAGTCACATATTAAGTAGTTCAGCCAAGATTCAAACTGTGTGACTTTTAAGTAAGCAATGCCTGAATAATTTAGGCCTCATTATTACCATTACATTATTACCATTACCATTAACTACAGTCAAAAGCAGTACTCTTAAGTAACAGGGATAAACAGGTGAAAATATATGTGTGTCTTAATCAACTGTATATTTTATCCATGGACAGGCAACTAAATTGAGTAGCCATCTACAAATACAACAAATAGTTTTATACCACCTGCTTGCATGAAAAGAGATAATAGGAATTTTTAAAAAAAAGAGTAGGGGTGAGGGAGAAGGACATGTGATTAGAAGCAGACAACTGTAAAGACATCACTTAGTAACATTTTCATTTTAAAAGGTCTGAGACCAAAGATGTTAGGAGCCATTTAAACCCACATTATATCTAGTTTGTAGATGAACTAGGAGTAGAACCCAGATCTCATGACAATTTCAGTGCTTCCTATTTTATAAAGGCTTTGGACTAAGATCTCCATTTGAATCTGGCTCTGCTTTCACCAGCCATGTGACTTTGGTAAATGTATAACAAGTTTTCTGATTATAAAACAGACCAATATACATATCTCACAGGGACGTTGTAAGGGTTCAAAGAGATACCCTTAAACATTTTTCACAGTAGAGCATCTAAAACTTAAGTAGACACTCAACTGTAGTTAGTTTCCTTTCCACAATTTTTTATTTCACCTACTTATAATTAGGATACGTTTAATAAAATTTCTCCAAGTCACTTCCTGGCAGTTATGTAGAATCACTAATGCTAGGGGTTAAATCGATCTATTAAAATACTACCACCCTAAGAACACTTGACTGGTGTAAACTAAATAATACGTTTTTTTATCCAGTGCCCTCCTCATACATAATGTAATAGACAGGGACTTTTTAAGCCTAGCCATTAAATTTTCTTCCATTTTGTGGCACTGCTTACTTTAGAAACACTTTCTATTTAAAAATATCTACAGGAGGCTTTAGTGAATCTATTCCTTTACAGCAATGAATTCTTTAACAATACCAAGATTATAGTAAAAGGGGAAAAAGTAGGGACACTATCACATTTCAGACTGATTCAAAAAATTCAGATTTGCTTTGAAATGAGAATGCTGCAATTCTTATCCCATTCTTGATTGCTAACCTGTTAACTATTCCAATTATTCCCAGTTTGACTGGTATAACCCTTCCCATCAATACATCCATGGCATCAGTACCCGCATCCATGAGATCAAGTTTAGTGATTACAGCTAGGGTTCTGCGACCTGGTAAATGCAAAAAAGAAAAGAAATGACCCATTAAATTAAGCTATTAAGTATTAATAAAGGAAAATCCTAATCTATAATCCCACCTAACATTACCGTTGACATCATTTTGGTAATGTTTTTCTAACCTTTGCTTACAAATACTTTTTAAAAACTACTTTTAATCATCATGTTTAATTTAAAAAATTTTTCACATATAATTTTTTATTAGCTCTTCGGGCTAACTTTTTTATTAGCATTTAAAAAATTTGTTTAAAATTCACTCATGCCTAGTGAGTGAATTTTTTTTTTTTTTCTTCATTACAATTTATTCTTTCTTTCTGCCCACCCCTCGGCATCTCTTGCCACATAACCAGCCCACCCAACACTGTCTTGGGTTCAGGGCTGCTTCACAGAGGTACACAGTTCCACTGGTTCCAATCACAGGGCATGGGATATGATGCAGACTGTGACTAATTTTCTGTATGACTTTGTTGGCTCTGTATGGTTATATACAGGGAAGCCGAGTTTGTCCAGAGCCTGGGTGTGGACAAACAACATATGGGAGACGAGACCCTGGCCCCGGTACTCAGGCAGGGTGACCCCCAACTGCACTTCTCCTGTCTAGTCCATCAGGGACCAGGACACAGGGGAACCCTCTGGCCCCAGCAGGCAGAAGGTGGGGAAGGCCCGGATACAGTGCTCAATGAATCGCTGGCTCCTCTCATTGCCACTAAAATGCCAGCATTTATTCACCATGGCAGCGTGGACAGGATCCAGGGATGAGAGTTTAAACATCTCTTGGTTAATGGCTTTTTTTCAGTTCTATGAGTTTTGACAAATGCAATGTCACCACTACCTCAAAACAAAACAGTTCCATTGCCCTCCAACCCCCACCAAAATTTCCTTGTACTATCCCATTCCTAGTTTTGTCTCTTCCAGAATGCTATATAAATGGAATCATATATATAGCCTTTTGAGTCTGGCTTCTTTCACTTGGCATAATGCTTGTGAGAGTCATCTATTTTGTTGAACGTATCAATAGTTCATTCCTTTTTATTGCTGAGTAGTATTCCACAGTATGGACACACTATAGTCTAGTTATTCATTCCCCATTTGAGAAACATCTGTGTTGTTCTCAGTTTTAGGAGATTAAGAATAAAGCTACTATAGATATTTGCATACAGGTTCTTTATATGAACATAGGTTTTCATTTAACATCGGTAAATAACCTAGGAGTGGAATTACAGATTTAACTGTTTAAGAAACTGAGAAACTTTTTCCCAAAGTGGCTATACCATTCCCACCAGCAATGTATGAGAGTTCCAGCTGCTCTGCATAATTTCCAATTTTACATATGGCATTTTTCAATTAGAAGCATTTTTGTATTTTGGTCCAAATCTATAAAATCATCCTTTTTAATGATTCCATATTCTATTATTATCTTATCATTCCTACTGTGGGCCATATATTGATTCTTATTTTTTATAAATAATACTGGATTGGATTATTGCCTTATACTATATTACTAGATTAAGATCACTAGATCAAAAGTACGATTATATTTATGGCTCAAGGGTCAGTTTAAAATAGAATTAATGTATATAAAATGCCTAACAGTTTACTTTATATAATAAAAGTAAAATTTAGATAAACATTTTGATATAGTTTATCTTTTAATCTAAAATGAACATTAATTACTCATATAATAAAAGTTTCTTAAAAACTTGAAATAAAAAATTTTAAGAAATGACGCCGTTTATAGGAATTTTAATTAGCAGTCTTAGCATTAACATTTCCTACCAAATTTTTATTTTAAATTTTTATTCAAAGTAGGAAATAAGAAACATGACACTGCCCACAGACCCTCAATACTCAGATGAAAAAAAAATGGCTCCTGTATACAGCAAAGCATACATTTATTAGCAGCAATAATAACTTACAGTCTGGCATCTTATATAAGATGCACACTGCAGCATTAGTCAGGTATCATATACTGACTCACAGCATGAACTATATTTCGAAGAATCCCCTCTGCCTTGAACCTCTGCAGAATGTAGATACCATAATTACCTACTATACTATAATAGTCTACAATGATTATCTACCATGACAGTTATTCTTAGAAATCAGCCATTCAAAAACCTAAATCATTTTATTTATACAAAACAAACTTTTTGCGAAGCCATCTTCTTATTTTAAAATCATTAGGTAATCATTACAAATATGGACATCATGCGAAGTATTTTTGCCTAGCCTGTACAGCAATTTATCCATTTCCACCAAAATTTCTAGTTGATAATATAAGTAAAATAGAAAAGCATTATTTTTAAAATAGCTAGAGATAGTCTTTTTAAAAATAAAAACTCCTCTCGAGGGTAGATTTACCATGTTAACCAAGTATCTCATTAAAAATTAACATCTGTCCTTACCATCTGGATCTACCTCCCTTGAAATTTTAAGTGCCTCTGATGTTGCCATATCCGTATTAGCAGCAGTGACAGCGAGGATAATGGAATTTGGATTACTGATGAACCGAAGAATGAGCTCTCTGATTTGAAGTTCAATATCCTTAGGTTGATCACCTACAGGCACCTGGACCAAAAAGAGATGATCAAGGAACTAGTAATAAAAATCAACTCTGCTTTTTTTTTTCCTCCATTTAATCCAAAGAATATAGGTATTACTCCATTTACAGATAATTAAAATGAAATTATATACTACAGTATATATGAATTTGGTAATATGTAAAAGTCTCAAAATGTAATCTTGCAAATATCAAAAGTCTACCATGTTAAGGATTGGTCAATATTAATTGCCTAGAGACAAATTCATTCATTCACTCAATTAGCAAGTATTTATTGGCAACCTTTATTTCAGGCACTGTTCTGCATACCAGATTATATCACAGTAGTGAATAAGAGAAAGACCAAAATTCCTGCCTTCACTGAGCTTTAGTGATGAGAAGCAGATAATAAACTCATATATACATAGTATCTAGGTGGTGGTAGGGCTATGGAAAAAATAAAGGCGAACAGGAGGCTAAGGAATACTTAGTTATAGCTTATACTTTTAGGGACTTCCCTGGTGGTCCAGTGGCTAAGACTCTGCGCTTCCAATGCAGGAGACCCAGATTTGATCCCTGGTCAGGGAACTAGATCCCACAGGCCGCAACTAGCAGATCCTGCATGCCACAACTAAGACCCGATGCAGCCAAATAAATAAATATTAAAGAAAAAAAAGCTTATACTTTTAAATCATTATTTTAAACGGGATTATGCTTTTAAATTGAGTAATTAGGGGAGACCTCACCCAGATAATGACATTTGAGAGAATGACCACAAACTGAAAGAGATAAGGGAGAGGTACAAGAAGATACCTGGGGGAAGAACATTCCAGTAAAGTGAACAAAATAGCAGAAGGCTGGAGCAGAAGGAGCTAGAAGAGTAATAGAGACAGATCAAGTAGATACTTTAGATCTCTTTAAGAACTTAAGCTTTTACTCTGAGTGAAGTGGGAAGCCACTACAAAGATTCTGAGCCAAGGAATGACACAATCTAATTTTCACTTTAATAATATCACTCTGGCTGCTTAGTTAATAAATTATGAGGAAGACCTCTTAGGAGACTATGGTGGTAATCCAGCTGAGATGATAGTGGCTAGCTCAGGATGGTAGCTATGCGTTTGTAAGACGTGACAGAGTTCCAGATATACAGGCACACCTTGTTTTATTGCACTTTGCAGATATTGCATTTTTTACAAATTGAAGGTTCGTGCCAACCCTGTGAGAAGGAAGTCTATTGGCACTAATTTTTCCAAGAGCATTTGCTCGCTCTGTGTCTCTATATCACATTTTAATAATTCTTGAAATATTTCAAACCCTCCACCAGCAGAAAGATGACATACGACTCACTGAACATTCAGATAATGGTTAGCATTTTTCAGCAATAAAGTATTTTTAATTAAGGTATGTACATCGCTTTTTTACATAGTGCTATTACACGTCTAACAGACCAAAGTACAGTTGACCCTTGAAAAACAGTGTTGGGGCACTGACCCCCTCAGGTAGTCGAAAATATGCTTTTGACTTCCCCAAAATTTAACTACAAATAGCCTCCTGTTGAGTGGAAGCCTTACCAACAACAGGCAATTAACACATATTTTATATGTTATATGTACTATATACTGTATTCTTACAATAAGTAAGCTAAAGAAAATGTTAATAAGAAAATCGTAAGGAAGAGAAAATACATTTACAATACTGTATTTATCGATATTTTATGTCACCCGTTTACAAGATAAATCTTCTGTCAGTACCAACATCAATAGTCTTATATGATAACAAAACACTGTAGATGTTATTACTGACACTAGATATCAAAAATGAAAAGATAACGTAAAAAAGAAATTCATATTTATTTACATATATAACAATTCACACATTGATAACAAAGAAGCAGCAATACGATTGCTTTATGGTAGCCTAGTGTAATCGATATGATTGCTTCACAGTAGCCTAGCCTATACACTAACGAGTGAATCGTTATAAAATTTTTATAGCATACAGTGTTAAAGTCATATTCATAATACAGTATGGAAACCACTTATCTGTGATGACAGGCTGATACACAGTTTCTCCAATTACAAAAGAAAGGCATACTGCATGGTAATATAATTCTTTGAAAGCAAAGTTATAAAACAGTAAGAAAACACATTATTAATTTTACATTAAATATCATTCACCTTATACCTAAAGACAGGCTATCCATTTCAATACAAGTCTTGTACATGGTGTTCTACATAATGAGTACTTAGGCAATGATGACAAAAGACACGAAAACATCTCACACAGTTCTTTTTTAATTTTTTTTAAAGGAACTAATTTTTTTTTTTAATTTATTTATTTTGGGCTGCATTGGGTCTTTGTTGTGGCGAGCAGGGACTACTCTGCGTTGCCGTGCACAGGCTTCTCATTGCGGTCGCTTCTCTTGTTGCGGAGCATGGGCTCTAGGCACACAGGCTTCAGTAGTTGTGGCACGCAGGCTCAGTAGTTGTGGCTCGCAGGCTCTAGAGTGCAGTCTCAGTAGTTGTGGCGCATGGGCTTAGTTGCTCCACGGCATGTGGGATTTTCCCGGACCAGGGCTCGAACCCATGTCCCCTGCATTGGCAGGTGGATTCTTAACTACTGCGCCACCAGGGAAGCCCTCTCATACAGTTCTTGCCATACAGTTACTAGATTTCACAAGAAGACACACACATATACAACAGAACTCTATGGCATGATGATTATTTGCTATTCAATAAGTGGAAGTGGATCATCCTCATCGTTGTTCATGTGAAGTAGATGGAAGAAGAGGCGGATCTGGTCTTGCTGTGTCAGGAGTGATAGAGGCAGAAAAAGTGGAGGAGGCAGAAGGGAAGGCAGGAGAGGCAGGCACACTCAGTGTAGCTTGACAGAAATACATCATGATTTCTGTCTGACTCTTGTTTTTTCACTCTAAAAATGTTTCTATATGGTGCCAATCCTTCTTCCACCAAGTCAAAATCAGTCTTGAATAATTGGAACTCTTTGACAGATCGTGTAATGTCAATTTGTTTTCGGGCACTGCTTCTTTTACATCTTCTTCCTCATCATCTGGCACTGTTTCAGAAGTACTCATTTCCATCAAGTCATCTTCTGTTAATTCCTCCCATGCACTGTCTACTTTAGCTCTTGAATTTCTACAAGATTCATATCTTGAAACCCTTCACCCACCCACCCACTTTTTTTTGGACATGTCCACAGTCTCTTTCATGATTTCCTTGATTGGCTCTGTCATAAATCCTGAAGTCTTACACAACATCTGGACACAGCTTTCTCCAGCAGGAATTTATTATTTCAGACTTAATGCCTTTCATGGCTTTTTCAATAACAGCATCTTCAATAGTGTAATCCTCCCAGACTTTCATGATGTTCTCTCTAACAGGGTTCTCCTCCGTAGTATTGACAATCATTTCCATAGAGTTCCATGTGTAATAAGCCTTAAAGGTCCATATGACCCCCTGATTTAGAGGGTGAATAAGGGACATTGGGTTTGGAGACAAGTAGACCACTTCAACACCTGTGGCCAGGGGCACTGTCTAATACCAAAAGAACTTTAAAAGGCAGTCCCTTACTGGAAAGGTACTTCCTGCTTCAGGGACAAAGCATTGATGGAACCAGTCCAGGAAAAGGGTTCTCTTTGTCCAGGCCTTCTTTTGGGGCAACCAAAAGACTGACAGCTGACTCTTTTGCCTTCAAGGCTTGGGGGTTAGCAGCTTAATAGATAAGGGAAGTCCTGATCATGAACCCAACTGCATTTGCACAAAACGGTAGAGCTGGCCTATCCCTTCCTTCCTTACATCCTTGTGCCTGCTTCTCTTCCTTACTAATAAATGTCCTTTGTGGCATTTTTTTCCAGAATAGGGCACTTTCATCTGCATTAAAAACCTGTTCAGGCAGATATCCTTTCTCCTTAATGATTTTCTTAATAGCATCTGAGAACTTGTCTGCTGCCTCCTGTTACCTTGATATTTTTTAAGCCAAACCTCTTTCTGAAATTATCAAACTATCCTTTGTTGGCAATAAATTATACAGCTTTAGATCCTTCACCTTCCTTTTGCTTTAAGTTGTCATATGTTGACTTTGCTTTTTCTCAAATAACGTTATAGTCTATAGGTATGCCTTTCCTACAGCAATCCAGCACACACATAAAAGTTGAAATTTCAATACAAGATATAAAGGCATTGCACATAAAGTGCAAGGTTTTCATGCCTTCTGGCATAGCTGCAGCACTGCCTTCATGAATTTCCTTTTCTTTTTTTTTACAATGGTTCTTAAGTTGGATTCATTTATCTTGAAATGGTGGGCAACTGCAGACCTCAATCTACAGTGCATATCAAGCAATTCAACTTTTTCTTGTAACATCATGACTTTTCACTGCTTCTTGGGAGCACTTCCAGCATCACTAGTGGCACTTCATATGGGTCTCATGGTGTTAATTCAAGGTTTACGGTATTACACTAAACATGATGAAAAATATGCAAGAACCACAGAGATCACCTTTTACCATGATTTACTGGAGAGATGAACTGCTCAAGCAGAGATGATTAGCATCACACGGCATTTTAACAGGCTATTCACAATACTTGAGCTCAGCACAACAGCAACAGAAGGTGGCTATGAAATTATTACAGTAGTACAGTATGTACTACAGTTCATCTTACGCAGTTATGATTAAATACTGCATCTTTACATTTGTTTACATTTCTTTCTGCTTCAAACGGCACCATGTACAGTCTGTGTGTGCATAGGTTTTGATAAATTTTAACTTTTTATAATAGATTTGTAAGTTAATTTTTATTAATTTTTTCAGTATTTCTAGGCTATGCAGTTGTCTGCAAGTTTTTTCAAATTGTCACAAATCTCCAGAAGAATTTTCCAATATATTTATTGAAAAAAATCCACATATAAGTGGACCCATGCAGTTCAAACCCTTGTTCAAGGGTTGACTGTATAGTGTAAACATAACTTTTATATGCACTGGATAAACAAAAAATTTGTGTGATTTGCTTTATTGCGATATTCACTTCATTGCAATATTCACTTTATTGTCGTGGTCTGGAACCAAACCTGCAATATCTCCAAGGTATGCCTGTATTTTAAAGGTAAGGAGAGCTAGAGGATTTGCTGACAGAGAAAGTAGGGTGTAGGATAAGAAGTATCAAGGATGACTACAAACTTTTTGGCTAAGCAACTGGCAGAACAGAGTTGCCATTTACTAAGATGGAGGAGACTGTAGAAAGATCAAGTCAGGTTGAGGGACAGATCAGGCATTTGGTATTAGACACATCAAGTTTGAAATGCCTATTAGACATCTGAAGTGTGTATGTCAAGTAGACAGTGGATATACAAGATGAATATACAAGTCTGGAGACATTTGAGTGTTGTCAGCATACAGACACTCATTTAAAGTCATAAGACTGGATAAAATCATCAAGAGGTTAGGTGTACCCCTTTGACAAGAGGTCCAAAAACTTAGCTTTGGGGCACTCACTGTTTAGACACTGGGAAGACAAGAAACCAGCAAAAGAGACTGAGAAGGAGTGACCAGTAAGATCAGAAATAATCCTCTAGAGTGTGGTATCCTGGAAGCAGAGTAAAGAAAGTGTTTCAAGGAGAAAGAAGGGCTCAACTATGTCAAATGCTGCTAATAGATCAAGGTAGTTGCAAAAAAAAAGCTGATTAATCTATATGAGGTTAAGGAAAAACTACATTTGTTCAAGTGAAAACAAACATGACCATACCCACAATGAGTAACAACTATTCTTTACCTTAGTCATTCCTGGCAAATCCACAAGTGTCAGATTGACAACATTGGGTGAAAAAATCTTAAGATGAATTGGTTCAGGGCTTACTCCCTAAAAATAAGTTTTAAAATATCATATTAAAATCACATTAAAACTTCAATGAATAAAAATGCTAAAGTAAACCTCATTTTAAGTATTATACATTAGATGCTTTTAAATATTAAATAAACCATGATTTCTAAAACATTTCAACAATCAAAACCCGATGAAACATATAGGAAATAAGGCAGCTAGCCATAGGTTATAATCCCATCCAACCTTATACTATTAATATACATAATTTATTTCCCCTATATTATTTCACATTCTTTTCTCTGGATTCTCAGCAGATAACGTTTCTTAAATATGTTTAATAGACTTAGTGCTGAACAAAAGAATAATGTATCACTATCCAAATTTATGAAGTTCTTGAGTTCAGGGAGTGAGACATAGGTAACAAGTTATCCAAATCAGGGAAGTATGGCGGCAGCAGCAGTAACTAAAAGGTAACCTGCCCAGAGACCAATAATAAACAAAGCTTAGTCAATCACTAAAACAGAGACAAATATCCTGAATAGGCATAAAGAAATTAACATGGCTCCAAAAATGCCTTTTTGTCAGGAAAAACCTCTCCAGCACAGCATCCGGCAGATAAAAGGACTCAATAAGTATTTTTTAATATTAATACTTAGCTAAGGCCCACTTGTGGGATTAAACGTACCCATACAAGAATGTAGGTAACAACAAAAGAGAAGGGAATAGAAAAGTAATAAGAATAAAGAAAGAAGAGAGAGAAAACAGAAGCATTTAAGGGAGTCAGTGATAGTGCCTCGTGTCAAAATTAATCGTATCTTAGACACCTAATTTAATTTAAATTCTCAGAATCTGAGAAGACAATTCAGCTGTTAACATTACTTTTCATTTTCATTGAAAAAAAACCCCTTAATTTCCCGTTTGCTTTCATAAGTAAATCTAGCCTTACTCAGGTAAGAAAAAGAGCTCTTCAAAATACATGGATCTTGTAAGTTATATATTGCTTCTTAAATTAGAATACAGTCAATCCAGCAGAAAAAGATAACACTGTAGGAAGTTATTAAATTAAAAAGTTACATAATAAAGTGATATATAAATCTCAAGATCAAGAATAAACACCTAAATGAAATATCTGATAGCATATAAAAACTCTAAGAAACAAAAGGTATTAAATAAAGTTTTTATATATTTGGGAAAATACTCCATTAGTTTCAAAGACCAGAATACTCTTGATGATATATTTATCAATGGATATAATTTCCAGCTCTAAAGAGATGCCTACCTTATTATTTCCTGAAATCCTTTCTGTTTCATTTTCAATTTCTTGTCGAATTTCATCAAAATCTGTGTAAAGCTAAAAATTATTGAAACAAAAAACACGGTATTCAAAATAAGATTAAAAGTTCTTAAGCAGGGTTTGATAAATTTCAAGGATGTCTATGGATCTGCTTCAGAGAATTAGTAAACAAACTCTAATATACACATATATTTTTTCTGAGCCAAAGAGTCATAGTTTATATCAGTTTTTCAAAGCTGCCTGAGCCCACAACAGTTAAGAGTCTCAGAGAGAACAGGGCTCAACTTAAATGTTTTCCAAATAAACTACTATGGTTAGAAATGTTAAGATTTATTTTATAAGGAACAGCTGCTTCAAGATAACAATGCTACATTGCCAATCATAAGAAACTAAATTATCAACTACTTGTACCCCCAAAAAATGTTTTCAACATGTTACTTCTTCACCATATTCTTCTACAATTACCTTATTTTTGGTGTGAAGAAATTTACCCCATTCTTCTGCTTCAACCCCTGGAAAAAGAAAAACTCCATTTATTGGAAACTATGGAAATTACTTTTTATCTTTATTTAGGAATTCAAAAAGGCAGTACAATATTATTTTTTCCTATTTTGCCATTAACTACAAGTTAACGTATATTTTAAGATCTGCTAAATTATACTCTCACATTTTAAGAATTGTACCAGGTATTTCAGAAACGACTAATTTCAGAGTTGCTCACAGGTCTTCCCACTATTTGAAATCTAGATTTCAACAAATAAAATTGTTTACCTCTCCTCATATTATAGTAAAATATGTATACTTTGTTTTTAAATATCTTACACATAAAAAGCAGTTTATCTGATGAAAATACTCAAGCTAATGGCTAAAAGAAGAAAACTTATGAGTCATACTGAATAATAATGCAAAAAGCATATATAATAGATTTACGTGTAACTCATAAAAATTTGCAATATGTGAATGAAACAGCTAACTTTTCATTCTGTTTTGTCGTTTTTATTTTAATTTGGTTTCTTGTTGGTAACCCATAAAGTCACAATTTGTCATTACTTTAAAGAGCTCTCTCAGTAGTGTGAAGCTATTCCATAATTTATATGCATTTTCAACGTGATTTTTCCCCCCCAGGAACAAGATTATGTTCTCCCTTGGAATTGAAGGTAGGTAAGAAATGAAATGGCATGGGGTGTGGGGAACCTGGCATATGCCCTGTATGGAGTTGCTACTCGCCAGTAGTTTCCAATAATAGGTCTGCTCCTCTTGCACTTGCTGAAAAAAGGAAAAATTATTCACTGCAGGTACTGTTTTGAGTGATCTGAGACTTGGAGAGCAAATTTTGTTCTGATTTTCCCAGAAAAGCTAGAAATGCTTAATTGTAGAAAGGTAAACTAACTTTGCCTCCCCGAAGCACAGCTATTCTGTTTTTGCCAAATTCAGAGTTTCAAACGTCTTAATGATTAAGTTTATGAATAACACATACCAGCCACCTGAGATCAAATTAAAATGACTGTAAGATATTCAAATAAATATTTACTGAGGAAAAGGTGGATCAATTTCTTTGGTGGGATAAAGGTAAAGAAACTGGATCCTTTTTGCAAGTAAAATGCTCACCTACTTGAAGCTTAGTACCTTCTTCCAAGAAGTCTCATTGGAGAACTGGAGTAATCTAGATGAATAGAACTCAGAGGCAGGTACTATATACCAAAGGGGTGTTCTTAATTTACCTTATCATACAGAAGAGGCCTGGCTTCACAAGCATGTTTTTAAAAATAAAAATAAAATAAATTACATTCACCACCAAAAAAAGCCTGCATTCTGATGCAATGCCAAAAGGTAACAAGAACCACTAAGACCTGCAATCAATCAATGTGGATAGGCAAATAAAAATGGAAGAAAAAAAATGCACACAGCCTGTAAGAGTACAAAAGCACACATGCAGGCACAATAGGAAAAGAAGGGCCAAAAACAAATGGATAAAGGAAACCTTTAGAAAGGTGTCTTGAGTTTTTCCATGTAGCAGGGTCTGTAGTTAAAGAGAAACAGCACAGAATGATAAGTTTAGTGCTTATCCCTAATATTTGAAACCTTTCTAAAAAATCAAGTGTGCAAAAAACCTGAACACATTTCAAATGCCATTTCAAATGCATTCAATTATTCCAAATTTACAACTAGAAAACTTCCATTACAATTAGTTATAATTAGAGGGATTATATAATATTTTAAATGACACAAATGAAGTATATAGTGTGCCATAATTTATTTTTTATTTTCCATTACACCTAATTATATCACCTCTGGTTTCTAATTCTAACAAAGTGGATTAAAATTAATTTACTATTCAAAAATTTGTCTTAGACATCTGATAACTATGGGTAAA
Organism: Stenella coeruleoalba; assembly: GCF_951394435.1. Taxonomy (NCBI): domain Eukaryota; kingdom Metazoa; phylum Chordata; class Mammalia; order Artiodactyla; family Delphinidae; genus Stenella; species Stenella coeruleoalba. The sequence goes on from NC_137157.1 coordinate 75,287,134, forward strand.
GATAAATTACCTAGTGGAAAAAAATCTACAAAACATATCAAACACATCTTTCAAAACCTTTAAAGTAAATATGAACGTATTTACCAATTGAGCTTTCTAAGGGATTATTTTCTTTGAAATATATATTGAATTTAACAGAACACCACAGAAACAATTTTGGTATTTAGTCAGCATGCTACTTTTGGATTTAGTCTACAAGGAGATCTGAGGAAAACTTAATTTATTTCTTATAAATATATAAAAGGTAATCATAGAGTTCAAACTAAATCACCATCTCACTTGAAAACAGTTTTTGTTTTTAATAAGATTTTATCAGAAAATTCTTTTACATTGGCAGAAGTGGGGGGCAAGATGAGAAATACTATAAATCTATATATTGACACCTCAATTATCCTATGTAGTTGGCAGAATGAGGGATCTCATGTTATATAAATTTTCCTGATAATTGAATTATACATAGTAATACTTAAATAGTTTAGCCAGTTTTGATGGACCTATATTTAAAATGGATTATACTGCTCCATGTCATGTTAGAATTCACTGCTCTTAAACTTACCTATTAATGGTAACTTATGCCTTTGTTACATAATAGAGCCCTTTGAGGCTACAAATCCCTATACAAAATGGTTAGACACTGATTTTTTCTTTTTTTGAAGTTCTCCTGTCTTTATGTTTTCCTCCCCTTTCTCCTGTATGGTTGCCAGGCTGTCAGGTAGTTCATACTCTTCTGGCTGTCTCCTGCTTCACTGTTCCTAATTTCCTCTAGGGTAGAATGATTTGTGGTAAGGTAGAACTGTTTATCCTAAGGATAAATGGGCTCTGATGAGAAGTTAAAGAACTATTCTAGTTATTAATAATATATATGACATTTAGTACTCAAAATTTACAAAATCTATTTTGTGTTCTGGGTGGCTGAGTTGTCATTTGAAGTGAGGTTTTATGTTTTTTAATATAAAAAATAAGCACTAAGCTTGGGGAAAAAAAAAATATATATATATATATATAGGTAAAGATATGCAGATTTACTGACCAACCACCAAGAAGAGACATCAACAAAACAGAGTGGACATACAAACAAAGAGATACCAAGGAACTGACACTTCTATAGCTGAAATGTACACCCCTTCCAGAAACACTGCCCACATCTGCAAATAGTTTCTGAGAGACAGGATATCATCTGCCCTTTTCAAGGTGACTGAAGAAAATGAAGAGTTAAAAGCAACAGACTTAACACCATACAGTTTCTTGAAGTCTTAGTTTAAGGTATTTGGTAAAATTGATGATGTTAGTGAGAATGAAATTTTTAAAGAGTTATTCTATACATTTGAAGCTGGACCATAAATTAGTCCAAAATGATTAAATTCAAGGTTCAGAATTTCAATAATAAAGAAATATTACAGAAAAGCAAAGCGATGAATAATATACCAAGAAGCTACCTAATATAATTAAAAGACTCCTACATATCCTCTGGCAGTCTATCCAAAAATATTTATCATTATATCATTATATGTTAACATCTACAACTTCATTAACTTGCTTTAGCGATTAACTTTCTGTAGTCATTGTAGATGCTCATGACAGGTCTTTTTTTTTTCCCCTTTAAAAAAAAAAATCAAACTATCACAACAATGCTCCTATAATAAGTAAAGGAAAAGATCAGATACAGAAATTAAAGTAACTCCAATTGCATCAAATTATCATCCCATCTTAGATTAGAATATAAGAAACAGAATGAAACTTCACTGAAAACAGATCTCTGCAGAATGAGAAACAAACATGGTACTCTGCTGCAAATGCAATTTAATACTTAGAACATTTTATAGACTTTTATAAATAAGACAAAATGTGAACCAAACACTGAAGATTAAACATATTACTCTCATCAAATATTCCAAACCTCACTAATGTAAAAGTATGATTAATAGAGGATACATATTTAATAGGCAATTTAAAACATGCTAATAAAGATAGTGTGTCTTAGGGCTTCCCTGGTGGTGCAGTGGTTGAGAGTCCGCCTGCCGATGAAGGGGACGCGGGTTCGTGCCCCGGTCCAGGAAGATCCCACATGCCGCGGAGCGGCTGGGCCCGTGAGCCATGGCCATTGAGCCTGCGCGTCCGGAGCCTGTGCTCCGCAACGGGAGAGGCCACAACAGTGAGAGGCTCACATACCGCAAAAAAAAAGATAGTGTGTCTTAAAATATTTTCAGTTTAACCAAAGAAGAACTGCTATAAAGGATGGTGCATATTTTCTTATCATGATACTCCACGTTTACTATTTGGGTGAGGGAGGACTCTAAAAAGTATGTGCTATATAGGTAAGCCTTAGCAAGAGAAGGATAGTAAAAAAATAATAATAATTAGGGACTTCCCTGGCAGTCTGGTGGTTAAGACACCATGCTTCCACTGCAGGGAGCGTAGGTTCAATCCCCGGTCGGGGAACTAAGATACCTCATGCTACGTGGAGTGGCAAAAATAATAATAATTTTTTAAAAAAAAACTCTTTCTAAAAATAATATTCATCTTAGGGCTTCCCTGGTGGCGCAGTGGTTTAGAGTCCACTTGCCAATGCAGGGGACACGGGTTTGTGCCCCGGTCCGGGAAGATCCCACATACCGTGGAGCGGCCGGGCCCGTGAGCCATGGCCGCTGAGCCTGCGCGTCCAGAGCCTGTGCTCCGCAACAGGATAGGCCACAACAGTGAGAGGCCCGCATACTGCAAAATAAATAAATAAATAAATAAATAATAATATTCATCTTAGATTGAAGGGCCAAAGATTCAAAATTAGCAGACACATGGCAAGACCAGAAAAGGGAAGGTAAGATAACATTGTCATGCTGAAAAGCTAAATCATTTTAATTTTATTTAAAAGTAAATATTTAAACTAGAATCTAAAATATTTAAATTCTAGGGACTTCCCTGGTGGTCCAGTGGTTAAGACTCTGTGCTTCCACTACAGGGGGCACAGGTTCGATCCCTGGTCGGGGAACTAAGATCCCGTGTGCCGCGTGGCGTGGCAAAAAAAAAGAAAATATTTAAATTCTAAAACAAAGTGAAAAAGCAAAAACATTGTTTTAAACACAAGGAAAAAAAGTTTAAAACACTCCAAAAGACACAAAAACTTTTAAAAATAACTGATTCTCATTTACCAAGTAGCTCACTAGATCCCCCACTAAATAGCATTAACAACAGTTTACTAAACTGAATTACCAAAAAGGTTCTTTTTCAAACAAGTTGACTCACGGTCCTCAAAAACAACAAAAATTACTCTTTTTTAACATGAGAAAAGACGCATACCACTTTTCTTCACAAGACTCCTGATTTTGCTACAGCCACTAATTTCTAATTAGCTCATATCTTTTGAAGATTGGACCAAAAATGAAGAATTTTTAAATAATTTATATTCCAATTCTAAAATTTACCATTTTCTTCTCCTGTTGTTTTTCGTTTATCTTCGGGTGAAACATGGACTAGCTGCAGAATGAGAGGTCTCCGGGTGACAATACCAGTGCCTCTGGGAAGCAGGTCCCTCCCCACTAGGCTTTCTAGCACTGAGCTCTTTCCACTGCTCTGAAAACGGAATACACAAGAGCAAAATGAGTTTCTTAACAGGTTTTTTTGTAACTCAGTAAGACTATGCTATATAATTACTTTAAAAAAAATTATTGCCAAGTCTTTTAAAATGAAAGTTTAAAATGAAGTTTATTATCTATTATATGATCTTTATTTCTTTAAAATAAAAAAGTACAAAAAGAGAAAATATATACCCTAGTGCAAAATCAATTAGTTATGTGGTAACAATATCTATGATTATTTCATGGGATATATAAAAGTTTATAACTCAAAACAAAAGAGAGTGACAATATGAAAGCCCCAATTCCCCATAATTTTCCTACCTTTTCTGATACTCTCAACCATATAATATTAGGTATTTTCAAAACCTATATAATATTGGTATACATAAAATTATGCCCAGAATATGTAGATATTTTACTTTAAATGGGATAGTAGTACTATGTGTATTTTTCTCTAACCCACTTTTATTTTTAATATAACAATCAGGGATATCATTCCATATCAATATATTTACTTCTGTGCTTAATAGTTAAATAGTATTCTGTATGTAAAACCAAACCCCAACTGATGGACATTTAAATGGTCTTTACCACTATTAACAATGCTGCAATAAACATACTTTGTACATATAACCTTACTCACTTATCCTATTACCTCATTAGATTTACTTAGTTCATTAAATGAAATTGCTGTGATTAAAGAGCATACAGATTTTATGCATTCAGATACTACCAGACTGCACACTACAAGATGGGGGGCACCAAGCTATGCTTTATGTTCAATCTGCTGCATCCCCATCAGCATTGGGCATTACCACTTTTTTGAGTCTTTGCTACTTTTTTTTGATAGATAAACACTGACAGTTCATTTAAATTTGCATTTCTTTATTATTCAGCCTAGTATCACTTTGTTTAAGGGCCTTTTGTATTTCTCCTTCAGTGATTTGCTTGTTCAAATGCTGGTGTATTATGTGTCTTATTAGTTTATAAAGATCTTTATCCATATAAGTATTTATTTTTTGTTGTTTTGAATATTTTCCCCCAACTTTTTATTTTGAAAATTTCAAAGCCACAAGAGTTGCAAGAATATTAACAGTGAATACCCATATACTGCAACAAAAGTACCATATACCTTAACTAATTATTAGTATTTTGACACATTTGCTTTATGTCTCTTCTTACACACACACATCTTTTCTTTTGCTGTCCCTTTTGAGAGCAGGTTAATATGTCATGACATTTCATCCCTAAATATAGTGGCATATCTCTAAGAATAAGGGCATTCTACTATATAACCACACTACAATGATCACAGTGAGGAAATTTAACATAGACACAATACTAATAAACAGTACATAATCAAATAATATATAAACTTGTCTCTATTATGCATTTTTATATTATACATAAATGTTTACAAATTTTCTATTTTTTCAACTTTGTAATTCATATTTTTCTGTAACAGAATGTTTTCCTTACTGTATTTTTTCTTAGTCAAAACTAGTACATCTTCTAATTTCATACTTCTACAAAAGCAAACACCCTAAACTCATCTACTGTATCAGAAAGGATCTACAAGAAACAGATGGCCCATTCAAGTTAGAATAATTTAAGGAAAGTTTATTTACAAGTGGACTATTTACAAAGTTTTGGAAGAGGGGGATCACAAGGGATAGTGCAATAACGTGGGCTGGTAATGACAGAGCAGCTCTTATCACTCACAAGCTCCAAAAGATGGATGAGAACTTTTAGAGAGCCAGCCAAAGGCACCTACACATAGGAAGTAAGCCAGGGGAATAAATACCCAGACTTTAGTCTCCTCCTTTCTCTAAGTCCTGCCAAGGCTCCCCATTTCCAAACCCAATAGGCAGAGGACATTCCTATTGTCCAGAAAGGTCCCCTATGATGGAGAAAACTAATGTTGAGTGGATAAGGAGTGTCAAATTTAAGATTATGTGGCACATCCGGTTTTGCTACGTTTTGGAGTCCAGGTTTGCCGCTCTCATAAGTAAAATGGGTGCTTCCCCCATTTCTTTTCTGTATTCTAAAATAATTTAAACAACACGCAATGGGGACCTTCAAGATGGCAGAGGAGTAAGACATGGAGATCAGCTTCTGCCCCACAGATACATCAAAAATACATCTACAGGGACTTCCCTGGTGGCACAGTGGCTGAGAGTCTGCCTGCCGATGCAGGGGACACGGGTTCGTGCCCCAGTCTGGGAGGATCCCACATGCCGTGGAGCGGCTAGGCCCATGAGCTGTGGCCGCTGGGCCTGTGCGTCCAGAGCCTGTGCTCCTCAACGGGAGAGGCCACAGCAGTGACAGGCCCGCGTATCGCATAAAAAAAATAATAATAATACATCTACAGGGCTTCCCTGGTGGTGCAGTGGTTGAGAGTCCACCTGCCGATTCAGGGGACACGGGTTCCTTCCCTGGTCCGGGAAGATCCCATATGCCGCGGAGCAGCTGGGCCCGTGAGCCATGGCCACTGAGCCTGCACATCCGGAGCCTGTGCTCCGCAACGGGAGAGGCCACAACAGTGAGAGGCCCGCATACCACAAAAAAAAAAAAAAAATACATCTACATGTGGAACAACTCCTACAGAACACCTACTGAACACTGGCAGAGGACCTCAGACTTCCCAAAAGGCAAGAAAATCTCCACGTACCTGGCCATGTGGCTGACAGGGTCTTGGTGCTCCAGCCTAGTGTCAGGCCTGAGCCTCCGAAGTGGGAGACCGAGTTCAGGACATTGGACCAACAGAGACCACCCAGCCCCGTGCAATATCAATCTGTGAGAGCTCTCCCAGAGATCTCTGTCTCAACACAAAGACCCAGCTCCACCCAAAGGCCAGCAAGCTCCAATGCTGGACGCCCCATGACGAACAACTACCAAGACAAGAACACAACCCCACCCATTAGCACAGAGGCTGCCTAATATCATACTAAGTTCACAGACACCCCAAAACACATCACCAGACACGGCCCTGCCCAGCAGAAAGACAAGATCCAGCCCCACCCACCAGAACACAGGCACCAGTCCCCTCCACCAGAAAGCCTAAACAAGCCACTAAACCAACCTCACCCAAAGAAGGCAGACACCAAAAACAACAGGAACTATGAACCTGCAGCCTGCGATAAGGAGACCACAAGCACAGTAAGCTAAGCAAAATGAGAAGACAAAGAAACACAGAGCAGATTAAGGAGCAAGGTAAAAACCCAGCAGACCAAACAAAGGAAGAGGAAATAGGCACTATACCTAAAAAAGAATTCAGAGAATAATGGTAAAGATATCCAAAATCTTGGAAATAGAATGGAAAAAATAGAAGAAACTTTTAACAAGGACCTAGAAGAACTAAAGAGCAAACAAACAATGATGAACAACACAATAAATGGAATTGAAAATTCTCTAGAAGGAATCAATAGCAGAATAACTGAGGCAGAAGAACAGATAAGTGACCAGGAAAATAAAATAGTGGAAATAACTACCGCAGAGCAGAATAAAGAAAAAAGAATGAAAAGAATCAAGGACAGTCTCAGCGACCTCTGGGACAACATTAAATGCACCAACATTCAAATTATAGGGGTCCCAGAAGAAGAAGAGAAAAAGAAAGGGTCTGAGAAAATATCTGAAGGATTTTAATTGAAAACTTCCCTAACATGGGAAAGGAAATAGTCAATCAAGTTTAGGAGGCACAGAGAGTTCCATACAGGATAAATCCCAGGAGAAACACACCAAGACACATATTAATCAAACTATCAAAAATTAGGTACAAAGAAAAAATATTAAAACCAGCAAGGGCAAAGCAAAAAATAACATACAAGGGAATCCCCATAAGGTTAACAGCTGATCTTTCAGCAGATACTCTGCAAGCCAGAAGGGAGTGGCAGGACATATTTAAAGCGATGAAAGGGAAAAACCTACAACCAAGATTACTCTACACAGCAAGGATCTCATTCAGATTCCACGGAGAAATTAAAAACCTTACAGACAAGCAAAATTTAAGAGAATTCAGCACCACCAAACCAGCTTTACAACAAATGCTAAAGGAACTTCTCTAGGCAGGAAACACAAGAAAAGGAAAAGACCTACAATTACAAACCCAAAACAATTAAGAAAATGGTAATAGGAACATACATATCGATAATTACCTTTAATGTAAACGGATTAAATGTTCCAACCCAAAGACATAGACTGGCTGAATAGATACAAAAACAAGACCTGTATATATGCTGTCTACAAGAGACCCACTTCAGACCTAGAGACATATACAGACTGAAAGTGAGGGAATGGAAAAAGATATTTCATGCAAATGGAAATCAGAAGAAAGCTGGAGTTGCAATTCTCATATCAGACAAAATGCACTTTAAAATAAAGACTATTACAAGACACAAAGAAGGACACTACATAATGATCAAGGGATCAATCCAAGAAGAAGATATAACAATTGTAAATATTTATGCACCCAACATAGGAGCACCTCGATACATAAGGCAAATGCTAACAGCCACAAAACGGGAAATAGACAGTAACACAATCATAGTAGGGGACTTTAACACTTCACTTTCACCAATGGACAGATCAACCAAAATGAAAACAAATAAGGAAACACAAGCTTTAAATTACACATTAAACAAGATGGACTTAATTGATATTTATAGGACATTCCATCCAAAAATAACAGAATACACTTTCTTCTCAAGTGCTCATGGAACATTCTCCAGACTAGATCATATGTTGGGTCACAAATCAAGCCTTGGTAAATTTAAGAAAAATGAAATCGTATCAAGTGTCTTTTCCAACAACAACGCTTTGAGACTAGATATCAATTACAGGAAAAAAACTTAAAAAAAAAAACAAACACACGGAGGCTAAACAATACACTACTTAATAACCAAGAGAGCACTGAAGAAATAAAGAGGAAATCAAAAAATACCTAGAAACAAATGACAATGAAAACATCATGACCCAAAACCTATGGGATGCAGCAAAAGCAGTTCTAAGAGGGAAGTTTATAGCAATACAATCCTACCTCAAGAAACAAGAAAAATCTCAAATAAACCACCTAATCTTACACCTAAAGCAATTAGAGAAAGAACAAAAAAAAACCCCAAAGTTAGCAAAAGGAAAGAAATCATAAAGATTAGATCAGAAATAAATCAAAAAGAGATGAAGGAAATAATAGCAAAGATCAATAAAACTAAAAGCTGGTTCTTTGAGAAGATAAACTAAATTGATCAACCATTAGCCAGACTCATCAAGAAGAAAAGGGAGAAGACTCAAATCAACAGAATTAGAAATGAAAATGGAGAAGCAACAACAGACACTACAGAAATACAAAGGATCATGAGAGATTACTACAAGCAACTATATGCCAATAAAATGGACAACCTGGAAGAAATGGATAAATTCTTAGAAAAGCACAACCTTCAAAAAAAAAAAAAGCAAAGCACAACCTTCCGAGACTGAACCAGGAAGAAATAGAAAATATAAACAGACCAATCACAAGCACTGAAATTGAAACTGTGATTCAAAATCTTCCAACAAACAAAAGCCCAGGACCTGATGGCTTCACAGGTGAATTCTATCAAACATTTCGAGAAGAACTAACATCTATCCTTCTCAAACTCTTCCAAAAAATTGCAGAGGAAGGAACACTCCCAAACTCTTTCTACGAGGCCACCATCACCCTGATACCAAAACCAGACAAAGATGTCACAATAAAAGAACAGTACAGGCCAATATCACTGATGAACATGTAGGCAAACATCCTCAACAAAACACCAGCAAACAGAATCCAACAGCACATTTAAAGAATCACACACCATGATCAAATGGGGTTTACCCCAGGAATGCAAGGATTCTTCAATATATGCAAATCAATCAATGCAATACACCATATTAACAAATTGAAGGATAAAAACCATATGATCATCTCAATAGATGCAGAAAAAGCTTTCAAAAAAATTCAACACCCATTTATGATACTCTCCAGAAAGTAGTCATAGAGGGAACCTACCTCAATATAATAAAGGCCATATATGACAAACCCACAGCCAACATCATCCTCAATGGTGAAAAACTGAAACTATTTCCTATAAGATCAGGAACAAGACACAGTTGCCCACTCTCACCACTATTATTCAACATACTTTTGGAAGTTTTAGCCACAGCAATCAGAGAAGAAAAAGAAATAAAAGGAATCCAAGATTGAGTTATTTGTAGTGAGGTAGATGGACTAAGAGTGAAGTAAGTCAGAAGGAGAAAAACAAGTACCATATGCTAACACATATATATATGGAGTCTAGAAAAAAAAAATGGTTCTGAAGAACCTAGGGTCAGGGCAGGAATAAAGACACAGACATAGAGAATGGACTTGAGGGCACAGGGAGGGGGAAGGGTATGCTGGATCGAAGTGAGAGAGTGGCACTGACGTAGCTAGTGGGAAGCAGCTGCATAGCACAGGGAGATCAGCTCCGTGCTTTGTGACCTCCTAGAGGGGTGGGATAGGGAGGGTGGGAGGGAGACACAAGAGGGAGGAGATATGGGGTATATGTATATGTATAGCTGATTCACTTAGTTATAAAGCAGAAACTAACACACCATTGTAAAGCAATTATACTCCAATAAAGGTGTTAAAAAATAAAAATAAAAAAGAGACCTGTACCACAATGTTCATTACAACACTATTTACAATAGCCAGGACATGGAAGCAACTTAAGTGTCCATTGACAGATGAAGGGATAAAGAAGATGTGGCACATATATACAATGGAATATTACTCAACCATAAAAAGAAATGAAATTGAGTTATTTGTAGTGAGGTGGATGGACCTAGAGTCTGTCATACAGAGTGAAGTAAGTCAGAAAGAGAAAAATACTGTATGCTAAAACACATATATGGAATCTAAAAAAAAAAGGGTTCTGATGAACCTGGGGCAAGACAGGAATAAAGATGCAGACGTAGAGAATGGACTTGAGGACACAGGGATGGGGAGGGGTAAGCTAGGTGCTTTGTGACCACCTAGAGGGGTGGGATAGGGAGAGTGGGAGGGAGACGCAAGAGGGCGGAGATATGGGGATATATGTATACATATAGCTGATTCACTGTTATACAGCAGAAACTAACATACCATTGTAAAGCAATTATACTCCAATAAAGATGTTAAAAAAAAACACGGAAATTTCCTGTTCTTTATGTGTTTGATTAAAAATCTATCCAGAAAAGTCAAGTAATTCTCATGGATTTTCAAATTTATAAGCATAAATACTTATAATATTCTTAGAAATTGTTCACTTTTATTTCTAGTATTTATCTTTTTTCCCCCATTTAAAAAAAATTTTTTTTAATTGGGGTATAGTTGCTTTACAATGTTGTGCAAGCTCCTGCTGCACAGCAAAGTGAACCAGCCATATGTATACACATGTCCCCTCCTTTTTGGATTTCCTTCCCATTTAGGTCACCACAGAGCACTGAGTAGAGTTCCCCATGCTATACAGCAGGTCCTTATTAGTTATTTTATACCTAGGCGTATATATATGTCAATTCCAATCTCCCAAGTCATCCCACCCACCCACCCCTTTTCCCCCTGGTGTCCACACGTTTGTTCTCTACATCTATGTCTCTATTTTGGCTTTGCAAATAGGTTCATCTTCACCATTTTTTTGTTTGTTTGTTTTTGTTTTTGTTTTTCCTGTACGCAGGCCTCTCACTGTTGTGGCCTCTCCTGTTGTGGAGCACAGGCTCCGGAAGCGCAGGCTCAGCAGCCATGGCTCACGGGCCCAGCCGCTCCGCGGCGTGTGGGATCTTCCCGGACCGGGGCACGAACCCGTGTCCCCTGCATCAGCAGGCAGACTCTCAACCACTGCGCCACCAGGGAAGCCCCATCTTCACCATTTTTATAGATTCCACATATATGCATTAATATATGATATTTGTTTTTCTCTTTCTGGCTTACTTCAATCTATATGACAGTCTCTAGGTCCTCTAATATTTTATCTTTATGTTCTTTTTTCTGACCAGATTTCCCAATTGACTATTATATTGATTTTATTGGTCAAATCTGTATTTTATTGATTTCATTTTGTAATTATTTATTTTTAATACTGTTAATTTCTTCTTGCTGGATTTGTTTTCTGGGGAAGAGGGTTATTTGGCCCATCCATCCTACACACACACATACATCTCTCAGTATGAGTCATCTCTATCTTCTTTCTTCTATACTGAGAATCTTGGTTCTCAAGGACAAAGTTTGTGGCCAAATTAAAAGAAAACACTCATTTGCTTTTTATTTCACATTACACACAGTCTCCAAATCATAATACCAATACTACTACCACCAATATGATTACTGAAAATAGTTTTTTAAATATTTTGCACATGATTCCTCTATTCTCCTTCTCATCTGTTTACAGACTGTACTTCCTCCTTTTTTTAACCCCACTAAGTCTTGGTTCTACAAGTATATGTATAGTACTGTCAGTCCTTATATTAATGTCTCTCTAGTCATTTTGATTCTCTTCCTGAAGATTCCTCAGGAAGAGCCAATGGGAACAATATTCTTCAGTTCTAGCACACTGATAACAGTTTGTGACTTTTGTACTTGAAAAACAGTTTGGTTATATGTAAAATATTGGGCTCGTGCTTTCTTGAGTATCTTAAATATGGAATTCCATAATAAATTGTGTCTTTTCTCATAAATTCTCTCATAATAAGAACAGATCTTCTCTCATAAATTTTTACTGTTGAAAAATATAATAATCTGATTTTCCTTCCCTGATTTTGCTTAGAAGCCTGAAGAATTTTTATTTTTCCTTTAAAGTTCAATAATTTTACTAGACTGTGTCTTAGTGTTGGTCTTGCTGTGTCAATGTTCTCAGGCATGTGCTGAGCTCTTTCAAAATGGAGTTCCAAGTCTGTTTTTAATTCAGTTAAATTGTAAGTTTTCGTATCTGTTCTGCTCCCTTGCCATCATTTTTTTCTTCTTTGGGGATTCCTATTATACATATGTTGGATCTTCCTTGCCTGTTTTCAATATGTCAATTTCTATCAAATTCTTTTTACAGCTCCTTTTTATCCCATCTTTAAAAATGTCTTCCTCCTTTTCAACATCTTTCTCTTTCAAAGGTATTATCTGTTATGTTTATATGCCCTGGTGTTTTTCTTCTAATTTGTCATTTCTAAAATAAATTTTCTTTCAATTCTAATATTTCACAAAGTTCTACCACCTAGCATTTAAAAAAATTTTTTCTTATGCAAACTTTGTTTTTTGAAATGCCTTATTCTGATTATAATGTCTTTTGCCTTGCCTTTTGTCTTAATATCTAATGGTTTTCATCTGTTTTGTGGACGTCTTTCTGGTGTGCTTTCATTGTCTATAGGAATGCTATTTAGAGTCCCATTTTTCTTCAGATACTTTGTAAACTTTTGACAACAATCATTTCATATTGCTGATATTTAAATGAAGTTCATTTTCCTGAAGTTTCAGAAGGAGTTTTGGCCTAGAATAGCTATTCTAACTTCACTCTAAAACTCCCTCTTGTTTTTGTACAGTGTTTGGAAATAAAGTTCTTTGTTTTCTGAGATATCTTGATTCTGTTCCTCTCTACCACTTTTATCTGGACCTTCTCTTTTCTTTGTATTCTTCAGGGGATGTTTAATTGTAATGTCAATTCCTTCTCATGTGCAGATTGGTCCTGGAAGGTAGCTTTGGTTGGTTTTAGAAGTTTCAAGGTCCTCCAGTCCCTTAAGGGTTTACAAAAGACCTCTTTCACTCACCCATTATCAGTGTGTGCAAAACTCCTCCTAGTTTCAGCTGGTATTCGTAAACTGGCCCTCCAGGCTTTCCAGTGATTGCCTTTTGGCTATTTTTCAATTCTCACATTCATTTGAAGTTCCATTGCTTCCTTAGTCTTCTTTCATACACAATAATACACAGGTCTTGGAGCTGTTAGTGGTCTATCCCCAAACTACTGGTGTTTGAGTGTTTGTAGAGAGAAACATGCTCAACTAATTTTCTTCTAAATGTTCTTCATGGATTTTGAGTTTTCCTATTTTATTTGTTCTGTTTTTATGGGAAAGTCATACAAGGATTAGGAAACTATTCTACCACTGCTGTCATCTTCCCAGAATCCCCAACAAAGAAATTTAACCCACTCAGACTAATGTTTAGCTTTATGTAAGTTTTTTAATATTATTCAGTCATAAAAAGGAATAAAGTACTGATACATGCTATAATATGGAACATTATACTATGTGAAAGAAGTCAGTCACAAAATACCACATATTATTTGATTCTGTTTACATGAAATGTCCAGAAGAAGCAAGAAAGTAGATTAAGTGGCTGCCTAACATTGGGGGCAGAGGAGAGTAGGGAGTGACTGCTAATGGATACAAGCTTTCCTTTGGGGATGATACAATATATAATTAGATCATGGTGATGGTTGCACAACTCTATGGACATGGTAAAAACCAGTTAACTATACATTTCACAAATTCCAGAACAATTATAAACAACTGTTAAAAATCATGACTTTATACATTAGAGAACATAAGAATATTTTCATGACTTTGAGATAGAAAGTACAAACTAGAGAAGAAAAGATTGTTAATTCAACTACTGCAAAATTAAAATTTATTTTACTCATACAAAATAATTGGGGGAAAATATTTCTTTTTTAAAAATATTTATTTATTTATTTTTTGGCTGCGTTGGGTCTTCCTTGCTGTGCATGGGCTTTCTCTCTAGTTGCAGTGAGCAGGGGCTACTCTGTTGTGGTGCACGGGCTTCTCATTGCAGTGGCTTCTCTAGAGCACGGGCTCTAGAGTGTGCAGGCTTCAGTAGATGTGGCACGTGGGCTCAGTAGTTGTGGCTCGTGGGCTCTAGAGCGCAGGCTCAGTAGTTGTGGTGCACGGGCTTAGTTGCTCTGCAGCATGTGGGATCTTCCCAGACCAGGGTTCGAACCCGTGTCGCCTGCATTGGCAGGTGGATTCCCAACCACTGCACCACCAGGGAAGCCCCAATAATTGGGGGAAAATATTTCTGACTCATGTAACTGACAAAGAATTAGCAACCAAAATGTAAAAGTGACTCTTACAAACCATTAAGAAAAAGATGAATACTATAATAGAAAATCATGTGCAGAGATATGAACAGAAACTCACAACAGAACCACAAAGAGCCAAGAAATAAGTTGCTCCAACTTATTAGTAATCGGGGAACTGCAATAAAAAGGACAATGAAATACCATAAATTTAAAATGTGACAATACAAAGTATAGGTATAAACAAATAAACAAACTCCACTCTGTACATGGGAATGTAAATGGTTACAAACATTCTGAGGAGCAAGTAAGAATATCAAGTAAAAATGAAAATACATATACCCTACAGTCTAGTAATTCCACTACTTGATACTTTAGAGAAATTCTCAAACGTGTACAATGAAGCATTCATAGGAATGTTTCCAGCACTGTTGTTTACTAAAACTGCTATAGCAAACAAGGGCAAACACTCAAATATTCAAGGAGAGGAGAAATTTTGATATATTCATATACTAGATTACAGCAGTATAAGTGAGCAAACTAGGAATATATATGTGTATGTATGGATAAATCTCACATGTATGATTGTGTAAAAATAACACTGAAGAGGAATATGTACTATTTGACGTCACTTACTTCAGGTAAGTGTAAAACATGTAAAACAATATATACTACTTATGTTATCTACATATGTACTATATGTAAAATGAAATGCATAGGCGTGATAAACACTAAATTCAGGAAATTGGTTATGTCTCTGTGGGAAGAAGGAAAATTCATCTAGATAGTTAATATTTTTTTTCTTAAACTGGGAAGTAGATACAATGGTGTCCTAATATTATCCTTTGTACCTTTTCGATGTTTTCAATATTTCAAAATAATTTTTAATGCCTCAAATGTGGTACGGGATTTCATATTGATGAGGTAATTAAAGAAGCTCCATTTCCACCACCCTCCCATACCCTAAGCAGACACCTGGTATAGCCACACACAGCTTGGATATAGGTTACGGACCAGTCCCTTTGTCCACCCTGGCCTTCTGTACAAGTGATTTATACTAGCTTAGGTGTCCAACTCTGCTAGAAAGTTCCAAGTACTATATTCAAGCTACAACAGAGATCTGGAAGCAATTCAGGTAATATTTCAATTTTATTTCACAATATCTTGGATGGGAAATGAAGGAATTTTTTAAAAAATTTTTTTCTGTTCTCTCTTGTTCAGTATGTTTCACTGCATTTAAATAATGGTTATAGTATAGATGAATACAGAATTTTATAATCACAATGAATCCCTCTGAGAACTCTAAATTTTAAATATTTCTCCATGGCATCTAACATTTGCTGTTGCAGATTGAAAGTCTGATGCCAGTCTGATTCTCTTTCCCTTTTAGGAAATCTTTTATTCCTCCTTCCTTCTATTTTGACACTTGGAGAATTCCGGGGTTTTGTAAAAGTTTGGATTTCAGAAATTTACCCAGGGTATGTCAATCCTTTCAATATTTGTGCCCAGCAATTGAAATCTGAAGATGTGGGGGACTTTGGCTCACTGTTTGATTATTCTTTGTCCATCCAAGTGTTCTTTCTCAATCAACTATGAAAGGATTTTGGCTCTCTTAGCTCTCACCATCAAGTCTCTCATCTCTAATAAATTTCATAACATACGGTTTTGATTTGTCTTTTAATAGAATTCCTCAAGTTGTTTTTCTATTTCATAAATTAGGTTTTCAACAATGTTAGTGTGACTGTTGTTCCCCATCACCCCCATCCGCTATGCCGTTTTGTTCTTTCTTCTTAAATATGACAATACAAAGTATAGGTATAAACAAAAAATACTTTTTAAATTTCTCTCCTAAATCCTGTATTAACCTCATTTTGTTACTGTGATTATCTACCTTAGTCTCCTTTATGGCTACTAATTTTCAGTTAGTTGTACGTTTTTATGTATCTACATATAGGTTTTTTTTGAAGACGTGTTATTGTGTACTGAACTGCGTCTCTCCAAAACTCATATGTTGAAGCTCTAACCCCCTTAAAAGGTGTACCTCATACCCCAATATGTGACCATATTTGGATACAACCTTCAAATAGGTGATTAAGTTAAAACAAGGTGATTAGGGTGGGCCCTAATCCAATCTGACTGGTGTCCTTACTAAAAAAGAAAATTTGGGGACAACAGAGAGACATTAGGGATGTGACACACAGATGAAAGAGCATGTAAGGACACAGAGAGAAGGCAGCCATCTGCAAGCCAAGGAGAGAGGCCTCAAAAGAAATCAAACCTTCCTACATCTTGATATTGGACTTCTAGTCTCCAGAACTGTAAGGAAATAAATTTCTGTTGCTTCTGTGCACATGTTGTTTATGTGCCACCCAGTCTTGTGTGGTATTTTGTTATGGCAGCCCTAGTAAACTAACAAACATGGGTTACAAACTCAACTGCCCCCACAAACAAAGCAGATAACCTGAATGGGTAAATCAACTCAGACTTCAGTCAAAATGACATCAGATTGTATTCTTCTGACATTCTGTTTGCGTATTAAAAATATAAGATCTCACATCTCACAAAATAAAAGACTGTCTCTCAGGAATAGTAAAAATATAAGAACATTTCCCAGGTAGTCTTTAACTTTCCCCTTTTTATAGAAACATGAAAACATGTTAACATTTCATTGCTGTCTTCAAACTATAAAAAAGAGCAACACATATATTATGATAAGGAAGGAAGGCTAACTAAATACAGCCTGACCCATCTAAAGCAGGCATTTTTCAAATCCATTGTAAATGTGGGTGTAGTGTTATCAGATTTTCTGATTTTTTTAAAGGAAAAACCAGAAACCTGGCCCTTTCCATTAAATCCACCAATTTTTATACACTGGCAACTCTTTTTTTTTTAAAACATATTGTGTGTATCAGTTCCAGTTCAAGATGGCAACATAGGAGGATCCTGAACTCACCTCCTACCATGGACACACAGAATTTACAGCTAGAAATGGAACAATTCCCTCTGAAAGAAACTAAAAAATTAGCTGAGCAACTCCTACATATCAGGCAAATGACAAAAACCCATATCGAAACAGGCTGGAGACACAATCTCACCATAAACCTCACCCCAAATGTAGTGACCCACAATTACGAGGGAACTCACAACACCTACAAGACTTGGAGAGGTGGTTGTTTATTCTAATGCATACAAACCAACACAGAGAGTCAAGGAAAATAAAGAAACAGAGGAATCCATTCCAAACAAAAGAACAAGGTAAAACTTCAGGAAAAAACCTTAATGAAATGGAGATAATATATCTGATAAAGTTCAAATTAACAGTCATAAAAATGCTAAACAAGCTCAAAAAAATGAGTGACCAAAGAGAGACTTTCAACAGAAAGAAAATACAAGAAAGTACCAAACAGAGGTTCAACAGCAGACTACATGAAGCAAAGGATCAGTGAACTTGAAGAGAGGGCACTGGAACTCATCTAATCAGCAGTAAAAAGACAGTTCAAGGGACTTATAGGACAACATCAAGTGGACCAACATTCACATTACAGGAGTTTCAGAAGAAGAAAAAGAGAAAGGGGTAGAAAACTTATTTGAAGAAATAACAGCTAAAAATGTCCCTAACCCAGGGAAAATAACATTCAGATCCAGGAAGTTCAGAGAGTTCCAAAAAAGATGAACCCAAAGAGACCCACACCATTTATAATTAAAATGTCAAAAGTTAAAGACAAGGAGAGAACTTTAAAAGCAACAGCAGAAAAACAACTTGTTATGTATAAGGAAAATCCCCCCTAAAATCATCAGCAATCAGCAGATTTTTGGATAGAAACCTTGCAGTCCAGAAGGGAATGAGTGGCATGACATATTCAAAGTGCTGAAAGAAAAAAAACTGCCAACCAAGAAATCTCTACCCAGAAAAGTTTTCCTTCACTATGGAAGGAGACATAAGAGTTTTCCAGACAAGCAAAAGCTGAAGGAGTTCATCACCACTAGACTGGCCTTACAGGAAATGTTAAAGGGATTCCTTTAAGCTGAAACGAAAGAGAGCTAATTAGTAACAGGGAAACATTAAACTATAAATTTCACTAGTAAAGATAAATATGTAGGGCTTCTCTGGTGGCGCAGTGGTTAAGAATCTGCCTGCCAACGCAGGGGACACAGGTTTGAGCCCTGGTCTGGGAAGATCCCACATGCCGTGGAGAAACTGGGCCCGTGAGCCACAATTACTGAGCCTGCACGTCTGGAGCCTGTGCTCCTCAACAAGAGAGGCCGCGATAGTGAGAGGCCCGCGCACCGCGATGAAGAGTGGCCCCCACTTGCCACAACTAGAGAAAGCCCTCGCATAAAAACAAAGACCCAATAAAGCCAAAAGTAAATAAATAAATAAATACATAAATAAGATAAATATTTAGTAAAATTCAGGATAATATAACATAAAGATGGTAGGTTAATCACTTATAAATCTAGTATGAAGAGTAAAAGACAAAAGTAGTCAAAATAATTATAACTGCAGTACTTATTAATAGATGCATAAGATTAGAAAGATGTAAAAAAAAAGATTAGAAAGATGTAAGTTATAACATCAAAAACAAAATGTGCAAGGTAGGGGAGTAAAATGTAGAGCTTTAGAATGCACTGTACTGATGTTATCAACTTAAAATAGACTGTTATAAATAAAGGCTGGTTTAAGTAAGCCTCATGGTAACCACAAACCAAAAACCTATAGTAGAAATGTAAAAGATAAAGAAAAGGAATCTAAAAATATCACTACAGAAAATCATCAAATCACAAAGAAAAAGAATGAGAAGAAAAAAACAAAGGAATTACAAAACAGCCAGAAAAAAATTAACGAAGTGGCAATAAGCATTTACATACCTATCAAAAATTACTGCAACTGTAAATGGGCTAAATTCTCTAAATAAAAGATACAGAGTACCCTGAAAGGATTAAAAAAAAAAAATACAAGAGCCATCTCTACACAGCCTACAAGAGACTCACTTCAGATGTAAGGAAACACACACACTGAAAGTGAAAGGATGGAAAAAGATATTCCCATTCAAATGGAAACCAAAGAAACCTGGGGTGGCCATACTTACATCAGACAAAATAGACTTTAAAACAAAGACTCCATTAAGAGAAAAAAAGGAATTATGTAATGAAAAAGGGGTCAATCTAACAAGAGGATATAACATTTGCAAATATTTGTGCACGCAATATAGGAGCACAAAATATATAAAGCAAATATTAATAGGCATGTAAGGAAAAGTACACAGCAATACAATAAGAGTAGGGGATCTTCATAGATCATACAGATAGAAAATCAATCAACATTGGCCTTAAATGACATGTTAGACCAGATGGACTTTACATATACAGAACATTCCACCCAAAAGCAACAGAGTACTCATTCTTCTCAAGCACAAATGGAACATTCTTCAGGATACATCACACGTTAGGCCACAGGACAAGGCTTAATAAATTTAAGAAGACTGAAATCGTATAAAGCACCTTTTCCAACCATCATGGTATGAAATTAGAAATCAATCATAAGAAGAAAACTGGAAAATTCACGGGACTAAACAATATGCTACTGAACAACCAATGGATGAAAGAAGTCAAAACAGAAATCAAAAAATATCTTGAGACAAATAAAAATAGAAAAACTACATACCAGAACTTATGGAATGCAGCAAAAGTAGTTTTTAGAGGGAAGTTCACAGCAATAAATGTCTACATGTAGAAACAAGAAAGATCTCAAATAAAGAAACTAACTTTAGGTCTTCCCTGGTGGCACAGTGGTTGGGAATCTGCCTGCCAATGCAGGGGACACAGGTTCGTGCCCCAGTCCAGGAGGATCCCGTGTGCTGCAGAGCGGCTGGGCCCATGAGTCATGGCCGCTGAGCCTGCGCGTCCAAAGCCTGTGCTCTGCAGCAGGAGAGGCCACAGCAGTGAGAGGCCTGCGTACCGCAAAAAAAAAAAAAAGAAAAGAAAAAGAAACTAACTTTACACCTCCAGGAACTATTAAAAAACAAACAAAGCAAGCCCAAAGTTAGTAGTAAAGGAAGGATATATCAAAGATCAGATCAGATAATAATGAGATAGAGACTTAAAAAAAAAAAAACAATTAGAAAAGATCACTGAAACTAAGAGCTGGTTCTTTTTTTTTTCCCGGTATGTGGGCCTCTCACTGTTGTGGCCTCTCCCATTGCTCCAGACGCGCAGGCTCAGCGGCCATGGCTCACTGGCCCAGTCCCTCTGCGGCACGTGGGATCCTCCCAGACCGGGGCACAAACTCGTGTCCCCTGCATCGGCAGGCGGACTCTCAACCACTGCACCACCAGGGAAGCCCAAGAGCTGGTTCTTTAAAATGATAACATGGACATACATTTAGCTAGACTCACCAAGGAAAACAGAGGACTCAAATAAGTAAAATGAGAAATGAAAGAGAGATCACAATGGATACCACAAAAATAGAAAAGATCATGAGAAACTAGCATGAAAAATTATACACCAAAAAGTTGGACAAAATAGACAAATTCCTATCATACAACCTACCAAGGCTGATTCATGAAGAAAAAGAAAATCTAAACATACCAATTACTGGCAAGGAGACTGAATCAGTAATTAAAACCACCCAACAAACAAAAGTCTAGGAGCAGACAACTTCACCAGTGAATCCAAACACTCAAAGAAGAATTAACACCACTCCTTCCCAAACTCTTCCAAAAAAGAAAAGGAGGGAACAATTCCAAACTCATTTTACAAGGCCAGCATTACCCTGATATCAAAACCAGACAAGGACACTACAAGAAAAGAAAATTACAGGCCGATATCCCTCACGAACATAGATGCAAAAATTCTCAACAAAATTATAGCAAACTGAATTCAACAATACATTAAAAGGATCACACACCATGATCGAGTGGGATTTATTCCAGGGATGCAAGGATAACTCAACATCTGCAAATGAATGTCATATACCACATTAACAAAATGAAGGGGACTTCCCTGGTGGTGCAGTGAAGAATCCACCTGCCAATGCAGGGGACACAGGTTCGATCCCTTGTCCGGGAAGATACCACATGCCATGGAGCAACTAAGCCTGTGCACCACAACTACTGAGCCTGTGCTCTAGAGCCCGTGAGCCACAACTACTGAGCCCACATGCCACAACAACTGAAGCCCGTGTGCCTAGAGACTGTGCTCGTCAACAAGAAAAGCCACTGCAATGAGAAGCCCATGTACCTCAATAAAGAGTAGCCCCCACTCGCCTCAACTAGAGAAAGCCCACATGCAGCAGTGAAGACCCAACACAGCCAAAAAAAACAAACAAGCAAAATGAAGGATAAAAATCAGATGATTGGGCTTCCCTGGTGGCGCAGTGGTTGAGAGTCCACCTGCCAATTCAGGGGACACAGGTTTGTGCCCCGGTGCAGGAAGATCCCACATGCTGTAGAGCAGCTGGGCCCGTGAGTCATGGCCACTGAGCCTGCACATCCGGAGCCTGTGCTCCGCAACGGGAGAGGCCGCAACAGTGAGAGGCCCGCGTACCGCAAAAAAAAAAAAAAAAAAAAAATCAGATGATTATCTTAATAGATGCAGGAAATTCATTTGACAAAATTCAACATCCATTCATGATTTAAAAAAAAACTCTCAACAAAGTGAGTAAAAGAGGGAACATACCTCAACATGATAAAGGCCACATATGACAAGCCCACAACTACTCAATGGTGAAAAGCTGAAAGCTTTTCCTCTAAGATTAGAAAAAAACAAGGGCACCCACTCCTGCCACTTCTATTCAACATAATATTGGAAGTTCTAGCCAGAGCATTAGGTAAGAAAAAGAAAAGGCATCTAAGTCAGAAAGGAAAAGTAAAACTGCTACTTTTGTCGATGACATGATATTATATGTAGAAAACCCTAAAGACTCCACAAAATGTTAGAACTAATCAACGAATTTAGTAAAGTTGTAGGATAGAAAATCAATATGCAAAAGTAGGTTGTGTTTCTATACTGTAATAACAAACTATCAGAAAGAGAAATTAAGAAAATGATCCCATTTAGATTGCATCAAAAGAATAAAATACCTAAGAATAAATTTAACCAAGAAGGTTAACCAAGACCTGTACACTGACAACTATAGAATACTAATGAAAGAAATTGAAGACACAAATAAATGGAAAGATATTCTGTGCTCAAGGATTGAAAGAATCAAGATTGTTAGGGCTTCCCTGGTGGCGCAGTGGTTGAGAGTCCGCCTGCCGATGCAGTGGACACGGGTTCGTGCCCCAGTCTGGGAGGATCCCACATGTCGTGGAGCAGCTGGGCCCGTGAGCCATGGCCGCTGAGCCTGCGTGTCCGGAGCCTATGCTCCACAATGGGAGAGGCCACAACAGTGAGAGGCCCGCGTACCACAAAAAAAAAAAAAAGATTGTTAAAATGTCCATATTAACCAAAGCAATCTACAAATTCAGTACAATTCCTATCAAAATTCCAATGGCATTTTTCAAAGAAACAGAGCAAATAATCCTAAAATTTGTATGGAACCACATAAATATATAAATAAATAGCCAAAGCAATCGTGAGAATGAAGAACAAAGCTAGAGGCATCATGCTTCCTGATTTCAAACTGTTAAAAAGCTATAATAATCTGGGAGTTCCCTGGTGGCCTAGTGGTTCGGATTCTGGGCTTTCACTGCCATGGCCCAGGTTCAATCCCTGGTCAGGGAATTGAGATCCCACAAGCCACGTGGCGCGGCCAAGAAAAAAAAAGCTAATAGTATGGCAATGGCATAAAAACAGACACATAAACCAATGGAACAGAGAGCTCAGAAATAAACCTACACATATACGGACAATTAATTTACAACAAAGGGGTCAAGAATATAAAATGGGGAAAGGACAGTCTCTTCAATAAATGGTGTTGGGAAACTGGACAGCCCACATGCAAAAGCATGACCTAGACCACTATCTTATACTATACCAAAAAAAAAAAAAAAAAAAAAGTCAGCTGAAAATGCGTTAAAAACTTGAATATAAGCCCCGAAAATATAAAACTCCTAGAAGAAAAAAACATACGTTGTAAGCTCCTTGACATTGGTTTGGGTGATGATTTTTTGAATTTGACACCAAATCAAAGCCAACTAAAGTAAAAATAAACAAGGGGGAGTACATCAAACTAAAAAGCTTCTGCACTGCAAAGAAAACCATCAACAAAGTGAAAAAGCAACCCATGGAGTGGGAAAAAATATTTTCAAACCACTTATCCAATATGGGGCTAACATACAAAATATACAAAGAACTCACACAACTAAAGAGCAAAAAACAAAAAACAACACACATACAAATAACCGGATTTAAAAATGAAATTAAGGGAATTCCCTGGTAGTCCAGTGGTTAGAATTCCCGGCTTTCACTGCCGAGGGCCCAGGTTTGATCCCTGGTCGGGGAACTTAAGATCCCACAAGCTACACAGCCAAAATAAATAAATAAATAAAAATTAAAATAAAAATGAACTTAGGACCCAAGTAGCCATTTTTCCAAAGAAGACATACAAATGGCCAACAGGTGCATGAAAAGATGCTCAACATCACTAATCACCCGGGAAATGCAAATCAAGGCCACAATGAGATATCACCTCACACCTGTTATAATGGCTATTACTAAAAAGACAAGAAATAAGTGTTGCTGAGGATGTGGAGGAAAGGAAACCCTCATACACTTTTGGTGGGAATGTATATTGGTGCAGCCACTATAAAAAACAGTATGGAGGTTCCTCTAAAAATTAAAAATAGAGCTACCATATAATCCAGCAATTCCACCTCTGGGTATTTATTTGAAGGATACAAAAACACTAAATTGAAAAGATATATGCATCCCTATGTTCGTTCCAGCATTATTTCAAAAAGCCAAGAAATGGAAATAACCTAAAAGTTCACCAGTGGATGAATAAAGTAAATGTGGTGTGTACATCACACACACACACACACACACACACACAGGAATATCATTCAGCCATAAAAAAAGAAGGAAATCCTGCTATTTACAACAACATAAATGGACCTTGCTAAGTAAAATAAGTCAGAGAAAAGCAAATACCACATGATCTCATTTATATGTGGAATCTAAAACAAAAACAAAACAAACAGCAAAAAAAACAAACTTATAAATACAGAGAACAGACTGGTGGTTGCCAGAGATGGGGGGTGGGTGAAATGGGTAAAAGTGGCCAAAAGGTACAATCTTCCAATTATAAAGTAAGTCCTGGGGATGTAATGTATAGCATAGTGACTGGAGATAATAATACTGTGGTGTATATTTTAAAGTTACTAAGAGAGTAAATCTTAATAGTTCTCATCATAAGAAAAAGAACTTTGGGACTTCCCTGGTGGTCCAGGGGTAAAGAATCCACCTTCCAACGCAGGGGATGCGGGTTTGATCCCTGGTCAGGGAACTAAGATCCCACATTCCACAGGTCAACTAAGCCCACACGCCACAACTACCGAGCTCACACATCTCAGCTAGAGAGCCTGTGTGCCACAAACTACAGAGCTCACACACTATGGAACCCACGCACCACAACTATACAGCCCTTGTGCCCTAAAGCCTGTGCACCACAACTAGAGAGAGAAAACCCGCACGCCACAACTAGAGAGAAGCCCACGCACTGCAACCAAAAAAATATTAAAATAAAAGAATTGTAACTATGTGTGGTGATGGACTACTAGACTTATTGGTACTCTAGACTTATTGGCATTCTAGACTTATTGTGGTGATTGTTTCCCAATGTTTAGACTTGTCAATCGTTATGTTATACAACTGAAACTAACATAATGTCAATTATATCACAAGTCTTTAAAAATTTTATGTGTCAACACACATCGACCAAACAAAACATGTCTGTGCACTCCCAATTTTCACCTCAGTATTCTAAATGGCCATAGGTTTCTTCAACAATTGTTTAGATCAGTGCTTGTTTCTCCCTGGTGATTTAAACACTCCATGTCTGCACTCTTTCCAGGAAGGTGAGTGGCTACAGCAGTTCCAAAGTGGCAAAAGTCACAGCCAGCATGCTCTGAAAATAGGACTCTCTTGGCACTGCAACGTCTTCTGCTTTTTTCATCTCTACATACTCCCCAAATCAATTCAATATCCTGTATATTTAGGGGCTAAAAGTTTGTGTGTATGCTTTCAGTGTCATCTTTTAGTTTCTTCCATATTGCACTGTACTGAGATTTATAGTGTTTTGAATTTATATTTTGAGATGGAGCCTTAATGTTTTGTCATATTTTTAGTTCTTTGTGATACCTAACATCAACTGGGAGCAGGGAGTTGTATTCTTTTGATGCAATTGAAAATGGGATCATTGTAAATATTCATGGATGCCACATTAACCAAGGCTGATTCAGTTTTTCACTTCTAAATTTTTACTTTTCATTGTATAAAGCAGACCTCTCAATTATTTATTTGATATTAATATAACAGATAAATATGTACATTTCTTAATTTTTTAACTTTTTATTTTGAAGTAGTTTTAGATTTACGGTTTCTTTAATATTTGTCTTTTTTTTAATTTATTTAATTTATTTATTTTTGGCTGCTTTGGGTCTTTGCTGCTGCACATGGGTTTTCTCTAGTTGCGGCGAGCAGGGGCTACTCTTCGTGTGGTGCGTGGGCTTCTCACTGTGGTGGCTTCTCTTATTGTGGAGCACAGGCTCTAGGCACATGGGCTCAGTAGTTGTGGCACGCGGGCTCTAGAGCGCAGGCTCAGTAGTTGTGGTGCACAGGCTTAGCTGCTCCGTGGCATGTGGGATCTTCCCAGACCAGAGATCGTACCCATGTCCCCTGTATATTAAGGGGCTAAAAATTTGTGTGTATTGGCAGGCGGATTCTTAACCACTGTGCCACCAGGAAGTCCCTGTCTTATTTATTTTAAATAAAATATTTCTGAGTATCCTTAGAAATATTAACTTAATGGTATTTTAAATAAATAAACTAACAAGTTTTTACTGCAGAGCTCAAACACTCCACCTATTGGCAAAATATAAATCTAAAATTTAAACCACTTCAATTATCCAGGATCGAAACTTGCTAAAATGCTAGAGACCTAACAGTCCTTAGGGAGGAATTTTTTTCTTGGTTATAAAATACAGGCTCAGTTCTATCTGGAAAATAAATTAGAAGAGTGAGATCTGGATAACTGAAAAGCAAAAGTAATATCCATAAAAATTCCCACTTTTTCCATAAAAGCAGGAAAACATGGGGAAAGTGACATGAATCTACATATTAAAGAACTCAACTCCACCATGCAGGATAAACACAAAGAGATCCACATGGAGACAAATAATAATCAAACTGTTAAAAGACAAACACAAACACTGAAAGCAGCAAGGGAGAAGCAGAGAATCAATTCAAATACAAGAGATCCTCAATAAGACCAATAATAACACAATAGATTTCTCACCAGAAATCTTGGAAGCCAGAGGCAATAGCATGACTTAAAGATCGGAAAGAAAAAAACCTATCAACCTAGAATTCTAGATCTGATTTAATATTTAGATGGCAATACTCCCCAAAGCAATGTACAGATTCAATACAATCCCTACCAAAATCCCAACAACCTCATTTGCAGAAATGGAAATACCAATTCTAAAACTGCTATGGAATGAACGGCAGGGGACTCCTAACTGCAAAAACAATCTTGAAAAAAAAGAACAAAGTTGGGAGACTCATACTTTCTGGTTTCAAAATATACTACAAAGCTACAATAATCAAAACTATGCGTGGTACTGGCATAATAACAGACCTATAGACCAATGGAAAATAACTGAGAGTCCAGAAATAAACCTATACATCTATAGTCAACTGATTTTCAACAATAGAGCCAAGACCATTCAATGGGGGAAAGAATAGTCTCCAACAAATAGTCCTGGATCAACTGCACAGGCAGTTGGAAAAGAATGAAGGTGAACCCCTACTTCACACCAAAGACAAAAATTTACTCAAAATGGATCAAAACCCTAAATGTAAGAGCTGAAACTAGAAGAAAACACAAAATAATAATAAATTTTCATGACCTTGGATTTGATAATGTGTTAGATATGATACTAAAATCACAAGCAACAAAAGAAAAAAATAGATAAATTGGACTTTATCAAAATTTAAAACTTTTGTGCATCAAAGGACATGATCATGAAAGTAAAAAGACAACCTACAGAATGGGAGAAAATATGTGCAAATCATATACTGATAATGGTCTGGTATCCAAAATATATAAAAAACTCTTACAACTCAACAATTAGAAGACAAATAACCCCAACAAGCACCTAAAAAGGTATTCACATCATTAGTCATTAGGGAAATACAAATCAAAATCATAATAAGATACCACTTCACACTCTCATCAGGATAGCTATAATAAAAGACACAATGACAAGTTTTGACAAGGATATAAAGAACTGGAGCCCTAGTATGTTGCTGGGGGAATGTAAAATGGTACAGCCACTGTGAAAAAGTTTGGTGGTTCCTCAAAAAGTTAAGCATAGAATTACCATATGACCCAGCATTTTACTTGTAGGTATATACCCGAAAGAACTGAAAAGAGGTATTCAAATACTTGTACACAAATATTCACAGCAGCACTACTCACAACAACCAAAATATAGAAACAATCCAAATATCCATCAATAGATGAATGATAAAACATGGTATGTATATACAATAGAATATTAATCAGCAATTAAAAGGAAGTACTGATACATGCTACAATATGAATGAACCATGTTATACTAAGTGAAAGAAGTCAAACATAAATGGCCACATACTGTATGATTCTGTTTCTGTAAAATATTCAGAATAGGTAAATCTATAAAGAAGGAAAGAAGATTGGTGGTTGCCAGGGACTGGGGGGGAAAGGAGAATTACAAAATGACTGCTTAATGGATACAGAGTTTTCTTTTGGGGTGATGAAAATGTTTTGGACCTAGAAAGAGGTGGTGGTTGCACAACATTATGAATGTACTAAATGCCACGGAATTGTACCCTTTAAAATGACTAATTTTTATGTTATATCAGTTTCACTTCAATGCTTTAAAAAAATTTTTTTTTAAGTAAGAAGCACATGATCTACACAGAGAAAACTAGTAAAAAAGAAAAGGAAAGGGAAAAACATAAGTTTATTTAAGAGTACTCACAAGAAAACACTGAAGGAATGAAACTAAGATCAATATTTGGCACCAAATTGCTAAACTTAATGAAGCCATCACCTCTACAAACACAAGACAAATGTAGGCATATCAGGCAGGACAGAGCAAGATTTCAGAAGGAGCTAATAAAATGTAGATAACAGTGCTGCAGAATGCAGGAGGAGGGGATGGGGGGGCTTTTTTTTAAATAAAGAATTCCAGAATAATTTAGCACTTTCTAAAAAAGACAATAACAAGAGTTGGTGAGGGTGTATAGAAACTGAAACCCTCATATACCAGATAAAGGTTTGTAAAATGGTGCAGCCACTGTGGAAAAGTGTGCAGTTCTTTAAAAAGTTAAATAAGAGTTACCAAATGAACCAGCAATTCTACTCCTAGGTACAGATGACCCCTGAACAGCACAGGTGGTTAGAGGCACTGACTCCAGGGTGGTCAAAAATCTGCATATAATTATACAGTTGGCCCTCTGGAGCCACAGTTCCACATCCACAGATTCAACCAACCACAGATCATGTAGTAGTGCAGTATTCATTGAAAACAATCTTCATAAGTTGGTAGTACTGTAGTATCTGCATGTAAAAAAAAATCTGCATGTAAGTGGACCTGCGCAGTTCAAACCTATGTTGCTCAAGTGTCAACTATACATATCCAAGAGAATTGAAAACATATGTTCACACAAAAACTTGTTAATGAATGTTCATGACAGCATCATTCAATATAGCTAAAAAGTGGAAATAACCCAAATGTCCATCAACTAATGAATGGATAAACAAACTGTGGCATATCTATACAAGGGAATATTATTCATCCATAAAAAGTAATAAAGTATTAATACATGCCACAACATGGATGATCCTAAAAAACAGAGCAAAAGTAGCCAGACACAAAAGGCCACATATTGTATGATTCCATTTATATGAAATGTCCAGAATAGGCAAATCCATAGAGACAGAAATCAGTGGTTGCCAGGCGAGAGGAGCGGTGGCGGGGGGGGCATAAAATGGGGAGTGACTTCTAATGGATACAGAGTTTCTTTCTAGGGTAATGAAAACGCTCTGGAATAAGATAGTGGCAATGGTTGCATAACCTTGTGAATATACTAAAAACCACTGAATTGAACACTTTATAATGTTAGGGTTTATGTTATATGAATTATATTTTAATTTTTTAAATGTTAAATTTGAACAGTTGGTTTGCAGATTGGTCATTTAAAATCCAAGATTCCTTTTCCTTCCGTATTTGTCTGAATTACTGAAAGTAGAGTGCTGAAATTACCAAAATAAAAGGCAAAGTGAAAAGCACAGGGCTTCCCTGGTGGCCCAGTGGTTAAGAATCCGCCTGCCAATGCAGGGGACACAGGTTCGAGCCCTAGTCTGGGAAGATCCCACATGCCATGGAGCAACTAAGCCCGTGTGCCACAACTACTGAGGCTGAGCTCTAGAGCCCGCAAGCCACAACTACTGAGCCCGCACGCCTAGAGCCTGTGCTCTGCAACAAGAGAAGCCACCGCAATGAGAAGCCCAAGCACCACAACGAAGAGTAGTCCCCACTTACCTCAAATAGAGAAAAGCCCGCGCACAGCAACAAAGACCCAGTGCAGCCAAAAATAAAATAAATAAACAAATTAAAAAAAAAAAAGCACAATACTAGCAGCACTGAGCCAGAGTCTCAGGTTAATGTCATCTGTATTGAGATTCCTATATTAGGTTGTGGTTTGGATTACATACCTGGAGGGCTCCCCCTTCCAATTCTCAACTTAAGAAACAGTGATTAAATTTCCCAAGTTGAGTCACAAATGTCATTGAAATCTTATCTCCTTCTCCACCTGCAAAGTACACCAAGGTCTAAAAGTATCAACCTTCTCTCTCCCCATTTTCTGTTCTTTCCACACAGAGGATCTTGGCTAGAGAAAAAGGAAAGCAATTTATTCAGCTAAATCATAAAAACTGTGAATGATCGACAGCTGTAAACATCTCTCTCCTCAACTACTCCAACTCTCTGGGCCCCAAAACAGTATTACTTGGGCAATTTAAGAAATCAAAGTTTAAAATATTTAGGGGTCAGCAAAGGTTGCCTGGAAGTTGATACTTTGGAGCAAGAATGCCACCAAAACCAACCTACTACTTAACAGCAGTATGCCCTTAGACTAGGCTTCCCTGCTTTTTCCAGTTTCATGCGCTATAAAATCAAAGACTCACTAATATACTATATACATCTATGAACCATCTGCATCAGAATTGGCTATGGTGCCTGGAGCACCCCAGACTTATAAAATCAAAATCTTTGCGGATGGGGTCCAGGAAACTTATTTTCAAAGTCATTCTTATATACACCCAAGTTTGAGAATCACTGTTATAAAAAGTTCCCAAAAATGCGACCTGTAGCTATTTAAAGTACAGGTAAAGCGTAAGACAGAGACATGATCACTGCCACTGAGAAATTTACCAGTTGAACTACGTACAGAACATTTACTACATCTGGAACTCACTCACTGTACACTACTCCATTAAATATGAATGTGAGGTGCTGTATATATACATGTTACACAACATTAACTAGCCTAGATGACAAAGTAGTGGTGTACTTGTATTCAAATCAAGAAGAGGTTTTTTTCCAACATATTGAGGAAACTATGGGAGAAAAGACATTGCTTCTATTCTTATTTCTTCTGTACCTGAATAATAAAGGACTGAATTTCAGCTAATAAGGACACGAATGGAGATAACCCTCATTAAATCAAGTCTAAAAACTGAATATTTCCCTTCAGAGTAATTCCAAACATCAACATGCAAAAGTGGCATATAATTATCATTACTAGGATGGTTTTTGCTGGCATATGTTAATGGTTTTCACAATGGTGAAATCTTTACTTTTCTACCCTGTCCCCTCCCCAATTTTGCGAACAGGTGTACTCACTGAAATAAATTCTATTTCATGTAAGAAAAAACCTTCTTGATTTTAAACTATTTATACTGACACACTATAGCTCTGATTCTTTTACTGCTTCATGCTTAAAAAGCATTGAGACTCTCTTAAAAGTATATGGAAAGTTTCTGGTCTACAGCTAGGAAACACTTCCAAATTACTACCCAAGAAGATTTAATTTATATCATCTCTAATTTTACTTACAAAAACAGATCGGTTTTGATGATAAAAGCCCCAGTGTTTTAAAAATACTATCTAGTAACTCATTCAAAGTATTTATGGAGCATCTCCTACATACCCCAGACTGTTCCAAGAGCTAGGAATAGGAACACAACAGTAAACAAAATATACCAAAAAAGTATATTTCTCATAATTTATTATGTTGATGATCCAGAGTCTCTAGTCATTACAAATATTAAGGGAGGATTGGGCAGAATCTATACCAATCCCATGGCCAACAAAGGAAATGTGTTTCTGAAATAATTTCTATTGCTTTAACTATTGAAAAGTCCCTCCCGCCCACCTTAGGATATCTATGGTTTCCAAGGTTTCCAGTGTCTGGACATACTCTATTATACTTTTAACATTAAGTTCCCTCTCCAAATAGTTACACCCTACACATCAATTTTGTAGCAAGATGTAGCGATGAACCTCGTGGAAAGTGAGGAAACCGTCCCCTTTCCAACAAAAAACATCATTAAAAAAGGAAAGCACCTAAAATCAATATACTAAGTAATCTCTAAAATGCGTTTCTCTGAACTCTAGTAAAAAAAAGGCCTATGGTTGATTACTCTTCAACCAAGAAAAGCAGCAGGCAGAAAAAATGAAACTTACACTTCTCTGTCACTTCTAGAAATAACATTTATTTCTTCAATATTTCCGCATATAAAAATGTGTTATATATAAGAAATGCCAACATGAAAGGATCAGAGACCCTTGATGCCCAATTTAGATGGACGACAAAAACCACAGCCTACGCAGAAAAATTGGATACCCCTCCTAACACTCACAAACTCCAAGTACAAGTTGGTTTGGTTTTTTTTTTTTTTGTTTTTAACTGCTCCGGCGTTCTCGAAACCTGGATTACACTGCAGGAAAACACTCAGGTGCACACAGTAGCGGCCTTCTCGGCCCCGACTCCGCAGTTCCAAAACTGACTCCGCAGCCCCTGAGCAAGGCAACGAGGGAAACAAAACACCCCGCTGCCCTGAAACCAATCAAGAAGGGGCTACCCGCCCCGCAGTGCGGCCCCAAGTGCCCCGCGCGTCCCCCAGGCGCCCTTGGAAGCAGCGGCCCGCGAGCGAAGCCGCGCCCGGTCCCGACGGACTCCAGTTAGGCCCGCCCGCCCGTCCGTCCCGCCCCCGGGACCCGCCGGACCGCCGCGCCGGCTCCGCCCCTCGCCTCCGGGCCGGGCCCTGGACTCCAAGCCCCAGTGGAACGCAGCCCCGGGCGCCCAGGCGCAACAGCGCCCTCCTTCCACAGGCCGCGACGGCCAGTCCGGGAGCAAGCGCTGCCGCAGTCCCGTCCAGGCCCGCGCCCCGGGCTCTGGCCTGGGCGGAAGCCACCCTCGTCTCTCACCTGCGTTCCCACCACCACGATCTGAGGCAACTGGATGATGTCGGCGCCCACCGTGTTGAATACGTCCTGGAGCTTGTTGATTACAGGAATTAGCGCCTCCATAACTCGGAAAATACCGAACCCCCGCCCGGCCGGCCGCGGCAATGAATGGGGCCGCGGCCCAGAGCCCGCCTCCTTCCTCCTCTCCTCCGCCCTCTCCTCGGGAGCCAGCACCCATTGGACTCCGCCCCCCCGCTACCTGCCCCCTCCCGACAGGCCATGCGCCAAGAGGGAGGTGTGGGGAAACAAAAGCTGCCGGGAGTTGTAGTTCTGACGCGGAGGACCTCTGGGACCTACAGCTTCCAGAAGGCTGCGCGGCGCGGGCGAGTGGCCTATGAGGAGAGAGGGGTTCTTGGGGCGAGGATGCTTCCTTGGCTCCTGTTTAAAGATTAGGGAGCGAAGCCCAGAGAGTCGGAAGGAAGAGGTACATTTATGCCTATCCTCGAGGCAAAACCAGTGTGAAAATTCCGGATATGTGTTAAGTATAACGGAGTCTCTTGGTATCCAGGACGTCATTTCCTGATAAGGACACTTTTTCAAGTAGGGTGGGTGGGTTAGAAAGGCTTAAAGAAGAGCTCCATAGCCTCAGACACCCTAGCCACGTACGAAAGGTCTGTAGGCTGATACTAAAAGATGTGAGGTGCTGTTTTGCAACAATGCAAAACCAGCTCAGGTTAGAACACGAGGGTTCTCCAGGATATTTGTTAAAAATGTGTTTAGAAAGAATCTGAAAGTGTCAGAGTTTTAGAGGGGAAAGGCTGGGCCCTCATTCTCTATATTCTATATAAGTCTTTATTCACTGTGACCTGATTCCTGGCAAAGTGGAGAGCTGATAACTGCCTTACTAGTTGTTTGCTAAGTGTGCTTACTGTTCTATTCCTAAATGTTTTTCTTTTTAGACAGATAGTATCTCTCCTCTACTGTGAACCTCCAAAGGTTTCCTCTCTCAAAATAAAAAAAGGTGACATCTGAGCAAAGATCCAGAGTAAGAGAGGAGAAAGACCCCTTCCCTACTTGATTTTTTTCCATAGTGTGTATCTCCATCTAACATGCTATATACTGAACTTGTTTACTCTCTCTCTCTTCTAGATTATCAGCTCCTAGATGCCAGGGATTTTTTGACTGTTTAATTCACTGATGCATCCCTAGCCCCTGGAAAGGGACAAACAAGATAGTCCCAACCTCAGTACCCTCTGAGCTTACAATCTAACAGAGGATGACACCATTATAGACAAATGGATAAAGTGCTATGACTGGGTTTATTATGGAGTGCTTTTTCTAGTCTGAGAGGGGAGTGAAAGTTCAAGCAAGACTTCCTAGAAGTCACTAGATATAATCTCCTTGAGAGTGAGGACTACCTCCAGTAGTGGAAGTTGTGCCCTGCACAACTTCACTGGGTACCATTAACCTGCACAGCCATACACAGTGGCCCTGGGGAATATGCTTGATTTGTTCAACAGAACACATGATAGACACTCAATAAATACTTTTTTTTTAATTTATTTATTTTATTTATTTATTTTTGACTGTGTTGGGTCTTTGTTGCTGTGCACGGGCTTTCTCTAGTTGTGGTGAGTGGGGGCTACTCTTCATTGCAGTGTGCGGGCTTCTCATTGCGGTGGCTTCTCTTGTTGCGGAGCACGGGTTCTAGGTGTGCGGACTTCAGTAGTTGTGGCACGTGGGCTCAGTAGTTGTGGCACATGGGCTTAGCTTCTCTGTGGCATGTGAGATCTTCCCGGACCAGGGATTGAATCTGTGTCCCCTGCATTGGCAGGTGGATTCCTAACCACTGAGCCACCAGGGGAGTCCCTCAATAAATACTTTTGAACAAATGATTTAAATGTCATCTAAGCTAAGACCTGAAGGTCCACTAGTGGTGTTTTGGCATCAAGTTTTATGAACATTTCATTCTCTCTAATTCTTTTGTTTGTTTGTTTTAATTTCAGAGACAAAAATGAGACAAGAACTTCAGAACTCCAAAAACAGAAAGCAGACCAAAGAGATTTATTCCAAGTCCTTTTATTTTCTACCAAAGATAATATTATATAACAGTCAGGTGTTACCCACTTTGTTTCTCAGCCCTCCATTGCTGGAACTTTTGTTCTCTTCTTTTTCTCTGAGCAGTCTATATTCCTTCCAAGAAGAAAAGGCAGACAAAAGGAGAGGGTGGGTTCACAGTGAAGCTCCATGGGCATAACCAGTAACTGCTTCATAGGGGCAAGGTGCCCTGGGGCAACAACAATGCAACTGCTTTTCCTTTATTTGTGGCACCAAAGGACATAGTCTTTTTTTAATTTGCTAATGGCAACGTTTAAAGAGCAAGCATACATATATTTCAAAAAGCGAAATGTCATGAATTTTGGATGGCATTATATATTTCCATTTAAATTATAAAATATCTGTTGGGATGGAACATAAAAAGCCTTGTATTAACATGCCTTAGGAACAATAGAGACTGCTTTTTAATTCTCTTTTTTTAGGAGAAGGAAGAATGATCAAATGGCCAGTGCTCAAAAGTCCTCCTGTCACCCCCACCATCACTTAGGTTAAAGCAGGATTGTCCAGTACTTGTCTAGACTCTAGAGCATTGAGTTCATCACTCACAGAGGAAAGAAAAGTGTTTGAGGCTGCAGAAACAGGAAGCGGCGATGCCTTGAAGAAGAGTGTCTCTAATTTGATGACTTTTTTTAACATAAGGCAGGACACACTAAGTGCAATGTGTTTCATTGGAAGCAAACAAAGCAAACCTATTTGGATTTTCACATTTTAATTTCAGAACACTCTTGCTTGTGGGAAAGCCACTTAGCCAATTAGTAGGTCTTTCCTCATCTAAAGTAGAATAATGTGTTTTTGAGTGGGTTGCTATGAAATCACGTTAAGCTGTTATCAGATTCTGTCTCCAAAGTCTTTTTATTTGTTTGGTTGCACTGGGTCTTAGTTGTGGCACGCGGGCTCCTTAGTTGTGGTATGTGAACTCTTAGTTGCGGCATGCATGTGGGGTCTAGTTCCGTGACCAGGGATTGAACCTGAGTCCCCTCCATTGGGAGCACAGAGTCTTATCCACTGTGCCACCAGGGAAATCCCTCCAAAGGCTTTTTAAAAAATTCTTCTCCTTCAGCCATCCCTCCCTCACTTTAGGTTTATGATTTAGGAAAGACAGTTTAGTTTCAAGTCACAGAAATTTAACTCAAACTAACTAATTTAACTCAAAAAGAGGAATTAACTAACTTGTATAACCATAGTGCTGACGTGGCCTTGGCCTCAAAAAATAACTGGAACTAGGGGCTCAGTTAGCATCAGAACTCTCTACCTTTTATCTCTGCTTCTCTCTGCATCATCTACCTCATTATCTCAAACCCCTGTATTCTTGTGAATGAGGAGGGTGGGCAGTGGGTGAGGCTGTTGGGAGATCTCACTGAGCAAGCTTCCTCAGGGCAGATGAGGTTGAGGGAATCTGGGGAGGAACTGACACTAAGTTTCCACCCTATTTCCCTGGCATAGGAGTTTCCTATTGTTGTTTTAACAAATTACCACAAACTTCGTGGCTTAAAACAACAAAAATGTATTATCTTACATCTCTGTAGGTCAGAAGTCCAACATGGATCTCACTGGGCTAAAATCATAGTATCATCAGGGTTGCATTCCTCTCTGGAGCCTCTATGGAAGAGTCAATACCCTTGCCCTTTCCAGATTTCAGACCTCTCACCTTCCTAGCTCTTGACCCCCTACCGACATCTTCAAAGCTAACAATGTCACATCTCTTTGACCCTGACCCTTCTTCTGGTCATCAAATGTCTCTCTAACCACAGCAAAGATAGGTTCTCTGCTTTTTAAGGACTCATGATTAGATTGTCCCACCTGGATAACCCAGGACAATCTCCCCATAGCAAGGTCTGTACCTTTAGTCCTATCTACAAATCCTATCTTTTGCCATGTAAAATTCACAGGTTCCAGGGATTAGGGCATGGACATGTCTGAGGGGCCATTATTCTGCCTGCCACACCACGTTAAGATGATTGGTCTAGGGATGGACCTGACCCAAATAGGGCCTTTGACCTGACCCAGAGAGGGCCTTCTCTGAGAATTTTTTAACTTGAGTTAGCCAGGTAATTTTCTCTCTCTCTGGTTATGGAACTGTAAGTATGTGAGTCACTGACTCCAGAGATCATTTTTCCTACCACTTGGTTTTAGAGAATAAAGTAGAATCCTCATTCAGCATAAAAAAATTCCCCAAATCCAACAATTGTTCCGTACTTCTAAATGTACATATATAGTACATAATCTTAGATTCTAATCTCCATAGTTAATCACTCCCTCTTTTCCTTGTTGCCCTTTTCACACGATATTATTAAACTATTATTTATTGAGTACTTGCTGTATGTGAGGCACTGTGCTAAGCATTTTATGATGTAGAAACTAAGGCTCAAGGGGTTTAAGTAAAGTAGTACGTTTACATAGCTAGTATGTGGCAGAGCTGGGATCAAAACAGGCTATTTGGCAAACTCTTAACCTATACACATATGTTTGTTCATTCATTCCCTCATTTATTCAACACATATTCATCAAGTACCATTAGGCCTATGGATCTTAGCCAGACACTCTATTTGCTAAAGGGAGGGGGTACTGTGGACATGACAGTAACATGCCTTTCCCCCTTAGCCAACACTGAGCTCACTGAAGGTAGTAGTGGTGTCTTATGTAGCTAGTTATCTCTACAACCTAGTCTGATGCTTGTTACATAGTACCACTCTAGTGGACTTGGAGTTTCCTTTTCTTTCACTTGGAAAAGCTGGAATAGCAAGGATTTAACCAGCTCTGAATAGGTACAATTGCAATTAGGATTTGCAGTCAAACCCAACAAAAGCATAATGAAGCTGGCCTGGCATAGGACTCCTCATCATGATAGCTGCCAAGTTACTTTGCTAGGGAGCAAGCTGGCTTTGCTCTAACTTATAAAATCCCTAATGAGAGAGTTTATTTTGAATTAAATTAATAACTGGAAATTATTTTAATAGTTCTTGCAAAATATCATTCAAACTATTTTTTTTTTTTTTTTTTTTTTGCGGTACGTGGGCCTCTCACTGCTGTGGCCTCTCCCGTCGCGGAGCACAGGCTCCGGACGCGCAGGCTCAGTGGCCATGGCTCACGGGCCCAGCCGCTCCGCGGCATGTGGGATCCTCCCGGACCGGGGCAAGAACCCGCGTCCCCTGCATCGGCAGGCGGACTCTCAACCACTGCGCCACCAGGGAACCCCCAAACTATTCTTAATAGCATAAGCATCCAATATCATTTTATGCCAACATTTTGATCATCAATCGTAGCAAAGCTGCCATCATTAGTGCCTTCAAATCATAGTGGAATGTGCAGATCTAATGTTAATATAAAATACACAACTCTGATGGGGAAGCCTCTTTGTCATATTTTGGAAACTGTCCATATTTTGCAAAGACAATAAGGTAAGCAGCTTTAATCAATTTGCGCTATTCCCCAGGCCTCAAGCTTAAGACAAACTTTGTCAACAAGTGCGGGGAAACTGTCGGCAGATGGCGGAGTCAGGTGGTTCAGAAGCCAGCAGTTGAATCTGGCAAGATACTGACAGCCCGTTAGAGGGCAGTGTGACAACACAATTAATAGTAAAGTCTTGTTTCTTCTTCCTATACTGTTTTCTTCCCTTTACTCCACACCCACACACCAGTGGAACTTAGCCCTTCCTTTAATCCTCCCACCCCCAAAACATGTGGCATATTTTACTAACTGTTTGAGATAATAGAGTGATTTTACATCACAATAATGCCAACAACAAAATAGTACATGTTAGTCATCCCTGTTCTTAAATACTTCACCTACCCTGTCTCTGGGAATTTCTCATTAGCCTCTTTTACATGTGCACTTCAGGTTCCCAAAATGTTGTTTGGCATTCTTAGAAACTCTTCAAACCTCCTTTCTCCTCTGTTTTTCAGGATTCCTTTTCATCTCCCCTATACCAGCTCAGAGCCCACACTTTATGACGAAGAGAAATATAGCTTTTCAGCCCTTGGTTAGCTGCCTTTGCATATCCAAAGGCTCACTGGTACACTGTGGTATAAACAGAAGGGACACCTATTCAGGATTTCTTCCTTCAGCAGCCAGGCCTAGGAGAGACTTTGAACATCTCTCCTTTCTAATTCCCAACCAGTCCATCTAACCAGTAGTGGGCAGCATGAGTCATTTTGAGTTTTAAGAACCAGTTTTGGGGCTTCCCTGGTGGCGCAGTTGTTGACAGTCCGCCTGCTGATGCAGGGAACACGGGTTCGTGCCCTGGTCTGGGAAGATCCCACATGCCGCGGAGTGGCTAGGCCCATGAGCCGTGACCGCTGAGCCTGCGCGTCTGGAGCCTGTGCTCCGCAACGGGAGAGGCCACAACAGTGAGAGGCCCGCGTACCGCAAAAAACAACAACAACAACAAAAAAGAACCAGTTTTCTAGAAATGCTATACAGTTGTGATGGATGATAAGACTTACACATCAATGACACAGTAAAATTAGTGAATAAGGCAGCATATCATAAAGTACTAAGTATATTATATATAATATGTATAAAGGTTTATCCAACAGTTGACTTTTTGTTTCTTTCTGATGGCTTTTATTTATTCTCATTCCTCTTCAGTTACTGAATGTTTGACTAAATGGATAAATGTATGTATGAATGAATGAATGAATAAATGTTTTGCATATTAAATATACTTCATCTGGGCTAGTCAGGAACTACGAAGTGTTGTTTTAGACTTAGTATAACATGAGGGAAGAAGTTCTGAATTAATTATCCTCTTTAAGAAGCTGTGACCTTACTCCCAACTTCAATCTATGAAATAGGAATAGTAACATAACTACTAAAGATGTGACCTACTACCAAAACAAAAGTAAGTTTTTAAGCAGCATTAGCAGTACTAGTAAACTAATGCAAAGGTAGAAAATTATATACATCCAAATCCCTACAGCAGTCTTAAATGTGTGCCTCTGTTCACACCACTGGCAAAAACAAAAGCAAACAGAACAAAAATGAAAACAAAAGAATTAATTACTATATTAAATACTAAAGATAGAAAGGTGATCAAAACACATTCATTGGCATTCCTCAAAACTCCTCAAATCTATTCCCTTCTCATTCTTTCCTCTCAAGAAGAAAATCATCAAGTAACCAGAATTAATATGGAAGTCAGCACATAGGAGATGAACCTAGCCTGGGCTTCCTAGATTAAACGATGAGTAGGAGTTGACCCGTCAAAAAGAAGGGAAAGAACTTCCAGACCAGACAGAGGGAGCAGCCTGTGCAAAAGTGAAGAGAAAGGAAAGGACATGAGACATTCTGGATGCTTTAAACAGTTTCGTGTGTCTAAGTATAGGGCATGAGGTCTGTGAGGAAATGGTGAGTGACAAGGCTAATAGCCGGTCAGACCGAGGTGAACTCTTAAGAGTGAGGAGCTAGAGATGTATCCTGAAGGTAATGAAGAAAATCAGAAGAGTGACCAAAGAGAGACATAATCTTATGAATTTTACAAAGATCACCCCCATCCCAGTGAGTTGGGATGAAGTAAGGGAGAACAGGAAACCACATAGGGAGTACTGCAGTAATTCAAGTCAGAGATGATCGTAATATATCCTAGGGTGGTAATGACGGAGATGGAGACACCTGAACAAATGTAGAATAGATGCACTTGTCCGGAGAACATAAAGAAGAAGAAAAACTACCAAGGGCAGAATGGGCAATAGTATTATTTAAGAGGAGACAGAAGAAGGATGTTAAAGAAATAAATCATAAAATAGTGACCAAAAAGATAAAAGGAAAAGTAAAAGAGAATAGCTTGTTCAAAATGTATTTCAACCTCTTTCTCGTGGGCTTTTTCTTTAATTTTTTTCTTTTGCTTCAGAAGCTAAAAACTAAAGGCTACATTTCCCAATATATTTGCAACAAAGTGCTCCAGATTAATTTTAGTTCCATAAAACAGATGTATTCACTCACGGCTTAAATTCTGAACTAAATTGTGAGAGGATGGAGTTACACAAGGCATCCATTTTGCTTGTGCAGATCCTGGGAAGCATGACGTGACTCTGGAGCTGATGGTTCTGATAATGCTTTCCTGATTCTCAGATACTGGCTGAAGTGAAGAGATCCTGAGAGCCAGCTCCTGATTGTGGTACATATATCAGTAACCCTAGGTGTCCCAATTGTTCTGGGAGTAATTCCTGGATGTCTAGACTAGAGCCTGTTTTTCCAGTCATTCTAACAGATTCTTAAGCGTCTAATTCCATGTATTAAGTCTCTTTCTGCATCAATTTGATAGATAAGTGTATTCATTCCCTAGGGCTGTTGTGGCAAAGTACCACAAACTGGTTGCTTTATGACAACAGAAATTTATTGTCTCACAGTTCTGGAAGCTAGAGTCCAAAATCAAGATGTCAGCAGGATTGTTCTCTTGTAAGGGTTGTGAGGGAGAATCTGTTCCATGCCTCTCCACTAGCTTTTAGCGACCCGAAGCATTTCTTGTTTTGTGGCAGCATAACTCCAATCTCTGCCTCCATCTTCACATGGCAATCTGCTCCCTGCATGTGTTCTCATCATCTCCCTTCTGTGCATGTCTGTCTCTGTGTCCAAATGTCCTCTTTTTATAAAAGCACCAGCCTTGGGCTTCTCTGGTTGCACAGTGGTGAAGAATCTGCCTGCCAATGCAGGGGACACGGGTTCAAGCCCTAGTCCAGGAAGATCCCACATGCCGTGGAGCAACTAAGCCTGTGCGCCACAACTACTGAGCCTGTGCTTTAGAGCCTGTGAGCCACAGCTACTGAGCCCACATGCCACAACTACTGAATCCTGCACACCTAGAGCCCGTGCTCCGCAACAAGAGAAGCCACTGCAATGAAAAGCCCGTGCACCACAAGGAAGAGTAGCCCCCACTCACTGCAACTAGAGAAAGCCCACGCGCAGCAACAAAGACCCAACGCAGCCAAAAATAAATAAATAAATAAATTTATTTTTTAAAAAGAAAAAGTACCAGTCTTATTGAATTAGGGCTCGCTCTAATGCCCTCATTTTAAGAGGAGACAGAAGAAGGATTTTAACTTGAAGGCATTTTTAACTTAACTACCTCTGTAAACATTCAATTTCCAAATAAAATTATTTTCTGAGGTACTGGTGGAATATCGTTCAATCCATAACAAGGAGTATGACAGAAATATTTGGTATTCTTTAAATGTTCATGTAGTTCTCATAGTTCCCAGCTTCCTTTGCAACTTGGTTGGGGTCACGTGACTAGTTCTGCAATAACTATGAGCAGAGGTGTTATGTATTTCTTCTGAGCTGGTACCCTGAACATGGAATTCTTGCCTCCAGAACTGTGAGAAAATAAATGTCTGTTGCTCAAGCCAACCAGTCTGTGGTATCTTGTTATAGCAGCTTGAGCTGGTTTCTGGTAAGACCCCTCTTTCTACCTTGCAGATAGCTGTCTTCTTCGTCGTCTTTTTGTGTGTGTGTTTAAGTGTTGATCTTGTTTTAAAAAATATGCAACGTTTCACAAATTTGTGTGTTATCCTTGTGCAGGGGCCAGGCTAATCTTCTCTGTATCATTCCAATTTTAGTATATGTACTGCCAAAGTGAGCACAATAGCTGTTTTCTCAGTGTGTTCTCACGTAGCCTTTCCTCTGTACACATGTGGAAAGAGAGAGCTCTCTGGTGTCCCTTCCTCTTCTTATAAGGATACCAGTCCTATCGGATAAGGGCCCCACAAGTA
The DNA here is from genome assembly GCF_951394435.1 of Stenella coeruleoalba. Lineage (NCBI taxonomy): Eukaryota > Metazoa > Chordata > Mammalia > Artiodactyla > Delphinidae > Stenella > Stenella coeruleoalba. The sequence continues at coordinate 75,330,255 of NC_137157.1, forward strand.
TGACCATTTAACTTTAATCAACTCTTTATAGGCCCTATCTCCAATTACAGTCACACTGGGGGTTAGGGTTTCAATATATGAATTTAGAGGAGGCACAGTTCAGCCCATAACAATGTCATTAAATGAATGATATAAAATATAAAAAAGCTCACTGCAGAACGTACTCTCCAGATGAGTACCACAGTTAATAGCGTCTTTCTGTTCATACTTTTCACTGTCCAGATGCAAACATATAATATAAATTAGATCATACTATACATACAGTTCTATTTTTTCACTTAGAGTGAAAAAGTTCCTTTTATTATAGTTTTTCTTCACTTATTACTGTATTACAGATGTTTTCCATACCAGTGCATAAAAATATCAAAATATTCTTCCAAATGGCTGCATAGTAGTCTCTTATAAGGAATATTATAATTTATTTAACAGTTTTTCTCTTGGTAGATGATAGATCACTTAGAATTTTTTATTATGGACAACGTTGCAGAAAATATCCCTATACATTTGTGTATTCATAATTATGTTAATATTTCTGCAAAGTAGACTCCTAGAAATGAAATTGCTAAGTCAAAGGCTGTGCATCTTTAAAATCTAAATAGATATTGTGTGCTAGTTTAAGTATGTAGGAGTACCCATTTCCTCATACCCACCCTTGGGTAGTATCAATAATTTTACTTTTGCTGATTTAATCAGGTTAAAAAGGATTAATCTCCAAAATATACAGGCAGCTCATGCAGCTCACTATCAAAAAACCAAACAACCAAAGAAGATGTAGCACATATATACAATGGAATATTACTCAGCCATAAAAAGAAACGAAATTGAGTTATTTGTAGTGAGGTGGATGGACCTAGAGACTGTCATACAGAGTGAAGTGAGTCAGAAAGAGAAAAACAAATACCATATGCTAACACATATATATGGAATCTAAAAAAATAAAATAAAAAGGTTCTGAAGAACCTAGGGGCAGGATGCAGATGTAGAGAATGGACTTGAGGACACGGGGATGGGGAAGGGTAAGCTGGGACGAAGTGAGAGAATGGCATTGACATATATACACTACCAAATGTAAAATAGATTGCTAGTGGGAAGCAGCCACATAGCACAGGGAGATCAGCTCGGTGCTTTGTTTCCACCTAGAGGGGTGGGATAGGGAGGGTGGGAAGGAGACGCAAGAGGGAGGAGATATGGGGATATATGTTTACGTATAGCTGATTCACTTTGTTATAAAGCAAAAACTAACATACCATTGTAAAGCAGTTATACTCCAATAAAGATGTTAAAAAAAAAACACGGAAATTTCCTGTTCTTTATGTGTTTGATTAAAAATCTATCCAAAAAATCTTGATGCCAGTAACACTATCTCTATCCCAGTTGTGACAAAATGTCTCCAGACTTTGCCAAATGTCCCTGGGGAGGGAGGAGAAAGGAGATAAAAAACCAGGTTGAGAACCACTGTTCTGGAGTGTGTGTAGGCAAAGAATAGGAATACACCCTGGCCACCCCCCAATTTCCTTTCTCCTTTACAAATATTTTGCTGCTTTGGAAAGGCTTTTTATGGATACCTTAATTCCTTTCTCTCTTCCAACTGGATAGCTGTTTCTGTTTTCATTCTAGTCACCCCAGGACAGGCTGAAGACATACCCTAGAGACACTTGGTGAAGTCTGCAGCTGAGAGGAGAGCAGGAGGGTGTGAGGTCATGGGAGCAGCCCAGAGACGGAGGTCTCCTCTAGACAGGGCTTGTGGTGTCTGGCCTGAGCACAACACTGAAGACTAATGTTCTTCCCTCAGTTTTGACGGTTACAGTGGTTCATAAAAGGGGGGTGGGCAGGTACAGGAAGAAAGGGAAGAATCAGAATCATTTGGGAGAAAATTATACATCCTTGTCCACCTTCCGGCACGTAGAATCAGGCACATCAAAATTGCAGCAAGGTGTGGGATAGGTATGCATGTTTTCAACTCCACACAGTAACAATCAGGTGTTACTTCCTCCCACTCTCTCCTTCCAGTTGAACCACCTGCCTAAGAGGTTTTCTGTGATAGACAAATGGATAAAGAAGATGTGGTACATATATACAATCGAATATTACTCAGCCATAAAAAGGAACAAAATTGGGTCATTTGCTGAGACATGGATGGATCTAGAGACTGCCATACAGAGTGAAGTAAGTCAGAAAGAGAAAAACAAATACCGTATTTTAAATTTTTATTTAAAAATAATTTTATTTAAATTTATTAAATTTATTTAAATTTTAAATTTTATTTAAAATGGTACAGATGAACCAGTTTGCAGGGCAGAAATAGAGACACAGATGTAGAGAACAAACATATGGACACCAAGCGGGGAAAGTAGCCGGGGGGTGGGGGTGCGGGGGTGATGAATTGGGCGATTGAGATTGACATGTATACACTGATGTGTATAAAATTGATGACTAATAAGAGCCTGTTGTATATATATAAAAAAAGAAGTTTTCTGTGATATATAACCTATTGAGGTGTAGCCCTCAATACCAAGTTAAAGATTTTTTTGAAGCATTATTCAAACTAGTGAAAAATGATGAAAACACTAATTTGAAAAGATATAGGCACCCCTTTGTTCATTGCAACATGATTTATTATAGCCAAAATATGGAAGCAACCTAAGTGCCCACTGATAAATGAATGGGTAAAGAAGGTGTGGTATGATATAGATAATGGAATATTACTCAGCCATATATGCCAGTGCTTAAAGCATGATGTTAAATGAAACTAATAAAACCTCAGACTACAAACAGTGGGTCCCTATTTTATAAACAGATACCTATAATTTGGGGATCAAAAATGAGCTGTGAAGGTCTATACCTTGGATTCAGGGTGGACATATTTGAGGAATTTACTCTGGTGTTTTTAAGGGAAGGAGAATAAGGGGACAGAATTGAGGGGGCAAAGGCAACTGGGAGGACCATCGAGCAGCTACACTGTCAACTGTTATTTCCAGCAGAGCTGGATTAAGGGGTGGACCAGTAGGGGAGTTGTCCATGTTGCCATTGTAGGGGATGCTAAGGTATCAGTGAGCACTGTTGTGGTGGAAAACAGTGATATGGAGAAAACTGTATTTACCAGAATTCCTCTTAGGAACAGAATGTGGTTAAAATCAGTTGTCATAGCTCGAAACCCCCAGGGGGCACTCTTTAACAACAGTACATGGTCTCTAAGCTGCTTTTAGTGAAACTGGGTCCAGCTGATTTCCATCTTTTTATTTTGTGAATAGTAAGTATTGGGTTGGCCAGAAAGTTTGTTCGGGTTTTCTGTAAGATGTTACGGAAAAACCTGAACGAACTTTTTGGCCAACCCAATATATACAACTCTCTTGCCAAAACTGAAGAACCCAGAATACAGTAGAAGAGTTTGCCAGCTGCCCCCAAAGTCTTATTACTCAGTTCTTCCTTCTCTAAGTAAATGTTAAACAAGCATTTCAGTAGCACTAATTTTAAGAGGCACGAAATTATTACTGTACCTGGGAACCTGTATATCCCATTGGTCCCTCATCCCTGGCCTCCTTCAGAGCTCATAAAGATCAGGATTATTGGCAGAAACTGGAAGAATTTTTCTTTGTTGTAAGTTGGTTGTTATGTTGGCCAAGGAAACTTTTGAATTCTAAGATCTAAGCAGCCTATGTTGTATAATTGGGGCTCAGGTGACAAATAGTGATGCAAAATGCAGGAGCTGGGGATGCTCTCTTCTGTGTGGAGCCAAGCTTAACTGCCAGATAATACCCTGCAGCTCAGAGGAAGTTTGAATCTGCCGTGCTGCCGCCACGACTAGTAAATGATGGCAGGTGGTGAATGTCAGTAGCTCCTTAATAATGTCATGTTTCTTCTTAACTTCTAAATATATTTTTTAGGCTTCAGAAAAAAATGGAAAATACAGAGAAGAAAAGTTAGGAAAAAAATCACCCAGGATTCCATTTTATTTTTAAATTTCAGACATTGATCTTTGCTTTGGCTGCTTGAAGTCTGATTTTCTGCTCTAATCTCATACTGGTTTCATGGTTTTCTTGCTTTGGGTTCTGAATTGTGAAACGTGTAACTTGTTCTATTGCACCTTTTCTATTGTTGCTTGAAAACAGTAGCTCAGGTCCTCTGTGGAATTTAGGACTTTTAAAATAAATGAAGGTCTTCCCTGGTGGTGCAGTGATTAAGAATCCACCTGCCAATGAAGGGGACATGGGATCGAGCTCTGGTCCGGGAAGATCCCACATGCCGTGGAGCAACTAAGCCTGTACAACACAACTACTGAGCCTGTGCTCTAGAGCCCGCGAGCTACAACTACTGAGTCCCGCGCACCTAGAGTCCATGCTCTGCAACAAGAGAAGCCACTGCAAAGAGAAGCCCGCATACCGCAATGAAGAGTAGACCCCGCTCACCGCAACTAGAGAAAGACCCAAAACAGCCAAAAATAAATTAAAAATATATAAATTAAAAAATAATAATAATAAAATAAATGAAAATACATTAATGAAGGTCACTGATGCAGCCCTTGGTCTCTCTGTGAGAACACCAAATGCATGAAAGAGCTCTGGAAGTTGGAAAGGTGAGAGATTTTATCAGCTTGTTATCTCTTTTATTCTCACATGATTTTTTCCTACTCGAATTCCATTAGCATTTCTTGGATCTCTTAAATAAACCAATCATTAATAAATATCAAAACAACCAGGAACAATAATAATTCCTTTAATAAGTTTGAAACAATGTGTAACTTTATAATGTTTTAGATATTGATTTGTTCAAATTTCCACTCTGATTAAAATAGGATGCTTCTCCTGTTTTTCATTTTATAAATCTTACATTAGGTTGAATCACAGATGACAAGTGTGGGATGGGTCAGAAATTTTCCTTGTGAATGTTGACATTCACATACACATATTTTGTGACAGTATGGCTAATATATTTAAAAATATCCAGAATATTTTGTTTACAAAGAACATATCTTCTGATTAGAGGAATGACAAAATATGGGGATAGAATTATTTGTATGCTAAGAGAAATTTTAAAAGAAATTTAAAAGGAAACCTACTGTAAGCGTATTCAAAGTAATCCTAGACCTTAAATATTGACACAATAAGCAACTAGCATATATACCCTGATACCAAAACCAGACAAAGATGTCACAAAAAAAGAAAACTACAGGCCAATATCACTGATGAACACAGATGCAAAAATACTCAACAAAATACTAGGAAACAGAATCCAACAGCACATTAAAAGGATCATGTGGGGTTTATCCCAGGAATGCAAGGATTCTTCAATATATACAAATCAATCAACGTGATACACCACATTAACAAATTGAACAAATTGATAAAAACCAAATGATAATCTCAATAGATGCAGAAAAAGCTTTTTACACTCATTTATGATAAAAACCCTCTAGAAAGTAGGCATAGAGGGAACTTACCTCAACATAATAAAGGCCATATATGACAAACCCACAGCCAATGTCATTCTCAATAGTGAAAAACTGAAACCATTTCCACTAAGATCAGGAACAAAACAAGGTTGCCCACCCTCACCACTATTATTCAACATAGTTTTGGAAGTTTTAGCCACAGCAATCAGAGAAGAAAAAGAAATAAAAGGAATGTAAATAGGAAAAGAAGTAAAACTGTCACTGTTTGCAGATGATGTGATGTGATACTGTATATAGAGAATCCTAAAGATGCTACCAGAAAACTACTAGAGCTAATCAGTGAATTTGGTAGAGTAGCAGGATACAAAATTAATGCACAGAAATATCTTGCATTCCTATACACTAATGATGAAAAATCTGAAAGAGAAATTAAGGAAACACTTCCATTTACCATTGCAACAAAAAGAATAAAATACCTAGGAATAAACCTACCTAAGGAGACAAAAGACCTGTATGCAGAAAACTATAAGACACTGATGAAAACATCAAAGATGATACAAACAGATGGAGAGATATACCACATTCTTGGATTGCAATAATCAACACTGTGGAAATGACTCTACTACCCAAAGCAATCTACAGATTCATTGCAATCCCTATCAAATTACCAATGGCATTTTTCACAGAACTAGAACGAAAAATTTCACAATTTGTATGGAAACACAAAAGACCCCGAATAGCCAAAGCAATCTTGAGAAAGAAAGATGAAGCTGGAGGAATCAGGCTCCCTGACTTCAGACTATACTACAAAGCTACAGTAATCAAGACAGTATGGTACTGGCATAGGAACAGAAATATAGATGAAGGGAAGAAGGGAGAAAGCCCAGAGATAAACCCACACACATATGGTCACCTTATCTTTGATAAAGGAGGCAAAAACATACAATGGAGAAAAGACAGCCTCTTCAATAAGTGGTGCTGGGAAAACTGGACAGCTACATGTAACAGAATGAAATTAGAACACTCCCTAACACCATACACAAAAATAAAATCAAAATGGATTAAAGACCTAAATGAAAGGCCAGACACTATAAAACTCTTAGAGGAAAACATAGGCAAAACACTCTGTGACATAAATCACAGCAAGATCCTTTATGACTCACCTCCTAGAGAAATGGAAATAAAAACAAAAATAAACAAATGGGACCTTATGAAACTTAAAAGCTTTTGCACAGCAAAGGAAACCATAAACAAGACAAAAAGACAACCCTCAGAATGGGAGAAAATAAATGAAGCAACTGACAAAGGATTAATCTCCAAAATACACAAGAAGCTCATGCAGCTCAATGTCAAAAGAACAAAAAACCCAATCCAAAAATGGGAAAAAGACCTAAATAGACATTTCTCCAAAGAAGATATACAGACTGCCAACAAACACATGAAAGGATGTTCAACATCACTAATCGTTAGAGAAATGCAAATCAAAACTACAATGAAGGGCTTCCCTGGTGGCGCAGTGGTTGAGAGTCCGCCTGCCGATGCAGGGGACACGGGCTCGTGCCCCGGTCCGGGAAGATCCCACATGCCGCGGAGCGGCTGGGCCCGTGAGCCATGGCCGCTGAGCCTGCGCGTCTGGAGCCTGTGCTCCGCAACGGGAGAGGCCACAACAGTGAGAGGCCCGCATACCGCAAAAAAAAAAAAAAAAAAAAAAACTACAATGAGGTATCACCTCACACCAGTCAGAATGGTTGTCATCAAAAAATCTACAAACAATAAGTGCTGGAGAGGGTGTGGAGAAGAGGAAACCGTCTGGCACTATTGGTGGGAATGTAAATTGATATAGCCACTATGGAGAACAGTATGGAGGTTCCTTAAAAAACTAAAAATAGAACTACCATACGACCCAGCAATCCCACTACTGGGCATATACCCCGCGAAAACCATAATTCAAAAAGAGACATATACCACAATGTTCACTGCAGCTCTATTTACAATAGCCAGGACATGGAAGCAACCTAAGTGTCCATCCACAGATGAATGGATAAAGAAGATGTGGCACATACATACAATGGAATATTACTCAGCCATAAAAAGAAACAAAATTGAGTTATTTGTAGTGAGGTGGATGGGCCTAGAGTCTGTCATACAGACTGAAGTAAGTAAGAAAGAGAAAAACAAATACTGTATGCTAACACATATATATGGAATCTAAAAAAAAAAAAAAAAAAAAAAACGGTTCTAAAGAACCTAGGGGCAGGACAGGAATAAAACCTGGGACGAAGTGAGATGGTGGCATTGACATAGCTAGTGGGAAGCAGCCTCATAGCACAGGGAGATCAGCTCCGTGCTTTGTGACTACCTTGAGGGGTGGGATAGAGAGGGTGGGAGGGAGACATATGAGGGAGGGGATATGGGGATATATGTATACGTATAGCTGATTCACTTTGTTATACAACAGAAACTAACACAACATTGTAAAGCAATTATACTCCAATAAAGATGTTATAAATAAATAAATGCTGTAGTGCTTTACAATTTTCAAAAAAAGAAAGAAACCTACTGTCAGTATATTCAAAGTAATCGTAGACCTTAAATATTGATACAATAAGCAACCAGCATATAGGAAACACTCAATATTTATTTATTTATTTATTTTAATGGTGGGAGTATGGCATATTAAGCTGTTCCTTAGTAAAGGCACTGGGGCTTGCCCATGGTGCTCTTAATGTACAAAGCCTGGATGTTCCGCCAAATTTTTCTTGAGCAATGACACCAGGAAGTTGACAACTAAGTGGATGCTGTACACAAGCTCATATGTCATCTTCACGTGGCCAACAGCCACTGCCAGACACAGCACCTCCTTCATCTGGAGCTTGATCATGGACTTCATCAACTTTGACCACCATGTTCTCATTGTGGGTCAGCAAGGAAAGGAACTTGCCAGCCTTATTCAGGCCTGGGCCCAGTATTCGTGGGATCTGCTCGATCAGAGACTCTGAAGCCAAAGAGGCATCGTACTTCTTGGCCAGCTTCTTGACCAGTTTCTTATACTTGTTGAGTTTCTTCAGCACCTCGATGTCCATGCAGGGGATATCCACAGCCTTGGCCTCATCACAATACTGCTGGTCCTGCAGAACACATACGGAGAACTTGGGGCAGGGAGTGGACTTAAGCCTGACAGTGCCTGAGAAGCGTTCCTCTTACTGAGAGTCACAGTTCTTCAGGCTGATTTGAAGGGCCACTGGCTCCAAAACCTTCCGGCCCTTGCACTGGTTCCCATACAGGACTTCCAGCACCGCCTCGTAGAGGGTGTTGTGGGAGACTTTGCTGCTCATGGTGCCTTGTGCCACGATAACCGGAAAAGAGCAACACTCAGTATTTAAATGTTGAATGAGTGAATGACTCAAGACAAACTATCTCTTTATACTATTGTTTTTTCCTGGGACAATTTAAGTTGCTTTTCTTTATATATTTTTATGAAATAATTTTTATTTGTATGAAGAGAGATGAAGTAAAGGAAAGTTGCAATTGGCTTACAAAACATCTCAGGAAAATAGCTGGGTTAAACTCCATAGAAACATTAAAAAATTTTATTTGAAATACCTGTACATGTTTTGTGGGTTTTGTTTGTTTTGTTTTTCTCGGCCACGCTGAGCGGCATGCGGGAATCTTAGTTCCCCAACCAGGGATGGAACCAGTGCCCATTTCATTGGGAGCACAGATGTACATGTAGACCTAAACAGAAGTTAGAAATATATTACAAAAACTCTAGTTTACCCTTGTCTAGTTTCTCTATTAACATTTTACTTCATTAGCTTAATTATTCTCTCTCCCTCTTTCATCTCTGAACCATTTGACAGTAAATTGCAGACATGATGCATTTTTACCCTGAAATACTTGAATATTTTCAAGAACAAGGATATTCTCTTACATAACTACATTGCAACTTGCTGAAACAAGAAAATTAACAGATATAATGTGATGATCTAATCCAGATGTTATTAATTTCTCACCAATGGCCTCAATAAAAACTTTATAGTAGAAAAAAATATTCTGGCCTAGGTTCGATCCAGGATTACATACACATTGCATTTAGCTGTAATGTCTCTTTAGTCATTTATTCTGGAAAAGTTCCTCAGTCTGTCTTTGTATTTCATGACCTTAACATTTTTGAAGAATATAGACCAAGTATTCCGAAGAATATTTCTCAGTTTGGGTTTGTCTGTTATTTCCTTATGATTAGGTTGAGGTTCTTCACTTTTGGCAGGATTACCACAGAAGCGATGCTGTGTCCTTAGTGCTTCAGATCAAGAGGCCCATGATACCAGTTTGTCCTTACTGATGATATTAACTTGGTTAAGGTGCTGTCCACCAAGTTTTTCCATTGTAAAGTTATTTTTTTTCCCTTCTGTAATTAATAAGAATTTTGTGGGTACAACTTTGAGACTATGTAGATATACTTGTCTTCAAGAATTTTTTACCCGTTAGTTATAGTATCCATTGATGATTCTTACCTGAATTATTACAATGTTTTGTCAAATGCTATTTTTTTAACTTTCTTATTCCTTCTACATTTACTTGTTTGCATTCTATTATAGGGAAGAGTTTTTCTTTTTACATTTTTATTTACTTGTTGATTGACTGATTGACTGATTTTTGGCCACCCCATGCCACATGTGGGATCTCAGTTCCCCAACCTGGGATCGAAGCCATGGCCTCTGCAGTGGAAGCATGGAGTCCTAACCACTGGACTGCCAGGAAATTCCAGGGAAGAGTTTTTCATTTTTCCTCATTCATTCATTCATTATCAGTTTGAATCCATGTGTTCCTATTTTATTCAATTACCATCGTTCCTTCCCCTTCCCCCTCCCACTTCAATGACATGTTCAACTGTCCCAGATTTTGCCAGCTGGAGCCTCTTCAAGCTGACTCCTGGGTCTTTTGACATGTCCCCATCATTCTTTGGGTACTTTTTCACTTTCTGGCATTCTAGAGCTAGAGCAGAGAAAATTCAGTTTGCTCTGCTCTAGCTCTAGAATCAGCTAGTTTTTCAGGGAGTTCTGGTTCCTTTTAGTGGAAATGGTATTTAGAAACCAACATAGGTATGCTCATTGCTACAGGGTTGTTATTGCTTCTAGACCCTCACAGCAGTCAGCTAGGAAATATATGCTCATGTACAACACAAACACACACACATACACATATGTCTATAAATGTATTATAACTATCTATACACAGTTAGCTAGCTAACTTTATAAAATCATGTGTTCATACTGATACCTGTAATTCTAGTCCAACAACACAGAATTTAGTATCACGTTCCTCCTTTTCCATATTGAAACTGCCTTCTCTGACACTGAGAAATTTGGCTCGCATTATGCTCAACCTATTATTTGCTCAGTTGAACTCAGTAAAAGTAATGTTAGAAATGCTAAGTCATACCACTGGGTAAAACAAACCAATGACCTAGAATTCAGTATTTATAATTCGATTTGCCTTTAGTTTAAGCATGTATAGTCAACATACTGTGTTCAAAAGTGTGTATTAGTTCTAATTTTTATCTTCAGAGTGGTTATGTTATTCATTTGCTATTATTTGACATATGTTCATTTGTATTTATATTCCATTTCAGATTTTTTTTTCTTTTTTCTTTTTTTTGTGCAGTACGCGGGCCTCTCACTGCTGTGGCCTCTCCCGTTGCGGAGCACAGGCTCCGGACGCGCAGGCTCAGCGGCCATGGCTCACGGGCCCAGCCGTTCCGCGGCATGCGGGATCTTCCCGGACTGGGGCACGAACCCGTGTCCCCTGAATTGGCAGGCGGACTGTCAACCGCTGCGCCACCAGGGAAGTCCCCATTTCAGATTTTTTCATTTTTTATTATGTGTGTTTGTGTATATAAAACACTAAGATGGCTCAAAAGTCAAAACTCAACCAAAAAGGTATACTCAGAAAAGTATCAAGATTTTTTAGCAAATATTTTTTTCTTTATTGAGCGTTCCTTCTCCTATATTTACAACTGTGAGCCTGGACCCTTTGGTTCATTCTCCCTGTAGTCTGTGCCTGCCTGCCTTCCACTCCCGAAGCACACACACAGACATACATATACACATACTGATGGAAAAGATATTGAAAAACTACAAGATGATCTTTAGGATGAGGTATGTTTCTTCCACCTTTGGACATGATTCTATATAGAAACAATATACTTAATTTTGTTCAGTGTATGATAACCATATATGTAAGTGATCTAAAAATATTTTTTCTTGTGAAAACACCATAATGGACTACATGGTCCAATCTCACTGTATAAAAGCAGAGTTTCCTTTATTAAGACAAAGCAACCTGGATTTGTTTTTACTTAAATACAAGACCAAAACAACACATGAATCATTTCCTCTATAAGAGAGTGACTCCAGACTGGGAGCTCATTATCCAAACCCTGTGTCAGGTCCACTCTGCCAGCCCCACTTCCTCAGGACATGTATCTTTCATCACCTCTGGCTCCTCTGGAACAGTAACCAGCTGCCTCTAATTGCCTCACAGACCAGGTGTGGTGGTGGTAGTGGTGGTGAGAGTGGGCTGAGACATTATTTAAAAAGCAAGAATCCGTCGTGCGAAGGTTAACTAAGATTTTCACCATTGTATTTTGAAGTCCTTGACTATGTTTTAAACACTATCAGGAATGTAGCTTTGTTATTAAAACAATTTAGCTATATAAAATGTTGATTTCTTTTCCTCTCAGCCTCTATTCCAAAGGTCTATACCCATAACAATTTGATGTTTTGGAAGAACAGTTCTGTTCATTTTTGTAATTTTATAACCTAGCTTTTGTGCAGCATGCGGGATCTTAGTTCCCCGAACAGGGATGGAACCTGTGCCCCCTGCAGTGGGAGAGCAGAGTCTTAACCACTGGACTGCCTGGGAAGTCCCACCACGTAAGTATTTACTGAGTGCCTACAATGTGCCAATGTGCCAAGCAACCCCAAGTACTGCGGATTGGGGACATCAGTGGTCAAAACAGATAAAAATCTTTACCTTTATGGAGCTTATGTTCTAGCAGGTGTAGACAGACAATAAAAAATAAACAGCTAATTATCTAATTCGTAACAAGATGTTAAGAGCTACGGGAAAAAAAACAGATCAGATTAGGGCAGCATGGGGTGCTGTTGCAGCAGAGGCAGTTAAATGAGGTGGTGGTGAGATCCGAGCAGGCTTTAACTTGCAAAAGCTGTTCATTATGCAGACATCTAGGGAAGGAGCACTGCAGGAAGAAGGAACAGTGTCTGTGATGTAAGGCTGAAGTGTACTTGAGCCAGGGATTTCTAGCCAGTTGTCTATGACTAAGTCCCTTCCACTATAAGCTTGCTACTCCAAGAATGGTTTGAGGAGCATCAACACCACCAGAGACCTTGTTAACAACAAATGCCTCATCACTGACCTTGCTAAATCAGAATCTGCATTTGAGTAAGATCTTCAGGTGATTTCTATGTATATTAAAGTTTGAGAAGCTCTGAAATAGGCCACACTGGCTCTCTACGCCACAATTTCCATTCTGGTGTAAGGTGGACGCAAACAAGTCATATCGATGGACCAAGGGCAACAGCTGATGTCAACTGCTTGTAAGTATCAATAAATAGTTCTTCAAGGCCTGAAAAAGGTAATAAATGTCTAAAAAGGATTATCTCTGGAAATATTTTACTTATGAAATAATGCTGAATAATATTATTCTTGAAATATTTACACAGGTTTTGGTGGGATTGGAGGTGGAAAGGAACATCAGTACCTTAAGGAGTAACTTTTTTCTGAATCAACCAAAATTTCTGACAACCAAAATCATTGTGAACTGAACATATATAATCCTAGCTCAAATAACAGCTAAGTCTTTCGAATTCATTTAAAGATGTATTTATTTACAAGATACAAGTGTTTAATATTTAATAGGAATTAAAGTGCTTAATTTTACAATGTTTCCAATTCTCTGCCTTTATGACCAAATATACATATGTTACACAATATATACACTATCTGCAAGTATTTTACATTCATACAGCTAGAAGAGAAAAATTACTTTTTGTGTATACTTTCTCACATTTGAGTTAATTCTAAAATTTTGCTAATATACATTTCAAATTGATCAGTCAACAATTCAAAAACCCAGATAACACTTATTCAAGAATATCAGTCAATTGTCACTCATAAAATGAAATGCTAGTTTGGTACAACAAACAAGAACCTCCAAAGTTTTATATACAGACATGATTGCTAATGAAGGGAGACACCTCTCCCCAAGCGATACATTTCAACATCCATATAATGTGTAATATATAATGTAATTCTGTTATCATAATGGTCCCCATAGACTATTATGTCTCTTCCCAAACCCATATATATATATATATATATATATATATATATATATATATATATATATATATCACTCTATGTATTTGGTATTTACTTATTCAAATATGCTACAATATTTCTTGATTTAATTTCTCACTAAATCTACCTAATCACACTAATTCAATCTATAATGAATTTTAGGAAGGGGTAAACATCATGTAACTCTCAGTGACCCCCCAATGAGTTAAAAACTATCTTGTAGAAGCCATGTGCTATTTCATCTCAAAAGACAGAAAAGACACTATTTTCTGCCAAATGTTCAGTCCATAAAGTAGAATACAGACCATGATTGACTTGAGGGATTTTTTTATGTCAGTAAACAGTGCAGAAAATAGTCCAATAGAATTATTTCTTTTTTTTAGGTCTAAAGAAAAAGTAATGACAAGATACTAGTGGTATAATTTAGAGGGCAAGGTGAAAGGCCCAGGTGTAATGGATCCCATCAGTGTACAATTACATAGATTTACATCTTGTAGTTTATATCCCTCTGCAGTTTAAGTGTTTTTCATTTATCTTAGCATATATTGCTCTGATTTGGAGTCCAAGGGACTCTTTCTGTCCACCTCTCTGTCTGTCCTTGCTTGTTTCAGTTCCTAATCTTATTCCTCTCTACCACATCAGTAAAGAAAGCAAAGTTACCCTTTCATGACAACATGATTACAGGGCATACATAAGAATGAATTATACTAAAAATCCATGTATATAATTTATGTTAAAATATTTAAGTTAAAAAGAATACTTTCTATAAAAATTTCATTCCTATGGAAAAACAGAATTGGAAATCAACATTGCTTTTACATATATATATGTATGCATAAATTCAGAGAAATGGTTTTAAAAGTATATCTAGTGGTCTTTTATATATCATACTCCTATTTTCTAAATCTGGAGACTCTATAGTAGATAGTAATATGAAAATAAAAAGCAATTTGATTTTACTAAAATTGGATGAGAATGAAAAAGTAACATGATCCACTACAGATGTCCAGTATAGTCCTAAGAATAAGAGCAGGTTAGCCACAGATTTTATATTAATATATTCTTGAAGAATACAAAAGTTAAGAATGAAGACATTACGACATTCTTGCCTTTTGAATTAATTTTAGCTTATAAATACCATGTGATTAATCTTAGACCCGCTAACAGGAACATTATGTGATGTAGAAAGATTTAATGTATTTTCTACTGTGCATTATAGCAAGGATACCTGGAAAAGAAAAAAAAAAAAAAAGAAAAAAAGACCTTTGTTCCCTAGAAGTTTATTTGCTCCTGTTGGTGTCTTTTCCTCAGGATATATCCAGCTCAGGAAAATCATTATTACATATGCTCAGAATAAGAACTTAAGGCTTTGAGTATAACCAGAAATGAGATCTAAAATTTAAAGGGGAATTTAGATCTGTTTCCTGTTTCCACAAAGAAGACAATAAAAAGTGTGGTAATTTAAAAAAACTGTTGTTGTTGTTGTTTTAATTTGGGTAGCTTACCCAGTGAATATAAGTACACCAAGCTACATTAAACTTCATGGAAAATGAAATGTGTAGTGCAGATGTGCTTTAACTGTTTTAACCACCCATACATACCCTTTGCAAAAAAAAAAAAAAGCCTTTAAAAAACTTTAAAGTAAAATAAAAAGGATTTTGATGGTTACTTGAATCCAAGGAATAATGTTGTCCCTCCCCCACCCCATCCCCCGCCACACATACGTTCTTTTCCCTGTACTGAGCAATTTGAATCACAGTATCACTCCTAGGAGTTAATTTTCTATACCCTTGTGGCTAGGAACATTCACATTAAAAGTTCAGTGTAAAACCTACCCTGTAGAGTTTTATTGCTTGCATACATGATGGCATTATAGATGCCATTATTACAAAAGTGGCTGGTGGCATTTTTCATTATTGGGTCCCACTTAAAACCTGGAGATAAGTCTGCACTACATTTCATTGGTAGACTTTCAATAAAGCAAAATTTATGTTGAGAAAACTGGAATGTTTTATAAAAAATAGCAGTTTTATCAAAGAAGTATTTTGTTAAGTTTAGAGAAAGGGCACTTTAAAAAAAAGATGATTTAGAGAAAATAAAGAATAAGACCAGAATGGAATGTTGGTTTTAATAGTAAAACAACCAATTATTTTTCTAGGTTCAATTTGTCATGACTGCTCAGGTGTCTCAGAAAGCAAAAGACAGATTATTCTTGCAACCAGACAATCACATTTTGAGGTCTTTTGGTTGAGTGTTTCTAAATGGCTAAGAGTATTCCTTTGCCTTTCTCCAAGTAAAAGCATTCGTGATTCTTTAATAAGAAACAGGTAAGGCTGCTTCATTGCTTCTCTTTGTGCTTGGCAAAAGAACATGTGGAATGTGAAGATGGTGACTGGACAAGCAGAAATTCTCTTCTAATACTAATATTTCTATTTTTTAAAACAAATTAAAGATAATGTTAAGAGCATGATAATAAATATTCTCTTTACATGAGTATTCTTTAAATAATCTAAATTAAATAACATTTGATATTTATTGAGCCAAAGCTTGAATGTGTTCATGTTACTTCCATTCCAGCAGAACTTATTTGTAGGGAAAGTGTAATCTTCTTGTTGTTCAAAATAGTTTTCAAAAATAATCTGGCTCGTAAATCTTCTAATTGGCTTTTACATTTCCATTTTTCTATCCACATTTACAGAAGTCACCTTCTTCTGTTAACCATTCTACCTTTTTATTGCTTCTCTTTTCTTGAGATTAAGAAAACCAAAGCATCACCTAGAGTCGTAGTTCAACCTCAATAACCACCCCTGAACACAAACACACACACGGTTGGCAACTAGAAAAAAGAATCAATGTAAAAAATTAAAAATTTGTCCTTAATTTAATAGGGCCTAAGAAGCTATCTTTATCTTTTTTTGGCTCTAAGTATTTGGTTTAATGTTGATGGATCATGGCTGGTGTTCCTTTTACAGAGGAAGGCAACCTAATCATGCCCACTATAATTAGTTTATCTGCTCCTTAGGGGTGTGGGGGGGAAGAAAAGAGATACTTCAAATATTTCTTAAAAAAAAAACAGGGCCTGAATAGATGTGTGGCAATCTCAAATTCTGAGTGAAGCTAATCTACATTTAAGGTGTAATCCTCAAAGGCCGAGGATAGTGGGGCCATTCTTGTCGATTTCTAGCAGACAGATGCATTAAAAAGTGACAATATTTGGAAAATGACAGAGTAAATGAGAAAAACAAAAAAAGAGAATGAGATCTAATTTTGAGGAAAGGATGAACTTAAATAGCCAACTTAATGTGAGATTTTAATCACAATTACAATATAATAAAAAGCAGCCTTTGTGACAAGGAATCACATTTTGTCTATTAAAATTCCCCAGAGGATAAAAGGGAAAAGAATGCTCAAACTGTCGTCAATCATCTTGTACCCCCGAGAAAAACCTGCCATTAAAATATTGCTTTTTTATATTGTATTTTCCCCCACTCTTCTTTAATGAGGTGGTTTAAAGAGTTGAGGATAAACTTTCTTAATTACCTATCCATCCCCCTCAATCATAGGTTACCCCATGTGAATTTTGTTTCATATCTGACAAACGAACAGGCCCACCCAGTTATCTTAAGTGTTAATTATATATAGTCCTCATTTAACCACAATTAACAGTCTTATGGGAAAGAAAAACATAACAATAAATGTAGTTTCCATATGTCCCAGTTCTGTGTAAGGTCAGGTATCTTGTACATGCTGATATTAACCGCTGCAACAATTAGAGGATTGTAAAAGGTAAAATAACCTGTATGACTTGACCATCCCAGTGACCAAAATGCACTTATCTCAGAATAATCAAGACTGAAGCATTAATTAAACCCTCATCTTATATTTAAGTAGGTATTATTAGCACCTTCAAAGAGAGGCACTGTTTTAAATAGGCACAGAACAAAGAAAAATAGTACTTTAAAAATACTGTTGGAATTCACTAATATATCCCATGCCACATAAATTACAGCTTTTTATTATAAAAATATCAAGACCCTTAGATGTCAATCAGTTAAACATAAATCACCAAAAACATTTCTTAAGTTTAGAACACTGGTCAATTCCAAGATAAAACATGCTGTGTATTTAAAAAATAAATTAGAGACAAATATGAACCTAAAGTTGAAGAGAAAAGCATGTATAATGTGTGTGTGTGTGTGTGTATATATATATATATATATATATATGTATTTAATACTATATATACATAATTGCTATATACTTAAGATATTTTATTCTTAGAAGTATTTCTACAAAAACAAGTATCTTAATAAGTTGAAAGTTTGAATACCAACAATTTGTTCTTTTTCTTTTGTTTTAAAAGAATGTACATCATTTATGCAGCTTGAGCTTTATAAACTAAATTAAATAAGTTAATAGCCTAAACTGTCCCTGTATTTTTTATTTTTAACGTGGATCTATTTTGGCAACATGGAGGTATATCTTTCAAACTGTTATAAATCCTACATGTGTAAGTGAAGACATTAAAGGATTTCTTAAATGAAAGTGGCCTTTTCTAACCTGAAGTGATAGAATTGATACCAGTTTTTTCCAAGACAAAAGTACATATTCAAGGAATAGCTCATTAAAAAATGCTCTATTTTTCACATTATTTCAAACTTTATGGGTAGAATGGCTCTACACATTAATTTCAGTAAGAGTACATAAACATAGGAAAATAGTCCCCCCAAAGATGCATTTATGAGCCTGTATTTTTCAACATAAAGTGCTAAGAGATGAAAAAGGAGAGCTGAGAATGTTTTGAGCTGTAAATCTTGAGACCCCCCTCCATACTGCAGTAG
Organism: Stenella coeruleoalba; assembly: GCF_951394435.1. NCBI lineage: Eukaryota > Metazoa > Chordata > Mammalia > Artiodactyla > Delphinidae > Stenella > Stenella coeruleoalba. The sequence goes on from NC_137157.1 coordinate 75,348,867, forward strand.
GCCCTGGAACTCAGCATTCTGATTTTCTCTTAGGTTCAGGATGATCGTCCAAAGTGGCTGGATGCTTACTAGGGCCATCTGGCGTCTCACCTGTGACAGCTAAAAGGATGATTTTCAGCCACTTCTGTTTCAGTTCTTCACTGTCTGCAGCAAAGCTGTGCACAGACTTGGACTGGGTCAGTTTGAAACTGTGTGGCAGGTCTGCACTCCTCAGCATATCATCCACAATGTAGCCCAGGAGTGGAATAGTGGCCTGGGCTCTGACATCCTAAGAAAAAAGCATGGTACATAAAGAAAAAACACGGTGAGATGTGATCCGGCGCCCACTAAACCTCCTTTCTTACAACCATTCCACAGACTCGCACTGTGAACTCTCCATGGAGAGAGATGGGGAGCCAGTGCTTTTAGCACAGTGCTTGTGTATGAGGCCACCCGTAACGTCACCTGAGTGAATTGATGAATGAGTGCTGACACCTAAATCAGCTAGAGTTCATTGACCCCACACCTCTTTCCCTGTGAGGGAGCCCATTCAGTTCTTCAGTGTAAAAGGGAAGAATAGTCATCTTACTGTACAAAACCAGCAAATGTTAATGATGATTTCATTATCAAATGCAGTTCTATTTGGTGTTTCATTCATTCATGCATCAATTTACTTATGGACAGGAAAAGAATGTAGGAAAAACAATGAAACAGAATAAAAAACCAAACAACCCAAGCAAAAAATGGGCAGAAGACCTAAACAGACATTTCTTCAAGAAGACATACAGATGGCCAAAAGGCACATGAAAAGATGCTCAACATCGCTAATTATTAAAGAAATGCAAATCAAAATTACAATGAGGTATCACCTCACACTGGTCAGAATGGCCATCATCAAAAAGTCTACAAATAATAAATGCTGGAAAGAGTATGGAGAAATAGGAACCCACCTACACTGTTGGTAGGAATGTAAATTGGTGCAGCCACTATGGAAAACAGTACGGAGAACAGCTCTAAAAATAGAGCTACCATATGATCCAGCAAGCCCACTCCTGGGCATGTATCCAGAGAAAACCACAATTCAAAAAGATACATGCACCTCAATGTTCACTGCAGCACTATTTACAGTAGCCAAGACATGGAAGCAACCTAAATGTCCATCAACAGATGAATGGACAAAGAAGATGTGGTATATATACATACAATTGAATATTACTCAGTCATAAAAAAGAATGAAATAATGCCATTTGCAGCAACATGGATGGACCTAGAGATTATCATACTAAGTGAAGTAAGCCATATAAAGACATATATCATAAAATAAATAAAATTTAAAAAAGACATATATCATACGATATTGCTTATCATATATATGGAATCTAAAAGAAAAAAAAAAAGACACAGATGTACTTATTTCCAAAACAGAAAGAGACTCACAGACACAGAAAACAAACTTCGGTTACCAAAGGGGAAAAGGGGGTGGGAGGAGGGATAAATTAGGAGGCTGGGATCAACATATATACACTACTATGTATAAAATAGATAACCAACAAGGATCTGTATAACACAGGGAACTATACTCGATATTATGTAATAATCTATAAGGGAAAAGAATCTAAAAAAGAAATATATATATATATATATCTGAATAGCTGTGCTGTATACCTGAAACTTACCCAATATTGTAAATCAACTATATTTCAATTAAAAACACACACACACACACACACACACACACACACATCTCAGCATTTTTAGTCTATTTCTAAAATAAAGTTTTATTAGCACTTAATGTAGATATAGGCTAAAACACAAGAGGTACATGAAAATTTTTATATGTTTCCAGGTGAGTGCACAATTGATTTAAGTGTTGTTGGTTTTTTAAGCACAACACGATCCATAGTGCCTGGTGCATGTCTGCTGTTCCCATATATTTGTCTCAGATCCATTCACATAAGGTCTCAAAAAATTGTTATTGGATAATGTTAATCCAAGGTTGATTTAAATTCACCTTCTCACATTCCTTTCTTTTTCAAGTATCCCTCCATGCAGGAAAAAAAAAAGCCTTACTAATATTTCCCATCATTAAAAATGCTCCTTCTTCTTGCCTCTCCCTCTGATTCAACCTCTTCTCCCCATGCCCTTTCCTAATTCAACTCACATTTTCTCAAACCCACTAAATAGGAATGAGAGAAGGGGGCAAATGATTCACAGGCTGAAGAAATTATTGGCTATAGAAGGAATCAGTCTAAATAAACTTGAATTTTAGTTACTTATTATTTTTCAATTATAATGAAAAATAGTGAAACTGTGTGAATTCTCTTGTTCTATAGAGAAGTAATGGAAGGATTTTAAGTTCAGTGTCTACTGGCCTCCCTCCGTCCCTTCAGAAAGATGAAGTTTAGATACCTGGGGGGCACCATACATGTACAGCACAAGAGGGTCTTGTTTGGGGATCACACACCAAGCTTTCTGCCAAGGTTTTGACTTTTCCATATATTGAAGAAAACTGCACACCACACTGTTTCCAGATACTTCTGCAGATTCGATCTAGAAAATACGATGGAAAGAAACAGTGAGAGAGAGTGAATGAACACAAAATGAACCAGAGAGAGAGGTAATTCAACTTAAGGTAACATTCATAAATTACAATGTGTTTATATAAAATGTCTCCTGGGATTGTCTAGAGAAGGTTCATCTGCAATTATTATTTAAACATTCATCTAGATCGATGATGAATTAAGTCAATTTTAACTGTATTACCAGACCTGTAATTTAAATAAAATTAAACATTTATTGACTGCTTACTATGAAGGCACTTTTCTTAGCTCACTACTTATATCATTTAATCCTCACACCAACACCAAAAAGTTATTACTTGCATTATTATGAGGTTTAGAGATGAAATAGCTTTCCTAAGATTTAGGAATTGGTGTGCTCGGATTTGAGTCTGGACCCGGAGTCTGAACTCTTAGCCACAATGCTATACCAACGTCACTATGTAAGAATGCAATAGCAAAAAGGCAAATACTTACCAGCAACCTTTGTTCTATACCTGAGATAATTTTAAAGTTTTTTAAATTGCAATAACTCTTTGTGGAGCCATGTACGGTTTTCTGCTTTGTCTCCAAATACGTAAATCACTGGCTAAAAAGGGAACAAAACCCTTTGACTAAATGATGGTTTCTACTACACATATCATGGAAAGCAACTGGTTTGCATCCATTTTCTATCTCTCAAATCCAGTGTCATCCACTGAACAGTGCTGGTTTGCAAACTGCTTTGCTACCAGTTCGAGATAAGCACAGAAAGCAAGAGTAAGCATTTAGAAACTTTTATAGCAATCTGACTTGTGATGATACCCAAGCACATAATTGTGTATTTTACAAAAATACTGAACTGTGATGGTTTAGAAAGTAAAACTGGCCCTTCATCACAGATAGTTTAAGAAGCATTGACTGGCAAACAATGGACTGCTAGCCCACCACCTGTTTTTATATGGCCTGTGAGCTAAGCAGAGTTTTTACAGATGACCATTTAAAATCAATCTGATGATCTAGAATACGAAAACTTTGGACTCCAACTAAGTGAAATGTTATCTCCCCTCCCCCAAAGGAATTCCATACTTATTACCATATTACAAAAATTATACTAAATTATTACTTTTAATTTTGTCAATAAAAATTTGAGAAAATTTGTTTTCTCTCTTGTTTTAGAAGTAATATTCTCAGTTTTGCCTTTCAGCCTGCAAAGACTAAAATAGTTTCTCTCTGCCCTTTTACAGAAAAAATTTGTTGATCCTTGGTCTAGAGGACATAACAAACTAGTTGTCATGAGTAAGTTTCAAATATATATGTATGTGTGTGTGCATATGCACACATCCACACCTATCTTCTACTTATGGACTTCACACTATAAATACATTTGATTAAATGCGTTAACCTAATAAGTAATTGATTAATTTTCCTCTAAGTACAGGTTTTTCTAGAGAACTACCTAGAGATTTTTATTTCATAGATACAGCCTGAAATGCACTTCTTAAAACAAGTTATTTGACTCATTATTCTATGCCAGTCTCATCCATTGCTGCTGTTCAGTCTTTCGAGACTGTGTTTCTGGAAGCTACTGAAGCATGTCTTTCCACCCTCCCTGCCAGAGAAAGTCCACTCTGGTCTGCCATACAAGCAACATCTATATCCTAGAAGAATGCAGAGTTATAGTTTGTGGGCCTGTACTTTAAGCTCAAGTGGACCTTGAAGTTTATGATCCTTCTTCAGTTAACAGAAATGACTTTTTGTATAAACATACAGTGTAGGGTTCAATAAACACTCATTGATTCTTAAATAAATTGTAGAAATTCTTAATAAACCAAGTATGTCTATGATTTTAGATACATAAGAGTTTTTTTTTTGATACATAAGAGTTTTGATCATGAGTCTATTCTTCACATAATTCCAGGCTATCTTGAACTTTCTGTCAAAAAGCCCTTATTATGTAGTTTATTACTTATGTTGTTAATATCTTTGGGTGTAAAACTTATTTCAGATACTAGTTGCATTACAGTTCCTAGGTTTGGGAGGTTTGAATTTATCTAAAACATGAATCAAACTTACTTGTGAGACATTTCAGTAATATTTCAATGTAGTTCTCAGATTACTGTCACTGGCCATTAAATGATTCTTTTAATGCAATAAGTTGGAAGAGTTTTTCAGGTAATAAGACTTTAATCTAAATTTTAATAATATCACACAGTATTTTCAAAGCCAATATGATGAAACTGAGAGAAAAGCTTTCCTCTTGAAAAAATATATATAGTAGTAAGTTGGGCATTAGAAGAGATGTCAATTAATACTCTAATATTTGACCACAGCTACCTTCACAAAATCAATACACAATCAGCCCTCCATATCTGTGGATGTAGAACCTAAGGATATGGAGAGCTGGCTGTATCACGCCACTGTATATAAGAGACTTGAGCATCCGCGGATTTTGGTATCTGTAGGGGTCCTGGAACCAATCCCCCGCAGATGCCAAGGAAGGACTGGATTTACTCTCAAATGCACATTGGTTAACATGGCACTGTCCCTCATCTTTCTGTACAACTGAGCATGACCGCAAGAGTCAGCAATAGAACAAAAATATAAATCTTGCTCATCATAGTCCAAATTATTAAATACTAAGAGAAATAACAAAATATATTATTTGTATTCTTCAGAGTTAAAAAAAATTCTGTTTCTAGTATAAAAATCTGAAAGATATCCAATATTTAATATTTCATACCTCTAAAATTCCTTTTCTTTTCTTTTCTTCACTGTCTGTGAATCCACTTATTATCTGATAACAGTCTTTACAAACTTTGCTCAATTTACCACCATCATACTCAAGTTGAGCTTTATAATCAGAACACTTCCAACAAACCACCTTAAATTAAGAAAAAATAAAGAAGAGTGAATAATCATATTTTAAAAATAACAAGATTTAAGCAATAATCAGTTATAGGTAATAATAAATGAGAAAAAGTTAAATGTAAAGGGCAAATTTTATCAGACTAACAATATCCCCATGAACATTTGGAGTATTTGTCATGTATTATAATGCTGTTTGTGATGGGCTCTGCTTGCTCATCCTTCTCTTCCTGGCCCTAAAGGTAGGAGCTCTTCAAAGGCTTGGTTCAGACCATTACACTTCATACCTCTGGACATTTTATATCTTCCCCAAGTGAATTCATGGTCTACCTTGCTCCCAGCTTTCTCCTTACCACACTTCGTCCCTCCCAACCTGTTCCCCTCTCAGAGTACTCTCTATCGCTGGAAATAGCACAGCCTCCTAACCAGTTATGGCAAGTCAGAAACCTAGGAGTCATCCCGATACCTCTCTCTTCCTCACCCCATAGATTCACCATGTTATAAAGTCCTGCTGATTTTATCTCCTAGATATTTTTTCAATCTGTCCATTTTTCTACATCTTCCTTGCAATTACCTGAGTCCAAGCTATCAATGTCCTGGTTTGGACCATTATAGCCTCACGACTGGTCCTTGTAGCATTCCTACTGGAGTCCAGGCCACTACTCTAAGATCCCCTCCAAGCTATTTTCCAAATGGCATCAGATGCTTCCTTAAAAATGCTAATCTGATATATTTCTCTTCTATTTAAATTTCTTTAAAGTCTTCCCTTTGCTCTTGGATAAGGAACAAATTCTTAACCATGGCCTATAAATTCCTGCATGATTTACCTCTCTTACTCTATCTTCAGTGACAGTAGCTTCTTACAGCTCCTAGAGTGCTCTGCTCCCTCCCTCTCTCATCTCTGCTTCAGTGAGTTAACTCTTGCTCATCCTTCAGATACTGACTCAAATTTCTCTTCCTCAAGGAAAACTCCTCCAACTTCCAGAATACAGCCCATCTCTTATCACTGTGCTATTAAAGTTCCATGTGCTTCTATTTTTTTTTTTAGAAGATGTTGGGGGTAGGAGTTTATTAATTTTTATTTATTTATTTTTGCTGTGTTGGGTCTTCGTTTCTGTGCGAGGGCTTTCTCTAGTTGTGGCAAGCAGGGGCCACTCTTCATCGCGGTGCGTGGGCCTCTCACTATTGCGGCCTCTCTTGTTGCAGAGCACAGGCTCCAGACGCGCAGGCTCAGTAGTTGTGGCTCATGGGCCTAGTTGCTCCGCGGCATATGGGATCCTCCCAGACCAGGGCTCGAACCCGTGTCCCCCGCATTAGCAGGCAGATTCTCAACCACTGTGCCACCAGGGAAGCCCTCCATGTGCTTTTTGCATGCACTGATCACAATTTGTAATCATATACTTGTGTGATTTTTCGATTAATGTTTGTCACCCTAACTAGGCTGTAAGCTCTATGAGAAATTGTCCTTGTGTATTTTGCTATTTATAGTACCTGTTTAAAAAATAACCTTGCAGTTTAAAAAATTATCTTCTTGGGGACTTCCCTGGTGGTCCAGTGGTTAAGAATCTGCCTTCCAGTGCAGGGGACGTGGGTTCAATCTCTGGTGGGGGAACTACGATCCCACATGCTGTGGGGTAACTAAGCCTGCGCGCTGCAATTACTGAGCCTGCGCACTCTAGAACCCATGTGCCACAACTAGAGAGCCCGTGCATCGCAACTACTGAACCTGCATGCTCTGGAGCCCACATGCCACAACTAGAGAGAAGCCTGCGTCCTGCAATGAAACATCACACATGCCACAACAAAGATCCCGCATGGTGCAACTAAGACCTGACACAGCCAAATAAATAAATAAATAAAATTATCTTCTTGCTTCTAGAAGAATATTTTCCCTCATTTATAGTGGACAAACTATATTTAAGAAATTAAATATTAGTAAAACTTTCGGTTTAGATTCACATCATGTAAAATTCATAATAAAAAATTGTTCATTGTTTTCTCATACTTCCAATGAAATTACACTAGGATTTAAAATTAGACATGTCTGTATCTGCAAATTCATGTCAACTAATATTTATTTTCAAAGTATGTCACAGTACATTCATATTTTTGTTTGTTTACTGAAAGCAAGTATGTCAATATCTGAAATCATTTCAAGCAAACTCAATGAGAGATTTAAAAAAGTCTTACACTGAGGGGGGGAAAAAAAGATGTTTGCTATCAATTTGATTTTGATTATAAAACTGTCTCACTGAGTCAAAACTTAGGTAAAAAGGAAGAATAAATCTGCAATGTAATTGAGAATAATCTGAATGTACTATCAATAAAAACTGTTGCACGAAAGCATACTAATAATACATTCAGTCATGACACTACAATGCCTACCTTTCTCTATGCTTATGTGTTGCTTTTTAGAAGAAAGTATTAATCTTCAACTTGGTTTACAAGGCCCTCCAAAACCTGCTGCTACTTCTCTCCAACTTCAGGTCATGCTTTGTTCCTTCTCACTCTTTCCATATGAAACAATTCAATCCCTGAAAACCTGTCAACTGCCTTAGCTGGCTTGAGTTGCTGAATCTTGTTAGAGATATTTCATTCCATTAAATGGACTAGTGTGTCCTTTTAAATTTATAACCATAAACCTCTAATAGGCATCTTTGTTTCTTTGGTAGGCTCATTTTTTCCTGCCCAGAGACAACTATTACATACTTAGCTCTCTTTCTCAAATCTCCCCCCTCCCTCTTACTTCCCCCTTCACTTTCAGATGATGACTCTTCCTCATACTTCAATGAATATGTAGATATTATCAGACCTAAATTCCCTCATTTCCCACCACCAAATCAAAAACACACCCACATTTCCACTCATCTTTCCCTTTATCCTTTCCGTTATAATGGAGGGAAGTTTCCCTCTCCCCATCAAAAGTCTGAACTTCTACTTAAGCTATAGGTTCCATCTCATATTTTCTCAAAGTCATTGACTCCTTTGGTTATTATTTATCTTTCTATTTCTTAGATTGCTCATTATGCTCCAGCTACATGACCTTTTGGCAGTCTCAAGAATAGATCAGGGCTTCCCTGGTGGCGCAGTGGTGGAGAATCTGCCTGTCAATGCAGGGGATATGGGTTTGAGCCCTAGTCCCGCAAGATCCCACATGCTGCACAACAACTAAGCCCATGTGCCACAACTACTGAGCCCACGTGCCACAACTACTGAAGCCCGCATGCCTAGAGCCCATGCGCTGCAACAAGAGAAGCCACTGCAGAGAGAAGCCCGTGCACCACAACGAAGAGTAGCCCCCACTCACTGCAAATAAATAGAAAGCCTGTGTTCAGCAACGAAGACCCAATGCAGCCAAAAATAAATAAATAAAGTTATTTTTAAAAATAAAAAAATTGGGCTTCCCAGGTGGCGCAGTGGTTGAGAGTCCGCCTGCTGATGCAGGGGACATGGGTTCATGCCCAGGTCCCAGGAAGATCCCATATGCCGTGGAGTGGCTGGGCTCATGAGCCATGGCCGCTGAGCCTGCACATCCAGAGCCTGTGCTCCGCAACGGGAGAGGCCACAACAGTGAGAGGCCCGCGTACCGCAAAAAGAAAGGAAGGAAGGAAGGAAGGAAGGGAGGAAGGGAGGGAGGGAGGGAGGGAGGAAAGGAAAGGAAAGAAAGAAAGGAAAGGAAGGAAGGAAGGAAGGAAGGAAGGAAAGAAGGAAAGAAAGAAAGAAAGAAAGAAAGAAAGAAAGAAAGAAAGAAAGAAAGAAAGAAAGAAAGAAAGAGAAAGAAAGAAAGAAAGAAAAAGAAAAATTTAAAAATTAAAAAGAATAGATGAAGCTCTATCCTACCTCAGGGCTTTTGACATACAACTCTCACTGCCTGAATGCTCTTCCTGCCTTCTTTCTTTATTGTTTTTTTTTTGCGGTACGCAGGCCTCTCACTGTTGTGGCCCCTCCCGTCGTGGAGCACAGGCTCCGGACGCGCAGGCTCAGTGGCCATGGCTCACGGGCCTAGCCAATCCGCGGCATGCGGGATCCTCCCGGACAGGGGCACGAACCTGTGTCCCCTGCATCGGCAGGCAGACTCCCAACCACTGCGCCACCAGGGAAGCCCCTGCCTTCTTTCTTATGGTTAGCTCTTTCTCACCTTTTAGGCATCAGCTTAAATATCAAACGCCTCAGATAGGTCTTCATTTTTCTAACTAAAATTGGTTCCAAATCCTCTTCCATTACCGTTATTCCCCACTTTAACTTCTTGATTTCTTATTGCATTTATAGTCATTTGAAATGCTTGTCTGTTAATTTGGTCTGTTTTCTCCATTAGAATGTGATCTCTGAAGCTGGCTACCATTTTGCTTACCAGTTTTTCTCCAGGACCCAGCACAGTGCTTTGCATAAAGTTATCACCAACAAAAGTTTATCAACTAAGTGATTTATTGAATGATTTCTTTGTGTTTTTCCAAGTTAATGATTTTACAACACTTATATAGTGACTAACAACCTTAATGACCAAGAAAGCTCACATACATGTCCACATGCTCGACAATGATGCCTTCTCCTCGTCAGGGCATTAAAAGGCTCCTTGCATTTCATACACATTGTAACTTCATTATCTCGGATCCATCTTGGGGCTCTTTTTCCTAGCTCAGCAGTCTAAAAAGGAAAGAGATTCAATTTTAATGGCAAAAACTGTCATTTCCATCCATCCATTTGTTCATTCATTTATTTATTTTAAAAAGAATTTTAACAACATTGCTCATACCATGTTCTGAAACTCAAGATCCAGAAAAAGAGAGAGGAAAAAAAAAAAGTTCAAAGACATTTAAGAAGCATGAAAAGGCACTCTATTGTATTCATCTAAGAAGAAATGAGATCCTGTCCAAATAGCCAGTTATGGCAATTCAAAGGGAAAAGACTGGGTAACAAAATAACTAGATAGATCTTCTGCAACTGCAAAGAGAAAAGAACTTAAAGAATTTAATTCAACTTACAGAAACCTCTGAGTGAATGTCATTATCCTTGGCAATTGCATTTCTGAAGGTTTCATGCCTCTGATGGAAAGCATCAATAGTCTCTTGAAGTGCCTAAAATATACATGAAATTCAAAGCAGATATTAAAGTATCACATGCAAATTAATAAAAACACTTTATTAAACAAATATTTAGGATGGAAATCACCTTAAAAATTAAATGACCTTATTCTGATGACTACAATATGTGCATAATACAACAATATGTGCACATCTGGGTACACATACAGAGGTTACCACAAAACAAAAATGAAAATAGAAATCAGGTTTACCTTGATCCATTCTTCTTTGTCTTGCTCAGAACTAAAACAAACAACAACGAAAAATTAAAGTGAATAAAGAGAACATTAATGAGTTATACCTGGTGCATACAACTGTATTTATGTTAGTCCAACTTTCTGGAAAATTCAGGGATGTCCAAGAAGGAGTTATAATAAAAATTGAACAGAATCTCTGGCAATTGAACAAATGAATTCATAAACATAGTTTTATACCATCCACTTACTTTGGTACACATAACTTTTGATGGAGAGAGTTAAGTTTGGCTTCTATTAGTTTAACCACCATCATCTAGTTGTATATATCAGGTATCTGTAGATCTAGCATTATACTAGATATAGGCCTAGTCTTCCAATTCACCTTTATGAAAACACATGAGGCTTTGAAAGGCTGCTAGTCACAACCCATCTTAGAAAAGACTGCAATTATCCTTGAGACTATAAATTATCTGTGTAAAGCCTTAGGGAGCTATGTAACATTTCCTTTGGTAAACAATTTAATTCTATTTTGCTAGGCTTCAGGCAATACCATACCTAATTCATTATAGATAAAACACAATGAAGATTTAAATGCCTGTAGGAAGGAGGTTTCACATATTAATGAACCCCAGTATTTAATAATTTTCTGTTGGGAAAAAATTTCCCTTTTAGTAGACTTTGTACTCAGTAAGATCTCCAAACTGAGGGATTGTGAAGAGTGGGCTCTATTTGTTTGTATGTATTTGGTAGGCATGGGCTAAGTCTGAGTCCCTGTCCCAGCCTGAATGTCACATGCCACAGTCCCACAGGTATCACATATGTATAAGTCTGTGATCATACCATCCATGTGACACCATCCATCTTTCTCACAAAAACTGAGTATCATGATGTGCCAGGAATACTGCTGGAATCCGTGCATGTCAAATGTAAGATTCTGCTTATATTTCACCTGGGGATCCTGAACCAAGAACCTTGGTGGGGGCAGGGGCTTTAATCTTGCCCCTCAAAAAAGGTTTCTCCCAAAAAAAAAAAAAAAAAAAAAAAGGTTTCTCCCGAATGCTATGCCCCGCCCCCACAAAATCAGCTCTATTGCTCTGGAAGCATAGTTATTTGCTAGCTGCTTTTAGCCTTTTAAATGCAAAGTAACTTGACAAGTCTTTAATGCCTTTTGTTTTACTTTCTCAATCATGGCAGACTTTTAAATTTACTCCTTTGTTTAATTTACTCATCACTATATTTTTATATCCATTCAGCAATAGAAAACCATTGAATAAAAACTACATAAAATAATTTTGTTTCAAAAGTTTATATTCTTTTGAATATGGAAGGGGTGGCAGAGTGTGAGAGGTCAGTCTTCAGGCTGACTTATTTAATAAGAAAAGTAGAACATTTTTTTCTGTGTTGGCTTCAGAAGTGAATTCTCTTTAAATATCACCAAATATATACCCAATTTGGGGTTCCATGTAATCCTTCAGACTTTCTGAGAATTTCAGTGTTTGTCTACATTCTTGAGAGAGTCATTATAGACCAGAAGATAAGTAATCACACTTCATTCAGATCTTCAATTCATCATATAATCATAAATACAACTAAAGCAATGAGATTAGGGGAATAAGAAATTTAAGGAAAAATGAATGTGTTTTCAGTACTAATTGGAATGTATCCAATAGTGCATATTGGAACTCTACAAAATGATAACTGCCTGTACTTAAGAAAAATTTTCATGAATCAGCCCCATCCTGAAGCAAAAACAGCCCAACCTGCTAATGGAGGGGGGCTGGAGTCCGTCTCAACTCAGGCAACCCAAGAATCCTTGACAATCTCTCTTCTGCTGTTCAGACACATCTCTTGGGTTTGCAGATTTGGAACTATGCTGATATTCAGAGCCAGCAGAACCTTCATTCATCTGTAATGAAGACTTCTATGATGATCAGAACAATTGATGAGTCTTCTCTGTGGCCAGGGCCAATCATTCAGGGAGTCAACCACTGAGTGAGGACTTAGGTCAGGGGCTTCCAAGTACAGTAACATAAATTGTTCTCTTGGGTTTGATGGCTGGGGTCCAAATCCCACCATGATAAAGTAGGAAAACCATAACATCCAAGCCAAGTCCTCCACCATTTGAACTCATGCTTGAAATGCTGCCTCCTAATCCTCAGGGCAGCCTCCTGGCAGCTCCCTAAGTAATACAGCTTCATTATATATTTTCTGTGGGAAATCAAAGAACTGGCTAGGTATTTCTTCAAACTTTCCTAACCTGCCACATGTTCCATATCTATAATCACCAATTCCCTGGCTCCCTGGGTACAGATTCCTATTAAAATAATTTATTCTCTTTTGAAAATGTGAAGTTTAAGCTCGTACATAGTTACTAAACACAAATATCCAGGATGAGTTCACCTAAGCAGCCAGAACCACATGCTATTGGTGCAAAGGAATAGAAAGGAACAGAAGGGCTCTCTGATTCTCCATGGATTCTAGGGTATGAAAACCATCAGAGGTGGGATCAGTAGTTAACCTCTGATCTGTGAACTTTTGGTGGATCTCAATTTTCACCATGCTAGGTTTGTTTTTTTTTTTTTTATAGGATAAATGGATGACAGTTTCCTAAAGCAGATATTTTAAAACCTGACAGCACTCTGTCTTCTAGAGGTTCATGCATGAGGTAGCTGTGATCTACTACAGTGGTTCTCATGTTTTGTTTCGTTTTTTTTCTTTCCAAACAGGGTTATGCTAGGGGGATGGATGCTAGGCCTCCAGCTCTTTCTCTCCCACTCAATAAGCATATAAGAAGAGCCACCCCTTCCAGAAGTCCTGGTTGCTAGAGGCTACTAGAGCCCCAAATGGCCCCCTTCATGTATCCTCAACTGTGGCAGGAGAATCATCTTTTCCAAAATGCCTCCCAAATGATTGATTTCCAAAATCATTCTCTCCATCAAAGTGCCATTAGGTCCTATAAATGCAGAGTCTCTGAAGGACAGATAGTTAAAGCTTCAACATTTATCATGAAATAATAAACATCAATAAACATTTGTGGACCAAAAGGAGGGATGGAGGAAAAAGGTTAGAGAACTTTTTCCTAGAAGACTCAAAACTTTGGCTTGAATGCAACAATTTGGTCACTTTAATTTACTGAATGCTTACTGTCTGAAAAACCACTATCCTAGGCACTACAGAGGAACCAAAAGGGAAGACATAATTCTTGACTTTCAAGAGCTTACCTCTTTACATTTATGTCCAACCAGACATGGAATAGATCCTCAGAATTATTTTGTCCTACGATTTATTCCGATTCTTTTGTAAAGTTGTGAGAGAGGAATGGTTCTCTTACCTGGCTTGCAGTTCCAGTGTTCTCTCTTTCCCAGATACCTGGAAAGTGTGTGGATATTCCTCATTGTGAGTCTCTACAATTTTCATTCCATCAATGCCAACCCTGGTTCGAACTGTGAATTTAGAGCCCACCAAGCTGAATCTTGGCACGCAGTACAGCAACATGTTGTTGAACTGCAAGAAGGCAGAACACATGTCAAAAAAAAGGAAAACGAAGACAGAGGAAAGTGACCAATATTGAAAGTAGCCCTAGACAAAAATTCCAGGGAATACCATACTTTCTATGTGAGAAAAATTACTTAAATACCAGAGAGCTTTTATGCTTGTATCAGAATTGTCATATTTTAAAATTTGTAACATATATTTCCCCTCTGTGTTGGTTCATAAATATTTTATTAATATTTAAGTAAACCAATCATCATTTTGTATTAGTAAGGAAATTAGTTAAGGAAATTAAGCTCAGCAATAATTTATTAAGGACCTCTATATACAAGAAACTGAAGTTCTCAACCATGTAAGTTGAAGACAAAAAAATTTCTAACTGTTATGTCAGGCAACAAGTCTACAACAGCTGTTAGAGGAAAAGATTAATATTTAGCAATTATTTTTACCAATGTGTTTAATGTTGTTTAAAAAAGTGGGCAAATTTTTTGCAGTATGCGGACCTCTCACTGTTGTGCCCTCTCCCGTTGCAGAGCACAGGCTCCGGATGCGCAGGCTCAGCGGCCATGGCTCACAGGCCTAGCCGCTCCGTGGCATGTGGGATCTTCCCAGACCGGGGCACGAACCAATGTCCCCTGCATCGGCAGGCGGACTCTCAACCACTGCACCACCAGGGAAGCCCCTGCCCCACATCTTGCTTAAGAATTCTTCATGTACGAATTAACAGAAAAGTCATTTATTTTAGCAAAAAGTCTTTATTTAAAATGAAGAAACTTATTTTGAAACTGAATCAAATTAGTGCCTCATTTCTAGTCAACCATGAACAGCTCCTGGTCTTCCCTGGTGGTGCAGTGGTTACGCATCCGCCTGCCAATGCAGGGGACACAGGTTCAAGCCCTGGTCCAGGAAGATCCCACATGCCGCAGAGCAACTGGGCACGTGCGCCACAACTACTGAGCCTGAGCTCTAGAGCCTCTCTAGTTTAGCCCGCATGGCTAGAGCCCACGCTCGCAACAAGAGAAGCTACCGCAGTGAGAAGCCCGTACACCACAACGAAGAGCAGCCCCTGCTCAACGCAACTAGAGAAAGCCCGTGCGCAGCAACAAAGGTCCAACGCAGCCCAAAATAAATAAATAAAAAATAAATAAATTTATAACAAAACAAAACAATGAACAGCTCCTGCTAATCAGTACCAAGCAATGATTTGGGGAAGGCAGTTAATTAACTTTTAAATATGTTAAAACATGCAAAAGGATGAAACTCTAAATATGGGGGTTAATTTGTAGGCAGATTCCTAAAGAAGGTCCATATTTATCTTTCTACTTCATATTTATTGTTTCTAACACTGTTTCTAGGCTTAAATATATTTTTGTAAGACAAAAGCAACTGGGAACTTAAAAAACTTATGTAACCTCTCATGTCTCAGGATAATTATCTGTAAAAGTCACAGGTTGTTGAGAGGATTAAATGAGGAATAATGTCCTGTTTTGTCAGGTCCTCTTTTTAGCTCCAACCATGAAAGAAATGTTGATGGATATTTAAAACATTTCAACATGTTTATGTGACAATGTCCACTGTACTCATTCTGAAAGCAAATTTTTTACAGTTTGTTCCTCATACATTATTTTGCAACTTCCTATAACCAACATCATAAATTTCATTTCCACACTGGATAATGTAGAAATAAAAGGGCACTAAATACATTTTTTTTTTTTTTTTTGCGGTATGCGGGCCTCTCACTGTTGTGGCCTCTCCCGTTGCAGAGCACAGGCTCCAGATGCACAGGCTCAGCAGCCATGGCTCATGGGCCTAACCGCTCCGCGGCATGTGGGATCTTCCTGGACCGGGGCACGAACCCACATCCCCTGCATAGGCAGGCGGACTCTCAACCACTGTGCCACCAGGGAAGCCCAATACATTTTTATCATACATATCTGAGCACCACATTTCACATTTACATTTCTAGAAGGGAACATAATGCTTCATCATTAATTGTCCACTGTATTCTAAGTATGGCAATCACAGCCTCATTGTAGTACACAGAATTTAAAGATCTGAAAATACTCTTAAAGGTTCTCATCACCATTCCAGCTTGATTAAGGCAACAGCTTGCTAACTGTTCATGTTAGTATTTCTTTCTCTCTTCTATAAGGCCTTCTCAGGAGGGGATTTGGCCATGTCTGAATGGTACTGCAGGAGTTGCAAAGCGCCACCAAAATGGACAGGACTAGCCAATAAATACCCTTTTTCTTCTACTTAGAGGTGAAGGTGATAATGCTTACAAAGAAGATGCCATATACGTAAAGGAATTAAGTAGCTAGTCCTGTTCCCGCGGTGAACCTGGCTCCTGTGGCAAAAGCCACCATCACCTTCTCTGGGTTTTGCTGGTGCTAAAAGAGGGAGTTATAACAACTGTAGCACCAAGTAGACTGACTTTCCCTTTTAGTGAAAGAAACTCCTTTTATTCCATGCCCGCTGCTCAGAAGTAGTTATTGACAAAACAGTCTCTGGCTGGCAAGCTCTAGAAGTGCTAGGCTATGCCGAAACCTAGAAGAAAGTCTCAACTTTATTAAAAATGTAGGGAGTTCCTGTTTCTTGATCTCCAGGGTTCCTCGACTAGTTATTTTAAGTCTCTTTAAAATATATTATTTGATTGAAATAATTCAATTTCATGTCTCACAAGTGACAGTTCATTAAAGTTTGTTTTAGAAGGTAAAAATACATTGTTGGAGAAAATTTCCAGTGCCCGGCCTGTATTCAAAGTTTAAATAAGTCAAGAGAAAAAAATATATATAACTCTGTCAAAAGGTATAAGGAAATAAGGACTAGAACTCCAAAGAGGCAAGAATAAAACCTCCTATCACTCTATGGGATAATTCAGTGATTTTTTTTTTTTTAACTTTCAGATGTCAGGTGTGGTTATTTACTTACTCAACAGAGTACCCTACATAACATAAAAAGCATGATGTGGAGGCAAGTAAATATACAAACACATGATGATCATTTGAAAGCTGAAATCAAATTCTAAATATAACTTGTTTTTTCAGATTTACACGTGTAATATCCCCAGAATAGGAAATAGAAAACTATTTTCCTTCTAGAGAGAAAGGAGAAAAAGTAAAAGGTACTTCTGAAGTTTCTACATATAAGAAAAAAAAGATGCTCCATGGGAATAAATGTGTGCTGGGGAGAGGAGAGATTCTGTGACAAGTACAGTACTAGAGGGGAAGGACTGAAGGAATGAACACTACAAGAACTGCTTCTAAGATGGTCTTCAAAAGATAAATAAGGCTTTCCTAAAGTTTCTGCTGTATGACTCCATTCTCCTGGAAGGCAATGACACGATATGTTTGATAGCTTATAATAACTGGAACAAGATGGGTACTTTTCTCTAAGTCACTACTGTTGTATTCCCCCAAGGCTCTTTGCCATCCGTCCTCCAAATAGCTGTTTAATTTGGCTCTGAATTAAGGTATTCAATCCAAAACTATTTCCAGAATAATTCTCAAATGTGAAAATTAAACAAAGGCCATTGGTTAGACACAGAGCTGAAAGTTTAACTACAGAAACTGTGACACTGATGAAGAGGGGAAAGGAAAATTACCTAAGCACCTACAGGTAAAGACAAAGGGAAGACACTGATTCCCAGGCATTTTGCCCAGAACAGTATATTAAGCATGTCTTTTTAATCTGGATTTTTGATGCTTTGACATCTTGGGGCCTTGCTGACATTGGAGGACTGCCCCCTCTCACGACTACTCAATTCTTTGAAGACAGTGAGTGACTCACCTGCAAGCATGACTTCCATATGGAAACCAACAGATCCAGAACTCACACCCCAAGCACCTCCTCTATTGAGCGCTTACACTCCGAACCAGTATTCCCCTTCCGTAAGAACCCTAAGGCTAGGTACCAGTCAACAGTCCCTGTGTGCTAGAGCCTGATGAAATTATTTAAACTAGCAAACTCTAAGCTGGTTTTCTCTGCCTTGCCTATTCCTTCTCGCAGAAACCACAGTACAGGCTCTTGCCCACATTTGCTGCTAGCTTTCTCTGCCTTCTGACCAACTCTGGTGCTTTCTCATGTAGCTCCTTCCATGGTGTGGCATGCCCCCTCCTTTTGGAATCTGCGAGTATAACTATCTTTTCAATGGCAATCATCTCCTGATGTGTTGGCCTCACCATATTTGAATAACAAAACCTACATTTCAAAATAAACAGCCCTCTGGACCCTAACATGACATCACATGTCCCTGATTTACATTTAGGTCTCTGTAAAGCTTCTGAAAGGTGAAGTTCTTCTTTTGAGCTCCAATGAAGATTTTTTTATAGTTAATTTGTAAAATATCTAGAAATTTTTAAAGTTATTGAGATATAATTCATATACCCTTTTAAAATGTATAATTCATGGTTTTTATATAGTTGTAAATTGTGCAGCCATCACGACTATCTAATTTTAGAACATTTCCTGACTCTAAATGGAAATCCTGTATCCATTTCCTCCTCCCCACCAGCCCTAGGCTACCACTACTTACTTCTTGCCTCTATGCATTTGCCTATTCTAGACATTTCATATAAATGGAATCATATCACACAGTGTGGTTTTTTGTGAATGGCTTCTTTCACTTTACACAATGTTTTCAAAGTTCATCCACGTAGCATGTATCAGTATTTTATTCCTTTTTACTGCCGTATAATATTCCAGTGCATGGTTATACCATATTTTGTTTATCCATTCATCAATTGATGGACATTTAGTTTGTTTCCACTTTTTGGCTATAATGAATACTTTTGCTATGAACATTCATGTATAAATTTTGTGTGGACATGTTTTCAATTTTCTTGAGTTATACAAACTTGAAGTAGAAACGCTTTCAAGAGAGATACTGAATATCCTTCTGCATGACAATTAGTTCCTGTAAACCTTCCTTTCAAAGGAAGCTGTAACCAGACAATAGAAACCTCTAAGCCCCCAACAACTCATACTAAGGCTAGTGAGATGACTGCCTTGCAGCAGAAAAGTCAGATGTGAATAACATCCTGAGAATGTGTCATGTGCCAGTTACCGGGCAGCCTCTTTACCAATGTGTCTGTTTTTTTGCCTATAATAACAATCATAGTAATAGCTAACATTTACTGAGCTATTACTCAATGTTAGCTCATTGTTAGCTATTATGATTATTATCATATCATTAGATATAGAAAGGAACTGGAATTAACAGAGACTAAAATATAATGGCCTGGATGCCCCAGGGAGAGCTCCTATATTTTCAATAAGTTCTAGACTAACTGTCATTTCCCAGAAGTTAAGGAAGGGATGGAGATTGATTGCAGTGAAAAGGAACTATGTAGCAAACTCATGTACTTTTACATAGATATTTGAGGCACAAGTTTTACAACTTTGTCTATATATTTCTTCAACTAGAAGAATTAAAAATAGTGGTCCCCACGTATACACTGATGGCTACTATCATCATGGAAATGTTAAATCATCTTCACTACGAGTTACTGAAGTAAATTATACACGGTAAGTACACAGAAAAATTATAGAAAAATACTTGTCCTTGAAAGAACAAGTTTCAGTTACTAAGGACATTCCCTGATGTGGAATCCTGACAGTACTGACTAAACCAGGTTAGATATAATTGTTCTGGTGAGAGCAAGCAAGCATCCTACTTTTCCAAGATGCATATAACAATGTTTATGGGTTATTCTTATGTGACTTGCTCATACTACAAAACTCACTAAGAAAAGGTAGCGTTCTTGTGCCGATGTGTTCCGAGCAGCTAGTTTGAGGATCTGTCCTTCTTTTATTAGTTCATTTGAAGGATTTACAATGTCTTCTTCTTCTCCCAACATTTCATAAATCTCTAAGAGTTTCTTTAGGTTCTCCTAGGAAATTAAAACAAACACAGCAAGATCATATAAAAGGAGGTTTCACCTTAGTTCCTTTAATCAATGACCTTAGCTAAAATATACATAATTCAGAAGGGATTGGAACTAAGCATAAATTTTGGTATAAAGTATGTCAGTTATGACCAAATTAAAACCTGGGAGAAGAGGGATAACACTAAACATTTTATAAACAATGTTTTTTGTTCACTTGTATCAACTCATTTGGGTCCAAACCTGTAGATAATATCAGACTATATTATTGGCAATTATCTAACTAGAATATTCCCATTTCCTCTGGAAACCACTTACCATTTTTCTTATTGCACTATTAGAATGACTTGCTGCTGTAGATATAATTTCAAGTGATTCTAAATGGAAAAAAAGAAAAGTAAATACATTTTGTCCTTACTATGTTACTAGATAGCTGAATAATATACAGTACAATAAGAAGAAATCTGAGGCCGAAGATACACGATAAAAGCAGGGGGCAATTTGCATTTATAAGCTGGATACTTTCAAAAGTTCATTTGTAAGCAGATTATTTAGAACTTGAAGGGTATCTCCTCATTAAAAGTCATATACAGTGAGTAGGCTCTCAGGTACCTTTAATCGATAAGGGACCTTCAAAGTAACAAACACCCTGACACTAGCTTGGTACAAGGAACTTTGTCAGGGGCTTTCATATATATTAGGTCAGGGGCTTTCATATATATATTCATTCTTATGCAACCTTGAATGGAAAGTATATTAGCTTCATTTGGCAGTTGAAAGAAGTAGAGAGTGATGTGACTTGGCTAAGGTCACAAATTATGATACTGAAGGGCTACATTAGAACCAAAGTCTTCTGACTCAAATTTCTACAACATTTCAGCAGTAGTAAGTATTTCACTAGTTTTATGAGCAAATTAACCACCAAGCACAATCATTTTTCCCTGCGAAAACACACTCACATTTCTAGTCTAGGTGAAAGGGAATTTTCTGATGCCAATGTTGATGGAGGGTTTTGTTGCTAGGGCAGGTGGTAGCGAGAGATGGGAATGGGAACTCTGATATGGGCAAGGTAGGAGCTTCGGGACTACTGGTGAAGAGATGTGGAAGCTAAGGCTTCCTGCTGGATTAACCTGAGGGAATGTTCTCAATCCTACAACACGTCCTGCTCTCTTCCTTTCTTTCCTATCTTATGAATACTGGTTGGGTTAATTCTGTTACCACAACAACCTCATTACTCTGAACCAACTTTTCTGTCTTCTTCATTCTACTGCTGAACAAAATGCACTTGTGTTGCTTTCCCCTCTACTTTTAGGTCTCTAAAAGTACTTCTGTGATTTCCTTACAATTTTAGTGTAAGTAGTAATGGGAAACCAAAAAGAGTAATAGAATACCCTATTACGTTGCTGACTCTCTGATTTTTGACATAGCTACCTTAGCAGGAGTCAAAGTGTTTTGAGTATAGAAGAAGCAGAATTGTTGTTTACATTTTAGAGAACTATCCTGATTTTGACAATTCTTTGCATTCCACATAGGATCCAAGGTAGAGGGAGACAAATTAAGATGGGCTGGGACCACCACCCAAGAGACTAGTTTGAGTAGTAGCAATGGTGATCCAACCTCCAATCCTACCACTACTAAAACCAAGCACTCAGGCCAGGTGAGTGGAAAGTGGAGATGAAGTGCAAAGTGGAAGAAGACAAGTTAGAATAATTCTAAACTTTAGAGGAAGAAAGGGGAGATGAGAAGTTCCTGTGGTCACCAACTCACTTGGATGGTGGGAGAAACATCACAGATAGCCTATGTTCAGAAAAAGACCCAGTCTCTAAGACCAAACATTGTGTTTTGTGTTCATCTCTCAACAAGGTTCACTTATAACAGCAGACAAAAAATTATTAGAGAAAGTAGCAATGCTTTAAGATTGTACACCAGTATTGTTTGTACATGTTGATTACTAATCTAAGTTAAATCTTCTCTTCACAGTTAACTGATTTTTTTTTAAAGTACACAAGAAAACAAAATTCTTATTGAAACTCTTAAGCCCTAAAAAGTCTTCCATTATGATCTAATGTAGCACAGGAGTAGAGCAGGAATAAAGTTTTCTCAGGGAAGATGTTAACTGACACTAAACAGCACCATTGCCTCTTCTGTCTTAGAGTAGATAAAGGTAGAGAGATATCACTTTGCTTAGGCTATTTTTACATAGTAAATATCATCTTAGTTTTCTTGGTATGTATCAACCTACCTAATTAACCAGCAGCACTAGTAATTCTGAATGGTTGTATTCTTCCTGTGAGAAGGTAATTGTGTATTGCTATTCCAGATGTCTCTAAGACTACAGTTTTATATTTCAGAGTTAATGATTAACGTGAAACCAGCATGAGAAATGGGATTTGCATTGCTCCAAGCCTATGATTTGGGCTCAAAAGTGTTTGCCTAATTGAGGTACTGATGACAATTTCCAGTGAGGTTATTTTCTGGCACCAATATTTTACTAAAGTGGCTATGAGACCTATCTCACTTTGAAATCACAAGCCTACTTGGCCACTAAATTATCCCAAAATGGAAAGCAGGGGTGGGGCCGGGGTGGGGGGAGTATTTACTTTTAGCATCATTCCAGTCCGGAGAACCAGGGGGCAATTTCCTTAGGTAGTCCTTAAGGAGCATCTCATACCGGGGAATCCGCTGAACAGGTTCTAGCATGTGATGCTGCAAAGTCAAGCTCCCACAGATCTTCTGTTTCTGTAATGAGAAAGGTTTTTAAAAAAAGATTTAAAAATTAGGTTAGCCAGTCTAAAAAAGTTCAACGTAACATAGAATTTTCATTAAGGGCAGCATTTCACTACGAAGTGTGGTCTGTGCATCACCTGCATTAGATATACCTGGGATGCTATTAAAAATGGAAATTCTGAACCCCATCGCAATCTATGAAACCACAATTTTGAGGCCACAGCCTGGGCATATGCATAAAAACGCCTCCAATTCTTCCATTAAAGTTTGAGGACCACCAATCTAATGTTAAGAACAGAAAGAAAAATCAAGCAGAATTTAAGCAAGAAATTTCCAGATTGATGGCATCCACTTCGATTAGTCACTACAAGGGTTTGTCAGGTCACATTATTAAATCATACTCCAGAGATTTTCAAAAGAAGCATCTATTTAATGAGGTTCACTAAGTAACACTGCATTAAATGACTCTGGACTCAGCAGAAACTATTTCATAATAAGGCTACCATAAATGTCATTTCCTTTTAACTTAAAAGACTCCACATGTAGAAAAGTGACAAGATGAGAAAATTTTAATTTTTCATTAGGTCATGACATTCTTTTCCATTAGAAACCAAACTCTAAACAGATCTCCTTTGCTTAGGGCAAAACTGAGTCTATAGAACATGCTTTCAGTAAGCTGTCAACATGGAAGGAGAGAAAAAAAGATTACTTGAAAAATAAGGTGTGTTCCTGTTCATATTAAACAAAGAAGAAACCCTCTTACTATATTTATTGATGACCATGATCAGGGCACTCCAGGGTAAAAAATGTTGTATTAAGACATGATGTTTGCATTCAAAGCAAACAAGAAACTAAAAGCTTCATAGAGAATGGAATATTTACACATAAACTCAGGTGAGGTCAGGCTTTGGGCAGGGAAATGAGGAATACCAGGGGGTAAGTGCAGGAAGAGGGACCTTGGAGAACAGGCCCAAGACAGTGGGGCATGAAACATGTTTAGTGAAAGGGGGCAGTTGAGTTCTGCTCGGAAATAAGATATTTATAGGGAAATAGGGGATAAGGAAGAAAATGTAATCTGGGGCAATAATGTCAAGCTGGGTTTAGATTTACTTCATCTAATGCAGGTTTTCATGCAGGGGAGTGATATCATTAGATATGACAGCTATTAAGATTAACCTACAGCAATGTGGCTTTAGGCAGATGTCGGGAAACTAGTTTGGAAGTTATTGTAGACCAGGAGAAAAGTAAAAAGAGCCTGAAATTAGCATGGAAGCTGAGGGTTAATGGCTTTCCTTAATAAAGTGTAAGATATTAATATTATAAGTTTAGTTATTGCATTTGATTTTCTCCAGCAAGCCTATGGTATATATACACACACATGCATATATATGTGTGTGTGTATATATATATATATATATCTCTCTCTCCAGGAAAATATTACTGATCCCCAAATTTTTACATGAAGAAACTGGCTCAGAAAAGTTAGGGGAGTTTTCTAAGGTCAAGTGGCTCTAAGTGGCAGACTAGAATCCTAAACTAGATTAGTTGATTCTCAATCTACCATTCCTTTCACAACTCCATCCTTTCTTCATAACATGGAGAAGACAGACGTTGCTGAGATAGTTTTAAAATTTTATGAAACAACGATAATGACCACCATCGTGTAGTGAGCACTTACTATGCAAAAAGCTCCATGCTAAGTCCCTTGAAAATATTATCTAACAGGCAAATGAACACATACAGAGAATGAGGAAAAGTGACAAATCAAAGATAAAGCCAAGTGGTCAAATTCTGGTGAATAAAAGAATATTGGTGCTATGTGATAAATCCAATCACATAACCACAAGCTACTCTATGCAAGGCACAAAAGGTCAAGTGGAAAAATGATTGTAAGCTAAAGACAGGAATGGAAGATGTTGACTTTGTATTGACAACAAGATGTTCATACAGAATTGTGTAGCCAGCACTCAGCATTTTGTAACTGGAGTTCAGGGGTAGAGGAATACACTAGAAATAATGACCCTATAAGCATCTGTATGACATGACGGTTAAAGGCTTGGGAAACTATGACAATATTGAGAGTGTGGAGAGAAAGAAGACTATGAAGGGCAAAAACCTTGTATTCTGCCCACATTTCAATATTAACAAAAGGGGTTAGTGAAAGAACCAAAGAAGGAGCCAGTGTTCAGAAGGGTAGATGAGTGCTTAATCATGAGAGAAAAGAGACGTTCAGTAAAAGGAGTGAAGGGGAAGAGCAGGACTTTTGGCTATGGCTGAGTGAGGAGACTGGCAAAATCCTCCCTTTAAAAAGCGACTTCATAATGAGAACCTACTATAGCACTGGGAACTGTACTCAATGCTCTTTGGTGACCTAAACGGGAAGGAAATCCAAAAAAGAGGGGATATATTTATACCTATAGCTGATTCACTTTGCTGCACGGTAGAAACTAACACAATGGTATAAAGCAACTATATTCCAATAAAAATTAAAAAAAAATAAAAAGCACCTTTAAAGCTGGATAAAATTGATTTTAACAACAACAGCAATCATTTCAGCACTTTGGAAATTGACCAAAGGCACAAAACAACCTGAAAAGTGTTTCTTTTAAAAACTGCTGAACTTTGGGTAAGAACAGCAAGAAGCTGTGGTATTCTGGCCTGGGGCTGCCCCTCTTCCTCTCCCAGCTCAGTCAATGTGAAGATTCTGCAAGGGTGGGGCAGGCTGTGAGGACTGGCAGTTTCTCTGCTGAAGTTGAAGAGGGCTCATCTGATTTACAGCGGTGAACCATATGCCCAGCAACACTGTCAGTGCAAGTGATGGTCTCTGAGGTGGGCAAGTGGGGATGACCAATGACTTTAATAGCCTGAAGCTGTGTTGTGGTCAGACAATCATTTCCTTGGCTGAGGCTGTGTGAATAACCAGCAGAGACAGAAGAGAGCCCAAGCCAGCAACCTCCTGGCCACTCTGAGGTTGTGGAGATGCAGACAGAAGATACAGATAGGAGATGGGAAAGGGCCACAAGGACTTTGGAAATGGCCCGATCTTTAAATAAGTGCGTGCCCCTCCACACACAATTATAGGGCCATCAGCAGAGGAGAGAAGCTAACTGGATCTAGGTAGTTAAGCACCTGTGTTTAACAACTGTTTGATCTTTAACCTACACAGATAGAGGGGCAACCCCTATAAAGCCAAGATCACATACAAACACAAGAACATTCAACAAAAAACTGAATAGAGACATTAGTGGCTGCATACCAGAGGAGAGATAAAGTTCATAGATTTAGTCTAAGCAAGTTAATAAACAAAAAAAAAAAACAAAAGTAACCACAGCCACTCTCAGTAGGGAAAATACAAATCTAGAGTTCCCACAAAATAGGTTATCTAAAATGTCCAGGGCTTCCCTGGTGGTGCAGTGGTTAAGAATCTGCCTGCCAATGCAGGGGACACGGGTTTGAGCCCCGGTCCGGGAAGATCCCACATGCCGTGGAGCAACTAAGCCCGTGTAACACAACTACTGAAGCCCGCGTGCCTAGAGCCCGTGCTCTGCAACAAGAGAAGGCAGCACAATGAGAAGCCCACGCACCTCAACGAAGAGTAGCTCCCGCTCGCCACAACTAGAGAAAGCCCATGCGCAGCAGCAGACTCAACGCAGCCAAAAATTAAAAAATAAACAAACAAACAAATAAATAATAATGTCCAACATTCAGCAAAAACAAAAAGATATTCAAATAAACAGTGAAGTATTAACCTACACTGAAGAAAAAAGGCAGTCAAATAAAATTGTCTCTGAGTGAACTTAGATATTGGATATAGCAAAGATTTCAACATAGCTATTATATGTATGTTCAAAGAAATAAAGGTAATCATATTTGAAGAACATGAAAAGTATAACAACAATACATGCATACATAGCAATTTTCAAGGAGGAATCAGACAGTATAAAAAAGAACCAAATGAAAATTCTGAAGTTGAAAAGTACAATAACTGAAATGAAAAATTCACCCCAGAGACTCAACAGAAGAAACAAGATGGCAGAAGAATCAATGAACTTGAAGGAATATTAATTGAAATTATACAGTGTAAAGAACAAAGAGAAAAAAGGAAGAAAATTGAACAGGTCTCAGAAACTCGCATAATGGGACTTCCTTGGTGGAGCAGTGGTTAAGAATCCGCCTGCCAATGCAGGGGACACGGGTTCAAGCCCTGGTCCGGGAAGACCCCACATGCCGTGGAGCAACTAAGCCCGTGTGCCACAACTACTGAGCCCACACATTGAAGCCTGCTACTGAAGCCTGCGTGCCTAGAGTCCATGCTCCGCCAACAAGAGAAGCCACCACAATGAGAAGCCGGCACACCTCAACGAAGAGTAGCCCCCGCTCGCCACAACTGGAGAAAGCCTGTGCACAGCAACGAAGACCCAGCGCAGCCAAAAATTAATTAATTAATTAATTAATTAAAAAAAGAAACGTGGGTAATGAAAATATGAAATTCAAAGAAACAATGGCTGAAAACTTCTCAGACTGATTTAAAAAAATCTACACAACCAAGAAGCTCAAGCTACTCCAAGCAGAATAAATACAAAAAAGATCCACATCATTTTCAAACTGCTAAAAGCCAAAAACAAAGAGAAAACTTTGAAAGCAGCAAGAGAAAAGTGATTCATTACATATAGGAGACTGTCAATACAATTAAGGGCTAACTTCTCATCTGACACAAGGGAGGACAGAAAACAGTGAAATGACATTCAAATTGTTGAAAGAAAAAAGCTATCAGCCAAGAATTCTGTGTCTAGCAATGCTATCATTCAATAGTGAAGAAAAAAATATTTTCCAAATAAACAAAGCCCAAGAAAATTCATTGCTATTCACTCTGCCTCACAAGAAACACATCATTTTCATGCTGAAAGGAACTTATTCCAGAAATGGTAAATATATGGGTTAAAAACATATTTGTAGGGCTTCCCTGGTGGTGCAGTGGTTGAGAGTCCGCCTGCCGATGCAGGGGACACGGGTTCATGCCCCGGTCTAGGAAGATCCCACATGCTGCGGAGCGGCTGGGCCCGTGAGCCATGGCCGCTGAGCCTGCGCGTCCAGGGGAGGCCACAACAGTGAGAGGCCCGCGCATAGCAAAACCCCCCCCCCAAAAAAATATTTGTAGACATTTTTCTTTTTTCAAATTGAAGAATAGTTGATTTACAATGTTGTGTTAGTTTCTGGTGTACAGCAAAGTGATTCAGTTACACATATATATTCTCTGTCCATATTCTTTTCTATTGTGGTTTATCACAGGATATTGAATATATTTCCTGGTGCTATACAGTAGGACCTTGTTGCTTATCTATTTTACATATACTAGTTTGTATCTGCTAATCCCAAACTCCTAATTTATCCCTCCCACACCCCTCTTTCCTCTTTGGTAACCATAAGCTTGTTTTCTATGTTTTTGAGTCTGTTTCTGTTTCATAAATAAGTTCATTTGAGTCATATTTTAGATTCCACATATAAGTGATGTCATATGGTATTTGTCTTTCTCTTTCTGACTTACTTCACTTAGTATGATAATCTCTAGGTCCATCCATGTTGCTACAAATGACATTATTTCATTCACTTTTATGGCTGAGTAGTATTCCACTGTGTATATATACTACATCCTCTTTATCCATTCAACTGTCGATGGAGATTTAAGTTGCTTCCGTGTCTTGGCTATTGTAAATAGTGCTGCTATGAACATTGGGGTGCATGTATCTTTTCGAATTAGAGTTTTCTCTGGATATATGTCCAGGAGTGGGATTGCTGGATCATATGGTTACTCTAAGTTTTTAAAGGAACCTCCATACTATTCTCCATAGTGGCTGCACCAATTTACATTCCCACCAACAGTGTTGGAGGGTTCCCTTTTTTCCACATCCTCTCCAGCATTTATTTGTAGACTTTTAAATGATGGCCATTCTGACTGGTGTGAGATGATAACTCACTGTAATTTTGACGTGCATTTCTCTAATAATTAGTGATGTTGATCATCTTTTTATGTGCCTTTTGGCCATCTGTATGTCTTCTTTGGAGAAATGTCTATTTAGGTCATCTGCCCATTTCTTGACTGGGTTGTTTGCTTTTTTGTTATGAGTTGTATGAGCCATTTGTGTATTTTGGAAATTAAGCCCTTGTTGGTTGTACCACTTGCAAATATTTTCTCCTAGTCCATAGGCTGTCTCTTCATTTTGCTTACAGTTTCCTTTGCTGTGCAAAAGCTTATAAGTTTGACTAGGTTCCATTTGTTTATTTTTGCTTTTATTTTTATTGCCTCAGGAGACTGACCTAGGAAAACATTGGTACGATTTCTGTCAGACAATGTTTTGCTATATTCTCTTCTAGGAGTTTTATGGTGTCATGTCTTATATTTAAGTCTTTAAGCCATTTTGAATTTATTTTTGTGTATGGTGGGAGGGTATGTTCTAACTTCATTGATTTACATGCAGCTGTTCAGGTTTCCCAACACCAATTGCTGAAGAGACTGTTTTTTCTCCAGTGTATATTTTTGTCTCCTTTGTCGAAGATTAACTGACCATAGGTGTGTGGGTTTATTTCTGGGCTCTCTATTCTGTTCCACTGATCCACGTGTCTGTTTTTGTACCAATATCACAGTGTTTTGATTATTGTGGCTTTATAGTACTGTCTGAAGTCTTGGAGGGTTATGCCCCCAGCTTTGTTCTTTTTCCTCAGGATTGCTTTGGCAATTCTGGGTCTTTTATGGTTCCATATAAATTTTAGGATTATTTGTGTTAGCTCTGTAAAAAATGTCATGGGTATTTTGATAGGGATTGTATTAAACCTGTAGATTACTTCCGGTAGTATGGCTGTTTTAACAATATTAATTCTTCCAATCCAAGAGCATGGGATAGTTTTCCATTTCTTTGAATCATCTTCAATTTCCTTTATCAATGTTTTATAATTCTCAGAATATAAGTCTTTTACCTCCTTTGTCAGGTTTTATTCCTAAGTATTTTTTTTTTTGGCTGCAATTTTAAAAGGAATTATTTTTTTACTTTCCCTTCTTGATATTTCATTGTTAGTGTAAAGAAATGCAACAGATTTATGTATGTTAATCTTGTATCCTGCTATGTTGCTGAATTCATTTATCAGTTTCTAGTAGTTTCTGTGTGGAGTCTTTAAGGGTTTTCTATATACAGCATCATGTCATCTGCATATAATGACAATTGTACCACTTCTCTTCCAATTTGGATACCTTTTATTTCTTTTTTCTTGTCTGATTGCTGTGGCTAGGACTTCCAAATACTATGTTGAATAGAAGTGGTGAGAATGGGCATCATTGTCTTGCTCCAGATTTTAGTGGGAAGGCTTTCAAGCTATTCACCATTGAGTGTTATGCTGGCTGTGGGTATTTCATAAATAGTTTTTATTATGTTGAGATATGTTCCTTCAATACCCATTTTGGTAAGAGTTTTTATCATGAATCGATGTTGCATTTTATCAAATGCTTTTTCTGCATCTACTGAGATGATCATGTGGTTTTTGTCTTTTCTTTTGTTGATGTTGTCAGCATCACATTGATCTGCGTATAGATATTTTTTAATATTCTCTTAACTTCTTTAAAAGACATAAAATTGTACAAAACAGTAATCATATCACTATATTAATGAGTTTAAAAAACATATAAAAATATTTATGTAACACAGGGGCTTCCCTGGTGGCGTAGTGGTTGGGAGTCTGCCTGCTAATGCAGGGGACACTGGTTCGAGCCCTGGTGCAGGAAGATCCCACATGCCACGGAGCAGCTAGGCCCGTGAGCCACAACTACTGAGCCTGCGCATCTGGAGCCTGTGCTCCGCAACAAGAGAGGCCACAATAGTGAGAGGCCCGCGCACCACGATGAAGAGTGGCCCCCGCTTGCCACAACTAGAGAAAGCCCTCGCACAGAAACGAAGACCCAACACAGCAAAAATAAATTAATAAACTCCTACCCCCAACATCTTAAAAAAAAAAAAAAAAGAATCCCCACCCAAATAACCTTATGTGATCTAAAGAATTCCTTTTCAATATTTAAACTTCAGCAAAGAAGAAATGATTAAAAGTTTTGACTAGAGAATCAAACAGAAATTACTATGATACTATTAAAATGTATTATCCAGGTTTGATGAAATTTTAAAAGTCAGGACACATATATAAAATGACCAAAAAAACACCCCAAAATGAAATAAAACAGAATACAGTTGATCCTTGAACATGGGTTTGAACTGCACAGGTCAACTTATATGCACATTTTTTTTTTCAGTAAACGCGTACTACAGTACTAATCCATGGTTGGTTGAATCCATGAGGCATAACCACAGATATGGAGGGCTGACAGTAAAGTTATACTGGGATTTTCAAACACACAGGGGATCAGCACCCATAACCCTTACGTTGTTCAAGGATCAACTGTAATTATGTTTCTAAAATGTCAGGGTTTATAGCAATCATTCTTTACATTCATTTATAGTCATTCCAACATCTCAACCTCTGAAAGCAAGCAAGAGAGACACAGAGCTGAATGGGAACTTACTTTGTAAATTAATGTGGACCCTGATAAAGCCAGACTTTCCTTGCCTCAAAAGCAAATGGAGAATTCACTGTTCAGTATATTGCACGTGCTCAATAAATATTTTAACTTTGCAGAGATGATTTCTGCATAATTCAGACCAGAATGGAATTTGGCCAGGTGTCTCAAATCTCTCAATCTAAATTTTAGATCTAGAAGACCTTATGATTTGTACAGAAAAAGTAATTATAGCCTTGAACAAAAGAGTCCTATTACCTGAATTTCTTCAATTATTGATTTGAACTGGGGAATACGCTCTGTCATGTTTTTAACCAATTCCATTGCGTTATCAAATCCCTTCACATATTCTCCATACATCTTAAGGAATGGGGCCAATTTCTGAAGGATGTCACCAATTCTAGGGGTAGTTTCCCTGTATAAAACATAGAAACAAGTTGTTAAGATTTCTTATAGAATGAGTGAATTAACAGGACTCCAAATGAAGTAATCACTTTCTACACGTACCCTGTGCTTTGTCAGATCCACTTTGCTGTGAGATTGAGAGAAAGCGAAAAAGCACCTTTTTACAGGGAGTTTAGGAATAACACAGTAAAGAGAGATGCTTTACTCTTGGAAATCTTGAAGCTCCAGATTACCCTTAATATCTTGTCTCCACTAATCAAACTATAGCTTGGAAAGGAGAGATGAAACCTTTTTCAACTAAAGACAAAAATGTACCACACGGTCTTTCAGTGATCTTTAACATAAAAACTTTGCGTAAATGTTTGTTTACAGCTCTGTGTAGCATTATTATTTCAAGTTAACAGCTGAATAACACAGCTTCTAGTATGACTGCCTTAGATATATTATTTGCTATCTACGCCTCTTACCATTCTTGCATTCTTTTCTCCAGCTCTGGCAATAGGAATTTACTATGGAAGGCATTTATTGATGAAATATTAGAAAAGATTTTATTCACCATCTCTGCTGGAAATGAGCCTCGATTTGCTTCTTCCAGTAGTTTGCAATAAAATACCTGAATAAGAGAATTAATGCAAACATTACTTCAAAGTTATTGGTTAACCATCTAGCACTGTGCTAAGGCACATAGTGGGCTCTTAGTAACTTTTTGTTGAATAAATGGAAAAGTTCGTGATTCAAGAAATCAATCATTTTTGAAATGTAGGAGTGAGTATATGCTTTAAGAAGAACCAGGAATTAGAATTAGGAAGCTTTGACTCTAACCTAGGCTATGCCTCTATCTGTGGGATGTTAATCTTTTCTGTTCCAGAGAATTTCCAGTTGAGGGTAACAGGATTTACCCTTCCTATCCATAGGTAGAGTTAAAAGATGGAAAACTATACAGATGCATAGTAACTGTGGTATTTTCCACTCCTCTTTATATTTTGAGTGACTTCTATGGCACATATTACATATTGCCCTTTATTATAATTTGTTGGCATGTATCTCATTTTCCCTATTAAAACTGTACACTCCTTGGGGAGGTAGAACATTGTGATTTACTTCTCACAGTAGAAAAGGTGCTTAAAAAATACGTGGTCAATGCATGAACAAAAGAGTATTTCAGTTCTCACATGTTTTCCTGCTTTAGTAAATAATAATGCATGGTAACTTAAAACTCAGAAATGAGGATCAAAAGATCTTCTCTTGTACATAATAACAGGTATCTTAAAGACAGTAAAAAAAATTTTGCGGTCTTAGCTCTACTCTAGTAGGGCTACTATACCTCTTAATTGCCATTCTGTTAAATGTAGGCAGAAGGAGGTCTGTTCTTTCATAATGTCCAGATGGTTGTTTATTTTCTAATTTCACCTCCATTGCATTTTCTTGAGAGGCAAAAAGAATACCAAATTATGTCCTTAGAGACTCCAATAGGATATTTTAGTAATTATGATTAAATTCTAGAAGGTCAGCAACAGTAGCTGACAAGATAATATGGATGGAAAAAAAAGAAAGAAAAAGAAAAGTGCAACTTGGTAAGTGGAAAAAACACATTTCTACTACGGGAATACCTAAAAGTTTCAGGTCTGTAATCACCATGAGGAGAAACATTGTTTCAAAGGCACAAACCAACATGAATTGATTGACTTATGGCGAAATTCTTTGGAAAATGAGTATCTGAGTCACAAACACATTATCTCAGAGAACACAAGTCTTAATCCGGACCCTTAAGGTCCACCCTAACAGGCATGTAGTCTGCTCTAGGAACTGATAAAAAGGTGTGCCCAGGATGGCCTGCTCCCACGAAGTTCCATTTTTCCAACTGCAGTAGCGGGACATCTTCTTGCAACTAATTTACTCAAAGTTGGCAACTTTATCTTTTAATAAGAGGAGTCTGTATCAGCAGACAATCTACCAATTATCTTGATCTTTTATCACTGAAACAGGATTAAGAGGCCATCATGTTTAACAGTTATTCTTAATGATGCATTTTAAAACTTTCTTTGCAAATGTATATTTGAGATGATTCACAAGCATCTACCATGATGAAAGTACAAAATGTTTTTCACATATTCAACAAATATTTACACCTGGCACTGTTTTGAACGTTTTATGCAAGGCCGAACAAGCGAACTCTCAAAATTCCTTCTGGCCCTATGACTGCAGGAATTCAGATCATTTACAACAGCAAGTGAGACAAGAATCAGTGATGTATTCATGCCAGCATCAGAATCTCCTATTTACTAACACGGCCTTCAGGATCACAGTAAGTGGGCAAGAAACAGAGTAGTGTTTAGGATTGAAAGACACAGATAAATGCATTTTGTGACTCCTACAGAGAGTCCTTCAATCTGTTTTTTATGAATTATGAAAACTTTATACCTAATGAATTCACTGATAGAGCTGAAAATGTTAGAGATCTCCTTGAGGAAGTAGCTTTCACTTGCCAAAAATGGCTAGGTCCTTCTTGCAGTTTCTAAAACACTTAAATTACTAAGTTAAAATGATGTATAATGCCAAAAAATAAAATACTGAAAGGGAAAATATTACCTGATCTAAGAGGTCAAGTCGGCTGACGTAAGCTCTTTCTGTAAGCAAAAGTTCATTGGCTATTTTGTGAAGTTTTTGCTCATTAGTCTCCTGAAAACAGAACAGATATTCACATATCAGGAAATAAAGCTTGTACAGTATTTCTCAAGTAATAAATATTATCAAATGGTTTCATCAAGGACTTCCCTGGTGGCGCAGTGGTTAAGAATCCGACTGCCCGTGCAGGGGACACGGGTTCTAGCCCTGGTCCGGGAAGATCCCACATGCCGCAGAGCAACTAAGCCCGTGTGCCACAACTACTGAGCCTGCTCTCTAGAGCCCACGAGCCACAACTACTGAAGCCCGTGCACCTAGAGCCTGTGCTCTGCAACAAGAGAAGCCACCACAATAAGAAGCCCGGGCACCGCAATGAAGAGTAGCCCTCACTCACAGCAACTAGAGAAAGCCCACTTGTAGCAATGAAGACCCAATGCAGCCAAAATCAAGCAAATAAATAAAACTTTTAAAAAACTGATTAAAAAAAATGGTTTCATCAAAAGTTTTCCTAAGCTTCTCAGGTACCCAATTCCTTTCAGTCATCAAGGAACATCCAACCAGAAATGAACAAAATTAGAAAACAGCTAGATTTAATCTATGATAACGTCTTTGATCTCTGTATCGATTAACACTATCTTCCACCTTTTCTTTGAAACTTCTTTTATCTTTTTTACTTCCCAGACACTATACTTTCCTCATTTTCCCCCTACCTCTCTCAGGCTACTCTTTGGACATGTTTTTATCACTCTCTCAAAGATCTTGTTTAATTATTAGCTCTATGCACAGAACTTTTTACCTTAAAAAAACTGTTTTTATTATGGAAAATTTCAATCATATATAGAAGTAAAGAAAATAGTAAAACAAACCCCCATGTGTCCATCACCAAGATCCAACATCAACTCATTGTTAATCTTTCACCTATTCTCACACCCACCTCCCTCCATCTATATTACTTTTAATTAAATCTAGACTTTAATATTTCTTCAGTTTGTATTTACTTAACTCTTAAATATCTTTGTATAACCTTGCTAGTGCCATGAGGACAGGAACATTTTTTCGTTGTTAACTGCTCCATCTCTTGTATCTACTGCAGTGCTTCAATAAAACACTGGCACTCAATAAAATATCACTGAATGAACGAATGAGAAGCAGTCTCACATGACTAACTATTGCTGGACATTTATTACCACTCTGACATGTTGTCAATCTAAGACCAAACTCATCATTTCTGTAAAATCTCCATTCTACCACCACCCTCCAACCTTACCATCCTAGCAATGGTTCCATCCCTTTCCAGTTAGCTGACTTAAATTACTTTAAGCTTAGTTCCCTACCACAAAATCCAGTCAGCCACCAACTCCTATTCATGGCATTTTGTCTTTAGCATCCATCTTTTAAGCTCTCATGACTGCCACCCTGTTTTGCTCATACCTTATCTCAAGCCCAGGCCAATCAATAGTTAGTTGCCCAATTAACTGATTCCATTATTTTTTTTGGCTCTAACCCACCTTGAATACTATCTTATGAGGAATTTTTCTAAAACTCTGCTCTGGGGACTTCCCTGGTGGCACAGCAGTGGTTAAGAATCCACCTGCCAATGCAGGGGACACAGGGTCGATCCATGGTCCAGGAAGATCCCATGTGCTACGGAGCAACTAAGCCTGTGCACCACAACTACTGAGCCTGCGCTCTAGAGCCCCCAAGCCACAACTACTGAAGCAAGCATGCCTAGAGCCTGTGCTCCGTAAGGAAGAGTAGCCCCTGCTCGCCACAACTAGAGAAAGCCTGCGCACAGCAACGAAGACCCAACGCAGCCAAAAAATAAATAAACAAATAAAATTAAAAAACAAAACAGAACAAAAACTCTGCTCTGCTCACCTAATGTTAGTTCCCATAGGAAAACCCAAAATTCTTCAATAGAACTCTTCTCACTGACAGGATAAAATCCAGACTCTGTGTACCATCCAGAGTTGTTTCTACCTAGTTACTTTACTGAAATACTTTTCTCATTCTAGGAGACTACGAAATATAATAAGAGTTTAGTAAAAACTTTAGTACCAAAGCAGACCAAAGTGTACTTTAAACCAGTGTCTGATTTGTGTAAATGCTACATTTTAAACTATGTATAAAATGCTATTAAGTTGTATAAATGCTTCATTGTGTTAAACACATATGACATCTATTTTATGCTTTATATGCAATATATGTTCTAACGTGGTAAGTTACCACGTTGCTTCTTACAGAACTGAGGTATTTTTATGTGAAGTCTTTAGGGTAAAGGAATATAATACGTTTAAATAATTTGTGGTCTCAGAAACACTGAAATAAGAACTATGTAGTAATCGGGACTTC
Organism: Stenella coeruleoalba; assembly: GCF_951394435.1. NCBI lineage: Eukaryota > Metazoa > Chordata > Mammalia > Artiodactyla > Delphinidae > Stenella > Stenella coeruleoalba. The sequence goes on from NC_137157.1 coordinate 75,385,569, forward strand.
CCTGGTGGTCCAGTGGTTAAGACTCCTCGATCTCATTGCAGAGGGCCCAGGTTTGATCCCTGGTTAGGGAACTAGATCCCGCATGCCACAATTAAGAGCCTACATGCTGCAACTAAAAGATCCCGCATGCAGTAACGAAGATCCTGTGTGCCACAACTAAGACCCGGCGCAGCCAAATAAATATTTTAAAAGAAACAACTATGTAGTAGTCAAATTCCATAATTAGTCAAAGTTTTGGTTTAACTTAAACTCAGAGTAAAGTACTAGCATTGTTGCTTGCCTACCTGGCATCCCTTCCCCGCTATCTCTTAATGGTATCCAGATTTGGTTAGTGCGTCTACCTACTATGTAGCCCTTTCTTTGGGGAAACTGACCTTATCCACAGATCAAAAGGGGAGCCCTGAATGGTGTCACACTCAGGAGTATACAGCGATAGGTTCAGGGGCCAATGAGACACAAGGGAATATGCACTGGCAGCTTTGGAAAAGGAGGCTCCCTACTCTTAGGAAGAACCATGAAAAAAGAGATCTCTCTTTGCTGCTCCACGTAAATGAGGGTACATGTAGTCTTGAGTGCTATAAGCAGCCATCCCATAACCACAGAGATGAAGCCAATAAACTTCCTTCCTATTGTTTAAGCCAGGTCGAGTAATATTGGTGTTATTTGTAGCATCCTGATTAATATAAAAAACTTAAATACTAAGAAACATATGTAGTATATTCCATGAAACTGATAAACTTTCAAGAAATTTTTAGACAATCACTATTTATAGAGAAGTAAAATACTTAATGAACTAAAAATGTGAATTTCAAAGATGTAATTAAGTGTAATAAGTAAATACATAAGAATTACATCAACATTTCAGAAAAAGTGATATGCTGTTCTACACACTCACAGGAAATACTGACCTGCACCAACACTACAGCCATTTGTTTTGGTTTTTTAAGCCAGATTTACTGAGATGAAATTTACAATTAGTAAAAGTCACCCTTTTGGTGAATAGTTCTAGGAGTTTTGATGAATGGTTACAATCATGTCACCACCACCACAATCAAGATACAGAACATTTCTATCGAAACTTTTCTTAGGTCTCTGCAGTCAACCCCACTCCTCTTCCACCACCAGCTCCTAGTAATTGTTGATCTGGCTTGTTCCAGAGTGTCATGTAAATGAAATCACACAGCATGTGCCTTTTGAGTCTTGCTTTATCAAAATGCATTTGAGATCGATCCAAGTTGTTATTAGTAGTTCATTCTTTTCAAGCCCTTCATTTTATTCTAACAGTGGAGATATCTTTTTGACCCACTATACTCTTTTGTATATTCTAATTCTAGTTCTAGCTAATATCTTTAAAGAAAACAATCCAGCAGATTTTGTGCCATGATAAAATAATACATCTTTTGTAAGTCAGAGAATTCATTAAACAATAAGTCATAATGTCTATTATTGCTATGCAATGAAGTCACCCCAGAGGTCTTCCATATCCTACGAGATCTTAAATAGGAAGCTTCTAAGAAACAATCTTTTTGCTGACCGCAAATTATACTTTAGCTGAACGTGGCAAATTGTGGGTATCCTGGTCATATTTTGCAAAATCCAAGGGTATGCCAGCAGTTATTAGTAAAAGCTATATTTCTTCCACACAGATGGTCTTCTAACATTAGGTCCCTGACCTTGCCAAAGTCAACACAAAGTAAACTTGCTGACATATGGTTTAATCACTCACATATAAGGTTTGTGAAAAGTTACTAGGGATTTTGTGGTGGAAGTGAGGACATCACAGACTCATGGAGCCTTTCTTTAGGTTAATCACAACAATAATAGCATCACCATAATAAGAACAGCTAACAATTATTCACTCATTGCTTGTTATATGCCAGACTGTTAAAAGTATTTTACACAGATTGACTGGTCCTTACAAGTCTATAAAATGGGTGCCATTATTATTCCTATTTTATAGGTAGTATACACACACAACAAAACAAAATTCCAGAGCTTAAAATAAGACATCCAAGGCTCAAAGAGGCCAGGAAACTTGCCCAAGTTCACACAGAACCCAAATGAATCAGATTTTATTCACATAAGAGAGTATGTGATTTTTGAGTAACTCTTCAGTAAATAGTTGGCTCTCATTCTAACCCTTCTTTGCAACAAAAACCAAGATTGTATTAAGTGCCTACAAGTGAACAGACTAACAAAATACCAACTATCCACTTAAAAATGGAATGTGCATTTTAATTTATATACTGATTATTTTTCCAACATAAATTTTATTTAAAGCAGACTTTTTAGCATTTAGTAATAATTATCAGGTATAAAAAATTCAGTCATATTTGATGTAACAATATGATGGCTTCCAAATTTTAAAAAATTAGTTTAGTTTCTGAAACTTACCTATAATGTACAGGGTCAACTACTCTATCAGACTTATGCTTAAATAATGCACAAAGTAGTTTTAAAGCTGCTGGTACATTGGGGCTGTAGCCTGATATTTTTTAAAATAGCACTTTACTAAGAAGTCATTTATTTTTGTGATTCTTTGGAAAACAATAATGGTTACACAATACTGATTTGATGAGTAATCCCATTGGATTCTTTTGCAGCTGAATACACAGGCTTGACTTTTCAAAATAATTATAACTATGCTATTTAAAAAGTATCTTACTTTTGATATTCCTCTATAAAATAAAGGGATTGGTTTTCTTTCTTTTTTTACCTGCAAATATATACTCTATTGAAAGCTGATTCTCAGAGTATTGCCTCAAACAAAAATATACTAGAGTACACCTAAACTATCAGAACTGAGAAAGTAAGATACACTCCTCTTACACTAATAGACTATACAATTTATTTTCCCCTGCTCCTCTCTGCTTAATGCATTCCTAGGCTATTACTGTGTACCTTTATACCTCTGAGAATCTTTTCGTAGAGATCTGCTCCATTTTCACTTGGGTTAGGGTCAGCCTAGTTATTAGTCACTGTACCCACTGGCACATGAAGCATTGCAGTGTCAGTTCTGCCTCCTTCCTTGCAGATGTCACCAGCTCCTGCAGGTCTTTTCAGACCTTTTGGCATGACTCTTCCATATGGCGGGAGCCAGGACAAAGAGCAGCTCTCAGAGTTCATTAACTGTATAGGCAGAAAATGCTTGTGTGGAGCCAGCAATTCACTCTTCAGAATCTTAGTGCCATACGCCCTGCACATGTCTCAAAACCCCAAGCAGGGGAGTAGATATTTTGAAAAGAATTTCACAAATGCCAGTGAGTAACTGTTTCCTGAAAGATGCTTTAAGGGCAGAATCTTAAACTGTTTAAAAAGGAATCAGATATTGATACTATGCTTTATAACTCTTCAATACATGTTCTCACGTGATTTCATTTTAAGCAGGAAGTTTTTCCCCTAAAAACACTGAATCAAAACTACTAAAAGTTCTTATAGCCTTTTCCATATGTATATTTATAACATATTCCATATGTTATATTTAAAATAATATCTATATAAATTATCATGTTTTATAGGACCAGAATGGATGTTTCTTGCTCGTGCGGAATTTCTATCCAAATCTGTCATCAGTTAACTGTATTCTACCATGCAGAAGGAAGATGTGGTTTTGTATAGGTATGTGTCCCTGCATTCCCTAAAGTCCATTCTCTCATAGCAAGATGAGTCAACTTAGGAAATAAACACTTGATTTTGTACCACAATTCATGAGATGCATCAACATTTTGATATGTCATTTTTTAATGTATTTACAGACATCAAAATCTTCAGTGTGGTTCCAGGTGATAATTAAAGATTAGATCACAATGATATTTAAATGTCACATAATTAGTCTATCATCTCAAAACACAACTTAAAATCTTTAATTTTGTGTTAGACACCTTCATTCCAGTATTCTTTCTCAGTATACTGAAGAGCAAGGTAATCAAGGGAAGTTATATCATAAGTGAGTGACAGGGGCAACTCCCACTATTTATTGGCACTATTCTACGTTCTTCACATGAATTATCTAATGTAACCCTCTTAATGCTCCCATGAAGCAGGTAGCGTTATCCCCTCATTTTATAGACGAGGAAGCTGTGTCCTAGTGAGGCTGGGTAACCTGCCCAAAGTCACACAGCTAGTAAGTGACTAAGCTAGGATTCAATGCAGGTCTGTGAAAACAAAGTTCGTACTCTGCTACCACCTTTTAACTAAGAGAACTCCCCCTGGATCTGGGGAACAAGAAAATGAAAAGCTAAGGGAACAAAACACAGATTTTGTGTTCTATTAAGATCATGCAATAATGCCATAAGTAAGGTCACGTGGTCTCAGGGAAGAGTTGTAATCAGGAAGAAATTTATCACCAGGTTCACATTACAAGAAAAAGAGAACGCCCACTATGACATGCAGGCATTATTCCTATCCCTGCTGCATAATATAGTGTCACAAGCATAAACAGTCTGGTACTTTAACATGATCCTTCAGGAAGCTTTGGGAGCAAAATCCAAGCCTAATTGTGACCAGCACCAATATTTTTCAAATCTATGTCCTCTATACTGTTTACCCAATTCGAAAGAAGAGAAGAGGCAAGTGAGAGCTTTTAATCTGAAGGTTTAAATTACATCCTTTTAAGAGAGGGTGGGGAGGAGGGAGAAAGAGCCTGCACTGAGACAGTTTGGTTACTTGCACAAGATCAGACAGGAAGTGACAGCAAAGAGAGAAGAACTTTGCTCTTCTTACACCCAATTTAGTATATATTAGACTAAACTGTCCTTTGGGTTTAGCAGAAATTAAAGATCAGACACCAAGAAAATGTAATATAGACTCACAATCAATAACTGAATTAAACTATCCGAAGCCTAGGCAGAATATCAAAGTAATAAGGTCACATAAATATTTCTGGTGATGATTCCCCAGAGTCAAAACTTTGTACACAGTAGTGAGTGCCTCACATGGCATGAGGCATGCAAACTTATCTCTGTGTATCCTGTAAGGGAGCACCTTAGTTTAAAATAGAACTGAGAGAGAGGGGCTGGGATCTTCAGCAGGTAAGCTATGTTGAATTTTGGTCTATTAAGGGACATCTCAGGTCATGAATCTATTCATCTAGATTTACAAATGAGGAAACAGGATTTTTATTTCATGTTTTATTTAACAAACACAGCTCACATTGTTTCAAGGCACTGTTCTATGTACTTTACAACTATTTAATGATCTATGCCTTGTAAAAATGTTATGAGGTAGGTAATATTACCTCCATTTTACAGATGAGGAAACTGAGATACAGAGATGTTTAAGTGACCTGCTCAAGGCCACATAGCTGGTAAGTAGCTGAGCTGGGATTCAAACATAGAGAGTCTGGCTCTTGAGCCTATCTTCCTGACCACCAGGTTATGCTGTATCACTCTGTTTTGTTTTAGTTTTTTTTTTACGCTACATACAACAACCACTGTGTTTTCAAGATCTGACCTTTCCTTTTCTCTCACACCCATACTGAATCTTTGTGTACCCTGTGACCTCCAGGCACCTGACTTTCCAGACTCTGCCTGAGTTCTCCATTTCTGCTAACAACAGGTAATTCATCCTCTCAGCCATGCTCCAAACCTTGGCTTTATCTTTGAGCTCTCCTTTCCCCTTTACCCCATGATATCTTAAGTAATGGTCATTTATTTATCTTAATCCTCCTTCTCGACTGGTAGTTTCCTCTTTGAATTTACTGCAGTGACTTGAACACAGTATATGTGCAATATAGATTCACTGTATTTAATCTGAATACCCAGGTTTACTGAGCTACTTAGCTATAATGTGCCAGTAAAGGCCTAGGTCTCCAGGTTAACTTCTAGTTCCACATTCTAAATGATGACCATCCTCACAAGCTCACCAATACCACCCCCCCACCGTCTCCCACCCTCTCAACCCCAGTGGTTCTCATGACACTGCTCTCTCTTCTTCTTTCCCCTCTCAGACAAATCTCTATGTTCCCCTTTCGATTATGCTTGTGCTCTCTAGGGCTCAGTTCTTGGCCTTCTTCTGGTTCCTACACATTCTATTTCGGCAATATTAATCACATGCTTATGTACATCCTTTTACATTCCTACCCTCTTTCCTGAGCTCCAGATCCATATTTCATCTGCCTAATTAATATCTCCAAATGGATGTCTTGCAGGTACCATAAACTGAGTAGCATAAAAGTAACCTAATCAGCAACTCTACTCCCTCCCCTCATTCCAAACACAATCACTTTCCTTCTTGTCTGTCATCTCAACCAAGGCCTGCAGAGTTATACTAAAGTGCAGTGTCTGAGATCACATAGCTGGGAAGTAATGGGGCTGGGATTGGAACTCATCTCTTAATTCTAAAGCTTTCATCCTTAACCAATAACCCATAATGTCTCCAGAATATTCCATTTTTGTTTTAGGTATCTTTATCTGGACATCCCACAAGTCCTTTAAATTCATTATGTCTAAATCCAATTAATTTTTTTGCCCCCCAAATATGTTGTTCTTTCTATTCTCTTGTAGTTCAGTAAATGGTACACCGTCTGCCTCTTCATCCAAGCTCGGAGTTGAACATGACTCATTCTCTACATCCAGCCACGCAGTTCTCAGCAATCTCTCTCCCTTGCCCTAACCCTCTGCTTCGTCCAGGACCTCTTCCTTTCACACCTGGACTACAACAGTTGCTTACTAACCATGTTCCCTGCTCCATCTGTTTTTCCTTTCATCTGAGTCATTTTTCTAAAACCCACAGATGTATAATCATGTCACTTCCATGCTTTAATTAAATGCCTCTTAGGCCAGATAGTATTAGGCTTATGGAAAGTTTGAAATAACATGGGAAAATACCTATGTTTAATCCTACAAAACAGGATGCAGAATGACCATACATTATGCTACTGACATATATTTTTTTAAAATATCAGCTGAGAAAAACAAGCTGGAATGTTAGATATCAAAGCATTTTTCTCTGGGTGGTAGAACTATGAGTGATTTTGTATCCTCTACTCTTTGCTGCATTTTCTTGATTTTCTATAAGGATTATTAATTTTTATTCAGACTTTAAAAAAATCTTTAAAAAAAAAGTCTCCATTGTTTTCAGGGGAAAAAGTACAGCTTAGGCACACAAACCCATTGCAATTTATCCTTAGCTTACCTTTTCTTTTTAAGCCTATCCTTCTACTCCCACACTCATTTCACTAGCCCTTCTGGCCTCTATTATGAGACCAGAAAACCCCTAAACACGGCAGCTACCCTCTTGTTTCTACTTCTCACACCTGCTCTCAGCCTAGATGCAATCATCTTCCCTACCTCCCTGTTACTGCCTATTCTCGACCACCAGCACCTCCCACTCCTCCTTCAAGCCCAATTCTGCTGCTTCTCAGCAGCCTGCCCCTCACCAGCATTCCTCCAGGCACAGCTTTTTTCTCATCTGTGTTTCCCAAGCCCTTTTTGCAACATATCATGCTGATTTACTTATGTCTTTCTCCCCTCAGCAGACTGAGGCTTTGTGGAAAGGGCTTGCCTTGTTCATTTCTGTTTCCAGCACCAAGGAGAGTGAGCCTGCATACTGAATTTTTAAAGTGAACAATAGGTGGTTTTATTCAGGTGCAGGCTCTCTGAAGCACACTTTTTCTCATTTCTTTCTTATATCTTTCCAAAATACTAAACGGAGTCACCACAACATAAAGAAGTTTCTGGGGCTTCCCTGGTGGCGCAGTGGTTGAGAGTCCGCCTGCCAATGCAGGGGACACGGGTTCGTGCCCCGGTCTGAGAAGATCCCACATGCCGCGGAGCGGCTGGGCCCGTGAGCCATGGCCGCTGAGCCTGCGCGTCTGGAGCCTGTGCTCCGCAACGGGAGAGGCCACAGCAGTGAGAGGCCCGTGTACCGCAAAAAAAAAAAAAAAAAAAAAAAAAGAAGTTTCTGAGTTCCCCATCAATTCTAACTGAATAATGAAAAGCTACCCTCAAGGCATTTATGAACTATCCACATGGTTAGTGAGGAAACTTTTCCATTATTCTACACATCATTTTAAAATGCCTACGACTTTAGTTGGAGCTGTCATTACAATACTAGCAACAATGAAAGATCGATTAGTAAAGCTGGATAATTTCTTCGCTTGTGTTGCCTTTCACTTTCTTGGAATTAAAGCTGATTTGGCAAAAGAAGAAACAGAGGTGTAATTTAATACTTGCCTTCAAATCTAACAAGACCTCAACAGTTGTCCCCTTATCTTTCAAGAAGTGAACCAAAAGAAATTTAAAGCTTTATGCGGGGGGGGGGGGGGGGTGTATAAATTGGGAGACTGGGATTGACATGTACACACTACTATATATAAAATAGATAACTAATAAGAACCTACCATACAGCACAGGGAACTCTACTCAATATTCTGTAATGACCTATATGGGAACAGAATCTGAAAAAGAGTGGATATATGTATAACTGATTCACTTTGCTGTACAGCAGAAACTAACACAACATTGTAAATCAACTATACTCCAACAAAAATTAATTAAAAAAATAAAAAGTAAAGCTTTATAAAAAAAGGACTTGTAGCCCATCATAAGAAATGGATGAGCAAAGTAAGCATTATGTTTTACCTCTCAGAAAACTTTGATATCTCATATTACACCCTATAAAATTAATCGACAATTTTAAGAAATACAATTAAACTTAGTGAGGAGAAATTGAAGGAAAAAGGAAAAGTGAGTTAACTTGTATTACACCACTGGTTTTCTGTTTGCAATTTACTTCTTTTTTTTTTTTAAATCAAGCCTCACTTTCTTTCTTTTTTAAAAAATTAATTAATTAATTAATTAATATATTTTTATTTTTGGCTGCGTTGGATCTTCGTTGCTGCGCGTGGGCTTTCTCTAGTTGCGGCGAGTGGGGGCTACTCTTTGTTGCGGTGCGTGGGCTTCTCACTGCGGTGGCTTCTCTTGTGGCAGAGAACAGGCTCTAGGCACACAGGCTTCAGTAGTTGTGGCACGTGGGCTCAGTAGGTGTGGCATGTGGGTTCAGTAGTTGTGGTCCACAGGCTCTAGAGCACAGGCTCAGTAGGTGTGGTGCACAGGCTTAGTTGCTCTGCGGCATGTGGGATGATCCTGGACCAGGGCTCGAACCCATGTCCCTTGCATTGGCAGGCAGATTCTTAATCACTGCACCACCAGGGAAGTCCTGAAACTTACTTCTGAATGTGCTTTTCCGTCATTTTTTTCCCCTAGGAGATAATTATCTTTCTTAACTTTTGAGTATGTTCAAAAGTTATAAACCCTCAAGGCTTATATAAAAACATAATAAGTAAAATAGCAATTAAAAAACCAGAAATAAGCAGGAAATAAACATTTACGTTTTTTAAAAAATATATGTTTCTATAAGTCTCTACATTGTGGACACCACCTTCATCTATCTGCCAACTTCATTACATAATTTCTTTCATTTTTGGTGAAAGGAAAGATTAACTTTTAAAAAATCTGCTTCTTTTACATTCTTGATAAAATTGCTATTATTATAGTTTTAATACATTGCTACTTTGAGCTTATGTTGGCAATAACAGAGATTTGTTATTTATATAAACATTAGTCTTAAAAAGTGCATATCTACACACTGATATTTGGCTTGCTGTATGAAATACAGAGGAAGGAAATACTTTGAATAAATCTCAGAAAAAACTACCAATCAACCCATGGAAATATAACCTGGATATTAAAAGACTCGTGAAAACCGTGAAGAGAAATTTTCATTTCCACTGCACAAATTGATGAGTGCAGCATTCAACACAGTGCATTTCTACTAAAGCTCACCCACTGAAGCCTACAAATCTGAGAAAAAATAACTATTTTTAATGAAATTCATTCTAACCCATTTACCTGAATCTCCTAATATAGTTTAAGCTATTTATGATAACCCAAATTCATCATGACAAACAAGAATTATAATACTGTTTTTATCCCCTGATGCCCTCAAGTACCATCCCTGAGCGCGCACATGCATACACACTACGATAGTCGTTGACCCCTACTTTTCCTGTACCTTACGGATTTTAGTATGTTTCCTTATAATATTGTATAGATGTTATGGAAAAAACCTAACAAACTTTTTGGCTCACCCAATGACATCTTCCTTTTAGTAGATTTCAATCTGTAATCTGCTGTAATACATGATTAACCTTAATTTAAAGATACCATTAACACATTGTGGCTGAAAACTAAAGGTGTCATAAGGTGCTAAAATTTTTCTTTGATTCTGAGATTTTAAAGAATTATCTGATTACTTTGAGGTGTCTGGCTATATTTAGATCACTGGTGCAAAAAGTTTAAACATTGGAAAAGTGTTGCTTTGCTAAAGTATAGTAGAGTCAACAGTTTCAATGAGGTAGGTATTATCTTTTACATGGTAAAAATAACAGTATTCTATATTCACCACTGTAAGTGATTCTTGATCAAAATACATCAGATAATCAGTGAAAGAGTTACACAAGCTGAGACTACTTTCAAGTCTGTACTCAATTATTAATGATGATTGTTCAAGATATATTTTAATATGTATCTACTTTCCTGAACTATCTTTGCAATTCTATTGTACCCCCACTTTCCATCCCCCAATCCCTCATTCTTCCACTCCTGGTGCACAATGTCCGTTAAATTTAATTCTGGTTTAAATGAAAGCCAATAAGACTATTCTGATGTAAACCTCTATATCAAGTTATATAAAGACTGAGGTAACTTTTTTTCAGTTGTCTGCATGAATAAAATACTCCATGAAATCTTAGAAGTTCAACACATTAGATGGTTTAAGAAGCAGCTGACAATCTGGAGGGCTATGCTAACAAAGGAATATACCTACATACAACAGCACAGAATTATTATATTATTATCACTAAGGAGAGACTTAAGATCAGACTCAGTTTATATTCTTCAACTAAAGAATTTTAGAACCCTTTAATTAGAGGATTTAATTGATTTGTTCAAGGTCATAATGTTGGTTAGTGGATGTATAAGAAGTAGCATCAAGATTTCCTGGTTCCAATTGTTTAGTCTACTATATACTACTAATTTAAAATTTTTTTAAGTTTATTTTTAATTGTGGTAAAATACACTTAACATAAAACTTATCACCTTAACACTGCTAACATTTATGTTTGCATTTTGGAACAAGGAAAGGCAATGTAACAAGCACTAATGCTTGCTACTCTAAAGCAGCAAAAGAGAACACATTGTTACCATGAAGAAATTACATTCTAATACTCGTTTTTGGATGGGAGACTCATGTAGTATTTAGATCAACAGCTCTGCAGAGAAAATTTCCTTTTTCTTCCCACATATAGCATGTGCCAACCACTGCTTAAATGCCCATTAGGAGAAAGACCAGATGTACTATTCCATGTCTCACTAATTTAATAGGAAGCCCTATTAAGTCTCTCCCAAACCAAAGAAGACTCATCTATGAAAATGTATACATAATAATATATGACATGGGAAAAAAAGTAGTACCCAGCAACCACAAGCATCATCACCAATTAAAATATTTCTCTTAATAAAAACAGCTCTTACTGTTTTACAAATACTTGCTGGTGGCATCATTCCAAGTGTAAAAGGACAGATGTGAGTCTTGAGTTCCTTGGTTCTAAACTTCTTTTCCATTCACTGTGATTTAAACACAGAGACACTAAAATCTACTACTATATCAAGATGTAAAGAGATTCACTTTGCAAAGTCCTGTTTCTTTAATGTGTCAGATATTGTTACCAAGTATGATTCACTTTCTCCCACTCACTTCCTTATTTAAACTTTCTCTGCTTGAGTCAGCATTTAAAATTAATTCACTAACTGGAAGAAAATAAGCTACTGGCTCTTTGCCTAGTTGTGATTTTTTTCAGGATCACTGTAAATTGAACTATAAGATAGACTTCACTTTAAAGTTCTGAACACATCAGTCAATCATTTTTTACTCTAATATTTTAGTATCAGTCCTTTTGAATTTCTGGCTATGTTAGTGCCACTTAAGATACAGCATCATAAAAAAATTTTAAATAGATTTAGGACTTGGATTTATCCTTTACAAATTTTCCTATAATTGTCCGATTTTCAATTATCAGCTCTCCTACAAAGATTGTTATTTATAATATATAAGAGAGACTAAACAATGGAAACTTTTTTCTTGTCTTCAGAATTATAAACAACTCCCCACTCCAGGGAATGCTATGATAATGCTTATATACCATCTTTGATCCAAGACATTCCAAGTGCTTTGTAAAAGCCATATTATTGATCTTTCCAAAGCACTATATTGACCTGAATAAAGAATACAAATGCAATCGTCTTGTTACTGAAATTGTATAAAAGTTTCTGCTATAGCCCAGGTAGATTATGAACATATTTCACCAGCAAATCAGCTCTTCGTTAGCTCAGAAATGCCATTCAGGTGGTTCATCAAACTGCTGCTCTGATTAGAAAGGAAATGAACTTCTAGTTTGCCACAGTCTCACTTCTCTCTAGTCTATTCCTCATGGCCGCTGTATTCATTGACATTTCCTGCAATTAGGCAGTTACACTTGTGACTTCTTGCATCAGGACACAATACCGGCCTGAGAGTCAGGACACAAGGAGTCTGGGCTTTTACTGTGAGCCTGGAAAATCACTTAAGCTTCCTGGGACTGTTTTTTCTTCTATAAATGAACTATGAACCAAGATGATCTTCAGCATTATATAATTTCCTGTTACTTAGACCATAAATATTAGGGATGCAGCCTTAACATTTGGGCAACAAAGAACTTTCTTCCAATGTAAGTAAAAATAGTATGTTTGTGGTTTTCCTATATCAAAGTCTTCACACTGTTCTGAATCTTGAAATCATAATAGAGAGATCAACAGAAATTACATAGAAGAAAAAGTGGAATATCTCCTCAGAGTAGGGAAAACATGCATCATCAGCTAGAGCTTGAAAACTATTCAACCAGTGGTATGGGTGATCTGACTTATTCATCACATAAGTGCTATAAAATAGTTTTCAAACCATAGTGGAATAGTCAGTCAGTGCTTGAGACTTCCCTGGTGGTCCAGTAGGTAAGACTCTGTGCTCCCAGTGCAGGGGGCCTTGGTTCAATCCCTGGTCGGGGAGCTAGATCCCACATGCATGCCGCAACTAAGAGTTCGCATGCCGCAACTAAGTCCGCATGCCGCAACTAAAGATCCCGTATGCCGCAACTAAACATACTGCAACGAAGATCCCGCGTGCCGCAACTAAGACCCGGTACAGCCTAAATTAAGCTTCTTCCTACTTATGCTTTACCTTCATCTCATGGTGCTGGTCCAGCTGTTCCAGTTCTAGGGGGCTTTCTCCATCTTCCCTCTCTTGTACCTTGGCTTCTGTGTCTGCCCTTCCTTCTTCCAGGGGGAGCCGTGGGCCGACATGTAAAGTCCTGCAGCTACTGTCAGAAGCATTTTCATCACAGTCATTTGTTGTGGGGGATGCAGGGTCTGTGGCTGTTTCCTGTCTTTCTCCATTCACTAAGTTTGTATCGGGCAAGGGCTCAGAAGTTTGAATAGGAGTATCTGGGCTAAGAGTGGCCGCTTTATCCTCCTCACATTCCATCTGGTTTTGTGCTGCTACCATACCGTTAGCCACACAAGTCTGTGCACCCTGAGACTGATCTGTATCATTTCCCTGCTTCTGTGGTGAGTGTTGGGAGAGGAGTTTTTGCTGAGGTGTGGTTGTCAATCCATGCCTTCTCGGGGTTCTAGGAGCATTTAGGTTCACAGCAGAATCTTTTTTCAAATCACTGTAATTTGATAATGAGCTAAAAGATAAAATACAAAGGAAGTATGAAAATGTTGGCATGGACAAGTTCTAGAATAAAAACAAATTTATTCTAGCTGTTTAGGGATATTTAGTGAAGACATTTTTTTTCCCTCTGATGGTTTTAGAAACATAGGTAAGAATATTCCAGAGTAACTCTCGGTCTTTTAGGATGCTAAACATTTAAATAAAGATAAGCCTGAGCTTTACGTATAGGGTTGAAAACATTTCCTTGGGCTGTTTATTAATATAGCTAGTTAGTAAAGACTTAGATGTGTGAAATATTTAATAAGGCCATCTTATCCCAAGATTTTTACTTTCTTAACATTTTAAAAACAAGTATAGTTAGCCCTCAATTTATGGACAGGTTAGAAACAAAGGTTATTTTTCTTTGGAAAGCAGAACACATTTCTCAAAAATTTTATTGCACATGTTTCCATAGCCTCCTAACTTGTCTCTCTCTCTGCTTCCACACAGATCCCCTTCAATCTAGTCTTCCCAAGTTGGCCACAAAGATCAAACTCTCAGGGTTTGCCCAAACACTTGAAGGTAAATCTGGCATCTTGATCATGGCCTATAAGACTCTATATACTATAGCCCCCACTAGCCCTGGCCTCATTAAATGCTATTCTCTCCTCACTCACTGTGCTCTTGTCATACTAGTCACCTGCTGTTCCCATCCCCAATAAGCAAATGTGCATATCTAAGGGTATTTGTAGTTGCCATTCTCTCTGTCCAGGGCAATCTTCCCCAAGTCAATGGTGTGGTTTACTCCTTCCCATCATTCAGGTTTCTGCTCAGACGTCACCTCAAAGAGGCTTAATCCTAATAGTATGTTGGAATTTAACTGCCAATATATTACAATGTTCCTATGGAAATATTTATATAGTACTTTAATCTAGGATTCCAGTGAGGACAAACACAAAACTCTGGACTTCAGTCTTGAAGAGATTCTTACGACCTAATGACGAGAAAAAATTAAAACAGACTAATGCTCTGTGACAGTACAAAATGTGCTCGTCTTGTTCTCTGCTTTATCCCCACCTCTGAGCACAGCACTTGACATGTGACAGTGCTCAATAAATAGCTGAGGAGCAATGAATAACTCATCGTGATAGTGATCATGACAGTAATTCAATAATAGCAGCTAACATTTATTAACTGCCAGAAACTACATTAAGCCCTTTACATTGATTATCTTGTTTCATACTGATAATAATTCCAAAATAGGGACCCCACAAATAGAGAAATTGAGGCTTAGAAACTTATATAATGGGGCCAATGTAACGTGGCTAACAAATAGTAAAGCCCGTGTTCAAACCGTGAAGTCTGACTCTAAATTCTGTAGTCTTAACCCCACATTATAATAATACACTGGAACAGGAAGGATGAAGTGAGAAACAGGTGAGCAGGCCACATACAAAACGTGGGAAGAGGGCTTCCCTGGTGGCGTAGTGGTTGAGAGTCCGCCTGCCGATGCAGGGGACATGGGTTCGTGTCCCGGTCTGGGAAGATCCCACATGCCACGGAGCGGCTAGGCCCCGTGAGCCCTGGCCACTGAGCCTGCGCGTCCGGAGCCTGTGCTCCGCAACGGGAGAGGCCACAGCAGTGAGAAGCCCGCGTACCACAAAAAAAAAAAAAAAAAAAAAATGTGGGAAGAAAGTCCAGGGCTGGCATCTTCGTCAGCACAAGCAGAGGTTATGGGGTGAGGGCTCATGAGGGATGTGGGGAAAGGGCACAGCAGAAAGGTCCATGGACAATGCTGAGATGTGTGTTACTGTCTCCCTTCACTGTACTCCTCCCAGATACTGCTGATCTGGACTGGAGAACAGGAACAGGGAATAACAGTAAGAAAGTAAGTAAGAAAGCAATAAGAGAAGAAAAAAGACACAGTAAAGTTTATCAGCACAGGAAGGAAAGGAAAAATCTGGTACGGGAAAATGTCATATAAAAGTTGGAGGTTGTCAGTATAAGTAAATGTGACACACTCCACCGCTGATATCTGCCTTCTAGGAGCGTATACCTTAGGCCTAATTTCTCCAAAAGTCCTTGAAGATTTGAATCAAACTGCCCTCCTTTTCCTGAACACATCAGTGTCCAGCAACACAGTGGAAAGATCCTTAGCAGATCCTCTGAACCAAACTTTGGACTTACTTAGGATTTTTGGAAAGGACCACTTTGGATGACAAGTAAGAATTTCCTGTAATAAGTGATATCCAGGGGATATGTGTGTGTGTGGAGGGGTATAGGATAAGGTGGGGAGGGAAGGTTTAGTAAAAGCAGTGGTTCAACCAATAAGTAGCAGATTCCTGTAGATGACAAACCATGGGGAGAAACAGTTGGCCTTGCAGTGTCATTGGGAAAAAACAATGTTCAGTTTTGTGAGAAAATGTTATTTACTTCTTCTAAAATCCTAAAGTCTTTCATAGGTCAAAAATCCTAGTTTCTCTTACTCTCAAAAAATGAAAACAAAAACAAAAAATGGAATAATAAACCACAGTAAAAAATAAATAAATAAAGTTCACTTGCTCCAAATACATCCTCCAAATCACTCCTATTAATAAACCAGAGGGCTTCCCTGGTGGCGCAGTGGTTGAGAGTCCGCCTGCCGATGCAGTGGACACGGGTTCATGCCCTGGTCCGGGAAGATCCCACATGCCGCGGAGCAGCTAGGCCCGTGAGCCATGGCCACTGAGCCTGCGTGTCCGGAGCCTGTGCTCTGCAACAGGAGAGGCCACAACAGTGAGAGGCCCGCGTACCACACACACACACAAAAAAACGAAAGCAATAAACCAGAGCTACTTAGATTATTGCAAAGAGCAAAACTATGACGCATGGGTAAGGTTTTAATAGTGCCATATGGTCTTACATGACCCCACTGGAACAGACATTGGTTCTTCCTGTCAATTTACTGTGGTAAATCAGAGCCTGCAGAATCTCCCTCTATTCCACCAAGTGCTAGTTTAAGCTGCAATAACTGGGGTAAAATCGGACAGCCACACTGCAGGCACATGGACCTCACTGAACAAGGAATAAAAACTTCCATTCAAGTCCTATAGATACAATGCAACACTAACCCATACTTTTTAGGGCCTGTTCCTACTGGAAATACCTCATTAAAAACATATAATTATTTTTCGTACTGGCAGTGGACTCTGCCACAGGTAACATCCCTTCAGCAGACTGGCCCAAATGCTCACATTACATCCTATCTGCTCTTAGAACAATTTCGCTTAAAATGCCATACATTACATCTCTCCTTAGAGCCAACCTTCAAGTTTTGCATCAAAAGATGACTTTGAATCTGTTAACGCTGGAAGAGTGAAAGAAAACTGATTTGGAAAAATATATTGAAAAAAGTTGATATGGAAAAACTGCATGTTTTGTGTATGGAGAGGAGGAATACAAACAGTGGGTTACCAAAAATAGTGAGGATCAGAGGACTCAGTCTTTGGAATACTGACCCATTCGGGGCTTCCCAAAGCTACCCTCAAATCTGAGGATACAGGCTCTGGCATGCACTATGGATAGGGGTCAGTGCTCCATCCCCTCCTTTTATTATGCAGTCACTGGACATGGCCCTGGGAATCTGCAAACATGCTATTGAATCAACTTGCCATGAGAAACAAAAGAATTTTCAATGGAAATAAATCATTCTAGGAAAGATTACTATAATTTAAGATATAAAAGGTATTAAAAATCCTACTTCTGAGGGGGAGATGTTGAAGTTTAAATATTTATGACTCAAGTTCCCATAATTGATTAAGAACAGAAACTACTTTTCTCTAGAATTTGTTAGTAAATATAGTCTCACAAATGAGGGACACTGCAGTTTTGTACTTGGTCACAATTTCCAGAAGATCTTAAAGTATTTCTAAGCTATGATTCATTACATAAATAATGCACCCTGCAAATAACTATTGAAATCACCTAATGGGAAACCATTCCCAAATATTACACTAGAATGAATGGAAATATTTGGCTTCAAGGATGAAAGTGAAGTTATACATACTGTTTAATTATATACAGACTTTTGGTGATATATAAAAAATCCTTCTGATAAAATTTTTTTTAAATTCTATTTAAGTCAGTGATGGGAATTCTAAGAAAAAAACAATTGAGTGTCATATAAGTAGAAAAGCAACTTATGTGAGCTTTTTTTTATCTTTAAGTGAGAAATATACATTTCGGCTACCTTTGTGAACCATCAGGACTAAAGAATATAAAATTATAGCTAATAAATACGAATGGAAATTTAGCATGAATTTTGTTATTGCCAGTATCTCTTCACAATCCTAGTACAGTACAGGGGTATGGGGAGAGGGGAAACAGGGACGGAATGGATACAGAAGACCCACATTAAATAAAATGGGTCATAAAGAAGAGATGGGACAGGCCCACAGGAGTTAAATTCAAGCATATGAAGTGAGAAGCAAAGAAACAGAGATAACTTCCTGCGTTTCCAACCCAGATTATCTAGTGACCAATGGAATGACCCCAAGGAGTAACAATACACAGAGTGATATATGCAGATACGCAGGAAATGAGATCTACACAGCACACAATGTGATGAGAAGGCTGGGGCACAGAGCACTGCACACAGGTAATATATAATATAATATAATATAATATGAATGAGAATTCATATTAGGGCAAGATTAGCATTTTAAAAATTCACTCTTTCTAAAGGCCTACCAAACCTAATGGAATAAAATACTCTATTTTTTATTTTAAAATCTGTAACTATCATACTTTTTAAAAAACCAGCTTTCTTCTCCCCCCTGCCTTCTCCCATTGTAAGTTAGCTCTTACCTGCCTCCTTCAAAGCGACTGATGAGATCTGATACCTTACTGGGTTTTTCTTTTGAGACACAAGAAGCAGAGGCAGGTTTAACTTCCTCCATCCTTGGTTTTGCACTAGATAAAGCTTTATGCCTGGGGGTTTGGTGTATATTGGACGAAGGTGAATTCTGCAGGTGTAGTGGCTTTGGAGGCACTGTAGAAAAAGAATTAATAGAATTCAGTATTTCACTGATATTTGTTCCTTAACAAAAGAATTCTGGTATCCTGAGTGTAAAAATCTTTACCATTATCAACCTTTTGTAAAGGGGTCTGTCAAATTTGTACTGAACCTTAACCAAGAGACCTTTATCTATCTTGGATATTTACTCTGTGTCCTGTAGAAATCCCATCTCCAAGATTCAAGTGGTTCTTTTAATTTTAAGTGACTTTAAATATGGCTTTATTAAACATCTATGGATCTACATATGGCTATGACATTCCAAACTCTATTAGAGATAACATAGTAGTTATTTATCTACACAGAGAAAGGAAAGCACTAAATTTGAAACTAATTCCTAGACATACATTGCTTGCTATAAAACAGATTTTCTAATAACAGGGTGATAACAGATACACCAGAAACCAGAGCTAGTAGGTTAGACATAAAAGCCAATAAAAAACCCAACGAACAACAGTAATATAATATTGCACTACTTAGAGCATCTTCCCAGTTAAAAGCACCTTATCTCATTTGACCTTAGATGAAATTTTTTCTTTACAGTCCTCTGAGGTAGATCATTATTTGCCTCCTATGTCTATGAAGTCTTAGAGAGCTTAAGTGATTGGCCTGGCGTAACAAGGTTGATCATATTTCATAACTGGTACCCAGACTCTAGCTCCTTCCATTATTAGCACTGCTCCTCATAATACATCTGCAAAAGGTGGTTATAGAAGTTCTATTACTATTGTCTGCTACATTAATAGTTGCCTAGCATTAATATACCACAAATCATTTGGTTACTAATAAGTCCTCCACTCAATTAATAGAATAGTAACAGATCATTTCCAAAATACTAAAATCTACAGGTTTTCCCTAACAGATGAGAAATTCTGTAGATGAGAAAATATAATATGTCACAAATGTTTAATCAGTACAGGAATTACTTCAATTTTGAAAACCAACACAGTATCATTTTTCTCTTCAATTAACATTCTGGGTAAAAGAATATATAACTATACATGTTTTAACAAATCAAATAGAATCATCTCCTTTTTTCTTTTTTAAACTCTTTTCCTAAATTCTGGAAAAAGGGTGGGGAATCATGTCTTCTTCTAATTACATGCCCCATTTTCCCAGAGCTGTTTACCCTGGTTTTCAGTAATCTCATCTCCTTTATGAACTTAGCTAGCTGACAGCTGCCTGATGCTCACTGGACCAGATTTCATCATTTCTGTGCCAGTTATCAATTCTTACAGAGAAGGGAGAAAAAAACATATACACACACACATATATACGTGTGTGTGTGTGTATATATATATATATATAAACACAATGAGCTACAGGTATAACAATTTACCTCTTTCCCTGTCAATACAAACCAGAAGAAAATTCCAGTGAAAAAATGAAATGCTTCTTTTTATGAAAATGATACTATTTTCCAAGACATACTTGGGGGTGGGGGTGGGATGGTTAGTATAGTATCCATTGGAAAGGAAGAGGCTTACACAAGTGCGACATTTGTTCATTTTAAGGAAAAAGTTCCTGTGTAGAACAAATATATACCAAATAGTAAACCACGACAATATTCCACCCCCCCCCCAAATAGTTTTAATATTAGGAATAATTTCAATTTCCTAACTAGAATATTCAAAGAAGTGAATGTGTTCTTTATCATTCTGTGTGTAAAGATTGTTATAAAATAACTCTTCCATCTAGAGTTTACTCAGTGAACATTCCTTCTTTGATACTTGCAAGATGCAAATAAAATGATATGTATCAGCCAGTCAGTTTCTCAGAGATGACTCCACCGACTTTTCCCATCTCAATTATGCCTCTTTTAAACTGCATCATAGCACTGTGTACTTTTTCTCTAAAGTGCTTATAATAAATTATTATATAATTATTAAGTAGTAATAAGCAGCACTAAATAATAGATCAGCAATAAAATATTAAATACATTATAGATATAAAGCTTTCCACAAGTCTGGAGTCCTGTTAGGGTAAGGAATATATTTGTTTTGATCATAACTATATTCACAGTAACTACCTGCACAGAGCTTGGCAAATTTGTGGACTACATGAAGAAACTAATGTGTCATCAAGGAGCTCATATTCTAATGGGGAGACAGTTTAAAGATGTTGATAAAGCAGAGCACGGGGTACACAGTTAATTTAGAGGCACAGAGGAGGCATCTATTTCAGCAAGAGAGACAATCCAAATGTGTATATTCACTGGTTTATGATACATTTTAAATAAAAGAGCACAAATGCTACATGGTATATGACAAAAATCCCAAGAGGGTCATGAATGGCTAAAGTGTCAGAAACACTGTCTTAGAGGAAAACAATGCATACTCTGATGAAAAGACATAACTGACAAGTGAAAATGATTCTTTTCTCTTACTCTAATCATTTTTGATTTTTCTTTTACACTATGGAGGTCAACATTTCCAAATGCTCTCTGGACATCTCCTAGGTGTCCTATCAGCACCTCTGGTTCATTATGTCTGAAACTCTACTTACTACTTCTTCCCCCTGCAGCCCAAAGGATGTAAACAGAAAAAAGTGTTCAATCTAACCAATAATCAGAGAAATGCAAATTAAATCCACAATACCACTTCAGCCCCATCAGATTAACCAAAATTTCAAAATCTGACAATACCAAATGTCACTGAGGCTGTGAAGAAATGTGAACTAATACATTTTGAGAGGGATTATAAATTAATACAACAGCTAAGATCTCTCCTCCCTCCCTTCTCTCTCTCTCTCTCTCTCTCTCTCTCTCCATATATATATATATATATATATACACACACACACACACACAAACTTACACGCATATATATATATTTCCAAAATATATATCATAGAGAAATTCTTACATATCTACATAGGGTTTTTAATTTTTTAAAAGTTTTTTTTTGATCCCAACAAATATTTATTGAATACCTATTAAGTTCTGTGCACTTGACCATATCAATGAACAAAGGGAAAGATAAGAAACAAAAAAAATAATAAGTAAACCATGTATCAGAAGGTAGTAAATGCTAAGAGGAAAGGGGAGGGGCTAAAAGAACAACACAGGGTATCTGGCGGGTAGGGAGTGGGGGAAAAGGGCATACTGCAGTATTAAGTAGGGTGTTCAGAGTGGGCCTCTTTGAGAAATTCAGATTTGAACAAAGACTTAAAGAAGTTGAGGGAATTATTTGGGGAAGAGCATTCTACCAGGTGGAGTGAAAGCTAGAGACTAGTGCAGGGCAATGTGACTGGAGCCAAAGGAACAGGCAGAGCAGGTATTGAGGTCAGAGGGAGGGCCTGAGAAGGCAGAACCTGTGGAGTGCTGTAAGGATTTAAATTCCTGTAGAGTTCTGAGCTGAGGGATGATATGATATAGCTTAAATTCCAACAGGACCACACTGGCTGCTAGGTACAGAATGTAGGGAAGTAGGGTAGGATCAGGGTAGGAACAGGGAGAAGGGTTAGTGATGCTGAAAGCTCGGCTTCTGTGCACTGGTGCCGTATTGAATCTCAGAGACAGAGTTTTGGGTGAAGTATAAAAGAATCGCTTTATTGCTTTGCCGGGCAAAGGGGGCACAGAGGGCACCTGCCCCAAAAAGCTGTGTCCCAACCTAGGAGGATTTGACGAGGAGTTTTATAGCAATGGGTCAAGGGTGGGATTGCTGATAAGATTAGGGTGTGTGCAGGGCCTGCACTCCTCTAATCTGGTCTCAGGTAATCTTGATGAGTTTCTCTGGTTCCTTTAATGCAGCCTCAGTTGGAATTCTCTGGTATGAAGAAAGCTGACATCTAAAAAAGCTTAAAGACATAGTTCTGTGTATCCCTTGAGGTGGAACCAGGACTTTTCCCCAAGGCTGCACTGTTGTTTCTTGGCTGCCTCTCCCTTGTCTTTGCATCCCTTCCCTTCCTGGATTAGCAAAGGATTAGCCACGGTTGGAATCTGTCCTTTGGAACGCAGAGAAGGTCATGAAGGCTGGAGTCAAGAAATGGGGGACAGAAAGGCTTCAGTGCCCAGGAGCCCCACAGGGTCCTGTTTGGTTTCATTATTAGGTTACTATATAATGGTGTTTAAAATGAGGCAGTGAGAAATAGATTCCAGATATACTTTTAAATTAGTTTTCCTGGAAAAAAAAAAAAAAGTAGTTTTCCTGAGAGATTAAACGTGAGGTTTGAGAGAAAGAAAGAAGAATCAAGAATGACTCAGACATTTGGCCTGCCCAACTGGCAGGATGGAACTGTCATCAACTGACACAATAGGTAAAGCAATTTTTGGAGAGATCCGGTAGTCTAGTCAAGGACATGCTAAGTTTGAGATATCTAGATGACTATAAATAAAATGGGCTCTACTATAGCCAATTTTACGGATAGTAAATAAACCAAAAAATTTAATTATTCAGAAATTTCCAAGTATGCAAAATAATTATTGAGAATGAAAAAGAAACTAATTGCCACTGTCTACTGAAAGAAAAATGCATAAGGAAAAGTTATAAATTAAGTTTTATTCAGGGACCTTACTAAGGACTCAAGCCAGGGAGACAGCCTCTCAGCCCTGAAGAACTGCTCCAAAGAGGTAAGGGAAGAACCAAGATATATATGAACTTTTTTTTTGCTGGGAAAAACATGTAATCAAGCACAGAATGATTACTGCTCATCACAAAGAATAGACAGACATCTCATGTTAATGATTTTAGTGCTTTTCTATGTAGGGAAGATTCAAGAATCTGGGGTCATTGAAATTTTTCCTTAGATAGGTATCTTAACTTTCTAGGGTATCGTATATCCAAGCAAAGAATGCTTCCTGTTTTTCTCCATCCTAAATTCCCCTCAGGGTGTGCAGTCGGTGGGTTATTAGCTTGATTCCTGTAGAACTGGCATGGCAGTGACACTTTTTTTCTTTACACCAGTTGAAGTTTGGGGACTACCATTTGTAACATATTATACTTTAAGAATGAAACATTACACATAGAATGCTTTACTTTAGAAGCAGATGAAATGAATTACTAAGTTGAGTAAATTGAGTGTATTTACTTAAATTCTTTGAACAATAATGTGGCTTTCAAAGTTGACGAAAATTTTTTAAACATTAAGGCTTAATGATTGAGAAGTGACACTATGTGGACTTTATCAAAATAATTAACTATGGAGAATGTTGTGGATCAAAGCTCCTAAGAGAAAAAGTACAACTATCTTTAATTGCTAAGAAGTTTCAATTATATAATACAGTATTATTGACTATAGCCACTATCTAAATCCTCAGGATTTATTTACTTATTGGTAATTAATAAACACAAAAACATAAACTTGATGTTGTTCCAGACACATTACTACATAATCACCACTAATAAGTCAGTTCTCTCCTTTTAAACATCACCAAAATAAATTGTAACCATGATATTATCAGCACTCCACATGAGAAGCAAACACATAAATAAGATTCAAGTATGAGCCATTTTAGGATCTAGATCAGAGTTTCTCAAACTACTGACATTTCGGGTCAGGTAATTCTTTGTTAGGGCAGAGGAAAAGGCTGGTCTGTGCATTGTAGGATGTTGAGCAGCATCCCTAGCCTCTACCCACCAAATGCCAGTAGCAACTCCCAAATGTTGTCGCAAGCAAAAAAGCCTCCAAGTAATACTCATGGGGTCAAGAGGGGTGCAACAGGCCTGCAAAATTATCTCCAGCTGAGAACCACTGATCTCGAATAACCATCTTCAACTGAATGAAAATTCCATAATGGACCTTGAAGCCTCAACAGCCTCATCATGCATAACTTATAAGGGAGTTGCAAGGAAGTGGGCAGAAGGGTGTCAGTGTGATAATCCCGAACTCTGAGCAGGAAGTCTCCGCTAGCATCCCCTTCATTTCTCAGCCTCAGTCACCAAAATGGTCCTAAGGATTTGGAGAAATTAAAAGTAGCTTCTCTCTACTAGAGGGTGGGAAATACTATCTGTCAGCAATAAGTAGTGCTCAGTCTATTCGGCAGCTGATCTGACAAAACCAAGATGTAGCCTCATTTCAGGACACTGCTCTCTTTATGGCACACAGTCTAAGTTTTAAACAAAGAACAGCCGAAACTAAAAGAGACATGATGATGGAGCAGGATTCATTCAGTAAGTATTACTGAAGGCCTGCTATGCTGTGTGCTAGGCACAGGGGATGTAGTAGTGTAAAAGGCAGATAAAATAACCAACATGGATGAGTTACATATATACTAGACCAATCTGTAATGAATGAGAAAAACCAAAGCAGGGATGATCAAATATGAGATTTAAGGGGTGATGGTGGGGTTAACATTTTAGCTAGGGGGGCCAGGGAAGGGCCAAACAATGAGTGAGAATATTTTGAAAAAGAAGTATAAAGTACTCTATGTAGTTTATTTACTATCTGGAAATACTCTGTCGTTATGTAAAATTATATATATAAACCCATATTCAAGATAGGAAGTAATTATATATATTTAAATAGCAATACATTGACTTCAGTATAACTACAAACAGCAAAAAGCAAGGTCAGTGTTTTCTCCCCTAAAGAATGGGATTATTTGGCACATGGCAGCTCAGAAAGGACACTGCTAGAATTTATCTCAATGAACTAAAAAAACAATGAAGTAATGCAATGCATCTTTCCAAAACAGTCTTTATAAATAATGAAATTCATGCTTTTGATCTGGGCAATTACATAAAATTAAACTGTATTTATTTCTTATATATATTTTTTACCTTATTTGAGGTCAGCTCAGGTCTAATGAGCAATATGGAATTTTGTATTATGCAAATAAAATGGCTTAAATCATGATCAGAAAAATTTCTATTTTCATATTCACAATGTTATAAGGAATATGGCCAAAGATTAAGGTTATAAACTCATGAATGAGCTAGTCATTTGAATCTCTAATTATCTGACCTTGTTTGATAGCCATATCCCATACCACCACCAATAGAGCTAGCAGTGAGAACAAAAAGAAAAATATCCCATAACCTGGAAGACTCCATTTTACCCCCATTAAAGATCTCTTTCAGAAATTCTTAAAACATAAGAACAAGAAAGAGACCAAAGTAAATACAAAATAATCCAAATAAAAATTGATTTTTCCAAAGTATAGTGATTCTGAAAATGTCTAGTATTGTTTCTTGGCTGAATGTTCAGCATTTGATATAAATGAAAATATATTAGAAAGAAACTACACATTAAGCCACAGTGTAGCATAGTTTTGTGTTTGTTACACTTCAAAAGGCCTTGCTCTCAATCATCAGAATTATAACTCTGTGCTTCTTAAAGTTAATGCACAGTTTACTAGAAATTTATTTGTAAAAGAAAGCGGTCACTGAACAAAGCATTCAGAGATTTCCACCATATAATTTTTCCCCTTGTTGGATGCTCAACTCCTGGATAGAGGGACTCTTTTAATTTCTGTGGATGACTTTACTAGGAAGCCTGAAAAGCCCCAGTTCCTTAATATTGCAAAATCACATTCTTGCTAAGTATATTAAAGCACTGTTTTAGAACAATCTGTTTCACAGACCCTCTGACATCTAGCAAGTCATGATGACTTTCCGACACACACGTTAATTTGTTACATATTTATTATGCAAACAGTAAGTTAGGCTCTTGTACTATGTCACGCATAATGCATGAAGAGATCACGTTTCCATTAAGGGGACATGTAAACAATTTATGTAATATGAAAAGAACCATAATAGAGAAATATATAAGATGTTTTAGGAGTAGAAACCCCGCCTGAGTAGGTTCACAGACTGACTTTTCTCCTGAAAAAATAAATGCACCCAGTTCCTCCCATTTAGAGCTTAAAACTCTTTCTTAGTGATCATCATTCTTCTGTGTTGCCTTCATCAATGAAGAAAGCATACAACCTGATCAAAAAAACCCCATCAGCATACCTTGTGGCTTTGGACTTGCAGCTGAGTGTTTTGCTGGAGTTTTCCCATTTATTCCCTGAGCCTCTTCATCATATACATTCTGATCAATCAGTGCGGTTGTGCTGCTTTTCAAGCAAGGTGAAACTATAGTGATCTTTGGACAGGTACTGCTGCCTGGGAGAGTTCAAAAAGAAAGAACAGGTAAATGCAGAGGTGGAACATAACTACATCTCAGGACTTAATTTCTTCTGACCCCATAAAACAAAAACAGTCACAGTTACAAGAGTATGCATTGAAATAATTTTCCCACGTGTGCTGGCCTTGACAAAGAGATTTCCTGAGAAAGATCTCATTCCACGTGCTTGAGAAACCTTATAATACACGCCGACAGAGACTGCTGACTACTACACACACACACACACACACACACACACACACACACACACACACACACTCTCTCTCTCTCTCTCTCTCTCTCTCTCCTCTCTCTCTCTCTCCCCCCCCCCCACCCCCCGCCCCTTTCCTTGCAGGGCCATGGAAAGGGCAGAATGCAGCTGCTATGATGCAGGTGAAGGAGAGGACCAGAGGGCCCCAGCACTAATCTGTTAAAAGTGTTCCTTTCCAGCATCCAGTCAGTCACCAGTCATTGAGTGGTTCAAAAGAACAAAGCAGGAAAGCATGAACATGACAGCTGACCTAAAGACTCTAGAAGAATGGTTTGATTAAAAATGAAGAAATCACACACACACACACACCATGACCCTCTTTCACTAGCTTACTCAGACTCCAAATCAACGTATTATTAATACCCATGTTTTCAAAAAAAAAAAAAAAAAAAGAATGACGAGAGTATGTAGATAATATTCATATTTAGTTACAACTCAAAAATCTTTGAAACACTGCAGTGCTTTAAAAAACTGAAATACATCATGAAGCATAGATGGAGAACAGATCAATTCTTAGTTCAATTTCTGATACAAGAAGTTAAATACTGAATTTCAGAGACTTTTAAAGAAATCATAAGCCAGTGTTTTCTCTTTAAACGCATGCTAAATTTTCCTTTCTTCTAGTTGACATGGTGATATTAACAACAGATTAGACCCTGTTTAGGAGAAAATAAAATTTCTACCAGGAAATTCACTATCGTTAAATAAAAGTATGCCATTTAAGAAACTATCATTTGACTAAGAAACAGTTACATTTTTACAGAATCCAAATATTTAAAATGAGAACTATTAGAGATAAAAGGCGTTAATAATTATTCAAAACAAGAAAAGCTAATAAAACCCAATCAACTTTTTGTTGAGTAAAAAAATTCCCTTTTACTTCAATTGATTGGGTAATATTGATTAAAAACTATAATACTGCTTTATTTTCTGTTCTCCCCTTAAAATATATCTAGGTAAAACAAATTTTTGAAGATATTAATAGTTCCAAGTATTGTCTGAGAAGTTATTAGAGACCCAATGCTAAAACACATTAAATGAGTTTCATCAGACACCCTTCTGCTAAAATGGGCTGCCAACTAAATAAAGCATTGTTTAGCCAAATAAAGGCCTTGAATGCAAGATTTAAGGAACATTTGACAGCATATTATAAATTATAAACAGAAGAAATTATAAACAGAAGAAATAAAAGCTCAGTCTTTGAATGTGTGATCCTATCTACCTTCTTAGAAAAACCACATGAAGTAGGCAAAGCATATTCCTAAAATCCACAGTGTACCATCCAACCACTTAGCCTTTTAGGGGCATTAGGATGTTTGTTCCACAATGATCCCAAGAATGGCTTAGTATCTGAAAGGCCACCTGCTGGGGTCTAGTGAAGGATGGCCTTGGGGCAGAAACAGTGAAAAGCCACAGCCCAACTACAAATCAGAGGCAGAAACTGTAACTTGACAGTAAAATGAGACACTGTGAAAGCAAGAATGCAGCTTTAGAGATGATTACAGCAACAAAACTATAAAAGGAGGCAGCTAAGGAGTAAATGAGAAAACAAATTAAACTGAATCTTTAAAAAATAGATCACCACTGTAACATATTAAACGATGAAACTACTTTAATAATTAACCTATTTAGAAACAAAACATGTCTTGAATAAATAATAATTTTTAATTGAAAACTAGGCACTTAATTTCTGGATAGCAAGTTTGCAGGATCTGATGGGTTTACAAGATCATATTTATTAGATAACATCTCAGATGAATGTGATGAAACGCCTGCAGTAGGAGATCAAGTACACATCTATTTTCTTTTGAATCCATTAAAGTCATGATTACATATCTTTTGCCAGTGATAATAAATCCACAGCCAGAAACTTCATTTCAGATCATTATTTAAAACCCATCTCCAAACTTCAGCCATTATCACAAGGTATGAAAATATGGTGAAAGACACAGAAAACACATTCTTAAAAGGTTGTTAAAAAAAAAAAAAGCAAAGACAAATATGCAACAGAGACCATGCAAAGCCCAAAATCTTTACTATTATTTACTAACTGGTCCTTTACAGGAAAAGTTTGCTGACCATGGTCTAGGTCAAACATATAATGGTAAAGGAAGTTTGACTAAAATTAGGCAGCACCGTTTCATTAAATCATCTTTTAACATCCTGGATATTAGCAACACAGAGGAATACTTCTTTTTGCTTGTTTATGACTGACTCAGCCTATTCACATTTGGAGACAGACCTTATTTGGGTACCAGTTGCATAACAGGGACTTGAAACCAAAATTGTAACCAGATGGTCTACCTATTCAAGAAATTTTATATTATAGAGGCTTTCAGATTCCAATTTACCAAGAACCAGTATGAGTGATTAAACACGTATCTCTGGACACAGATACAACCAGTTACATTATGTTAGCACAGGGAGAGGGGTCCTATTTACTGTCTCTTCTTGAGGATTGGTAATCTATTTAGGTACTGGTCTTAACCATTTTGCATTCCTCTGTCTTATGCTTGCTGGGTCATATCTCCTGTAAGAACTGCCTAGACAGATGTAACTGCAGGGTATCCTCAGATATTCTCAGTTAATCCAGCCTCATCTTTGACTGCATAAACCTCCCTGTTCCAACTGGAGAGGTTCCCACTATGGCTTAACTTTCATTTATGTGTCTTTTGCATAGTACTTGTGAGTGGCAGATAATCTCTCTGACTGGTTAGGGTAACTTTGTCTTCTATTTGCAACATTTTGTGTTGGGTTTTGCCAACTTATTCTTGAATGGCTCTTTCACAAATTAAGGTTGGATTTACTCCAAAGCAAAGTCCGTTCACTTCTTGATTCTTCAGGCCTGATCTCTTGTCATGGTATCCATGACCTCAGATCACATCTTTATGACCATGTCTATAGTGCCTCACCCAACCATAATATCTCTCCCAACTGCACCAAGTCTCTAGCCCAGAAGATCTCCATGGACTCCACCCCTCAGGACAAGAGGATCTCTTGATTTAAGAGCACAGAGTAGTTTTCTAAGAGAAACAATATTCCTAGGTGTATATTGTCCAGAAGAAAAGTGATACTTAAAAAAGAAAAAAAAAAAACTAACAATATTTTGAAATAATCTTAGATTTACAGAAGAGTTGTGCCCAGGCTCTTAGGTTAGCATCTTATGTAACTACAGTATGTTATCAAAACTAAAAATTTAATATTGGTACAATACTAGGCCACAGATTTCATTCAGATTTCACCATTTTTTTCACTAACATTCTTTTTCTGTCACAGGATCCAAACCAAGATATCATGTTGCATTTAGTTCTCCAATCTGTGAGAGTTACTGAGTCTTTGCTCGTCTTTCATGACCCTGGCAGTTTTGAAGAGTACTGGTAAGTATTTTGTAGAATGTCCCTCAAACTGGGTTTCTCTGATGTTTTCTCATGATTAGACTGGGTTTACAGGTTTGGGGGAAGAACATCACAGAGGTGATGTACCCATCTCACTGCATTACATCACTGCATGATACCAACATGATTATCATGTGGTATTAACCTTGGTCACTGAGTAAGGTGATGTCTGACAAGTTTCTACACTGGAAAATATTCTATTTATAAGACATTTTTCAACAGTCTTCTCTTATCATCCCTTCAAAGTTTCCCCACCTGTCCCACAGTTCTGGATATGGGTCATATCTCCCATGTGCTATTCAAAATGCCTGGATTAAGAGATCAATTGCACTTTTAAAAAAGCAATTAAAATTATAAAACTCATGGTTCACAACTCATTTTTCAATGAGGAACAAATCCTGAGCAAGGAAATTTATTTCAGAAAACGACTTCAGTTTCCCAAACTTCAAGACCTCAATAATAAAATCCATACCCACGTCCACTCCACCCTGCCAAATAATAAGCAAACCACAAAGGATCTTAAGAAGAAAATATGATGGACAGTTTAAGAAATTTCCTTGGACCTAGAAAATCTAATTCTAGGAATCTACTCTACAGAAACAATCTTGTGTGTGTAAAAGTATATGCATATGGACAGTCAATGCAACATATGCAGCTGTGAAAAACAGAAAAACAAAAATAAGACTGGGAAGATTTCCAAGATATTATTAAATAAAAGACAAAAAACTAGAAAAATATGTACAATATGATCCCACTTTAAAAAAAGAAATAACATACATACAAACGTGTATAACTGTACTGAAATGAATGTAAGGTAATATGGCAAGGGGACAGGGGTAGGGTGAGAGAATGAATGAGAACTTTTATGTTTTGCTGTCTATACAGCAATATCATTTAAATCTTTTATAATGAAAATGTACTTATTAATTATTTATATAAAAAAGAGAAAAATCGGGTTTCCCTGGTGGCGCAGTGGTTGAGAGTCCGCCTGCCGATGCAGGGGACGCGGGCTCGTGCCCCAGTCCGGGAGGATCCCACATACCGCGGAGTGGCTGGGCCCGTGAGCCATGGCCGCTGAGCCTGCGCATCCGGAGCCTGTGCTCCGCAATGGGAGAGGCCACAACAGTGAGAGGCCCGTGTACCGCAAAAAAAAAAAAAAAAAAAAAAAGTTAAGATGGTAAACTTTATATTATGCATTTTTAACATAAAAATTTTAAGTAAAAAAGCATATCCCTTGCTTAATAAAACAAAAAGAAATACTAATATATTCAATTGCCTACTTAGCATCTCTACTAGTATGTGTAAGAACTAACTCACACCCAAATCTGACACCCTTGTCTCCCAACTCTCACTCAAAATTAACTGCCTTTACCATCCTCTCCATCTCAGTTAATGGCAACCTCATCTGTGCTTAGGACAAAAAGCTTGGAAGTGTCCTAAAGTCCTCTCCTTTTCTCTCAGACTCTACAGCCTATCCATCAAGAAATTCTGTTGACTCTACCGTCTACCACTACCACCTGCTCAGCTACTATTCTGGCCTAAATTACCACAATCTTTGACTGGATTACAGCAAGACCTTCCACCTGGTCTCCCTGTGCCTACGCTTGTCCTCTGTATGTGTTTTCAAACAGGCCACAGAGACCCCTTTTAAAACCCAAGTCAGATCATGTCCCTCCTGTGCTTAAAATTCTTCCATGGCTCCACATTTCACTCACAGTTTAACAACTCAACTCTTCATAGTGGCTGACAGGCTCTACATGATCTGACCTTAGTTCCCTTGCCACTGACCTCATTGCCTAGTATTGCCGCCTTGCTCACTCCGTGCTAGTCATACTGGTTCCCTGCTATTCCTCCAACAGGCCAAGCATGCTTTACAGCCTTTGGTCTAGCTGTTTTCTGCTGGAATGCTCTTCCCCCAGATAACTGCTTTCTCCTCACATCTTGGCTCAAATTGCATCTTGTCAACATGGGCTACCCTGACCACTTCATCTAGTATTACTGTTACTCACAGGGTTTCCCGCCCCCCACCCCATAGCCTTTATCACCTTCTAAAAGACTACATTATTTATTTTCTTAATTGTCTGTCTCCCCTGGTTAGAATGTAAGCCCTGGGAACATCTCAGGAATACCACCTGCCACATAAGTAGAGGCTCAGTAAATAATTGTTGAAGAAATGAATTCTAGATACTTCAGGAAAGTTTCTCTTCATTTGCTTACATTCTCATTTTCTATTTCATGAGAGGTGCTTTCTAAATTCCAACAATAAAGGAGACATGTAGCTGTTTGAGAGCTTAATCTATACAAAATTTCAAACATTTCCATTCTTAGGTAAATTTTTAAACATTCTAGGTTATTTATACACAAATTCTAAATATCGTGGGGGAAAAAAAAAACAACAAAAAACTTTACCCAAGTAAACTTCCTCACAACCCAGCAGATTTCTAAACATCTGGAATTGTAGAACTATCCAGATGTTTGTCTTGATAAAAAAAATTAGCAGCCAAAAATCCCAGCAACTGACTGAAATACTTTTATTTATTATAATCTGTAATTTTATTTACATTTATTAGAGTCACTAACTCAAATGCACTATGGCTGCCAATGTTTCAGACTCAGCATCTGATGCTACCTAAAATTATAGTATAGTACAGAGTTATACTGTCAGGAAAAGCAGATTGCTTTAGGTCTTTGAAGTTCAAAAGTAATATGAACTCAAAATAAGCCTTGAAGGTAGGTGACTGTAGATATTCATTATTTTTAAAGGTCCCATTGCTGTATGATAAAATAAAATATGTAAAAAGGCAACTGTTACTATTGTATCTAAGGTATATGCAACAACATATGTAATGAGAGATAAGATAAATGCAGCCTCTAAAAACACAAAAGTCATTTGTTTTTAAACTAGAAATATTTTATTTTCCTGAAACATGCTCCATAACTTTATTGAAATTTTTGCTACTCAAAAGTAGTGAAAAGGATAGTAAAATTTCTAAAGAATGCTACTGTGACTGAAGAATGCTATTGCGACTGATCCTTTCAAAGGTAAAATCTATTAGATGAACTGAAACACATCTCACTAAGATTGTCAAAATTCCAGTTTTGAGTAGGAGCTCACAGATGAGGCCCACAGCCATAGTACCTGTTATGTATTAATATATGTATGTACAGCAGACTATGTATATCACTACAATTCAACCATGGGTTCTAGGGGTCTGAATCCCTGCTCCCCACTTTCAGAGTGACCATTCATTAGGTGCCATGAGTCCCCGCATAGAAAGTGTTGAAAGTGCACATTCCACGATGCCTTCTGGGTTGGTGTTGGGCCTGGTTGGTCAGTGTGTTTTGCTGTGCCTTGGCATGGTGTTATTTTTAGGTAGAGACCAAACTTCCTCTGCATACCCCTGCACAGGGAAGGGAGCTGGTGGCAGCTCTTCCACCCCCAACCATACACCGATGGAGATTCCCCTTTCGGCTATAGTTAACTAAGAATGTTGGTCAAGATTACAGAAAAGTTCTTGCCATTTAAAGCACAAAATATTACTCTATGCCTGCAGCCATGACCAGAGGGGAAGGTGGGAGTAAGGAGAAACCACAATCAATTACATGCTGCTCCTTCTGCCTGCTTGCAAAGGGCGGTTCTAGTTGACACCATCTGAGTTGGAGAGGTTCATAGCCTGCTGTGCTTTACCCGATAAACTGATGCCAATTTATAGTAACACCCATTTCTTGGTTCCTTCTTTTTTATAACCAAGTGGAAGAAACTGGGGCCTAGATTTATCAAAAGAACCTGCATTACTGCTGTACTGACAATGAGAAATATCCCTGAGAAGCTGCCCATCCATGTAATCAAGTAAGTGCTGTTTTGAAGTCATCAAACTTTTTGCCAGAGCCTAAGGTTCGTAACAGTTTTAAGTTTTGAAATCTATGAACATACATACTATAAAAGATCTCTAAGTATATTAATGTGCATATGGGCCTGCTAACTGGTGTTAGATTTCCCCAATATGATCATCTGTATCAAAAAGTCAGCTCAGGGACTTCCCTGGTGGTGCAGTGGTTAAGAATCCACCTGCCAATGCAGGGGACACAGGTTCAATCCCTGGTCCAGGAGGATCCCACATGCCATGGAGCAACTAAGCCCACGTGCCACAACTACTGAACCTGCACTCTAGAGCCCGTGAGCCACAACTACTGAAAGCCTGAGTGCCTAGAGCCTGTGCTCTGCAACAAGAGGAGCCACTGCAGTGAGAAGCCCATGCACCGTGATGAAGAGTAGCCCCCGTTCGCCACAACTAGAGAAAGCCCACACACAACAACGAAGACCCAACACAGCTAAATAAATACATAAATAAATGTCGGGGGGAGGGGAGTCAGTTCAGATGCTGCACATATGCACACCTAGGCAGCTTTCCTTGATCCCCAGAAGCACAACACTTGGCTGTTTCCAGGTCAGTTGTACTAGTAATTATATACACTAAATATATCCTTAGGGCAATATAAACATTCTTCAGGGCATGTCAGTCATATAACTCTAATTTGCCTAAATTCAAATCCTGGCTTCACCGTTTAATAGCTGATTGACTTACTTCAATTTCCTGATCTGTAAATGAGAATTCATAGGATTCATAACAGTACCCCTCTCATAAGGCTGTTGTGAGGATTATGATTTAATTAATTCTAGTGAAAGTACTAGAGCAGTAGCTGGCACACGGTAATTGCTATATAACTACTTGCTATTACTGTTACAACTTGTATAATACGCAATGCTGTATAATGCCCAATGCTGTATAATGCCAGGGTAGTGGATCAGGGGACCAGATCTTTACTCTCTCCTCCCTCCAGCCTCTTAAGAACCCTACCTTTTGCCTCCTTCTATGCCCGCCCTATCTGCTTATATTTGCCCTT
Source organism: Stenella coeruleoalba (assembly GCF_951394435.1). Classification (NCBI taxonomy): domain Eukaryota; kingdom Metazoa; phylum Chordata; class Mammalia; order Artiodactyla; family Delphinidae; genus Stenella; species Stenella coeruleoalba. Next base: position 75,420,991 of record NC_137157.1, read on the forward strand.
ACCATTGCCTAAATTATGATTTACTACCACCCAGCACTTGCTCACACTGGTTTACTGTCTTAGCAGCTGCCATTTGCTTCAGTGCCTCTGCTACGTTCAGGGATTCCCAATAGGTCATTTTGGATAAATTCCGGCCAATTAATGACTCTTTTGCAAGTTAATACAATAATGAATTATTTACAAATATGTGGCCTGGTGCATTAAACATGGTAACAGTATTAGTAATGACAATGTGATGTCTGACTTTTTTTTTTTTGGCCGCACTGCGCGGCTTGTGGGATCTTAGTTTCCTGACCAGGGACTGAACCCGAGTCCTCAGCAGTGAAAGCGCAGGGTCCTAACCACTGGACCACCAGGGAATTCCCTAATGCCTGACATTTGACGTGGAGTAGAATTTACTACAGACCATTTTAATCGCAAACAATTTAATAATTATTCTTCACCCTTTACCATGATTGTAAATATGTGTCCTGGATTCCATAACTTTTTTCATTTTTCCTCTATTTGACATTTCTTCATTTAATATGAGGCACAATTGCTGGTTTTTAAACAATTAATCATTTTCTGAAAAGCACATTTAAGTGCTTATGACCACTTAAACTCAGTATTTAATAGCTCTCCTCTTTATGCTTCCAAAGTACAAACTGTTTTTGTAAGCTCTGAGAATATCCAATGATCAACTGCAAAATGAGTAAGAAAACTTATCAAGCTTCTACTTTATTCTATTCTTTCTTTTTTTCTTTTTGTTCCTCCTTACATGTACTGAGTGATAACTCCCTAATTAGAAGTGCCAGGTACTCTGCTAATTACTGGGGACAGGAGGACAAATAAAACATAATCCTTACTCTCAGGTAATTCCTAGAGATATGCACAATTCCATAGGTGTCAGTCCCCCTGCCCCCAACCCCTTGCTAACTGCAACTAGGAAGCAACTGCACTATTCACCCTATCAGCAATGGCAGAGGGTGAAGAGGAGAGGAATGGATCTGAGGCTTACTGAGGAAAGAATCAGTAAGGGACTGGCTTAAGAAGGAAGGGACAAAGAGGAGGAAAGGATAACACTTACTTAAGCTTCTGACTAACATGACAGGGAAACAGTGCCTTTCACTTTAAGAATGCAAGAAGATGGGGCTTCCCTGATGGCACAGTGGTTAAGAATCCACCTGCCAATGCAGGAGACACGGGTTCAAGCCCTGGTCTGGGAAGATCCCACATGCCGCGGAGCAACTAAGCCCATGCGCCACAACTACTGAGCCTGCACTCTAGAACCCACGTGCCACAACTACTGAAGCCCAGGAGCTTAGAGCCCATGCTCTGCAACAAGAGAAGCCCGTGCACCGCAACGGAGTAGCCCCTGCTCACCACAAGTAGAGAAAGCCCACGCACAGCAACGAAAACCCAACGCAGCCAAAAAAAAAAAGAATGCAAGAAGAATAGAGTTTTGAGTTTTGTGTGAGATATTTTAGGAGCCTGTGAGACTGTTCAGGATGAACAGTCTGCCCTGATGTTCATTAGGTTTGGCCAATCTTAACGCTCCACTTGCCTCATTTTCCAATCTCCTTGTTAAAGTTTTCGGACATATTCCCTTTGATATTTTCTTTAAAATATCATTTTATTGACTATTAAGGGAGGGGGGGAAAGCCTATTTGCCCCATGCAGGGCCAGCTATAAGAGACTCTGACCCATTTTGTTGTTGTTTTTGGTCTCAGTAATTATGGGTTAAATCACCTGTCTTTCCTTCTATAAGAAGAACTGATTTCCTTAATTTTATTAATAACAGTAACAAATATCAGTTTCCCTGGAGGGAGGGAAAAGGCACTTATTGAGAGAACGGACAGGTTTCTGGGTGTTTGTGGGTTCCTTCAGGACTCCATAGGGCTCAGCAGTCCATTAAAGAGCCCAGGTGAAAACGTAAAATAGATAGCTAGTGGGAAGCAGCTGCATAGCACAGGGAGATCAGCTCGGTGCTTGGTGACCACCTAGAGGGGTGAGATAGGGAGGGTGGGAGACGCAAGAGGGAAGAGATATGGGAACATATGTATATGTATAACTGATTCACTTTGTTATGAAGCATAAACTAACACACCATTGTAAAGCAATTATACTCCAATAAAGATGTAAAAAAAAAAAAGAGCCCAGGTGAAAAGTCACAGGAGTCTTCACAGCAGGTGTCACATGTGCTAGGACAACTTTCCCCAAAGTGTGTTCTGTGAACAGGATTTCTCAATGCCCCCCTCCACCACCCCACCACAACCAACCAACCAACCATGATTCTATATGAAGTATTTGTGACCTGCCAAATTTGACAGTTTTATCTTGCAGACTCATGATGCCAGTGGGCATACTAGAGGCCAATGCAGAGCACTACAGTAAAAAACAAAAACAAAAACCTGTTTAACTTTGAACCCAGTATACATCCATGAAAGCTTTCCATCATTTATTACAAATTAACATCCCATGGAGCATGGAACACATTTTGGGACAAGTTGCCCCAGGGACTCCTCCCATTCTAACAAGTTGCTTGGGCTACTTCCCATACTTTCCCATCTCTACTGCTCCTGACTTCCCCATAATCATCTTGGCTGCCCTCATGACTGTGACTCTCAAATTATGAACTGAAACTCCAACCCGGCCTTGGCTTTTTAGACATGACCCTGCTGTCCCCAGCTTCAATGCTGCCCAATCCCATAATGTGCTGACCACAAAAGCAGCATTAGGGGCAGACCCAGGATGCTTGAGTCCTGCACGTGGAGTCTAAAACTGGAGCAGCGCTCAGCTTAAAAAATCAGATGAAATTACATTCTGTAATCCTGCCAGTCTATACTTCCTCTCCATTCTCTCCACCTCCCTCTTCCTCTCACATGCATAATCCCACAGCCTAGCAGACAAACGCATGTAATTTAGTAAACACAAAAAAATCTCCAAAGGGACTTTTTCTTTTCTTAAAGTGGTTATAAAACAGGATGTAAAGTATTATAATAATTAACAATGCAGAGAACAGTAATATGTAGAATAATGCAGGCAGTTTCATTTCATTGAGACAAGTATCATAAGACCTCTGAATATAAAATTACATCACTGGGGCTTCCCTGGTGGCTCAGGAGTTGGGAGTCCGCCTACCAGTGCAGGGGACACGGGTTCAAGCCCTGGTCCAGGAGGATCACACATGCTGCGGAGCAGCTAGGCCTGTGTGCCACAACTACTGAGCCTACGCTCTGGAGCCCGCGCTCCACAACTACTGAGCCCGCATACTGCAATACTGAAGCCTGCGTGCCTAGAGCCTGTGCTCCGCAACAGGAGAGGCCACCGCAATGAAAGGTCCGTGCACTGCAACAAAGAGTAGCCCCCACTCGCCGCAACTAGAGAAAGCCCACGGGCAGCAACAAAGACCCAACTCAGTAAAAAATAAATAAATAAATTTAAAAAAAACCAAAAGGACATCACTGGCCTTTAATTTGGAGAGTGGCAAGCAGATACAACTGTTCCTTTGTTCTGTGACTTCCCTGTGTGTTTAAACCCCAAGATCAGGCAAAACATTTTATAAGAAGCTTGACTTTATCCTAAAGACTTATAACCCACATACAACAGGGTATTAGGACAGACTGTGCTCCCTGAAAAAAACAATTTTTCAAAATAGGCTTTTCTTAACTGATTTGTTTTCTAGACATCAAGAGGAGTTTGTATAAATGCAGTGCAATGCATAGCTTCAGACAGGGATGCACTGATGCTAAGATGTCCTTCAGTAACACACACACACAAATATCTATCCTGAATGTCACAAAAAAATTAACCATCATAACTTGGGATTTCATAGTGCTTTAAAACATACACAATATACAACCAGTATGCTTGCAAATGCTAGTACTGTTCTTACTACTAGTAGTAATAATGGTAGTAATAAAATCGAACAATATTGTTTATTCTGAGCCAAGTATGAGGTATGTGAAGTACTTTATATGCATTATTTCATTTGTTCCTTTTAAGAATCCTATGATAGGATAAAGTAAGGTAGGCATTTTAATGTCCATTATAAAGATGAGTCAACTGAGGTGGTGTTAAGTGACTAGGCTGGTGTTAGATGTCATATCTACATATAGTTTGTAAGTACCTTCGGGGCTGGGACCCTAGCTCATAATCCTTTGGCTTTCACTCAGCGGGTAACAAAGTGATTACATCTGTTATAGTATAGCTATCTGCCATGACTCTGTGCCTCTATTTCAGCAAACACTATGCAGCCAGGAGCTTCCAAATATCCAAGACATTAAAAAAAATATCATACGAGATTAAAAAAGAAGTATGAGATAAGAATGGGAATCTTATCTGGAGTCACTAAACAGCGTCCCAGACTTCCTTGCCTCCTCCCAGCTTTGAACCTCCTCCTCACTTGCTCTTCAGTTCTTCCAATTTCTGATCTCTTTGCTCTAGGATGAGTCTCTCCATTACAGACTCTTAGACATTCCCTCTGGAAACCAAGGGGCATAGTCCCTTAGGTTCACTCCATGCTAGTCTAGTCCTACTTAGCTCTTGGCTACACGGCTGTCGCTTCTGCTAGACCTGACCCGGACCTCTTCAAGGAGAGGTCAGAAAGACCCCATGAGGCACTTTCACATGTCATACCATATTTCACCTTCAGCATCCATAAAAGGTATGTAGGACAGATATCTGCATATTATAGTTGAAGAAAGTAAGGTTGGTAAATAGTGGTAAATCTAAGAGTCACACCAGGTTTTTGATTCCAAGGTCAGTGCTCTTTCCACTACAACTGATGGCCCTGTTGTCAGGCTTGTTTGTATTTTGCACTGGAAATGAGCTCATGATCTGGGGCTGTATTTCCAGTATTTCTGGGGCTGTGAGGGCTCATCAGTATTTGCTCTGCTTGGCCAAAGACTCCACTCACCAGATACACTATAGTGATCTTAAATCCAAATGAATTGAATTGTTTTGAGAAACTAAACATACTCTTTAAGTTGTTAATGACCCGCTAGTTGTCACAAAACCAAGTTTAAGAAATATTTTGAGTTTTTAAATAAAGTCTTAGAATCTACTCTAAGAAATTAAGATAATAATAAATGTCCTCAGGGAATCAGGTCTCTATTCCTTTCAAAAATTCTACTAAACCCAGCAATTACAACCTGCCACAGACCTCAAAGAACTAAAGTGCGTTTCTTCTTCATAGCCGGAATATGTGCCAACTTTTCTCCTACCCGAAGACTGGTTATAAGAGTAGGCTGGAGATAAAAGTAATAAAAGTTAAGAATTGCATGTATTCAGTAAGCATTTACTTAACAATGCTTAATAAATGCTTAATTCAGTAAGCATTTATTTAGCACCTTGCTAAACTGTGCAATATGGGGAATATAGCCAATATCTTATAACTATAAATGGAGTATAATCTTTAAAAACTGCAAGTCACTATATTGTACACCTATAACTTATATAATATTGTACTTCAACTATCCTTCAATTAAAATGAAGGAAATGAAGAAAAATATTTAGCACCTTGCAAGAATCAGTTAACAGAATCAGTGCCAGGCACTGTATAGGATCAGTAAGATCTTCAAACTGCTTTCAAGTAGGAAGATTAGAATGCCCTTCAATCAGGGAACTGCAAACTACAGCCTGTGAGTCCCTCAGAGATCTACAATCCACAGTTCACAGGCCAAATCTGGTCCACCACTTATTTTTGTTAATGAAGTTTTATTGGAATACAGCCACATTCGTTCTCGTACATACTGCATATGATGTTTTTCGCTAGGTTGGCAGTTAAGTAGTTACAACAGAAATCATATGGCCCACAAAGCCTAAAATATTTATCATCTGGCCCTTTACAGAAAAGGTTTGCAGACCCTGACCTAAATAATCAAGGCAACAAACCATGGATTAGTGATATAAATGATACAATGTTATCACACTATTATTATAGCACTATGTTATAATAATTTGTACTTTAATTTTCCAGAATCAATCTTGGTTCTGTCCCCAGCTAGCAATGTGACCTTGGGCAAGGAAAACCCTCTAGGTTTCAGGGAACTCACTGGCAGCATCATAGCACAATTGATCTAGCACAGCTGGGGTTACAGATGACTCTGGGATGTATTTGGTAAATTAACAATGTTATAGGGTATAACCTTTAGTTTGTTATTGGTCTAAATCCCACATGCCTAGCATGCTAGTGATTCTTTTGTCTTCCAAATATTTTTCACAAGAACTATCTTCCCCAGCTACCTATTGCGTGTGAACAAATAAGCCAACAGGTCATGCTTCTTGGTCAGTGCTGCTCAACCATGAATCACCTGTGGAGCTTTAAAAAAGAAAACTATAAATACCTGGGCTGAAACCCAAGCCAATGAAATCACTATCTCTAGGGAGTGGGACCCAGGTATCAGTGTGTTTTAAAGCTTCCCAGGGGATTCCAATGTGCAGTTGAGATTGAGAACTACCATTCCTGGTATCCTGGTAACAGGCTTGGATCAAATTAGTATTTTCAGTAGAAGCCATATAAAATAGATTTCATAATTTTAAGCTGTTAAACTAAAGTTCCACCGAATTTATATCATAAAATGGGGATTCCATGAAGACTCTGAAATTTTAATAGAAATGATTTAGGGTTGCAGCATCAACTGACTCCTGTTTAAGTCACAGCTAATAATTATATGCTGAGCGTGAGGCTCTCTTCAACATCTGGTTGATAAAGTTATCTGATTTTAGAATCTACTACTGAAAAAAAAATAGACATCCCCTGGTTCATATGAAAAGCTACTAATTAGGAACCTTGAGAATTCAAAAGAGAGATTATTTCTGGCCGATGGAGAGTATGGCAAGCTTTGCTTTGAAAGAAGAGACTTCTGAAAACAATAAAATTAAAAATTTTATTGCCTTTATAAACTCTGAAAGAAATAAAAACAGATGTAAGAAATGAACTTGAAGGGCAAAAGTTAGTTTTTCTCCTAACAGCTATAGCCAACTCATTTATTCAAGATGTCTGGTTTATAAATTAACCAGAATCTTGGCTTTTGCTCTTCCTTTTACCCACTGCCAAACTATTTTCCATTTATTCACAGTAAATTTATCTGCAGGTCCAGAGAGAAGAAAATCAAACTGGCCAAAATGTTTCATAAGGTTTGACAAGGATGTTGTTAAAACCACATAGAATTGTTTTTCATAATGTCAATCACAGCAACCAAGAATGGACTACTATTTCGCTTCACAAAGGGAAAAATACACCCTTTTCATAAGCAAATCCTTCCTGACCTAGCTCGATTTTCATTAATTTTGTATCTGATTTTCTGGTTTATTTTTCTGAACTTGATTTCTCTAAACCTGGTTCCCAATGGCCAAAACATTCTAGCTTAACGCTCTCTATAAACTTAAGTTCTATGAGCTTCTGCCTACTTCACGTTGCCTGTTTAAAATTACTGGCTGAGTTCTGCTTCTCAGCCCACTTTGTTTTGCAGTTATTGACACAGTTCATTCATTTTTCAAACCTAATTTGGCTTCATGGTAGTAATGGATAAAATGAACTCTACCGAGTAGGAAAATCTCTTTAGGGCCAGCCAGTCCTTCAACCTGAACTGCTATTTCAAATGCACCAATCCTATCACTGTAGTCCAAGGCCCAGATCAGCCAGGCCTGGGAAGGAAGGCTATGTTTATCTGGGAAGTGCATGCCCCCCCTCCCCACCCCCACCAGGAGGAAACAGGGTGGATTAGGAAAACTAGAGATTGAAAGGTCAAAATTTTGACATGATTATTTATTTACTTTGTGACCATGAGAAAGTTACTTAAGTTCCTCATAAATTAGAGAAATTTTTACTGCTCTAGTATCATTGCTTAGGCACAGTTCACAGGTAGATGCAGACCTTGATTATTGGTAGTTTTAAAAAAATTTGACAAGGTAGGTGGTTTTAGAAAAAGGGCTTGGTGACAATCTCTAATCTATCCCAACTCTCCTTTTTATTTTGATATTCTTTTAAGACAAACATTAATATAAATCTCATTTTACTAAAATTTAATATTTAACAGCTTACATGGATATTTGCTTTCCTTACTCGTTGCTGTGTAATCAGACCAGCAGGCCTCATATTTTTCCCCTGGCTACATTTCTAGACCAGGAGCACAATAGCATTTGTGTTTAGCTTCTAACAGTGTAGGGGATTGTTTCAAGTCATGCAAAACTTAAAAAGCAAATACTGATCTAGCTTATCGTTTATTTCCTATATATATTTTTTGGCTGACAGAGGAAGGAAATTAGGAAGAAAAATAATCCAATTTATCAAATATAACCATTTTTTTAATTCTGAGTTTTAAAACTGCATTACATAACTCATGTTTAGTTATGTCTAACATGACTGATCCTACAAAGAAAAAGTTTGTTTTATTCACTGAATGATGAAACAAATCTTATTACTCCCTTGCTTAAAATCCTTTAATGGGACTGCAAGATCCATAGGAAAAACTCTACCATACAGGACCCTTTACCATCAGACATAAGCCTGTAAATGCTTCGTATCCATCTTCTCACAGCCATGCACCCCTAACGCTCTAGCCACATTCTGACCTTTGCGGTTCCTGTAACACATTATACTCTTTTCATGCCTGTATGGTTTTGCATATGTTGGTTCCCTTAGCTCAGTAAGGTATCTTTAAACACATTAACCTAGTTCCAATGTCACCTTTTTGAGGAAGTTTCCTTGAGTCAAATAAACAGTCAGTTGCTCCTCTTTTTCTGTTCTCCAAACACGCATTTTGTACCTATACTATGACATTTGTCATGCAGTCACTGCTTTTACTGGTTTCCTACCCTTTCAAATCAAGTTTTACAAGAACTGTTAAAGAGGAAACATTTCTAGATTGTTACATTTTATTCTGTTTCCTTTCTTTTCCTATCATCCTCATAACAGGAGAGTTTCAAAGAATTAAATGTCTTAAACACAGGAGGGGAAAAAAAAGAAAAACAAAAAAGGGAGGGAGTATACCCTTAGACCAGAACAAAATATCTTAAATATTTTCTCTTCATCTTGCCACAATTTTCTCCATGCAAACTATTCCCCAAATTTCTTGGTCTCCCACTCAGAAACGTCTCCCATCTACTTCCTCTCTCAACACAACCCCGTAATACAAAACCAATTATGGAGCCCTCCACAGGCTCTTCATTACCCATGCCCAGCCCACCCCCAAAACTTTGTCTCAGTTCTTTATAATTGGGATCAACTTGGCCTCTCAGACTTCATGGACAGATCAGAATGAGCAGGGAACACATTGAGGTCAGAGAATTAACAGGGTAGAGGCTGGCATCAGGACAGGCAGGGCCTTGCAAGTCACTGAGAGGACACAGGTTTTTCCTCTGAGAGAGATGGGAATCCACTGAAAGGTTCCGAACAGAGGAGAGACAATTTCTGTTTTCCTTTTTTTTTTGCGGTACACGGGCCTCCCACCGTTGCGGCCTCTCCCGCCGTGGAGCACAGGCTCCAGACGCGCAGGCTCAGCGGCCACGGCTCATGGGCCCAGCCGCTCCGCGGCACATGGGATCCTCCCGGACCGGGACACAAACCCGCATCCCCCGCATCAGCAGGTGGACTCCCAACCACTGCGCCACCAGGGAAGCCCTCTGTTTTCCATTTTTAAAGGAGCACTCAGGCTGCTGGGTGGAGAACAGACTTCAAGAGGCCAAAGGTGGATAGGAAGGTACTGGAATAATCCAAGGAAAAGTTGAGTGTGAACTGAACCAGGGTAGTAGCAATGGAGGCATTAAGACATGCTTAGTTTGATATCTTTCAAAGCAGGACTGATTGACAGATTGGATTGGCAGACTGGTAAGAGAAAAAAGATTCAGGAAAACTAAGGTTTTTGGTCGGAGCATAAGAAGTAACTGTTGCTATATTATGACATGGAGACGACCAGGCTACAATGGTTTAGTGGTTTTTTTAAGAGGAGAAAGAGAGGTTTTCTCCAGGCCAAGTTTTAATATAACCATCATGTAGAATGACCAGCTTCCATGACTAACATTATTTTTCTTCTCAGAGGCGCTTTCCTTTGGTCTGCTTCATCCCTTTTGCAGCTTTTTAAAAAAGTTTCATATTTAGGGGCTTCCCTGGTGGCGCGGTGGTTGGGGGTCCGCCTGCCGATGCAGGGGACACGGGTTCGTGCCCCGGTCCGGGAGGGTCCCGCGTGCCGCAGGGCAGCTGGGCCCGTGGGCCATGGCTGCTGGGCCTGCGCAACCGGAGCCTGTGCTCCGCAACCGGAGAGGCCACAGCAGTGAGAGGCCCGCGTACCGGAAAAAAAAAAAAAAGTTTCATATTTGGAGTGTGATGGTAAACCACACAACACACAAACCTTGGGAAGATCACACAAACCTTGAACTTAGAATCCCTGCGAAGGAACTGAGGCTTCTTCCTGGATAATGGAGGGAGTCAAGGCAGATATGGGCTGGGCTACTCAATCTCTAGCAACTACTGGAACCTGGGAACAGAGCCAGTCAAGGCCTTCTAGCTGGGGGAGGGAGCCTCAGCTTCCCAGCTGCAGTACTGTGACTGGCCCCACCCCTGGGCTTCCAAGCTCAGTGCAACTGCCGTCCCTCCCCCCCCCCCCCCCACCGTCCGCTGCCCCCCAGGCAAAAGGAAGGAAACAGTGACACCACAAGGAAGAGAATCTTGGTAACTATGAAGACTTGCCTGTTCTAAGTTTCAGTTCATTTTATTTAATTAACAGTGTAGACAGCAGGGTAGACATTCCTCAAGAAGGTTAATATCCATGCACAAACAATGGGAAAATAGCATCACAAAATGAACCCATTTCAGTTTTAAAAAATATTTTTAGCAGAAATTTCCTGTCACATGATTACATTTCTACCACACAGTATTTCATGCCTCTTTGAAAGAATCAACTTCTCATTAATATACTCTCTAGAATATTGTAGGAAAAAAACGGTGTCTTAATACCACTAACAACAACAACAAAAAATCCATGCCTGTCTCTACGGTGTTATCTTATATTGAAAAATAAGTAATATTCACTGTTCTGAACTTTGCTGAAACGAGAAGACTGGGATGGTGGGGATGTGTGTGTGTGTTTGCTTGAACAGAACAGTATTCCATGCAGTAGTACTAGAAAAGGATTAGTGGTAAACATTTCTTAGCTTTGTTCACACCAGAAATGGAAGAAAAAACTTTTGCTTTCTTTGTCTGTATTCTCCCGTCAGTGACTAACTTTTCAAACTTCTAATGTTAGTAAGAATGAGTCAGAGAAACAGAACTATTAAATTTGTATTTCGCTAAACCCAGAAACAGCCTCCTGGAAGAAGCAGAAACTATGAATACAGTACATATTTTAACATTAAAGTTGAAAAATAATGTGAACCTTATTCTTAACTTAAAACCAAACTCTGCAACTTTCATGTCCCTCAGCATGCTGTTATAAATTGACCCACAGGAACCGGGTGAAAAAAACAAAACACCGCAAAAAAACAAAAAACAAAACAAAACAAAAAAAACAAAACAAAAACGAGAAAGATACACCAGAAAATGAAACTACTTACCTTGATCAGTGGACATGATTTCACACATACTGATAATTAGTTTACTTTGGTTTGATAAGAAAATATTTGGCTTTACTCTTTAGTTCATGTGATAAAATCTCACTCCTGGCTCTAAAGCCTCTCACAGCTTGCAGACCCACAGGTTAGCCAGGAGCTCTGATGGTGCACTGCTTACTTCAGGACCTTCTTAGACCTTCACTGCTCAAAGACAACCTCATGCATAATATGCCACACCTCCCCAGAGGAGGGCTGCTGCAGTGCTTTTCATGAGACCAACTTTATGAGGATGGAGAGAAAATAAACAACAACGGAGGCCCATGGAAGCAACAAATGCACTAGAAATACATTTGGGAATAGGACAGTTTATAAACTGAATAATTCCTTAACGATTAGTAATGCTCTAAAAAAGCCAACATGAAAACAGTTTGTTTCCACTTGAACTGGGTCCATGCTCTAGACCAAAGAGGTTACAGATTCAGGATTCACAGGCTTAAGATGTTAAAACGTCACTTTAAATTATTTCAAATGCTTTTTGTGCCACTTAATACTTTCCATTTTACCATAGTTCATTGATCTTAGTGCAGAGTGAATAACTACTACTCATAAATTTCCTAAGGAAGTCAAATCTTATGTTATTTCAGATCATTGTTTACAATCACAATGAAGTAATGGGCTATAGACATCACGCTCACAGTTGAAAGTAGCCTCTCCAAACCCCTCCTTAGTGTGTCCAGATGCAGTGGTTCTCATATACCAGATCATCAGGATGGCATTTTAAAACACACACTGCCTGGTCCCATCCCAGGAGTTGAATTCAACCAATCTGTGGTACAACCCCAGAATCTGCACTTCTAACAAGCTCCCAGGTGACACTGACACTGCTGGTCTGGGACTGCACTTCAGGGACCAGACAAGGAGAACCACTGGGGCAGACACTTCACACTCACTGGTGGCCTAAAGCTCTGGCTCAATTGCACCTGCTTAGGAACTGCTTAATGTCAGGGCAGGGGGGCAACACTCAAGATACAGTATTGGGGACTATGTATTATATATTCAGATAAGACACAGTAACATCCAACTGCATATCAGGAAATGGACTTATCAACTTAATTATTAATAAAATAAATTTGCATACTAGGAATGAATAGGTTTTAATCTAAAAAGTATAGACAATTAGAAAATGTAGAAAAGGAGTCAAAGAAAGAGAAGAAACCTGAATTGTCCTTTATGTCTGTCAGGAACTCCACCAGTGTTTAAAATTCACTGTGACAGGAAAACTATTAAAATTTGATTCCAAAGACCACTTAGCCTGGGCAAGTTTCAGTACCATAAAAAGTAGAATGTTTCCCTGTCATAAAAATGCACGAATTCTCTGCTTCCTGAATTTTGATAGCAATGTTTAAATTATAATCTCAGGTTAGGTTTCCAAAGAAATACCTTTTCTTTTTTTTTTTTAACATCTTTATTAGAGTATAATTGCTTAATACTGTTGTCTTACTTGCTGCTGTATAACAAAGTGAATCAGCTATACGAAACCATATATCCCCATATCCCCCCTCTCTGGCATCTCCCTCCCACCCTCCCTATCCCACCCCTCTAGGTAGTCACAAAGAACTCAGCTGATCTCCCTGTGCTATATGGCTGCTTCCCACTAGCTACCTATTTTACATTTGGTAGTGTATATATGTCCATGCCACTCTCTCACTTCATCCCAGCTTACGCTTCCCCCTCCCCGTGTCCTCAAGTCCATTCCCTACATCTGCGTCTTTATTCCTGTCCTGCCCCTAGGTTTTTCAGAACCATTTTTTTTTTTAAGATTCCACATATATGGATTAGCATACAGTATTTGTTTCTCTCTTTCTGACTTACTTCACTCTGTATGACAGACTATAGGTCCATCCACCTCAATACAAATAACTCACTTTTGTTTCTTTTTATGGCTGAGTAATATTCCATTGTATATACGTGCCACATCTTCTTTATCCATTCATCTGTCAATGGATACTTAGGTGGCTTCCATGTCCTGGCTATTGTAAATAGTGCTGCAATAAACACTGTGGTACATGTCTCTTTTTGAATGATGCTTTTCTCAGGGTATATGCCTAGTAGTGGGATTACTGTGTCATATGGTAGTTCTATTTTTAGTATTTTAAGGAACCTTCATACTGTTCTCCATAGTGACTGTATCAATTTACATTCCCACCAACAGTCCAAGAGGGTTCCCTTTTCTCCACACCCTCTCCAGCATTTATTGTTTGTAGATTTTTTGATGACAGCCATTCTGACCGGTGTGATGTCATACCTCACTGTAGTTTTGATTTGCATTTCTCTAAGGATTAGTGATGTTGAACATCCTTTCATGTGTTTGTTGGCAATCTTCTTTGGTCTTCTTTGGAGAAATGTCTATTTAGGTCTTCTGCCCATTTTTGGATTGGGTTTTTCATTCTTTTGATATTGAGCTGCATGAGCTGCTTATATATTTTGGAGATTAATCCTTTGTCAGTTGCTTCGTTTGCAAATATTTTCAGCCATTCTGAGGGTTGTCTTTTCACCTTGTTTATGGTTGCCTTTGCTGTGCAAAAGCTTTGAAGTTTCATTAGGAGCCGTTTATTTTTGTTTTTATTTCCATTTCTCTAGGAGGTGGGTCAAAAAGGATCCTGCTGTGATTCATGTCATAGAGTGTTTTGCCTATGTTTTCCTCTCAGAGTTTTATAGTGTCTGGCCTTACATTTAGGTCTTTAATCCATTTTGAGTTTACTTTTGTATACAGTGTTAGGGAGTGTTCTAATTTCATGCTTTTACATGTAGCTGTCCAGTCTTCCCAGCACCACTTATTGAAGAGGCTGTGTCTTCTCCACTGTATATTCTTGCCTTCTTTATCAAAGATAAGGTGACCATATGAGTGTGGGTTTATCTCTCGGGTTTCTACCCTGTTCCACTGATCCATACTTCTGTTTTGATGCCAGTACCAAACTGTCTTGATTACTGTAGCTTTGTAGTATAGTCTGAAGTCAGGGAGCCTGATTCCTCCAGCTCTGTTTTTCTTTCTCAAGTTTGCTTTGGCTATTTGGGGTCTTTTATGTTTCCATACAAATTGTGAAATTTTTTGTTCTGGTTCTGTGAAAAATGACATTGGCAGTTTGACAGGGATTGCATTGAATCTGTAGATTGCTTTGGGTAGTAGAGTCATTTTCACAATGTTTATTATTCCAATCGAAGATCATGGTATATCTCTCCATCTGTTTGTATCATCTTTAATTTCTTTCATCAATGTCTTATAGTTTTCTGCATACAGGTCTTTTGGCTCCTTAGGTAGATTTATTCCTAGGCATTTTATTCTTTTTGTTGCACTGGTAAATGGGAGTGTTTCCTTAATTTCTCTTTCAGATTTTCATCATTAGTGTATAGGAATGCAAGAGATTTCTGTGCATTAATTTTGTATCCTGCTACTTTACCAAATTCATTAATTCCAGTAGTTTTCTGGTAGCATCTTTAGGATTCTCTCTATATATAGTGTATCATGTCATCTGCAAACAGTGACAGTTTTTCTTCTTTTCCGATTTGGATTCCTTTTATTTCTTTTTCTTCTCTGCTGTGGCTAAAACTTCCAAAACTATGTCACATAACAGTGGTGACAGTGGGCAACTTTGTCTTGTTCCTGATCTTAGTGGAAATGGTTTCATTTTTTCACCATTGAGAATGATGTTGGCTGTGGGTTTGTCATACATGGCCTTTATTATGTTGAGGTAAGTTCCCACTATGCCTACTTTCTAGAGGGTTTTTATCATAAATGAGTGTAAAAAGCTTTTTCTGCATCTATGAGATTATATGATTTTGATCCTTCAATTTGTTAATGTAGTGTATCACATCAATTGGTCTGTGTATATTGAAGAATCCTTGCATTCCTGGGATAAACCCCACATGATCCTTTTAATGTGCTGTTGGATTCTGTTTGCTAGTATTTTGTTGAGGATTTTTGCATCTATGTTCATCAGTGATATGGGCCTGTAGTTTTCTTTTTTTGTAACATCTTTGTCTGATTTTGATATCAGGGTGATGGTGGCCTCGTAGAATGAGTTTGGGAGTGTTCCTCCCTCTGGTATATTTTGGAAGAGTTTGAGAAGGCTACGTGTTAGCTCTTCTCTAAAAGTTTGATAGAATTAGCCTGTGAAGCCATCTGGTCCTGGGCTTTTGTTTGTTGGAAGATTTTTAATCACAGTTTCAATTTCAGTGCTTGTGATTGGTCTGTTTATATTTTCTATTTCTTCCTGGTTCAGTCTTGGAAGGTTGTGCTTTTCTAAGAATTTGTCCATTTCTTCCAGGTTGTCCATTTTATTGTCACATAGTTGCTTTTAGTAATCTCTCATGATCCTTTGTATTTCTGCAGTGTCAGTTGTTACTTCTCCTTTTTCATTTCTAATTCTGTTGATTTGAGTCTTCTCCCTTTTTTTTTTTTGATGAGTCTGGCTAATGTTTTATCATTTTTGTTTATCTTCTCAAAGAACCAGCTTTTAGTTTTATTGATCTTTGCTATCATTTCCTTCATTTATTTCTGATCTGATCTTTATGATTTCATTCCTTCTGCTAACTTTGGGAGTTTTTCGTTCTTCTTTCTCTAATTGCTTTAGATGTGAACTTAGATAACGTTATCTGAGCTTCTTCTTGTTTCTTGAGGTAGACTTGTATTGCTATAAACTTACGTCTTAGAACTGCTTTTGCTGCATTCCATAGGTTTATGGCCATCGTGTTTTCATTGTTATTTGTTTCCAGGTTGTTTTTTTTTTTTTTTTGCAGTATGCAGGCCTCTCACTGTTGTGGCCTCTCCCGTTGCGGAGCACAGGCTCCGGACGCACAAGCTCAGCGGCCACGGCTCATGGGCTCAGCCGCTCTGTGGCATGTGGGATCTTCCCGGACCAGGGCACGAACCCGTGTCCCCTACATCTGCAGGCGGACTCTCAACCACAGCACCACCAGGGAAGCCCTCTAGGTATTTTTTGATTTCCTCTTTTATTTCTTCAGTGATCTCTTGGTTACTCAGTAGCATAGTATTTAGCCACCATGTGTTTGAATTTTTTACAGTTTTCTTCCTGTAATTGATATCTAGTCTCATAGCACTGTGGTCGGAAAAGATACTTGATACGATTTTCAATTTTCTTAACTTTACCAAGGCTTCATTTATGACCCAAGATATGATCTATCCTGGAGAATGTTTCATGAGCATTTGAGAGGAAAGTGTATTTTGTTGCTTTTGGATGGAATGTCCTATAAACATCAATTAAGTTCATCTTGTTTAATGTATCATTTAAAGCTTGTGTTTCCTTAATTATTTTCATTTTGGATGATCTGTGCATTGGTGAAATTGGGGTGTTAAATCCCCTACTATTATTGTGTTACTGTCGATTTCCTCTTTTATGGCTATTAGCCTTTTGCCTTATGTACTGAGGCGCTCCCATGTTGGATGCATAAATATTTACAATTGTCATATCTTCTTCTTGGATTGATCCCTTGATCATTATGTAGTGTCCTTCTTTGGCTCTTGTAATAGTCTTTATTTTAAAGTCTATTTTGTCTGATATGAGAATTGCAACTCCAGCTTTCTTCTGATTTCCATTTGCATGAAATATCTTTTTCCATCCCCTCACTTTCAGTCTATATGTGTCCCTAGGTCTGAAGTGGGTCTCTAGTAGAAAGCATATATATAGGTCTTGTTTTCGTATCCATTTAGCCAGTCTATGTCTTTCAGTTGGAGCATTTAATCCATTTACATTTAAGGTAATTATCGATATGTATGTTCCTATTACCATTTTCTTAATTGTTTTGGGTTTGTGATTGTAGGTCTTTTCCTTCTCTTGTGTTTCCTGCCTAGAGAAGTTCCTTTAGCATTTGTTGTAAAGCTGGTTTGGTGGTGCTGAATTCTCTTAGCTTTTGCTTGTCTGTAAACGTTTTAATTTCTCCATGGAATCTGAATGAGATCCCTGCTGGGTAGAGTAATCTTGGTTGTAGGTTTTTCCCTTTCATTACTTTAAATATGTCCTGCCACTCCCATGTGGCTTGCAGAGTTTCTGCTGAAAGATCAGCTGTTAACCTTATGGGGATTCCCTTGTATGTTATTTGTTGCTTTTCCCTTCCTGCTTTTAATATGTTTTGTTTTTAATTTTTGATAGTTTGATTAATATGTGTCTTTGCGTGTTTCTCCTTGGATTGATCCTGTTGGGACTCTCTGTGCTTACTGCACTTGATTGACTATTTCCTTTCCCGAAGTTTTCAACTATAATGTCTTCAAATATTTTCTCAGTCCCTTTCTTTTTCTCTTCTTCTTCTAGGACCATATAATTCGAACGTTGGTGCATTTAATGTTGTCCCAGAGGTCTCTGAGACTGTCCTCAATTCTTTTTATTCTTTTTTCTTTATTCTGCTCTGCAGTAGTTATTTGCACTACTTTATCTTCCAGGTCACTTATCTGTTCTTCTGCCTCAGTTATTCTGCTATTGATTCTTTCTAGAGAGTTTTTAATTTCATTTGTTGTGTTATTCATCATTGTTTGTTTGCTCTTTAGTTCTCCTAGGTCCTTGTTAAACGTTTCTTGTATTTCCTCCATTCTATTTCCAAGATTTTGGATCATCTTTACTGTCATTATTCTGAATTCTTTTTCAGGCAGACTATTTCCTCTTCATTTGTTTGGTCTGGTGAGTTTTTACCTTGTTCATCTGCTGCGTATTTCTCTGTCTTCTCATTTTGCTTAACTTATTGTGTTTGGGGTCTTCTTTTCACAGGCTGCAGGTTCGTATTTCCCGTTGCTTTTGGTGTCTGCCCCCAGTGGATAAGGTTGGTTCACTGGGTTGTGTAGGCTCCCTGGGGAAGGCGACTGGTACCTGTGTTCTGGTGGATAAGGCTGGATTTTGTCTTTCTGGTGGGCAGGATCGCGTCCTGTGGTGTGTTTTGGGGTACCTGGAACTTAGTATGATTTTAGGCAGCCTCTCTGCTGATGGGTGGGGCTGTGTTCCTGTCTTGCTAGTTGTTTGGCATGGGGTGTCCAGCACTGGAGCTTGCTCTCAATGTCATTGAGTGGCGCTGGGTCTTAGCGTTGAGATGGAGATCTCTGGGAGAGCTCTCACCAATTGATATTACGTGGGACCAGGAGGTCTCTGGTGGTCCAGTGTCCTGAACTTGGCTCTCCCACCTGAGCTTCAGGCCTGACACTCAGCTGGAGCACCAAGACCCTGTCAGCCACATGGCATCTTGACCCCTAAGAAAGCTGCTCACTGGACGTACCACCCCAGTGGGGATCTGAGGGGCTCGCTGGGAACAGGAAATGACGCCACTGCTCAGCCTCAGGCACCTGAGGGATGACCTGGATGCCTCAGGGGCACCGTCTAGGGCAGGGCAAGAAGAGCTCCCACACCAAGGGACACCCCCCACCCTCTTTTTTTTTATATCTAACATTTACTTTGTGCCAGGTGCTCTGGTAAGCACTTTCCATGCAGCATTTCTTTAAATCCTCACTGTGAGGTAATAATTTATCACTATATTACATAAGAGAACACTTTCCTAGAAAATAAATAAATAATACAGGTAAGATAAGGAATAATAATTACCATTTTGTACAAGAGAAAACTAGGTTTAAGATGTTAAAAATCTTGGCCAGTAACACAAGTAAAATGATAACCTTTAAGAAATTCAATTCTCTTTTGCACAATATATTAAGATATAATGGAATCCACATTTGAATCTATATAGTGAAAACCAAAATATGATTTGCAGCTAGGAAGTGATAAGTAAAGTGAGAAATAAAGTATCATTGACCCTCATTGTTCACTGTGGATAATCTGAAATTATATTTGGAATCTACCACAAACTTGTGACTAAATTTAAGCTACCCAATAGGAGCCACGGCACTTTCTTATAAAGTTAAACAAGCATTTCCATATGACCCAGCAATGACACTCCTAAGTACTTACCCAAATGAAGTGAATACTTACATTCACACAAAAAGCTGTACATGCATGTTTACAGAGGCTTTATTCATAGTTATCAAAAGCTAGAAAATACCCAAATGACTTTCAATCAGTGAATGGATGAGCAAACTGTGGTAACTCCATACAATGGCGTAACACTCAAGAAATGAACTAAGGACACTTGCATGGGCATTAGAAGGAAGCCAATGTAAAAGGCTACATATATAAGATTCCATATGACATTCTGGAGAAGGCAAGCACACCGGGACAGAAAATAGATCCCAGGTTGCAGGGGGCTGGAAGAACTGACTGATTACGAAAGGGTATGACAGAATTTTCAAAGGTAATGGGACTGTTTCTTATCTGCATTGTTGTGGTGGTTATATAACTGTAGGCATTGTCAAAACTCAGAATTGTACCCTAAATAGGGTGAATTTTACTGTATCCCTTAATTTAAAAAAAAAATGATTTTTGGTACAACTATTGCCTTTCTTGTAATCAACAGTAGAGATAATCACTGGTTCATTGTATCTGTTTCCTGTGATTTTTAAAAAATATTGAAAAATTGAAAAGTGACTTAATTAGCTCCCCACACAAAGTCCATTTGTGAACAATGAAGTTTATGATAGTGTATTTAAAAGCATCTTTCAAATTAATGTTTAGATAATTTAGTTAATTAGATCATTTGTCATAGACATCAGTCCTGAAAAATACCTGAAATCCATGCTAACCAACTCAGTTATTCACAAAATTCCCTGTGCACTGAAGACTTAATGGGCTCTTTCCCTGCTGTTAGGCTTCTCCTCCTTGGAGAGAGATTATTTCTGTACAAATTGTGTTGAGTGAGTAAGGAACATAGAAAGTTCTGCCAAACATTCACACGGTATTTCATAACCACCTGCTTTTTCATTATATTAAACTTAGTTTACTTTTTATTAAAGGCTACCTGTATTATTTTCAATAGCTTACCATTTCTAATGGAAATTATCTAAAACAAAAATTTCACCATGTAACCTGTGCTTCCTGAATTAAAATTTATTAATTTGTAATGCTAAGGGGTGGGGGAGAGACTGAGTTGGTCTGCTCCAGCTTTTTTTTTTTTTGGCCAAGCCACGTGGCATGTGGGATCTTAGTTCCCTGACCAGGGGTCAAACCCATGCCCCCTGCAGTGGAAGTATGGAGTCTTAACCACTGGACCACCAGGGAAGTCCCTGCCCCAGCATTTTTTTTTTTTTTTTGCGGTACGCGGGCCTCTCACTGTTGTGGCTTCTCCCATTGAAGAGCCCAGGCTCCGGACGTGCAGGCTCAGCGGCCATGGCTCACGGGCCCAGCCGTTCCGCGGCATGTGGGATCTTCCCGGACCGGGGCACAAACCCGTGTCCCCTGCATAGGCAGGTGGACTCTCAACCACTATGCCACCAGGGAAGCCTCCCAGCATTTTTATTTAAAGGTACCTAGCACATCATCTATCATATAATTGAAAACTTCCATGTATCCATACTAATGGCAAAGTTGGCTTAAATAATTATTTACTAATAAATATATTTTGGCAGTATAATAACAGGACAATTATACCAAGTGAATATTCAAACAGAACGAGGAGTAGGAAAAAATAATTGAAGTACTTCTGACTTTCAGTTATCACACCTAAGGAGTAAAATCCTCAGACTGATTCTCCAATGATATTTAACTGGGGGGCAATCTCCATTTTCATAGAATGAAATCTGAATCTTAACCCATTTTGCACACTTTAGTATTCTAATAAAATCAAACAATTTGGTATTAAACTGATTTCCTCAGTGGCTTTAAAAAGCCACATTTTAATTTAAAAATCCAATCAAATGATGTTTAATTTCCATTTTGTATGTCTGTGAGTCTTAATGAAGTAAGGCCTGTAAGTTCTTGAATACATGCCAGGTAAGTCTTGTTTCTTTTTTTTTTTTAATTTTTGGCCACACCATGCAGCATGTGGGATCTTATTTCCCCAACCAGGAATCGAACCTGTGCCCCCTGCATTGGAAGCACGGAATCTTAACCACTGGACCAGCAGGGAAGTCACTAAATCCTGTTTCTTGAATACTTCGTTCCAAACTAGTTTTATACAGATCTTCAAAGCAAGCTTATTATCCCTGAATCTCTATTCTTTCAAAAAAATTTTTTTAATTTAACATATGTTAAAGTTTAACATATGTTAATGTTTTATATTAATTCTTTGGTTAAATGTTCAGTTAAAGTCCCAACCACACAGTACCGTTAAAGCAGACAGTGACCCCAAACCAGGGTTTCTGGATGGATGACAACACAATCCTAGATTAAACTGTTGCCCATTCTGGGTTTTAACTCAATTCTATTACTCTTCTACTTTGGAAGCCCATGATGAGAAGCTATACATGTTTTTAATGACATGTGGATCGGGATAGTTTGTATATTTTAGGTATGCAGTTTAGGAGAAGAAACCTTGTATCTGACGTGTCATCTCACCTTAATAATTCTCTTCTAGTTAAAAATATTTAATCCTAGAGAATAAAACCACTCCTTCTTAACCTAAATTATGGAATTGATCCTCACCCCAACTTACAGTTTGTCTGACCTTATCTGTACGGATTTCCTGCATCACACCACTCATTTCATCTGTTTACATAAATAGCTTAGCAGTAAACACACTTTTAGGTTGGTGATATTTCAGCATTTCCCCCCATTGTGGTCCACTCTTTAAAATAAAAGCATACTTTTTATCTAATTTTGCTTTTGTACTAATCCTAGGTCATTGATATTACCTAAATTCAAAGCAGGAACAAAGTTAATTGATAAATACGGTGTTTCTTCTTTAATTATGACCTTTTTTTTTTTTGCAGTACGCGGGCCTCTCACTGTTGTGGCCTCTCCCGTTGCGGAGCACAGGCTCCAGATACGCAGGCTCAGTGGCCATGGCTCACAGGCTTAGCCGCTCCGCGGCATGTGGGATCTTCCCGGACCAGGGCACGAACCATGTCCCCTGCATTGGCAGGCGTACTCTCAACCACTGCGCCACCAGGAAAGCCCCTCTCCAAACTTTTTGATGGCACATCCTCTCAGTATGGAATCTGGGCACTGCACTCCCAAATATGTATGTATGCATACACACACGCGTGAATGTATATACGTTAAATACAAGTATGACGGCACTAAAATGCATACTGTAAAACACAAAAATAGAAACTAAAATAGGATGTGGTAAAGATAATATACTGTTTTTGAGAAAACAGTATGATTCAATCTGCTTTGCTTTTTAAAAATGTCTTGGTTAAATATTTCATGATACAGACATTTGAAAGAGTGGATCTAAGTCAATTTACTTCCATACATCGTTTTAATGATTGCCCCAGCTGAGAAAGATTCACTGTTCTAAAGGGAAGAAGTACATCATCAACTGCACTTACTAAATCATGTTATACATTTTTCAATCCTATCTACCAATTATGCAAAGGTTTTCCTTGAAATTCTTCTAGTAAACTTCCACCTTCCCAGATGTCTTGAAAGGTGTTACATTTCTTAATTTTGAAAATATGGTCTAAAGTCTACTAAAACTATTTCCAAAATTTTTAAACAAGGTATAAAAGATCTATATTTAATATATACTACTATATATAAAATAAATAACTAGTAAGAACCTGCTGAATAGCACAGGGAACTCTACTCAATACTCTGTAATGGCCTATATTGGAAAAGAATCTTAAAAAAAAAAAAGAGTGGATATATGTATATGTATAACTGATTCACTTTGCTGTACACCTGAAACTAACACAACATTGTAAATCAAATATACGCCAATAAAAATTAAAACAAAAATATCTGTATTTAAGTTTTTATGTGTGCACAGAAATGAGTTTGTTTTTTTGTTCCTGTTTTTTCAACTTTAAAAAGGAAAAGATACACATATCAATTTTGGTGGTAAAATGACACAGTAATGGAAACATTTCCAAACAATCATTTAAAAAATGCTCTGTCCATAGAGCACTTTCCCTCTGCTGAATGCAGTTACTTTCTCACTGATTCAAATGTCACCTTTACCTGAAAAAGATAGGTTGTGTTTATTTTTGTCAAGTATATCTGTTGGTTAAGAACCTGCTAATTATGTACTGTGCCTACTTCTCTTCACATGAAAGGCTAGTAAATGGGGATCATTTGTGGTTTTTGTTAAAAGAAAAAGATACAATGTCTGACAACTCATTTAAGTACTATGTCATCTATAACTCGCAAATCTCTAGGTGGTACAAAAGATGTTTATGGTCACTTATTACTAAGTATTGCCAGAATTCCACCATCTAAGATAATGTAATCTCAGTCTATTTAACCAGCAATGCCTAAAATGTCACCGGCAGAAAGGAGACAGATGAACCTGTCACTGCTCACCCCTCAGTTTTCCCTCAGAATTCCTCACTTGTACCTGAAACACTAGGTGTATTTGACACATGGACTGAATGAAAGTGCAAGAGTAAGTCTATATATATTTGGAATGTTAAAGTGTTTTTTTTAAACTCCTTAGGCAAAATGTTCTAAGTTCTAGGATCTGCTTCCCACACTGCAATGGTTAATTTTTTTGTACCATGGGGGCACATAACCCTTTATAGACAATTGCTCTGGAGAAGGAAACTTCTGGAAGACAAGTAATATTTATATTCCTAGGTAGTTTTTCACAGGATCTTTCATCTAATAACCCTTCAATCTTCAGGTTATTCCTGAAATTAAGATAAGTCATAACATTGACATAAGTGTACTGTACCAATGTTAAAATTATGACTTTAGAAAGTAGGCAGCACAAACAGTAAATGCATTACAGTAAATTTAAAAGTAAATACATGAAAGTAATTTGAAAAAAATCTCCAGAACAATTTTAAGTTGAATTCTTCCAAAATTTTAATCATATTCTCTAGATCAGTCTAGGTAATATGAAGACTACCTAACCCTATGGTTTGATTCTAAGGATATTATGATAATGAAAATTCCATGATTATATTTTCATCTAAAAGTAACTGTGAATAATATTGGTAAAGAAATATTTCAAAAAGAATGTCATCACCATAATAAAAAGAAAAAAATTCAAATAGGGCTTTCCTGGTGGCGCAGTGGTTGGGAGTCCGCCTGCCGGTGCAGGGGACACGGGTTCGTGCCCCGGTCTGGGAGGATACCGCGTGCCGCGGAGCGGCTGGGCCCGTGAGCCGTGGCCGCTGGGCCTGCGCGTCCGGAGCCTCTGCTCTGCGGCGGGAGGGGCCGCGGCAGTGAGAGGCCCGCGTGCCGCAAAAAAAAAAAAAAAAAATTCAAATAATACAATTTTTTAGCCCTGGATTAGAATAAATGCAATTGAATTATAAGATCCAATCCTAAAGAAACCGTCATCTCAAGCACACCCAGTGGCAGGTAAAATGAAATAGCCATTAAGGAGGCAAAATAGTAATGCATATCAAATGCTAGAAAACTGCACATCACCTAGCTCTGCCACTTTGGGCAAGCTATCCTAAACAATGTATACACATAAAGATGAATGCATATGCTTTGCGATAACCTAGAGAGGTGGGATAGGGAGGGTGGGAGGGAGGCTCAAGAGGGAGGGGATATGGGGGTATATGTATGCATATGGCTGATTCACTTTGTTGTACAACAGAACCTAACACAGTACTGTGAAGCAATTATACTCCAATAAAGACTATTTAAAAAAATAAGAAACAAACTATATATATAAAAAGAAAAAGATGAATGTATAACACCATTTAGAAAAGGAGAAAATTAGAAGCAATCTAATAGTTTAATAAATTAACGTTATAACTTTAGTCCTTCCCCCAAGACAAGGTCAGTTCAAAGTAGAAAGAGGCCACACAATATTTGCTTATTTGCTAATCTGAATGAGTTAATAAAGAAGCTTTACTATGCACTTAAGCACTTTTTGGGGTACTCACTAAAAACATACTAGACCTGAAATTATGGTAATTTCCAGGCCTACTACAGTATTATGTAGTAATATTCCCAATATTGTGTCATAGATACGTATTCATTAGATAAATTACCATCTCAAACCAAAGTGCTAAGTTTCCCATTCTTTTCTTCATTTAAATAATGAATTAAAGTTTTGGTATGCCCAAAACAGTCTATTAGAAAAGAATTTTTACTCTTATCATTTATATATAAATTATTTAATAACTACCCTGGAGTTTGAAATGAGAGATTTTATTCTATTAATATAAACTTTATTATATTTTAAATGTAAGAGTTCATGTTAAAAGATCACTTTATAATTTACACATTTCGCAGTTTATGGTATGCATCAATGTAAGCAAGCATTCATGTTTAGAACAGATAACCTTTGTCAGTTTCACCATAATCACTATTAACCAGGATGGTGTCTAAAAGATCTTGCAAATGAAGTGCAAATAGAAAATGCTAACTATATTAACCCCAGCTGTAGATAGGGAAATTAGTTCCACACCCTATAACTTTTCAAAGGGCTTTTTTTCCTGAGTACCATTGTTATTTTTCTTCTGGTTTCTGAGAAGAGTTTAGGTTTTGATTTTGACACTTTTAATTATTACATCATATACTAATTTGGGATTAACAGCACATTATTTATTAAAATCAAGTTGCTGGTTGTAGACACATTTCTTGCCTCAACATTCACACTGCTTTAGTAGTTTATTACTGAAATATACATAAGTAATTTCCTGCTTGAATATATTTTAGAAATTTTGCATAAACATTGGTTTTTCGAAGTTACACCGTGAACTCAGAAGAATCCTGTGTTAATTTTGGCTTTCACTTCACAGCATGTGTTTAACCACCTGTTGATAGGCAAAAATTAATTTTAAATGGTAGAAAGTGCTAGAATTTGATGTATGATACACGAAGAAAAATTAGGAGCCATTTTAAAACATCTGATTATTTTCCTTTTGCTGTCATAGTTCCCATTTTTAAAAGATGGAAACATACATTTTATCATACTAAGAATTTGTGGCATGTTTTTAAAATTGTAAAAAATATAAAGTTCACCCATAGATTTAAATCAGCTAGACATGTAATGAAGATATCTAATATAGTTCCTGAATCAAAAATAGGATTCAAGCCTGCTTCCCCCGTGGCTAACGATGTAACATCTAGGCAGCTATCCAAGTTGGACACTTCAGAGCTGTCCCTGACACTTCGCACTCCTTCATCCCATCCACACATCCAGTTAATCACCAAGTCCTAACAATTCTACTCCTATATACTTTTCAGTTCCTTATCTCTTCTACATCTTTGTGCCACTGTCTTAATTCAAGAAGCTCATCATCTATTTAGCATCTATTGCAGATGTATTTATTATTGCAGATTGTATTTGCTTTATCAATGTCTTTGCTTTGGTAATCAAAAAATAAAATAAAATAAAATAAAATCTGACAAAAAAAAAAAAAAGAAGCTCATCATCTCTCTCCTGGACCATCTGTTGCCTGTCAAAATGCCACAGCTCCTGCACCTTGCTACACTAGCCCTTCCTCTATAGTGCTATTAAGGTCATTTTTCCAAGATGTATAAAGGACCTCCTGCTTGCCAGTTTAAAAATCCTGAAGAGCTTTCTCCACTGCCAACAGGATAAAGTCCCACCAAGACATGGTTTACACTAACAAAATCTAATGCCATTTATCTTACAAATCCTAACCACTCGACTCCTGTACCCAATCCCAATTCCCAATACTCTAGTTACATCAACTTTCTTGTATTCCAAATGTGTATTGTTCTTTTGGTGGGTTGTTTTTTTTTTTAAAACAGTTGTTAAAGTCGTCGTTGTTCCCTTGATAGGAAATGCCCTTCCTTCTCCACCTGGCAAATCCCGCCCTTCACCCTTAAGATGCAGCGCAGAGCTGGCTCCAGAGTGACATCTTTCAGATTCTCTGGCCTGGGCATGAGTCCCTCCTCTCTGTGAAATCACAGCACTTTGCACACACCTTTGTATATAGTCTTAGGACCTTGCATTATACTTAGTTACTCAAGTGAGGTTACCGAGAGCAAGACCATTGCTAGACACAAAGAAAAACACTTAAATGTTTATGAAATGAATGCCTGGGAAGCCTGGACCAGGAGATAAACCTATCTAACTTTATCAGAAGGAGATTCCATTTGATCTGTTCTCCACTAGAAATTTTATGCAAATATCATGCCCTTCCCCCTTTCTGCCAGTGTTCACAAACAATAGAATAACTTTTGTGAAAATGTATTATACCTATGGGCAATCAAAAGGGATAGTTCTGGATGGCTGAAAAAATGCAGGAAAAGTAGGGAGCCATTGCATATACTTCAAATCATCCTCCTTTACTCTGTCCTCTTGTCATTTCCACCTGGTCAAAATAACTCAATTTTTACTGATGTTAAAATGTATATGCTCCCTGGGAGGCAAAGAGCTCAGTCTTTCACAAAGTCAAACTACTGAATTAGCTAGTGGCTGTTTTACATGATACAGAACTGGTTCTTCTGAAAGAAGAAACAACTATTCTGGTAATTTTCTGTGACAAGAAAGCAGTAACAAACTCTAATACGGAATGGGAGTGCTAATGTGAAAAGAGGAGTCCCAAATATTGTAGCACCAATAGATACCTGAAGGTTGAAGCTAAGTGAGCTTAAACATAAGTATGCCACTCCTTGAGCCCTCAACGTGGCCATGACCTTGAGTTTAGGATGTACTCATCAGTATTAGTCTAGAAGCTGTTAATCATCACAGAAGAGACTTAATGTATACAATGATCAGAAAGCAGAAAAATCAAGGAAGAGCTATATTATTGATCATTTTACAGCAATAATTTTATGTCTATTCCAATTTTTTAGAGAGGGAAAATCAGCTTTACAGAAAATGCTAAACTAAGTTTCAACCCTGAGATCAACTTACTCTTTAAGGAGCTATGCCTTTTTGTAATAAACAGAAAGAATATACCTTTAGTATTACTTTACTTTGGCAAAAAGATGACGACAACAACAACACATACACACACACCTCAGTAAAATTAAAAGTCTGACTCCTGTGCAGTTCTTTGTAATTTCAAAGACTTTTAATGTCTGAGAGTTAAACGAGCAGGTTCAATTTATGGAATAGCTGTTAATGTATTACTGCCATAATTTAACATAACCACCAAAAGATAAAAATCATGGCGGCTAATCCTAAAGTTTCTTTTCTAGAATGCAGTTAGCCCCACAAACAAGCAGACTGGCTTGACTTTGCTCTCTTTTTCTAAAGTGTAAGTTTTATACCACTTCACTCACTAGAGGATGAACAAGGAAAATGTTCTCCCATTTGTCAAGTCAGCTTGGGTACTCTCCCTTATCCATAAATGGCCAGTGGAATCGTAATTCTGCCTTAGTGTCAATCACTGTAGACCTTAAAAGAACTTCCATCACATAATCCAATCCCTGCATATCACCTTTTTCAAGATGTGAGTGAAATTCATTTCCTCCTGCTTAATCTCACAGACTCTGGCATCTCCTATGAGAATGTCATATCTCTTTCACAAAAGCTACTTGCTTTGTATACCTTCCCCTAACATCTAATTGAATTTTTTAAAACAAGCACTCCAAAGTAAATCTGTTTTCCTAACAGAACATGGGGGTTGAAAAGGACTTTAGAAGTCATCTAATTCTTCATACCTGATAGATGAAGCTTTTCTACAGTACCTCTTATAAATGCTTGTCTAATTTCTATTTGAACAACACCAGTGATAGGAAAATAGCTCTTGAATAGACCATTCTACTTTTAAAAAGTCTATTAGGAAATCCATCCTCAACTTTTTATTACACGATCTATAACACTAATACATACTAGTTATTGGTTACTATTGGTATTGGTTACTATTACTATTACTTTACCTAGAACAAGTTTATCCTTCCTACCAAATTGTAATTTGCTTTTTTGAGTATTTTTTATAAGTATAAAATTACTATATGGGCTTCCCTGGTGGCACAGTGGTTAAGAATCCACCTGCCAATGCAGGGGACACGGGTTCGAGCCCTGGTCCGGGAAGATCCCACATGCCGCGGAGCAACTAAGTCCATGCACCACAACTACCGAGCCTGCGCTCTAGAGCCCACGAACCACAACTACTGAGCCTGTGCTCTAGAGCCCGCAAGCCACAACTACTGAAGCCAGCACGCCTAGAGCCCGTGCCCCACAACAAGAGAAGCCACTGCAATGAGAAGCCCACGCACCACAATGAAGAGTAGCCCCAGCTCTCTGCAACTAGAGAAAGCGCACGTACAGCAACTAAGACCCAACGCAGCCAAAAATAAATATATAAATTTTGATAAATAAGTAAATAAATAAAATTACTACGTGGCTTTTGTTAATCATTTAAAATCTATAGAAAAATTATAAAGACAAAAAAAGTGATTCTAAAATCTAGTAATAATGTTTGATGTAATTACCTCTAGTATTTTTCTATGTATTATATAAAATGTAACCTAGTACAGCATACATACAACATGTATATACATTTACATTTCATTGTAAGCATCTTCCTATATATTTTGAGAACATGTTTTTAATATTTGCATAATTTACAATCTCATGAACAGATCATAATTCATTTAGCCATTTTCCTGTTGTTGAACATGTCAGTGTTTTCCCATTTCTTCCCATTCCCACTGGAGCACCTGATGTGATGTGATAAATCATTCACTAGATCACTTAATAACTTACTACTGGTAGATTTCTAAAACTGGAACTGTGAGATCAAAGGACATAAACATCTTTAGCTCTACTGACACATGGAGTAAGTGTGTTCTTCTATTTCCTTGTTTTAATTATTCCCCTTTCAAAGAGTTCCTGTTTCACAGGACATTCTGAGTAGGTAGTTAAGTCAAGTGACCTTGTGTTCCATGGTCACATCTGATGGGACCAAGAGTAAGTGCTGACCAAAGCTTAGCCCATCAGAGTCTAGCTCCAAGGAATCAGTAATTGGAACTTCTGTTTCTGCTAGGCACTGGTACTAAGAACTGGTATAACTGAGATTTGTGGTAGCCATGTTTTTTTTGCCATCCACACAGAGATGCAGAAGGGGCCGGTCTGAAGGACATGGAGTTGTAACTGTCCTGGTTCCAGGCTCCTGTGAGGCCTGGATGAACTTACTGTCCCTTGGCTCCTAGAGACACTTTTTTTATTGTTTCTATATATCCCCCTTTTCTCTTGAGTTATAGTGGGATTCTTTTACTCCTTGCAACAAAATGTTCTCTAATTCAAATAATACATATTACTACATTGTTTCCCAAAAAGTTATATCAATTTACACTGTCATCTGAAGTTACATTGTTATCTGACGTATATAAGGGCGCCAATCCAAAATATAACCATTCAGGAAATTTTTCCCAATGTAATAAAAGAATATTTTATATATTTCTTTGACTGCCAGTTATATAAAACTTTTTTCTCATTTATTAGGCATTTGTGTTTCTTCCTTTTTGAAATATTTGTTCATGTTCCTGGACAACTACTAACTACCTAAAGGCTTCTTAAAGACAGTAGTTATTAATTCTCTTCCTTCATCTCTTTGGAATCTTGTTTCTATACAACTCTGCTACTATGATGTTTAAGTTTCTTATATTTTTTTGACTAGGTTAATGCAATGGCTTTCTAATTGAAACTGAGCTTTTAAGAATATGAGATTGAAGCAGAATAGATCAGGGTTTTAATCATTTAATTACTAGTGAACTTGAAAATAGTATGTATCTAATAGCAAGTTTTATTGTTCAATGAGGATAAATTCCAATTATCTCAAATGCTTGTTAAAGATTAAATGAGATGATAAATGTACTTTGCATTGTCTGACATACAGAAAACACTGAAAGTCGGTATCGCAATTACAGCAGTTGTGTTATAAGTGTATTTAAACTGGCTCGAATTGAACTACATATGCTTTGCAAATATAAAACAGCTGCACAAGAGAGCGCACAAACACAGTTGCAATAGTTTAAGTCGTTCAGGCAACAGTGTTCATGTGCTCTGTTGTAGGAGTGAGACCCAGAGATCATGAACTTGCTGCTCCCTCATACTGCATACAGCATGACCCCGAAATACGAAAGAAATTATTTCGTCTGGTGCCAAAGCAAAGAAGCAGCAATCTATTCCAATCCTGAAAAAAACACACATACTGGATTGGTCTTAACGAGAGAGCTGATCTCCAAAGCTATGCCTTCCTAAGGGAATTCTCAAGGACTTTTTGAACTCTATACAAGTTTTACTTAATGTGCTGACTTTAGAATCTAAATATAAGAATAAGATATAACTTAATTATATTGTGGTGGTAATGATAGAAGAAGAAAAATTCTGGCCTGCTATGGATGAAGATGAAGAGGAGAAAAAGAACAACTCAGGCTGCCTTGGGTGTTGTTCTCTCCAACGTTTCCATCATTTTAACTGACAGTTATCTTTTTAGATGACAAAACTGAAGATCTATTCCTTGAATGTTTAAAACTATTCAAAGGTTCCTCATTCTTTATAGTAAAAATTTCTATGCAAACCAAGGTCTCCATTCTCAAACCCTGCCCTACCTTAGCTCAAATTCTACTCAGCTACCAGCAGTTCCCAGGCCCATCATGCCTCCTTGCTTTTGCTGCCTCAGACTATAATTCCCAGCCCACTTCATCTGTCGTCAATCACCTGTTCCTGTCTCCTACACCCCTCCACTGTGTCACCAATCATACTGAATGCAACTGAATGGTTAACAGATTGTTAGTCGAGCACCATGTGAGTACAGACCATTCTAATCATGTTCTTTATCCAGAACCTAGCAAAGGCAGATGGACATGCAAAAAGTCTTCTTTTGGAGGTGATGAATATGTTTATGGCATAGATTAGGGTGATGGTTTTACAAGTGTATACTTATCTCCAAAGCTCGTCAAGTTATATACATTAAATATGTTCAGCCTTTTGTATGTCAATCATCCCTCAATAAAGTGTTGTTTTCTTTTAATCACTTGTTGAATAAATGAATGTGAGGAGTGAGAGAGTGAATGGAAGAGATCAAAGAAAAATTTATCCTTTAGAGAGAAGGCAAGTAGTACTCCCAGGTTTTCACTGCCAACCGTAGAAATTACACTGTTCATTTATTTGTTTAATTGTGTATTATCTGTCTCCCCCTCTGTTATGTAAGTTCACTAAAGACCCTGCACCCATTGTGTTCCATGCCCTGTCCTCCACACCTGCAACACTGCCCAGCATAGAGTACAGGTTCAATAAATATTTGATAAGTGAATGCAAGGTTAACACTGATAATAGTAACACAGCCGAAGAAGCAATGTCTCAACAGGCAGTAGGGTGGTCCTGAGCAAGGTGAAGCAGATGGGTGGGGTGAGCAGAGCAGAGGGAAGGGAGGCTGGATAAGCAAACACAAGTTGTATGTCTCCAGCAATGTCCACAGAAGAAAGTGCATTAGCTCACAACAGAAATATACTAACCAAGTGACAAGTGTGCCCTAGAATGGAACTGTATTTGTCCTTCAGGCTGTCCTTCCTCAGTGCTCCACCGCTACCTGCTCTGGGCTCCATAATCACCAAGCAACGTCCTGACCATGATTTTACTTCTATAGATACAGATACAAGGGCGAGACCCTGCAAACTAAAAAACACAAACATCTAGTTGGCTTGGCAGTTACATTTTTTAAAAAAGTTTAGGCAGTTATGAAAAATATGTTTCTTATGGCCTTGGTTACTGAGGGAATCATCTTTCAAAGCTGCCCTCCCCCTGGGCACACTGAAAATTGCATCTGTGAGGCTTTAGGGTGATACCCCCAATGTTCTGTGCCTCATCAAGGTAACAATGTAGGAAGTCAGTTGGCTTTACCCACATCTTTGTATTCCTCATGCAATACTGAACATTAGCTGTTTCTGCAACTCAAGTTCTGTGACCCTGGACAAGCTGCTTAATCTTTATGGACCTCAGATTCTTCTCTGACAGATCCTCCCAATCTCTAAATTATGTGAAAATAAACATCTAGCGATGTATAATAGGGATCTAAAAAATCTCTAATAGATTCCATCTGTTTGCCTTATGGAAATACATCTTTATGGAAATAAATCTGGGTTCAGGATCAGGAAACTGGCAAAAATTTTAAAAGAGCACAGGGTTTAAGCAGACAGGGAGGAAGGAAACAACTGCTTACAGGGGAAGTCAGTAACTCAACACCTTTATTACAATAGAACAATTACAGCCCCCACAGAGTAGGCGTTATTTGTAAAAATATGGAATTTTTCTAAGGATAAGGTATTGCTAGATACCCTCATACAACTCTATCGAGCCATCACTGGGCTTAAAGTGGCGACAACTGAATGAGAAAGGTATGAGTGTGTTACACAAAACTGTTCCAAGGATCTGCTGCTGCCTACATAGACCCATTGCCAATTTATAGAAAGTTTGCCTTTTTATTTTACAGAAGCATAGGAGCAGGTATAAAAACAGAAGAAGAAATATCTCAGAAGAAACTGATGATAATCAAATATATGGCACACGCACAGAAAGAAAAATCCTGCCAAATGCAACCACCTTTGAGCCATAGCTTTTGGGTGAGTTTACAACATTCATGTGCACATGGTATATAGGTGTCACACCCTGTAGCTCTACAACTAACACAGCAATGCAAAATTTTTACTGATGCACAAAATTAACTCATTCTAAGCATTTCTTGAAACCATGGCAATATGGAACTGTAGGAGAGGGCAAAAGAAGGCCATTTTTACTACATCTATTTTAAAAAGTCACATTTTTATGCAAACAGCTTCAATACCAGGGACATGTGAACAAAGCAGCATCAGCAATGACAGCATCAACAGGCACTCCTTTCCTTCAAATCCCTAGTGTTCCATTGTCTCAGCGCAAGGGCCAAATGGACCACCATGGCCAAAAATAATGAACGGCAAAAATGGATTATAAATCTGTATCCCAAAAGCAAAAAAGACTCAATTTAGAAGTTAGACAGAATGTAGCAATAACAGGAAGAAAAATGTAATAATTTAACTGCTGTTTATGAGCTCTTTGGTCTACTTATTCAAATCGTTAAGTCAGGCAGCATTCCAGCATAATGTGTCAAAGAAGCAGAAAGACTTGACTGTTTGTCCCGAACTAGTGGTGGGTTGACATGCTGTCTACTCAGACTGTTATGGATTTGAATCATTCCAGGCACTTTATTCAGAGTTTCCAATTTGTCATCTATATAATACTTTTATAAGAAATAACTCTAAATAAGGGTTGCTTTACATATTTACAAACATAAAGCTAAACTTGCCATTTAGTAAAATCTTAAGTTGTACTGAAGGACTGAAAAGTGTCATGCCATCGAAGAGTTTGAAGAGCTGGAAGAAGGGTCACAAAGCACTGAAATCTAGCACCTCCCTCCACCCTCAGAGACAAGGACAGTGGGAACCAGGAAGCAGTGCTTCACAGCTGACCTGACATTCTCAACTTGTTACCACAAGACTGTGGACATGTGGTGGGTCTGACCACTGACAATGTTTGTAAATGGAAGTGAGCACATCACCATGAGCAATAAGAGATACCAGGTCCAAAACCCACACCCCCTCGAGGAAACTAACGTCATGGGACTCACTAGTAGGGATCACAGGTGCTTCAGGGACTGTCCCACTGCCCATTCCTCTTCACCAATTTCAGAAAGTGTAACCCTAAGCTTCTTGTCTTGTCAGTGGCTGACGGAACAAAGTTTTTCAACACATTTTGAACACCCCTGTGGCTTTATTCTTTATTACTCAGAAAAATCAGGCAAGAAACATATTAATAGGAGACTGCTGAGCCCCATCCGTCCTTCGTCACCCACTCCGGACACAGAACATCCAGTCATGGATAAAAATGAGCCGGTGAAGTCTGTAACTGAGCAAGGAGCTGAATTATCCAATGAGGAGCGGAATCTTCTCTCAGTTGCTTATAAAAATGTTGTAGGAGCCCGTAGGTCATCTTGGAGGGTCGTCTCAAGTATTGAGCAAAAGACAGAAGGTGCTGAGAAAAAACAGCAGATGGCTCGAGAATACAGAGAGAAAATTGAGACTGAGATAAGAGATATCTGCAATGATGTGCTGTCTCTTTTGGAAAAGTTCTTGATCCCCGATGCTTCCCAAGCAGAGAGCAAAGTCTTCTATTTGAAAACGAAAGGAGACTACTACCGCTATTTGGCTGAGGTTGCTGCTGATGACAAGAAAGGGATTGTGGATCAATCACGGCAAGCATACCAAGAAGCTTTTGAAATCAGCAAAAGGAAATGCAGCCAACACATCCTATCAGATTGGGTCTGGCCCTTAACTTCTCTGTGTTCTATTATGAGATTCTGAACTCCCCTGAGAAAGCCTGCTCTCTTGCACAAGCAGCATTTGATGAAGCCATTGCTGAACTTGATACTTTAAGCGAAGAGTCATACAAAGACAGCACACTAATAATAATGCAGTTTCCGAGACACAACTTGACATTGTGGACATCGGAAACCCAAGGAGACGAAGCTGAAGAAGGAGAAGGAGGGGAAAATTAAAAGGCCTTCCAACTTTTGTCTGCCTCATTCTAAAATTTACACAGTAGACCATTTGTCACCCATGCTGTCCCACAAATAGTTTTTTGTTTATGATTTATGACAGGTTTATGTTACTTCTATTTGAATTTCTCTATTTCCCATGTGGTTTTTATGTTTAATATTAGGGGAGTAGAGCCAGTTAACATTTAGGGAGTTATCTGTTTTCATCTTGAGGTGGCCAATATGGGGATGTGGAATTTTTATACAAGTTATAAATGTTTGGCATAGTACTTTTGGTACATTGTGGCTTCACAAGGGCCAGTGTTAAAACTGCTTCCATGTCTAAGCAAAGAAAACTACCTCGTATTGCTTTGTCCTGGTGGGGAATAAAAGGGATAATTGGTTCCAGTCACAGGTGTAGCTGTGGGTACTTTTAGGTTTGGAGCACTTACAAGGCTATAGTAGAAATAGATATCCCATGGATATTACATGTTAAACCATGTGTTATCTGTGGAATACTCAGTCTCAATGTGCACACCATTGACTACAGCTACAGAAGTGCTCCTTTAGTTGTGACCCAATTTACTCTGGATAAGGGCAGAAACGGTTCACATTCCATTATTTGTAAAGTTACCTGCTGTTTGCTTTCATTATTTTTGCTACACTCATTTTATTTGTATTTAAATGTTTTAGGCAACCTAAGAACAAATGTACAAGTAAAGATGCAGTAAAAATGAATTGCGTGATATTCATTACTTCACGTATATCAAGCGCAGCAGTAAAACAAAAAACCCATGTATTTAACATTTTTTAGGGTTTTTTTTGCTTTTGTGGGGTTTTTTTGTTTTGTTTTTGTTTTGTGTTTGTGTGTGTGTGTGTGTGTGTGTTTTGATACTTGCCTAACATGCATGTGCTGTAAAAATAGTTAACAGGGAAATAACTTGAGATGATGGCTAGCTTTGTTTAATGTCTTATGAGATTTTCATGAACAATCCAAGCATAATTGTTAAGAACACGTGTATTAAGTTCATGTAAGTGGAATAAAAGTTTTATGAATGGACTTTTCAAAAAAAAAGAAACATATTAATAAACATATTTATAAGTGAAAACAAATGATTAAATGCCTGCCAATACCTATAAAATACTGGGATACATTCTGACATAAATACCCACTTAAAAAAAACACAATCTTATAACTTTAACTTAGTAACAATCAAAATAGTAAAGAAATTCACAAACACTTAGAGAACTTTAGAAGTGTACTGATTTGCCCAGTTCACCTTAACTGCTTGAGTAACCACATCCCAGGCACACAGATGCTCACACACTTCATACCCATTCACTCATAGGCTTTTCAGGTTTCTAAGACACAAGGTAATTAAGGCAACATAAACAGCCTAATGTTCTTAAATTATCTCATTTCCTCCCCAAACTTATATTGCTTATGAACAATTGTTTTATGGGTGAAAATTTCATCTAAATAATACAATATTCACTTAAAATTTTTTACAGATGCTGCCAAGGAAATTTTCAGGCAGATACATATCTATTATTACTGAAAAAGATGCTTTTTTAGAGCCAGTATGCACCTAATCTAATTTTGCATATTAAAAAACTTTAGAATAATAAGAATAATATAATGTATTAATTAGACCAGTAAGCACAAAAGAAAGTAAGAATTTTAGCTACAATAAGTCAACTACAATAAATACCAAGAACCCACAATTAGCAGTCAGGCCTGAAAACCTGTTCTTGAAGTAAGAACATGAGTCCTTGACCAATTCAAGGTTATCTAATTTTATATTATAATAAAAAAAAAATCAAACAAGTAGGGCCTGTTGGCAATGACCCTTTCTAGCTCTCTGGGCAGCCACTGACCCACTGGCATGAATGTCCAAGACGACAGCAGAACAGCAGAATTAGAGGAACTAAAGCTGCATTAGCAAATCCTCTCCTTGCAACCCCTTCCTATATCAAATAAAAATGGCAGACCCAGCTAGACTCACAGATCCCTGGCGCTACGGTTTAAATGATAGGAAAACTTACACAAAAGAAGTATCCAGAGTACAGACAGCACTCTTTTTGTTTTTCACTTTCATGTTTTAGGGCTCAGTTTTGGGGAAGGGGATACAATGCTGCTTTACAAAGGACATAGAAGTCCCTTGTTTGAGCTACCAACCTCTTAGCCACACAGAAAAATGTCAGTCATCCATTTGTTAGCACCAAAATCTCCTTCTACTGCTTACAATATGCACCACACATTTTAAGGGGCTGTTCTAACAGAAAAACAAAGGCAGCCCTTGAAATAGAAGCAGATCTTCCTAGCTTTGCCCCTTCCTTTATCACTTATGCCTACATGCCTGCCGTTAAAGCACTGTCACATTGTTTCCACATGCTCAGGCCCTTGAAACTTGTGCAAAAGCATTGCAAAATAAAACTGCATAAACATCACATTACAAAACATGAGCTAGTAATAAATAGTAGGTCAGTCATGTGGGCCAGAATAATGATTAATAAAATCATAACTTACAAATGTCCCTGACCTGAGACATTTTTTTTACTTGAAGAAGACATTGAACACGTTGTGGTCATGGGTGTATTTCAAAAAGCATATTGGTACAATTCACTCTGAGAAACCATTTAAAATGATTGTCTTTTTGCCAATTTCAGTGGTCATAATACAATTTCACAGGCATGAAAAAATTTTAAAGATTAGAGAATAATTCTTTCATTTTTCCAACATCAACTTGTAATTGTATAGGTATAACTGAGCTGCTTAAAATCA
This sequence comes from Stenella coeruleoalba, assembly GCF_951394435.1. Classification (NCBI taxonomy): domain Eukaryota; kingdom Metazoa; phylum Chordata; class Mammalia; order Artiodactyla; family Delphinidae; genus Stenella; species Stenella coeruleoalba. The sequence continues at coordinate 75,459,750 of NC_137157.1, forward strand.
ATCAACAGAAGTGTGTAATGCTGGAGGCTCCTTCCAGAAAAGCTTATAGCTCCCTTTCCTTGGACCACATAGAGATAATGCCCCACACCAAATGTAGTACAAACTGGATACACAGTACTAGGATTACTTACCTTATAAAAGCTGAATTTATTCCTCTTGGTTAGAAGTCACAAATGGTTAAGAAGTAAAACTCCCTTCATTTGTTCTTCTAGTGAGCCAAATCTAGCCTCCCATTAACCCAGTCCATTGCAGATAATTTCACACAGCACACGCTCCCGGTTTCCAGCCCAGCAAGGATAATCACATTCCGGCGGGGAGTGAACAGATGGTGGATTCCATGGTAACCAGCCCTCCTAAGGCGATTGGTAGAAGTGTGTGACTACTGCTTATTGGGTAACAATCGCTGTCTTTGTGCTCCAGCCTTGCAAATCCTAAAGGAAAGAACGAACATATAGCCACTCACATGCGCAGGGGCTTGCCTAGCAGGTGTTTGGCTATTTAAACAAGGCAATACAGGCCAATTAAAAGCTGTCCTGTAAATCTACCCTTGAAGGTACAAAGTCCTAACATGTCAGATAGCGTCCACTGCTCATTCAGGGAGAAAGGTCACATGAGGCTTAACTTGACAAAACAGAAAATAAAACTTGAAAGTTAACTTGAAAATTCAAGATAACGCATTCCAGAAATCTAAGCTGCATCAGTAAGTTCTTTTCCGATTTACAATCCACATCAGAAGTGAAACTGGTTTTACATTTAGATCTTCTTAAATAAAATTTTGAAATTTGCAAAACTTAGTTTGAAAATAAAAGTTTTCCAAATCAATCATAAATGTACACGTAATATTTTTTTTAAACTTACGTAAATTCATTTTTACTGTTTTTGTTGATATGGAAGGAGAGGGAGAGGCTACTAAACTTCAAATTTTCATAAGGGGCTTATGCAATTATAGGATTGAAATCTCTTGGTTACGTACTCTCTACTGGGTTTAATTTGTTTCTGCATCCATGAAAGTCAATTCAGCAGGAAAAGAGCTTTCCCCCAATCCGTGGTGCTCAAGGAATCAGAGAATACGTCCTTGGAAGAGCAAAATGGCTGAAAACCAAATATATACCACACCTAAACCAACTACTGGAAATAATGCATAAATCTAAAACAGATAAACTCTAAGCACTCAAAATAAATCCATCAGAAATAAATTTTTTAAAGGCAAGGAAAAGAAATAATTAGGATATAAGCTTAAAGCAAAAACTAAATAAAACAAAAATTGTGAGCTGTGACTAGACCTTTACGTCTTAATTACCTCATTACTCTATGGTTACCCACTATCCTAAATTTAGGACTTCTTTTCTTGGCATGAACAGAAATGAGACACAAATGTTGAAAGGAAAAAGACAAAATTATTATTTGCAAATGATACAATTCTACTGTAGAAAAATAAATTCAAAGAAATCAAGGATATTATTTATAATACCCGAAATTTAGTGATGTGGCCAAACATATCAATATAATTCCTTTATAAGGCAAAAACTATCAGAATACTGGTGAAATTTACTAACAAGGGCACACAACACTTGGGGATAATATCAAGAACTGTGTATGAACTATTTGGGGAACAAAGAAATGAACTCTTATCAGAAGAAATAAAACTAAATGGAGAGAAATAATGCACTGCTAGATACAAAGATCCATTTTAAAGATGCCAATTCTTCTCAAATTACCAGATAGTCAGTCTTCTAGTAAATTTATATATATATAACATATATATATGTATATATGTGTGTGTGTGTGTATATATATATATAGTTTTCCAGTAAAATTTCCAACATACTTTAGGAAATAAATTAAACAAAGTGACTCTAAAGTTTATGTGGATTAAAAAAATGAAAATACCAATGAAAATTCTATGAGAGGAGTAATAATGGGTAAAATAACTGTACCAAGTTTTCTAAACATGTTAAAAATACTATAAACATACAGCTATCTCCCAAATTTATAACTCCAGGACAAATCTCTTTCCCCGTGAATTGCAGATTCCTACATCTAACTACTTACTGAACATCTCTGCCTGATTAATGTTTAATAAATATCTCCAACATAACATCCCAAAACTCAACTCCCAATTTCTCACCCAAACCTGCTCCTCCTGAATCCCTCCTTGTTTTTGGAAACAGCAACTCCAACATTCCAATCACTCGAGCTGAAAGCCTGAGAGCCCATCTTTGACTTCTCTCTTTCACTGACATCTTCACATACAACCTGACAGCTCATGACATGGGCTATTTCTTCCAATACAGCCACTTCTAATATGGCCCCTCCACCACTTCCACCTGGTCTAGGCCATACCACCTCTCACCTGGATTCCTTAATAATTTCCTAATTAAACTCTCTGCTTCCACTTTGCCCTGTACAGGCTATAAAACCTAAGCAGATAATGAGAATTCTCTTCTCAAAACTGACTTTCCCCTTGCACTGAGGATGAAAGTTCCATTCTGTATGAGGGCTTAAAAAGCCCTTAATAGGGCTTCCCTGGTGGCACAGTGGTTGAGAGTCCGCCTGCTGATGCAGGGGACACGGGTTCTTGCCCCAGTCCGGGAAGATCCCACATGCTGCGGAGCGGCTGGGCCCGTGAGCCATGGCCACTAAGCCTGCGCGTCCGGAGCCTGTGCTCCGCAACGGGAGAGGCCACAGCAGTGAGAGGCCTGTGTACCGCAAAAAAAAAAAAAAAAAGCCCTTAATAACCTGCACCTCACCCCCATTAACTCACTTGATTCGTCTCCCACAACCCTCTCCTCCCTTCTGTGAGCTCTCCAGGCAGAGTCTGACATTGTCTCTTCTCAGCACCTTTTCAGTAACTTGGACAGTGACAGTGTTTACTACAGGCCAGAGTTCTCTGCACACATCTCCATTTACAAACCGATAGCCCCTCAAAGCCAGGGACTGTGCCAATCTGATCTTTGTGCTCCTGGTGTCAAGCAAAGGTCCTTATACACAGTGAGTACTTACTGAATCTGCTGAATGAATAACAGCTTGCTGAAGAATTTTTTATTCTAGGGAAAATTTAGAGGCAACTTAAGAATCTAATAATAGATGAATGGTTATGCAAATAAGAATGTATTCAACTTGATAGAATATCATGCAGTTATTAAAAATACGGTCATGGACTTCCCCGGTGGTCCAGTGGTTAAGACTCTGCCTTCCAGTGCAGGGGGAGTGGGTTTGATCCCTGCTTGAGGAATTAAGGTCCTACCTGCTGCAGGGTGCAGCCAAAAATTTTTTTTAATAAAATTAAAATATGGTCACAAAGACTATATGGCATAAGGGAAATGTGAATGGTATAATATTAACAATGGGGACTTCCCTGGTGGTGCAGTGGTTAAGAATCCACCTGCCAGTGCAGGGGACATGGGTTCGAGCCCTGGTCGGGGAAGATCCCACATGCCGCGGAGCAACTAAGCCCGTGCGCCACAACTACTAAGCCTGTGCTCTAGAGCCCACGAGCCACAACTACTGAAGCCTGCGCGCCTAGAGCCTGTGCTCCGCAACAAGAGAAGCCACCCCAATGAAAAGTCTGCACACTGCAATGAAGAGTAGCCCCTGCTCACCGCAACTAGAGAAAGCCTGCATGCAGCCAACGAAGACCCAACGCAGCCAAAAATAAATAAATTTATAAAAAAAAAATAAATGTTCTATTTACTGAGTCCCTAGTATGTGCTAGGAACTATAATAAGCACTTTACAAATATTTTATTTAAACCTCACAGAGATTATAAAGTAGGTATTACTATCCTCATTTTTCAGTTATGGAAACAGACTCAGAAACTAAGTTCTTTGCCCTACATCTCACTGCTGAGACTAGAACCTCATGTAAGACCAAAGCTTGGGTCTGATCATTAAGCCACACTACCTCCTGGAAGTGTAGGGGAAAAAAATACATAACTGAGTACTAACTATGAACAACTACATAAAAAAGAAAAGATTCTTAGGAAGAAAAGTCTAAGCCTCTGTATCTCAAAATTATAAGAGCAGCTGTGAGGAAGAAGTATTGGTGATGTTTTCCTTTTTCTGTTTTCCAAAATTTTTAATGTCATAAATGATAATTTTCTAAAAATAATATTTATTCTTCCTACACATATTTGTCAATGTTCACCCCACTATGTTCTTGGGTGGATCTACTAACTATCAAGACAATAAAAAAAAAACTAAAAAGGGGCTTCCCTGGTGGCGCAGTGGTTGAGAGTCTGCCTGCCGATGCAGGGGATACAGGTTCGTGCCCCGGTCCGGGAAGATCACACATGCCGCGGAGCGGCTAGGCCCGTGAGCCATGGCCGCTGAGCCTGCGCTCCGCAACGGGAGAGGCCACAACAGTGAGAGGCCCGCATACCGCGAAAAAATTAAAAAAAAACTAAAAAGAATCTGGCTTATAGTTTCTAGGAAATTGATTCTGTCAGAATTACTCAGAAAGAAAAAAAAGGCAGATCTAAGAAAGGCAAATTAGTAGTGTCCTCTTTAGCTCCAGGTTCACCTCTGGCTGTTCTAACATTGTCTCCACAACAGCATCTCAAGCCACTCTGCTCAGAATCTAATAATAGGGTCCCCAAACTTAAGCTGTAGGGCACGTGTCAAATAGTCAATAATCCCCATAAAGGTTCTTGAGATAAAAAGGTGTTGGAAGCAGAGACGCCTGATAATTTATCTTCTTCAAATACTGGGTAGTCTGCAGTGTTGCCTAGAACTTGTTATAAGTAGCCACTGTGCCAGCTGAGCAGTGATCAAATAACCTTGGGAGTATTGTTCTATCTCCCTTCACTATTGAATCTATACCTAGGCACATATTTTTGGAATGTTTTTAAGCCCTTAGCTTTTACAAAGCTCAATAATAGAAAGACTCCCTAATTAGAAATTCAGAAACCTGGACTCTAGTCCCTGCTTAACCGCTGGTATGATATGGCAAGCCATTGCCCTCTCTGGTCCTGTGCACTGCAGTCACAGAATGAGAGCACTAGGTTAGATCATCTTCAAAGATCTCTTCTATTCTAAACTAATGAGAATGAATGTTGGAGGAAGGAGGATCCCTCCTCATTCTTACTGGTTTCAGCAGAAAAGGAGAAAGGGGCTAGAGCAACAAGGACAAGAATAAATATTTATTTGTTTTCCAAAATGAAATGGCATACTAAAAATTTCTGGGTACAACCCTTAGGTGTAGTATGACTGAAAGGTCTGAGCAGGAGGTATTACTGAAGTACCAGGTGAGATGGCAATTGTACCCACAACAAAGATGCCCTGTGCAGGTGCACTTCGAGTAACATTACCACCAGCTCAGTTCTCACCACATTCTCTTTTTCTTGCTGAAACTCCTTCTTGACAAATAGTTCATATTATGAAGTGACTGGATATTGTTAGGGTTTTGTCTGTGAATATGAAACAGACTCAAGTTACCTATCCTAATTGGAGATAAATTTATCATGTAAGCCTAAGAAGCACCAGGTTAAACAACAGAGTTAACCAGTCACAGACACTGAAACACAAAATGCAACGTCTGAAAAAGGTGACATTTTCTTAGATATTTTCAGTGTGTACCAAGAATTTTGTATTTTTGCTTAACATTCTATGTAAGAGTTTTTTTATTTGACTGTTTTGCAATTAGTTCTATGAAGATGATTTAGAGCAAAAATATATTTGCAAGGTACGAAGTACCTGACAAGCAAAAGAAAACATTGAAATAAATGGAACTTCTCTGCCCAGTTTGCAAAGTGTTAACAACGATGCAGTAACAAATTCCCTGGCGGTCCAGTGGTTAGGACTTGGCTCTTTCACTGCTGTGGCCTGGATTCAATCCCAGGTGGGGAACTAATATCCCTCAAGCCACATGGTGCGGCCAAAAACAAAAAACAAAACAAAAACAAAAAACAATGATGGAGTAAAAAGTCTACCCTGATTTGGTGGAAGCATTTTTTTTTAAAGGAAACAATGTAAATATTTTAATAAAAACAATCCCACAGCATTTATTGTCATCTGGTAACAACACAAAGGTGAGCAAAACAATATGAATAAATGCTTCAGAACTACACTTCTAACAAAGGACACCTAAAAAAACTGTATTGCCTTCTCAACAATTTCTCACTTCATTGATCATTTCTAGTTGGAGACACTCTGGAGCAGAGTAATGTAATCTCCTTTTAGCATGATCCGACCCAGTTGTTTTCTTGACTTTGTTTTAGAATGAATCTCTTCTGCATCATCTAATACGAGGTTCATATACTCATCAAAACCAATGATACAGCCCTCTATCCGCATATTCACTTGCTCATAAAGCCACACCTGAATCCGAGATTTTGCAAGAATCTGAAGATGAGATTGACTGGCTGCACCATCACCTTCTGCACCTTCTGGCCCTGGCCCCAGTATGCCATGGTGGAAGCTCACAAAGACCACACTATCCCGCACACTACCTCAAAAAGCAACTTCCGGAGTCAGAAGCATTTCTTTTTAATTGCCCATCATTCCTCTGATATGGTTAGCATATGAGAGAAGTACTTTCCTTTCCCAGCTACCACACTGCAAAGAAAACAAGTGTTGAAGATAAGTCTATGTCAGAGGGTCTCCAGCCCTTTTTCGTCAAAGTCCAACCACTGGGACTTGAACCAATGCCCCAGGGATATTTTTTTATTAAAATCAGAAGGATAATATATCTTAGTCAAATGAGAATAATGGGATCCAATTCTTCACATCATGAGATCATTGCTATCTTCATTAGGGTAATATTCCCTCTCTTTCCATGTATTTAACGTTGACTCTAGAACAGAGGCTGGAGGAAAGTATACAAATATCTGGGTCCTAGTCTGTTGCCTTCCCCATTCTTCATTCTTAATCCACATTCTTTTAAGAAGTGATGCATCTAAATCGGAATCTAGATGTTTTAATTCTTTTTTCTTTGTCTAAGAAACTTTCTGAAATATATGAAAGTGAAGACTCTCTTTGGGGAGTACATATATATAACATAATAAATATTTATGTTAATACATTAATTATATTAGTAACTATATTTTTACAAATATTTGTGACAAGTGGAAAAAGGATTAAGAACAAAGAATGTTCTATAAACAAGACTTATTGGGGATCTACAATTTGCAAAGTTCCAACCTAAACTTTACAGACAAAAAAAGGAGACACTGGTTCCTTTCTCTTGATGAGTTTTTAATATGTTCACACAACAAAGACTTTCATCTCTTTGAGAGGTGAGGGGTGGAAACGTGTTAACAACTGTTATAGATGTCTAGCACTAGGTAAGTGAAAAAGATATACCACACAAACATCACTCTGTAAAAATTATCAAAATATCAACATTATGAACCTTCTTTTTTATACTTTAGGTGCTGAGATCACGCCACAATGAAAATTATGTCAATCCCAGTTTTGTGCTCATAAAATCCAATGCTGAACAGTTAATCCCCACAACTCAAAAATTATCCTGAAGGACCAAAGCATAGAAACATCTATTGCTCTAGATCAAAGCTATGCAAAAACTGTTTAGCATAAGTTCTACAGGGTCCCCTTTGGGAACGAAAGCAAATTCAGCAAAAACTGAATGATTCAGCAAAAACTGAACTCTTACTGTTGAAACCTAAGGATTTATAGGCATGCCTCTGAGATAGTGCAGGTTTGGCTCCAGACCACCATAATAAAGCAAATATTGCAATAAAGCAAGTCACATGAATTTTTTGGTTTCCCAATGTATATAAAAGTTATGGTTACACTATAGTGTAGTCTGTTAAGTGTGCAATAGCATTATGTCTTAAAGAAACAATGTACATACCTTAATTAAGAAATACTTTATTGCTAAAAACTGTTAACCATCATCTGGCAACGCAGGGCTGCCACAAACGTTCAGTTTGTAAAAAATGCAATATCTGCAAAACTCAATAAAGTGAAGCACAAGGAAATAAGGTATGCCTATATTTATGGTCTCTCATCTGAGCTCATAAAATCAATTCTTTCTAACCTAACTTTACCTTTTTATCCCAAATCCAACCCCAGAAAGAGGAAAGTAGTCTAGTTTTGTGGGCAAGGGTCCTTTGAGACTAGGACTAAGGTGTATCCAACTGTGAACATTTGAGGCTGTGTGTGTGGCAGAGATATGTATGCAGGATGAGTGGTGTGTGTGTATATATGAGGGTGCACAGGTGGGTGAGAAGGGTGTGTGTGCAGGGGGATTTGGGAAAGCTTCTTAGTTTGCCTTATGAATTATATCTAAACACCCTGGATTTACTTTTGGGGTAACCAGAGGATAACCACTTGAATACGGGGCAAATCATGGTCAGTTAATGCTGCAAATACAGATTCCCAAACTCTGGGCAAGATAGGGTATACTTAAAAATTTCTTGCCCCACAACTTATCAGTGGGGAATGACTTCTCAGCTACAACTTCTGAGCTTTGAGGCTTTCATCTAAGAAACAAGTAGATTAATATTTGGTACCTCCCTCTCAAGAAGATCAGTTAGACCACATAGGTGAACCCCCTATGAATACCTAGAAAACTACATAGTTGTAAGAAGTTTTAAACATGTTTAAAGGGGCAGGGGGGAAGGGAGACACAACTGTCTACTCTGAGACAAGAAGAGCAAAGGATGACTTCCTGTTACAGGAAAAAAAAAACCTTAAGTCTCTTTCAAACCCCCCCTTCCCCCAAAACCCAAAATATCAATAAAACAAAAAAGTCCTTTCTTGGCTCCATTTATATTCTTGTCAAGCTATCTAATCGCATCGCTTTTCTTGTTGACAGTTCTCAAAAAGTGGGAACTCCAAGGTCACTGCCTCCACTTTCTCACCAGTTAGTTGCTCCTTAGCCTACCAGTCTAACATGCACCTGATCCTACTCCCACCAAGGCCAGTGGGACATTGCAATCAGCAAACCCACAGGTCACCATTCAGGTTTTCGTTTTTGTTTTTTTTTTAAATTTATGTATTTATTTTTGGCTGCGTTGGGTCTTTGTTGCTGCGCGTGGGCTTTCTCTAGTTGTGGCGAGCGGGGACTACTCTTCGTTGAGGTGCGCGGGCTTCTCACTGGTGGCTTCTTTTGTTGCAGAGCACGGGCTCTAGGCGCGTGGGCTTCAGTAGTTGTGGCACGTGGACTCTAGACCACAGGCTCAGTAGTTGTGCCGCACGGGCTTAGTTGCTTCGTGGCATGTGGGATCTTCCCGGACCAGGGCTTGAACCCGTGTACCCTGCATTGGCAGGCGGATTCTTAACCACTGTGCCACCAGGGAAGTCCCACCATTCAGTTCTTGAACCCCTACACTTCTCTGGGAGCACCTGACAGTGCTGACCTCGTTCTCCTTCTTGACATTCTTTCCTCCTGGGCCGCCTCACAACCAACTCTCCTGGTTCCCTAGGACTCTCTCCAGTAACTCCTTTCTTCTTTGCTTTAATCAGCAACTCTTTCTCCACCTTCTCCCTCCTCCATACATCCAATCAATCACGTCTGTCCAATAAATGTTCACTGAATAAACATTCATAAAACATCACCAGTAAATGTGTTTCGATATTATACAGCAATTAGTTGGCCAAATATGAAGTTATTAGTTCAAACATGGAACCCCACTGACGGAATAAAAGCCTTTCATCTTTATAAACAAGAAAAAAAGCCAAATAATATCTTACTGAGTGTATGGTTGGAGGTGGGTAAAAGTAAAGACCTTCCCTTCCCTCATAAACTGAACAGTTGTGTAGGAATTTAAATACTTACTTCCCTGCCAAGTTCTTACTGCCAAACCTCATTCCTGCCTCAAGTCCCTTGCACTTGCAGTTCCCTCTGCCTAGAACGTTTCATCTAGATTTTCCTCTTGCTTCTGTAACACAATTCATGCAAATCTGCACTTCGATGCCACTTTCTCAGGTAGGTCTTTCCTTCCTCACAACCCCATCTGTCCGTTTCTATCGATCCTAGTACCTTGTTCTTTGTTATTTAATAGCACTTATCACTGCTCAACTTTATATTAAATGTTTCTTTTTCACTCTTTTTACTTTCGGCTCCCACCCTATTTTTTAATGGACAAAAGCTTTGATTGGGAACCTCACAAAAGGTCTCCAATAAGCATATAAAAATCATTAATCAGAGATGTGCAAATTAAAATCACAAAATGATACCACTAGATACCTGCCACATGGCTAAAATTTTTTTAGACAAGCAAAGTATTGGCTAGGAAGGGGAACTAGAATATTCACACCTTAAAACCACTATGGAAAACCTTTAGGCAACGTCTCCTAAAGCTGAACATACGCATAACACAATAATTCCACTAAAAGATGTAATGTTCATAGAACCTTTCATTACATAATAATTGATGGTCATCAACAGCAAAATGGAAATAAAATACTATTCATACACACAAAAAATGGCTGTACAGTGTGTAATGGATAGGCTACAATCTTTGGGAACAGATGATCTTGGACTTGAATTCCAGTTCTGCTATTTACCATGTAATACTGAATATGTAGATATGGGTAAATAACCTCATTGAGTCTGCTTTCTCCACCTGAAAAATATGGTCATATCAGCTATCTTACAAGATTATTCTAAGGATTCGAAATAACGTGCATATAACACCAAGCACTGTGTCTAATAGGTACTCAGTAAACAATAAGACTAGGATTTAGGAGATATAACTTATATCACTCAGTATCAATTACCAATACTTTTTATACATAAACTTTCTTCCTGTAAAATAAAGATGATGTTTCACCTGACCTGCCAAACATATCTGCAGCATTTCTGAGTTACCAACACAGTCATCATTGAAACTATAGAAGAACCAGGTCATAGCATTTTATTATTCAGCTACTTTACGGACCCCATGTGCAACTGCAGCTGTTGGTCCTAATGCCAGAGGAGCAAATGAGTTGGAAAGATGAAAACAAATGTGCAGGAGAAATGCCAAGAAGTGTGTAAACGGTGGACAGGAGTCCAATTGGTTCAGTGACAAAGCTGATCCTGAGAACACTGTGTGCACCGTATGCACGCTCTGAAGAAGCATACACAGGTTGGCATGCCTAAAAAACAATGGGGGCCAAAAAAACCCCCCTTGAACTACTGTGGTTTTCAGCCTAATTCTGAGTCCCCTTTTGTCTTATAAATAACTCTATTTATACTTGTTATTAGAGAATAAAACCTACAGGTCCTATAATAAATCCTACTTTGACTTTTTTTTAAATATAAAATATATATGTATACATATAATCTGGTGTTTAATAGCAACCAGATCCTAAATTTTAAAGTTACAATAAAAATTAGGAGAAATGACTATTTCTAAGTATAATACATGTTCAATAAAATTTTACTCATCATAATAAAGAAAAGTCGGATAGTAACTTATATTACCATCTAAACTAGTGAGGAGGACGCAGAGCAGGGCAAAGAAAAAATAAATCCCCTAAAATCCTGAAATCAAATTTTCCAATCCAAAATAATTACTTGAAGAATAAGACTCCAAACTTCCATATTTTGATTGTATATTCACATTACTCTAGCTATTTGTATTCTATTAAAATTTATCATCATGCCTATAAAGTTTTAAATGCAAGACACATTTAAGAATTTATAAGTAACTCAAAGTACTCTAAACTCAGTTCCATTCATTCCACAAGGTAGGTCAGTACTCCACGTTGGTGCAAGTCTGTGACATAGGGGCCTCTATACAATGGGAACGAAGAACAACAAGCTTTTTCTTTCTTTTGTGGCTGAATTATTGGGAGAATCTCAGGCCATTTCTAACCTAGTGAAACAAAGAAAAACTAAAGGCTTTGGCTAAAGTCTTGTGAATCTGTGTTTTTCCCAGCACCAGTATTTTCATAGCCCATGCTTTTATGCATAGATCTAGTTTTCCATTCACATGAGGCTTGTGGCATAGAAGAACCTGCCTTAGTTAGGGAAGTTCTCTTTCAATGTTCTTCAGTGATCACCTATCTGCAAATATTCTATAGAAACCACTCCAGTTTTTCTCTATGAAGAAAGCAATGTCATCTACATTTGAAAAATAGCTAGCACATAGGCTCCCTGCCACACAGAAGTAAAAGTTTTTAAAATGTGTGATTCGTAAGTTTAAACCAACATGGAACCTAACACGTTCGTTTAAAATCCTAATTCAATGTCCTTAAAATTCTAAGGTATAGCTATTATTAATATCTTAAATCAAGAATACAAACACAATGGGATTTTTCCTCCCCAAGGCACCTTGCAAAGACAGTCTTCAAAAAATGGTGGTGTTCTCTCAGTTATTTATAATCCAAAAACTTGAAAGATGTTAAATATCTAACAATGGAGGATATATTAACTAAATTAAAGTACTACTTTTTAACAGAATATCATACAGCTATTGAATTTTTACTAAGAAGTTTTGTAATGTGAAACATCTAATGTTATGTGGGAAGGGGAAAGCATGATTTTAAAAATCCATGTAAATTACGACCTCAGCTTTGCCAAACAACAGATACAAAGAGGAAAAACACATCAAAATGTTATCAGTAGTTACACCTAAATGTTTATTTTCTTTCTCCTTACTACAAATCAAAAATCTGTTTAAAAATGTTTTTCTGAACAAAACATTCATCTAACGTTGTTTTTCAGTTAAATAGAAAAAGACCATGAGAACATTAAAGCTACAACGCTAGGAGGATCTAGGCAAGTCAACTGACTTCAGAGTCCAATAAATCATATGTAATTTCAAGAAATCCTTAACCTTGTGCGTTACCAATGTACCTTGCTGATGTTTTAGAAGTAGAGGGAATCTTTCCCCAAATAACTGATGAATGAGAGAATATTAAGTGCACAAATAAGTTCTAAGAAACTTGAAGTGTAGCTTTTACATATTAGAAACAGAAGGAAGGAGGAGAAATAGAAACAGAAGGAATGAGGTTATAATAAAAAGGCTCAGCTAAGAAAAGTCAACAGCGATTGCACTTAAAGCACAGTTCACTTTCACTGCTCTCAGGGAACACTGCTATGCTATGAATCCTCAGGAAGAAATGCCATTATCTCAAGTAATCGTACTTGGGCCATGAAAATAAGAAAAAGTGTACCTTTGTGCTAAAATCACAGTATGAAACCATTCTAGACAAGAGCCAGGATAATTTTTCAATAATGATACAAATTACTTATAATTTAGTAGTAAACAAAGAGACAAATACCAGTTACTTCATCTACTCATATACTTTGCATACTCAAAAATTTCAAATGTTTTTAACCTAAGATATTTCAAAAATGGAAACTGCAATAACAATACTCACAGCCCCCCATAAAGGATTCCTTTCAAACAACATCCAGCAGTGCCTTTTATTCTTCTGATTAATCATACTTATTTCCTGCTTGTGGAGGAATTCGTCGGATATACAACTTGTAGGTACAATCTATAGGCATTCTGTATTTAGACACCAAACACGCACACATCTTCTGTTCAACATGTTGAAGAACTAACTAAGGGGAAGTGCACAGCTATGTTTCATAACTCCTCTTCTAGCACTGATGCAGTCTCAAAGAACTACGCAAGTAATGAATTTCAAAATTCCACGAAGGTATTTCAAAATGTGGCGAGAGAACTCTAGAATACTGTGGTAAAATGGGAAGGATGGGGCCAACTACCTGTGATTTTATTGTAGTTAGAGTCTTTAAATTTATAACAAACTATCCTTTAAAACTAGGTCATAAAGAATCTTAGCATATTTTTTCATGGTCATAAGAAAGTCATAAGAAATGCTGAATAGCAAAACCAAGGTCCCCCCAAGCAAAGGGACCTTGTTTCCTTCCCAGGTTACTAGCAATCCCAAATGACTTCTTCATTTAAAAAAAAAAAAAAATCAGGATTTTAAAGGAGAGGCACCAATGAGCAAACTTTCCATCCCTGCCATGCTTGTAAGAGAAAATTACTAATTAAAGTCAATGTTTTAGATAATGTATCACATAACATAGACGTCTCAAAACATGTAAGGTTTATCACCACATGGATTTAACATTTACATAATAACCCAAATTCTAATTTCCCTTTCATGTGATATTTAGATGGTGTAGTCAGAATCAAACTATAATATCTAGACTCAGTACAACTTTGCAACAGCACTTCTTCAAATTATTCTGTTTCTGAAAGAATAACAAACTGAAAATAGTGTATTACCTTAAAGTACTTGAGGAAATTTTGACAGGTAGAATAAAATAAACATTAATGTAGCTTATGAACCAAGAAGTGGAAACATGGAGAAAACTACTTGGAGAAACACATGCTAAAATCACAAAGCCTTAGAAATTTAGAAATCCTCCCTTTGTATGGATAAGAAAACTGAGGCCAGGAGTGTTAAGGTAGGATAGATATAGACATACTGATATTAGAGAGACAAGATATATACATTTCAGATATTCTCATAGATTTTTTTCAGTTCAATTTCCATAGCATTATATTTCTAAATTAGCTCTTTCTTAAACGTGCTGTCATCCAGTATACTACTTTCACAGGGTGGAGGTCTTGAGAGCTACTAACTGGCCTGTAACAATCACTTACTATCAATGAATATTGTTATTATAAGCTTTGAAAGCTTATCTCTATGAAATGAAAGGCATAGTAATGAGACATGGCATGTTCATACAGTGTGAGGTATCCAACCGAGGGCTAATGCTTTCCAAACTTCACCAACCCAAGCCAGCATCCCTACCCAGATCAGCTGAGGGCTGAGAGTGTCCTCTGCAGAGTCAGGGTAGGTTTTGCACAGGAAGTGTTGGTGTATGTGCTCAGGCATGAGTGATGAAGTCAAATGAGGACGTCAGCATTTTTGGTTCCTTCTCTTTAGTTTAGAGGAATACAGCAGGAAACTTCAAACTGACCACATGCCAGTGAACAACTGGCTGAAACTGGAACTGTTCTGCTCTACTACAGTGCACCAGGGCTGGAAGGATCCAAATAAGTATGTTGGCTCTGGTTCTTGACCTCTTTTTCAATGGTTTAGCAGTTTAGCAGGCAAAGAAAAAGAAAATTCATATGGAACATTTTCTGATAATTTGACATTGTACATTGTAGATTTTTAATATATCTTTATAATTAAGTAAACCCTTTCTTTTTTTTCTTTTTTTTTTTTTTTGCAGTACGCGGGCCTCTCCCTGTTGTGGCCTCTCCCGTTGCAGAGCGCAGGCTCAGCGGCCATGGCTCATGGGCCCAGCCGCTCTGCGGCATGTGGGATCTTCCCAGACCGGGGCACGAACCCATGTCCCCTGCAACAGCAGGCGGACTCTCAACCACTGCGCCACTAGGGAAGCCCCTAAGTAAACCCTTTCACTGTTCATTCAGATATTATGTGAATATAGCTGTAGAAACATGTTACAGGTATTGCACTGAAATAAAATTTCATAAATGTGTGCTTTTATTTGTCTTAGTTTTCTGCTTATACTTTGGTCTGCTAGATTTTACAAAAACAGATGTATCCCTCTTGGCTTTAAATCAAGTGATTTTGATCAATTTAGCCACACATTAAGAACAGCTTTAGGAACCACAATATCAACCAATTTGTTATAAAGCCAAAATTAGTACTCCCCCAAGAAAACCATTATTATGTGGCTAAAAATAAATCTTCATAAAAGAGTAAACAAAGCTATTTGTTTGCTCCTAACACCACCGTCATTCCATTCCATGTCTTGATAAAATTAATATTATGATCAGTAATTACAGCTCTGTATTATTATATACCCTTCTCATAACAACCCTAACAAAAAGGCATTAATTAGCCCCATTGTATAGATGGTAAAACTGAGAACTAAAGTTAAATAACTTAGACAGTAACTGGCAGAGCTGCAATTCAAACCCTGGACTTTTTAACTTCAAAACGTGATATCTAAAATGCAAACTGCCTGCCATTCTCCCAAAGTTTTCCCAAAATTACTAACCTGTGAAAGGATAAGAAAAACTTGTACCCTATGTCTGAGTTTTCTTGACTTTAACCCCCAAACTCAAATACTAAAACTGTTCATGCCTGCTAAAACAAACTTCCTCTTTCTACTTCATGTGACTCTTGCCATAAGTAAGTTCCTCAAAACTCTGTATTTAATCTACTTGTAAGTGAAGAGTTTTATACATAGCCTAAAACATTAGAATAATTTTAGAATAACATCCTATAGTCCACCAGAGCAATAGTCAGTTTTATCTTAATTTGCTTATTAGTTATGAGAATGAGAAGAGTCACTTCCCTCAAGGTCACTTTGAACCAGAAATAGAATTCTGGTTTAAGGTCTGGTCGCTAAACCATGCTTCCTCTGCAATAGTAAGCTACCATTGGTAAACTGGTCACTAAGAAACAGAAAATAACAAAAAATATGGGATGTTTAAAGTATTTTTCCTGCTGATACCTCTTTCCCCTACCTGTCCACCCCTTCTATTTTGCCCATTGCCTATATATTCTATATTGTGATTATGGAAAGAAAGTGCAACTGCCTTGGCAGATAAGGAAAAAAACCTATTCCTATTTCAAACATGAAGCAAATGTTTCATTCCCTTTTCTTATTAAAATATGGGGTATAGCCTCAAAAATCATGGTAGCTTTTAAAAGCATCACATTAAATCCATTTTTTTTCTATTTAAATTTTGCTGGTACATACTAATGTCTTTTGATTTATAAATTTAAGATAGTTCACTAAGAAATGTGTAAGTGCCCACATGTATGGCAAATGGCATTATTGATTTGTCTAAAGCAGTTGTGCCAATTGAACTTTCTGTGTTGATGGAAATGTTCTATATTTGTGCTATAGTATAAGGTAGCCATATGAGCATTTGAAACATGACTTGTGTGATCAAGGAACTAAAATTTTATTTTAGTTAATTTTAATTTTAAAAGCAACTTGGCGCTAGTGGACCACACATGTCTAAGTCTGGGTATGCGTATATATATTTTGAATAAAATATATAAAGTACATAAGTGTATTTTGAAATAATTATTGACTCATAGGAAGTTGCAAAAATACTACAGAGAGGCCCAGTTTCCCCTAATCATTATGTCATATTATATAACCATAAATACAATACCAAAACCAAGAAACTGACATTTGTACAATGTGTATGTTTAGTTCTATGCCATTTTATCACTTGAACAGACTTGTGTAACCTCCGCCACAATCAAGATACTGAACAATTCCATCATCATGAAGAGCTCCCTCATGCCACCCCTTTCTAGTCATACCCAACACCCTTCTCCTCACCGTCCCTAACCCCTGGCAGCCACTAATCTGTTCTCCATATCATGCTGTCATTTACAGAATGCTTTGTAAGTGGAATCCTACAGTATGTGACTTTTTGAGATTGGCTTTTTTCACTCAACCTAATGCCCTTGAGATCCATTCAAGTTCTTGTATGCATCAATAGTGTGTTCCTTTTTATTGGTGTGTTGAATTCCATAATGTGGATGTTCCACAGTTTAGCCATTCATGTTAATGAACATGAGTTTGTTCACAACTTCGGGCTATTACAAATAAAACTGCCATGAACATTTTGCACAGGTTTTAGTGTGGATCTAAGTTTTCATTTCCCTGGGATAAATGCTCCAAAGTGCAAATGCTAGATTATATGATGAGTGTCCACATGTGCTTATTTTCATTTGTCATCTGTATATCTTTTCTTGGTGAAATGTGTCTTCATGTTGTTTGCCCATTTTCTAATCAGACTGTTTGAGTTGTTTCTGTTGAGTTTTGTTTGTTTGTTTGTTTTGTTTTGTTTTTGCGGTATGCCGGCCTCTCACTGTTGTGGCCTCTCCCATTGCGGAGCACAGGCTCCGGATGCACAGGCTCAGTGGCCATGGCTCACGGGCCCAGCCACTCCGCAGCATATGGGACCTTCCCGGACCGGGGCACGAACCCGTGTCCCCTGCATCGGCAGGCGGAGTCTCAACCACTGCACCACCAGGGAAGCCCTCTGTTGAGTTTTGACAGTTCTTTATATATTTTAGATAGGAGTCCTTTGTCAAATATAGGGTTTCCAAATATTTTTCTAGTCTATAGCTTTTCTTTTCATCCTTTTAACAGGCAAAAGTTTTAAATTTTGATGAATTTTTTCTTTGGCTGCATTGGGTCTTCGTTGCTGCACGCAGGCTTTCTCTAGTTGTGGCAAGCGGGGACTACATTTCGTTGCAGCACACGGACTTCTCACTGTGGTGGCTTCTTCTCTTGTTGTGGAGCGCAGGCTTCAGTAGTCGTGGCATGCGGGCCCTAGAGCGCACGAGCTTCAGTAGTTGAGGCACGCAAGCTCTAGGGCACGTGGGCTTCAGTATTTGCACTGCATGGGCTCAGTAGCTGTGGCGCGTGGGCTAAGCAGTTGTGGCTCGAGGGCTCTAGAGTGCAGGCTCACTAGTTGCACATGGGCTCAGCTGCTCCGCAGCATGTGCAATCTTCCCAGACCAGGGTTTGAACCCGAGTCCCCTGTGTTGGCAGGCAGATTCTTAACCACTGTGCCACCAGAGAAGTCCCTTGATGAAATTTTATTTATCAGTCTTTTCTTTTATATTCATGCTTTTGGTCACATGGCTAATAACTTTTTTTAAAATTTTTTACTGGAGTATAGTTGATTTACAATGTTGTTAGTTTCAGGTGTACAGCAAAGTGAATCAGTTATACATATACATATGTCCACTTTTTAAATTTTTAAAAATTTTTTTTTACTTTTATTTTTTGCGGTACGCGGGACTCTCACGGTTGTGGCCTCTCCCTTTGCGGGGCACAGGCTCCGGACACACAGGCTCAGAGGCCATGGCTCACAGGCCCAGCCGCTCTGCGGCATGTGGGATCTTCCTGGGCCGGGGCACGAACCCGTGTCCCCTGCATTGGCAGGCGGACTCTCAACCACTGCGCCACCAGGGAAGCCCTCCACTCTTTTTTTAGATTCTTTTCCCATATAGGCCATTACTGAGTATTGAGTAGAGTTCCCTGTGCTATACAGTAGGTTCTTATTAGTTATCTATTTTATATGTAATAGTGTGTATACGTCAATCCCAATCTCCCAGTTTATCCCTCCCGCCTTATTCCCCAGTAACCATAAGTTTGTTTTCTACATCTGTGACTCTACTTCTGTTTTTTTTTAACTTTTTATTTTATATTGGAGTATAGTTGATTAAAAATGTTGTGATAGTTTGAGGTGTACAGCAAAGTGATTCGGTTATACATATACATGTATCCTTTTTCAAATTATTTTCCCATTTAGGTTGTTCATAGTTCCTGTACTATACAGTAGGTCCTTGTTCGTTATCCATTTTTATTTTCCTTTAATTTTATTTAATTTTGGTCATGCCACACGGCATGTGGTATCTTAGTTCCCTGACCAGGTATCGAACCTATGCCCCCTGCTATGGAAGCGTGGAGTCTTAACCACTGGACCACCAGGGAAGTCCCGGTTATCCATTTTAAATATAGCACTGTGTACATGTCAGTCCCAAACTCCCTATCAATCCCTTCCCCCCTGGTAACCATAAGTTCATTCATGAGTCTGTTTCTGTTCTGTAAATAAGTTCATTTGTACCCTTTTTAAAAATTCCACATATAAGTGAGATCATATGATATTTGTCTTTCTGTGTCTGACTTACTTCCCTCAGTATGGCAATCTCTAGGTCCATCCATGTTGCTGCAAACGGCATTATTTTGTTCTTTTTTATGGCTGAGTAATATTCCATTGTATATATGTACCATACTTTCTTTATCCATTCCTCTGTTGATGGACATTTAGGTTGCTTCCATGTCCTGGCTATTGTAAATAGTGCTGCAATGAACATTGGGGTGCACGTATCTTTTCAAATTATGTTTTTTTCTGGGTATATATGGCTAATAACTTTTTGCCAAGCCCTAAAGATTTTCTCCTATGCTGTCTTTTAAAAGTTTTGCAGTTTTATGTTTTACTTTTTTTTTTTTTAAGATTTAACTTTTTTTTTCTTTTTTTTGCGGTACGCGGGTCTCTCACTGTTGTGGCCTCTCCCGTTGCGGAGCACAGGCTCCGGACGCGCAAGCTCAGCGGCCATGGCTCACGGGCCCGGCCACTCCACGGCATGTGGGATCTTCCCAGACCGGGGCATGAACCCGTGTCCCCAGCATCGGCAGGCGGACTCTCAACTACTGCGCCACCAGGGAAGCCCTATGTTTTACATTTAAATTGATAACCTATTTTGAGTTAATTTATGGATATATTCTAAGGTTTAGGGTTTGGGGGTTTTCTTTTTTTTTTTTTGGTCTATAGATATCCAATTGCTCTAGCACCATTTGTTGAAGAGACAAACTGTATTACTCTTGCAGCTTTGTCAAAAATCAGCTGGCTCTACCTGTGTGAGGCTACTTCTAAGTTCTCTATTCTGTTGCATTTATCTATTTGTCTATCCCTCTGGCAATACCATAGTCTTGATTGCTGTAGCCACATGTCTTAAAACTGGATAGAGTGATTCTCCCAACATTGTTCTTCTTTCTCAAAACACTTTTAGCTATTCTAGTTACTCTGTCTTTCTATGTAAATTTTAGAATAATCTTATCCACACCTATAAAAATTTTCCTAGAATTTTGATAAGAGTTGTGTTAAACCTTTATATTAATTGGGGAGATCATCTTTACTATATTGAGAGTTTTCCAATCCAGGAACACAGTATGTCTCTCCATTTATTTAGATCTTTGATTTCATTCATCAGCACTTTATAGATTTCATGGGTATATTTTTTAAAAGCAACCCAAATGAAGAACTAGAAATAGCTTGTAAATGCTACCAAAATAAAAAGTGGTAGTTCAAACAAGTTCTGGGAGTCAAAATGATCTTGGTTAACTAGAGTTAAAAATCAACAATACCACAAGCACAACAAATATACCCATTGGGGCAAATAAGCAGATTTTGTTGAAAGACTGGCTTTATATAATTTACAAAGAAATGAAAGGGCACCACAGGGCGTTTTGCAATTAAAACAATAAACAAGGCAGATTAAAGGTATAAAACAGATAAAGTATCCTCCAATTACATGGAGCACTGTCTTCCTCCCTTTTTTGATTATATTAATTCTATGTATCAAACCTGTGCATTACTTATGCAACAACAGAAGAGAAGGGCTCTAAATCACATAATTTCAAAGGTCCCTTCCAAGTTCTACATTAAATTATTTTACGAATTATATTTTTAAAGAGTTCATGGTTAAAAAGGTTTTATGAATTTTGCTGCTTAGGTATCTACGGAGGGCAGGTCAAGTGGAAAAATAATTCTGTTGAATGTAAATATATGTAACTATTTGGACAATTTACTAAAGCTATGGGGAAAAGCGGGATATGAGAAAATCTGAAGGGGATTAAAATTAGTTAGTCCAGAAATGAGTATTCTATGAAAATACCTGGAAGGTAATCAGGAACTACCCAAGGGAAATAAAGGACAATTTTTAAATACATACAAAAATACATTCTTAACAACTGGAGTTCAAAATAGTGAGACTACAGTAGGCTGTATAAACCCTGAAATAAGTTAAGATCCTATTTAATGACTAGTGAAGTACAGTTGTGAAGACAGGAGAGTACCAAAATAACTCAGCAACCTCACCCCCACCCCCCCACCAACATTCTACAGGTGTCTAATCCAAGCCTTCAGAAAACCATGCCAAGCTTTCAAATCTGACTGGGAAGGAAGAATTTGAAGACTGGAGAGTAAGAAGCAAATAACAGTGACCATTTCCTATTCACCTAAGTGTCCCCAGAATGCTTTACTAGTTCTCACACTCACACTAATTGCTTGATGGATTGATGAGTACCTAAGACACCCCAAAACAAGTGGAACTTTAATTTGTAAAGAAACAGAAGATGATATTTTCTGACAACGAAGAGCATAGGCATCATTTTCCAAACTGTTGGTAAATGATATCATGCCAGGGAAGTTTGACGCTGAAGAGTATCAAGAAGAAGCTAGGGGCTTCCCTGATGGCCCAGTGGTTAAGAATCCACCTGCCAATGCAGGGGACACGGGTTCGAGCCCTGGCCTGGGAAGATCCCACGTGCCGCAGAGCAACTGAGCCCGTGTGCCACAACTACTGAGCCTGCACACTAGAGCCCGCGAGCCACAACTACTAAGCCCACGTGCTGCAACTACTGAAGCCCGCGCACCTAGAGCCCATGCTCCACAAGAGAAGCCACAGCAATAAGAAGCCTGTGCACCGCAATGAAGAGTAGCGCCCGCTTGCCACAACTAGAGAAAACCTGCACGCAGCAAAGAAGACCCAATGCAGCCAAAAATAAATAAATTAAAATAAATAAATTTTAAAAAGAAAAAATGAATGGTGGACCTTCTGGGCTGGAAAAAAAATTAAAAAAAAGAAGAAGAAGCTAGAAGGATCCCTCATACAGAATCATAAATACATGTATAATAATCATCTCATCCACACCACCCATTATCTCATTCCTGAATATATCATTGCACCAGACTTCATAGGGTAGTAGGAGAATAAAGAAGAAAAACATAAAAAGAAGAACGAAGGAGAGACAGAAAGAGGAAGCAAATTATTAGTCACACTTGACAACTACTGTGGAAGAGTAAAACTAAAAGCAAGTGAGGGAAACCAATGTTGCCCCAAACATTTTTATAAACAATCAAATTAAAGAAAACATGCTCAAATTATTTCAATATTTAACAACTTATCAGTGCTATCAAGATAACGTATAACGAAACCCCAAAGCATGAAATCAAAGCTAAAAAAGGAACTAAAGTTAAAGGTCAAAGATTTAATACCAGTCAGATTATATGAATTTTAAAGCTACAAGATGTATTTAAACTCTTTTGAATCACTATTGTAATAGAGCATTAATTTGATTTTAAGAGCTTCAAATTGGATAGCAAAAAATTTACTAATGTAAGTGCTTAACAAATTCAGGAAGTCATTTACTAGCCTGTATGACCTTACCTAATAGATGATTTGGGTGAATAAGCAAAAGCTTGGGCAACCATCGTCTGTTTTGTCCTCTCTTGCCAATCTGGAAAGAGCTGCACACAAAAGTTCCAAATGATAGAAAACCTTGGGATCCTTTCATCCCATTATTCACCCTCTGCTTTACCACAATCACTTCAACAAAGCATCCAGAGTCCCCCTTTCATTGCACACAACTCTTAAACAGCATTTTGTCCCTATTTCAAGAAGGGGAATCTTTGGAAGGGGACTATTTCTCTACATGTGGTGACACAGAAGGCAACCTTTACTAAAAATAAACAGGTCAGTGTTAAGACCAAATAAGATACATAAGTGCATTCAGACATCCCTGTCGCATACAAATCTTGATACCAGAGGTGCTTAAGAGTAAATAAATAAATAAATATTGGCTACCCAATGCTTAGTGCAGTGCCTGGCACAGAGTTCATAATTAATAAACATTTGTTAAATGAAAAAAAAAGTATTATTCTGATGAGAAGGAATTTTTTTTTAAACATCATTATTGGAGCATAATTGCTTTACAATGGTGTGTTAGTTTCTGCTGTATAACAAAGTGAAAAAGCTATATGTATACATATATCCCCATATCCCCTCCCTCTTGCATCTCCCTCCCACCCTCCCTATCTCACCCCTCTAGGTGATCACAAAGCACCAAGCTGATCTCCCTGTGGATGAGAAGGAATTTAAAAATTAATTCTACCCCCCAAAAATGACTTTTGTCCACCAGTAAAATATACCATTTAAACTTTTCACAGATATTGAAATGCTCTTTATATATAAAAGTTTTCTTTTAACCTTCCAGAGCTCACGACTTTACTTCAAATAATAAACAATTACTTTTCACCATCTCGTAACTTGAGCCAAGAGTGCCTTTTCAATACTGTCAAAAAAAAAAAAACCCCTAACAGAGTAGAGTGGACTCATGACAGCCACATACTCTCTGTCACTACTCCCACCAAGAGGTGGGGTCTATTTTGCCACCTCCTTGATTCTGGATTGGGCCTATGACTGTCCAAAGGAAAAAGGGCAGAAATGACATTGTGCCAATCCTGGGCTAAATCTTTAAGAGGCCTGGCAACTTCTGCCTCCTTCTTTTTGGAGTCCAACTGCCATGCTGTGAGCAGGTCCAAACAGCCACATGAAATGAGAAAAGCCCACATGGAAAAGAAGAAATACCCAGCTGACAGCACCTACTTTGCCAGGCATGAAAATGAGCTATCTTGAAAATAAATCCTACAGCCCTAATCAAGTTGTCTCAGCTGACAGCACACAGACTGTGAGATACGGTGAGCTGCCCTTATCAAACCCTACCAAATCCCAAAATCGTGAGCAAAAACACCATTGTTGTTTTAAGCAACTAAATTTGGAGGTGATTTGTTATGCAGCAATAGATAACTGAAACAGAATTTGGTACCAAAAGTGGGGTTCTGCTGCAACAAAAACCTAAAATATGTACTGGCTTTGGATCCACGTGGTGGGTGGAAGCTGGAAGAGTTTTGAGGAGATTGCTAATAAAGATTTGAAAAAGGTGAAGAAGTGTATCAGTGCCTGAAGAAAAGGGACCCAAGTTATGTACTATGAGAACAATTAGCAAAACATTGCATGCAGTGATGTGGAAGGTGGAAATGGTACCTAATGAACTCAATGATCTGACTAAGGAAAATTCAAGGAAGAAAGTTGAAAGTATCAACTGATTCATTTTAACTGCCTATATAGTGAGATGAACTAAAAAAGGCACTGTTTGGTTCCTTTTCAAACAGAATTTAGAGGAAATATAAAGGGGTCAGATTTGACCGGTTCAAAAATAAAACCATTGCTCATTTCAGCATCTTAGCAAAAAATAAGCTCAAAGTAAGAAATGGCTCCAGGTAGCTCTTTCCCTGCTGTGGCAGAGTCCCGCAGAGGTGGAGGCTCGGGTGCATTCAAGATTCAGCTCCACCCGTAAGCCGCTGCCATAGCCACCACCATAGCCGAAAAAAGCACTGCTGCCAGAGGTATAATGGATGTTAATACTGCTCTGCAAGAGGTGCTTAAGACCGCCCTCATCCACGATGGCCTAGCATGTGGAATTCGTGAAGCTGCCAAAGCCTTAGACAAGCTCCAAGCCCATCTTTGTGTGTTTGAATCCAACCGTGATGAGCCTATGTAAGTCAAGTTGGTGGAGGCCCTTTGCGCTGAGCACCAAATCAACCTGATTAAGGTTGATGACAACAAGAAACTAGGGGAATGAGTAGGTCTCTGTAAAATTGACAGGGAAAACCCTGTAAAGTGGTTGGTTGTGTGGTGGTTAGGGACTATGGCAAACAGTCTCAGGCCAAGGATGTCATCGAGGAGTACTTCATATGCAAGAAATGATCAAATAAAAAAAGCGGGCTCTTGGGACTTTCCTGGTGGTCCAGTGGTAAAGGATCTGCCTTACAATGCAGGGCACATGGGTTCGATCCCTGGTCACGGAACTAAGATCCCACATGCCGCGGGGCAACTGAGCCAGCGCACCACAACTACTGAGCTCGCAAGGCTCAACTATAGAACCCGTGTACCGCAACAAAAGATCCCGTATGCCTCAACGAAGATCCCGTGTTCCACAACACCAATGCAGCCAAAAAGACCCGATTCAGCCAAAAATATAAAAATAAAATAAATAAATAAATAATCTTAAAAAAAACACAACTGGGGTCTTGTGGAAGGGAGGGAGGGAGGGAGGGAGGGAGGAATGGCTCAGGGCAAAGATCAAATCCTGCATTGCCAGTAAAATGTGGCCTTGAGGATGTGGCTGTACAACCCTTTGTTGACCCCTCATAAAGATTTTAGGTTCCTCATAGACTTTTTCCTTTAGACCAGTGGTTCTAAAATTTTGTGTACACACTTCTAGGTACTCATGTCCTTGTAGAGTCCCTTCCTACATTGACTCTGGGCTGAGCCTATTACTGCTTAGACGATTAGAATAGGACAGAAATGATGCAGTACCAATTCTGGGCCCAGACCTTATTTGGTTGGGCAGCATCTATTTTTTCTATTTTGGAACCCAGACACCTCAGGTGACCTAAGCAGCCACTGGGTCCTAGCTGAGCTCCTATCCAAACCTCAGAGGATCACAGCCTTTCTAGCAACCAGCTGACAGGACATGAAAACAGAACTGCCTGGTCAACCCACTGAACCACAAAATAACAAACTGCTGCTTTAAGCTACTAACAAGTTTTGGAGTGGTTTATTACACTACAATAAATAACCGAAACACAGGTCCCTTTTAGTGGTATTTTAAACTTCACTTCTCTCTAGTCATGATAGACTAGATAATTATGAAGAAATGTAATGGAAACTTTTTGTTCTAAAAATTTAATGTCCAGCATGGATAGATCTAGAGATTATCATACTAAGTGAAATAAGCCAGACAAAGACAAATATCATATGGTATCATTTATATGAAGAATTTAAAAAAAAAAAAAGAAAAAGATACAAGTGAACTTATATACAAAACAGAAATAGACCCACAGACATAGAAAACAAACTTATGGTTACCAAAGGAGAAAGGGGGGAGATGATAAATTAGGAGTTTGGGATTAACATATGCACACTAATATATATAAAATAGATAACCAACAAGGACTCACTATATGGCACAGGGAACTATACTCAATATTTTGTAATAACCTATAAGGGAAATGAATCTGAAAAAGAACATATATATATATATCTGTGTATATATATATATATATGTATAACT
This sequence comes from Stenella coeruleoalba, assembly GCF_951394435.1. NCBI lineage: Eukaryota > Metazoa > Chordata > Mammalia > Artiodactyla > Delphinidae > Stenella > Stenella coeruleoalba. The sequence continues at coordinate 75,486,405 of NC_137157.1, forward strand.
GAATCACTTCGCTGTACACCTTAAAATAACACATTGTAAATCAACTATATTTCAATTTAAAAAATATATATATTATACCTAAGATCAATTTAACCATCATTTAAGCAAATGAAACATACCTTCTAAGTCTCAGGAAACTTTTTTTAGAGGCTATCTTACAGACAGATATTAGAGTCTAAGCCACTAATAATAACAAAAACTTAACAGCTTCCATTTTCAGTAGAAAACAATAAGCACCTACACAGGCCATCAGGGAGGACTGACCAGGGAAGGAGATCTTAGCAAGGCATACCAGGGGTACAGACAAAACTGAGGAAGACCCTGTGTATCAGATAAATTCACAATAGGAATTTGGAAGTCAGCAGGGGATACACAGACACCAAACAATCTGTGGTAACAGCCAGGGAATCCTCAAGGCACAGTCACAAGAGTGAAGATGGCAGGTCTTCCAAAGCCTGTTGTTATGGCAACCAGCAAAGATTTTTAACATCCGAAACTCCAATAAGAATTTGTAAGCTCTGCTTTCTCTTGTGTTGATGCAGTTGCTACCCATCTGCTTAGCTCCTTTGGATTTAAAGAGCCCTAAATGTCTGAGCCATCACCCCTCTTTCAGTCCATCCTATGGATGACCATGATGGCATATAGGGAGCCTGGAGGCTTTCTGCATCTTGAGAATAGGGACAATAATAGTAAATCCCTCATAAGATGGTAGCATTATTCTTCTAATTTTCACAGAACAGCGCTTAGAAGAGTTCTAGGCACATAGTAAACTCTCAATATGTTACACTATCAACAAATTACATTTGGTAAATTTGTTCAATTACAAGTGCATCTGCCCTAAAAACAATAACTTTCAAAGAAAAAAAATTAAAAGAATATCAACTCATAAGCCTATTAATAGGGAACTGGTTTAAACAAATTGTAGTACAGCTATAAAGTGAAACACTATGCTGCCTTAAAAGAGATAATAAATAAAATAAAGGAAGAGGATTTTAAAAGATTCGATGTGGGATATTTCTAATATAAGTGAAAAACCAAGTTGAAAAAAACATATAATTCCACTTTCAAAGTAAGGATATACTGTTGTATATGCATAGAAAAGAATCTGTTAGAAGCCACCAGGCTAAACAGACACCACAATCTGGGTGGGAATTCCACTTTCTACATAATATACCACTATAACATTTGTTGCTGTTGCTGTCTTTTAACAGTAAGAACAAATGACTCTTATAATCAGAAAAACATTAATGTGAAGGCACACAGATCCTTCTTAAAACAAAGCATGCTTTTACCTGAGTTTGTTCACAAGTTTTCAGTGCTCATTCTTATTCAGCACACAAGCAGCTCAGGTCCGTTTTTAGAACAGTGTCAGAAGCTGCTATATGAGCTGTTTCCTGTACTGGGCAGCTATTTTTAATTAATGAACATTTTGTTGTTAAGAGTTCACTGGAAAAATAGAAACACCACCATTGCTGCAAGTTAAACTAAAGAAAGGCTTATTCTCTAAAATAAAATGAAAGGTTTAAGTTATAAAAAAAGTATTCCACTTTAAAAAGTATTAAGGTATATAGTATTTAGTATTAAATATTTCCACTATGATATTGAGATAAATTAGTTTCATTTAAAATTCCTGAAGGAGATCTAATTCTATTTACTTAGTTTCTCCTAAAAAATAATACAGCATTCTTTATATAGTGGGGACTCAAATGTGAGCTGTGGAAAAATCAGAGGTAAGAGAAAAGAGGATGAATACAGAAATAGAATAAGATTTCTTTCAAACAAAATATTTATTAAGCAACAATGTGCAAAATGCTGCCCTATACTGACTAGAGAAAGTAAAATTGTGGTTACTCTGTCGGTATGAACAGCAACAAAATCACCCTGTCCATTTTATTATTTTCTCCCAAGGTTTATATGAGATAATATGGCTCAAAAGATAGCTGCTATGTAAACAAATAATATTTTTCATCAATTCAGTTGTTCAACCCATGGGTCACATAGCACCACAAGGAGTCCTCTGGAGAACCAGCAGCAGTGAGAGTTGGTGAGAATTCAACAGCTGGGTAGCAGAACAAGAATTCCCAGGTCCCACCCAAGCCATCCTCCCATAGAATGAAGATGGGATTTTCCTGTAAACCTAAGAGAAGGTTCTAAGAAGGCCTCACTGCACTGGGTATGATTATGTGCAGTCCAGTCACAAAAAGAAAGGTTTATTGTTCTCTTGCCAACCTATAATCCTCACGACAGGTGGCAATCCACCCAATTATGCTAAACTCTACCCACACCCTCTTCACTCACCACATCCCTAAATTCCGTGCATTTGTAAACTGCTTCACAATTTTTTTAAGTGCTTTCTTATCCATTAATTTGATTCAGAAAGGTTATAAGATTTCTTCCTAGTGTGTTTAGTTAAAATTGTTTGCATTTGAGAGAAGTTTTGAGAATGGGATAGGATGAACATCTGGCTCCCAAGGGGTGGTGAGGGCTCCCAATATCCTCTAAGGAGGCCTTGCTTTAGCATGTCCCATGGCGGGGTGTGAGGGGGAGGTATTAACACTATGCCTCAACTTGGAGGGTGTTCTGGACAACATAAACATTTAAACCAGTGAACTGTGAGTAAGCAGACTGACTTCCATAATGTGGGTGGGCCTCATCCAATCAGCTGACAGCCCGAATAGAACAAAAAGACTGGCCTCCCTGAGCAAAAGAGAATTCTTCAGCAGACTGCCTATGGACTCCATCTGCACCACTGGCTCTCCTGGGTCTCTGCCTGTTGGCCTTTGGACTGGAGCTGCACCATCAGCTCTTCTGGGTCTCAAGACTGCCAACGGACACCGCAGACTTGGACTTGTCAGCCTCCATAAACACATGAGCCAATTGCTTATAATATATATATGTATACACACAACCTATTAGTCCTGTCTTTCTAAAGACTCCTGACTAATACAGAGGGTCCTGCAGTTTAATAACTACACAGGAAGAGTCACTAAATGAGGGACAAGTGGCTTCTCCTGACTAGGGGATGCCTGACCTTTCTCCCTACCATGGTGCTCTCCAGAAAACCATACTGTTTAGAGATGCATGAATATGCCTGGAATGGATACACACATTATTATTCCTTACTTACTAGATTCCTGAGAAATGAGTCCTGAAAGCAGTTCACACTCTGCTCAAAGCTTAAAAACACAAATATAATATAAAAATCACATAATTAGGGCTTCCCTGGTGGCGCAGTGGTTGAGAGTCCGCCTGCTGATGCATGGGACACGGGTTCATTCCCCAGTCCGGGAAGATCCCACATGCCACGGGATCCATGAGCCATGATCCCATGAGCCATGGCCGCTAAGCCTGCGCATCCGGAGCCTGTGCTCCGCAACGGGAGAGGCCGCAACAGTGAGAGGCCCGTGTACTGCAAAAAAAAAAAAAAAAAAAAAATCACATAATCAGCTAGACAAGTCTCAGTAATGACCTGCTGAGGTCATTGTGGAAATGAGAGTAAAAGAAAAAAGGTAAAGGTGACAGTGTAGGAAGCACAGTGACGCCTGATTCGGGGCATCACACACATTACTCTCCCTTATAAGGACTGAATTATTCATGCCTGCCTAAAAACACCTCAATATTATCAAATATGTACCTAAATAGTTATGGAACTTCTCTACCCAGTTCTCAAACCTTCACCAACATTTACCATGGGTCACTTGCTTAACTAGACAAATGTACCACTTGTGGTTACGCTTCATCCTAACTTCCCGGATCCTCCTGAGGCTGTCTAGTCTGGCCCACCCTCTGCAGGCAGCAGCACATCAGGGGAGCCCTTTACCTCAGTCCTCTGATCTCTGACAGATCTACTTCTACTTCTGGAGCTCTACTTCTGGCCCCTCCCACTCATCATCCCATGAAGGTAGTTCTTACAGCCTACCCTGACAATTTACGTATTTGCACTTACTTTTCCCTCATCAAACCAATATTTTGAAATATTTTTGCATATAAGCTTTTAAAAAATATACTTTCTTTCACTTTCTATTGTCTTCACCTCCTTGCCTTTGCCTCTCGTTTCACAATGTATCCTTCCCCATGGCCACTATACCTCTCCAGCTTTAATTCCCTCCACAAAGTAGAGTTGTAGGTAGAACAGATACTATCACACAATTTAGAGGTGAGGACATAGGCAAAAAGAGATGAAATGACTTGTACAAGTTCAGACTGTAAATTAATGGTAAAACTACAGTCAGGACTCATTTTCTATTAACTCTTAGCTTAATGTCTGTTACACAGGATGGCAATACAACAGTTATTAAAAGCACCGGATCTCAAGTCAGATTATACCTGCTCCACTACTTATCAAACTGTGACCCTCACTATTAAGCTAAACTATTAGTGGTTTGGTTTCCTCACCTATAAAAACTGAAATAATAATGTTACTACCTTCACTGGGGTTTTGAGAAGATTTCATGACATGAAATGGGTAAAATACTTTGAACACTGCCTAGCACCCAGGAAACTCTCAGTACACTTTATCCATTCTTATTCTTATTTAATCATCTTTTCAATGGGTATATAAAATTAATGCTCTCAAAATTGTCCTTTTTCTTTAATCTTTTGTAGAATCATGAATTTCAGCTGGATGAGACCAAACACACATAAAAACCAAGGCTAATCCACTGTTTATTTACATAGCATGTTTCACTGGGTCACATGCAAAATTTTAAGTGTTTAGCAAAAACTTTAAAAGAAACTTGGGGGGGCTTCCCTGGTGGTGCAGTGGTTGAGAGTCCGCCTGCCGATTCAGGGGACACGGGTTCGTGCCCCAGTCCGGGAGGATCCCACATGCCGCAGAGCGGCTGGGCCGGTGAGCCATGGCCGCTGAGCCTGCACGCCCGGAGCCTGTGCTCTGCAACGGGAGAGGCCACAACAGTGAGAGGCCCGCGTACCGCAAAAAAAAAAAGAAACTTGGGGCAGAAAGGAAAATCACAACTTAAAAAATATTCCTATGTTATTGGCTATGTGAAATAGCTGGTAAGTGCAGAACTTTAACCTTTCCCTCATGGGATTACTTTATTGAACACTGACAAAACAGTCTTGACACAGCTACATTCTAAACCCAAGTAACAAATGCAATGTGAGGTCCTCTTCCTCTGTCGTTTTTAACCTTGGGTCTTTACCCAAAACACTCAATTACTCTGCCCACATGGATTAATGCCTCTGCAAAGAAGTGGGCAGGCCGTCAGAAGACCAGAGTTCTTATTTAAATTCCCACACAATCTTTTCAGATCTTAGTGTTGCCAACAATATCATCACCACATGTCCCCTTACCTCACAGGCTTTTCAGAACAAAAACGGGAAATACAACAAACCATAAAACATGGGCATTTACCACAGGTTTCCAGGTTTGCAGCACAGAGGAAAAAAAATGCATTTATGGGGATAGTATCAACGTTCCTCCAAATGGAAGGCAACTTGAATATCTGAAGTACAAAGTTGAGAAGAATGGTTATTTACCTTTAAACAACGATAGTTGAATAATTCTTTCTTGTGCTATACTCTTTTAACTAATTTGTCTCCCAAAGAGTATTTTAATTAGTACTTAATACACAACAAAGGTACTCCTGACATTAACATTTTTAATTCTGAAGGGTTTTGGTATCAAGGTTTTTAGTAATAAGGCAGACCTGGTTGAAGCTTTACTCTCCCCTATAGCTATGTGACTTTGAACAAGCTAGCTAACCTCTTGAATCCTTGGATTTTATTTGCTTGTTTGTTTTTCAGTGGTGATGGTGGTTTTGAATAAAGAAGACGATTTCATCTCTTCTCTCACAGGGCTATGGGGAGCAAATGAGATCACACACCCCAGGGTATGAACAAGAAGGCACCAGTCAACACTGCTGCCCTAGTCCATCAGCAGCTGAGGCAGCAATCTGTTTTATTCAACAGTTTATACCTTAAAGCACAGGGAACTATATTCAATATCCTAGGATAAACCATAATAGAAAAGAATATAAAAAACAATGTATATATGTGTATAACTGAGTCATTCTGCTGGATAGCAGAAATTAACACAACATTGTAAATCAACTACACTTCAATAAAAAAATTAAAAAAAAAACAATTCACACCTGAATTTCCTAAGCTGTCTCAAGTGGGTTTGATAGGTGATATGAGTTAACACAAGCCCATTGATCCAAAAACTGAAAGAAATAAGGTTAAAATCGACCCATGAAAGAAAAACAGCGTGAGTAAAAGTTTTAGCAGAAATGTTGGCTGTGATTCACAGTACCTACGTTGCATTTTCTTTCTGTTCTCACTGCCTTTAATCATGGCTATGGCACAACTAAGTGTGAGGTGAGCTAATGAAAATGTCAATACCCCTCAAGTACTACTGGAAGCACCAAGGTCTAGGATCCAAACTTACATGTTCTAAGAGGTATAACCTTCTCATTTTGAACTTGACCCTGGATTTGCCAACCTGAAAGGTCTTTAGTTAAGATAGAAAAACAAGCCCAAAACGAATGTTTTCTTATCTTTCTTTAAGGCAGAAGATTTTTTAAACTGTGGTCACATCTCCTTAGTGGATCTGATAGAAAATAGCAGGGTATATAAACACACAGAAAGGATTAAGTTTTATTTCAGACACAAATACACATGTACATGGACACACAGAGTTTTATACTGGGTTGTGGTTAAAATGTTTGAAAGCAACTATTAAGAAGCATAGTTATGGACTGTTCTCCTTCTGAAAACAAGTAGGAAAGCATTATGTATTCAGTTTCCACAGTAACACTACTTTTTTCAAAGTCCATTGCTGTGACAAAGAAAAGGAAGACAATTTAAAAGCCTGGACTCTTGAAAAGAAAGTTTTTCCCCTGACTTCAGCATGTTGGTTCCAACTAATCATTAATATGCCCAGATAACTAATATATTTTCAAAACAAGAGACAAACACGGGGGGAGAGGCAACTACAGAGGGAAAAACATTTTATTAAATTCAGGTATTATGCTAGGTTATACGCCAGGCACACGTATAGGCTTCCTCCCTCAATCTTCACAATTCTGTAAGCGTCACAATGTGGTAGCTGCTATGACTTCATAGGTTTGCATTTTAAGTGACAATCTAATGAAGGTTGTTTTCTTATAGTCACAGGACTGGCAACTTTGGTCATTACTACCTGCCAGGTTTGGGTTGCATCAGGGCGTACATTCAGAACTATGGAAAAGCAGAAGGTAGAATCCAGAACGTCTTCTAGTCTCTACTTTTTCCCATAAATAGACTGCACTTAAAAGAATAGCTTAACTGGCACAGAACTGTAATTCAAAGAACAAGACCAGCCAGTGACTTACTGTGAGATCTTGTAAAAACCAACTTCTATGGACATCTATTTGTGCATCTATAAAATAGGGATAACACACATGCACTTAAACTTCGGTTGGTGTATGTCGAAGAAACGTGACTACGACCTGAGGAGACCAGTGAAAAGGGACCACTGAGCCTCGCAAAAGGTCCACTGAGTGGGCTCCCATCCAGAGCTACTCCAGGCTGCCGCGCACCCAGTGGAGCCCACGCCTGGCACAGGTGTGGGACCCCAACCTTACTGTCTTCGCAGAGGAGTCCTCACGTAAAACAAAATTTCTGCAAAGAAGATACACAGGTTGCCAATAAACACATGAAAGGATGCTCAACATCACTAATTAGAGAAATGCAAATCAAAACTACAATGAGGTATCACCTCACACCAGTTAAAATGGCCATCATCGGGCTTCCCTGGTGGCGCAGTGGTTGAGAGTTCGCCTGCCGATGCAGGCGACGCGGGTTCGTGCCCCGGTCCGGGAGGATCCCACATGCTGCGGAGAGGCTGGGCCCGTAAGCCATGGCCACTGAGCCTGCGCATCCAGAGCCTGTGCTCCGCAATGGGAAAGGCCACAAGAGTGAGAGGCCCGCGTACCGGGAAAAAAAAAAAAAAAAAAAAAAAGGCCATCATCAAAAAATCTACAAACAATAAATGCTGTAGAGGGTGTGGAGAAAAGGGAACCCTCTTGTACTGTTGGTGGGAAAGTAAATTGATACAGTCACTACGGAGAACAGCATGGAGGCTCTTAAAAACCTAAAAAAAGAAAAAAACCTAAAACTACAACTACCATACAACCCAACAATCCCACTACTGAGAAAACCATAATTCAAAGAGTCATGTACCACAATGTTCACTGCAGCTCTACAGAATATGGAAGCAACCTAAGTGTCCATTGACAGATGAATGGATAAAGATGTGGCACATATACACAATGGAATATTACTCAGCCATAAAAAGAAACGAAATTGAGTTATTTGTAATGAGGTAGATGGACCTAGAGTCTGTCATACAGAGTGAGGTAAGTCAGAAAAAGAAAAACAAATACTGTATGCTAACACATACATAAGAAACCTTAAAAAAAAGGTTCTGAAGAACATAGGGGACTTGAGGACACAAGGAAGGGGAAGGGGAAGCTGGGACAAAGTGAGAGAGTGGCATGGACATATATACACTACCAAATGTAAAATAGCTAGTGGGAAGCAGCGCATAGCACAGGGAGATCAGCTCAGTGCTTTGTGACCACCTAGCGGTGTGGGATAGGGAGGATGGGAGGGAGATGCAAGAGGGAGGAGATATGGGGATATATGTATACGTATAGCTGATTCACTTCGTTATAAAGCAGAAACTAACACACCATTGTAAAGCAATTATACTCCAATAAAGATGTTAAAAATAAATTAATTAAATTTAAAAAATAGGGATAACAGTGCCTTACCAACCTGATGGTAGAGCTTTTTTTTTTTTTTTTTTTTTTGCGGTACACGGGCCTCTCACTGTTGTGGCGTCTCCCGTTGCAGAGCACAGGCTCCAGACGTGCAGACTCAGCGGCCATGGCTCACGGGCCTAGTCGCTCCGCGGCATCTGGTATCTTCCCGGACCAGGGCACGAACCCGTTTTCCTTGCATCGGCAGGCGGACTCTCAACCACTGCGCCACCAGGGAAGCCCTGATGGTAGAGCTTTGCAAAGTTTCTAAAAACTAAGATTTTATGATTTATGCTTTTTAAAAAATTAATTAACTAATTTATTATTTGTCTGTGTTGGGTCTTAGCTGCGGCAAGTGGGATCTTTGTTGTGGCACACGGGCTCAGTAGCTGCGGTGCGCAGGCTTAGTTTCCCCACAGCACGTGGGATCTTAGTTGCCCAACTAGGAATCGAACCCACGTCCCTCACACTGGAAGGGGGATTCTTAACCACTGGATTACCAGGGAAGTCCTGTGATTCATGCTTTTAAGATGACACATTCTATACTCTAAACTCCATCACCAGAAACTTCATTACCAGGGGTAGAATTAAAATTAGTAGTAGAGAAATAAACTCTAGGGCACAAGTTCTTTCCCTGTGGCACCCTGACTGGCCACACCCTACCTCCAAAGCCTGAAGTATGGCTAACCAGGCTTCCTAATCTTATAAATCTGCCTGGAATTTTTGCCTCTATCTTGCCACCTAGTGGCAGCAGGATTCACACCACTATAACCAAATGTTGATTCCTGGTGAAGGAGGGTTTGGGCCAAGAAATTGGTTCTGAGCCAAGAAATTCTTTCCTCAGTCACCAGGCAGGAGCCACAAGCCTGGAAGCCCTGCTCTCCCGGCTGGAGTCTAGCCTTCAGATGCCTCCACCTTCCAAAGCTTGTCTTCATTAACAGAAACTTCATTGTTAGATAGCCTCATCCATCAGAGGGCAGAAAGCAGAAGCAAGAAGAACTACAATCCAGCAGTCTGTGGAACAAAAACCACATGCAAAGAAAGATAGACAAAATGAAATGGCATTTCATTCATAGAGCTAATCAATGAATCTGATAAAGTTGCAGGATACAAAATTAATGCACAGAAATCTCTTGCATTCCTATACACTAATGATGAAGGAACAACATAAAACCCCAGAAGAACAACTAAGTGAAGTGGACATAGGCAACCTTCCAGAAAAAGAATTCAGAATAACGATAGTGAAGATGCTACAGGACCTCGGAAAAAGAATGGAGGCAAAGATCAAGAAGATGCAAGAAATGTTTAACAAAGACTTAGAAGAATTAAAGAACAAATAAATAGAGATGAACAATACAATAACTGAAATGAAAACTACACTAGAAGGAATCAATAGCAGTATAACTGAGGCAGAAGAACGGATAAGTGACCTGGAAGACAGAATGGTGGAATTCACTGCTGTGGAACAGAACAAAGAAAAAAGAATGAAAAGAAATGAAGACAGCCTAAGAGACCTCTGGGACAACAATAGAAGCAACAACATTTGCATTACAGGGGTCCCAGAAGGAGAAGAGAGAAAGGACCAGAGAAAATATTTGAAGAGATTATAATCGAAAACTTCCCTAACATGGGAATGGAAATAGCCACCCAAGTCCAGGAAGCACAGCAACTCCCATACAGGATAAACCCAAGGAGAAACATGCCGAGACACATAGTAATCAAACTGGCAAAAATTAAAGACAAAGAAAAATTATTGAAAGCAGCAAGGGAAAAACGACAAATAACATATCAGGGAACTCCCATAAGGTTAACAGCTGATTTCTCAGTAGAAACTCACAAGCCAGAAGGGAGTGGCATGATATAATTAAAGTGATGAAAGGGAAGAACCTACAGCCAAGATTACTCTACCCGGCAAGGATCTCATTCAGATTCAATGGAGAAATCAAAAGCTCTACAGACAAGCAAAAGCTAAGAGAATCCAGCACCACAAAACCAGCTCTACAACAAATGCTAAAGGAACTTCTCTAAGTGCGAAACACAAGAGAAGAAAAGGGTCTACAAAAACAAACGCGAAACAATTAAGAAAATGGTCAAAGGAACATACATATCGATAATTACCTTAAACGTGAATGGATTAAACGCTCCAACCAAAAGATACAGGCTTGCTGAATGGATACAAAAACAAGACCCATATATATGCTGTCTACAAGAGACCCACTTCAGACCTAGGCACACATACAGACTGAAAGTGAGGGGATGGAAAAAGATATTGAATGCAAATGGAAATCAAAAGAAAGTTGGAGTAGCAATACTCATATCAGATAAAATAGACTTTAAAATAAAGAATGTTATAAGAGACAAGGAAGGACACTACATAATGATCAAGGGATCAATCCAAGAAGAAGATATAACAATTATAAATATATATGCACCCAATATAGGAGCACTTCAATACATAAGGCAACTGCTAACAGCTATAAAACTGGAAATCGACAGTAACACAATAATAGTGGGGGACTTTAACACCTCACACCAATGGACAGATCATCCAAAATGAAAGTAAATAAGGAAACAGAAGCTTTAAATGACACAATAGACCAGATAGATTTAATCGATATTTATAGGACATTCCATCCAAAAACAGCAGATTACACATTCTTCTCAAGTGCACATGGAACGTTCTCCAGGTTAGTTCACATCTTGGGTCACAAATCAAGCCTCAGTAAATTTAAGAAAATTGGAACCATATCAAGCATTTTTTCTGACCACAACGCTATGAGATTAGAAATGAATTACAGGGAAAAAAAACGTAAAAAACACAAAAACATGGAGGCTTAACAACACATTGCTAAATAACCAAGAGATCACTGAAGAAATCAAAGAAGAAATCAAAAAATACCTAGAGACAAATGACAATGAAAACACAACGATCCAAAACCTATGGGATGCAACAAAAGCAGTTCTAAGAGGGAAGTTTATAGCTATACAAGCCTATGTCAAGAAACAAGAAAAATCTCAAATAAACAATCTAACCTTACACCTAAAGGAACTAGAGGAAGAAGAACAAACAAAACCCAAAGTTAGCAGAAGGAAAGAAATCATAAAGATCAGAGCAGAGATAAATGAAATAGAAACAAAGAAAACAATAGCAAAGATCAATAAAACTAAATGTTGGTTCTTTGAGAAGATAAAATTGATAAACCATTAGCCAGAATCAACAAGAAAAAGAGGGAGAGGACTCAAGTCAATAAAATTAGAAATGAAAAAGGAGAAGTTACAACAGACAACACAGAAATACAAAGCATCAGACTACTACAAGAAACTCTATGCCAATAAAATGGACAACCGGGAAGAAGTGGACAAATTCTTAGAAAGGTATAACCTTCCAAGACTGAACCAGGAAGATATAGAAAATGTGAACAGACCAATCACATGTAATGAAATTGAAACTGTGATGAAAAATCTTCCAACAAACAAAAGTCCACGACCAGATGGCTTCACAGGTGAATTCTATCAAACATTTAGCGAAGCACTAACACCCAGTCTTCTCAAACTCTTCCAAAAAATTGCAGAGGAAGGAACACTCCCAAACTCATTCTATGAGGCCACCAACCCCTGATACTAAAACCAGACAAGGATACTACAAAAACAGAAAATTACAGACCAATATGACTGATGAATATAGATGCAAAAATCCTCAACAAAAGACTAGCACACAGAATCCAACAACACATTAAAAGGATCATACACCACGATCAAGTGGGATTTATCGAAGGGATGCAAGGATTCTTCAATATACGCAAATCAATCAATGTGATACACCATATTAACAAATTGGAGAGGAAAAACCATATGATCATCTCAATAGATGCAGGGAAAGCTTTTGACAAAATTCAACACCCATGTATGATAAAATCTCTCCAGCAAGTGGGCATAGAGGGAACCTACCTCAACAAAATAAAGGCCATACATGACAAACCCACAGCAAACATCAATCTCAATGGTGAAAAACTGAAAGCATTTCCTCTACGATCAAGAACAAGACAAGGATGTCCACTATCACCGCTATTATTCAACATAGTTTTGGAAGTCCTAGCCATGGCAATCAGAGAAGAAAAAGAAATATATGGAATACAAATTGGAAAAGAAGAAGTAAAGCTGTCACTGTTTGCCGATGACATGAAACTATACATAGAGAGGCCTAAAAATGCCACCAGAAAACTACTAGAGCTAATCAATGAATCTGATAAAGTTGCAGGATACAAAATTAATGCACAAAAATCTCTTGCATTCCTATACACTAATGATGAAAAATCTGAAAGTGAAATTAAGGAAATACTCCCATTTACCACTGCAACACGAAGAATAAAATACCTAGGAATAAACCTACCTAGAGAGACAAAAGACCTGTATGCAGAAAACTATAAGACACTGATGAAAGAAATTAAATATGAAACCAACAGATGGACAGATATACCATGTTCTTGGATTGGAAGAATCAATATTGTGAAAATGACTATACTACCCAAAGCAATCTACAGATTCAATGCAATCCTATCAAATTAACAATGTCATTTTTTCCAGAACTAGAACAAAAAATCTTAAAATTTGTATGGAGACACAAAAGACCCCGAATAGCCAAAGCAGTCTTTTGGGAAAAAAACAGAGCTGGAGGAATCAGACTCCCTGACTTCAGACTATACTACAAAGCTACAGTAATCAAGACAATATGGTACTGGCACAAAAACAGAAACATAGATCAATGGAACAAGATAGAAAGCCCAGAGATAAACCCATGCACCTATGGTCAACTAATCTATGACAAAGGAGGCAAGGATATACAATGGAGAAAAGACAGTCTCTTCAGTAAGTGGTGCTGGGAAAACTGGACAGCTACATGTAAAAGAATGAAATTAGAACACTCCCTAACACCATACACGAAAATAAACTCAAAACGGAATAGAGACCTAAATGTAAGACCGGACACTATAAAACTCTTAGAGGAAAACATGGGAAGAACACTCTTTGACATAAATCACAGCGAGATCTTTTTTGATCCACCTCCTAGAGCAATGGAAATAAAGACAAAAATAAACAAATGGGACCTAATGAAACTTCAAAGCTTTTGCACAGCAAAGGAAACCATAAACAAGACGAAAAGACAACCCTCAGAATGGGAGAAAATATTTGCAAACGAATCAATGGATAAAGGATTAATCTCCAAAATATATAAATAGCTCATGCAGCTCAATATTAAAAAAAAAGAAACCCAATCCAAAAATGGGCAGAAGACCTAAACAGACATTTATCCAAAGAAGACATAAAGATGGTCAAGAAGCACATGAAAAGCTGCTCAACATCACTTATTATTAGAGAAATGCAAATCAAAACTACAATGAGGTATCACCTCACACCAGTTAGAATGGGCATCATCAGAAAATCTACAAACAACAAATGCTGGAGAGGGTGTGGAGAAAAGGGAACCCTCTTGCACTGTTGGTGGGAATGTAAATTGATATAGCCACTATAGAGAACAGTATGGAGGTTCCTTAGAAAACTAAAAATAGAATTACCATATGATCCAGCAATCCCACTACTGGGCATATACCCAGAGAAAACCATAATTCAAAAAGACACATGCGGGCTCCCCTGGTGGCGCAGTGGTTGAGAGTCCGCCTGCCGATGCAGGGGACACGGGTTCGTGCCCCGGTCTGGGAGGATCCCACATGCCGCGGAGCAGCTGGGCCCATGGGCCATGGCCACTGAGCCTGCGCATCCGGAGCCTGTGCTCCGCAACGGGCGGGGCCACAGCAGTGAGAGGCCCGCGTACCTCAAAAAAAAAAAAGACACATGCACCCCAATGTTCATTGCAGCACTGTTTACAATAGGCAGTTCATGGAAGCAACCTAAATGCCCATAGACAGATGAATGGATAAAGAAGATGTGGCACATATATACAATGGAATATTACTCAGCCATGAAAAGGAACGAAATTCGGTCATTTGTTGAGATGTGGATGGATCTAGAGACTGTCATACAGGGTGAAGTAAGTCAGAAAGAGAAAAACAAATATCGTATATTAACGCATATATGTGGAACCTAGAAAAATGGTACACATGAACCAGTTTGCAGGGCAGAAACTGAGACACAGATGTAGAGAACAAACGTATGGACACCAAGGGGTCAAAGCAGCGGCAGTGGGGGTGGTGGTGGTGTGATGAATTGGGCGATCGGGGTTAACATGTATACATTGATGTGTATAAAATTGATGAATAAACAAATAAAATAAAAATTAAAAAAATAAATGTATAAGACACAGTTACAAGAGCTTACTGTTCCTTGATAAAATATATGTATATATGCATATATACACATATGTATATACATACATATAAAAGAAAAAAGGAGAAACTTCATTATCCAAGAAGCCATCAATTTGCAAACATTTTTTTAATGGTAAAATATAACATATAGGGGGGTCTTAAAGAGACTTAAAGACCCATACAACTAGAAAGTGAACGCTTCTTAGAATTTATCCATCTATTAGACTCAAGGCCACTGTGCTACACAACTCTGGGGGACATGATGGGGCATTCATACTTAGTTTATGTGAATGGCACCCCACCCTGATAAGACTCGCTACTACTCAATACATCTCTGCATTTACTAAGCAAAACCTGTCAGGGCTCCCCCTTAACTGCTTTCTTTGTATTAGGAGCCTCCTTGCCTTAAAAGCTAATATCTAGAAATGCTTGATTAAAAAAAAAAATTCTTCTAACAAACTTCTAACAGAACCCTTGTTACTAAAGTGTCAAATTGGCTCTAGCTTTCTACAGCTCTCAGTTGGCTCCCACTTAACACTCAAAATAGAAAAGCTCTCTGTGAGCGGTCCCCCCATGGTTAGCCAAAAACAGATAAAGCAGCATAGGGTTATGTAGGACATTTCACTTCCTCAAGTTGCCCCTTCTCCCAAAGGAGGAAAGGAAACACAGCAGCTATCCCCTTTGCATCTTTTTAAATTAACTGCTTCACTGAGAGGCAGAAAAGTTCAGAAAAAGAGAAAGAGAGGAAAAGGGAATCTACTATTATTAAGAATCTATATCAACTATATTTCAATTTAAAAAGCCAACTACATTAAAAAAAAAAAGAATCTAATATGTGACAGACACCAAGCTAAGGCTTTTTTATATTGTATATAGGTTACCTTTTTCAAGAAAAAGTACAGCAATGGTACCAGAGTCAAGAGATCAATCCCCTCTTTGTCAGTAACTAGGGGTACAACCTTGAAAAGCCTGTTATTTATATTCTCTGAAGCCTAGCTTTCGCCAGTGTAAAATGGGGATTAATACATTCTATTTTTACTAAACAGCAAAGCACTGTGCCAGGGAAGTGTTGACTGCGTTCTCTCCCTTACTACCGCCCTGCTTCTACTTAAAACAATGGGGAAGGGGTGGGGGTTGGAGAGTCCCAAGCACTTTTGCACTGATAAACTGCCTCCAGCCTTTTGTCTATTTTTAGAAATATTTGGAATTAAGTTTCATTTAAAATAAAAGTACATAGTAGCTTCCTCAAAGATCAAAAAGAAGGCAAATGTTAGTGCACGGTAGGAGTTCAATGGCATTGATTTAAAAGGTAAGCAAACCCTGGAGAGAAAGTATAAGCAAATAGTGAAAATTAATGGCCTTCAACCAGAAAAGGGAGAGAGTCAAATACAGGAGAAAACAATGTAATAATAGCAATTAATTACTGAGCACTTAAAAGTTTTGCATGCACACTGCATTTGATACTCACCAGAAAAGGCCAACCATGGAACAAGCTGTGAAAGCTTTTAAAGCTGCCACACTGGAAATGGAAAAGCAACTTATCTACCAATTTTCCTATGACAAATATGTAGTGTTTACTTGTTATTAACCACCTGATATAATGCAGAAACCAAACCAAATCCATAACTAAAAAAGCCACAGTGAAAACCTTTAAAAAGCCCAAAAGGAAGGATAACAGTCACAGGGCAAAGGGCAAAAACTGGAAACAAGAAAAGCAGATACTTCCATTTTAAATGCACAACATTCTTGAAATTGCCCCAGGAAGGTGTCTGTTTCCCTTATAGCATCTCTCACTGCTCTGTGCAAATATGTGGATTCAAATTCCACTCTGCTAGTTGTATAAATTTACAGCAGATAAATAAACTACCTGGCAAAAAGACATCAGAAGAATCAGAGAAACAGATGAATAAATCGAATTATTACTATGAAACTCAACAGGTAAAAGCCTCTTATGCATTGTGGCATTTTTCTGCATCTTGTTAGCTTCTAAGACTGAAGAAAGAAAATCTTTTGAAAGTTTTTGTTACAAGCCTGGAGATATATGAATCATAAGTGGGCATGAAAATCTTTACCTGAAAGGGCAAAAAAAAAAAAAAATCAGTAAATTTGTATTAATATAAGTTTTAATTGCTTGAATAGTTATAGTTTTTCCCACATGATCCTGATTCAAAATATGATAATTTACCAAGAGTAAAATATTTTTTCCTAACTGAATATTTTATTATCAAACACAAACTTAGAAGAATCAGTATTAACTTTGAACATGATGAATAAGTTGTGGACCCTCAGACACAGAAACAACACACATCCTGTATGGATTAGATGTCTCATCTAATAGGTAGAGTAATATGATAGGTAGGGTTACTATACATATAACTTCATTAAAAATTCACTAGTAATCTACTGGAGAAAATGAGTTATTTATATTCTTTATTCAGCTAATAGCACTTTCAAATGCCCAGTTATTCAATAGAAACAATATGTAGAAAGAGTGTGGGGATTTTTTTAGTTATTTTTTTATTCAAGTATAGTTGACTTACAATATTACATTAGTTTCAGGTGTACAACATAGTAATTTGATATTTTTATAGATTATATTCTGATAGAATAATTTTTCACACATTGAGGTTAGAGAAGTCATTCTGACTTATACATGATTTAACTTAAACTTTATGCTAATTGGTACAGCCTGTTTTGGAGCATGGGTTGTTTTTGTTTTTTGTTTTTTTTTTTCGGTACGCGGGCCTCTCCCTGTTGTGGCCTCTCCCTGTTGTGCCTATCCCGTTGCAGAGCACAGGCTCTGGACGCGCAGGCCCAGCACCCATGGCTCACAGGCCCAGCTGCTCCGCGGCATATGGGATCCCCCCGGACCGGGGCACGAACACGTGTCCCCTGCATCAGCAGGCGGACTCTCAACCACTGCGCCACCAGGGAAGCCCGGAGCATGGGTTTTAAAGTAAGAGACCTAGGCTGAAATACTGAATCTGAAACACAAGTAATTGTGATCTTCGGCAAGGTATCGAACTTCTCTGAGCCTCAGTTTTGCCATCTATAAAATGGCAATATCTACTTCACAGGAAAACCGTTATCATTATATCACATGATATATGTGAAAAAAACTGCATAGTCTGTTAATACCTAGTGGAATCTAAATAGATACTTACATGACCTCTTTGCCTTAGTTTTTCAGCATCTTTCTCTAAGCCACTCATCTCAAATTTTTTTCATCATACAACCCATTAAAACTTTTGGCTCTGCACCCCAGGAATGTACATTTATAAATTCTGTACTATGTACTATTGTGCTATTACAAAATACACAAAAATAGAACTTTTAACAAGATGATACAGAGACAACATGAAAAGCAGTTTTAAATATTGGCCTCATAGTATTACTTAATACTATCTCAAGGCATGATAAAACTTAAGCCAAAATTTATACTTAACAAAAGCAGATGTAAATTTAGACTTCAAAGAATCTTCATGGTAATTCTGATTTTTTGTTTTTTTGGGGGTCACATTCTTGTCCTATTTGGTTAGACAGTCTGATTGTTTTTACATCATAATATGACTCAGAGTTACCAGAAGTATAAACTGTACTGTTTACTTACTGTTCATGTGTCTTGTATTCTTAGGCTTATCTTCAAACTGTGGTTTCTTTAAGGGAGGCTTTGAATTTGATATCATGTATCATTTTATGAGAGTTTAGTTAAAGCTAAACAATATATCCTGTAATCCTGTAAGTCCACTAAACCAAGCACATATAAACTACAATGTTTAGCAAAATGCTAAAAAGAAAGGGCAAAAAAGGCCTGCCATCCCTCTGAGTCATGCAATTGCCATTCTCCTTTCAGGAAGCCTTCCCTACCATATGGGATGTGACATGTGGCACTGTGACATTCAGACTAGGAAGTCACCATCAACATATAAAATTATGATTTTTCAACATGTATAACAGCTGTTAGTAAGGCTTATTTTTTAAACAATAAACAGAAGTTCTAATATTTTCTCCTAACACCTGGATTGTCTAACATACATTGTGTATATACATCCTACACCCCACTTGGCCTTCAAATCTTAAAACAGCCTCCTGACCAATGTCAGCCTCTCCCCTCTTCCAGTCTATCTTCTACACTGCTTACAACTGTTCCTTTCTAAATTATAAATCTGATCATTACCCGCTCCCTCTCAGAAATCCCCAATGGCACTACTCTTTAGCATGGCATAAAACGTCTAGCTCCTAACTCATGTACATACAGCTTCATCTCTTATCATCTCTTCATCTTACAGCTCACACTATGCCTTATTCTGGAGCCCCACCAAAAGGTTAGATGTTTTCCCCAAGCATGGTCTCACACACCTTCCTTCATTCAGCAAGCATTTATTGGCTACCTACTATATACCAAGCACTGGGGAAGATAAGACTACTCGTTGCCCTTGAAGGCACCAGTCTCCCAACACAACAATCAAGTAAATAAAATTGCAGCATAATGCAAAAAGTACTCTGATGGAGATTTATACCAAGTACGTACTGTGGAAGTCTGGGGTCAGGAACGCTTCTTGGTGTTGCCAGAGCTGTGCCAGGTCTTTGCTCAAAACCTGCCAACACCCACCTTTAGCAGGAGTTAACACAAATCTTTAAGTCAAAGGATCCAGAGATTCAAAAAAAAGGAAGCTACAAACAAAAAAACAGACAGAGCCATCTGGAACCAAGAACGTGAGGAACCTGACGTGCAACAGACCCCAAGTCTCCTTATATGCTGATTTTACTACCGGCAGCCATGACAGGCCATTAAGGACCAATAAATGGTAAAAAGGGGGTGGCACCCTACTCCCTCAAAAAGTCCTGCCCCTTCCCCTGGTAGACTAAAGCATAATGTCTCCCCATCATTAGCCTCACTCCACTTCCCTTTGTCTTTACTCTTTACAATTAAATCCCTCTCGCCTAGTAGGTTGATCTGTGAACAGTTCCCGCTTCTCTGTTCTTTGGTCACTGAACAAAGCTTGTGCTGCATCAATCTCAGCTTCAGTTTTGTTAATTCGGCTGCTCGAACCCAATCCAAAAAAGAACCATCCCCTGCCGCCTCAGCTGCGGAGACATTTGCTCCTTGTATCATGTAGGTGCTATTCCTTCACCCAGAGTATACTTACCTACCTTATTCCTTGTATGATAACCTCTTACTAATCCTTCAAAAATGTAAATTTTTACTTCATAAACTGCCCTGGAAAGATGTGGTCTCTTCTTCCCAGAAGCTCCTGTATCACTCTGTCATGCTGTTATAACACCTACTGCTATTTCATAATGACATCTTCAAAACAAGTTTTGTACAAAGGAAATCTTCAAATGTTAGTTAGGGGAAACCTGCAAAATAATAACTCCACTTAATGACAATTATCAAATTTTTAAAGATAAGATTAACCATTCAAGAAATATACTTGCTCCTCAGGGGTTTTACGTTTCCAACCTTCAATGAAAGTATAATATACATAGAGAAAAGTGCTCATATAATGCTCAATGGATTTTCACACACTGAACACACTCCACCAGCCTTACACCCATCCTTAGGTCTTTATGAGTCCCAGCAACTATCTGACTATCCATTTTTAGACACTATGAAACCGATAATCTAGTTTTTAACCATTGGAGCTTCTTTAAAATAAGAACTCTTTTCGGCCTTAGCGCCATCTTCGGAGAAACCTCCGCGCCATGAGAGCGAAGTGGAGGAAGAAGTGAATGCACAGGCTGAAGCGCAAAAGAAGAAAGATGAGGCAGAGGTCCAAGTAAACTTGTACACCCATGGAGGCCACAGGAGCAGAAACAAGGGAAGCCAGAGGCCAGGCACGCTGGTACAAATTGTTGGACTGCTTGCCTACTGTCTAGAACTTGTCTCAGTGGATCTGGAACATCGATGGCCATTTTGATTGCCTCGACCACCTTTGAGAGACCCACCTTGCTCGTATCAAAACGGGCCCTTTTGGTCCTTTGCCCTAGACCTTTGATATACTGGACTAGTTCTATTTTCAGTTGTGGCTGAATGTAACATGTAACAATAACTTATCTCTTTTGCTGTCTTAGCTGAAGAAGAAAAAAAAAAAAACTCTTTCTTTTAAATATTAAATTGAGACTTCAAAGAACAGAAAAATTATAGCAGGAAAATATTTTGTGAATAAATATGACACTTTAAGTAAGCTGCATAATCAATGTTTTCATTTCTCATATTCGTCTAAGATAGTGTAATTTATTTCAAAACAAATATCTTTTTTCTCAAAAATACTTTGATTTTTAAATGCATATGCTTCCTTTTTCAAATTTTTACTTTTGTTGAAGGAGATAAATCTAAATGTAGAAGTGTCTTTAAGTGCCTTAAAAATATTTTTTATGATCCTTATAATAGCAATAGTCAAACATTCTCAAATAACCAACCAAACTGATAACCTCTTTCAAATAACCATCTGCTGGCCCAGCTCTTCCTGCCATCTAAATCCTTGAAAATTTTTAATTTTAGTAAGTCGGTGACTCAAGAGATTTCTGAAAGTATCATCACTCCTGTTGATAATTTCTAGCCAATTATATGAAGAAAGGAACAGCAATTTCAGTACAAGACCTGACTTCTTTAACTAGCAGAGAAACTTTAGCAAACTTAAGCAAATCCCTTAAACTCTATGAGCCTGTTTCATTGTAAAAATGAAAATTACATTAGTGAAGAATAAGTAAATGCTTCTCAAACAAAAATGCTCCCTCCAAATTCAGTTATACTGTCTGTGAAGTATTGCTGTTAAATCTAGAACAATGAATATAAAGTTAGAAGCGGTATGATAGCACCATTGATTTTTTGGGTGACCTTAAATCGAGTCATTAAATCTCTCTGGGCCTCACTGCTAAGTAAGAACACTGGACCAGATCACCAGTTGTAGTTAACTATTGGGTAATGGAGACTTGAAATTCATGATGCTCTTTGCAGAACATGTTCTTGTAAAGTATTGATTTACCAGCTAAGTTCAGTTTTATCACACACAAGGGACTTATTAGCAGAAAATATAATTATACCTATTAGAAATTTAAAAAATTACAGCCACAGCAAACAAGGTCACAAAAAATAAGCTGTTTGAATACAAATTAATTTTCCCATTAATTTGTATTCATTTGTACAAGTACAAATTTCACGTTGAATTCAGTTAGTGCTCCCAAGCAGACTGATAAAAACGGCAGGAAATGATTAAAAAAAAAAAAATTGAGTGAAAAAAATGTAAATGAAGAAATTTTATTAATTATCTAATTAACAGAAAGGAAAGCAATCCTGTCATTATTTAATTATTAAACATTTAGTTATTTAATTTCAATAGCAGAACTCCTGACTCCAGCTCCTGGGAACAGAGCTAGAGGAAGGAAGCACCAGAGGCTCTCCAAGGTCCCTTTCAGCCCTAGGACTCTGGTTTCCACTGAAATTTGCATTCTATTTGTATATGCTACATGCTGTTCTGGGTGCAAATAACGATATAATACTTTTTTTTTTTTTTTTTTTGCGGTACGCGGGTCTCTCACTGTTGTGGCCTCTCCCGTTGCGGAGCACAGGCTCCGGACGTGGAGGCTCAGCGGCCATGGCTCACGGGCCCAGCCGCTCCGCGGCATGTGGGATCTTCCTGGACCGGGGCGCGAACCGGTGTCCCCTGCATCGGCAGGCGGACTCTCAACCACTGCACCACTAGGGAAGCCCCGATATAATACTTTTAATAGTGCCTAATAAGCTGATTATTTTTAAGGAAATAGCCCAGCACACTCATACATAAACACCCACAAAACTCAACCCTTGAGTACTGGGTCCACTGAAGACATCTTGAAGCTCAGTGAATCCTGTACCAGTGCATATTATTCCATATTAATTTGACAGACCAAGTAAGACTGTCTTTTCTTGCAAAAGACCCTAGCGATTAGATGTTAGAAATTTCCCTCCACAATCTATACACACGATGGCGTATTTGTGATGTATGCTTGTGGCACTGGATAGTTCCAAAATGAGGACAGTTTTTTGTAAGGGGGGGCGCTGTGAAGCAAGTAGAATCTTAGTTCCCTGACCAGGTATCGAATCTGTGCCCCCTGTGTTGGAAGCATGGAGTCCTAACCACTGGACTACCAGGGAATTCCCAAGGGCTACCGGAAGTTGATTTTTTTTTTTTTTTTTTTTTTGGCTGCGTCACATGGCATTCGGGATCTAGTTCCCTGACCAGGGACCAAGGATCGAACCTGTGCCCCCTGCAATGGAAGTGCAGCGTCTTAACAACTGGACTACCAGGGACGTCGCGAGGACAGCTTTAAGTGGTAAGAAAAGTAATCTAGTTACTGCAGTTCCCCATCTTAAGATGATCGTGACACCTTTAGGCATTATTATTTCAGTGGTAGTGGTCCTGAATTAAGTTAATGGACAAAAATAACCCTAGACACACTTTGGCTAAAATATAAAATATTTCACAATAATTCTCCTTCACGTAACTCTGATTTCTAGTTAAAAACAGAAAACTTATGGTTATCCAAGGGAGAGGGAGAGTGGGAGGGACAAATTAAGAGGATGGTATTGACAGATACAAACTACTATAAAATATATAAGCAACAAAGATTTACTGTATAGTACAGGGAATTATATTCACTGTCTTGTAATAACCTATAATGGAATATAATCTGAAAAAAATAACTGAATCACTATACTGTACACTTGAAACTAACACAATATTGTAAATCAACTACACTTCAATTTAAAAAATCTAAAAAACCAAAAAAATTATAAACAATATTGGAATAGAATACTTCTTTAAATTACAGTTTTTCTTGTTAGAAATTACATGTTTACCTAAAAGTAACCTTTTAATGACATAATGTAGAATACATGAAAAGTAGAGAATAGAAACCCTGTTTTGCTTTTTAAAATCCAAAGGTTTCCAAATAATTTAATTCCTTCATCAAGTACATGCCTACTCATTACAGAATTCAGAACAGGTTATACCAGTTCATGTTCTCCATTTCCATTTTGTCCCAAATATCACCCAGTCAATATAGAAACAATGAGCATTTATTTATTTATTTATTTTAAAGCAAAAGCAGCCCAGCTCATTAGCTGACTGAAGACCTTTGTGTCTCAAATTCTAAAGGGGAGGCGGAAGTCTCAGACCATTCAAACAAGAAAATGTCAGATTATTTGTTCACAGAGACTTCCATTTTACAGCACCCCATCCTTTTTTGGAAACAGAAGTAGTGAACTTCTTTAGAATATATGGCACTCTAATTTTTCTTAACATTTATCACTTCTTTCAGTATAACTTCTTATTACTTTGGTTAATTCTTTCTGCATTAAGCATATTCAAAGGTAAAAGAGCACGCTGAACTTTATGAGGTTTTGGTTGAAAAAAGATCTAAAATTAAATTAATGATAAAAACAATATCAATCTCATAAATAAGGTTATAAATAAATCCTCCCACCAGTGCCTTTGCCTTCTGAATACCTTTGAATTTTGAGCAGAACAAATTCTTCTAAAAGTGGTAATTCCAGGAGAACCAAGGGGCATTATCCTTTTACTACAATACTCTCAGCCAAGTCACTAAATAGCCATTATTCAGGTGTTGTGAAAACAGGAAAAGGAAGGAAAATAGACTAAAGGACCACTGCTCTCACATTGTCCTCATACAACACATTCACAATCCCTGTTCTCCTGAAGCCAGCAAGTCACATGTCACAGTATATTTCGATCACATGCAAAAGTATCTAATTACAATGAAGAAATTGGCATAATGTATCTCCTGAATTTCAACCAATGTTAGATAGCTTTTAATAATAGCTGTAGAACTACACTTGCTAATGTAGGAGAGCTATAACATTTGCTAATTTAAATATGATTATCTAAATTTTATACAGGGGACTGCCCTGGTGGCTCAGTGGTTAGACACCACGCTCCCAATGCAGGGGGCCCGGGTTTGATCCCTGGTCGGGCAACTAGATCCCACAGACATGCTGCAACTGAGAGTTCGCATGTCGTAACTAAGGAGCCCACAAGCTGCAACTAAGGAGCCCGCCTGCCACAACTAAGGAGTCCGCTACAACTAAGCAGCCCGCCTGCCCCAACTAAGACCTGACGCAACTGAATAAATATTTTAAAAAAATAAAACAAATTATATTCAAATCAACACTTAACATAGTACTTTAGCAAAAACACCAGCTAGAAATGAGAGCCCTGAACTGTTAATGACAGTAATGCTCATAGAGCATTTACACAAGAGAACTGTGGTCTGCAAATGGAAAAGTACCTATCCATTAAAATTATTAATTCCTTTACTTTCTCAATCATTAGGCTACTGCTATGGCAGTCACAGTAATTCCTTTTCAAGTAATCACAAAGTGAATGACATACTCACCAAATCTCCTTCTCTAGGACTCTATCAGCTGTAATTTTATTCATTCCCAGTGTAACGGTATGATTCAGAGGGCAAATAATTTCACACAGGAAAATTCTTCAAATGACAAAAGACCAAGTTTCCTTATTCAGGATCCAGAAGTTTTACACTGGATCATGCTGCCTCCTAGAGGCCAAGGTACATAAAAACACCTCTACATTCATCATATTGTCTTAACAAACATCACATATCTTTGAAATCAAATCTTGATGATGACCAAAGGGAACATGCCCCACTTATTTTATTATTTTAAGTGACTCTTTTTCTAATTTCTATATCTACTTGCATTTAAAACCTTGAAACGATTAGGAAAAAAGTCTACTGCAAATGACCCAACCCTAAAGAAAGCATATGACATAGATATTCTGTCAATCAAAACATCAAATATTAATAAGTACAAACATTTAAAAATGTATACAGTATACATTTTTAAACGTATACTGTAAGTTAAATACAATCATCTTGATAGTTTATCTTTAAATATCTAAAAGGACTAACTGCTATATTCTTTAAAATGGCAATTTTAGGCACAGAGCCATATGCCTAAAAAAGATCTAAGTACAAAGTAAAATTTTCTCTATATGCATAATGTCCTATTAAACAAAATGCATAAAGATGTTTCTCAAAACAGCAATCATATTGAGATGGAACACATGTAAGCAACTGCTGCTGTGAAATCCTCGTTCAAAATATTATTGTTAGAATCTGTAGAACTGAGATGAATAAAACTTCTTAATTTAAGGAAGTCAAGTACAATGCAATCTTCCTCACTTCTTTTTGGCTGCATGAAGCTTCATTGTGTTTGTGTAATAAAAAGACTTTGCAAAGTGGGAAGTTTCAATGCATTCACACGGGGCAATTCTGTAGCAGTTACCCTGGGGATAAACATGCTCTCCAACACAAAGAACCATTCTAAGTAGGTCAAAGCACCCCCAAAGAGTATTGAGATCACCAGGACCTTCATAAAAGACTTTAATACTCTGTTACTTCACCCAGAAAGGAAGAAAATTACAAAGAATCACAAAATACATTGTTAGAAATAAGAACATTGAGGAATTTTTTAAAAAAGGCACCTATTAAAAGAATTTTCTGAGATTCTAAATTGGAGTCTAGTGAATTTAAGATATTAACCAGCAAAATATTTGGTCAAAAGCATGCTTATGATCTTATCGAATTAAATAAAAGGCTTGTTTTTTTCTTAACTATTAGGTTAGAGATACAGACAAACAGCAATCAAAACTTGTTTAAGGGCTTCCCTGCTGGCACAGTGGTTAAGAATCTGCCTGCCAATGCAGGAGACACGGGTTCGAGCCCTGGTCCAGGAAGATCCCACATGCCGCGGAGCAACTAAGCCTATGTGCCACAACTACTGTGCCTGTACTCCAGAGCCCGCGAGCCACAACTACTGAACCCACATGCCACAACTACTGAAGCCCACGTGCCTAGAACCTGTGCTCCGCAACAAGAGAAGCCACCGCAATGAGAAGCCCATGCACCACAACAAAGAGTAACCCCCGCTCGCCGCAACTAGAGAAAGCCTGCGTGCAGCAATGAAGACTCAACGCAGCCAAAAATAAATAAATAAATTAAAAAAAAAAAAAAAAAAAAACTTGTTTAAAACAGGGACTTCGCTGGTGGTCCTGTGGGTAAGGCTCCACGCTCCCAATGCAGGGAGTCCAGGTTCGAACCCTGGTGGGGGAACTAGCTCCCACATGCCGCAACTAAACAAGATCCTGCACGGGGCAATGAAGATCCCGCAAGCCGCAACTAAGACCCGGCGCAGCCAAATAAATAAATATTAAAAAAACAAAAAACAAACCACGAGTGATTTTAAAAGGATTAAAAAGGCTTATAAAAGACTAGTGATTAATGAAAAGGCAAAATCAAAGATGCTATCTAATAACAATCAAAACATAGGGCATTTTGTAGAGAATGCTAGAAAAGCAAATAGTGCATATACAAAACCCTAATTTTTCTGGTACACTCACACCAACGTTGACATTGAGGCACTTGCCACTGTTTTCCTCATTTCTTCAACAATTTCTGGCTGCCTGGGCACTCTAGATAGTGAGAAAAGGAACTAACTTTAAAAGCTATAGCATCTTTTTCCTCTATGACTTAACAGAAACCCAAGGCCTTAAAGTTCCTTAAGAAAACGTGTTGAGTATCCCAAAGATGATGGGCCTAGAACGGCTAAATACTCACAATTGACTATTATTTCTGTTCTTATGTCTAGATTTGACAACCTCATCATTTACATTTACCCTAAAATAAACAAGAAAGAAAATTTGGAACTTTTTTTTTTTTTGGTGACAAGTTCCAAGAACATGTAGAACTAGCTTAAAAACAGCTAAGTCTACTCTAAAGATGAAATGGTTTTCTCACAGAAACCAAATGTAGGGCTGCAACTCAGTCTCAGGAAAGACTGTAACAGGAAATTGGAAGACCTCCAGAAACCAAGGGAGGTTTTCTGGCGTCACCTTTGTATCTCATTTCACGGACTAGTCTTCCTCTGCTCACAACCAACCTTCTGTCGTTCAGTCCCCTTGGCTTAAATGTAGGCCCCAATTTCATACAGTAATATGCTTTTCTCAGTCCAAGTTCCTCATTCCTAGAAACACATTCTGAATGACCAAGCTAAGGTCTGCCTGTTTATGATCAAATCATCTCTGCCCAATCAAATAGGGAACCTGAAAGCCCATCCATTTGGTGATGAATTCTTTAGGCTTTTGTATGTCTGAAAATGTCTAAAATATGTCCTTATTTCACCTTTATTTTTGAAAAATATTTTCAATGGGTATAGAATTATGAGTTAATAGTTTTTTTCTTTGAGTACTTCAAAGATGTTGCTCCTTTGTTTTCTTGCTTTCGTTGTTTCAGAGGAGAAATCTGCTGCCAAAGATCCTTATCTCTATTACTGTATATGTAATACATCTTTTTTTCTCTGGCTGCTTACTTCTACTTATGATAAAAACTCTCAACAAACTGGGCATAGAGGGAATATACCTCAACATAATAAAGGCCATATAACAAGCACACAGCTAACATCATACTCAACCATGAAAAGCTGAAAGCATTTCCTCTAAGATCAGGAAGGAACAAGACAAGGATGCCCACTCTCACCACTTTTATTCAACACAGTATTCGAAGTCCTAGCCATGGCAACCAGACAAGAAAAAGCAATAAAAGGAATCCAAATTGGAAAGGAAAAAGTAAAACTGTCACTGCTTGTTGATATGATGCTATACACAGAAAATCCTACAGACACCACCAAAAAAATACTAGGTAGGACTCATCGATAAAATCAGTTAAGTTACAGGACACAAAATTAATATACAGAAATCTGTCGAATTTCTATACACTAACAACAAACCATGAGAAAGAGAAATTAAGAAAACAATCCCACTTACAATCACATGGAAAAGAATAAAATACCTAGGAATGAATCTAACTAAGGAGGTAAAAGACCCATACCTGGAAAACTATAATACACTAATGAAAGAAAATGAAGACAACACAAAGAGATGGAAAGACAGTGTTCTTAGATTGGAAGAATTATCATTGAAATGACCATACTCCCCAAGGCAATCTACAGATTTGATGCAATCCCTATGAAAACACCAATGGCATTTTTCACAGAACTAGAAAAAATACTTCTAAAATTTGTATGGAAACACAAAAGACATCAAATAGCCAAGACAATCTTAAGAAAGAGGAACAAAACTAGAGGTATTATGCTCCCTGATTTCACACTATATTATAAAGCTACAGTCATCAAAACAGTATGGTGGTGGCACAAGAACAGACACATAGACCAAAGGAACAGAATAGAGAGCCCAGAAATGAATCTACAGTTATATGGTCAATTAATCTATGACAAAGGAGGCAAGAATATACAGTGGGGAAAACTTAGTCACTTCAGTAAATGGTGTTCAAACTGGACAGCTACATGCAAAAGAATCAAACTGGACTACTTTCTCACACCATGCACAAAAATAAATTCAAAATGAATTAAAGACTTAAATATAAGACCTGAAACCATAAAACTTCTAGAAGAAAACAGAGGCAGTATGCTCTTTAGCATCAGTCTTAGCAGTATTTTTTGGATATGTCTCCTCAGCCAGGGGAAGCAAAAGCAAAAGCAAAACAAGTGGGACTATATCAAACTAAAAAACTTTTGAAAGCTTTCAACAAAACAAAAAGGCCGCTTACTGAATGGTAAAAGATATTTGTAAACGATATACCCAACAATAGTATTATGAAGACTAAATTACATAAAAATATAATAGTGTACTTTTGGGGAGAAATATAACAAAATATATTAATTTATAATCCTACTTTAGAAATATTCTGTGTCAGGAGACGTCTTATGGTTTCAGGTTTTCCCCAGTTTTTCTTCATATCCTTCTTGCACATCCTCTCCTATAATTCAGCCTACAGGAGGTGATCAGTCTGCTCCTATGTCCCCCATGATCTGCCATTCTCTTCCTTTCAACTTCCTTCCCTTCCCCTTGCTGAATACACATTAATATTTCAAGACCAAGCTCAAGACACTCATTTTTCTATGAGCCCATCCGACTCTGCTCCATCTGCTCAGACAGAAATGAGGTCTCTCTTATTTGTATTCCTACTATACCTTCTACATACATTCATCACAATACTTCTAACACCACATAGCGCTGTGATCTGCTTCTATTCACTGTTCTACTACGATGATGGCAAGGGCCCAAATTCATCATGCTTAAACCAGGGCTTGGCACCTATAGGTGCTCAATAAGTGAATTCTGACTGAATGAATCAACCAAAGTGAATGAGCAAGTGAGGGCAAAACGAAAGGCGCCAAGGTTACAATTTGAGGAACCTGAAGATCTGAGGACAGATCAGGCAGGCATTCACTTCTCATTTTTGCCAAACAGTTTTTTGTCTTATACCTGTGTTATCTCCCTCTTAATGAGTGGTTTGGGGGGGAGGGGTTGTTTGGTTTTGGTTTTGTTTTTTCCCTCTCCTAACACCACAGGGGGGAAAAACGATTTCTCTTCTACATTGATTTTAACCAATAAATATCTGAGTGCCTGTTATGTGTGAAGATTCCACAGTGAACATATCAGACAGTGTCCTGGGGGAAGGGACAGCATTTTTGTTTGTGTATTCCAAACCTTGCCTTATTAAGTATTTAGCCAGGTTACATTCTATTTAACAGGTGAAAAACAAAGCAAGTCATTCAAATGATATGCCCTGTCACTGGGCAAGTTAATGGATAACCCAGGACTAGAATGTTAAGCCTTTCACTGTAGATTTAATTAGTTGTGTCAGATATCTCTCATATTTCAAATGGACAGTCTCATTTAATACAGCACAACTGTGTACATATAATAGTGTCACCTTAAATCAAAAATCTAATGCTTAAAGAACAATAAACTTTAACTCTGGGAAGGTGAAAGAATAACTTTAATAGCCTTTATTTGAGTCATTCCAACCATACCCCAGAGACTACTCCTTGAGAAACATAAAGGTAATTCTAAATCATGAAAATATAGTGAAGGAAAACAAATTTTAAGAGAACAAACACTTAAATTCTTCTAGTCCTGAGCCAATATCTTCTTTACTTAAGATGTGTGAAGGTTTTATTTTCAGTCCAGTGACTCCTCAGATGAAAACTGGGTGACTACTTATAGAACAGTAGACCAAATAGCAGTTCCCCGATAGAAAAGTGCATGATTCATCTGGGGAGGTTTGGGGGGTTTTTTTGCTTTTGTTTTTGCTTTTGGTGGGAGAGGCGGCTTATGCAGATTATGGGAAGGGCTTTGCTTTATCCTTTACTTGGAATATCTCTATAGCCCAGGGCTGGTGGCTAACTAAACTAACTGCACTCACCATAACCAGCCTGTGCTTTCCCACTCTAGGCAGGGCAAACTTCCCCCACTGATCCAAGGCTAAATCTCACCTTCAGGGGTGGAACTGGTGCCACCTCCTCCTCTGTGGACTGTTCCTTGTGGCCCCTGCTGCAGATTTTTGGCACCTCTACGCATTCTAAGTTGATCACTTTCTAGTTTGTTTAACAGGTATTGATGTTCTCTCCATTGAGGGCAGAATCATGCCCCACACTGCCTAGGCTAGGGAGTGCACATGAGCAAGACAAAACAACATTTTAAAATTAATTGCGGGCTTCCCTGGTGGCGCAGTGGTTGAGAGTCCGCCTGCCAATGCAGGGGACACGGGTTCGTGCCCCAGTCCAGTAAGATCCCACATGCCGCGGAGCGGCTGGGCCCGTGAGCCATGGCCGCTGAGCCTGCGTGTCTGGAGCCTGTGCTCCGCAACGGGAGAGGCCACAGCAGTGAGAGGCCCACGTACCGCAAAAAAAAACAAAAAACAAACAAACAAAAATAAGTTGCAACCACTAAAAAAATTTTACATAGCCTTTAGGCTTCCCTAGAAAAATTGTAAGTTCTACAAGCAGGAAGTCCTTACAGAAGCTGTTTGAAACTGTTTAACAGATAAATTTTAGACTCTTGGAAATAATATGTATCTTATTCACAACTCAAATTATGCCTCATTCTCCAAATAATTGTTTGCATGAAATGTGTAAGTTCATTTCCAAAATAACCAATGCATAAAGACCTATTGATGGAATGCAATAAATATGTTTTCCGACTGCCATTTTCAGCACTCACAGAAACAACAGTTTTTATTCAGTATCCTAGCATGGGATGTTTCCTTCAGTTCTTACCCATATAAAAAGCCATTGTACTATAGGCACCCCCCAATCTGCAATCTAATCATTCCTAAGCAATGGTCAAAGGGTAAGAATTATGTAAGTCAAAGTCAGATTTCCTAAATACCTATTTTATACCACAGAAATAGCAAAATAAAAAGAAAAAAACTTCAACATGGGCTTTTACAAATATTAAGCATGTAGAAACTTATGTTTATCGAGCCATATTATAAATATTGTATATTTTTAAAGGATTTTTTTCTTGTAACAACTAGACAAGACTGAGTTTTACTAAAAACTTCACTGAGGACCAACTTCTTTTTCTAACAGATCTTATTATAGCAACTGCAGGCTTTCTTATCTCTTAAAGGACGTCTGAATCATCTTTCCACTTCATTCACCTCACATTCTTTCATGGCCAACTATGAACACACCCAAAAGTCTTCAACTGGTAAATGTTAGAGGAAGGTACATATTTCCATAAGTGCTTACTCATCAGTGACCCTTGCTCTTCTATCCCACTTTGCTAAGCTTCTGTGCAAGATACCACAGTAAGTCAACGTATCTATTTACATTATCAATCACCTCAACGTATCTATTTCCATTATCAATCACCATTTCAGTGTTACACAATTTGGTAGAAAGCATTAAATGGTTACAAATTTGAGACAGAGTGTCTTCTTAAAGGTTGCCAAACCTTTCTGAATTCTGAAGAAATGCCCCCCATCCTTTGTTTGATCTTTACCTCAGTTCTTACCTTGCCAGGATTAAGCACCTTTGAAGAGAAGAAATTCCTGTCAAAAATCATCGCCTAATTCAGAGTTCTATGGGACAGTATTGAAACAATTCAAAGTTTTTCCATCTCAGAAGTCAGCCTGTCTACTTTATTTTTTATTTATTTATTTATTTATTTTTTTTGGCTGTGTTGGGTCTTTTTTTTTTTTTTTGCGGTACGCGGGCCTCTCACTGCTGTGGCCTCTCCTGTTGCGGAGCACAGGCTCTGGACGCGCAGGCTCAGCGGCCATGGCTCACGGGCCCAGCCACTCTGCGGCATGTGGGATCTTCCCGGACTGGGACACGAACCCGTGTCCCCTGCATCGGCAGGCGGACTCTCAACAACTGCGCCACCAGGGAAGCCCTGCGTTGGGTCTTTGTTGCTGTGCACAGGCTTTCTCTAGTTGCCGCGAGAGGGGTCTACTCTTCATTGCGGTGCACGGGCTTCTCATTGCGATAGCTTCTTTTGTTGCCCAGCACGGGCTCTAGGTACGCGGTGCCTCGTAAGCTCTAGAGCGCAGCCTCACTATTTGTGGCACAGGGGCTTAGTTGCTCTGCAGCATGTGGGATCTTCCTGGACCAGGGCTCGAACCCACATCCCCTGAATTGGCAGGGAGATTCTTAACCACTGCGCCACCAGGGAAGACCCAGCTTATCTACTTTATTTATTTATTATTTTTTTGGTATATCTCTGTTGGCTTTTTTTTTTTTTTTTGATTGATTGATTGATTGGCTGTGTTGGGTCTTCGTTGATGTGCACGGGCTTTCTCTAGTTGCCGCGAGCGGGGGCTACTCTTTATTGCGGTGCGCGGGCTTCTCACTGCGGTGGCTTCTCTTGTTGTGGAGCACGGGTTCTAGGCGCACGGGCTTCAGTAGTTGTGCAGCCTGTCTACTTTAAATGGCTAAACTGTACAGTATCTGAACTCTACCTCAAAAAACCTTTTTTTTTTAAAGTCAGCCTGTCAACTTTTTTTTTGATCACAATGTATTACTTTAATTTTTTTAGGTCCTTTTTAAATACTGTTCCTTCTTCAAAACTGTCATCACAGTCAAATGCAAAAAAACTGAACTTGAAAGCTGTATCATTCATTTTCACCTGGTCTTTTGATCACTATCAGTACTATGCTCTCCTAGGATAAAAGATTTTCTTGACTTGACATTCTGTTTCTCACAAACTCTTTTCTTAGTCATAAAGAAAAGGGAAAACTTTTGAGGAATGTGACAATTTACAAACAAGAGCTTTAAAGATAAAACTTTTTTATTAGGAATAGTCGGGGACAGGAATGAGCTGAGCCACTGTGACCAGATCCCAGGGCTGATGGTTCAGTGAACTTTGCTTAACTAGAGGGACAGAGGAATTTATTTATCATAAAACATACCATAAAACCAGAGGGCTACTAGCCTATTGTTCATAAATTGGGATCACCTGAAGTAATTCTCTAAGAATGATGCAGAGATTTTATTTAAGCAGATGACAGTGGGCAGGAACAATGGTCTGAGATATATCTAGATGATTTATACATTTATCTTATCATAAATCAACAGTTAACAGTGCATGTAATCTCCTTTCTAGCCTTAAAAATATCTAACCAAAAATATTTTTAAATCTACCTAAATATCCACCTAAATTAACAAGCTACCAACCCAAACCAGGAAGCCACGTACACACACACAAGGAGGAAAGGAGTAAGAGTGGTATTCTGCTAGAAGACATGGGCTCTCACAAGGCCAGGGAGCACTCTATTTCTCTTCTCAGTGGTCTGATAAATGGAATATTGCCTGCCGTATCAGTAAACAAAGGATGTCACAGTCATCAGTGACTGCAACCATTGCCATAGGTGAGCTGCCATAGGTGAGCCCTGAGGGAACTCAGGAAGGAAAAGAACACTTACCATCTAGCAGTCATCAGACTGCAGCCACTCCCCACAGTGAGCCCTGAGGAAACTCAGGATATGAAAATACAGGATACAGGCCCTAGATAGCTGAGATGCATATCAAAGGAATGATTTCAGTGAGCCCAGACTCTTGCATGAACCATACATAGAAAAGTGCTAAGCTTGAGACTTCTAGTTTTCTTTAACTAACAGTAATCTTTTGTTCCTACTACCTGCACTTTGTTGTAAAACTCCTATATATCCTAGCTCCCCCCTTGGCCTGTTTGGAGCAGTTCTCTCAGGGTTACTTGAGATGCTGCCTCCCGTAAAAATTCCCAATGAATAAAACATAACTCTTGGGGCTTCCCTGGTGGTGCAGTGGTTAAGAATCCTCCTGCCAATGCAGGGGACACAGGTTCGAGCCCTGGTCCAGGAAGACCCCACATGCAACAAAAGAGCAGCCCCCGCTCGCCACAACTAAAGAAAGCCTGCGTGCAGCAACGAAGACCTAACATAGCCAAAAATAAAAATTAATTAATTAAAAAAAAAACACCGTAACTCTCAACTTCTAGGGTGCACATATTTTTTAAGTTGACAGGTCCAAAGTATTTTAGTTTCTTTTTATTTAATTAGAATAAAAGATAAGTTTCCACTATTTGTGTCTCTAAATCTCACAAACTAGAAATGTAGTATCTAGCAGCATATTAACTGAATCTGTGGTTACGACTGCAGGCTTCATACCTGGACCAGCCTGGATGTGTCCTGGTTCTACCACTTAGTAGCTGTGAGCCTTTGGGACAGTCAATCACCCTTCTGAGGCCTTGGCCTCCTCATCTGTTAAATAAATATAACAGTACAAGCCTCAGAAAATTGGTGGGAGGACTAAATGAAGCTGTGTATATAAAGCTCTTTGCTTAGCACCTGGCATGTAGAAGGCCTTCAAATATGAATATGAATAAAATGTCCACTCTATAGCAACATCTCAAATCCCCTCTGATCGCCCGTGCACTTCTCACATTCTGCCATTATTTCTGGGCCTATTTAAAACTCCCTCAAAGCATTCCCATAGCTCTAGCCTCCTCTGGTGCTTTTGTGCATCCCTTTATCTGGTTCATGCTACTGCAAAACCAATATGGAAATGATAAAACTCTTGATGGAATGAGAAAGAGGAGAAAATGAGATAGCAAGGCCAGCAGCACCCTCTCTGGCCAGGGCAACAATGGCTGGCAACATTCATCTCTCTCATAGATTCTCTGGTGCTCTCTCCTGCTGCGTTCAGCATATCCAGAGACTGAATTCAAGAGCACCAGCTATTTTAGGGCACCAGGTAAAATTAGGCAAGTTGCAAGTGCTCTCCCCTTCAACCAGCACTTGGCACTCTACTAGGAATTATATGGCCCACCAAAAAGTCTAGAAGCTCCTATAATGTGAAGTTAAAACAATGATGTACACTTCCCTGTGAGTCATAGAAATCTTTTTCAGTACTTTCACGTTACAATATGGAAAATGTAAGAAACACAGGCAGTTCTCTCCTCCATTCAACAACAAAAAAAGTGAGACCAGAAGGTACCCAAAATGACCAACCAGAAATGATGGTAACTGGATGTTCTGCATAGCTAAAATGATTAATGATGCATTTGGTTCATACCTAATTTATTTTTTTTAATACTTACTCATTTTTATTTATTTATTTTGGCAGCGCCGGGTCTTAGTTGCAGCACACGGGATCTTCATTGCAGCATGGGGGCTTCTTAGTTGCGGCATGCATGCAGGATCTAGTTCCCTGAAGGGATCAAACCCGGGCCCCCTGCATTGGGAGCACAGAGTCTTACCCACTGGACCATCAGGGAAGTCCCTGGTTCGTACCTAATTTAAATTTAATTTAAATTTAAGTTCACACCCAACTTAAACGCATTTACACTAAACCAATAGTTCTCAACCTGGGGCAATTTAGGCTCTCTAGGTATATTTGGCAATGTCTAGAGCTACTGGCATCTAGTGAATTGAGGCCAGGGATGCTGCTAAACATCCCTCAATGCACAGAAGAGCCCCTCACAACAAAGAATTATCGAGCCCAAAACGTTAACAGTGCTGACTTGAGAAATCCTGCACTAACCAAATACCTTATTGATGGTCATCTGAAACATCATAATCAGTATCAAAAAAGAAAATTCTTTGTTAACCAACCACATTCATTTGTAGAGAATTTTAAGACCCTTTAATTAAACACTCTTTTGATCTCACAAAGACTTAAGAGGTGGGGCCAATGGAAACCAAAGAAGAAAAAAGATGCCTGGTTGTGATATAATGGTCAGAATGCTATTTCTAATTATGTTACACTCTATGTGTAGTCTGCTATATGAAGGTAAAATTGAAAATATTTCAGTTGAAATTTCTAGGAAATTATATACTATCTTGCTTTCTACAATGCTGAATATTCTTTAACATTTTTTTGATGACAAGGATATAATTATGACTGTCCATTACTGAAATGTTGGGTGGTATTTTGAGTTTTTTCTACTCTTGATATCAGATTGTCAGACAATTTCCACTGTCATGTCTAAAAGCATACTCCTGTAGCCACTTCCCATCAGATCAACTCTCATCCCTTTCCTCATTTGTGGCATTTTATTTGCCATGCATGAGCAGTGAAAAATTAAAACCAAGCTTATTAAAGAATTTGCTGAGTGAAGGCTAACATGAATAAAGTACAGAGCTTTCAACATTATTTTAAGAGCAGATACTTTTTCCTTTTTCAAGTTGGGCTGATGTTCTAGGGGTTAATACTGTTATGCCAAGAATGACCTATGGAAGTACAGTGTTATTAGATACTATAATTTCCAAACCATTTCTATAACAAGTGAGATATTAATGTTTTCTAAGATGTGAAGAAATGGTTCAAGGACACATTCCTACCTGCCACAATAGAGAACAATAACATTGTGAAAAGTAATTTTTACAGTGACAAAGGGTACATATGTGGTATACAGAATGTATATGTGGTAGGGTGAAATAATGTGCAATAGTAGGGTTGTGTGTCTAGAAAAGATATTTCACTTTTATCAAAAATAAAAAGACTCTGGTCAAATGGGAAATATCCAAAAGGGTAAAGGGGAATTCATACGACATGTAAATGTAACTTCACTTTGTAAGATTTTAGGAGCAAATAAAGACATCTGCTAATGTGAAATCAGCTGATTGTACTTACTTAAATAACATGGGTATCTGCCTAGAAGTTTTGCTACATTAGTTTTATGAGACATCTTCAAAAGGGCCTGGCCCAATTCCAGTATACATACCACACATACACAAAATATATATATAATTTATAGTTAGCATTTATTGCATACTGATTATGGAAATGTATCAAGCTTTACATGCATTACTTCATTTAATCCTTCACAACCTTATGAAATAAATACTTTCATTATCCCAGTTTTATAAAGGAATGGCCTTAGGGAGGTTATGCAGCCCTCCCAAAGCTGTAAAGTGGCAGAGGCAGGCTTTAAGCTAAGGCCAGCCTGATTACTGAGCCAGATCTCTCAACCACTTTTACCCCAGTTTCAAGAAACGAAGTTACTCCTCTCAGAACAGAAATTTCTATCATTCACCATTATATTTGATTTTTTTTATCTTGTGCATATTCCATGACTTACATACAGTGCATGAAATTCAGTCAAACACTATATTGTACCTCATCATACTGTGCAGATTTTTGCATTAGAATAAAGTTGAACCTTGTTCACAAATTTAATCATTTTAAATGTCAATACCTACAAAAGTTTAAAATAGTTCCCATTTTCCTATCATAAAGCACTGAGAAGGCAATTAAGTTAATTATACCCATAAAGAAACCACAGAGTGGACCCAGATGCAAAAATATCCTAATTTACATGAAGGAAGTGACCTTTTGTAAGGAAGACAGTATGATTAAAGCTTTCTTTTTTGAAAAGGCCAGACTATTTCAAAGGAGCTAAGAAATGAATTTAACCTACAAATTTAAAATTATTTTCATGTGCATGAAGTTTACCCATGGAGGGAGGGAACAAAACTATTTTAAATATTCCAGCTGTAAAAAGTTATTTGTATTTAAACTATTACTGCTCACCTGAGCCTCATATTTTAGTTACAGGATAACCAACTTTTCTGTGGCTAAGGAATATCTAATGCAAGCTAATAACACAGAACATATTACTGTGGTTTAAGGTTCTCCTCCATCTTGTAAGTGTAGACATAAAGTCTGAGAATATAGCATTAATTAAAAGAGCTGAAAAGGAACAGAGTGTGTGAAGAACCTTAGAAAACCAAGGGAAAAGGCTCAGCTTGTTATGCAGTTCAGGTTAAATTTACAATGAGAGAGCCAGTCCCTTTGCTTTGCCAAAGAATTTTTTTTAGTTGCACCCCACCCCCAACCCATGAGAGAGATCCTCACAGATGTAACTTTGTCTCAAAGAAACAATTAACAGTAATGTTAACTCCAACAGCTATAATTAGAGAATACTTTGTTACATAAAACATATAGTTTTGAAAGTTATATAGTTAATGCACTTTTAAATTGAATCATCTCTCAAATATACCAAGGAAACTTATTTAAAGGAATGCTATGTTGGAAAAATAAAGAAACTGAGTAAAGAAAAAATTGAGATAAGATGGTGATAAAGCTTGCATATTAACGAGATTTTTATATATCGGGCATAAAATATGCACTTTGAATTTTCTTTTTAATTGAAGTATAGTTCATTTACAATGTTTGTGTTAGTTTCTGGCGTACAGCAAAGTGATTCAGATATATATACATATATTTTTTTCATATCCTTTTTCATTATAGGTTATTACAAGATACTGAATATAGGGCTTCCCTGGTGGTGCAGTGGTTGAGAGTCCGCCTGCCGATGCAGGGGACACGGTTTCATGCCCCGGTCTGGGAAGATCCCATATGCCGCGGAGCGGCTAGGCCCGTGAGCCATGGCCGCTGAACCTGCGCGTCCAGAGCCTGTGCTCCGCAACGGGAGAGGCCACAACAGTGAGCGGCCCACGTACCGCAACAACAAAAAAAGATACTGAATATAGTTCCCTGTGTTATACAGTAAGACTTTGTTGTTTATCTATCTTATTTTTTTTTATTGGAGTACAACTGCTTTACAATATTGTGTTAGTTTATACTGTACAGCAAAGTGAATCAGCTATACGTATACATATATCCCCTCTTTTTTGGATTTCCTTCTCATTTAGGTCACCACAGGGCACTGAGTAGAGTTCCCTATGCTATACAATAGGTTTCCATTAGTTATCTATTTTATAAATAGTATCAATAGTGTACATATGTCAATCCCAATCTCCCAATTCATCCCACCTCCCTCTATTTTATATATAATAGTTTGTATCTGCTAATCCCAAACTCCTAATTTACCCCTCCCAGCCCTTTTCCCCTTTGATAACCATAAGTTTTCTATGTCTGTGAGTCTGTTTCTGTTTTGTAAATGAGCTCATCTGTACCATATTTTATATTCCACAAATAAGTGATATCATATGATATTTGTCTTTCACTTACTTCACTTAGTATGATAATCTCTAGGTCCATCCATGTTGCTGCAAATGGCATTATTCCATTCTTTTTTATGGTTCAGTAATATTCCATTGTATACATATACCACATCTTCTTTATCCATTCATCTGTCAATAGACATTTAGCTACTTCCATGTCTTGGCTATTATAAATAGTGCTGCTACGAACATTGGGGTGTGTGTATCTTTTTGAATTAGAGTCTTTGTCTTTTCTGGATATATGCCCAGGAGTGTTGGATCATATGGTAACTCTGCTTTTAGAGAAACCTCCATATTCTTCTCCATAGTGGCTGCACCAATTTATATTCCCACCAACAATGTAGGAGGGTTCCTTCTCTCTACCCCCTTTCCCGCATAAAATATGCACTTTGAAATGTTGCACTCAACGTGGGATTTCATTCACTCACTCACTCAATTAGAATTTCACAAACACCTAACATGTACCAGAATTCTGCTAAGTGCTGGACAAACATCAGGGAACAAGAAAAGTATGGCTACTGCTCTCATGATGCTAATGGAAAGTTTCATCTTCATGTTAAAATTATTCAACAAATTACTAAAAGAGGTGATGAAAAAAGCTCCTCTGTATACACAGCTCAACTTGATGAACTGAAGGCCTCCTATGTCTACCTTATTCTCAGCTCGGTTTGATCCCACACTGACTTCACCTATTCCCGTTAAAACACCAGCCCATGGTGTCTCTGTTGCTGTGACTGCTGGTGCTTTGGTGCAAAGGGCCCAGACCTGGCACTTTACCTCTAAGATGTGTCAAATGCTCACCTTCACCCCAAACACAAACACCTGCCACCTCCTTCCCTGTCTCACAGACCAGCCGCTGAGAACAAGTCCTTAGGCCCAAGCTCGGCAGCATCCATATTGAGCTTCCTGACTGTACCCTGCCTTTGGAAAAGAGAATGCAACAGACAAAAACCCCTGCTCTCACGGGATTTAGTGTATATTGGGGTGGAGATGGAGGGACAGAAAATAAGATTTAAAAAAATTAAGAGTTAGTGGTAAGTGTTGTAGAGAAAAATAAAACAAGTAAAGGAGTACAGGAGCGGGGCTTCCAATTTTAAATAAGATGGCCAAGGAAAGGCTTCAGTGAAGTGTACTTAAGTAAAGATGTGAAGCAGATGAACTCAATACTTTTTAAACATTGCAAGTAAGGTTTCAATTGACTGAAATTTTGTATTAGTCAAGCCTTTCAGGTCTACAATAAGAAGTTGTGTCATTTAACACATGAGCAAAAGGAAAATATTAAAAGAAAAAATGTAATAAAGAGAAATTATTCTCTTTTAATCTATTCTGAGGGGGGCAGTTTCTGGATAAAGGAAAATAAGCAGACACAAACCATTCAACTTTTCCAAATGTCCATAACAAAGCCTATTTTCTCAATGAGCCAATATAGCATCTGCAGGAACTAATGGTAAGGAGCTAACTTTGAGACCCAAAATAAGGAGATTAAAAATCCCTTTTCTAGATGCAAAAGTATAAACTGTAGTGACCCAGGAATCTATGCCAGAAATGAACAATTAACAAAAGATATGCAGGAATGACTATTCTGAAATAAGTACATTTACTGCAGCAGTGATAGATGGAATTGGCAGTACAATTTTTTTAAGTTTACAGAAATGAGTCACCATCAAGACCATGAGGGAAAGAAGCACCTCCACCATCCCTGCCAGCTGCTTCATCAGAGGCCTCCAGACATTGTATGATGACAGCTGCCCACTGAAGGTGGGGATTATGTGAATATCTTTTAATTTTCTATTTCTTTTTTCTACCTCCCCAATGCCCACAATGTGGTTAAGCAAATCTCCCAGGTTAACAAAAACATACAAGTTGG
This sequence comes from Stenella coeruleoalba, assembly GCF_951394435.1. NCBI lineage: Eukaryota > Metazoa > Chordata > Mammalia > Artiodactyla > Delphinidae > Stenella > Stenella coeruleoalba. Next base: position 75,528,701 of record NC_137157.1, read on the forward strand.
TCATTCAGTTCCAAAACTCAGAAACGGGCATTAGTTCTCAATGAGAATGAGCTTATACTGGGCACCACACCGACTTCAGAACGGTGACTGCCATCATTGGCAGTTTCCTCCCTGCTTCCTCCTGAATCCTTCTCTTCCCTTCTTTTCACTGTTTTCATAACCAGTGGCATGAGTTTACCGCTTTCTGTAAAAGGACTATAAAGGGTTCTAATTAGCACCCTAGTCAGTTCCCTAGTTCTTCCATGGGGGACAGCCTGTCTGAGTGTAACTACTCACATCCAAGTTTTTATTACACTAAGATGTTAAAAGAGTGAAAAAAGCTATGCATAATTCTCTTAATTAGAAAAATTAAAGTTGTTTGCCAACATATACCAATAGGATCATGGTATTGATATATTAATACTATATATACATATGTACCTGTATATATAATAGTATTAATATATATTATGTTAATATATACATTCTATATTATTCTATGCACTGTTATATAGCTATCCATTTTCGTTTTTTTAATGGAATAAAAGAGGAGAAAGGCAGTTTTGCCTGTTTTTTCAGAACATCTCAAATTTAACAGGATTCTTGAAAATTAATACTATTTACATAATTTCAAAGTTTAGTAAATAACCATCACCCTGCTAATGAGATACGACAATAAAGCAGTAGAAGCCTGAATTAGGTATTCCCAAGAGGTCTGGTTGCACAGCAAAGGCCAAAAAGCTACTTTTTGTTTCCATCTTCAGAATCTTTTTTAAGAATATTGGGCTTCCCTGGTGGCACAGTGGTTGAGAGTCCGCCTGCCGATGCAGAGGACACGGGTTCGTGCCCTGGTCCGGGAAGATCCCACATACCGCGAAGCGGCTGGGCCCGTGGGCCATGGCCTCTGAGCCTGCGCGTCCGGAGCCTGTGCTCCGCAACAAGAGAGGCCACAACAGTGAGAGGCCCGTGTACCGCAAAAAAAAAAAGAAAAAGAAAAAAGAATATGTTTCTCCTTTTCCTTGAAATGTCTCTTTTTCCTCTTCCTCACTAGCTGCAGTTGACCAGAGTTACTCTTTTTAATACTCTGGATAAACTAGACAAAAATATCAGAGACAGTATCTTCCCCGTTACTAAAGATCAATAATTACTATCCTTATATTCAGAGATGTTAAAAAAACTGGCAATAAGGGACTTCCCTGGTAGCGCAGTGGTTAAGAATCCACCTGCCAATGCAGGGAACACGAGTTCGAACCCTGGTCCAGGAAGATCCCACGTGCCGTGGAGCAACTAAGCCTGTGTGCCACAACTACTGAGCCTGCGCCCTAGAGCCCACGAGCCACAACTACTGAAGCCCGCTGCCTAGCTCTGCAATGAGAGAAGCCACCGCAATGAGAAGTCAGCGCACCACAACAAAGAGAAGCCAGCGCACCGCAACAAAGAGTAACACATGCTTGCGGCAACTGGAGAAAGCCTGTGTGCAGAACAAAGACCCAATGCAGCCAAAAAAAAAAAAAAAAAAAAAAAAAAAAAACTGGCAATAAGAAATTTATGGGAGGTAGGAAAGTACATGGGTTAAGACCCTGAGTTTAAAATCCTGGCTCCCCAGCCAGGTAAACTTGGACAAATTATTTAATCTGTCTGGACTTCTGGTTCCTCTTCTGTATAATGTGGATCACAGATCTTACTAGTGATGATTGAGTTTATGCATGTAAAGCACTTAGGACGTCTGACCAAAAAAGTAATTGCTCAATAAATGATAGCTATTATTGTTTTGACTCTTATGATTGTTAATTATAATTAAGAGGCTGAAGGAGTAGTCACAGATATAGAAGATATAATCACACATAGTATGTTTGGGTTTAGAGAAGGGGGGTGGGGATGTTAGTCAATGTTTTCAGTTATATATTCCACAAATTCATAATCTTTGCTACTATTCAGAGGCAGTAAATATTTTACAGTTATGTTTTAAAATTTAGGCCAGTCTATATTTCAATGTCTCACAATTTTTTAACCAGCACCAACTGAAAAAAGCATCCCAATTTCAGAGATGTTAAAATGTTAAAAAGACTTGATAAAATATTTTAGATTTTATGAAATACATTAAGAGACAGAAAACAATACAGTGATGCTTCAGGTCTCAGATGTTCTACAATCTCATCTTTTTGTATGAGAGCTGGAAATTAAAATCTTGCCTCTGATCATGCTTAGTTTCTACATGTCAGATTGCTTTTTAAAGTATGCCCTTTATAGATGGGCAGAAGAAAGGAGCACTATTAGAAGTTTTGACCTTAAAAGCCAAGTCCTAATACTGAGAAATAACAGGCAAAGAAAAAAAAAGACTGTTCAAGGAGAGGACACCTGGAATGGTAAGTGATAGATATAAGATAATGAAACTCCTGACAACATGACGAAGCATTCTGAGGCCTTTCAGTGGAGGAGCAACCCAGGGCCTACAAACTCCAGTATACTCTCGAATCAAGACATATAACAGCATCAGAAAGGATGCCAGGAATAATAAGAACTGTTACACTAAAAGGGATATCTAGTCCATGAAATCTCAAGGAGAACAAAGTATACTATTCCCACGCCTTTCCTCATAATACACCCCTGCACAAAACTAGCACATATTGCTGATAGGAGAACATGAATGGTGCAGACACAGGACAGCTGAGACCACTGACAGAATAATTTAGTGTGCAGGCTGGGATTACTGGTCAGAAAAGGTTACATCTGACATTCTGTCTCCTCTATAGCCACGAAGGCATCTTGCCTCTCCTTGAATATCCTCATTAATAAGGAACTCACAACCACCAAAGGAAACCAATTCCATATTCTTTCAGCATTGTCAGAAAATTCTTATGTTGAAGCAAGATATGCCAAGCTAGTTTGGGGTTCTTCTGTTGACAATATTTACTGAGCCCTTGAGTGGACTCTGAGGGGCCCTTGAGGAGCAATGGCAATGGATGACTCAAGTTAGGGACTGGTGGGACAGGCACAGGAAAAACAAGGAGAAATTTAGTGAAGAAGTTGAGGTGGCTGGCAAGAGTGAATGCAGGAGGATTTTTTTCCAGGAGGGTAGAAGACAAATATCAGTAAAAGCTAAGAGAGAGCTGACCACAGGTCCTGACCAGCAGCTATGTGGACTGTGGAAGATCAACTGCCACTTGAGTCACCAGGGAACCAGCATTAAAGGTGAGAGCCAGGCTTCAGTCAGGAAAGAGAGGCAGGGTGTGGTTCTGTGATGCAATTAAGGCTCTAAGGAAGTCTGACATAAAAGTGGGGCTCAAGACAGCAGAGGAGGAAATACTGAGGAGAGAGGCCAGCAGTAAAAGGCAGTTCTGGCAGGAACTAAGGGGAGGAAAAGACTAGGCAGGAAGTGGATAAAAGGGGGTGGGAAAATATGTGCCTAAAAGAGCTTGTACCTTGGGCAGTAACTTGTACTCAGTAGGTACAAGTGTAAACAACCAATCACAATCCAGAGAGACAACGCTAGATCAGAGATACACATAAGATGCAAAAGGAAACCGGAACTGTGAGAGTAGTATTTGTGTTAATCCTAACAAAAACACCGAAAGTTATTATTTGAACATTTCCCAAGCACTGTTCTAAGCCCTTTAAAAACAATAATATTTTTATTCTTCCGACAACTCCACAATGTAGGTAATATATCATGTTATCATTTTATAGATGAGGAAATTGAGTCAAAGAGTTCCAAGTCACCCAGTTAATTACTAGAGAAGAATTCAAACCCAGCCAGTCCAACTCCAGAGCCCACACTCTAAACCACTAGTGTGTATTCTTCTCACCTTGATTTCTAGGCCCCAACACAACTGCCTGGTCCATAGTAAACACTGAAACACTTGTTGAAGGACTGAAAGATCCAGCTTTAGTGGGGTCTTAGGAAGGAAAATTTATAATGAAGGATATAAGGGTCTGAAAAGAGAAGACAGAGATACTGATGGAATTAATTGGCTAATGGCTCTGAATGGAACCTGTGGGTAGATTTGTTTTTCCAGCCTGCCATGGATTTTCAGCTTGTGTCAGCAGGAAGGTGCTCCAATCAGATGCATGAACCAGCACACGGGCTCATGGGTAACTCCAAAGGCACGAGTCAGATGTGCAGTCCTCCTCAAAGTGAAGACGCAGCACAGTTAAAAACGTGCCTTCCGGGCTTCCCTGGTGGCACAGTGGTTGAGAGTCCACCCGCCGATGCAGGGGACACGGGTTCGTGCCCCGGTCCGGGAAGATCCCACATGCCGCGGAGCAGCTGGGCCCGTGAGCCATGGCCGCTGAGCCTGCGTGTCTGGAGCCTGTGCTCCGCAACGGGAGAGGCCACAACAGTGAGAGGCCCGCGTACCGCAAAAAAAAAAAAAAGTGCCTTCCTCTGAAATATGATCACTCTGATCACTGTTCTTACACCCAATGTGACCTTATACCCTGGTGTTTATTATACATCATATCCCCCTTCTAGGATGGAAATTTGTTCCATTCATCTTTGGATTCCCAACATCACTTATCAATATTGGTTCATCATCAATATGACACCATTAAGGTAAGGTAGCATGTTTTAGGAAAAGAAATGTTACATGTTAGTCAATTTTCTGCAGAGGAAATAAAGATGACTTTGTTTAAAAGTTGTATTTTTCTACAAGTGGTGTTTAGTAATTAATTTTAACTGAATTCGTCTATAATTTGATAACTTCCCATACATTATACTACACTGCACTTGAAACTATAAGCATATTCTTCAGCTGGGGTATCTTATAATTTATTTGGCTCTACATACTGACTTTTCACCTCCTAAACATACTCACTAGCATATATTTTAAAAATACAAATAACATATGGTAAAGTCATGGCACTTTTAAAGGCTACTTATTAACATGTGTCCTAACACAAAATTCTGCCAGAGGCCCCGGTGAACAACCCAGCCTTGCAGAGCAGACTAGATACCTGTCTGCAGCAAAGCTTCACTGCAGCTCAGTGCAGTCCCCAGAACGGAAGCAGCTCCCTGGTTTCTGCAGATGCAGCAGTTGGTGAAGTTGACAGTTTAATTCCAGTGAGTGGGTATGTGTATGAGAGGGGCACAGAGGTTGGGTTTGTATTCACTCTGTTCCTGCATAAGTGAGGCAATAATACAAAACAGATTATGGGCTCTAAGAGTACTTACTGGTGCTAATGTCCACCCACTATTAACTGCATTCCAAGGACAGATGACTAATTCTGGACAATGCTCTACAAACAATGCCAAATTTATTCCTGAAAACACACACACACACACACACACACACACACACACACACACACACACACACCCCTAAAGCATAACTAATGCATGATTATTCTAGGTTTAATATTGAATAGTTCAAATAAGATTAAATGTTTGTATGAATTTTGAAAGGTCCATTTCTATACTGAAGGGTTACTGGTAAAGGTTTAACCAAAGTCACTAAAGTGGATATAGAGTACTCCATTATAAACATCAATAACAGGCAGTTAGGAGCCATAGAAAGCTTTGACCATGGGAAGGAGATGAACAATACCCAGATTTAAGAAAATTAATTGGGGGAGGGGGGCGATGTAACGTGGATAGCTGGTGGGAGAAGTGCCCTGAAATAAGACAAAGGCCACCATCATGAAATGAAGAAGAATCAATAACTGGGTGGCTAACTCGGTAGCAAGTAGATAAGAGGGAAGAGCAGATTTAAAATAAACTTTGAAGTCTAACAAAAGCAAGGTTAATAATTCCTCCAAGAAAGTCAGGAGGATGGGCTAGATTGCAGCAGAAAAAGGAGCTGCAATTTGGTACCCTTAGGACATTTACATTTATTCAGCAGTAAAGAGAAAGAGAAAGAAGCCCAGAGGGTGGATGACACCACCAAGTAAGAGGTGGCAGGAAATAATGGGAATGCCGGAGGAGAGAAAGGAGAAAAATGACCTAGTCAAAGGAATAAACTTGGAGAACCAGTTGAAGTATGAAAATCAGGACCAAGAAAAGAGCTCTAAAAAGAAGCAAATAGTTAAAAAAAAAAAAAAAAAAGAAGCAAATACCGGGAATTCCCTGGCGGTCCAGTAGTTAGGACTCTGCCCTTTCACTGCCAACATCGCGGGTTCGACCCCTGGTTGGGGAACTAAGATCCCACAAGTCACGTGGCATGGCCAAAAAAAGAAAAAAGAAGGAAATACCACCCAGAAATTATGAATAAGGACCGCAGAATTCCCTGGCGGTCCAGTGGTTAGGACTCGGCGCTTTCATTGGTCAGGGAAGCCTCGCCGCACGGCCAAAAACAAAAAAAACAATAAGGACTACAAACAGGCTACTGGATGATACGTAGGAATTCACTGCTGACTTAGAACACTGATCAAGTTTAGAACAGAAGCCAGCCTAGACCAAGAAAAGGAAGTAGGGAGAAGGATGGGATGAGGGGATGAAGAAGCGGAGGCAGCAATGGAAGTATATGTAGCAGTTTAACGAAGAAAGCTCCAGAGAATATCAAAGTTTAAAGTCTTGCAAGACCTCCTTTGGAGAGAAGTGGAGGTGTAGGACAAGGAGCCTGTGAAATGAGGAGTGGATTCATCCTCCAGATTCGGAAAGAAAGAGAGGGCAGCAATAAAGGACTCTAAGAAACCAAGACTGAAATGAAAGGTCACTTGTGTTCACGTCAGATACTCCAGTCGTATATAAATTGTCTATCAGCATAAATTAAAGTCTACTTCAACTTAACGGGTTAAGTCGAGAAAAAAGAACCAAGCAAAATAGTATACCAAATGTAAAAAATACAATTAGAAACCAACCGGAAATGGGCAAAAAGTTTGCCAAAAATACAGAGGGCCAATATGATGTGTTAGTTGAGGGACAATCTATATCATTCTTTGCCTTGCACCTAAAAAATATTGGTTGTCTGGGCTCAGGACCAAAGGTGGGGTTTACCCTAGCTTGGAAATGCACAGTAGTTGATGAAGTTGGTTGCACATCAGAATCATCTGGGGCTCTTGTCAAAAATACAGCTAACCCTACCCCCTGGAGATTCTGACTCATTCTATCTAAGGTACTGCTGGTTTTTAATTAGCACTCCAAGTAATTTTGATGCAGTTGGTAGGATGGCATTTGGAAACCAAGCTGATTATCAGAATTATCTGATATACTTTTAAAAAATACAGATTCATGAGCTTGTGTCTAAACCTACTGAATCTCACACACAATACTCACATCCATAAAATTAAATGCATTATGTTTAAATCCTTTTTCAATCAACTTTCCAGCAAATGCATGTAGAAAAGAATTTTCAGGCAAACCTTGGAGATATTGCGGTTCAGTTCCAGGTCACTGCACTAAAGTGAATATTGTAATAAAGCAAGTCACAATTTTTTGGTTTTCCAGTACATAAAAACTATGCCTACAGTACACTACAGTCTATTAAGTGTGCAACAGTATTACATTTCCAAACACTGTACATACCTTACTTTAAAAATACGTTATTGGACTTCCCTGGTGGTGCAGTGGTTAAGAATCCGCCTGCCAATGCAGGGGACACGGGTTCGAGCCCTGGTCCGGGAAGATCCCACATGCTGCGGAGCAACTAAGCCCATGCGCCACAACTACTGAGACTGCACTCTAGAGCTCGTGAGCCACAACTGCTGAAGCCCACTCGCCCGAGCCCACGTGCCCCAACTATTGAGCCCACGCACCACAACTACTGAAGTCCGTGTGCTCTAGGGCCCACGTGATGCAACTACTGACCCGCATGCTGCAACTACTGAAGCCCATGCACCTAGAGCCTGCGCTCCACAAGGAGAAGCCACCACAATGAGAAGCCTGCGCACCGCGGCAAAGAGCAGCCCCCGCTCACTGCAACTAGAGAAAGCCAGCAAGGAGCAACAAAGACCCAACGCAGCCAAAAAATAAATAAAAAATTTAAAAATACTTTATTTCTAAAAAATGCTAACCATCATCTGAGCCTTCAGCAAGTCGTAATCATTTTGCAAGGTGGAGGGTCTTGCCTCGATGCTGATGGCTTCTGACTAATCAGGGTGAAGCTGGAGTGCCTGTGACAATTTCTTAAAGATAAGACAATGAAGTTTGCTGACTTCAATTGACTCTTCCTTTCATAAACGATTTCTCTGTAGCATGCAATGCTGTTTGATAGCATTTTACCCACAGTGGAACTTCTTTCAAAATTGGAGTCAATCTCAAACCCTACCACTGCTTTATCAACTCAGTCTATGTATTGATCATATTCTAACTCTTTGTTGTCATTTCAACAACCTTCACAGCATCTTCACTGGGAGTAGAGTCCATCTCAAGAAACCAGTTTCTTTAGTCATCCATAAGAAGTGATTCTTCATCCATTCAAGTTTTACTATGAGACTGCAGCAACTCAGTCACATCTCCAGGCTCAATTTCCAATCTAATTCTCTTGTTACTTCCACTGAAGACTTGAACCCCTCAAAGTCATCCATGAGCGCTGGAATCAAGTTCTCCCAAATTGCTGTGAATGCTGGTATTCTGACCTCTTCTCATGAATCACAAATGTTCTTTTTTTTTTTTTTTTTTTTTTTGCAGTTTTCTTCATTCATCTGTCTTTATTTGGATTTGGTATAAGAGTAAAAATACATTAATACATCTATTAAGAACTGTTGCCTTTTCTTCCATTTTCTAAAAAAGATGGTATATAATAGGTGTTAATTTTCTTTAAAGATGTTTTTATTAAATAATTCTCCATTGAAATCATCTGGGCCTGGAGATTCATTTGAAGGAATTGCTTTTTTTTAACATCTTTTTTGGACAAATGTTCTTAATGGCATCTAAAATGGTGAATCCTTTTCAGAAGATTTTCAATTGACTTTACCCAGATCCATCAGAGGAATCACTATCTATGATAGCCTTATAAAATGCATTTCTTAAATAATAAGACTTGAAAGTTGACATGACTCCTTGGGGAATTCCCTGGTGGTCCAGTGGTTAGGACTCTGCACTTTCACTGATGAGGGTGCAGGTTCAATCCCTGGTCGGGGAACTAAGATCCCACAAGCCACACTGCACAGCCAATTAATTAAATTAAATTAATTAATTTAAAAAGAAGAAGAAATGACTCCTTGATCCATGGGCTGCAGAATGGATGTTGTGGCAGCAGGCATGAAAACATGAATCTGGTTGTACATCTCCATCAGAGCTCTTGCGTGACCAGGTGCATTGTCAATGAGCAGTGATATTTTGAAAGGAATATTTTTTTTGGAGCAGTAGGGCTTAAAATATTCAGTAAACCATGTTGTAAACAAACGTACTGTCACCAGGCTCTGTTGTTCCATTTATAGAGCACAGACAGAGTAGATTTAGCATAATTCTAAAGGGCCTTAGGATTTACAGAATGGTAAATGAGCACTGGCTTCAACTTCAAATCACCAGCTGAATTAATCCCTAACAAGAGGGTTACCCTGACTACACCAAGATTGAATCCACGTGCCCTTTAAGTACAGAGGTAATGGCCTTGGGCCAACCCCTAATTCCTACCCCAATAAGTCCAGGTCCTCTTCTCTGTCACCAGTTAGATCCATGACCCTGAGTTTTTCTCAGTAGAGGAAAGGAATGCAAGCAAATAGGTGATTGTGGATTAAAAGTCTCTCAATGTTCCTAGGTTCACAAGTTTACATGGCTATTCATTGAAAGACGACTGACTACTCTTTAAACTGCTCTTGGCCTTCCAAGAAATAAGAAAACTTCCTGGTTCCTGATTCTCTGAAGGACTTTCCTATTTCAAAGTCCATCTTAAGCAGCTTCTAAGAATCACTGATGAAATTAACATCACCATTTTATTATAAATCTTTAGATAAATTGTGTTTAGATCACTGTTTCAAATATAATATGCATTCATTAATGTTACAAACAATATTAGCCCTAACGTATATGAAACACATATATGTTATATGGAGGCTTTGCCTCCAAAGCCCTGGGAAACCTTAAGAACTAGTATTATAAGCATGTGAGTACTGAAGCCAGAGAGACCTGGTTCAAATCCTATCTCCGAAGCTTAGGCTGGTTGTAGAGCACTGCAACTTGGTTTTTCTTTTTCTCTAAAATGATAATACCATCTATCTTGCAGCGTTGTCATAAGAATAAGTAATATACATATAGTCCTGGTTCAGAATCAGCATTCAATAAACAGTAATTACTCTTATTGGTATAACCCAAATCTTCATCCCTCCTCCTCCAACAAAGGTAAAATTAGTCCTCAAAAAGTGCTCAGGGGGCTTCCCTGGTGGCGCAGTGGTTGGGGGTCCACCTGCCGATGCAGGGAACACAGGTTCGTGCCCCGAGCCGGGAAGATCCCACATGCCGCAGAGCGGCTGGGCCTGTGAGCCATGGCCGTTGGGCCTGCGTGTCCAGAGCCTGTGCTGGGGGGAGGCCACAACAGTGAGAGGCCTGCGTACCGCAAAAAAAAAAAAAAAAAAAGTGCTCAGGATATTGGAGTATGTGTTGAAAATCGAGTATTCTAACCATGGTGAGAATTGGTAAAAGGAATTCTACTTATAGAAAGTCTGCACAAATCGTGTAAAAAGTCCTTCACCACGAAGCACCCAGATGCTGAATAAATTACAACAGATATACTTTTAAATGTACTGCTGAAATCATAAGAAAATAAAGGAGATTCCCAAGGACAAGAGAAAAAAAGAAAAAGAACAATAAACCTAAACTCTAGTGGGGGAACCTAGAGCCCAGAAACTGCAGCTCTTGCAGTGGAAGGGGAGACATGGGCCTTGAGCTTGTGAAATGGGAAAGGACTGAACCTGGGACCCACACTGAAGAGGCTACACCTTGGATAAAAGGATGGTGTAGGAAAAATCTGCCTTCCATCCAAGCCAACTGATAAGAAAGTCTGCAGACCTACACTAATCCAAAGTGGAAAAATTAATGACAACAATGCTGATCTCCCCTTAGCAAACCTGAACTAAATTTACACCTTCTTCAAGTCAAAGAAATGCTTGGCTAATCAAAGTGGTCATGGGTTGGAAGTAGAAACAAACATATTTTATAAAGAAAGGCATCTTCAATAAAGATCCTTCAGGATTCCCATAAAACGAAGGAATAACTGAGGAAATAAGATACCTTCAGTGATATTCAATAGACAAACTCTCCCCCCGCCAAGGGTTTCAGATATTCAGACTATAGAAAAGAAAAAAGGGAAAGGCACAGAAAAAAGCTGGACCCCCCCCCCAAAAAAAAAACCACACACACATACACAAAGTAACAAAATTTTCATCCTGTGTGTGTATAAAATATCCCTTTAAATGTATGTTCTTACCACAATGGAATTATATGCTTTATGTGATGTGTGGTAAGAGCACTGCCTTTAATGCCAGGCACACTTGAATTTGAATCTAGCTAAACAAGTACCAGTTTACGATTCCAAGCAAGTTAGTAAAACTTTCTGTGCCTCAATTTCTTTAGCTGGAAAATGGGCATAATACTACCTACCTATTAAAATTGTTGTGAAATAAATTCATGCACAAACATATTCAGGTGTGTATGTATCACAAAGCACAGTTCTTAGATATAGAAAATGCACTCAATAAACAGTAGCTATTATGAACACCATAGGGGAAGGATTTTCATTCATCCAACAAGTATTTACAGTGTCTCTTATGTGCCAGTCCTAGTGCCAGACATTTTGGGAAACAGAAACGGATAATGACTCCTTGTTATGATTCTAACCTGCATACTTGTTTTGTGCCAGCCATTTATCTATATAATCTTACTTTATTCTCCCCACAATCTTATAAAGTACTGTTATCTCCATTGTCCAGATGAAGAAATTGAGAAATTAAGAGACTTGATTCAATTCATAAAACCGGTAGTATAAGGACTTGAACTTGGGCACTATATGACCCCAAAGCCTATGTCTTAATTTAATTACCTCACCTAGACGAGGACATTGCCATTCAGATATATATGGAGGATGTGGTTGGTAGACTTTTTTCTTTGTCTTTCCCTTTCTTTTCTTTTTTCTTTTTTTTTTTTTTTTGAGAAAAAGCAAAGAACTCTAAAAATAATGGATTTCACAGTCATGGAATATAACACAACACCACTAAACTGAATTCTTAGTTTTTGTTCCTTCTTCAAGAGGGAAAGTAACACTTCGATTATGAGTAACATCCACTATACATGTAATGGGTCTAAATGTTGTAGTTTCCATATATAAATACTTTTCTAGGTACTACAGAGTAAATTGGCACTTCTTGGGAATTTAAACCTGGTTTACTTTTTGATGAGGGGAGGATCCTACTTATATAATGATAAACAGTTGGATGAAACTTAATAGGCAGGCAGATTAGATTCAAAGAAGGAAGCAATTTCTAAAATGTTTTTACCTCACCAAATTGAATGGGGTGTGGTCACTCAATAGTGTCAGACTACTTTTCAAAACATTAGGTCACTCTCCAACAGATACTATAGATTACATCATGGTAAAGAGGAATAATCATACCTAGGAAGATTGAGTAATTAATTTTCAACCCTGAAAATAATGGCAACAAGAACTTTGAGTTCTTTTAAACAATACTGAGACACCCTAACAGATTAGAAAAGTAATTGCTAGGTCCTCCATCTTGTCAAAAAAAAAAAAAAAGTGTTCTGGATTTTCTCTGTAGAAAAAAGAGAATAGAAAAGAAAAAAGGACTCTTCCATAAGCACAGCTGCCTTGTAGAAATGATTTATACTGCTCGCTCCTACTTCTAGGAGGCAATTCATCTTTTGCTCACCTACTCAAAGAGTTTGAAACTAAGCACGAGATTTTCAGTAAAATAATGACGTAAAGAAATTGGATCCCTTTACCCTCCAACTGAAAACTGCTGATGATTAAGAAATCGAGTAGGGCTTCCCTGGTGGCGCAGTGGTTGAGAGTCCGCCTGCCGATGCAGGGGACACGGGTTCGTGCCCCGATCTGGGAAGATCCCACATGCCGCGGAGCGGCTGGGCCCGTGGGCCATGGCCGCTGAGCCTGCGCATCCGGAGGCTGTGCTCCGCAACGGGAGAGGCCACAACGGTGAGAGGCCCGCGTACCACAAAAAAATAAAAAAGAAAGAAATCGAGTAGCTCAAACAATTAAAAAATTCATAAATAAGTAACTTCAAAACAAAGTAACGAATTTTCACTTAAAAGGAAGAAAACACCCCTCTACTCATTTTAGAGTGAATCTGGGAAGAGATTTTAGAGATTATTTCACCAGAGTCTTCATTTCGAAGATGAGGAAATTGAGACCTAAAGCATTGTGATTCGATTACTTGTTTATATATTTTCTCACATCACTATTTCTGCCCTTACCTAATGTGGCTATAAATTTGTAATTCATCACCCACTATGCTTTTCTGTCCTATGAGTAAATACTACAGCTTCATGACGGAACAGAAAAAATTTTAAAGCTCCAAGACTTCACAGTTAAACCATCATAACAGCTTTGCTTAATAAGAATAAAATGAGTGTAAGTGAATAAAAGCATTTGTATTTCTGCTACTCAAATAAGGTTTCTACCTCATAACTGGTCTATACACAAGCCACCTCTGCTTACGGCACAATAGGAGCTCAAAAGCCGTGGGTGGGGGTTAAAGAAAAGTTTTGCAATTCAAGAAAAAAAATCCCTAATGTGTTCTACGTAGCTTCAAGCCCGCCTAGGGAGAACAGAATGCCTTTAAAGAGCGAAGAAGTTGTGGGCTGCAACAGATCATTTTGAGGATTTCTTCCAAGACTAAGAGTCGATGGAGAATTCAGAATTCAAAATACCGCATTACTGATATCTTAATTTATCAATACAAAACCACAATAAAAACTGAATTTCTTGAGAGTAGGAACACGTTTCCTTCTGAGAGACCTACAGCTTTTCATACTCAAGCGTCTTTTTCAAAAGGAAAAACCGGAGCACTCAGGATTACTGGTCCGAGGTCACTCAACAGGTAGGCGGCCGGACCAGGACGAACATCGGCCTCCCGCATTTATTGTACTAGTCCTTCACAAGGTCTGCCGAAAGCAACTTAGCGAAAAACCTTAAACTTCAGTATCTAGAAAACAGGCTATTAATTCCTAATCAAACTTAAAAAAAAGAGTTATCCTTTACTTCCGGAATTCCCTGGTAAGTGACCTCCAGGACTGATAGTTCAGCCTCAGGCGCGCTCCCGCCAAGGACCTTTGGGGGAAGGGACAAAATAGGTAAAGTGGGTGGGCAGCCCGGCGCAGCCCTCTTGGGAAGGTTTCCGAACTGGCTCACACCGCTGCGGTGGACGGGGCGCACCTGCAGGGCGCTCGGCTGTCCATCAACTGCGACAACACCCCCGCCCACCCCTTACCTCCCGAGGCGCTTACCTGGGGCGTCTGCGGGGGCCTGGCCCCTGAACGTGGCCGTCTCGGCCCATTCCAGGTGCGACGAGGGCCGACTCCACGGCCGGGGGGTCCCAGGAGGCAGGTAGGAGGGGTTGGACTTCCGCCGGATCGCCACCCGTCTGAAGTTGTAGTCGCCCTCGCCGCTCATTTTGCTGCGTTCGCTCGCGGCTCGGCACCCTCGCCCGCCCTCGTCCGGCCGCAAGCGCGCGCTCGGCGGGCTCCTGAGGGGCGACCGGACCCCCGGGGGCGTCGTTTGCATGCCCAGGCTCGGCGCGACTCGACAGAGACAACTTCGGGGCTGCTCAGCGCCGGCGCCCTTCTGCTCCGGCGTCTCCTCTGCAAGTGCTTCCTCGTCCCTTCCTCCCGGGACTCCCAGGGCCGCGCCGCGAGTTTGGCTCCGACTCCCTGTGCGGCAGCCGCCACGCCCGGTCTCTGCGGCTCGCGCTCTCACCTGACGCCGCCACTGCAGCGGCTGACTTGGGCTGCCACCACCCCCTCCTCTCTGGACCAATCGCCAGCCAGCGCCCGAGAGCGCCGAGAGTTCGGCCTGTGGTCGCCGCTGCCGCTACAGCAGCCGCCGCCTCCTGGTCCCGCCGGGGCAGCAGCCTAGCACGCTCGCGCGGTGCCGCCGGGAGCGTGCGCGCGGGGCCGCCGGGAGCGTTCCGGGCAGCTCCTCCCTCCCCTCTCCCCTCCCCTTCTCCTCTCCTGCCTCTTCCCTCTCTCCTCCCCCGCCTCTTCCCTCTCTCCTCCTCCATCCCCAGCGAGCCCCGGCTCGCCCTCGGGTCTCGACCGGAGCCACGAGGGCGAGGGCGCTCACCTGCGGACGCATACCTGGGGTGCTCCGAAGGTCAGCCGCGCTCACCTGTGGGCCACGCCCTGGACTCGGGGAGAAAGAAGAGATTATTACAGCTACTCCGGACTCTGTACAGGGCCTGCCATTCTCGCAGAGCCACACGGCAAGGGTCACACGTATGTCTCAAGCTGCTTCTGAGCCCTTGATAATGATCTTACCAGTGAAGTATTTCAGATAAAGAAACCGAGGTGCGGAACCTACACACAGTACTGCAGAGCTAGAATGCTTACCCGAGACTCTGCCCCAAAGTCTGTCCTTATCTCACTGAACTAAAAAATCTTGTCAGGAGCTTCGAGCCAGAGAAAGATGAAGAGGTGCGTGGAAGTAAAAGAGAAGGTGGAGCTGACCGTCCACAGGTTTCCTGAAGAGCATCACCACTAACACTTTAGGGACTTCATTAGTAATGCACTTTAGAGTCCTTTAATTTGTCAAGTCATTTTTTTTTAACTTCAGCTAAATACTAAGTTGAAAAAATTTTAAACTGGTTTGCTCACCTGCTTTTTAAAACTCATTACTCTAATAAGAGGCTGTGTTCCAAAACCACAGAGGTAGGAGGGGAAAGAGCAGCGTTCCGAGTATACCAGCTGAAGCAGAAAGAATTCCCCAGCCATCGCTCCCACCTTAGAAGCCACCCCACATTTTTTCAGATGGACTTTCATCCAGGTAACTTCTTATCCAGCTCCCTGAAGTGTATCCCATAACCCAGTCCTCAAGAAACCTTTCAGAAGGCAGTTCAACTGTCTCAGTCTCCTTGGCTGTTACTCCAATAAATGCACGCCTTAGGAGAAGGAACTACCCCCATAATTTCTAATGCATCCATTCAGACCTTGTTAAAAGGAGCTTTTGCTCCCTTTGAATTTCTTATCCCTGTATCACTATATTGTACCTAATTATTGTTTCTCTGTAATTGTGGTGTTATCTACTATTTCTGATACTACTATAGTATCAGAAATAATTTAAACAAGTGGTTTCAAATATAAATTAATAATGAAAGGGGTTTTACCTCCATATGCTAAGATAACTATAATTTAAGTGCAGGTTTTTGACGTAATTTATTTGGTTCAATAAAAAGGTGGTGTTGCAATCAAAAACACCATACTAGCAACCTAGCTCAGACCTATCTATTTTTTTAATTAATTAACTAATTTTTTACATCTTTATTGGAGTAGAATTGCTTTACAATGGTGTGTTAGTTTCTGCTTTATAACAAAGTGAATCAGTTATACATATACATATGTTCCCATATCTCTTCCCGTTTGCGTCTCCCTCCCTCCCACCCTCCCTATCCCACCCCTCCAGGTGGTCACAAAGCAACGGAGCTGATCTCCCTGTGCTATGCGGCTATCTATTTTACGTTTGGTAGTGTATATACGCCCATGCCACTCTCTCTCTTTATCACAACGTACCCTTCCCCCTCCCCATATCCTCAAGTCCGTTCTCTAGTAGGTCTGTGTCTTTATTCCTGTCTTACCCCTAGGTTCTTCATGACATTTTGTTTTTTTTCTTAAATTCCATATATATGTATTAGCATACGGTATTTGTCTTTCTCTTTCTGACTTACTTCACTCTGTATGACAGACTCTAGGTCCATCCATTTCATTACAAATAGCTCAATTTCGTTACTTTTTATGGCTGAGTAATATTCCATTTGTATATATGTGCCACATCTTCTTTATTCATTCATCCGATTATGGAAACTTAGGTTGTTTCCATCTCCTGGCTATTGTAAATAGAGCTGCAATGAACATTTTGGTACATGATTCTTTTTGAATTATGGTTTTCTCAGGGTATATGCCCAGTAGTGAGATTGCTGGGTCATATGGTAGTTCTATTTGTAGTTTTTAAGGAACCTCCATACTGTTCTCCATAGTGGCTGTACCAATTCACATTCCCACCAGCAGTGCAAGAGTGTTCCCTTTTCTCCACATCCTCTCCAGCATTTATTGTTTGTAGATTTTTGATGATGGCCTTTCTGACTGGTGTGAGATGATATCTCATTGTAGTTTTATTTGCATTTCTCTAATAATTAATGATGTTGAGCATTCTTTCATGTGTTTGTTGGCAGTCTGTATATCTTCTTTGGAGAAATGTCTTTTTAGGTCTTCTACCCATTTTTGGATTGGGTTGTTTGATTTTTGTTATTGAGCTGCATGAGCTGCTTGTAAATTTTGAAGATTAATCCTTTGTCAGTTGCTTCATTTGCAAATATTTTCTCCCATTCTGAGGGTTGTCTTTTGGTCTTCCTTATGGTTTCCTTTGCTGTGCAAAAGCTTTGCAGTTTCATTAGGTCCCATTTGTTTATTTTTGTTTTTATTTCCATTTCTCTAGGAGGTGGGTCAAAAAGGCTCTTGCTGTGATTTATGTCACAGAGTGTTCTCCCTATGTGTTCCTCTAAGAGTTTGATAGTTTCTGGCCTTACATTTAGGTCTTTAATCCATTTTGATCTTCTTTTTGTGTATAGTGTTAGGGAGTGACCTAATCTCATACTTTTACATGTACCTGTCCAGTTTTCCCAGCACTACTTTTTTTTCTTTTTTTTTTTTTGGCGGTACACAGACCTCTCACTGTTGTGGCCTCTCCCGTTGCAGAGCACAGGCTCTGGACACGCAGGCTCAGCGGCCATGGCTCACAGCCCCAGCCGCTCCGCAGCATGTGGGATCTTCTCGGACCAGGGCACGAACCCGTGTCCCCTGCATCGGCAGGCGGACTCTCAACCGCTGCGCCACCAGGGAAGCCCCCCAGCACCACTTATTGAAGAGGCTGTCCTTTCTCCACTGTACATTTTTGCCTCCTTTATCAAAGATAAGGTGACCGTATGTGTGTGGGTTTATCTCTGGGCTTTCTATCCTGTTCCATTAATCTATATTTCTGTTTTTGTGCCAGTACCATACTGTCTTCATTACTGTAGCTTTGTAGTATAGTCAGAAGTCAGGGAGCCTGATTCCTCCAGCTCCGTTTTTCGTTCTCAAGATTGCTTTGGCTATTCGGGGTCTTTTGTGTTTCCATACAAATTGTGAAATTTTTTGTTCTAGTTCTGTGAAAAATGCCAGTGGTAGTTTGTTAGGGATTGCATTCAATCTGTAGATTGCTTTGGGTAGTAGAGTCATTTTCACAATGTTGATTCTTCCAATACAAAAACATGGTATATCTCTCCATCTATTTGTATCATCTTTGATTTCTTTCATCAGTGTCTTATAATTTTCTGCATACAGGTCTTTTGTCTCCTTAAGTAGGTTTATTCCTAGATATTTTGTTCTTTTTGTTGCAGTGGTTAATGGGAGTGTTTTCTTGATTTCATTTTCAGATTTTTCATCATTAGTATATAGGAATGCCAGAGATTTCTGTGCATTAATTTTGTATCCTGCTACTTTACCGAATTCATTGATTAGCTCTAGTAGTTTTCTGGTAGCATCTTTAGGATTCTCTATATATAGTATCATGTCATCTGCAAACAGTGACAGCTTTACTTCTTCTTTTCCAATTTGGATTCCTTTTATTTCTTTTTCTTCTCTGATTGCTGTGGCTAAAACTTCCAAAACTCTGTTGAATAGGAGTGGTGAGAGTGGGCACCCTTGTCTTGTTCCTGATCTTAGTGGAAATGCTTTCAGTTTTTCACCATTGAGGACAATGTTGGCTGTGGGTCTGTCATATATGGCCTTTATTCTGTTGAGGAAATTTCCCTGTATGCCTACTTTCTGGAGGTTTTTTATCATAAATGGTGTTGAATTTTGTCAAAAGCTTTCTCTGCATCTATTGAGATGACCATATGGTTTTTCTCCTTCAATTTGTTAATATGGTGTATCACATTGATTTATTTGCGTATATTGAAGAATCCTTTCATTCCTGGAATAAAACCCACTTGATCATGGTGTATGATCCTCTTAATGTGCTGTTGGATTCTGTTTGCTAGTATTTTGTTGAGGATTTTTGCATCTATGTTCATCAGTGATATTGGCCTGTAGTTTTCTCTCTTTGTGACATCTTTGTCTGGTTTTGGTATCAGGGAGATGGTGGCCTCGTAGAATGAGTTTGGGAGTGTTCCTCCCTCTGCTGTATTTTGGAAGAGTTTAAGAAGGATAGGTGTTAGCTCTTCTCTAAATATTTGATAGAATTCGCCTCTAAAGCCATCTGGTCCTGGGGTTTTGTTTGTTGGAAGATTTTTAATCACAGTTTCAACTTCAGTGCTTGTGATTGGTCTGTTCATATTTTCTGTTTCTTCCTGATTCAGGCTTGGCAGGTTGTGCATTTCTAAGAATTTGTCCATTTCTTCCAGGTTGTCCATTTTATTGGCATACAGTTGCTTGTAGTAATCTATCATGATCTTTTGTATTTCTGCAGTGTCAGTTGTTACTTCTCCTTTTTCATTTCTAATTCTATTGATTTGAGTCTTCTCCCTTTTTTTCTTGATGAGTCTGGCTAATGGTTTATCAATTTTGTTTATCTTCTCAAAGAACCAGCTTTTAGTTTTGTTGATCTTTGCTATCGTTTCCTTCATTTCTTTTTCATTTATTTCTGATCTGATCTTTATGATTTCTTTCCTTCTGCTAACTTTGGGGTTTTTTTGTTCTTCTTTCTCTAATTGCTTTAGGTGCAAGCTTAGGTTATTTATTCGAGATGTTTCCTGTTTCTTAAGATAGGATTGTATTGCTATAAACTTACCTCTTAGAACTGCTTTTGCTGCATCCCATAGGTTTTGCGTCATTGTGTCTCCATTGTCATTTGTTTCTAGGTATTTTTTGATTTCCTCTTTGATTTCTTCAGTGATCACTTCATTATTAAGTAATGTATTGTTTAGCCTCCATGTGTTTGTATTTTTTACAGATCTTTTTCTGTAATTGATATCTAATCTCATAGTGTTGTGGTCCAAAAAGATACTTGATACAATTTCAATTTTATTAAATTTACCAAGGCTTGATTTGTGACCCAAGATATGATCTATCCTGGAGAATGTTCCATGAGCACTTGAGAAAAATGTGTATTCTCTTGTTTTTGGATGGAATGTCCTATAAATATCAATTAAGTCCATCTTGTTTAATGTATCATTTAAAGCTTGTGTTTCCTTATTTATTTTCATATTGGATGATCTGTCCATGGGTGAAAGTGGGGTGTTAAAGTCCCCTGCTATGAATGTGTTACTGTCGATTTCCCCTGTTAGTATTTGCCTTATGTATTGAGGTGCTCCTATGTTGGGTGCATAAATATTTACAATTGTTATATCTTCTTCTTGGGTCAATCCTTTGACCATTATGTAGTGTCCTTCTTTGTCTCTTCTAATAGTCTTTATTTTAAAGTCTACTTTGTCTGATATGAGAATTACTACTCCAGGTTTCTTTTGATTTCCATTTGCATGAAATATCTTTTTCCATCCCCCCACTTTCAGTCTGTATGTGTCTCTAGGTCTGAAGTGGGTCTCTTGTAGACAGCATATATATGGTTCTTGTTCTTGTATCCATTCAGCCAGTCTGTGTCTTTTGGTGGGAGCATTTAATCCATTTACATTTAAGGTAATTATCGATATGTATGTTCCTATTCCCATTTTCTTAATTGTGTTTTGGGTTTGTTATTGTAGGTCTTTTCCTTCTCTTGTGTTTCTTGCCTAGAGAAGGTCCTTTAGCATTTGTTGTAAAGCTGGTTTGGTGGTGCTGAACTCTCTCAGCTTTTGCTTGTCTGTAAAGGTTTTAATTTCTCCATGAAATGTGAATGAGATCCTTGCTGGGTTGAGTAATCTTGGTTGTAGGTTTTTCTCCTTCATAACTTTAAATATGTCCTGCCAGTCCCTTCTGGCTTGCAGAGTTTGTGCTGAAAGATCAGCTGTTAACCTTATGGGGATTCCCTTGTGTGTTATTTGTTGTTTTTCCCTTGCTGCCTTTAATTTGTTTTCTTTGTATTTAATTTTTGACAGTTTGATTAATATGTGTCTTGGTGTGTTTTTCCTTGGATTTATCCTGTATGGGACTCTCTGTGCTTCCTGGACTTGATTAACTATTTCCTTTCCCATATTAGGGAAGTTTTCAACTATCATCTCTCTTTTTTCTTTTTTTTTTTTTTTTTTTTTGCGGTACACGGGCCTCTCACTGCTGTGGCCTCTCCCGTTGCAGAGCACAGGCTCAGCGGCCATGGCTCATGGGCCCAGCTGCTCTGCAGCATGTGGTGTCTTCCCGGACCAGGGCACGAACCCGTGTCCCCTACATCAGCAGGCAGAAACTATAATCTCTTCAGATATTTTCTCAGTCCCTTTCTTTTTCTCTTCTTCTTCTGGAACCCCTATAATTCGAATGTTTTTAATGTTGTGTGTTTAATGGTGTGTTTTAATGTTGTGTGTTTTTAATGGTGTGTTTAATGTTGTCCCAGAGGTCTCTGAGACTGTCCTCAGTTCTTTTCATTCTTTCTTCTTAATTCTGCTCTGCAGTAGTTATTTCCACTATTTTATCTTCCAGGTCACTTATCCGTTCTTCTGTTTCAGTTATTCTGCTATTGATCCCATCTAGAGTATTTTTAATTTCATTTATTGTGTTGTTCATCATTGCTTGTTTCATCTTTAGTTCTTCTAGTTCCTTGTTAAATGTTTCTTGCATTTTCTCTATTCTATTTCCAAGATTTTAGATCATCTTTACTATCATTATTCTGAATTCTTTTTCAGGTAGACTGCCTATTTCCTCTTCATTTGTTAGGTCTGGTGGGTTTTTATCTTGCTCCTTCATCTGCTGTGTGTTTTTCTGTCTTCTCATTTTGGTTATCTTACTGTGTTTGGGGTCTCCTTTTTGCAGGCTGCAGGTTCGTAGTTCCCATTGTTTTTGGTGTCTTTCGCCAGTGGGTAAGTTTGGTTCAGTGGGTTGTGTAGGCTTCCTGGTGGAGGGGACTAGTGCCTGTGTTCTGGTGGATGAGGCTGGATCTTGTCTTTCTGGTGGGCAGGTCCACATCTGGTGGTGTGTTTTGGAGTGTCTGTGGACTTATTATGATTTTAGGCAGCCTCTCTGCTAATGGGTGGTGGTGTGTTCCTGCCTTGCTAGTTGTTTGGCATAGGGTGTCCAGCACTGTAGCTTGCTGGTCATTGAGTGAAGCTGGCTGTTGGTGTTGTGATGGAGATCTCTGAGAGATTTTCGCCCTTTGATTTTACACGGAGCTGGGAGGTCTCTTGTAGACCAGTGTCCTGAAGTTGGCTCTCCCACCTCAGAGGCACAGCACTGACTCCTGGCTGCAGCACCAAGAGCCTTTCATCCACACGGCTCAGAATAAAAGGGAGGAAAAGTAGAAAGAAAGAAAGAAAGAGGATAAAAGAAAATAAAGTAAGGTAAAAAAAATAAATTTATTAAAGTAAAATAATAATTATTAAGAAAAAGAATTTTTTTAAACTAAAACAAACAAACAAAAAATGGACGGATAGAACCCTAGGACAAATGGTGAAAGCAAAGCTATACAGACAAAATCTCACACAGATGCATACATATACACACTCACAAAAAGAGGAAAAGGGGAAAAAATAATCTTGCTCTCAAAGTCCACCTCCTCAATTTGGGATGATTCGTTGTCTCTTCAGGTATTCCACAGTTGCAGGGTACATCAAGTTGATTGTGGAGATTTAATCCGCTGCTCCTGAGGCTGCTGGGAGAGATTTCCCTTTCTCTTCTTTGCTCGCACAGCTCCCGGGGTTCAGCTTTGGATTTGGCCCCGCCTCTGCATGTAGGTCACCGGAGGGCGTCTGTTCGTCACTCAGACAGGACGGGGTTAAAGGAGCTGCTGATTCGGGGGCTCTGGCGCACTCAGGCCGGCGGGGAGGGAGGGGTACAGAGTGCGGGGCGAGCCTGCAGAGGCAGAGTCCAGCATCACGTTGCACCAGCCTGAGGCGCACCGTGCGTTCTCCTGGGGAAGTTGTCCCTGGATCCCGGGACTCTGGCAGTGGCGGGCTGCACAGGCTCCCCGGAAAGGAGGTGTGGAGAGTGCCCTGTGCTCGCACACAGGCTTCTTGGTGGTGGCAGCAGCAGCCTTAGCATCTCATGCCTGTCTCTGGGGTCTGCGCTGTTAGCTGCGGCTCATGCCCGTCTCTGGAGCTCCTTTAAGCAGTGCTCTTAATACCCTCTCCTTGCGCACCAGGAAACAAAGAGGAAAGAAAAAGTCTCGTGCCTCTTCAGCAGCTCCAGACTTTTCTCCGGACTCCCTCCCAGCTGGCCGTGGCGCACTAACCCCTTCAGGCTGTGTTCACGCCACCAACCCCAGTCCTCTCCCTGTGCTCTGACCGAAGCCCGAGCCTCAGCTCGCAGCCCCGCCCGCCCCGGTGGGTGAGCAGACAAGCCTCTCGGACTGGTGAGTGCCGGTTGGCCCTGACACCCTGTGCGGGAATCTCTCTGCTTTGCCCTCTGCACCCCTGTTGCTGTGCTCTCCTCTGCGGCTTCGAAGCTTCCCCCCTCTGCCACCCGCAGTCTCCGCCAGCAAAGGGGCTTCCTAGTGTGTGGAAACCTTTCCTCCTTCACAGCTCCCTCCCACTGGTGCAGGTCCAGTCCCTATTCTTTTGTCTCTGTTTATTCTTTTTTCTTTTGCCCTACCCAGGTACGTGGGGTGTTTCTTGCCTTTTGGGAGGTCTGAGGTCTTCCGCCAGCGTTCAGTAGGTGTTCTGTAGGAGTTGTTCCACGTGTAGATGTATTTTTGATGTATCTGTGGGGAGGAAGGTGATCTCCGCGTCTTACTCTTCCGCCATCTTCCCCCTCTCCCCTGAGAGCTATCTATTTTTAAGTAAGAAGATGATGGCAATCTTCTCTTTTAGAGAACTGGTTACTCAATGAATCTTAAAGGTACTCCCCTACTGCCCCCTCTCCTACTACCTCAGTAGATACTTAATCTTTCTGTAGAGAACTGCAGTAAACATACTTGTATGGGGCAAAAAGGTATCTTACCCCAAGTATTTGCAGCAGCAGTTTAATGCTTCCTCATTTGGATATTTTGACTTGTTTACAGTATATGTATTTCTATTTCTTTCATGGCTCAAGTTGTTCACATTACCTAATATAATGTTAGTTCACATCAGTGGATGTCTGTATTTTCAGACATCATCTGATATTTCCTCTCTCAATGTTATGATGCTTAATATTTTCTGATAGAAACCATTTCTCAGGGACTTTGCATTTGATGACTATGTTTTTGCAACACTAAATGAATGGATCAACAGAACTTTATTTGATCTCAATTTACCATAGGTTAGAGCAGAACAAGTTTTTTGTGTATCATCTTATACATATAGTCCTTATATAATATTTTATTTGCTTATATAGCTAATAGAAAGTTTGGTAGTAACTCACTTAACACATATTGAATGAGAACTGTGCTGGGTCCTGAAATACAGAGATGCATGCAATACACAGGTGCTTATACTCCATGTCTCTGTGACTGAAACAATGCTGAATGCTGACTAAATCAGGTATCATTTTCCTTGGGCACACAAGGAGACATTTAAACCTTCCCTTGCAGTTAGGTGAAGCCATGTAACTGGATTCTTCAAAATTTTGTGGGCAGAAATAATAATGTGTCACCTCCAGGCCTGGCCATAAAACTCTGCTCCTCTTCTCCAACTACCAGTTAGAATGCAGAGGGGCCAGTGGAAGGACCTGAGCCCTAGACCATGTGGAGCCACTGTATGGAGAGGAGCTGACAGTCCAGAATCACCCCTTTCCTATGAATTAACATACAAGATCAGACTAGCAAAATGCATAGCAAGGCTATGAACTAATTCATATTCCTTAAATTTTGTTTTTATATTTTCCAGTGTAGAAAAAATTATATACATTGATATGTCTTTTTATTCTAATAAAAATGTTTTAAACAAACATTCAATTTAATTTTAACAACATAACCAGTCTCAGATTGATCTAGTCCCTAATAAATAAGATAAAACCAAAAAAGAACACTCAGGTGAAAAATTATGAATCAATAAACTGCTTCAACTGCTGACAGAACATCACTTCCAAAACTAGAGTTTAAGAGAAATCAAGGGGCTTCCCTGGTGGTGCAGTGGTTAAGAATCCGCCTGCCAATGCAGGGGACACGGGTTCAAACCCTGGTCCGGGAAGATCCCACATGCTGTGGAGCAACTAAGCCCATGCGCCACAACTACTGAGCCTGCGCGCTAGAGCCTGCGAGCCACAACTACTGAGCCCGCGTGCCACAACTACTGAAGCCCGAGTGCCTAGAGCTCGTGCACCGCAACAAGAGAAACCACTGCATTGAGAAGCCCATGCACCGCAATGAACAGTAGCCCTCACTCACCACAACTAGAGAAAGCCCGCGCGCAACATCACAGACCCAATGCGGCCAAAAATAAATAAATAAATTATATATATATATAAAAGAGAAATCAACACTTTGCAGCAGATTCACTCATTTTAATCTCACTAGAGAAAGAAAAAATTTCTCATGCTTTAAAATAGTGTTATTTCCTCAGTAAATGAATTATAAATTTATTAATTATTTTGATGCTGTCACTGGGTAGGAATTTATATATCATTAAAGTAGTAAAGGCCACTAAAAGGCATGAATTACACTGACTTTATGTAGTAGTATTAGGGGCTGACAAACTTTTGATTTAAAGTAGAACACACAACATGAGTGTTAAGAGTTTTAAGTTTTATTCAGGGTCTTGCTGAGGACTATAGCCAGGAGCAGCCTCTCAGCAGCGCTGAAGAAACTGGTCTGAAGAGGTAGAGAGGAGTCAGCCAGAATTTTTTGCGTAGGAAATACGTGTAGTCATGCATACATCCTGGCAAAAGATTACTACTACAGTAGTTACAGTGAACAGATATATTTTTTTTTTATGTATAGCCGATTCACTCTATTATACAGCAGAAACCAACACAACAATGTAAAGCAATTATACTCCAATAAAGATGTTTTTTAAAAAAAAGCAAAAAAAGAAAGAAAGAAACTCCCTGAGATTGGGAACCAGCAAACAGCAGACATAATTTCAGGAGAAGCAGTTTGGTCACAAGATAACTTTTCCCCGTGAGCCTTTTATTCCCTCTGAAATCGTCTGGTCACAGGAGAGAGGGCGTCTGGAGAGCTCCGCTCTCGGACTCACCACCACGGGTCTGGCTGGGCCAATGGAGCCTTCCTGCAGGACTGGACCCAGGCTGCAGACAGTGTCCCAGAGCAGTGCCCCGGACAGCCCAGTGCTGATGCCCGTGCTCCGTCCCTGGGCACCAACCGGAGTGAGTGTGCCAACCGGGGTGGAGGGAGGGGCCGTAAGTGTCTATACAACTGAGACAGTCCTGACCCCCCAGGGGTGCTGTGAGCCGCACCTTAATCTGGTCAATGTTGTCACCAGATAACTCTTGAATATGCTTGAGACTGTGTGTCACGCCAGAGGGTCTGAAAAACGTGATGCTGGCTGGAATGCCCTGCTGGGAATAGTAGCTGTTGATGTTCCCCTGGATTCCTGGGTGTGGGATCATCTGGTAGACGGTTAAGCTCTCCCCGGGAATCCCTTTGTCTTTGAGCATTTTCGGCAGGATTTCTCTTTTGAGGGTTCCACAGAGAAACAGAAGAGGCAGTGCTGACGACTCCCTAGAACAAATGCACTCTGCAAGCTTTTCTGCATTTCCACAGTTTTCTCCTTCTGTATGCAGGCCAATTTTATTCACTAGAGAAGCAGTAGCATTTCCCACCACATACACTGACTTAGCATTCCATTTTTCTTTCAGAGACTTTCTCCAGACTTCGGTTTTATTGTCTTTCTCCAAACACAGTTACACTGCTTCCACTGCTCTGGGGCTGGTAAAAATGAGGCCCCCGTAACCTTCAGGGTGAGACAGCTTCTCCGAAAAACCGGGAAGAGACAAAAACTCAAATGATAAAACAGGGATCAAAGTGGCTTCAAGTCCATATAATCCTAATTCCCTGATGTAGGGATCCTGGCCACAGTCGTCCTCCTTAGGGTCTTCCAGTAAAAGAACCTTCATTATTGCCTGGCAGTCTTTACAGGGTGATTGTCTGGCTGGTGAGGCACTCAGCAGGCACCCAGTCGGGGGCGAAATCTCAAGGTTCCTACCAGCAGGCAGCGAGGCTGCGGGAGCAACCAGCAGGGAGGGCGGCCCCCTCACCGCGTGGCCGGCGCTGCCATGGCGACGGCCCTCCCTGGGCCCCAAGCACCAGCACTTGCGCCGGGGGTCGCAGAGCCCCAGCCACACTCAGCTGGAGCTCACGCATGCGCACCAACACCCCGAACAGATAAGATTACTACTACAGTAGTCACAGTAAACAGATATCTTAAGTTAATGATTTTAGGGCTTTTCTATGTATGGGAAGATGCAAGAATCTGGGGTAATTTAAATTCTTCCTGAGATATACATCTTACTATCTAAGGGCCTGTTTAGCCAAAGAACAGAGTGCCTTATCCTGTTTCTTCATCCTGAATACATCTCAAGGTGTACTGTCAGTGGGCAACTGCAGTGGGTTGTGACTTAACCCTTGTATAACTGGTTGGTGAATGATGCTTTTTGTATTTTGTTTTTGTTGTTCACAATACAGAAGATAACCTCCCAAAGACCTAATTGAAGAAGATGATACATTTATTTTAACAGAAACTTAGTAAATAGTATGATATTTTGAGTTGGTACAAGTTGAGATTCCAATTGTTTTATGTATATATAAAATGCATAATTTATAACATGTTAATTTAATTTCTATGTCTATATTTTGACCAGGTATTGCATATATTAATGACCTTTGTAAGGAAGTATATATACACACCTCTTAGAAGATTTGCATAAATTTGAGGTGTCACCTGAAAGTGTCATGGTACAAGTTTGGCCTTGTACTTAAATTGACAACTATTGCTTCTTAAAGGGAAGTGATCAGTCAATATCTTTTTTTAATCATTTGGAAACTGGAAAGAAAGCAGTTACTTTCTAAAAAACACAGTACGTGACATAATGGAGCCTGGAGTTTCATGAGATTAGGAGAGAGGCACCCAACTTGAACCTGGCCTACCAGGAGAAGTTTCCTAAAGGACTTGAAATTAAAAGAGACCTGAAAGTGAGGAGTTGGCCTGGTGGAGGAGATAAATAGTTACCCCAGTGTAAGAAGCAGGACACACAAGGAAGAAAGGCAGAAGGGGCAGGGTTCAGGGGAGAGAGAGAGAGAAAGTTGCACTTACAGGGCATGGGAAGAGAGAAATGAAGCTGGAGAAAAAGTGGGGTCAGATCATAAGAACCATGTATGTCATGGTAAAGAGTTAGGACTTTAAACGAAATAATACCATTTGCAGCAACATGGATGCAATGAGAGATTATCATACTAAGTGAAGTAAGTCAGAAGGAGAAAGACAAATACCATATGATATCACTTATGTGTGGAATCTAAAATATGACACAAGTGAACCTATTGATAAAGCATAAACAGTCTCACAGACATAGAGAACAGACTTGTGATTGCCAAGGAGCAGGAGGAGGGGAGGGATGGACTGGGAGTTTGGGGTTAGTAGAAGCAAACTATTACATATAGAATGGATGGACAACAAGGTCCTACTGCATAGCACAGGGAACGATATTCACTGTCCCGGGATAAACCATAATGAAAAAGAATATAAAAAATATAACTGAGTCACTTTGCTGTACAGCAGGAATTAACACAACATTGTAAATCAACTACACTTCGTTAAAAAAAAAAAAAAAAAAAAAAGAGGACTTTATTCTGATGCCAGGGGAATGATTTTTAACTTTTAAGCAAGAAGTGATGTTATCAGATTTGCATTTTAGCAATCACTTTAGCTGTCCACATCCCTCATTTTTAGCCCATTAGATAAAAAAATACTGATCAATACTGAAATGTTTCATTTCAAATGATATACCACCTCCAAGAATGAATGAATGAAATATTGGGGAAATTTGCTTAAATCTGGCACATATAGGAAGTTTTGGTTTTTTTTTTAATTTTGATGTCGTTTATTTATTTCTTTTTCTTTTTTTTTTTTTTTTTTTTTTGCGGTTACACGGGCCTCTCACTGTTGTGGCCTCTCCCGCTGCGGAACACAGGCTCCGGACGCGCAGGCCCAGCGGCCATGGCTCACGGGACCAGCCGCTCCGCGGCATGTGGGATCCTCCCGGACCGTGGCACGAACCTGCGTCCCCTGCATCGGCAGGCGGACTCCCAACCACTGCACCACCAGGGAAGCCCTAGGAAGTTTTAAAACTGCTACCTACATCATGGGTTTTGTTTTGTTTTGTTTTGTTTAATTTAGTTTTTGTTGTAGTGGTTTGGTTATGATTTGTTAAACATCTCATACATAAATGCTGCTGAACTATCACTGGTTGCCAGGACAATAAGAGCATGGAATAACAGAATGCAATTCTATACTACTACATTCCTCTTTCCTGACCAGGAAACACAACTCTAAGATTCTGAATACTCAAGCTTTCCATATGTTATTGACTACTTTGGTAGATTAAATTGCATAACAGAATGCAATTCTATACTACTACAATCCTCTTTACTGACCAGGAAATACAACTCTAAGATTCTGAATACTCAAGCTTTCCATATGTTGTGACTATTTTGGTAGTTTAAATAGAAGTAGGTATTGATGTATATGCTTTCCAAAGACTAGTGCTATGAAACAGTAACCCATGAAGTGGGCAGGTCCAGAATATAAAGATAAATTTATTAGTTCCAGGAGCTACATCCCATAAAATGCTTGGTTTTTTTTCAAGGAAATACAGAAATGCAGTCAGTCCTCTGACAAATATTTGCTAGTATCACATTTGCACCCATTACTAATGTTAATATCACATTTATACCTGTTGCTCTGTTTCTGTATCTTTCTAAATACATTCTAAGATTTTTGTTTTATTTCCACATTATAGTGGAATCTCTTTGGAGACATTTTAAATGCATTTAAACCCACCATGCAGATATCTGCAATGCACAAACTCAATGATCATGAGGTATTTAAAGTAGTCAAGGGACTTCCCTGGTGGCGCAGTGGTTGAGAATCCTCCTGCCAATGCAGGGGACACAGGTTTGTTCCCTGGTCTGGGAAGATCCCACATGCCACGGAACAACTAAGCCCGTGAGCCACAACTACTGAAGTCCACGCGCCTCAATGAGAAGCCTGTGCACTGCAACTAGAGAAAGCTGGAGTGCAGCAACGAAGACCCAATGCAGCCAAAAAAATAATAAAGAGTAATAATAATAAAGTAGTCAAACTCTTAGAAACAGAAAGTAGGATGGTGGTTGCCAAGTATTGGGAGGAGTGGTTGCCAGGTGTTGGGAGAGGTGGAAAGGGGAGCGATTGTTCAATGGGTATAGAGCTTTGGTTTTGCAAGAGGAAAAATGTCTAGAGTCTGTTGTGCAATAATGTGCAGAGAGTTAACACTACTGTACACTTAAGATGGTAAATTTCATGCTATGTATTTTTACCATTATTACAAAAAAACTCCTCAATGACCAAGTTTACAACACATGCACAATGATATATTTTATCAGGAGCTATTTGGTTTTCAGCAATTATATGATGCCATAGATTATAAGATGCAACCCAGTTTTGGAGATGTTAAAAAGTAAAAAAAAGAAAAATGTGTCTTTTTTTTTTTTTTTTTTTTGCGGTATGCGGGCCTCTCACTTCTGTGGCCTCTCCCGTTGCGGAGCACAGGCTCCAGACGCGCAGGTTCAGCAGCCATGGCTCACGGGCCCAGCCGCTCCGCGGCATGTGGGATCTTCCCGGACCGGGACACGAACCCATGTCCCCTGCATCAGCAGGTGGACTCTCAACCACTGCGCCACCAGGGAAGCCTGAAAAATGTGTCTTAAGATGGATGAAATGTGATATACATATATTTGTGTATAAATACCTTTTTTTGCACTTTTATAAATTAAAATAACATTCTGGTACACTTCTAAAGCTTCCTATATGTGCCTGATTTAAATAAATTTCCTTCATCAAAATTTATTTATTTTTATTTACTTACTTATTGCTAGAAGAGGTATATTCTTTGAGCTGAAATATTCCAGGATTGATCAAGAGTGAATTAGTGGTGGAGTATATAAAGAAGTCAGAAAATTTATTACAGAGTTACAAGAGCCCATATCTCATCCAATAAAGTGTGTTTTTTCCTATTTGGTTTTATACACCTTAAATACATCACTTCAAAAATTAATTACAAATTAAAAGAATGTGACAAGCACTCTTGGCTACCTACTCAACTGCCATCCCCACTTTTCCTTGTTAACAAAACCCAGTTTCATTCAAATGTTGGCATCAATGTGGTCAGGCAAGTTGTGCTTCTTCGTAGAAAAACTGGATGAGATCAGGCGATCACGGTGATCTTATTTTCTTTGCCAGCTGTTGATTTAGGGGAGCATATGATCTGGTTCTGGGTCTAGAGAGGAAATATGCTGTGGGTTTCTGAGGAGGATTTTCTTCCTCACTAGAAGAACTTATTAAAAGGAGCCCACTCCACACCCACCTTCTCCTTACCCTCCTGCTTTTAGATGTGGTTTTGTAAAGATACAGACATAAGTTCTGAACTGCTGTAGCCGTCTCGTGACCAAGAGGGAAGATGATACCCATCTGCTGAGGGTGGCAGAACAGAATGATGGAAAGAGTCCTGGGCATTGCTATGTTTAATACGCTACTGAATCAACCCTGAAACTTCATGCCTCTTGAATCCTCGATAAGTGACAAGATAAACTGTCCTAATTGTCAAGCCACTGTTAGGCTTTTTTGTTACCTGTAGCCAAAAGCAAACATACGAACCTTCAAGTTGCAAACTTTCAAAGATGGGAACGTGTGTTCGAATGTCGAATCACGTAAGTTCACGTGTCTGGCATACATTGTCACGTGCATGCATCCTCTACAAGTGGTTGTGCTTTTGTGTACTTTACTATACGGTACTGCATAGAGTACAGTAGTACAGTATCTTTATTTCAAGCCCAGAATGTCCAAAAGCAGTGGTGATGTAGCTGGTACTGAGAAGAAGCACCAAGAGATAACGATGGAAACAAAAGTGAAAATAATTGAGAGTGGAACGAGGCAAAAAGATGGTAGACCTTGCTCATTATAACCATGAATCGTTCAACCATCAGCACGATTCTGAAGAAGAAGGACAAGATCATGGAACATGTGAAATCTGCTGTGCCTTGTCAACAATAATATCGAAGAAGAGTGGAAAAGTGATGGAGGAGATGGAGAAACTTCTCAGTGTGTGGATGCAGATCAGCATCAGCATCGATTCCTGCTCAGCTTAATGCTGATTCAAGAGAAAGCTAAAAGCCTTTATGAAGACTTGAAGAAGAAACAGGGGAAAGAATCAGAGGGTGCATCTTTTACTGCCAGCCATGGCTGGTTTCATTGGTTCAAGGCTAGATCCAACCTTCACAATATGAAAGTAAGTGGAGAGGCAGTGACTGCAGATAGGGTAGCTGCCTGGGAATTTCCTGAAATGCTTCGAGAAATTATTGATGAAGGAACATACTGTACTAATGAAGATCTGATGGAATTGGAGGCCCAGAGAAAGGACAAAGAAAGACAGGAGGAAGCAGAAGTAACTGAAGAACCAAAGAGATTCACGACACGGGAAACGGGAAGGGAATTTTCTTTATTTGAGGAGGCACTGTTAGTTTTTGAGGTACAGGACCTGAACGTAGAACGGTACATGAAGGCTGCAGCAGCCATTCAGAATGCAATCCGGTGCTACCGTGTCATCTATGACGAGAAAAAAAAAGAGCCACTACCCAGATATAACTGGATCGTTTTCTCAAGAGGGTAGATAGAATTAAACCCAGCAAGGGACCAGTACCTGTGCCAGCAACGTCAGGCGTGAGTGAAATTGCCGCTTGCCCTCCATCTCCTATTGCTGACGATCCTTCAGCTCTACCATCTCCCACCTCCCATCCCTCCTCCAGTCAGTAACTCTTCTTGCCTGTTCACTCGATAAAAGCCCCTGTAGGCCAGCTGTTGTACTATACTACTGTACTTTTCAAGGTACTGTACAGTAAGATAAAAAATCTTTTCTTTATTTTTGTGTTTGTTTTTTATGTATTATTGGTGTGAAAAGTGTTATACACCTATTACAGTACAGTATTTTATAGCCGATTGTGTTAGTTGGGTACCTAGGCTAACTTTGTTGGACTTACGAACAAATTGGACTTAAAAACATGCTTTCAGGGCTTCCCTGGTGGCACAGTGGTTGAGAGTCCGCCTGTCGATGCAGGGGACACGCGTTCGTGCCCTGGTCCGGGAAGATCCCACGTGCCGCGGAGCGGCTGGGCCCGTGAGCCATGGCCGCTGAGCCTGCGCATCCGGAGCCTGTGCTCCACAACGGGAGAGGCCACAACAGTGAGAGGCCCGCGTACCGCAAAAAACAAACAAACAAAAAAAACCCCGTGCTTTCAGAACGAAACTCTTTTGTATGTAGGGGGCTTTCTGTACCGATACAGGAAAAATGGTTTATCCAAATTTTAAGAAAAACTCCTGAGAGACTTCCCTGCTGGTCCAGTGGTAAAGACTCCACACTTTCTTTTTTCTTTCTTTTTTTTTTTTGGATCTTTGAATTTTATTATTTTTACTTTTTGTACAGCAGCTTCTTATTAGTTATCTATTTTGTACATATTAGTGTATATATGTCAATCCCAATCTCCCAATTCATCCCACCACCACCACCACCCCCCACCACTTTCCCCACTTGGTGTCCATACGTTTGTTCTCTACATCTGTGTCTCTGTTCCTTCCCTGCAAACCCGTTCATCTGTACCATTTTCCTAGGTTCCACATATATGTGTTAATATATGGTATTTGTTTTTCTCTTTCTGACTTACTTCACTCTCTGTATGACAGTCTCTAGATCCATCCACGTCTCTACAAATGACCCAATTCCATTCCTTTTTCTAGCTGAATAATATTCCATTGTATATATGTACCACATCTTCTTTATCCGTTCGTCTGTCGATGGGCATTTAGGTTGCTTCCATGACCTGGCTATTGTAAACAGTCCTGCAATGAACATTGGGGTGCATGTGTCTTTTTGAATTATGGTTTTCTCTGAGTATATGCCCAGTAGTGGGATTGCTGGATCATATGGTAATTCCATTTTTAGTTTTTTAAGGAACCTTCATACTGTTCTCCATAGTGGCTGTATCAATCTACATTCCCACCAACAGTGCAAGAGGGTTCCCTTTTCTCCATACCCTCTCCAGCATTTGTTATTTGTTTTTTTGTTTGTTTGTTTGTTTTTGTGGTATGTGGTCTTCTCACTGTTGTGGCCTCTCCCATTGTGCTCTCTTGCGGAGCACAGGCTCCAGACACATAAGCTCAGTGGCCATGGCTCATGGGCCTAGCCGCTCCATGGCATGTGAGATCTTCCCGGCCCGGGGCACAAACCCGTGTCCCCTGCATCGGTATGTGGACTCTCAACCACTGCGCCACCAGGGAAGCCCCAGCATTTGTTATTTGTAGATTTTCTGATGATGCCCATTCTAACTGGTGTGAGCTGATACCTCACTGTAGTTTTGATTTGCATTTCTCTAATAATTAGTGATGTTGAGCAGCTTTTCATGTGCTTCTTGGCCATCTGTATGTCTTCTTTGGAGAAATGTCTATTTAGGTATTCAGCCCATTTCTTGATTGGGTTTTTTTTTTTTTAATGTTGAGGTGCATGAGCTGTTTATATATTTTGAAGATTAATGCTTTGTCCGTTGATTCGCTTGCAAATATTTTCTCCTATTCTGAGGGTTTTCTTTTTGTCTTGTTTGTAGTTTCCTTTGCTTTGCAAAAGCTTTTTAGTTTCATTAGGTCCCATTTGTTTATTTTTGTTTTTATTTCCATTATTCTAAGAGGTGGATCAAAAAAGATCTTGCTGTGGTTTATGTCAAAAGTGTTCTTCCTATGTTTTCCTCTAAGAGTTTAATAGTGTCTGGTCTTACACTTAGGTCTCTAATACATTTTGAGTTTATTTTTGTGTATGGTGTTAGGGAGTGTTCTAATTTCATTCTTTTACATGTAGCTGTCCAGTTTTCCCAGCGCCACTTATTGAAGAGGCCTGTCTTTTCTCCACTGTATATCCTTGCCTCTTTTGTCATAGATTAGTTGACCATAGGTGCATGGGTTTATCTCTGGGCTTTCTATACTGTTCCACTGATCTATATTTCTGTTTTTGTGCCAGTACCGTATTGTCTTGATTACTGTAGCTTTGTAGTATAGTCTGAAGTCAGAGAGCCTGATTCCTCCAGCTCCGTTATTTTCCCCTCAAGACTGTTTTGAGATAGCTAGTGGGAAGCAGCTGCGTAGCACAGGGAGATCAGCTAGGTGGTTTGTGACCACCTAGAGGGGTGATATAGGGAGGGTGGGAGGGAGGGAGACACAGGAGGGAAGAGATATGGGAACATGTGTATATGTATAACTGATTCACTTTGTTATAAAGCAGAAACTAACACACCATTGTAAAGCACTTATACTCCAATAAAGATATTTTAAATAAAAAGACTGCTTTGGCTATTTGGAGTCTTTTGTGTCTCTGTACAAATTTTCAGATTTTTTGTTCTAGTTCTGTAAAAAATGCCACTGGTAATTTGATAGGGATTGCATTGAATCTGTAGATTGCTTTGGGTAGTACAGTCATTTTAACAATAGTGATTCTTCCAATCCAAGAACATGGTATCTCTCCATCTGTTTCTGTCATCTTTGATATCTTTCACCAGTTTCTTATAGTTTTCTGAGTACAGGTCTTTTACCTCCTTATGTAGGTTTATTCCTAGGTATTTTATTCTTTTTGTTGCAATGGTTAATGGGATTGTTTCCTTAGTTTCTCTTTCTGATCTTTCGTTGTTAGTGTATAGGAATGCAAGAGATTACTGTGCATTAATTTTGTATCCTGCAACTTTATCAAATTCATTGATTAGCTCTAGTAGTTTTCTGGTGGCATTTTTAGGCTTCTCTATGTATAGTATCATGTCATCGGCAAACAGTGACAGTTTTACTTCTTCTTTTCCAATTTGTATTCCTTTTATTTCTTTTTCTTCCCTGATTGCTGTGGCTAGGCCTTCCAAAACTATGTTGAATAATAATGGTGAGAGTGGACATCCTTGTCTTGTTCCTGATCTTAGAGGAAATGCTTTCATTTTTTCGCCATTGAGATAAATGTTTGCTGTGGGTTTGTCATATATGACCTTTATTATGTTGAGATAGGTTCCCTCTATGCCCACTTTCTGGAGAGTTTTTATCATAAATGGGTGTTGAATTTTGTCAAAGCTTTTTCTGCATCTATTGAGATGATCATATGGTTTTTATTCTTCAATTTGTTAATATGGTCTATCACATTGATTGATTTGCATATGTTGAAGAATCCTTGCATCCCTGGGATAAATCCCACTTGATCATGGGGTATGATCCTTTTAATGTGCTGTTGGATTCTGTTTGCTAGTATTTTGTTGAGGACTTTTGCATCTATATTCATAAGTGATATTGGTCTGTAATTTTCTTTTGTTGTAGTATCTCTGTCTGGTTTTGGTATCAGGGTGATGGTGGCCTCATAGAATGAGTTTGGGAGTGTTCCTTCCTCTGCAATTTTTTGGAAGAGTTTGAGAAGGATAGGTGTTAGCTCTTCTCTAAATGTTTGATAGAATTCACCTGTGAAGGCATCTGGTCCTGGACTTTTGTTTGTTGGAAGATTTTTAATCACAGTTTCAATTTCATTACTTATGATTGGTCTGTTCATATTTTCTATTTCTTCCTGGTTCTGTCTTGGAAGGTTATACCTTTCTAAGAACTTGTCCATTTCTTCCAGGTTGTCCATTTTATTGGCATAGAGTTGCTTGTAGCAGTCTCAGGATGCTTTGTATTTCTGCGGTGTCTGTTGTAACTTCTCCTTTTTTCATTTCTAATTTTATTGAGTTTAGTTCTCTCCCTCTTTTTCTTGATGAATCTGGCTAAAGGTTTATCAATTTTATTTTCTCAAAGAACCAGCTTTTAGTTTTATTGATCTTTGCTATTGTTTTCTTTGTTTCTATTTCATTTATTTCTGCTCTGATCTTTATGATATCTTTCCTCCTGCTAACTTTGGGTTTTGTTTGTTCTTCTTTCTCTAGTTCCTTTAGGTGTAGGGTTAGATTGTTTATTTGAGATTTTTCTTGTTTCTTGACATAGGCTTGTATAGCTATAAACTTCCCTCTTAGAACTGCTTTTGTTGCATCCCATAGGCTTTGGATCGTCGTGTTTTCATTGTCATTTGTCTCTAGGTATTTTTTTATTTCCTCTTCGATTTTTTCAGTGATCTCTTGCTTATTTAGTAACGTATTGTTTAGCGTCCATGTGTTTGTGTTTTTTACGTTTTTTTCCCTGTAATTCATTTCTAATCTCATAGCAGTGTTGTCAGAAAAGAGGCTTGATATGATTTCAATTTTCTTAAATTTACTGAGACTTGATTTGTGACCCAAGATGTGATCTATCCTGGAGAATGTTCCATGTGCACTTGAGAAGAAAGTGTAATCTGCTGTCTTTGGATTGAATGTCCGATAAATAACAATTAAATCTCTAAGGTCTACTGTGTCATTTAAAGCTTCTGTTTCCCTATTTATTTTCATTTTGGATGATCTGTCCTTGGTGTAAGTGAGGTGTTAAAGTCCCCCACTATTATTGTGTTACTGTCGATTTCCTCTTTTATAGCTGTTAGCAGTTGCCTTATGTATTGAGGTGCTCCTATGTTGGGTGCATATATATTTATAATTGTTTTATCTTCTTCTTGGATTGATCCCTTGATCATTATGTAGTGTCTTTCCTTGTCTCTTGTAACATTCTTTATTTTAAACTCTATTTTATCTGATATGAGT
This sequence comes from Stenella coeruleoalba, assembly GCF_951394435.1. NCBI lineage: Eukaryota > Metazoa > Chordata > Mammalia > Artiodactyla > Delphinidae > Stenella > Stenella coeruleoalba. The sequence continues at coordinate 75,566,701 of NC_137157.1, forward strand.
ATTGCTACTCCAACTTTCTTTTGATTTCCATTTGCATGGAATATCTTCTTCCATGCCCTCACTCTCAGTCTGTATGTGTCCCTAGGTCTGAAGTGGGTCTCTTGTAGACAGCATATATATGGGTCTTGTTTTTGTATCCATTCAGCAAGCCTGTATCTTTTGGTTGGAGCATTTAATCCATTCACGTTTAAGGTAATTATTATTATTATTATTATTATTATTTTGCGTATGCGGGCCTCTCACTGCTGTGGCCTCTCCCGTTGCGGAGCACAGGCTCTGGACATGCAGGCTCAGCGGCCATGGCTTACGGGCCCAGCCGCTCCACGGCATGTGGGACCCTCCTGGACCGGGGCACGAACCCGTGTCCCCTGCATTGGCAGGCGACTCTCAACCACTGCGCCACCAGGGAAGCCCCGTTTAAGGTAATTATTGATATGTATGTTCCTATTACCATTTTCTTAATTGTTTTGGGTTTTTTTTTGTAGGTCCTTTTCTTCTCTTATGTTTCCCACTTAGAGAAGTTCCTTTAGCATTTGTTGTAGAGCTGGTTTGGTGGTGCTGAATTCTCTTAGCTTTTGCTTGTCTGTAAAACTTTTGATTTCTCCATCAAATCTGAATGAGATCCTTGCCGGTTAGAGTAATCTTGGTTGTAAGTTCTTCCCTTTCATCACTTTAAGTATATCATGTCTCTCCCTTCTGGCTTGTAGAGTTTCTGCTGAGAAATCAGCTGTTAACCTTATGGGAGTTCCCTGGTATGTTATTTGTCATTTTTCCCTTGCTGCTTTCAATAATTTTTCTTTGTCTTTAATTTTTGCCAATTTGATTACTATGTGTCTTGGCGTGTTTCTCCTTGGGTTTATCCTGTATGGGACTGGCTGCGCTTCCTGGACTTGGGTGGTTATTTCCTTTCCCATGTTAGGGAATGTTTTGACTATTACCTCTTCACATATTTCCTCTGGTCCTTTCTCTCTCTCTTCTCCTTCTGGGACCCATATAATGCGAATGTTGTTGCGTTTAATGTTGTCCCAGAGGTCTCTTAGGCTGTCTTCATTTGTTTTTTCATTCTTTTTTCTTTATTCTGTTCTGCAGCTGTGAATTCCATCATTCTGTCTTCCAAGTCACTTATCCGTTCTTCTGCCTCAGTTATTCTGCTATTGATTCTTTCTAGTGTATGTTTCATTTCAGTTATTGCCTTGTTCATCTCTGTTTGTTAGTTCTTTAATCCTTCTAGGTCTTTGTTCTTTAATTCTTCTTGGTCTTTGTTAAATATTTCTTGCATCTTCTTGATCTTTGCCTCCATTCGTTTTCCGAGGTCCTGGATCATCTTCACTATCATTATTCTGAATTCTTTTTCTGGAAGGTTGCCTACCTCCACTTCACTTAGTTGTTTTTCTGGGGTTTTATCTTGTTCCTTCATCTAGTACAAAGTTCTCTGTCTTTTCATTTTGTCTATCTCTCTGTGAATGCGATTTTCCTTCCATAGGCTGCAGAGTTGTAGTTCTTCTTGCTTCTCCTTTTTTTTCCCTTAATTAACCATTTTATTTAATTTTTGTTGTTGTTTATTTTTGGCTGTGTTGGGTCTTCATTGCTGCATGTGGGCTTCATCTAGCTGCAGCGAGCAGGGGCTACTCTTCGTTGTGGTGCACAGACTTCTCATTGAGGTGGCTTCTCTTGTTGCGGAGCACGGGCTCTAGGTGCACGGGCTTCCATAGTTGTAGCATGCAGACTCAGTAGTTGCAGCACATGGGCCCTAGATTGCATGGGTTTCAGTAGTTTTGGTGCATTGGGTTAGCTGCTCCGCGACATGCAGGATCTTCTCGGACCAGGGATCAAACCTGTGTCCCCTGCATTGGCAGGCAGAGTCTCAACCACTGTGCCATCAGGGAAGACCCCAAGACTAGTGCAGGGGGCATGGGTTCGACCCCTGCTCTGGGAACTAAGATCCCACATGCCACATGGCGAGCAGCCAAAAAAAAAAGCACTTGATGTTGTAACATTGCAAAACCGTATATTTAATGTTTTTATTATTATTGCTTGGAAAGCTTTTATTTCAGGATTTATGCATATCTCTTTGTTGTTGTTGTTGTTTTTAAACTTTTTATTTTATATTGGAATATAGCCGATTAGGAATGTTGTAATAGTTCCACATTTGTTGTTTTTGAATGATATCATCTAGATAAGAGGTCAGTGAACTGTGACCTGTGGGCCAAACCCAGCCCACAGCCTGTTATTTTAGTATGGCCCATGAACTAACAATGTTTTTTTTTTTGTAGTTTTTTTTTTGGCCCCACTGCGCAACCTGTAGGATCTTAGTTCCCCCACCAGGGATTGAACCCACACCCCCTGCTGTGGAAGCACAGAGTCTTAACCACTGGACTGTCAGGGATGTCCCTTAACAATAGGTTTTAATTTTTTTAATGGTTGGGGAAAAATCAAAAGAAGAATATTTCATAATATATAGAAATTATGTAAAACACTAATTTCTATGTCCAAAAATAAAGTTTCATTGAAGCCCAGCCAACAGTTTATGGCTGCTTTTATATTACAACAGCAGAGCTGAGTAGTTTAGACAGAGACCAGATGAACAGCAAATCTGAAAATATTTACTATCTGGTCCTTTACAGAGAAAGTTTGTTGACTTTTGATGTAGATGGAAATAAGAATATAAGAGTTCCATTTGATTTTGAAAAATGATCAAAATATTATCAAAACTTATAACTTAAGCTCTGCTGTATTTTGCATATGTATGTATATGCCATAACAATGTCAATAGAAAGTGACACACACAGGCTATATGACTAGTGCCAAACTATAATTATAAATTTATATATTTCTCCAGTGACACCGTTGCTTTAATACAAGGCTCACACCTCTATAGGCATTTGCAGTAGCCCACATAGCTCTGAATCATTACAATAGAAAATAACCATATTCAATACATCCTAAAATTTCCCATGAAAGAGATAAAGTATAAACTTGAAATCAGTGATATTATTTACGTGATACTTCCAATAGAGACCTTTTTCAAAGTAGACACAAATAGATATATGATAACATTTTAATGAGAATACTGGGCAATCAGAAATATTTTTAAAGCAGGGAATTAACATTTTCATGTGGATGATTTTCAGTTCGTTGTGAGAAAGCAGACTCCTAATTTTTGAGTCTCCAAAGCACAAATCAAAACCTTTGTTCATGGAATGTATCACTTTCCACCATGTATTACAGTTATATATACTTTGTCTGGTTTTCCTTTCTAGATTGTAAGCTCCTTGATGGCAATTCATCTAATTCATATTTGTATCCTCTGTAGCATCTTGCACAGTGACTTCCACATAGTAAAATACACAGTGAAATTTACTGAAGAAAAATGCTTGAAAGGAAAAATATTCATGACCATTAACAGTATTCCTCCTAAAGGAATGGTCTGTAAGTAGTCAGAAATTTAGATGACAATTTCTGTATAAAGATTTTAATGGCATCATTATTTAAAATAGTCTGGAAGTAACTTAAATATCCAATAATAGGACAGTATTTTCTTTTTAAAAAGTATCATTTATCCATCCCATAGAATATTATGCCAGCCTTAAAAATAATATAGTTGAGGACTTTCCTGGTGGTCCAGTGGTTAAGACTCCGTGCTTCCACTGCACGGGGCATGGGTTCGATCCCTGGTCAGGGAACTGAGATCCCAAATGCCGCACGGTGCAGCCAAATAAATAATTAAATAAATAGAATAATAATAATGTAGTTGAAAACTTTTGATAACTTAGGGGAAAAATCGCCATAAAAATGTTCAGAGAAAATTGCAGGATTCAGAATTAGGTATTCAGTATGATTTCAAGGAAAGTCACCAAAATGTTAACAGCAGTTTTCACTGAGAGATAAGATTATGGGTGAACTTATTGTCTTCTTTCTACTTTTGCACATCTTCTAAATTTGCTACAATAAGCATGTGTTGCTTTTATACCTAGGAAAAGAGAAATAAACATTTTGGAAATAAATGAGTGGGGTTTGCAGAAACTCATCAATGACTAATCTGAAGGAAAATAATCTGATTTGTTTTTTTTATCCTGAACTGAGCAGGTTTTTCCAAACTTGCTGGCAGTGAGGGAGAGATGAAACTCCCATCCAAGTAAAGAGAAGCTCTGCCAGGGACAAGTATAATGAGCAAGGCTGGGCTGTGAACAGGATCTTGAACTTAAAAAGCTGACACTGCCTCCACAGCCTCACTGGTATGATCATCACTTACCCAGCCAATTATCACCCTGTGTCGTTGCTGATTAGAGAATATTTAAGAACACAATCAGTGCTTGAATAATTTGTTCAATATCATAAACGTCATTTTTCCACCTGAAAATAGATGCAGTCGTAGGCTTTCTGTGCTTGTTTTCAAACTTTATCAGATGTATTCTGGTACATATTATAAGAAGTATATTATGTTGCAGTCATATGTCCTAAATAATAGGACTGCTCTAGAAGCATCAGTATTGTTCAGTGTAGGGTTGCAAATGACAGGAGAATGCCATTATTTCAGCACATGTTCTAGTTTTTACTGTTTGGTAGCTGTTATAATTTTGCTCAGTTGCAATCTTAAAGAAATCTTTGAGGTTCTGTTGATGCATGTAGTATGCAGTCAATAAATGTTCATCTACTAACTGCCATAAGAACTTTTAGTAGTAACTAAATTGTTTATAAGAGAAAACTGCAGTTTTAATGTTCATACACAAAGTGAGAAGAAGTTACATCATTAGGGCTCATTTAGTTTTTAATTTCAACAGTAGAAGAAACAAGAAGTTACTCCATTTCACTGATCTGATCTCACCTTCAAAGTTCTAATGAAGTACATTGAACAAGAAAATATCTTTTAAATGCAAGGTACTTATCTTTTAAAATATAAAATATACAGAAATTATATAGTAATGTGCATGACATATTCAAATGTGGACTTTGGAATATTCAACATCCAATAAAAATGTGTTTCTAAGGAGTATTTCAGAAAAATCTTGTTTTTGCCATCAATCATTAGATGTGGAAATCAAATGATATTACAAATAATGGTAGGCTGCCATCATCCAGTCCAAAGAACAGCCACTTTCCAGATAAAGCACACTTTTAAAAGACAACTTTTGGGCTTCCCTGGTGGTGCAGTGGTTAAGAATCCGCCTGCCAATGCAGGGGACATGGGATCGAGCCCTGGTCCGGGAAGATCCCACATGCCGTGGAGCAACTAAGCCTGTGCACCACAACTACTGAGCCTGCGCTCTAGAGCTGGTGAGCCACAACTACAGAGTCCATGTGCCACAACTACTGAGCCTGCACTCTAGAGCCCGTGCTCCACAACAAGAGAAGCCATCGCAATGAGAAGCCCGTGCACTGCAACGAAGAGTAGCCCCCGCTCTCCACAACTAGAGAAAGCCCGCACACAGCAACAAAGACCCAGTGCAGCCAAAAATAAATAAATAAAATAAAAATAAATTAAAAAAATAAAAATAAAAGATAACCTTTGACTGGTTTGATGTATGTAATTAAAATCACATAATCATGATTATACCAAAATTCAAGTCAGCTTTATTTTTGCATCTGCTAGAAAGAAGTGACATTAAAGGACAGTTCACAGGAGATAATAAACACTTTTAATAGGTAATATTTTTATCAGTTGGATTTTATTTTCATCCTTGATATTTGTTAAGTATGCATACTTATCTAGGCATGTAATTTGATGAGATCCTTTCCATATTACATAAATATATTTAGTTATATGGCCTTTATTTTCTAATACAGTAACCCAGAATTAGGGCAACTATTCATGACAGAAGGTTGAGTTTTAAATATATATTACTTTCTGTCAATTCTAATGAAATAGCCAAACTTGAATTCTGGATCTCTATAAATCTAAGAAAAATGGCAACACTCAGCAGCAAGTTGATGCAAAGCTTAGCAATGTGATACTATCCCTCTTACCTTTGTATTAGGAAGAAAGTCTGTGAGAATATATTTTAAAAGATGCCCTTGATTTTACAGAAAATTTGGATGAAAGGGTCATTCAAGGAGGAGAGAGTTGGAATTAAGGACCAGAAGAAAGAATAGCTTAATCTCTGACTATATATTGAAAAACAACTTTGAGTTATTTTAAGGATTATTTATAGGGTCAATTATAAGTTCATTAGAATTGACAATTATTAATAAGACTGATGAATAAAATTATTTGACTCAAATTTTTATTGGCGAAGCACAAATGAACATGTCCTACAGCTTCAAGAAGGCATATCTATTTGTAAAATAAATATTGGAATTTTAAAGCAACATTGTCATGAAATAAAATATATGCATATTGTTGTAATGGTTACTCCAAATTATTAGAACATTTTAAGACTAGTTTTTGAAAATCCTATTGCTTAATGTACATTGCTGTTTGATAGTTTAGAATAGTAACTTCTAGAAATTTGAACAACCTATGTAATTTTTTTTCAACCTATGTAATTTAATAATTTTTAAAACTGAAGCAATCATGATGTAAACAGAATGATTTTTATCTTATTTATTCTTCTTTTTAATAAGGCCCAACCTGACCACACCATTTAATATTGTAATCTGTTTCACTTTCTCCCCACTCCAACCCAGCACAATCTCTTTTCCCTGTTCTACTTTTTAATTTTTCCATAACAGATTCACTAACATACTTTGGTATTTCCATATTTATTATGTTTGCTGGCTTTGTATGTCTCCCTCATCAATGCTACATAAATGATACAAACTTCAAAAAGGCATGAACCTCCTTTGTTTTGTTCTGCTGTATCTTAATCTCCTGGAGCAGTATCTGGCACAAGATACGTTCTCAATAAATATTTGCTTAATTAATGCATGTATAAGTGAATGAATGAATTTCATTCATATGGGACTCCAGTAGCCTATGCACTGTGTTATTGGAAATAATATTAGCTACCAAAGGCTAAACACTGTTTGGAAGATGTCATGTATGTTGATCTTGGCAATAACCTTGCCAGGTAAGCATTTTTTTTTTTTTTTTTTTGCCAGGTAAGCATTTTTATCCTCTTTTTAAAAATGAGACAGTTGAGCCTTGAAGACGTTAAGTACATTTCCAAAGTCTCAGAGCTGGTAAGTAAGTGCCAGAGCTAAAATTTGCACCAAATTCCATGCTTTTGAAAATACTTCTACTGACATAGCCTGCTTTAGAACAATTATTTCTCTAGAATTTATGCTAATTTTAATTTCTGACTTCATTGTGAGAAGTTTGAGAGCACCTATTTTCTTTTTCATTTTTGCATAGATACTATATTTCCATGGTTGAAATAGGAAAACAATATAAAAACGTACTCACCTACTGAGGAATCTGGCTCCCCACTTGTTCCCTTACACCAACGCTTTGCTCTTTTACAGATAACCATTTCTATAGGTTTCCACTGTTACTTTATCAAAAACAGGAAAAATTACATATATTTTATTTTCTCCCTTTCTTACACATAGGGTAGCTTATTTTCAGTTTCAATATGTTTCATGAGGTAAATAATTTTTCCCCTTTGATTTATTTAGAAGAAAAGTTGATATGAATCACTTATTAATCTTGGGCTAATAGATCTTTTAAATGAGGTGACTATTCCTGTGACATTTGACTGACATTAATAATTTATAACTTCAAAGGAAGTCAAATGATGAAGGTATCAGTAGGGTTCTTAAATTAGTTTTACTTTAATATACATTAATTAAAATGTCTACTGCTGACAATTTTGAAGATTTCTTTTAATGATTTTTATAATCTCTGTGCAACTTGGTACGTATGTGAGAGTTCAGAAGTTTTGAGTTGAAAAGTATGACTGTGTTGGAATATGGGAGTATTGCAAGATTGATTTATAACTCTTTGAGGTAATAGCATTAATTTTTTTTCCCACAACAAAAGCACATTATTTTTTCTTCCAAGCACAGAAACTGGAAAATCCATTCTGTTAAAAATAAAGCCCAGGTTCTGGATAGCTACATTGTATTGTGGTTCTGAATCATTATTTCAGCATATTCTGGGAAAAGGCTGGCTTCATGGGCATGTGGACTTCTACAGTCACACAGGGCCCTGTGCCTAGAACTCCCTGTTAATGTCTGCTGTCACTGTCTTGAAATTCTTAATAATTTTTGAACAAGGAGATCTGCATTTTAATTTTGCACTGAGTCTCACAAATTATGTAGACCGTTATAACATTTCTTTACTATTTAACAGGATGTCACTAGAGTTACGATTTGTTTATATTGCTTTTTACATTTAAATTACATTATACATTTTGTTTACTTTTGAAACCGGCAATATTTTTTTACAGTGAGATTTATCTTCCTTGACAGTTATGTTGTAGATGAATTATCCTGAGTTTCTTCTTAAGGTATTTAAGCGATAGTTGATTCATAAAATGTTTAAGAACGGACTCAGATTATTTCACTGTACACATTAAGGCTCCTTCAAATACAGCATTAGAGATACGGTTTTTAGATTGACAAGGAAAGAATGATAGGAATAGCCATTCACTTCATTTAAAGACCATTTCCCCCAGTGAGCTGGCATTTAGTGCCTGCTCATATTATAGTAGGTGACATTAGGTTCCATAACAATTCCACATGTGTTATGAGAAAAGCTAGATGGCAAGGAGCCAAGGAATTGTACTGAGTTCCTACAATGCGCTAGTCAATGTGTGTATAACCAAAAACTAAGAAAACCCCTTGCATGAAATCCCATCAATTCTGGCCTCTTCTCCTCAGTGGGGTTGCAGGAAACCTCCACATTGCTCTCTGTATAGTGCTATCCCAGTTGCCTACAAAATGTAGGAAGACGAGAGACGATGCTCCTGGAGGCTGATCCAGTTTTTCTAGCTTTTGAATATAGCAGGCTATCAGCTTTATTGTATATGAGAAGATCAAGGATCAAATACACTTATAATATCAAAGAAAAACAATAGCTTTCAGAGACAAAAAAAGATTGTTAGGGAAGTTTACACTATTATTTCTAGTGTTGTATTTATTCAACAGGTAAGCAGGCAACTTTAGCTGGGACCGTTTCAGTGCCCATGGTGGGTTAATTCGATTCATTAAAACGAGGATTGCATTAGAGGTTTCAACTCCTTGGAACCTCACGTTAAGTCCATATTCTGGCTCTCCCCGCCTCCAGAAATAAAGCCAGGTCAGAGCAGGTGGCTCCCAAAGCAGCCCATTTGCCACAGCACATATCTGAAGAGGGGGGCTAGCCAATTAACTTTCCTCAGGTTTGAGACTCTGATGTTTCTTCATATGAAAGAGGACAAAGCATTGTCTCCCAAAATAAAGCATACAAGCTTCATTCTTCTTTCATTAAAATACTGTTTCCGTTTTTTAAGAACAGCCATTTTCTTCATGTTGGTACATTTCTAATTTAATTCAGCTAAGCGTATCCTCCTGCCAAAACAACCTTTTAGAAAAGATTACAAGTAGGAGTGATGATAAATGGAGAAAATGAGCAAAGTTGACACACATTTCTTAATAAGATTGTGTAGAAACGTCAAAGCGAAGCATTCAGTTTTTAGTTTGAATAAGCGTTCACTTCGAGTAAATATATAAATCATAGAAATTCATAAATTTTTCCTTTTTTTCTAAGTACAAATCAACATAAAATACAGACACACTGCTCAAACTGATAAAATGGTACCATAGATGAAATGAATGAAAGATAACCAGTTTATTTACTGGAAAGAGTTATGCATTACACCATATGCGGCTGGTAACATAAACCAAGATAAAAGAATTGATGTATTGGCCTCGGTTATTTTCTTAGCACTGTAGTGCCTTTTCCAACCATTGAGTGCATGATCAAATATAAATACAAGCACATACTGTATGGATTCTCCCATGAGACATTCACTTAGGATTGTCAACAAAAAAAGTTTAAAAGGACAAGCAAAAATAAATTCATAAAATAATTTTTTGGATTTAAAATAAAGGCATTTGTCTTCGAGAACAAGTTTCCTATGAAATTTGGATTTAAAAAAATAATTAGCAACAGAGAGTGTCTTAGGTCAGTCTTTTAGTCAAGTTTTCATATGGTATTATCATTAGGTGGAAACACTTCACATCATTTAACACCAAAAGGCATAATAACAAAATTGCAATTAAATGTAAGAATAGCAGGACCATTACAACAATAATCATACAGTGTACAAATCAGGGTTGGCCACACATTACACAAGTGTTAATACTGGAAAGAAATACAGTGTTAGAATTATGTATGGTTCATCACATATGCATAATCATGCAAATAAAAACACTGAGTAGATTACAAAAATGTCATAAAATATTTTCAAAGAATTGTTTAATTGACTAACAGTCACACCATTGAGCTGAAAACTTTGTGACAATAAGTTAAAATCATTTACTTCCTCTAAGATTTGGTGCACAATCATATCTTTGAACTCAAACAACAAAATGATTCATTCTGTATCTCCATTATCACTGAATAATGATTTGTCAACAAAATGATGCCATTTCTCTTTATAGTTCTCTGATATTTGTTTTAAAATGACTTTTTAAAAAGAAAAACAGTCATACTAGAAAGCATCAGATTTACTTCTCAGTGTTTTCATTAGAGGACCATAACAGAATAATTTTGAAAGAAAAAGAAGTTAAAATAAAAACATGTTCTCAACCAATGTTCTATAGCAATTAAACTCCAACCACAGAAATAATCTGGCTCAGCAGTTTATCCAGGCTTCAGTTTAAATAGGGCAAATTTCAAATAACTCTAGAGGAAAAGGATGAAAATACACCAGGGATTAGAGCCATGCATTTCAATATGGAAAGGAGACCAGATATAGGAAAGAATCTCCTTACATTCCTAATGGAGAGATCACAAGAGAAATAAGATTTTCTATAGTGTTCATATTATGAATATGGGAAAGCTTACATGATGTGAAATATCTCATGCAAACATTTTACACGGCATACTTTTATGCACTCACACCCTTACACTAAAGGCAGTTAATTGCTCCTCTTCTTCATAAGTAGAATATTATTTCTGGAAAATCCTTGATTAGGGAACATATCTTAATACTAAATATCTTTTTAAGTTATTCTTTAAGAAGGACAAAAGAGATGTCTAGATGAAATCTTTCAGATGTAAATATAATAGGATCAGGATACAAATGCAATGTATCAAGGACTGTGGCAGTTAACTTGTCATTTAAATAAAGATGAATTAAATTACAGATACAACTCATCTGGGGGCATTATTACAAACAATGGAAAAGGTCACTCGGGAGCTAGATTGGTCTTGTACGTCCACAGAAAGTGATTTTAAAATAAAAATTGCTTGTCAATATCAGTACTGATCATGTTATCTATCACATCTTCAATTTAACAGCTTTTTGAAGAATTGTATTCTATTTAATGAAAACATATTCTTGTAAATTTTTTGAAATCTTAAATATAAGGACTATTTTAAATTACTCTGGTTTATAAACAAACAAAAAACATAGAGGGTAAATTTTTTAAATTATGAACTTTATCCTAAGAGTTCCTTTTGAATCTAGTCCTACTTTATATCTACAATATTAACACATTTGTGGCATCATGGGTTGAACTAGCACAGTTCCTTGGTGGAAATCCATCAGTTTCCCATGATGTGTCTTTCTGAGATACAGATTATGTCTTTTGGCTGATTGATTATAACAATTACACATTAAATTTGCCATTCTTAGCTCAGTAGAAAATATATTTCATTTCTTCCTTTTCATATTTTGTAATTTCCAATTGAGAATTGTAAAGATTTTATTTAAAACAGAATATCAGGAAATGTCCACATTCACAGTTGATTAATTTGACTGGTGTTTCATGCTTGTTTGAAACAGAAAGACTATCTGTACAGGAAAATTTTTCAAAGCATGGAAAAAGCAAATATTGTAGACTGAAGATCCTTTTAAGAAAAGATAAAATTTGAGAAGAATTTGTCCCCCTGAGGGATTGCATACCTATTTCTGAAGTATTCCTGAGGACGTTTGTTTTTTTAGACTCTGACAATTGAGGCTTTTTATGGTAAAATTACTACATTCTGGACAACTTTAAAGATATTATGAAATATAGCTGGAAGGAAAAATAATACTGACAACGCTGTTTTGTTTTTTAACCAAATATCTTGGAAAAATTAAGATTGCTATCCTATTTTCAAGGGATAAAATATTTTATGACTAACCAGTATAAATTTAATGTATTTTTAAATTTTAAATAAAAGAACCATAGAATTATGGAATCCCAGAATTATAATACATTATGGTAAGATTTCTTGCCACATAACTTAATCCTTACTAGACCACCAGTAATATTTAATTCTTAAAAAACAAATCTTCCTTATGATTATCAATTTTGATGATTAATTTCCTACTGTTTAAAGTCTCCTTCCAAGAGTTAATATAAATCCTTCAGACCGAAGACATTTTTTTTATTCTAATCTTCGTAACGGCAGCCATAGTTGGTACCTATCCTTTGTTAAATTTTCTTGATGATCACTATTGTACCTCTTCTTCCCTAGGCTAAAGTATAATCTTGATAAATCTTTTCTTAATTATTTAATAACTTTCTATTTTCACCAAGTTCTCCAAATTCCTCTTATTGAAACAGAACTGGATATGAAAAAGGGATATGATGAATCATGAGTTGATTGGAATGATTAATTCTGGGTCCTGTATGCCCCTGTGCACCCAGACCAAAGGCAATTTATTGCTCCTTTTTATTTTAAATATTTTATTTTTTTAACTAAGAAAAATCCTCAGTAGTAAAGTATTTCTGCATCCTATTCTTTTCAGTATGGTAATTGTGCTTACTTTTTAAAGTCTTGCTAGTTATCTTTAATCTTTGCCCACTGTGTTTGCAATAATTAGCCAGTATTGTCATTATACTTCTATAGTTGGTTTTTCTTCCCCAAGTCTGTCTTCAGCTAGTCTTATTGAGGTTTATTCTTTTTTATTTTCACTAGTTCTTCAGTTTTCCAGTTTCCTTTTAAATCCTGATGTTTCTTTACAGGTACTGATTTTTATCAATGCTACACATATTTGTCCATTTTAAATGCCTATAAATAAATATAGATATGGCCCAGTTTAAACTATACTAAGTGAAGCCACAGTATAAATACATGGAACTCTCTCTTACTGCTTAGGGACTACAATCTAGTTTTGTGCTGAAAATTAGAAATTTATTTCCAAGTTCTATTTCTATATCTTTCTGGCAAAGTTTGCTAAAATTAACATTTTTATAGAATTACTATTTCAAAACAAGCATTTCCCACTCTGTTAATATAATGAACTGAAATAAAACTAGTATATAATAGACTTAATGATAAACTTTTTATTGGAAGAAATAAGTGTTTTGTCTATGACCCAGCTTTTCAGCTGGTCACAAATATAGCGTAAGAGAGCACAAATGCCCTATAGTTACACACAGACAATACTCACTGCTGAATTCCCTGCACCACCAACAAAACTGATGAGGCAATATAGGAAAATGTTCTGAGGTACTTTTTAAAAAGGCATATTTTCCCTCAGGCACAGTTTTTAATTAAAAGTCAACTTAGCAGCTATGCCACTTCTCAGGTCCGAACACATGATGCTTGAAAAAGAAAAAGCAGGGACGGGGGTGGGGGAGCTTCCTTTAACTGAACTCTAATAAAATCCACACAGTCTCACTAAGACTGGTACCAGGCAGATACAACACCAATAAAATAAAGAAAATGTTTAGAATAGCAAGGCAATGCAAGTGGAAAGAGCAGAAGTTTAGGTGGCCATGATCAGGGCTTTATGAAGATTTGTTTTGTTTCTTTTTCCGTATTTTAACCTGAATCCCTATTTTGGTGAAGATTTCCAACTACTGCAAGTTGCATAATAAATGACACTGTTGAAAATAGCACTCATATGAGGAATTCAAAATCCCTTGGTTGCTTTGGTAACAGTGACCACTACTTAATAGGTGTACGATTGATGAGAGCTCCTGCTCTGTGCTTTACGACTTGCTGACTGGCTGCCACCTTTGATGGGCCACTCTACTAGTGTTCCACCACTTCCACTAAGTAAGCTGAGTGGCTCCTACTGGATCGCCATTGTTAGAGCCCTGCATTGTTAACTACCTTTTGTGTTAATAGTGAGGATTGTTTTGTTTTAAAGAGAAGTTACAGATATCATTACACGAAAAGGTCAAACCGGTATGGTTTTAAACAAGTTAAGGCTACCTGACTAGACAAGGAATGAGGGATAGGAGCAGGTGTGTGGGCAGCACTTGATATAAGGAGCCCAAGAGTGTTAGACCTTTCAGCTCAATTAGCTGTTTTCCTTGTTTGTCAGATTATGTGCAAAATTAATTTTGCTGTGAAAATCCACTGCCTTAAATTAAGTCATAAAAGTTACTCAGCAGAATCTGTAAATTAACTAGGAACATGTATTGTCTCAATATAACATAATGATTGTAGGCACCTGAGTGTTTGTCAAAAGTAGACAGTGAGCTAAGGTTTATTACCTGTTGTTTTTTTGGCAAGGAAGATGCATTATGAAAAAAACCTAACAACAACAGAACATACAATTTTAATCAGAATTTGAACACTTTCTGGGTAAATTAATTAACCAAAGGCTAACTTACATATGCATATATTTTTCCCATTTATACTTGATATCTTGTAACAAGAAATACTCATAGTAGACCCTGAATTGGGGAGAAGTAAAAAAAATTCTGGTCATTAAATAAACACACCATTTTTTTCCCTTCACGTTATTTAGCCTTCTTTAACATTATCACACACACATATACACACACAAAGGAGCAGCACCAGTGCATCTACTTGTCTGCAATTTAAAAAAAATTAAAGATGCCATCAAAAGTTGAATAAGTCAATGAATCATAACATAGTCTCTTCTTTAGATTTACTTAATAATGTCCAGTGAAGAATTCTAGTTAAAAAAAAAAACAAAACAGAAAAAACAGCAGACAATGAGCTACCGATTAGAAAGTAAGTGCATAAACAATATCAGTGTAGCAGCAAAATACAGTTATTGTTAACATTCCGATGCACCTCATTTATCACTTTGTGCAAGAAAAATGACCACAGTCTGGCCAATTCCAGATTTCAGACTAAATTAAAATCATACTTAATTGAGCAAATTATGTGTATTTTAAAATAAATGAAGTTCATCTCTCATAGAAATGATTTTTATAGACATAAATCATGTGGCAAATAAAGTACAAAGTAAATACCAATGACCAAAAAATTAGAATCAACTTCTGTAGCTGAATTTGAAGTGTAAGGAAAGATGATTTTACAATATATGTATTTTACATTGTCTGAGGTCTCTCTTAAGCTATCGAGGTAAAGCCAGCCATCTGAGATACATATTTCCTGTTTCATTTATTTTGATTTAACTGAACTGTAGCCATTTGATTGCAGAAGTTTATCTGTGACTTAGAGAAACCATAAAGTGTTTTATCACACCGGAGTCTGTGCTTTGTGTTATTCTTCCCAACTTCCTCTCATCTTGCAAAATGATGGCCATTAATTCAATCAAACATCTAACCACCGAGAAGAAAACACGCGCTGGATCTTGGGCAGTATCCTGTGTGTGGCTACAAAACGTTCACCCCAGGTATTCGTCCACGGGAGATGAAGACTAGGGGTAAGGAGGCTTGGAGAGACAGTGTAGAGGGGCGCACTGAGAGCTGGAATGTGGCTGCTCATCGGGCAGAGCTATGTCAGGACTGCAAATGAGAAACAAGCATGTCAGCCAGAAATGCATTTACAAGGGGCTAGACACAGTTGTAAGGGTTCAACAGACATTCTTTTCACAGGAATTTTGCACAGAAAATGGCTTAAATCTAAAGCATGCTAAGACAACTGCAGATTTTTCAAAAAAATGCCTGCAAAAAGAAAAATGAAATGCACTGGGGAAATAGTATGTGAACGCCTCCCCAGCAATCACTCTTTTCAATTTCTTCACACAGTCTCATTCCCCTAGGTCTCTGGGTTAGTTGCAAGATTTCTTTAGATCAGTTCTTTTCGAACTTTAATGATTGCATAGCAATCACCGGGAGTGATTCTGATTCAATAGGTCTGGGGTGTGACCTGAGAATCTGCATTTCAAAGAAGTTCCTGGGGACACGGACATGCTGGACCAAGGTTTTAGAGGATTCTACAGTTCTCTGGTAGATTCAATAAGAGAACTAATTTGCCTGTGGAAGTCTGATCTGCTCTAAGGGCTCCCCCTACCTGCTTTAGCTTGGTAGTGTAAATATGACAGAAGAGCAAGTATATAATGAAGACTTCGAAAATGACCACGTCTGAGAGCCTCCAGTTTAAATGAACACAGAGATGCTCAGGCTCATCAACGTCTTGCTGAAAAGTATTGGAGAATAAGGATGCAAAATCATTGAATTTCCTAAAGTAATACTACAAAACAGATTTGGGTTCAGACCTCTTAAAATGTGACTAGTAGGGGGAAAATCACACTATAGGTATTTTTTTTTAATTGAAAAAGATTGGCATTTTTCTAAAACTCTGCTTTTTTCCTTTATACTTTGAAACCATAGAATTATTTCTGCCAGGAGTGTTACGTAAGAAAGCTATTCAAGGTTTATTATTGTTATTTATTAATTTAATCATAATTTTAAAAAAACTAACACTATTATTCAAGTCATTAAAAATGAGCACTAAACAATTTTTATCTTTGGTATACTATGTATATCTCTTGAGTTTTAATACAGAATCATAATTATGTACAATACTGCTCAGCTTGGGGTCACCCTTACTTCCCTTACTCTTTGAACTGCTATAAATTTAGTTTAAATGGAGATATGCTATTCTGCACTAGTTAAGACAAGCAGTGATAAAAATGATTTTTCCTTTCTATTTTAAAACGTGATAGGTAAACATGGGAGAGATAGAGGTTCAACACAAGGACTAAGAAAATACTGCATGACAGGATTCTTCCTCCACCCTCCAGAAAGAGTCAGATGGCCCGGGAAATAGAGCAGCAGATAGACTTTCCCACAGACCTAATGGAGTTTCTTTCTGTTAAATCTGCATGATTTAGAATGAGTTTCTTTTTAGGGGACTAAACATGTTATTCAGCATAAGTTACGGCAAGTAGCACAGGGTGGTCACATCGTACAAGAGGCGTAAGTGTTTGAAGACCCATGGAGTTCAATACTCTTCTTGATAAAGGAAGGCAAGCATTTCTGTTTGACCAGCTGAAGTGTGTAGTAATGGCTTAATCATGGGTTATACCTCGGCCCAACACATTGTGTCGTTTCATGATAAATAAATTTTTTTTTATTATTTCAGATTTCTTAAAGTGATAGATTATAAATATTTCATATTATAGTATTACTATTTTTAATTTGCATAAAATACAATTGCACTGTGTATATTGTGTGACAGAAGCATATTTTTGGTTTACAGATTCTGGAATCACTTCTTGAATGTAAATACTGTATTTGATAAGTTCTAGTCAAATAATTTAATCATAATAATCATAATCATTTAATCATAATATATTATAGTATTATAGTATTATAATATTATAGTATTACTATATTATATTATAGTATTACTATTTTTATTATAGTTTTACTATATATATTATATATATATAGTAAATATTATAGTATTATATTTTATTATAGTATTATAATTATATTATATTTTTTATAGTATTATATTATTATACTATATTATAGTATTACTATTTTTAATTTGCATAAAATACAATTGCACTGTGTATATTGTGTGACAGAAGCATATTTTTGGTTTACAGATTCTGGAATCACTTCTTGAATGTAAATACTGTATTTGATAAGTTCTAGTCAAATAATTTAATCATAATAATCATAATCATTTAATCATAATAAGTTCTAATCATTTAGTCAAACTGGTTCTCAAAAAAAAAGCAAGGTGAAATAAATTATTAAACTTAAAAAGATTCCTCATTAGCCTTTCCATTTCTTATCTAATTGAAACACTTAATACAGTAGCCTTCTCTAATTAGAGAGGTTATGAGAGACAGCAGATTTCTGTCTTAAGGAATGGTTAGGTACTAAGAACGGTTAGTGGCAGTAACAGCTATTGAGAGCACACTGTGGCCCAGGCCTGTGCCTTGCTGAATCCTCCCAGTAGCCGTTCTCTTTCTCACTTTACAAGTAAGGAAACGAAATCTTAGCCAGCAAAAGCAACCTTCCAAGATTACGCAGTTAGTAGGTGTCAGAGGCGAGGCGCGATTCAAACCCAGTAATGTGATTCCAGAGCTCATTCACTCCCTGAACTTCTGTTGCACGCCTGGCACTGCCCCAGGCCCTGGGTGGGGTGGGGGCACTTTGTGGAGAACGAACTGCAGGCTAAGAGCCCACGTCCTTCTACATTACACACGTAGGATCCCACTGAAATGGGTTTGAACATTTATAATTATATTCAGTTACTTAATGACTGAAATTACTAATGGCATTTGTATGTTAATGAAGAACTTTCCTGAAGTAAAAACCTGTTGCTGGAAGTGGTGGGAACAGCAGGCTGAGACATCCGTTGGAAGATGCTGGCTTGGAGCCTATTTAATCACATAACTTCTGCTCACTTGATGTCCCACTTAAATAGCTGGCTGCACAACCACTTGAGAGACCAAGTCATCACCAGGGCTTTGGCTGCTGCTGTGTTTCCAGGGAGCACTTGCGGCTCCCCAGCTCTCAGCTCTAACCCATGACCACATGCAGCCTGCTACTGACATCTACTCCTCAGACATACATGGAAGTATGTCTGGGCCTGCCCTTACTCAACAGAAGCCTTATCCTGGGAGAAGAGCAACAGTTATATTAAAATAAGGAGAGAACAACAAGCAGGCTATAACAGCCACAACCGGACTATAAAAACTAGACACCACTGGAGGCCAAATAACTGGAGATGAAGGATTTCAAGAAAATGATTAGGTCCTGATGGGGTGCTCTGATGATGTGTGGAAGTTCGCCTGTGGAATTTACCATAAAGGTAAGTTCATAATGGATTTGCAAAGCTTTCACTGGAAAAGAAATTGTTTAGCAAACTCTCCAGTTTAGCATCCAGGGAGTATGTAGACCTGCCTTTAAAATTCTTCAGTTAATCTTACATAAAAGGCACTATCACTGCAAATATTCTTTTTTTGAATGCCAATTACAAGGTTTTCTCTACCTTTCAATTTCAGTTTCATTGAGGGTACTGAGTGGACAGAAAACAGAAACACTTTCATAAAGTTGTCTTGGAACAGACATCAGATATGCTTTATATCCTTCCTAATTGTTTGCCTGGGAAATACATCCTGAGGACAAAAGACAAGCAATTCCAGGTTTTATATTTTGGACGGTAATGAAACGCTGGGCTAACCAAGTATTTACCCACACAGGGGAGCTGAAGGCCGCCTTAGGCTACGTGCCAGTGGCCAGTAAAATGAACTCTAGCTCTCTTGCATTTTCAGTGGGCATGTGTGGACTTCAGGAATCCAGTATGTGTCTGTGTAGCCCATAATTGAAATAAAATGTGGCAAGTATAATTATGTATAGGCAGTCATGATGTGGGAAAGGAGAGCTTGGGGGTCTATGGAACTGATGTGCAACTGGGTGGGAAGAGTGAGGACATCAGAATTTACCTGAGAGTCGGGCAGTCTTGCCCCCCGGCTAGTTGTGAGCGCTGTGGCGGTACGGAGGCAGCAGGCTGCTGACAATCTATAAGAAACTGATAAATTAGACACGTATACGAAGAGACAACAGAGCAACGTGTTAGTAACAATAACTTAAGCAGCTGCCTGAGAGATTTAGTGAGGAATGTGCATTCACACAGAAACATCTGGATTAAGCTTTTTTTTTTCCCCTGAATGATGCCAATAGAAAAGAAAGGCTTTTTCCTTAATTAAATACAGTATTTAAAAATTAGTGACACAAAATTAGTGCTGAGAGTTCTCAAGTACCTTAGGACATACGTGGCCATTCATATTTGGTATTTAGCTACATCTAAAAATAAGGGATCTATTAACATAATGAAAGATCTTCAAGTTCTGAACCTGAACATGATGGTAATTACTTGCTCAGCAGTTAGATTTGCTATTCCAAAATGGTACGCATCGTCGGACACACCGGCATATTGTCAATCCCATAGGTACATTGAGAAAAGCATGCAATACAAACTTTTCCATGATTAATAGTAGGATATTAGAGAAGGAAATCATCTTTACAGTTTTCTGAAAATAGGTTTTATTTATCAAAAGCAAGAATTGTTAGAAATCTTAGAATGTTTATTTTATATATATTAAATTGTCAGTAACTGACAGAGAAAGCTAACCTGAATGGGAAATCTACTTTTATTTTTGTCATTTTAAAATCATACAATAAAAAAAAAAGAAATCATACAATATAGCTCACACTAGGTTGACAAAGCACTAGCTAGTAAAAGTTCAGGCTTTAGCTGATCAGTTATGTTACTCATCTACTCCAAGAAAGACCATGTGCTGGGTGTTCTAAAATAATCAAAGAGCAGTCTGTTTACTGGTATCAGGCTGATGTACTAGGATCACCTGCGAAGCTAGTTAGAAATGCACACATTATATTTCTGCAAAAAAGATTTTGCAAAAAAGTTAAAATTAAAAATTCAATTATTCTTAAATAATTGCAGCATTTCCTCTTGCTAACTGCTTAGACTATGTATTTGCTTAGCAAACCTCTTTCCCTATATGTTATATATGTAATATTTAAGCCAAATTACCACAAATTCTGGATTTAAAGTCGAATTAATGAGCCTCCACTGAAATTTATGTTCAAAGGCTTGAATCTAAGCATCACTTGTTCTAAAGCCAACATGTTCTCTATTGTAACAAAACCTGCTTGTATAACTCCAGAATACCAAAATTCATGAAAATTGCTCATGCTTTTGTATAAGACATTGCAAACACACTAAAGTTGTCTGCGATGCAAAGTAGAATATAAGATAGGCTTGATTTAAGTTAATTCAAGAGAACATCACTGAAGACAGAGACCCTTTTATAAGGTGGCCTTTGTTGCAGAGTAACTTATTAATTATTGTTTTTTAAGAGGAGCAAGATCTGATTCGTTGAGTAGCTGGTGTTCAGATTATCATACTCAGTAAAAGTCTTTCAAATGTAAAAAATATTTCCATTTTCTTAGCTTTGGAGAATACTTTCTATTTTTTATTTAAGTCTTTGTTTTTCCATTTTGCAGCTTGATTAGCTCAATGATTCCCTTTTGTAGAAACTCAGGAGTCTTAAAGGATGAATTCCTTTATGCTCTTTTCACCTTTTTCAACGGCTGTACTAAGGGATAATTTAGGAATTGTTGGGCAAATTTAGACAACTATTTTGATGTGGCCACCAGACATGTTTAAGTTAACCAGATGTGTGCTGCCCTCTTCTGTTATATTTGAGTAAATGCAACGAATACAAATGAATGTGAACACTTGGGAATCTGGCCTGTCTTTCCTATTGCCAGGAAGGTATAAATAAAGCTGTTCTATAGCAAAGTTCTGACCTCTGTGGAATGGCAAGCCCCAGAATTAGAGTAATTAGAGTTTTTAGATGGCCTAAATTCTTTTCCATCTCTCACATTAGATTTTTTTTTCTTTTTGCTAATGTAGTCACAGATTATTGTTCATTTGAAATATGCTTTGTGATGAAATTTAGAAAACAGGTGAGCAGGACCACAATGGACTCTCTTAATGAAGTGTTTAACATGTGGTGGATATTTCTTACATTTGTAGTGAATATCAGTTTTTCCCTCTTTAGTTATATCACCTCTGGTTAATTATTTTATTACTTTGCATTTATTATTTATAAGTACTTAGCTAAGTGTTATCCTTAAAGAATAAAAACAAATTCCATAGATAAGATGGTGAAAGAGTAAAAAAAAAAGAAATTTGAAAAATAGCTAATCGCTCTGACTCAATTGTCTTCTAGATTCCTCTTCTGTGATCAACAGTCTTCCAGTCATGGACTTGGCTAACCCATGTGTATTTAGCAGGTACTTTGTAAAATGAAAGGGGTGGGTTGAGAAATTGAGAAAGTCCCTTCCAGCTATGAGATGCTGTGGGCTTTACATGATCTTACCTGTTCTTTGTAGGATCTACTCTGGTAGACTCATTCTTGAAGGAACTAGGCCTCATCTCATTGCTTTTGAGGGCATAAAAGATGAGAAGTATGTGACTTAAGGAGGAGGCATCTCAGAACACCAGAAGCCACTGCTGTCATCTGGGGCCACCAGAATTTGTTTCAACCATTCAGCAAGCAAGTTACTAAACTCCAATTATGTGTCTAAAACTGTGTGAGGTGGTAGAGATAAAAGGAAAACAGAAGACATGGTCCCTGGTCAATTGAGAAAGACAAGCATATTCAACAAAGTGTCATGGCGATGATGATGGTAATGGTGATGATGATGAGATGTGGTGGTGGGAGCACTGAGCACTCATTCACTTCTCACCATATGCCAGGCACTGTGCAGGCACTTACTATGTGTGCTCTCCTTTAACCTTGCTTTATTAATCCCAATTTGTGAATGAGGAAAGGGGGACCTAGGTTAAGTAACTTGCCAAAGTTCACTAAGAGGTGGAGCTGGAATTTGAATCCAGGATTGTATGATCCAAGGGCTGAATTAGATTTTAAGACACCTCACTGCAATGCTTCCCATGATAGGGAAATGTAGGGATCTCAGAGCAGGAACAATTCACTAATCTAAGTAGTCAGGAAATGCTTCCTGGAGGTTGTGACATCTAGGTTGTACACCTAGAAAACAAATGAGCAAATTAGCAAAAGAACTTCTTAGCAACTATAAACTCTTTATGGCCTCTACTAATAGTAATAAAATATCTTATAAAATTAAAGTGTTTACTTGAAATGCTCAGAACTGAATTAGATAACACTGTACATTTATATTAGAAGGCCATAGGCCTGAGAAATGTCACAGAACTCAAGAGATTGTTAGTGCCTCAAGGGCAGAGGTGAATAAGGGATATTATTGTTTAACACATCTATATGTCCTGGTATACACAGGAACTTATTTGACATTCCTCCCTAAACAAAGGCCTCCAGTAGAAAGGAAGGTAGGAAAGGGGAGAAAGAAGGAAGGAAATTATCTGGTGAGAAAGAAGGAAGGAAATTATTTGGTGAATCAACGTAATGTAATTTCTCCTAGGAACTTTATATATAGTTTTAAGTCTCAGCAACACTCTGGAGTTGTTATTTGCACTATTCCTATCATAAGGAAAATAAGTATTTTTGATCTATGGGACTATATTAAAATCTCATGTATTCTGAGACTAGTTTTTTCTTTGACATTTTTCATGATCTCTCCCACCAAAAACAAACACAGAGCTTGGCATCACAGTACGGTCTCCACAAACATTCACTGATTAAGTTAATACATGATCGCCAGCTAAGAAGTGGCAGAGCAAAGATTTAAAGTTAAACTTTTCCAATGCTAAGGCCTATTTTCTACTCACTACTCTGTTTGTCTCTCGAATTGATGCCAGCTACCTCTAGAAACTATCAGACACATATTGTCAAAGAAACATAAGAACTTCATCAGACAGTTGACCGTAATTTGAAGGCAACTAGTCACCTCAAAAACACAAAGCAAGATAAAAGGTGCAGGAATGGGGATAATATCCAGTTTCTATGAAGAGCTAGCTGAAATTAATGAATTTCATTGGCAGGAAGAGAAAGTCTTGTCATATGGTTTTTCCTCAGGCGTCTACTATTTTTAAACTTTTCGATGCAATTTAGAAAACTTTTTCTAAAAGTTTTTAGAAAAAAGTTTTAAAAGTTTTTAAACTTTTCGATGCAATTTAGAAAACCATTTTCTAAAAGTCAGTGCCTTAGTGACTGCATGGGCCCACTGGTGACTGATTGGGATGGGGGGAGAGCCTCATGGGGGGGGGGGGCAGGAACACTTCTATGTTTTGGGCTCCACACATGGCTCAGATGGCAGTGGAGGGAGTTGATGAGGACAGTGTGCTGCTGCAGGGGTGGCTTCCTTGGTGCCTGGATGTTCTGAGGAGGGCAGAGCAGCAGCTCTCTGTGGCTAACAGTCTTCTACAGAATGGCCTGTGCCCCAGCCCCTGGTTTTCCTGACTTGAGAACTAATGCATCCTAACCATTTCGTGATGTCTTATTTTCCATACCACATCTCCTTCCTTCATGACCATAAACTCCATCAAGTGCTTCACACGTTCCCATGAAAACGATTTCTGTCCCCTGAGTTTTCCTCAGGCCAAACAATCCAAGTTCTTCCTCACAGGACACGATCTCAACCTCTCACACCCACATCTTTGCTCTCTAACCATGCTCCAGTTTGTGTATAACCTTCTAAAAATGAGGTGCTCAGAGAGGAAACCATGAGTGATAAGATGTGGCAGCTGGACAGGGGTGGCAGAGTCCTGCTCATCTGAGACATCCTGATTCTACTAAAAGAGCAGAAGCCTGTGTGGCATTTTTGGGCAGCCACATCACACTGCTATCTCATATGGGCTTACTTTGCTTAAAGATGGTGCTGTCAAGTCATGTTTCCTCCATCCTGTACTTACGGTGTCTGGAATTTCAATGCAATATTTTAAGTACTTTTTTTTTTTTTTTTTGCGATATGCGGGCCTCTCACTGTTGTGGCCTCTCCCGTTGCGGAACACAGGGTCCGGACGTGCAGGCTCAGCGGCCATGGCTCACGGGCCTAGCCGCTCCGTGGCATGTGGGATCTTCCCGGACCGGGGCACGAACCCGTGTCCCCTACATCGGCAGGCGGACTCTCAACCACTGCGCCACCAGGGTAGCCCTATTTTATATACTTTTAACGTTATGTTAATCTCTAAAATGTTTCACCTCTTCCTATCTGATGCATCTTTTAGATTCTATTCTGTCATCTACCATATTAACTTCCTCTTCCTTTTATTTTCTCTCTCAGTCAGAAAATGTGATAATTATGACCTTGATTCTTCTCAACTCTAAGCAGGCCAAGGGTTGAAATAAATAAATATGTTTTAATTTAAGGAAACCCACTGGAAAAGGAATACAGAAGCACAAATTCTAACTGAAAATCTGTACTCGAATTTCAGCAGACTTTCTTTTTGGCAAAAATCATTTTAGAGTGAAGTTAAAGTAGTCAAATCAGTCTTGGAAGAAACCAAATTGACAATAGAATGTGAAATTTGAGTAATTATTTTAGTAGAAAATATACGTTTTTATGTACTATGCACTGAGGTGGAGACAGAAAAATTGCATAACATTTTTTTTGTTTCCCAACTCAGAAATTCTGAATATTTGTGGATAATAGCACAAAGGTGCTCTCCACAATTAATTACTGACATACTTATGCACACACTCAGGGCTTAAGTGAGGGTTTTACACAATAATTCATGGGACTGGATAATGCGTACATCACAATTTCCTTCCATTTGCCAACGATGCCTCTGCAGCAATTTTTTTATGGTCTCTTTGCCTTCCTCATTATTCTCTATTCCCTTTCTTCTGTGCTCTTCAACTTTCCTCCATGTCAGCATAAGACTTAGGTCCATCAGAGAGATCTTAATGTTTAGATCCCTGCTCCACCAACCAGTAGCTGAGGGACATTGAAGAAGTGACTTCACCATTCTGAGTCTCAGCTTTTCTGTTAAGTGAGGACATTAAATATAAATCTTGCAGATCAGGTGAGAGGATGTTTGTGAAAGCATCCTCTTTCACATCCGTGAACAGGAACTGGTCATCGATAAGACATGAGCGCTAAAGGGAGGAGTCAAGATGACCTTGAGATTTTCAGCTTCAAGAAACAAAGTCCTTGCAATTAACAACAATGAAATTAAAAAGACCAAATAGACCATATAATAAGATCATTTCAACAAGTCTTTGCTCCTATTATTACGTTCATCTAAAATGCTCTTCTCTTCTCTTGGAGTATTCAGAACTAACAAGTTTCAGTCTTTACTCCTGACCACCCAAGAAGGAAGTGTCTGCTTCCCCTAAACTCGGTTAGCACTTATCTCATCTCCTTCAGCATTTCTCCTACACAGCTTTTGACCACTGCGTTTCTTGCAGCGTATCTAAATTCCTCAGTCACGCTACCTGCTAATATACTGACTTTGCCTTCCCTGAAGGATCATTAGACTTGTTTATTAGTTACATTATTAATGTCACTGTGTGATGGATCCACTTGAGGCAGAAAGAGTACAATTTAGACATTCCTGTCATCATAACAATATCTTCCTAACAAAAGGAATAAGAAAGAGAAAATACTCTCTGATAAAGATTTTAAAGCTAATTTAGTGATATAAGGTGATTGATTATTCTTCAATAATTTTAAGACTTTGATGTATAAATCTTGAAAATAATTATAATTGCCATTATTTAAAATATGCCAAATAACATCAATACTAAATTATTCCTCACTAAATCTACAAAATGACTAATAGTGTGTTAGTGAATTAACAGAAGAGTTAATGGAAAGAAGCATCAAAATACATTCTCCTCGCAGTAATAACTGGAACACTTAAGTAGACCTATGGATGCCTATACACATAAACTGAAAAAACAGACATATACAGTAGAGGATTTAAGAAAAAAATAAGAAAAATTTTAAGATAGGAACATTATATAAAGAAAAATAATGAGATAGAAACATTTGCATGAATATAAACAGTAGTTAGGAAAAGCTGAAATATTTTCAAAAACGTAATGATGAATTTAATGGTACATTGGCACTAGTAAAAATGGATAGCTGTGAAAAACTTTTAGCATTTTATAATCAACACATAGAGTTGCTATCTCATCCCTTTTTGCCCAACATATCACATGAGTTTCTCTGAAAGTACCCACAGATAAGACAATAACAATTTCCAGCTACTCGGGGATGTAATCTGCTAATTTATGTCACCAGACACTTCAGCCTTAACTTAACATCAGTGTTTAACACAGCAAATCCCATTATTTATTTATATCCTTTATAGTCAGAGACAATCATTATTCATTAAAAATTTCCAGGGAACGATGCAGACAGAATTGTTGAAACACATAAAAAAATTTCAGGGTAGACAATGCAAAAATATGACTTGGTGACAAATCTTTAAAAACATCTGGCTCTGCTTTCATATAAATGACAACTGTGCATAGTTTATCATACTTTGGGGACAAGCATTAAAACTGTCTTCCACAATGTAGAATCAGAGCATGTCTTGCTAACGAGCAGGAGCATTTGTAGACTTTTCAGTGATTACAGATTAGACAAAAACTTTCACCCAGCTTTCCATTTGCTGTCCTGAGGAATATCATATGACTAGCTGATAAAACAAAGCAATATTAAAAAGTCTATATTTATTTCAAATCTTGCAAAAGAGAAATATAAAAATACCCTGCAGTATCGTCAACTTTCTGCTTCTGGACAACTTACAATTAAACCATGAGCATGTGTGTAATTAACAGCCTATGTAGGAAGACATGGAAGATACAGGGGAAGAGGGTAATTAAATACAGTGGCACCAAGAGGTAAAAGTACATTTTGTTGTCAGATTCTTACACCAATTAAGTACCTTTTAGAAAATAACGTTTTGTTCTGAAATGACCTTCCCAAGAACAATGTCAGCTGGCACAAAGTTAACTCAGGATGGTATGATGGTCTGTTCTCATTAAACAACGTCAATAATAGCATGTATCAGATGAAGACCAGCTATACCTTTGAATGTCAGAATTCACCATCAAAGAAACAAAAGAGAAATAAGTTAAACTACAAACAAGAACCTGCTAAAAAGATCAAGTGAAAATATATCCCAAACAAGAAAAATATTTGAGACACCACTCAGTGAAATGTGTTTGATTTGCTTATTTTATATATATATATATATATATATATATATATATATATATATAGTCATTTCAAAAAAATCAAAACTAGAAAATATCCTGAGAGGTTCAGGGCATCCTCTTCTGTAAAGCGATGGATCTGAAAATTATAGACTATCACCAATGTCAGTTGTTTCTTGGCTTTTTTTTTTTTTTTAAGAAAAGAAGAAATACTTATAACATGTAATCCATATTTTGGGGAGGGGGGACAACTCAGAAACCCCAAAACTAAACCAAAATTCCTCACAAGAAAATTAAACCATATGTATAACTTCGTTAAAGGAAAAGCAATATATTTAAATATTAAATATTTTTAAAATACAAGTTTACAGAGGTGCTTATTCAGTTCTCAAAGAAAAGAATAAAGATTTACAGTAACAAGCTTCCTAATGTAAAAGTATTTGATTTGTAGAAATTTAATTGAAGTAAAGCTCTTCAGAAATAAATCTATTAAAGAAAATAAGGTTCACTCAGGTTTATAGCCAACTTACCTCTTTTTGCTTTTGATGTCAAGTAGTGCATAAAAAGAGAAAAAAATTTATGTTTAACTGATTCTATTGTCATAATGGCTTATTCCATAAATACCTACTCAGAGTAAATGACTCTAGTATACTTTTTTGTTTGTTTGTTTTTTGTTTTTACAGGATCCTACGAATAGAGGTGGAGCTGGGACTGCCTGGAAAGCCAGAAATAGGTATTTAACATGAACTAAGCAGCATCCATATAGGGTACCTCTTTCTACTCTAAATTTCTAATTTCAGTTCTTATGACCCAAACTGATCATAGACTGATTTTCCATTACTAATAAGACAAAATCTTAAGTGCAATGAAGAATTGGGAGGTAAGGCTCAGTTGAGAGCAAAAATGTAGTAGATGAACAGCATCAGAGCAGCAAAAAAGTCCTTAGCATGACCAAAGTATATCTTCTTCAGCTAAAAAAAGTACGAATTTTATATCCACCAAAAGCAGGTTTAATTAAAATGACTGTCCTGCTCTAAATCATTATCTTGCAAAGTAAAGGTATATATTTTCATATAAAATTTTAAATCATATAAATGCAAATATTTAAAGTTATATTAGTTTCTTTTAAATAATTATTTTAAGAGTAACAATCTAATCTAGTCCAACTCTCGAGAACATTCACTGACAACTGCAGTCACATTGACAGGCCCAGCTCAAGAAGCAGTCCCCAAAAAGGAGACTTGATTTGTGAACTGGACACACTAAACTGACATAAAAACAATGTATACACCAAAAAACCACACACACAAAAAAAAAAACATAAGGAAGGAAGGAAGGAAGGAAGGAAGGAAGGAAGGGAGGAAGGGAGGGAGAAAATCTCGAGTCCAGTAATGAGCATAGCCAAAACAAACTTGGCTTTTACATATACAGTTCACAAAAACTTTAAATTTGTGATATGGAGAGTATATCAATCACTTTTTTTTTGGCTGAGAGGTGACAATGAAATTAATGGTTATATGACATCTTTATGACTTTACTTTTTTAGTAAACAATAGAAAGCAATAAAGTCAACCATTTTGAGTCGTGCTTTTTTTTTCCTCTCATACCTTTCAGGCATAATACACTGGGAAACAGCCAAGAAAGTCAAACAAGCATCAACAGATGACTAAAGAGAAGGATGTGTGGAAGAAGCGACACATAGCTGTGCAAGAAGAAAACAAGAGGGTGGCAAGATGCTTCATTGTTGTGTAATGAGTACAGTGCACTGTGAATCTTTCTGGTTGATTAGCTGTATAGGTTCAACGCCTAGGTCACTTTAAGTAGTCTAGGTATAAGTGTAAGGAACTACATTTTCACTACATAATTGAAAACAAAGGAATAGGAAGTAGCAAGCATAGGCTTTCTGTGAGCATCAGAATTACTCATTATTGGCACCATGCTCCCAGCCAGAACTCGGCTGCTTCTTCAGACCCTGCCCAACTCGCTAACAGCCCAGGAGAGCCACTGAAGCCAGGTTTAGCGTGTACAAAGGCCACCCCCAAACTGTTAATATGCCTCAGAAGAGTCTGGTTGGCTGCCATGTTAATGGGTACCAGAGAAGCATTTCTCAATGAAATCAGTGGCCCCCATATCCAGTGTAATGATATAGGTATACTTTTGGAAATTGAACCTCATCGGTTTGGGGAAGGAAAGCAAAGTATTAGCACACTACAAGAATTCAGCGTGAATTCTGGAACTCTGCTCTTTCCCGACTTGTACAGTCAGTTTATAACACATAGACACTTTAAATTGTCCAAAAAAAAGTTTGCTCTGTTTATTAGATAATGGGAATTTTACTTTTTCTTGACAGAAACTATACTATATGGTGCTGAGATATTTTAATATATTTACTTACAAGTGTATTTAGAAACATGGATTGTACACAATGAACTCCAGTCCCAGTCATGGAGAGAATAATTTGTATTCGTTGAATCAGAGAGACTCAGAGTTGAGAGAGCTCCTTCAGTATTCCTTCACTATAGCTATCCACATGTCCTTATAAATGCAGAGGAGAGCCTACAGTTGTTAACCTAAAGATTGGCTTCCCCAGGTTTCTACTGTGGCTTTTTTTTTTTTTTTTTTTTGCGGTACTTGGGCCTCTCACTGTTGTAGCCTCTCCCGTTGCGGAGCACAGGCTCTGGACGCGCAGGCTCAGTGGCCATGGCTCACGGGCCTAGCCGCTCCGCGGCATGTGGAATCTTCCCGGACCGGGGTACGAACCCGTGTCCCCTGCATCGGCAGGTGGACTCTTAGCCACTGCGCCACCAGGGAAGCCCCTACTGTGGCTTTTTAAATTATGTTTTTCTTAGTATTCCTTGTAGGTAAAAGACGTCCCTTTGAAAGCTGCAGTTTGAATATAACATCCCAAGGAATGCTTATAATCAGAGCATTTTTATAATAGAGGTTGTTATGTAGTTATAGTGAGGACAAACAGTAGAATTCAATAGACTAGTGCCAGCAAGTTGGATTAAATAGTGTGAGGAGTATAGCATAGCTGATGGCCATTTCCCCTGGAATACAACGAGGGAGAGCCCCCAGCTGCCCATCACAACAGAGTACTAAACCTCTTCTTTGCATGGGGAGGCTTTGGGATCTGAAGGCAGGGCCATGCCAACGGCAGACGGTTGTACCACCTTACTCCCTGGCACAAAGGATACCAAAGAAACTAAGGGTTAAGTGCTGTAGGTAAGTAATTGACAGCAGTTTGGTGGAATAAAGGCTGTTCTCTGTTCTCTGGCATGAACATGTAGAAGGTGGTGGGATAACATGCAATTTTAAAATTCAGTGTTCGAACTAGTTTGTCTTTTGGTGGCAGAGATTGGTCACTTCAGTGAGTCTGAATCAGAAGCTATGATCTAGGTGCCTGACTCTTTCGAGTTTTCTACCTGCCTTTCGATACTTTTTAGTGAGCCAGAAGTATCATTTGGGCAGGGTCAAGGGAGGAAGGTAGTTACTGCCTGCAACGTCCTGTGCCTCCTGTGTGTCTCAGCCCACCTGTGCCTCCCCATCATCCCTCCAGACTCAGCCCCCTTCTGGAGGCCTCTCTCTTCACCACATGGGTGGACTCTAGTGGACACAAGCATGATGTGATCACTTTTACCCTAAATATGTAACAATTAAGAACATCAAATAAGTATATTTTCTTTCACTTAATGGATATATTAGAGAAAGATTGTAGTTTTTTTTCCTTGAGGATCTTAATTTAAAAATTTTAATTTCCATGGGTTTATTAAAATTTTAATAAAACTTAAAAGACTTCAAAGCATAGTTCTACTAAAAGAGTTATATGACATAGTTATATTAAAAGAATCAACATGGATTGAAAATATAATCTAATTTAATAAGCACATTACTGCTGCAGTGTTGGTTTTCATGTTGATCCCTCAGTAATTAAATAATTCCATCATTTTATCGTAGTTTATTGTGCTGATAGTGCTCAGGTTTTGAATATGAAATCTTTTAAGAAAATGCAAGTTCTGGATAGTATAGCTGACATAGGAGGGAGTAGAAGACAAACCCAAAAATAAAACAAAATAAAGATGCTGATAGAACCGTGATCATTAAATGTTACATTAATCATTGCATTATTTATTGAGTGGCTCCAATCTGTACCATAGAATGGTTTACTTAGTATTGTCTTTATCTTTTCTTTTATCTTGGAAATGGGAAAACACACAGAACCCACCTTGGAAGAGTCTGATGTGTTTTCAGTCTATATATGGTGTCATTAAACTCTGCCATTTAAAATTGGCAGGATGCACTGTAAACATTTTCCAGGCTCTCCCTGCTTTGAATAAATAACATAGACTTTTTACAAGCTTGATGACACCAATTAAAAAAAATCATTAAGTTGTTTTATTATTTTAAGAATATTTAAGAAATATGGTTTCCTAGGATATCTGAACAATAGGAATTAAATTCTTATACTGGCAAGGAGACCTAGTAAACAAATAAAGGAGATGTATAGAGAAAGGTATACAAACATTTAATATGTATCTATAATGTTTAAAAGAATATTGCTACCAGAGACAGATGAAGCAGAATCAATTTGTAATAGCAAACATTTGGTCCGATGTTTCATTTTAAAAGAAAACCTAAACATGTGTCACCTTAAATCTTATTTTAAAATTAGATGTTAATGATTAGATTTCTATGCAGAAATTATATCCAGTTAAAACCATTGGTAAGTGAGAAGGTCTAGAGCTGCACTGTCCAATACAGTAGCTACCAGCCAAATCTGGCTATTGGGCACTTGCAATATGGCTAGTTCAGATTGATATGTGGTGTCAGTGCAAAATACACACTGAATTTCAAAGACTAAGAAGAACAGATGCAAAATCTCATTAATAATTGCTTCTACTGATTGCATGTTGCAATCATAACATTATGGACATATTGTGTTAAATAAAATGTATTATTAAAATTAAGTTTATCTGTTTCTTTTTACTTTTTCTCATATGGCTACTAGATTATTTAAAATTACATATGTGGCTCATATCATCTTTCTATTGAATAGCTCTGGTCTAGATGGTGAAACATTCTTGTAGCTGTCATTTTATTGTTTGACAAGATATATGTCAATTCTGCACATAAAGACATTTCAAGCTTTCTTAAAGGGTTCAAGTATATCTTCTTTCTCCTCCAAATGTCTAGTTAAAAATAAACAAAAAGATGAATATTAATATAAAAAGGGAAAAAAGCCAGGATATATTGACAAAAAAATAGCATGCATAATGATGTTTGTTGCTGTGCCAGTGTTACTGTTAATACATATATAAATACATATATGTGACTATATATGCATATGTTTATATATATTTGCTTGTATATGTACAGAGTGTTTCTGAAAGGATATCCAAGTTTGGCTGGGCACAGTTTTGGCAGAGAGAACTACTTTCTTTTTGTATACCCTTTTGTACCTTTTGACTTTTGAACAATCATTATCTATCGAAAAATATACTTAAAAACTATAAGTATACTTATTACTTTCTCTTATTCCTTTTCAGATGCATATATAATCATATATGCTTAAAAAGGAATAAGAGGGCTTCCCTGGTGGTGCACTGGTTAAGAATCAACCTGCCAATTCAGGGGACACGGGTTCGAGCCCTGGTCTGGAAAGGTCCCACATGCCGCGGAGCAACTAAACCCGTGTGCCACAACTACTGAAGCCTGCACGCCTACAGCCCGTGCACCACAACTACTGAGCCTGTGCTTTAGAGCCCACGAGCCACAGCTACTGAAGCCTGCACGCCTAGAGTCTGTGCTACCCAACAAGAGATGCCACCACAATGAGAAGCCCGTGCACCGCAACGAAGAGTAGCCTCCACTCGCCGCAACTAGAGAAAGCCCACGCACAACAACGAAGACCCAAACAGCCAAAAATAAATAAATAAATAAATAAATTTATTAAAGAAAAGATTAAGAGAAAGTAATATGTAAGGAAAGCCTATATATTTATATGCAACCTTTTGGTCTGTATTACATGGGTTCATAAATTTTGCCCTCTAAAGTGAATATTTTCAGGGGAATTCTCCACCAGTCCAAGGGTTAGGACTCCATGCTTCCACTGCAGGGGGCACAGGTTTGATCCCGGTCGGGGAACTAAGGTCCCACGAGCCGTGGGGCGTGGCCAAAGAAAAGTGAATATTTTCTTATAATTGCCTTGATTTTTAGGCATAATATGTTAAAATAACCAAAGAAACTTCAAATGATACATATGCTGCCTATATTAAATAGTAAGAGAAATGACTCATTTGAAAATTTTCCAAATGCAATTTTTATATATAGATTTTATTACATCACCTACTTTAAACTACATCTGAAATGCACTATAATTCTGTATATCAGAAGAACTACATATAGAGATGAATATGAAAGCTGTATATTTTGAGATACTGTAGAAAATTTGGACTAATTACCAATTATCCAATAAACTGAGGGCCTACTATGTGCCAGGTACAGTGTAAGATCCTGGGGATTAAAAGAGGCAAGATTTCTGCCCAAAAGCTTACAGACTCATAGAGAAATCTGATTTTAAGACAAACTGTGACTGTACTGTCTATAGTGAGGAGTAGAGGACAAAGCGGCTAATTCTACCCGATGGAGACAAGGGATCAGAAAACTCTTTATAATTTTTGTGCATTTATGCACACGATAGAAAAACTGGTATATATGAGACATTTAGCTTAAAACCTTTGCAAAAGACAACAAGGAAGGGAAAAAAGTCTTAAAATTCCAAAATATTTTTATATGAAACTAGTTATCTGGATGAAAATCAAAACACTCCTCTAAACTGGAGGATATTTGATATTTATCTAAACAAAGCAAATATGGAGCTATTTGAAAAAAAATGAGATAAATTCCTGTATTTAGCAGTTTTCAATTAGCTATCTGTCATTATAGAGATGGACAGAATCTAAAGAAGAGATATAACTCTCAGATGACATTCTTCGCACATTCCAACCAAAGATCATTCTATACTAAAAGACTTCCTGTAAAAATGGAATTGCTACTTGAAGAAACACTGAAAGAATTGAAACAAAATTTAAGGGTGTTGCAAATTTCCACTGTAAAATGAATCAGAGCTAACCCAGAAGAAGAGAAAAATACTCTTGCAGCATACATGATTCACTAAAATTTGAACAAAATTTTTTAAACAAATTTTTGATTGCATATTACACTGGGGCAAGACAGAAAAATGTATTTTAAAACATGTGGTTGGTAATTTTGTGAATTAGTATTTTTGAATTAACTTTTGTTTTAGCAGATTCCAAACTAAGGGCAACATGCTGTAGCATGAGAAAATGCTCAAGCCTTCCTCTGCCGGGGAAAACTCTGTAGAAGCTATGTTAAAAGCAAATACAACCCTAAACGATTACAAGTTTCAACAGAATGCTGTTCACTCCTACTATTTCAAGAATTGAATCCTGTGGAAAACGAAAGTATATGGGGAAGTGGAACACACAAAAATGGAGAGGCCTCTATAGGAAAAAACACACTTTAGGCAAAAAACCACTGAGGCTGTTAGTTCAGGAAGTCAGCTCAGTTAGCATTCACCGAGCTCCTTCCACAGACAAACCACGGGAGGATGAAGAAGCACAGGCAGTTAGAGCAGGATGTATGTACAACACAGGACACGCTGGCTTTTGCGTAGAGCTGAACTTCTTTGATTTCAAACACTTGTAAACATTCATATTCCTCACAGTTTTGATTCCGAGTCTCCACCACCTCTCATTTCACATTTCATTAGACTCTATAGTTGCTTCTTTACGTCAGGTGTTACTGTAAGCAGTTAGGGGCAGGGGCTTCCAGGAGAAAGAGAACCAGGCATGGCTTTCTTAAGAGAAGCCTTTTTTTTTTTTTTTTTTTTTTTTGCGGTACGCGGGCCTCTCACTGCTGTGGCCTCTCCCGTTGCGGAGCACAGGCTCCGGATGCGCAGGCTCAGCGGCCATGGCTCACGGGCCCAGCCGCTCCGTGGCATGTGGGATCCTCCCGGACCGGGGCACGAACCCATGTCCCCTGCATCGGCAGGCGGACTCTCAACCACTGCGCCACCAGGGAAGCCCTGCCCTAAGCCATTTTATGATCTAAGCCTGGCCTTGAACAGTTCTCAGTAATCTTAAGGGAACAAAAGAATGCAGAAACATTGCCTGTTATCAGGCAAGAGAAGTAACAATAGCAAACATAATATTTCAGTTGTAAAAACTCCCAGTTTTGCTTCAATGGTAAAGATTAGCCTGAAGTACTTAACCACAAGATCGACTGGAACCTAAGGGACGATGATGTTGACCTTTTCTGACCCTCCTGACTTCAATCAACTAAAGCTTGGACTCAACCAAGCCCCTTCATGAATATGCTTGTTGTTAAAACTTCCCCAATTTTGCTGTTTGGGGAGACACTGCTCTGGGAAAGATCCCTGGTGTTTTCCTTACTTGTGTCAAGTAATAAAT
This sequence comes from Stenella coeruleoalba, assembly GCF_951394435.1. Classification (NCBI taxonomy): domain Eukaryota; kingdom Metazoa; phylum Chordata; class Mammalia; order Artiodactyla; family Delphinidae; genus Stenella; species Stenella coeruleoalba. Next base: position 75,603,041 of record NC_137157.1, read on the forward strand.
CCTTCCTTCTCCCATTCTTTGGCTTGATTGTGTCTTTTGGCTGGACACCCACCAAGAGGTGAACCCAATTTTTCGGGTAACATTACCTACATCTAATCCATTCTCCACCTCGTTGTCACGGTGATCTTATATACTAAAAATCTGCTCCTCTTCTTAAAACTGTTACCTGTGCCCTTGGAATAAAGTCTGCTCTCACTAACCTGGCCCTCTGTTTTCAAGTCCCTGCCTGCCTTTCCAGTGTCATTTTCCATCACTCCCAAGTCCTGCTGCAGTTTCTAGCACCAAGCTCATGGCCTTTGTGCAAGCTGACTTCCTTTCCTATAAGGCTTTTCTCATTACCCACACCTGCACCCCCACCTGTAACAGGGAAGAGCTATATCGGACTCCATGTTGGATCTGTTTCTTTGACTTTAACCTTTGCTTTTTATTGCTTTTGTAATTATAATCATACATAACGGTCTGCCTCAGGGAACCCTGCGCCTCTGCCCCAATGTTAAATTAAAGTGCCTTAGTTCAGCTCACAGGGAGACAATCTGACCCTGCCCACCTGTGAATGGCTACAGAAAAGAAATTTTGCAAGATAAATGGCCTTTTTACTTTACTTCCTCACCTCCTCCCCCTTTCTGCTCTATAAAAGAAACTGGCATCCAGTCCCCAGTAAGACGGTTTTTTGGGGACCCTAGTCTGCCATCTTCTTGGTCTGCCAGCTTTCCGAATAAGGTCATTATTCCTTGCCTCAACACCTCATCTCCCAATTTATTGGCCCGTTGTGTAGCGAGCAGAGCAAGCAGAGCGAGATTGGACTCAGTAACAAATTTGGCTTAGCCAGCCAGGAGCCTTGCTGCTCGTGGCTAGAAGGCCCTGGTCAGAGAATACTGGGGCAAGGTCCTAGCAGCTGCCGGGACCATTTGTCCTGAGGATCTTTCCTTCAAAACTCCCTGAAACAGCACTGGTTACCCCAGCGTTTGGCAGATGAAGCAAGGAACCGACAAACTGCTATGAGTTGACAGGCTCGATTTTGGAGGGTAAGTCGCTCTGGCGTGCACACCGGGAATATATTACACCCCTCAATTTGGGCTTTTCCTTTATGGGACAAGCCAATCTCTTTGGTTGGGGTACCCTGTTGGAGAGAGGAATTGTCATTGGATGGTTTTGGGAACCAGTTTGTTGGGTTTGGTTTTGGTTTTGTGTGCATCAGTGTTGGAATTTGTGCCTTTTGTGTTGGAATTTGCGTCTTTTGTGTTTTGGTGTTATCAAACATATAAAAATGGGAAATACTCCATCTATCCCAAAGGAGAGCCCTTTCGGGCATATATTAGATAACTGGGTAAAACACAGCCATGAGCCTATGACTAAGAAAGACATATATACTATTGTAATAGGGTGTGGACCCAATATATGTTAGGATCAGAAGAGCTATAGCCCCTGAATGGCTCACTCAATTGTTATACGATCTCGCAGTAGAAGTGTTTTGCAAAAGAACAGGGAAAAGAAATGAGATTCCATATGTAGAAGCATTTATGCTATTGCATCAGGAGGAAAAGGAGTCAGAGGACTGCCACCTTACGGTGCAGCGATCTAAAAGGAAACCCAAAGGGGAACCTGTTCTGCAAGGGGAAGAGGGAGAAAATGAGAGTGGGGACATGGTACTCCAAAACCTAAACTCTCCTCTGGCTCATACAACTTCCCCACTGGCCAAGCAGGCTGCACCAGCAGTTGTTCCAACTGCCCCCATGCCACCAACATATTCACTCCTTTCACTGCCTCCTGTTTCCCCTACCCATAGGGATTGAATAAAATTTTCTGTGTTAACACCCGAGGCACAGGGACCTGGTTCAGTATCAATCTAAGACCCGACAGGGCACCCAATTTGGACTGGTAGCCATTTCCACAGAAGCGCAATTTCCCTTGTGCTGACATCCTGTAAGTGGCCAGGGTACTCCCTTAGACTTGAGGCGTCTGATTCTAATTTCCCCTCAGGAGCCCCGGATAATTTTGACAGTGGCGAAGCAAGTTCGTTGACTTTCTAATAGATACGGGTGCCACATATTCTGTGGTAAACACGAAGGTGGCACAGAAAACATCTCAGTCTATCTGGGTCACGGGAGTTTCTGGAGAAGTACAAAACCATTCGTTCTTAAACGTCTAGAATGCCAACTAGGGGACCTCACCCTGAAACATAGCTTCTTATATATGCCAGAGTGTCCAATACCCGTTTTGGAACGAGGTCGCCTTTGTAAATTAAATGCTCAAGTAACTTTTTCGCCAGAACAGCCTGACATCAGGGTCCCACTGGAGCAAGCTTTAAGCCTACAGATGGTGCCCCGTGGAAACCCCAGAGAAGGAAACAAAGTCATCCTAGGAGAAACTTGCCTGTATTTTTGAGATGCAAATGTCCTATTTGGTCTTCTCAGGAACCCTCATCTCTGCCATCTTTTTAAAATGCAAATTTTGAAAAGAGGGTAAAGTAATTTAGAAATTGACTTGTCAAGGATAAATAGAAATCCTAAGTGTCTTTTAAGATTTAGCCATCTAGACAAGGGAGCTTGAATGGTTTCCATCTGCCAGAAACCCAACTTTAGTCCAAACTCTCGTAAACTGATGGGTTTTACATGGCTGTACCTGACTCGGGGCTGAAATTTTGAAATGAGAACCATGAGGTCTCTCTGTTTGTGTGTGTCTTTGTCTTTGGATAACATTGCTGAGGTTACCTTGTAAATGAGCTCTATTTAATTGGCTTAAAGAAAAGCAAGCGCTTACAAATCAAACAATTCTAAATACAAGAGAAATTAAGCTAAGTGAATTTCAGGTTCATGTGAACTGAGAAATATTCAGTATTAAATTAATACCTGATATTATTGTTTAAGTTTATTGATCTAATTAATGTAGACATGTCTTTAGAGTCATCAACATTAAGTATAATACTTTCACTGGACCTAGGTTTAATAGAAGTTAAATGAAATCTTATATCTGTTGCAAATTTGTCAGCAAGAAAAATAACTTGATATGATGAAACTTTAAAGTAAATAACGAGATAAGAGCTTTTAGGTAAACTCTATAAGAATAATTATGTTCTAAAAATAATCTAAGATAGTCTCTCCAGGTTTTGGTAACTATTACTTGCCTCTTGGTTTTCACTAGAAATTAAGGTTTTTAAGAGTCAGGGATTCTAATTTATACTTAAAGCTACTGAAAATAATAAAACATTTCAGTATGGTAGAATGTGTGTTTTCAGTTAAGGTATGAGGAATGGAATTACATTTTACTGAGAAAGTTTTATATATGGTCAGGATTAACTAAATTTATTAATTTATTTATTTATAAATTTATTTATTTTTGGCTCTGTTGGGTTTTCATTGCTGTGCGTGGGCTTTCTCTAGTTGCGGTGTGCAGGGGCTACTCTTCGTTGCGGTATGCGGGCTTCTCATTGCGGTGGCTTCTCTTGTTGCGGAGCACGGGCTCTAGGCGTGTTAACTTCAGTAGTTGTGGCATGCGGGCTCAGTAGTTGTGGCTCGCGGGCTCTAGAGCACAGGCTCAGTAGTTGTGGCGCACGGGCTTAGTTGCTCCGCAGCATGTGGGATCTTCCTGGACCAGGGCTCAAACCCATGTCCCCTGCATTGGCAGGCGGATTCCTAACCACTGTGCCACCAGGCAAGCCCAGGATTCACTAAATTTAAATTGAAGTTAACTAAGTAAATGGATTTTGTTAAGTAAGCTAATACAAGATTGGAATTTGATCTCTTTCTCTCTGTTATAAGTGCTCCCTTTTGATAACAGATTGTATGAGTTTCTGTCCCCTTAGGTGACCTGTATTTGTTTTCTTTTAATCATTTTGTGACTTTGGTTAAATGAGTAAGTATTGTTTCACAGTGACCTATGATCCTGTTGTGTTTTAAAAGCTTTTTGATATTTTTAACAAGCTTCCCAAATATCAAAATCTGACTAAGCTTTTTAGCCTCCAGCTGACTCTGGGATACTTCAAAAGAACATCTCTGAGACATCTCGGAGAGGAATGTCAAACGAAGTTTATTTGGTATGTTAAATTACTTAAAAAATATTGTCAAGTGACTGGAGATGAACTTTAGGTTATAGTGCATGGATAGATGTCATTAATATAGATATTCCAAAATGTATATGGAATCCCTAACATCTGATATATCCTGATATGTTATCAATCATAATTCTAGTTATTCTAAAATGTTATATGTCACAGAAATATCTAAGTTTCCTGCTAATTGCATTGTATTCCAATCTTTTTTAAAAAATTAATTTATTTTATATGTTTATTTTTGGCTGTGTTGGGTCTTTGTTGCGACTAGCGGGCTTTCTCTAGTTGGGGTGAGCGGGGCCTGCTCTTCATTGCTGTGTGCGGGCTTCTCATTACGGTGGCTTCTCTTGTTGTGGAGCACAGGCTCTAGGCGCACGGGCTTCAGTAGTTGTGGCATGTGGACTTAGTAGTTGTGGCACTTGGGCTCTACAGCACAGTCTCAGTAGTTGTGTGGCGTACGAGCTTAGCTGCTCCACAGCGTGTGGGATCTTCCCTGACCAGAGCTCGAACCCGTGTTCCCTGCCTTGGCAGGTGGATTCTTAACCACTGCGCCACCAAGGAAGTCCGTATTCCAATCTTTAACCAGGCTACTTTAAGTTTTGTCCTGATGTTTTTACAAAATGAAGATTTTCAAGAAGACTCATAAAAGGAACTTTTTAACAATTAGTTTCTGATAGCCTTTAGATAATATCACTGGACTGGGTAACAAATGACAAACCTAATGGAAAACCTGATTACTTCATCCAGATCAACAGGAATTAATTATATGTGACTGAATGAACTGGTAAATATGATTTATAACTTTATGACTTCGGAAAATATACTGGCTTTATTCTTTGTTTTTCAGAAAAAAACCTTTTCTCTTATGCTATGACCTACAAGTCGAAAAAGTATGCCTTTGTAAACAAAGATGAAACATTTATCTTTTTGTCTCTACCTGGTTGATCCTGCCAGTAGCATATGCTTGTCTCAAAGATTAAGCTGTGCATACATGGCCAGTACAGTGAAACTGCAAATGGCTCATTAAATCAGTTATGGTTCCTTTGGTCGCTAGTTCTTGCCACTGGATTACAACTAGTTATACTAATCATTGTTTTAATGTGTTCTTTGTTTCCAAATTGTTTGTGCCTCCCTGCTGCACTATGTCTTCGTCAGTGTTACCAGCTGCATTTACTTATATCCTACTTTATAAGATTGCTGTCTCTTACAGTACCCAGTGTGTAACCAGGCCTCCAACAAAACCTCTATGCCTAAACATCTTGAGGAAATAGATCACATTTATAACAAAATAATTATAGTGTGATTCTAGGTATGGGTAGAAGCAACAAGGGAAAATGTCTCCTGGATCATAATTAGACAGAGGATCTGGAGAATCTTTAATTATCAATAGGGCCTAATCCAAAAATTAGCACCTGGAGTGGCATATCAAGAATTTTCACCTGATCTGGGATGAACTTCCCAGCGCTGTGGGACAAAATTTGATCATGAAATGTCTCCCAAATATTGCTCAAATTTCTGACCAAGAGGGGAGGATCTGAGAAATGGCATCAGTGATTGCAGCCCTCCAAGGTGAGCCAGCGAGCCCTGAGGAAAGGGAAGGAGAAGAATACCTGCCATCTAGCAGCCATCAGACTACAGCCACTCCCCACAGTGAGCCCTGAGGAAACTCAGAATGTGAAAATACAGGATACAGGCCCTAGATAGATGAGGCACATATCAAAGGAATGATTTCAGTAAGCCCAGCCTCTTGCATCTTCCCATACATAGAAAAGCCCTAAATTCCTTAAAGACAAATCTCAACATTCGAAACAACTGGCACCTATGGTGGACATTCCCAGAAAGAACCATGTGACGAGACGCAGCAAGAAACAGTTAGAATGGTCATCGCCCCTTTTCCACAAGATTATGGAACGGACATTGACAGTGGGGAACTGTAACAGGGAAGAGCTAAATCGGACTCCATGTTAGATCTGTTTCTTTGACTTTAAACTTTGCTTTTCATTGCTTTTGTTATTATAATCATGCATAATGGCCTGCCTCAGGGAACCCTGCCCCTCTGCCTGAACATCAAGTAAAGTGCCTTTGTTCAGCTCACAGGAAGACAATCTGACCCTGCCCACCTGTGAATGGCTGCAGGAAAGAAGAAATTAACACATCCCCTCCTATTTTGCAAGATATATGGTCTTTTTACTTTACTTCCTCACCTCCTCCCCCTCTCTGTTCCATAAAAGAAACTGGCATCCAGACCCCGATAAGATTGTTTTTTGGGGATCCTAGTCTGCCATCTTCTCGGTCTGTCGGCTTTTCGAATAAAGTTATTATTCCTTGCCTCAACACCTCGTCTCTTGATTTACTGGTCTGCCGTGCGGCAAGCAGAACGAACTTGGACTCGGTAACATACCTTCTGCCTATTAAGGTCTATAGTTACCTATCATGACCAGTGCTTGCATTTCTTCTGCGAGGATTTCCTCACCACTCCAACTCTTCTATTTACCAGGAACATTTATTAATATCATTACTTATTTGCTTATCTACTTCCCCTTAAAGGGGAGAACAGAGGTGATGTTTTACTTGAATATTCATCACATTATATCAAAAGCCAAAGAAAGTACCTGACACATAGTAGATGCACAATATATTTTGTTAAATTTTGACGAATGAGGAAATGAGTTAATGAAAGAAATGTGGTTTTGGTACATATTTAAGAACATAGGCTTTGCAATATAACAAACACAAATACATGCTTACTGTTTGAATATACGGAAACGTAAAGACAATTTTCACTAATGAACGTGTTTGTATCTATTACTAAAGGGGTGACTACATACTAAGGTTAATACATTTATGAGCTGCTTTAAAAATCGTTAAGATCTAAAATATAGAAAATTTTCAGATTTCAAAACAATACCATTCTTTCACATTAGTTCAGTAATGGTTTCAGAGAAAGGGAAGGAGCGAGGAAAAGAGAGAGCTAGGGAGGGACAGGAAGCAGAACATTCAAGAGAAAAAGCTCCTACAAGGAAAGCACAGGTTCACGAGGAGCAAACTGCTTAGGCTATTACTTCAAGAAGGGAGTTCAAACTTGCTTTTTCAAGTTTCAGATTTCTTTGTATCCTGTTGCAATATTGTGATTTATAAGAGATGTATATTTGGTCTTCGTCCAGGATTCCTGACCCTTAGCTCCCCAAACCCTTGGAATTTCTTAAGTGCTGAGAATGACAAAAGTGTCTCTTGTTGTGTTAATGAAATGACTTTAGGACCCCACCTAAGGGCGGAGGCTGGTTGCCAGGAGAACCAACCACAGAATTAGAGTTGGAACTTGCAGTTGCAACACCTGACCTTCCGGGGAGATGCTGAAGGTTGAATCAATCACCCAGCGGCCAACAATTTAATCAAACTCATGCTTCTTTAATGAAGCCTCCATAAAAATCCGAAAGGACAGGGTTCACAGAGCTTCTGGGTTGGTGAACACGCGGAGACTGGGGGAAGAGTGTCGCTCTAGGAGAGCCGGCAAAAAAAGCTGTGCGCCTATCCCCATTCCTTGCCCTCCACATCTCTTCTGTCTGGCTCTTCCTGAGTTACATCCTTTTATACTAAACTGGTGATCAAGGAAGTAGGAAATTAATTGAATCTGAAGAGCGGGTCATGGGAACCTCTGATTTATAGCCAGTAGTTCAGAAGTAAGATAACAACCTGGACTTTGGACTGGCGCCTGGAGTCCAAGGAGGGGTCGTGGGAAGCCCAATCTATTGCAGCGGGTCAGAAACACAGGTAATGACCCGGGCTTGCAACTGGCGTATGAAGTGGGGGTGGGGCAGTCTTGTAGGACTCAGTCCTCAATCCGTGGAATCTGATGCCATCTCCGGGTAGAGAGTGTCAGAATTGAGTTGAATCATAGGGCACCCAGCTGGTGTCAAAGAATTGCTCGGTGTGGGGAAGCACTCCCCCGCCCCCCATGTTGCAATTGGGTCCCTAATTCACTTGTACAAATGATGCATTTAGGTCTTTACTACAGACATAACATCTCTGGCCTATGAACTGCATAGATTCCTTTCACATATTCTGGTAGACTGATTTAAATTGTTGATTAAATTGTAAGTTTTTATTAATTATATAGGCCTAAGTAGTGAAGGCATTGAGATACAATGTTGGCTACAAAATAACCACTGATATTATGAAGATATACTATCTGCTGCCTGATTGCAAACTTGCTGATATCAGAAGGGCCCCTTTTGATTCAAGTTCACCAAAGCTCTAGGAGGCACATGGGGGAGGACGCTGGAGTTTGTATGCTAGATAAGGATAAAGTCAAGAACAAGAAAGTCAACAAGCCATGGCTGGAAACTCTGGGATTTCAGGGGCTGAGGTAGCAGAGAGAGAGCCATAGCCAGAATTTTCCTCCACAAGGTTTTAGTAATATTGGAAATCAATCAGTACAATGTACTAACAAATTAGCACAAAACATTCTACTAATTTTGAAAATCAATGCCCTATCCTAGAACTGATTTCCCAGAAATTAAGAAATTCTGCCTTGAAGATGTGGTTTCTGCTTACCATCTCATAGAAGTGAAATCTATTTGAAAATATTCCTTATATATGGTAAATAATATTTTGTGTTCTGTTTATGTAACTGTTTTAAAAGTTAAATGAGATTTATACCTCTTCCAATTCCTCAACCAGAGGATCCAAACAAACTAATATCATTTTATTGATTTAATTACTTCAATGATCCACAATAGAAAACAACCTATATATCTGCTTGTAAGGCCAGCAGGTCCGGGGAAGGGCCCAGGGAGTCACACGGAAGCCCCGCCAGGGTGGTTGATGCAGCCGAACCCACGAGTGGCATCAGCCCGGGACTTTCCACCTGCTCAGGAAACAGACCCAGAACTTTCCACTCGGCCCCGGTCTTCCCGCTCCCCGAGGGGCGGAACCAACGGCTCTGAGGCTGATGCAACCGACACCTGACATTGCCACAACACCCGAAAGATTACCAAAAAAGGGGGCTGCTTCACACAGCAAGCGCCTCCCCTGCGTCCACCCCTATAAATTTTCTTCACGCCCGCACCCGGGCGCGACTTCTCTGGCGCCTTTCTCTCTGACCAGTGAACCTCGCCCGGGAGCGTTCCCAAATAAAGCTTGTTTAAGCTCTCCTCCGTTTTTGGTGCCGTTCCTTACATTTGGTGCCGAAACCCAGGAGGGGTACCCAGCCCCACAAATTACCGCGGGGCCACACCCCCACCCCCCAGGGAACGACCGGGGACCTCTGCTCACCCACCCGATCCGGCAGAAGCGGGGTAAGTTCCTCCTTCGTTCCCCTCGACCCCCAGGGTCCCTACCCACCGGACTCCCTGTCCTTAACCGCGGCCGCGTCAGGGAGTCCTCCATCCTCCCTCCGAGCCTCGGGCGATTGTGGAGACGTCCCAACCGCCTGACTGCTCTCCGATCCGCCGTGACCAGAGATTGAGACCAGAGACGTCTCTCTCTTTCTCTGTTCACCCGGGGACAAACCGGAGGTCATGGGGACTTCAGAATCCAAACCAGATCCTAAGGTACCCCGGGGTGTCTCCTGGTCAACTTTACAAAACCTCCGCCGCAGGCGGCTCATAGTTTATTCCACCGAGGCCTGGCCACAGTACCCTCTAGACAATCAATCTAAATGGCCTCCTGAAGGGACTTTCGATTTCAACATCCTCCGCGATTTAGATAACTACTGCCGCAGGACGGGTAAATGGGCCAAGGTCCCCTACGTCCAGGCCTTCTGGTATTTACGCTCCCGCCCTTCCCTCTGCGCCGATTGTTCCACTTCCCAGATCCTTCTTGCCAAACAGACATCTACTACATCCAAGTCCCTAATTTCCTTTGACGATGACCCCTCTCCACTAGCCGACCCACCCGAATCTCTTGCCTCTCCCCCCTCCAGAGCTCCTCTCCAACCCCCACCCTACCCTGGACCAGCCCCTCTCCCTCCTGAGCCCACCCCAGCGCCCCCCACCACTCCCCCGCTTCCCCCGGCAACCTCCCCCTTGGCTTCCCCTTCCCTCACCTCTCTCTCTTCGCCCCTCTCCTCGCCAATCAGCTCACACACCCGCTCTCACCACCACGACTCCCAAGACCCAAACCTTCTCTGTCCCTTAAGAGAGGTGGCCGGAGCGGAAGCATTAGTTAGGGTTCATGGTTCCTTTTCCCTCCAAGATCTCTCTCAAATAGAAAAGCGATTAGGCTCCTTTTCTGCCGACTCTCCTCCCGCTACATCAAAGAATTTCGCTACCTCTCAAGCTTACGATCTAACCTGGCACGACATCTTTGTGATCCTATCTTCCACTCTGACCCCCGACGAGAGGGAACGAATTCAAACTGCTGCCCGAAACCACGCAGATCAGGTCCACCTCACTGATAACTCTATGCCCGTCGGAGCCACTGCCGTTCCTGGCACCGATCCGGGCTGGAGTTATCAGGACGGCCAAGATGGTCGCCGCAAACGCGATCTAATGATCCAATGCCTCCTGGCTGGTATGCAGGCTGCCTCCCACAAGATTGTCAACTTCGAAAAGCTAAAAGAGATAACCCAAGAGCCCAATGAAAATCCAGCCGTTTTTCTCAACCGCCTTACAGAGGCCCTAACTCTACACCCGCTTGGACCCTGACACCCCCGCAGGCGCAACGGTCTTGGCCACCCACTTTATCACCCAATCAGCCCCTGATATCAGAAAAAAACTTAAACGGGCAGAAGATGGCCCCCAGACTCCCATCCGAGACCTGGTAAAAATGGCCTTTAAAGTCTACAATGCCTGTGAAGATTTGGCAGAGTCCAGCCGACAGGCTCGGATGCACCAAAAGGTGGCCCTCCAGACCCAAGCCCTCGTAGCCGCCCTGCGGCCGGCCATCTCCCATGGACAACATCCACGGGACCCGCCGAAGGCAACCCCACCAGGGGCCTGCTTCAAGTGCGGAAAAGAGGGGCACTGGGCTCACCAATGTCCCAATCCCCGGCCTCCTTCCAAGCCCTGCCCTGGCTGCGGGCTAACAGGCCATTGGAAGAGTGGCTGTCCTACGGCCGGCCCTCCCTCAGCGCCTCCACGTGGAGGGCGGACCGACCCGACGGCTCCACCACTCAAACTCCTGGGATTGGCTGACAACTGACAACACCCGGACTCGAAGACCCCCATCACCCTCGCTGAGCCCAGAGTAACGCTACAGGTAGCGGGTAAGTCCAGCTCATTCCTGGTGGACACGGGGGCTACCTATTCGGTCTTGCCTACATATTCCGGGCCAGTTTTTCTTTCCCAGATCTCGGTAATGGGCATCGACGGTAAGCCGTCCTTCCCGCTCCAGACCGGCCCCCTCTCATGTTACATCGAGAGGCTCCTTTTCACTCATTCTTTCTTAGTCATACCGTCCTGCCCGGTTCCTCTGCTAGGTCGTGATGTTCTCTTCCAATTAGGGGCCTCCCTCCAACTTGCCAGATTTGATCCTAAGGCCTCCTCCTCTCAACTCCTGCTCCCCCTCCTCGTTCTGGCAGCAGAGCCCTCTCCCTCCTCTCTTCCTCCTCCCATCTCCTCCAACACGATAGACCCCCAGGTCTGGGATACATCAAAACCCATAATAGCGACACACCACCCCCCTGTCCTAATCCGTCTTAAAGACCCCTCCAAGTTTCCATCCAGGCCCCAATTCCCCATTTCTGAAACTCATCTAAGGGGCTTATGACCTATTATCACCAGACTCTTAGACCACCAGACTCCTCATCCCCACGGACTCTCCCTGCAACACCCCCATCCTGCCTGTCCGCAAGGCCTCAGGAGATTACCGCCTGGTCCAGGACCTCCGACTGATCAATGAGGCGATAATTCCCCTCCACCCAGTCGTGCCAAACCCATACACTTTGCTCTCCCATATTCCCCCGTCCACCACCCATTTTACGGTCCTCGATCTCCAAGACGCCTTCTTTTCTATCCCCCTACACCCTGATTCCTACTTCCTTTTTGCTTTCACCTGGACAGATCCGGATACCCAGGCTTCCCGCCAGCTTACCTAGACGGTTCTTCCCCAGGGCTTCCACGACAGCCCCTACCTCTTTGGCCAGGCTCTGGCGTGGGACCTCGCTTCCTGCCCTCTCACCCCCAGTATAGTCCTCCAATACGTGGATGACCTCCTCCTCTGTAGCCCATCTCTCAGCCTCTCAAAACAACACACTGCTGACCTCCTCGGCTCTCGCGGCTATTGGGTCTCTCCAACCAAGGCCCAACTGTCTACACCCTCAGTAACCTACCTGGGGATTCACCTTACCCCCACAACAAAGAGCCTGACAGCCGACCACACCCAGGCCATCTGCGACCTCCAACCTCCAGAGACAGCTGACCAGATTCTCTCCTTTCTGGGCCTAACAGGATTTTTCCGACACTGGATCCCTAACTTTGCTCTTCTTGCTAAGCCCCTATATTTAGCTGCTAAAGAAACCCCCCAAGGACCCCTTACCTCTCCCTCCACTGTTCGACGGGCCTTTCTCACCCTCAGAGACACCCTGATATCCTCCCCTCCCCTTTCTCTGCCTAACCCAGACCGTCCTTTTCACCTCTTTGCAGATGAATGGATCGGAATAGTTACCGGACTCCTTGCCCAACCCGTAGGGCCTTCCTATCGCCCTGTGGCCTACCTCTCCAAACAACTTGACCCAACCATTCGGGGATGGCAACCATGCCGCCGAGCTTCGGCAGCAGCAGCCGAGCTGACCAAACACTCAAACTGACCCTGGCCCGCCCGCTGACTGTATTTTCCTCCCACCGACTGGCCGACCTCTTTGGCCATAAGTCTCTCTCTCTCTCTCGGGCCCCTCCCGCATCCAGGAATTCCACCTGCTGTTCATTGAAAACTCTGCTATCTCCCTCAACCTCTCCCCCCACACCCCCCCCACCCCCCCCCGCCTAAACCCGGCCTCCCTCTTGCCTATCTCTGATACCGGGACCTCCCTTTCCCACTCCTGCCCCCAAGTCCTAGAGGCCCTCAGCCCTCCGAGGGAGGGACTCTTTGATACTCCACTGTTAAACCCGGACCGCACCCTCTTCGTAGATGTCAGCTCAATACTCGGCCCCGACGGACACCGCCGGGCGGCCTACGCGGTAGTAACCATCTCAACCATTATCGAGGCCAACCGCCTCCCAGAAGGGACAACCTCTCAAAGGGCTGAACTGATAGCACTCATGCGGGCCCTCGACCTCTCTAAGGGCCAAAGGGTCAATATCTATACAGATTCTAAATATGCCTTCCTGATTGCACACAGCCATTCAGCTCTTTGGAGGGAACGCGGATTTTTGACCACCAAGGGTTCCCCGGTGGTCAACGCCTCCCTCATCGCAAAACTTCTGGAGGTCCTCCAACTGCCTGAGGAGGTGGCAATCATCCACTGCAGGGGCCACCAGTCTCCCTCTAACCCAATAGCACAAAGTAACTCAAAGGCCGACTCCGTGGTCCGCAAGCTCACCAAAGAGGCCCCTCCAGCTCCGATCTTGTTCCTCACCACCTCAATCCGACCCGCATACGACCCCCACGAAGAGACAGCCCTACTATCCAAAGGGGGCCACAAGGCCGAAAAAGGATGGATTTTTATGGACAACAAAGTTGCCCTCCCTTCAGCCCAAGCGGCCAGCCTCCTATCAGACATCCACAAGTCCCTACACATTGGCCCGAAGCCGATGTTCCGTTTCCTAGATCCCCTCTTTTACATGCCCGGACTCAGAGATGCCATCTCACAAACTCACGCGGCTTGCCAGACTTGCGCGTCTGTCTCTCCACAAGGAGGCCTACGACCCCAAATCCCTACTCACCAGATGCGCAGACACCAACCTGGCGAGGACTGGCAGATTGACTTCACCCACATGACCCGCTGTAAACGCTTCCGATATTTGCTCACTCTCGTTGACACCTTTTCAGGTTGGATCGAGGCCTTCCCAACGGCCCGAGAAACAGCGGATACGGTCGCCACCATCCTTCTCCAACATATCATCCCCCGATTTGGCCTGCAGATCTCCATCCAGTCGGACAACAGACCCGTCTTCTTCTCTCAGGTGGTTCAACAGATATCCGAGGCTCTTCAGATCACCTGGAGACTCCACCTCCCCTACCACCCCCAGTCATCCGGTAAGATTGAGCGTGCCAACGGAATCTTGAAAGACCACCTCACCAAGCTGTCCCTTGAGGTCCGTATCTCGTGGCCCGACCTGCTCCCCCTTGCCCTCACCCGAATCCGAGCCTCACCTCGGACCCCTACTGGTCTCAGTCCATTTGAACTGCTCTACGGCCACCCTTTTCTCCTCCATAACTTACCAACCCAAAACCCACCCCTAGCTTCCTACCTCCCCTACCTGTCTCTGCTTCGCCACCTTCTACGTGAGCACACTGACCACAACCTGCCGACGGTCACGGTCTCTGAAACTTCCTCTCTCCCTCTACAACCCGGCGATAGTGTCCTCCTCAAAGAATTACACCCCCAATCTCTCAAGCCACGGTGGACAGGCCCACATACGGTGATCCTCACCACTCCCACGGCAGCTAAACTCTTGGGACACCCCTCCTGGTACCATGTCTCCCGCCTTAAAATGGCCCCAACTCCGGAGACTTGGACGGCCCTACCACTGGGTCCCACGAGATTACGGCTTGTCCGTCACCCTGTCTCTCCTCCTGCTGCTCCTCCTGCCACCCAGGACTCACCAGATGTCCCTATGGCGCTTCCATGTCCACGGGACATGGCAAGCTAAAGGTCGGACCCACGCCCGAGTCCTGGGCACGGGAAACTGCCAACCAGATGGGTGCCAGGCCCTGGTAACAGTCCAGATCCCCATCTCTAACATAGAAGGTGTTCCCCTGGGATAGTCCACCTCCGTTGTCTGCTTCACTTACGATCAGACCCGAGACTACTGTCAATGGTGGAATGAGACCTATGGGGGGTGCCCCTATCACTCATGTAACATCCATGTGGCAAAGCTAGATACCAGGAGCTCGCTCCGACAATCCCACCTGCTCACCAGAAATGGCAAGGGTCAATTATTCATCAACATCAAAGATCCCTGGGACACAAGATGGGTAAAAGGGGTACAAGGAAAAATCTACCGGTGGGCAACTGATGCCTACCCCATGGGCTCTATCAGGGTCTTCCGCTCATACGTCAGAGTGATCCCTGAAATTATCCAGCACTCGAGCGAGCAGGCCACCATGGTCCAGGAGACGGAACAGGCCCTAGAACGCCAACTACCCCACCCTGACCACAAGATGGACCCTTTTTCTCGGTTGGTCCTCATCCGCCAGGGGGTGCAAATGCTTAATCACACCGGGATAGGCAACATCTCTGACTGCTTTCTATGTGCCTCACTTGGCTGACCACCATTGACTGCTGTCCCACTCGACCAGCCCTTCACCTCTACCCTCCTCAATTCCTCCCAGAACTTACCTTTTCCCCCTTTAAGAGTCCCCATATTTCTTGATTTAGAAAAAAAGAACCTCACAATTTGCTATGGCAGCCGCCCAAACTTAACTAATGATGCACTCCCTTGCAATTCATCCCTCCCTGTAACTACGCCAATGGGGCCCCCACCAGGCTTGTTCTTTTGGTGTAATGGCTCCCTTACAAAAGAGGTCAACTCTTCCTCCCCCTTCCCATGTATCCCTGTCACCCTTGTTCCACAACTCACGTTATATGGCCAAGCCGAATTTCTCTCACTTACCACACAACTTTTTGGCCGACAAAAAAGGGTCATCTTTCTCCCTATGGTCGCAGGCTTTTCCCTCGCCTCGTTGCTGCGGGCATCGGGGGAGGAGCCCTAACACACAGTGTCTCAACATCCCGTGACCTAGAACAGAAACTCCAGCTAGCCATCGAGGCTTCTGCTGCCTCCATCACCTCCCTCCAGCACCAGATCACCTCAGTATCTCGAGCTGACCTCCAAAATCGACGCGCCCTGGACCTTCTGACAGCCGGCAAAGGAGGTACCTGCCTCTTCCTACAGGAAGAGTGCTGCTACTACATCAACGAGACAGGGGTCGTTGAAGACAATGTAGATGCTCTCCGACGCTTAAAAGAACTCCAACGCAGGCAGCGACAATCCACCTCCCCCATCCCCGATTGGTGGCGGTCCACCCTCTATACCTGGCTAACACCAATCCTAGGCCCCTTAATCCTTATCTGCATCCTATTCATGCTTGCCCCGTTTCCTCAGGTTTCTCCACAGCCGTATACAAGAAGTCTCTCGGGTGGCGGTGAATCAGATGCTCCTCCACCCATATGCCTTACTACCCACAGAACCCCCCGCTGCCGCCCTCCCCTAACCTCCGGACCGCTGGCCGCCCGACTCCCTTCCGGCGCCCCCGTAGAGCAGGAAGTAGCCAGAGACCAAACGTCGCCCCATTACACCAAAGAAGTCGGGATGTAAGGCCAGCAGGTCCGGGGAAGGGCCCAGGGAGTCAGACGGAAGCCCCGCCAGGGTGGTTGATGCAGCCGAACCCACGAGTGGCATCAGCCAGGGACTTTCCACCTGCTCAGGAAACAGACCCGGGACTTTCCACTCGGCCCCAGTCTTCCCGCTCCCCGAGGGGCGGAACCAACGGCTCTGAGGCTGATGCAACCGACACCTGACATTGCCACAACACCCGAAAGATTACCAAAAACGGGGCTGCTTCACACAGCAAGCGCCTCCCCTGCGTCCACTCCTATAAATTTTGTTCGCGCCCGCACCCGGGCGCGACTTCTCTGGCGCGACTTCTCTGGCGCCTTTCTCTCTGACCAGTGAACCTCGCCCGGGAGCGTTCCCAAATAAAGCTTGTTTAAGCTCTCCTCCATTTTTGGTGCCGTTCCTTACACTGCTGATTAGAATAATTAAAATCACCTAAAAAGATATATTAAAATATTTTTGGGGCTTCCCTGGTGGCGCAGTGGTTGAGAGTCCGCCTGCCGATGCAGGGGACACGGGTTCATGCCCCGGTCCGGGAAGATCCCACATGTCGCTGAGCGGCTGGGCCTGTGAGCCATGGCCGCTGAGCCTGCGCGTCCGCAACAGGAGAGGCCACAACAGTGAGAGGCCCGCGTGTGGAAAAAAAAAAGTGATGAATATATATTGTTACCAGCAAGTAAATTTATAATAATAACATATTAAACTCATAAAACCTATTATTTCCCATGGGTTTAAGATATTTCTTGCATAGGACATAGGACTGAATATATATGGCATATTTTCCCTTCCTCAGCTTAATGAAAACATTTTATATAGTAAAAGCATCAAATAATGTTTAATATGTTTTATACAATATAGTTCAGCCTAGGAAAAATAATATATATTGTCAATAGTGCAAATATTTTTAGAAGCTACAATTTGGTGTAGCTGGCCAGTCAGTTTCTATAGTAATTCATTTAACCAGAACCTTTTAGAAAATGTTGCTGGGTTGATTTAAGAATTTATTAACGATTAATCTGATTGGTTCCATGATATCCAGTTAAAAATTCTTCAGGCTATAATAACAGCTTTACTTCCTTCCTGCTTTTATTATTTTAACTTCAAATAAATGGTTAAAAATATAAGGTTTATCAATATGCTAAGTTGTCATTAAAATGATTTTCTGGCCTAATGACGATTCTGAATTCCACATTATTTCTCTCTCTAATCTTGTATATAGCAATCATTCCTAAGGCCTATGACATTTTCTCATTATTCAACACTAAAGAATTTAAGACCACATAATAGTATTCTCATTCATGTATGCTGACTAGCCTTAGAGTTGCAAGATGTGTACAGTGTCTATAAAGTTGTAGAAAGAGTCAATGTGTGAAAATGTTGGACTTTTAGTACATGATATGCCCTTTTTGACAGCACATCAAAATGGAGCAAAAAACATAAAGATGTTCATACTTTAACTCAGTGATCTCACTCTTGAGAAGAAAATGAAATAGATGAGAAGTTGAATGCATGCTATTCCTAATAGAATCTTATAACAAATAATGGAAAACCATCTCAGAGGCTAACAAGAGAGGAAGTAGTGATTAATGCAATAACAATATCTGAAATAGAATCTACGCTACAACCTTTAAAAATAAAAATAAGACTAGGCAGTAACATAGAAAAGTTTATGATATCTGTTAGTGGTTTCCACAATGTAATGACAATGATGTAAAATAGATATTAATGTAAACAAGCATCAAATAGTCATACATAAAATGAAAATAGTTATTAATATTTATTATTAATTTTAATCTTATTGATATGTCACTTTTAAAATTAAAATACAGTAGGGTTACTTATTAATCACAGAATTTATTTTCTAACTTCTAGAAGATAGTGCTACTAAGTCCAGTTGGAACACAAAAAGACCTGTGGGTTTTATTTAAGTTAGGTGTCCTGATGAAACAGGACCACTTTGGTGACTCACAGATACTTCCAAAGGGGTCTAAAAGAAGAGGATAAGAGTTATGAAAGGAGGAACATCCAGGAGAGTTGTTGCCTTTTGTTTTAGGTGTACATTTTGGCTGTTAAGGCTCTTCTAACTCCTTATCACTACCTATGTCCTCAAACATTCTTAGAATGTTTAACTTCTGCTATAAATTTCCACACCATATCTTTTAATCCCAATCAGTAGGCTGACTTATGAATCAGATAAGGAAAGTACAGTATTAGAGATCCAAAGGCTGAGGTTTCCAAAAAGGAATTAAGGTAAAATTGAAGTAAATTAAAAAAAAAAAAGAAAAATTCTGTGGCAAACTCGAAGGTTACAGTAGGGGCCGGAAGATAACAGAAACAAGTGCAGCAGGCTGGATATAAGTAATTGGGAGCGAGAGGCCCTGTGGTAAACTGCAGTTTGCCCTGTTTAAAAGCAGCAGGCACTACGTAGATCCAACAGGTTGCTGACATGCATGAATGCAGACTTAGGGCTGCCAGATATTCAGAATCCTTCAAGGGAGCCCAGAAATACAGCTGTTCAGGTGAAATCTCCTGAGTTTCTAACTGTTGGCAACTAACTAGAATTAGTTTTAATTTGTCATTCCCTGCAATAGCCTAATAACAGCTGCCTTTGGGCTTATTTTGTTTCACAGAATTCCTGTGTACCACCTCTGACCTATAGTTAGCATGCAGGCAGGGATTTCCTAAAAGGATGATCTTTATCTGCCAGAAGTCACATTTTCAATTGAGGCCTTTCGTAGAAAAAATAAAAAATATTAAAAAAAGAAAAAGGAAAAATGCTAAACAGTGAAGCTAAAGTAAGTTGTGAGCATGCTGGTAAGCACAAATCAATAAGGGCTTACGAACTCTAAGAACATTATGCTAAGACCTTAAATGTTCCTGAGGAGCAAAACCTTAGAGGATTTTACTTTTACATTCTCTGTAACTGAGGAGACATTCTGAGTCACTACAAAAGGAGATCAGCCCAAAAGGCTTTTTATAAAGATGGCTCCCTTTACTGAAATTACATTAAAAATGATCAGAAGAAAATGACAAAATTTGACCAAGATGGAATTGCTATGAGCTACCAAACTGCAAATAGGACCTGACTGTGTGTGTCCTGTGTTGTGCCTGTTGCTAGTTTCCCTTCAGCTATCCCATTCCTTCCAACTCTCATTTTCCATCCTTGACTGTTGTTAAAAGGAGGTCGCTGGAGACTCCTAAGAAATGATTGTCTGGCTGAGTAAAGAAGGAAACCGAAAGAGGTATAAAGGCATTTTTACTTCAACCGTAGGAATTTACCGTCATTAAAGTTAGACTCTGCGGATGGGTGGGAGTGAGTGGTTGGAAGGAAGGGGAGAGCTGTCTATTCAACTCATCATTTGCATCACATGCACCCAAGGAAAAAATGTTTACCTGGTGGAGCCACGGTTAACCTTTTTTCCTTGCTGAGCCGGTGCCCTTGGATGAATTCACTCATGGAAGGGGGGCCCTTCAGAAGAAATGATTCTGTGGAGGTGGGATCAGGGGGAACTCTTAATAAATTCTGTAGGTAGGAAGCCCCTGAAGTCCTGGGACGGCTCTGATCACAAAGGGAAGGTGAAAATTGTCTTGCAGGAGATCCAAGAAAATACATATAGGAAACAAAAAAGTTTTACTTTAATTACCTTTCAAAGCCTCACCAGTGACAACATTATTTATATTGGCATTTAAAATTTTTTAACAAGTAAATCAAGATTTTCACTAAATGTTTAGTTTCCATACCAGGATACAACCCTATTTGGAAACTGTACTGGATACTGGAAAAGAGATTTATTATAGTTAGTCAGTTTGAACCACAAATAGAAAATATTTATATTGTTTGATTCTTAACTGAAAACTCCTAAAATAAAAACTTTACTATTAACTGAATATACAGGGTAAGAAATTCAACATCCAGGACTCTGGAAAAAGGTCATAAAATCAAGCCATTAAAAACCATACAAGTGACTTTTGGACAATATTCACATAACAAATGAAAAAGCACAAAAACCTGCTTTTAAGAAAAAGACTATACATATTCCATTCTATTTGACCTAAATAGAGACATCTCCTTTCAGTCAGTCACCAGTTTTCGGAATATGGACAAAAGTTCCCCTAAGAGAACACATTCATATCCTCGCCTCTTTAGAGAGAAGCTGGTAAATAGCACCATTGCCACTAAAACTATCACCCATGTAAAACATAGCTTCATTCTTAATATTGACCTTTTTGTCTACCAATTTTTAGGTTGGAGGTAAGGGAGAGGCACATTTATGCATACAAGGAACAGCAAAAATGTTAACAGACACTTGAAAAGTATATTATGGTTAACCAAGAGATGGGGTGTGGGGGACAGAAAGGAATAAATAAACACAAGTATCCAAAGGTTTTAATTTGGAAAAACCAACATTGGCAAGGCCCATTTATACACCCACTCCCAGTTTTTCCCTTCCTTTCCTTCCTCCATCCTCCACAATAAGAGCACATTAACTTTTGCAGTTAACTAAAATCTGGCCACTGCACCATACTATGAAGATCGCTGCATGCATACCTTTTCCTCTGAGTGCCACTGCTGACCCGAATGTTGGGTGTCTGTGGGCCCTGACTATGCAGGAGGTAAGTGTCTATGGTGGGCACGGTGACTGATGCCTCCCCACTTACTTTAGGGCTGCCGATCTTGCTCTTTCCAAGTTTGCCTTTGCTGCGACGGGACTGCTCATGGTCAAACTCTAAGTCCTCCAGCCGCTGGGTCAGGGCGAGTTTTTGCTGGATAGCCATTTGTAACAAAGTGTTTAGAGTCTTCTTCTCATCCTCTGCAGCTGCTAACTGTCTCTGCATCTCATCCAACTGTGTGACATATTCATCACATCTGGAACCACAACAGAAAAGTGGTCAGGAGAAAATCTTGGTGAAATTAAGTTTGGAACTTAAGTTGAAAGTAATGAATTTTACTGGAATTTAGATATTTGGAACACTGGTCTTCCTAGATCACAATGGAAGTAATCTATTATAGTAGAAAACTGGAAACAGCAGGTTCAATAACTGATAGTTAATCTATACAATGAAGTATATATGGGGACATTGTTAATAGGTGGCATCTTAAACCCCAGAGACAGAGTTATTGTGGTTGCAGAAGAACCAAAAGTAAAGTCTCAGGTAATGTTCACAGCATTGTAGATGTGTTACAATAGCTTTATAGTTTATGCCTGTAGCATGCAAAAGAATAATAATATTTGTAAAGAAAATATGTACTCTTTATCTATATTTATAGGTTTTATTTTAATTGAGTACAGATTGTAGTTGCTATTGCTTTCAATATGGCAGATTTGCCTGAATTAGAAACCTGAGTATCTTCAATGATTTCCCAAACAGATGATAAAGCAATAGGTGCAAACCAAGATTTGCATAGGGTTCAAAACAGATATAGCCAGCTGTCAGGAACATCTTTATTCAGGTTTGATACTTGTGCTGCAGCAGGAGGATAAGCTCGGTGGTCTTTTTTCTACCAAAAGTAACACCTAAGCATATGTACATTTGGAAGGAAGAATTATTCACAAAATTATTCAGAGTTTTTTCTGCATTTATTTACCTGCTAAGATAGTAAGAGCTCTCCATGAATCAGAAGATAGTTAATGACTTTCTGGAGTTACCCAAAATGTATTGTACAAACTTTGAAATTAACACAAGACTTTTGGTATTTTAAAGAAAGAACAGACTTTGTAGTGAAAGAACTTGAGATCCAGGTGGGTCCCATTTTCTTTTTTTAAAAAATATAATTTAATTTAATGTTTTATACAGCAGGTTCTTAATAGTTATCTATTTTATACATATTAGTGTATATATGTCAATCCTAATCTCCCAGGTTCCATTTTCTTTAACACTGAATGTCAAGAAGCATAGTAGGAATATCATAAGAAAAATCAGGGCTTAGTAAAATAAAATGTGGATTTCAGGACCCTGCATTTATTTTAATTGGTTAGATAAAAATATTTTTAAGAATACTATGGAGTAAGGCAGTTAATATACCTGAAAAAACAAATTTCTGTGAAAACGCATTATTTGAGGATAATAATTCTTATATAAACCAGATCGAGACTTTAAATGTCCCTTTAAAAATGTTTTGATTTCCTTTACAAAGAGGGGGGCATTGTGCACCAAACCCATTCTCCATCCTGCCGCCCTCCACCGCCATAGTGGCCAGAGGTGTGGACATTCTACTCCCCAAACTCTACTGTGCTCAGACCCAGAAGTCAGTTCCTTTCAGTTCTCCTGTAACCTTGTGGTCTCTTAGGCACTCGGCCACCTCACTGCTATTTCCAAGAGTCAATAACAAAGTTTGAGCTTGAGCCTTTTCTCTTCTGACACTAAAAGGAAGCTGGACAGATTCCAGGGCCCAGGATTTTTTTTTTACCTTATATCAGCTACATGTAAGTAATTTACTGAATCTGTAAATAAAGCATAAGCATAGTTATGCTTTGTGAATTTTGTACCAAGTTTGCATCATATAAAATATAGAACTATGTTTGTTTTGGCACTGAATTGTGACAGCAAAAAGGAAACTGCAACACTATATTGAACACCTCAAGATTTTGAAAACGTTGAATCAATAATTCTTAACAGTCATTTCAAGTCTAAAAAATAAAATATAGTGGTGCTTCATAACAAAACTGGTGCGGGGAGGTAGTAAGTAATATTTGTCTAAATAATTAGTTGGGCAGTGTGAAAAATTTGGTGATATATATAATTACATTTTAGAAATTATAATTTAATTCACACTATATTAAAGTAAGTAATTAGCTCATATGATGAATATTAATCTTCATTACAAAGTATCTTTTTCACACAAATACTTGCTAATGATAAACACTTATATGTATACAGAAATAAATGTCAGTGATGATAATGTAATATTTAGCTATTTTAGGAAGTGAGTTTTTTCCCCCTTATTGGAGGTGGTTTTTTTTCTTTTTTCTTTTTTTTTTTTTTTTTGGTCTAATTCTTTTGGGCACATAAGGCTCTAGAAAAAATATCTATTATATTAATTTAAAAACACTTGTATGGGGAATTTCCTGGGAGCCCAGTGGTTAGGATTCTGCTTCCACTGCTGGGGGCCCGGGTTCTATCCCTGGTTGGGGAACTAAGATCTGCAAGCCGTGCAGCACGGCCAAAAAATAAAAAAAAATTAAAAATTTTTAAAAATTAATAAATAAAAACACTTGTATGTAGAAGAATTGCTTGATCCAGTGTGTCCAGTAGAGGGCTCTGGAAAACAGCACAAAAGATTTTATCTTAGACTTGTCAGAGTGGAATCTCATGTATTTTCTTTACACCTTGCCCTTTTAGATGGCAGACTAAGTAACACTCACGATGCACGAAGATGAACATGGGCATTTTGAAGTCTTTTCCCCATGTACCACACCTAATCTCGCAAGAAAAACTATTACCTTGTTGCAAACATTGCTCTCAGGGATGAGAAAGTTGCTGCATCTTCTTTCAAAGCCTTCAGTTCATTTCTAAGTTTCGTCATAGTTTCAGTCACCATTGCTTTTTCGTTTTCATATTTGTTCTTGAGATTAGCTAATGCCACCTCAGCTGTCTAAAGCAGAAAAATCACAATGCTTACAATTTTCATATCAGGAAAATCTATCATACACATTCTTCATGCTGGGTCTATTTCTTTCATAAATAAAAAGTGAAATTGTCTAGGTTGAATTTTATATAAACATATATATGAACTTCGGACATAGGGCAATTTTTTTTATGTCAAAACATAAATATGAATCTATAATGTGGATAAATTGCCCTAGAAGCCAGCTGTGAACCAGAGTCACTATCAAGAGCTAAGGGAATGATAGTAGTTCAGTAAATATTTAATGCAGATTGTTGACAGTATGGGATTTTCAGATATGAAGGGAGCCAAAATGAAACTTTATACAAGAAGGGTTTTATCAAGGAGAAATTAGTGAAGAAGCACAGCTTCCAGTCGAAATACAATAGAACTCAAATATTCTTTTGTCACCTGTGCTTGGTGGGTTTGAAACATATAGAATAAAAGACACAGGTCATTGCAATTTATAACATGAGTATAACAAACTATAAATCCATATTATATATTTAAGGAAAAGAATTAACAAAGAATCAATTATTTCCTAAGTCTTTGTATACAACTTCTTCAAAACAATAAATTATAGTCAACTTCTTCACAATCTCCGTAAAATCAGATTCCAAAAAATATATATACATATATTTTAAATATAGAATGTTTCACAAATTTGCGTGTCATCTTTGTGCAGGGGCCGTGCTAATCTTCTCTGTATTGTTCCAATTTTAGCGTATATGCTGCCAAAGTAGGCGCCAAAATATTGAATGAATTAAAGTATTTGTTTGAATTTGGGATTTGGGCATGTTTAAGTTCTTGGAATTAAGAATGTTTCAAATTGAGAACTAGCCCGACACACAGTAGGAAATAGAAACAAATAAACAAAAAATGTTGGCTAAATCAATGCATGAAATCCATGTATATTTAGGGACTGCCTAGTTGATGCATAACCCCCATGGTATTCATATTGAAGCCAAACTGGATACACACCATTTTTACAAACTGTTAACTACAGTTTTCAGAGTGTGTAAAAATATTCAATACTAATGAAAAAAGCCCATTACTAATGAAAAAAATCCATTAGTAATGGGATTTCCCAGGAAGACTACTGTGGTTTTTTAACATTTCTTTTTGTGCTTCAAGTGGACAGCTTCAACTTTCTTCTACAAAGTGCCAATCCATTTATAGAGATAAATGGATTCTTTTTTAATTTAAACACTATTGGATAAGGTAGTTTATTAATGTTTTTATTCCAAAGTCATAACTTAATAGTTTTTTTAATTTTTATTTTTAATGTAACTTAATAGTTTTGATTGTATTTAAATTCAGATTAAAATGAGAGGTTACTCATAAAACAGTTTAGTATGTTCCGTAGTGCTACAACTCAGTAGAAACTTTAGAAATGTTATAGATTCAGAAAGTTATCCAGAATGCAGAAGTCGACCTGGGGAAAAATGGCAGTTGTTTGATTTTTTAAAAATTTAGACACATGATCATTTAGAACAGACAGTTAAGTTTAAGTTGTGAAAATGTAGATGTAACAAGTTTGTAAACACGTGGAGCTACATACATGGTCAGTTATCTAAGGGGAAAAGAGAAGGAAGTGACAGAGAGCAAGATCTGAAACAGATGTACAAACTCATTTATTGTGAAAAATGCCCCCAAAGGACTCAGCAATGTTTGTAGACTGTTGTCTACAAAACTGCACAAAGCTTTTTCGGAATTAAGAAAGTGTAAGTATCTCTAACCCATTAGCAGATTTGCTGACGTCTGCAATCACCACATTCTCCCAAAGTTGATTTTCTAAATAAAAAATCTTGTTTCCAGCCACAGAGGTCTAGATCTAGGATACATTAGTTACTTCCTTTGCAATGTTCCCGCAAATTGGATTACAGCATGTACAACATCAAACTGTAATTATCTGTTCTATTCTGACATCCCCAGAAGTCTGTGAGTCTTTTTCTGGAAGGCAGGGACCATGTATTGGCCTTCTTTGAATCTTTAGCATCCATCACAGTTTAGTATACAGATGGTCCTTTGTAAACATTTACTTATCTCATCAGAAGACACTGTGCTTACAGAAAACCTTAAGGTATATTAGAAGTCATAGAGAATGCAGAATGCCTGTTTTAATAAAAACAGGAAGATTCTCTTTTTTTCCTCTATGACAGAATTCTTAGCTTAGCCTTAATAATAAGTATTCCACAATGTCTAAATATAGCGGATGTCATCTGTAGAGACCTGAGCTATTTATGGCACACAGCATCACAGCAATAGCCCTAACGTCATTAAAATGTAAACTAAAGACATGGCTAGAAATGTGTTTACCTTTAATTTACTGAGACCACATGGGCTGTGACACTAATGTAATGCAAATGGTACCACAAACTACTATGAAAATAAAAATTCAGCCAGGAATGCTTTGAACTGCTCTGAATTCCTATGGCACTGTTTATATCACTCTAAAATGCTCGATGATAGGTACTATCTTGTAAATAGTTACAGGCATGTATTGAAATTCTACTAGATTACTAGTCATTTGTTTTTGCATCCCTACTTACTACCTGCCATGAAATATGGAATCAATGAATGCTTATTGACAAATTAGTCTCTCTTGGCTGATCAACCATGCTTATCTGTACTTCTATGTCAATTAAGCATCTTGACACTTCTATAGATCTAGGTTTCCAGGTCAGTAATATTCAAACTTCAGGAAGAAGTCAAAGAAGTTATTTGAATGGCTTGACCAAGAATGCCCAGGATATTATGTCCTTGATGAAGGTCTTCTAAGCCTTATCTAATACGGTATTAGTTATTCATGACCACTAAATCATTGGGTCTTTGGAAGGATATGGTAACGAATTCTTTATTCTGACCTCAAACTGGAGTCACATCTCTCACAAATTCTTCATTCATCCTAATCTTTTCTAATTTCCCTGAAGTGATAGCACAAAAATAAGGTCCTATTTTGCCTTTAGATTTGTAAAAAACATGTTTATATAGTGCAAACATTATTACTGCTTGTGGTATAGACCTCCAAATTCTATCAACAGGTTTATGGGAACTGAAGATAAAGATGGAAGAAAGCTGCAATGTAGATGGCATGATAATGGTATGGTTTCCCCCAGTTAAAGGCAAAAGGGAAAGGAAGTCTGAATCTGAAATTAACTTTCACTCTCCAACACTAGCATTGCTCACATTTGCAGGAAGGTATTTGATGTTTTGTTGCTTCTTTTTATCAATACCCTTTATTCAGCACCCTTCTCAAAGGTATCTTTCAAGTCTCACTTTCCAGAGAAAATAACAGAGGTTAAAAATATTTTCCCACCTATATGTCATAGCACTGTCATCCAGAAAAAGCTTGAGGGTGGAAACCAAATTCAGACATCAAGGAGATCTAGGAGTTAGGTAGGATCATGTGGTAGCATTCCTACTTATGCCAGAAGGACAAGATCTATGGTTAGGAAAAATTCTCTACTGCTTAAGCTCTGACTGAGGTGAATTAACATCCCAAGTGGACCTAAATTTCAGATATGTGGTTAGTGGCAGAGTTAGTGCACATTCTATTTTATCTCTATCTCTACCTCTCTCTCCAGAGAGCTCCCCTCTGTTTGCTCCAGCTGCCTGCCAGGGTGCCTTTCTTGCTGTCTCTGCCTGGTGTAAGCTTCCATGCCAGACTATTCTGCATCCCCCCATCTCCTATTTCTACACTCAGTGATTGCTGGGCTCCAGGTAAGTACCGCCTGGACTGCCTTTCTACATCTGCAACTGGATCTTCTCTGTTCCTGCTTTAATTTCCTCACCTCTACCTCTACTTAGTGGGGCATAGCTACTCTCCTGTTTCATCCATTCACGCACTTCAAAGAGATTATTACATTCTGATCCGGCTCTGGCCAGTTTATTTTATTCCTCTAATGACCAGGAATCTGAACTCTCATCCTGATGGTGGTGGACACTCAAAAACATTTAGGAATAAACTAAAGTGTTGGCTAGCATGGCTCATTAGTAGAATGAGATCACCTGTTTGTTGGCTTTCAGCACTGCCCTCAGTGTGGCGATCTGCTCCCGTTTGGTGCTCAGTAGGGACTTAAGCTTGAGGATCTCTTCCATTAGGGCTTCTTTGTCTTTATCAATCATGGGGGCCAGCTCCCGTGCCGCAGCTCTTTGACGAGACAGTTGCAAGGACCGGTCCACAGCTTTCTGCAGATGTTTGATTTGGTCCCGGATTATGGCATTAAGGTTGTAGATATTCATTGGTTCTTTGCGGATGTCACTTGTGTCTAATACTGGAGATGATGGTGGGGCAGTAATAACAGGAGAGATGGTGGGAGTCTTGGTTGGACTTGGTTCTTTGCTGGCCTCTGTGTTTTCTTTTGAAACTGGTTCAGGTGAGGTCCTTGTTTCTACAGGGGATGACACACCCCGCCTGGCTAACCGTGGAGACAAAAGTCCCCTGGGATCATCAGGCCCTTTCAGGCTGCCACTACGGGTGACTCTACTTTGCCTATAGTAGTCCAGCATGACCCTGTTAGGGGTTTCATTATTACACAGACATACATGATGGTAAAGCTGAGCTAGCTCCTCACTAAATGTCACCAACTCATCCTGGGCTGTATTAAGGGTATTGTGATTTTCATTGGCTATGCTGGTCATCTTTTGCAACTCCTTCTCCATATGGGCCATCTTCTCTCCACTCTCCTTGGTGGTCTTCTCAAGGCCTGTAATCTGCTCATCATACATCTGGATCTTACCCTCATACTTCGTCTTCTCTTCAGTATAGTTTTCTACAGATTTATTATATTTCTCCTTTAAGGCCTTAATTTCAGCTTTCAAATCGATCACCTCAGTTACTGCCACCCTGTATTTGCATTCAAGTATCTCTAAGCCATTGATGTCCACCTCATAGTCATGGGTCTCCTCTCCCGAGTCCTGGCCCTTTTCCCCGTCCAGCTGCTTGAGCTCCTTGCTGCTCTGCAGGCCCCTCATGGCATTAACGTGCTCCGTGAGCCGGTGCACCCGTTCGTGCTGCTCCGTCAGTGCCCCCTTGGTGTGTTCCAGCTGCGTCTGTGACTCCTGGAGATTGGCCAGAAGAATGGCCTTTTCCCGTTCTACCTGCAAGGGCAAAAGAAAGTCTCTGAATGACTTCAAAGCAATGTCAGTGATGAGCTTGACCCATTCACATTTGGACATGTATATGTTTTAAAAATGCAGAAGAGCCCATGTTTCCATTACTACAAGTTGAATTGGAGTGTTTTCTTATTTCAGCAGTTCTGGTAACTCAATCAAAAAGTACATCATTCCAAAAGAATTATGCTCTGCATATTTACCCACCCAAATTCTCATGCATTATACACAAGTCAAATCTGGGCAAGCTTCAGTTTAATAATCTATAAAAGGAGCATAACAATGCCTGTCTCATAGGGACATTTGGATGATTTAGTAGGACAGTGAATTTAATGCTCAAGGTATTATAATGTTAGCTGTTGTTAACATTTGGGTAACTGTGGTCCAATTCCCATGACCAAAATGCTTCTACATGGCAAACACATCTGCTTTACAAATTTGTATTTGTATGTGCAAAAGCAACTCTTTCATCTCAGAGTCAGGATATATTTGAATACAAATCCTCTTAGCTGGGTTTCATTACGTATAACAGATTGTACTTGCTTATAGCTGAAGATGAATTGACTTATCCAGACTATTGGGCAATAATTTTAAGTGAAAATCCAGGTAATTATGCAACACAGTATTTGATGAAAAGCCAAGACATTTGAATTTTTGATAAAAGAGATGGAAAATCTCCTAAATATTCTACTATTGGTATTGTATACAATCTCAATGAAATGGACTGGTTTTTTTCTTTTTCTCTTAAAAATTAAGTAAATTTGGTCTGAAAAATCTAAATATCATTTGATTAGTATACATGAATACAATACGCATAGCTGATTTCAAAAAGCTCTTCAATAGGAAAAACTTTTGGATAAAACTAAAAACTGGATGAGAACAAAATGTACTGAACGTGTCTCAGGTTTGTTTTAGAGGCAAAAGTGTTATGATAAATGAGATAATGCCTTTAGGAGAGCTTCCAACCTGGACTTTGCCAATTCCCATTTAACATAAACATTTTCTAAGCCCCAAAGTATGTCTACCAATTTCTTCATGATAGCACCTCCAGAAAACATTAAATAGAACACTGTCTCCTTCATATGTATATGTTCCACATATAGTACTAATTTCCACACTCAATACATTTCTGGTGGAATCATTTGAATAGGGAATGATGTCCAAATTTTATACACACATACACATGTATGTGTGTGTATGTAAATACACACATACATACATACAGGTGTGTGTGTGTGTGTATATTTTTTCTGGACAATTGAGGTTGGTCTGCCCACCCCCTCCAAAAAAAGATAACTAAATTGTGAATAATTTTGTATAACTCTGCCATTACATTTTCCCTCAGCTATTGAGGCTCGAAGTACCTTAAATTGTATTTGGATTTCAGACAGCAGGGCTTAAACTATTTAAGATACATGGTACTTTGAATTATTAAATGCAAAGCACTTTAAAGATTAAAATTACTATTCATTCTAAGTGTATATTTTAATCTCCATTTGTGAAGAACTTATTCAAGAGAGACTTGCTGAGTTAACTGTAATCTATAATTATATATAAATAATATATAATCTTCTACAGTGACTAAGAATAGTTGCCTTATTTCTCTTCTTACAATCTCTGTCTTCTATCTGAAACTGAAGATTTTACTTTGCATAGTAGGGTTGGTTGTTTTGCCAGAAAACTTGAATGCATAATTTGTAAACTCTGTAGTCTGGTGTAAGTACACAATATATTATTATTATTGTTATAATTATGCGCCATAGAAATTATTATTATTTTTTTTTGGCCACGCAGCATGCAGGCTCTTAGTTGTGGCATGTGTGTGGGATCTTAGTTCCCTGGCCAGGTTTCGAACCTGTGCCCCCGAAGTGGAAGCACGGAGTCCTAAACACTGGGTCACCAACGAAATCCCATCCCATAGAAATTATTATTATTATTATTATTTTTAAAGGCAGTTGGAATGACGGTTGGAGGGAGGGGGATGATTTTAACATTTATTTATTTATTTATTTTGACTGCGCCGCGTCTTAGTTGCGGCACACGGGATCTTTAGTTGCAGCACGTGGAATTCTTAGTTGTGGCATGCGAACTCCTAGTTGCGGCATGCATGTGGGATCCAGTTCTCCAACCAGGGATTGAACCTGGGCCCCCTGCATTGGGAGTGTGGGGTCTTACCCACTGGACCACCATAGAAATTATTTTCAATTTTGCTGAGTGTTTACCTTTTAAATAAACACATTTATATGTATTGAGTACTGATAGATTCTTCTTTTGTGAAGGAACAAAAGAAAAGACAGCAGAATTTGCATGTTTATATTAGGACTTTTATAGGAAAAGAAATAAAAGCTGTTTTATGAGTGATTAATTTCCATAAAGTCTTTATCCTGGTCATCTGACTTTCAATTTGACACCTGAATGACTGGTGTGATTTTTGTAACGTTATACATAGTATGAGTATGTAAAATAGAACTCAGAAATAAATAACATTCTTCTCTGCTTGAAGTGAAGTAACACTGGCAAATCTGTGCCCTGATGAATGAGAGCTGTGAAAAAAGATCAGCCTACAACCAAGAAACACAAGGTGAGGGAATCCAGCAGTTGGAAAAGAAGGTAATATATTTTGGAGAGCATGGTGAGAAGGAATCTCTTCTCTCTGTCTGTCTCTCTCTTACACACACACACACACACACACACACACGTATATGCAAAAGTCAGTCAGCTGGACAAAGACTCAGAGAAAAAAAAAAAAAAAAGAAGGGGAGGGAGGCTTTTCAAGTCATTCTATGAGGCCAGTATTACTCTGATACCAAAACCAGGCAAAGATAACTATAGACCAGTATCTCTTATGAATATAGACACAAAAATCTTGAACAAAATACTAGCAAACTGAATCCAGCAACATATAAAAACGTGTTAGACAACCTGACCAAGTGGGGTTTATCCTAGGAATGCAATGTTGACAACATGCAAAAATCAATAAATATACTGTATTAACAGAACACAGGACAAAACCACACGGTCATCTCAATGTATGCAGAAAAAGCATTTGACAAAATTCAATACCCTTTCATGATGAAAACAGACAACAATCTAGAAATAGAAGAGAACTTCCTAAACCTGCTGGGTCATCTACAAAACACCCACAGATGACATACTTAATGGTGAATGCTTTCCTCTTAGGACCAGGAACAGGACAAAAATGTTTACTCCTGCCACTTTTATTCAGCATTGTACTAGAAGTTCTAGTCAGGGCAATTAGGCTATGGTCAAGTGGCAAATAAATGTCTGTGAGGCTGTGGAGAAATCAGAATCCTCATACACCGCTGGTGGAGATGTGAAATGGTTCAGCTGCTTTGAAAACAGTCTGGCAGTTCCTCAGAAGGTGAAACATAGAGCTACCCTACGACCCAGCAACTCCACTCTTAAGTATATGCTCAAGGGAATTAAGATATAAGTGCACATAAAAACCTGTACATGAATGTTCATAACAGCATTATTCATAATAGCTGAAAAGTGGAAACAACTCAAATGTCCATCACTGATAAATGAATAAATAAAATGTGGTATATCTATATAATAGAGTATTATTTGGCAATAAAAAGAAATGAAATACTACTATATGTTACAACACGAATTGAACATATTATGCTAAGTGATAAAAGCCAGACACAAAAGACCACACATTGTGTGATTCCACTTAAATGAAATGTCCAGAATAGACAAATCTACTGAGACATAAAGTAGATTAGTGGTTGCCTACGGTTGGAGTGGCTGCTAATGGGTACATAGTTTCTTTATGGTGTAATGAATTGACTGTGGTGGTGATTGCACAACTGTGTGACTATACTAAAAAACACCAAATTATACCCTTCAACTGGGTGGATTGTATGTGAATAATTGCTATAAAGCTGTTCTTAAAAAATAACTACATGGACTCATCCCTTGTTGTGTGATTATGGATGCTCTTATTATGGCTACTGACAGATGGTTTAAAAAAAAAGTAAGGCTTCTGAGAAATGTGTTTGCCTAAAGCTTTTTTTTTATTTTTTATTTATTTTTTAATTTTTATTTTATTTTATTTTACATGTTGGGGGTAGGAGTTTATTAATTAATTTATTTATTTTTGCTGTGTTGGGTCTTCGTTTCTGTGAGAGGGCTTTCTCTAGCTGTGGCAAGCGGGGGCGACTCTTCATTGCAGTGCGCGGGCCTCTCACTGTGGCGGCCTCTCTTGTTGCAGAGCACAGGCTCCAGACGCACAGGCTCACGGGCCTAGTTGTGGCTCACGGGCCTAGTTGCTCCGCGGCATATGGGATCTTCCCAGACCGGGGCTCGAACCCGTGTCCCCTGCATTAGCAGACAGATTCTCAACCACTGCGCCACCAGGGAAGCCCTGCCTAAAGCTTTTAAAGGTAATCTTTAACTGTAAAGTTTACAATAGTTTGACAACTTAAGTTGTCAACTTTGTCCTAAGAAATTGTATTTGTCACATTTTTAAAAACTAGGAACTGACCAATCTTGTCTTACTAATTTCATCTCATATTTTGTGAGTCTCTGTTAAGCACAGATAATATTTCATTTGTTTGACTCTCTCTCTTTCTCTGTGTAGCAATCCACTTCCTAGGCTTTTGGCTTTGAGCAAATTATATAACATATTTGTGCCTCAGTTTCCCTATCTGTAAAATGGGGATAACACTATCTACCTGGGTTATAAGCATCCACCAATTAAGCAAATATATATAAATTACTTTTAACTCTTATGGGACATGCAGCAAATTGACCACTTACCATCATTATAGGAAAAATTTTAATTGCCTTTAAATATAGTATATCTATAAACACAATATGGATCTTTATTTCTTCCACATCCACGAGGATACAACAAAACTTAAAAATTTCAGTTTTACAGAAATATTACTATTTTCTCACATTACATGTGAAATTATATCACCAGTATGATACTGAAGAAAACAATGCAAAGAGTTTTCTCCTGCTTAGTCTGACTCTGTGATATGAGGTTAAACAGAGGCTATTTGTCAAAGGTAGAAATTTTAGCACAAGCATAGAGACTCCTTTAAATAATTATGTAATTTATTTAGTGTTCCCAGGCAGGATCTACTTATTTTCATTCTAATAAAATGAACTAAAGTACTTGTCACTGAGAATTATTATTATAGCCTATTTGAAATAACTGGATTTTGAGGGTGATCCAATTCTAGGAGGCACTATTTAAATTGTAGTCAGTGTAGGTTTTTATATTTATCAATATTATTACCATTTTCCAGCAGATGGCAGTATGATATCTTGAGGAAGGGGACTTTTTTTTCCCCCTAATTCCAACAAAGGCATCATAGAGACTAGTGATGGGGCTAATTTATCACCTTTTACCTTCCCTTTTATAAATGCACCTCAGAGAAGTGAAGCAATTAACCCAACATTCCTGATACCCAAGGCATAAACATAGTTTTTTTCTTTTTGGAACCAGGTTAAGTAAATATCATTAGTGGGGAAAACATAATTTACATGCATAGATGGAATCTTGCAAGATAAGAAGAGGCTGATAGGCTTTGACTCAGGTATGTTGTTTTCAAAGTGTTTCTTTATTTTATTTTTTAAAATATTTATTTTGGACTGATTAAAAAAACAAATAAAAGTATATTTAAAGCATAAAAATATATATTTATTTATTTGGCTGCATTGGGTCCTAGTTGAGGCACACAGGCTCTTCATCACAGCCCACGGGCTTCTCACTAGTTGAGGTGGGGAGACTCAAGAGTTCACGGGCTCAGTAGTTGCGGCACACAGTCTCTCTAGTTGTGGCCTGCAGGCTTAGTTCCCCACGGCATGTGGGATCTTAGTCCCCAACCAGGGATCAAACCTGCGTCCCCTGCATTAGAAGGCAGATTTCTAACCACTGGACCACAAGGGAAGTCCCTCAAAGGGTTTCTTTAATCCTATGAAAGAAAATCTTAAAAGCTGCATATTCCCTGGTATAGGGTGTTACATTCCTGCCTCTGCCCTTCTACATATGAAATTAAATTTGTTTTTCTCTTGTTAATCTGTCTTCAATTTAATTATTAGGCCAGCCAAAGAACCTAGAAGGGAAGAGGGGAAATTTTCTCCCTGCCTAAACTTTCTATATTCTGAATATTTAATTTCAAAATACATCTGGCCCCAAGTGTTCCAGATAGTCATAGTGAAAGTGCATTTTATTGCTCCCTCAGAAGGTCCAAAACAATGGTACTGCCATGGTATGTGCTGCAAGGTGTGTGTAAGTGTTGTTTATTAGAACTGCCATATTATTTTCAAGGCTCATTCACATCAACACCAACTGCAATAACTTCTATGCAATGTATCCTGTAATTTAAAAAAAAATTATTTATTTTTGGCTGCATTGGGTCTTCGTGGCTGTGCGCAGGCCTTCTCTAGTTGCGGCGAGTGGGGGCTACTTTTTGTTGTGGTGCACGGGCTTCTCATTGTGGTGGCTTCTCTTGTTGCGGAGCACAGGCTCTAGGCACGCGGGCTTCAGTAGTTGTGGCATGTGGGCTCTAGAGCGCAGGCTGAGTACTTGTGGTGCACGGGCTTAGTTGCTCTGCGGCGTGTGGGATCTTCCCGGACCAGGGCTCGAACCCGTGTCCCCCGCGTTGGCAGGCGGATTCTGAACCACTGCGCCACTATGGAAGCCCTCCTGTAATGTTTTTATAATTTATTTATATGAATTAAACACAAGGGGACACATAGCTAAGGAAAAACTCAGATTATAAAGAAATTATGCATGAGAAGGTACATTCTGCTATACTTGTGTTCAACAATTTGAATGAGATATATTACAAAAATGCTGGTTAAAAGAAAAGAGGTGGTTACTTGGCCTACAACAAAATTAGTAGTTAGTGTTCCAAGTGTGAGACTGCACACTGCAAAGCCCTTCCTGTGTGGAGCTTGTTTTTTACAGCTAAATTAAGAGCAAACTTTGGGACATAAGGCCCTTCCTGTGTCTCTCTACATCTTTATAAACTGTCAGCATTAATTAAGTTCTAATGGAAGATTCAAAGGTACACAGTTTTCTCATATATTGAGGGACGGTTTATCCAGCCAAGTTTTTCTCACTCTAACTTTTTGCTGAATGAATATCCCTTTTCAGACTGTCTCACACCCTGAGACTTACCAGCAACCACATTACACCCATCTGAGATGATGATCCTTGAGCTAATCATCCAACAATAACAGTTAATTACATTAATAGTAGCTAAATAAGTGGAGTGCTTAACAAATTAAAGGCATTGTGGAGTTGAAATAATGATAATAGTTCATAATTATTGAGCATTTATCATGTGCTTGGCCCTGTTCTAAGCACTCTATGTACATTAACTCAAAATCCTTCATGACAGTTTGAAGAAGGTAAAATGTATCCCCATTTTATGGGAGAGTAAAGTGCTGTCCCTCTAAGAATGATTCTCGACTAGAGGTTGACCCTTGGGACATTTGAAATGTGTGGGACCAGAGATGCTAAACCTCCTGTAACTCATCAAACAGACTCAGACAATGAGGAACTATCCCACCCCAAATGCTGCAAGGTGGCTCCCATTGAGAACCACTCTCTTGCTGAGAACTTGTTCTCCACCATTCTTTTGATTAAACTACTCCTCTCTTTTGGACTTTTGTATTCCCCAGCTCAGATTACATTTAGGATTAAAACTGAGAACAGCTCTGAGCTTTCAACCAATAGTTGACGTGATTGAAAACTACTGAGCTGTTTACACATAAAACCCCCTCTTCCTCATATACTCTACACTGCCACCAAAATAAAAAGAAAAAACAAAAGCTTCAACCCACTAAATTTTTATCCTAAAGAAACCAACATGATAGTTTAAGAAAAATTTTACATTAATTCTATTCAATTTGAGGGCATATGTTCTTGTAAATATATGTCACAAAAATTTTTTTTCACAAGAAATGTGTGAGCAAAAAGACATGGAAAAGTATTACCTACACAAAACTGCACTTTGCAGTCAGATAAATCTATATGAAATTAATTTTCTTCCAGTGGCCATACCCTCTTACCTTGATTCAAATTGAACACTGAGAAAATGAATTCTCATTAATTCTCTTTCAGCAGCCAAAAGCACTGGGCAGGTAAAGTTAAAAGTTAAAGGGTGGACTTCCCTCATGACGCAGTGGTTAAGAATCCGCCTGCCAATGCAGGGGACATGGGTTCAATCCCTGGGCCGGGAAGATCACACATGCCGTAGAGCAACTCAGCTCATGCACCACAGCTACTACGCCTGCGCTGTAGAGCCTGTGAGCCACAACTACTGAAGCCCGCGCACCTAGAGCCCATGCGCTGCAACAAGAGAAGCCACCGCAATGAGAAGCCCGTGCACCTCAATGAAAAGTAGCCCCCGCTCACCGCAACTAGAGAAAGCCCACGCACAGCAACGAAGACCCAACGCAGCCAAAAATAAATAAATATTAAAAAAAAAAGTTAAAGGGTATGTTAACTTTTGATATAATATTAAAAATAAGCCTAATAATATATTAATTTCATGGGTTCTCTAGTCTTATTTACTTCTGCTAATTATATTTTCAGTCATCATTTCTGTAGAGGCAGAAAATTATAAGCCCTGGGACTTCGCTGGTGGTGCAGTTGTTAAGAATCTGCCTGCTGGGCTTCCCTGGTGGTGCAGTGGTTGAGAGTCCGCCTGCTGATGCAGGGGACACGGGTTCGTGCCCCGGTCCAGGAAGATCCCACATGCCACGGAGCGGCTGGGCCCGTGAGCCATGGCCGCTGAGCCTGCGTGTCCGGAGCCTGTGCTCCTCAACAGCAGAGGCCACAACAGTGAGAGGCCCGCATACCGCAAAAAAAAGAAAAAAAAAAAGAAAAAAAAATCTGCCTGCCAATTCAGGGGACACGCGTTCGAGCCCTGGTCCGGGAAGATCCTACATGCAGCAGAGCAACTAAGCCCATGTACCATAACTACTGAGCCCACGCCCCACAACTTCTGAAGCCCGAGCACCTAGAGTCCCTGCCCCACAACAAGAGAAGCCCGCGCACTGCAATGAAGAGTAGCCCCCACTCGCTGCAACTAGAGAAAGCCCACACTCAGCAACAAAGACCCAACACAGCCATAAATAAATAGATAGATAGATAAATAAATAAATAAATAAATAAATAGAAAAGAAAATTATAAGCCCTGTTTGCTATAAAAAAAGTGATTGCCAGAGTCTTAAGGCCTCTAATTATCAGCTTTATGCAAAGAACCTTGGTGGGTAACAGACTGAAGAGCAAGCCTCAAACTTGTCACCTAACAAGCTTGTTGAAGCAGATACCTGGCTCAGTAGATCTGTGGGGAGCCCAACAATTTGTCCCTCAGCAGCCCACAGGTGATGATGGTGGTGGCGATGCTGCTCCTCTGACAACATTTCCATCATCACTGGATTAACGTATAGTCAGGAAGCAAGACTACATTAGAAAGCCATTTCACAGTGAGGTAAGCTTGTGGGACTCTCCCCAAGACAATTTGATTAGAAGATGCTAAAAATTTAAAGCCTAGCTCATGTAGGGAGAAGAAATCCTTGGTTTCAGATTTATACCTGTTCTGTATTTTTAATCATACGATCATAATCATATGATATCCTGCTAGTTTATATATATAAAGTCCTTCATGTCTTTTACTTATTTATTTTTAACATCTTTACTGGAGTATAATTGC
The DNA here is from genome assembly GCF_951394435.1 of Stenella coeruleoalba. Lineage (NCBI taxonomy): Eukaryota > Metazoa > Chordata > Mammalia > Artiodactyla > Delphinidae > Stenella > Stenella coeruleoalba. Next base: position 75,641,957 of record NC_137157.1, read on the forward strand.
TTTACAATGGTGTGTTAGTTTCTGCTTTATAACAAAGTGAATCAGCTATGCATATACATATATCCCCATATCTCCTCCCTCTTGCATCTCCCTCCCTCCCACCCTCCCTATCCCACCCCTCGGGGTGGTCACAAAGCACCAAACTGATCTCTCTGTGCTATGCGGCTGCTTCCTAATAGCTATCTATTTGGTATTGTGTATATGTCCATGACACTCTCTCACTTTGTCCCATCTTACCCTTCCCCCTCCCCATGTCATGTCCTTCATGTCTTTTAGAGCTTAAAATATTGCTGTGAAGTATAACCATTCATCTTGAAGCTATACACAGAGTTGCTTGTGATAGAAAACTTCATTTTCTGTCATTTCTCTTGTGTATAAAGCTTTTGAATTCTTTTGTGATAAATGCATCAAGATGCTATCTTTTCTCCCTTCACACTCCATTGCTATCTAATTTATCTAAGAAATAAATTTCATAAAGCAATGCAAATGAGAGATTTCTCTTCAACACCTCTTTTGTGTCTTTCTAAACTATTGTACTTTCAAAGTTGCTAGTTAAAGAATATTTTAAAAAATAATCTGGAACTAAAATGTGACAATAAGAAATCCCACAACACAGTACACGTAACTTACAAAATATTCACTCTAACAGCCCTAAACAAAGTTCTTACCTGCATAAGTTGCTGCTTCAATTTCTGTATTTCTGAGATGTTCAGCTCACTGAATAAGTCAGAAACAGGGTGTAGAGACTCTCCTTTCCTTAGAGTGGGAGTCCGATAGTCTCCATTCAGTTTCACAAGGGGCCCATGAATATGCCCGTTCATTTTGTCATCATTGTTGGGTTCACTTCCATCCTCTGCAAACTTGAGTCCATCAACTGAAATGCTGATATGGTTATCATTGAGTGTGATGTACTGGGAGAGCTCCTTCCGCAGGCTGTTCTTTTGCTCCCTTTCATTTTTTAAGGTCTCAAGGGCTTCTTCCAGTTGGTGCTCAGCGATTTCTTTCAACCGGATGGCATCTTCCAGTTGGCTGTTTAGCAGCACCGTCTCCTCCTCAAATCGCTTAATCTCATGCTTTAAGCCTTCGTATTCAACCTGAATCAGATACGATAAAGAAGATTCATAAAACTAAAATTTGGGTCTAACAAAACTGCCATTAAACACTCTAGTGGACCTAACATTTAAAAATTAAAACGCTACAAAATAAATCTGAGAAGCACGCGGTATATACACCATTAAGGTAACACAGGATGGTTTCTTTAGATATCCATACATATAAATTCAATTCCTAGCAGAGATGAAAAAGGTACCTCTCTCTCAGGATTTCTTTTATGGAGTCCAGTGGTCAAAAGGGGGCACTGTTTGCTTAATAAATCAAGAATATTTTTTTGTAATAGTTTATCAGAATATTCACAATCCAAGAAAAGATTTTTATCGTCACTATTACTTGTTTTATTTAATTATTAATAATGAGGAAATTTTTAAACTCAGGGTAAGTTAGTTAAATGATCACAATAAGAATATAATCTCAATAAAATATGTTTGAGAGTAAGAGGAGAAAGCAAAGAAAAACTTCATGTGCTTAAGGATAGAACCTGCAATAACAGTACCAATTACTCCCAAACAAAAAAATACATGGAAGTGGATCAAGATGGTGGAGTAGGAGGACATGGAACTCACCTCCCCCCACAAACACATCAAATACATCTACATGTGGGACAATTCTCACAGAAAACCAACTGGAAACTGGCGGAAGATCTCTTACACAAGCAAAGCTGCAAGAAAGATCCCCACATAACCAGGTGATTGTGTGCCAGCACCAGCAGCTCTGCTTCAGGCTGCCAGTTGGATAGACTTGGCTTCAGGCTTCAGACTGTGTTCAGGTCAGCTGCACATGTCTTGTTTTAGGACCAAACTTGAAGGGTCACGCTTCCTGGGGCATGAAGGTAAGGGGATTAGTCAAACCAAGGTAGTATGTCTGAAATCTGTGCTCCATCATGTCTGCTAACATTCCAATGGTCAGAGAGTCACATGACTAAGACCAAGGTCAATGGAGTTGGCCAATTTACTCTGCCCTTTCTAGGGCACTGCCAGGTTACGTGGCAGAGGGAGACAGTAAAGAATTTAGAACAATCTAAATCTACCAAATATTTTTACCATCACATAATGAGATGTTTTTCTTTTCTTTTTTTTCTTTCTTAAAAAACTTTTTATTGTGGGTAATGTAAAAATACCCAAGTAGCAAGAAGAGTTCAATGAACCCCCAGGAGCCCACCACTCAGCTTCAACAGTCATCAACTCCTGTCTACTCTTCTTTCATCTATATTTCCATTCACTCCCCTAGTTGGATTATTTTAACCCCTAGATATCACATACTTTAGGATCTATCCCTAAGAGATAATTTTTTTAAAAAGCAAAGCCATAATCCCTTGAACAAATAATTTCTTAAGAATATGATATAATCTTAGTTATCAAAACGATGTCAACAATAGGTTTGTAATGATATAGGAAATAAATACAACTGAGTGAAAAAGGATAATGTATTACGACTGTGGAATACAAGAGATCAAATGGAAATTTAACAAAATGTTAATAATAGTTGTTCTTTAGTGGTGGGAATAAAGGTGATTTTAAGAAAAATAATACATATATATTGTTATCAATAATTACTCTTGAATTACAACCGAATAAGAGCCTGTTCAAACACTCTCTTGGTCGTGAAAGTCTATAGGTGAAAGAGAACTCGGCTCTGAGCCCAAATGCCTTCTTTGGGGCCTTTTCCATGGCTCTTACCACATGCCACCTTTTAATAAATATTTTTAATAAATATTCTCCACAACTACTTAGAGGAAATACTTTCTATGCACCCAGGTGTCCCTCACAGTGCTTCAGTATTCCTTCATAGTGTTTCAACAAAATTCTGCTCTTAATAAGTATTTGCTGAATAAACTATTGTGAATGAAAAAATAAAATAGAAAAAACATAACAACATCAATTATGATATTAGATACTAATAATAAACTGTGTTTAGGGACTTGAACTCTTTCTAGCTGGGCAGCTTCACTCATTCCACTCTCTCACATGTGGTTCCTATTCACCCAGCTGTTTCATGTTTCTCTGCCTAGGCAAAGACAGTCATCTGGAAAACTCTTATTCATCATTCAAGACCCAAGTCAAGACTCTGATCCTAATTTGAAGTCTTTGTTGACCCACTCAGGCAAACAGATCACTCCTTTCTTGTACCATCATTGCAAGGCTTTATCATATGATTAGAGCCCCAGCAAAGTGGAGGCACCAAGAAATAGAATGAGAAGGCACTTAAAAATTGGTATTTGATATGTTAAAGAAAGCATCAAAGTAGTCACCATGAGAAAAATCAGTACTTTGTTGCGATTCATTATAGCAACTTCATAGTTTGGTAATTCTATTTTTAATGAGGGTTGGAAATAAGTACCATAATATTTTCAGAGTTTAGGAACTCTAAAGATCTTTTTCTTGCTGTTTTCCATTTGGGCTTTATTTAGAACTCTAAAGATCTTAATTTGGACCCGTATTGCCAAACCTAACACATAGCTTTACTCTTCAATTACATGGATGGTTGAGTTTATTACCTGCCTTCCCTACTGGGACCATGAGCTCTTTGAGCCAGTGACCACGGTTTTTGTTCTTAAAAAGTACATGGCCTCATAGAAAGATACCCCTGAAATACTGGTTAAATGAAATCAAACTGAATTGATCCCAGGAAATAATATCTTTAATATCTCTTATGATATTATTACTTGATAGAAATATATCAATAGAAATATATCCCTAGAGGAAATATTCTTCATAATAAAAATGATTGTATTATTAATTGAAAACTAGGGTTTTCAATGCTTAGATAACAAATATTGAATGCTTTAGCTCAATATGTGAGCTATTAGGGACATGAAATTTATTATTTCTCTCTCCTGCCATCACATATCTAAAACTTGAGCATGATTTCCTGTCCTATGTAAAGCAGTACTGGGTCCTGCCTCTATGTTAACTGATACTGGGACTAGGCATAAAAAATTTAGCTGCTTGACGGAAAAACTTGCTCCTGGAAGATAAGACTCAACTAAAACAGCTTCCTCAAGACTTGAATCAAGACCCTCACTTTACTGTACCTCCCAACTCAAAGCTATGTCATAAACTCTGTCTAACCCAACCACTTCCCCACCATGTGAGACCTACCAGTCCAGATCCTCAAATCCTATGAATATCCTTCCTGTTGACATCCTGTTTTGAGATACTACTAAGGCTCTGTTGAGCTGTTATCTTACTGCAAGAGGTCTAACAAACAGCTTTGTTTCATCAACAGATTTTTCTGATTTTTTCTGATGGGGAACTGACAGTTGACACTTTTTTATGGCTACTGCTGCTTACTGCACTTCTTTCAGATATTTTGGTTTGAAAAGTATAAAGGTATAAAACATTTATAAGGTTGGGTCTAATTTTATTTTAGACACAGAACCAAATCAGCACACAGAGGAATGTGGCTAAAGTTTTCAGAGTCAACTCTTTGGTGTAGGATCACGAATAAAAATTGGTATGGTTAATTATAATAATCTTAAATTTTAGTTTCCTCTGTAAGTTGAATTGTGGATGTAAGATAAAGAAAAAACATTTATTCATTATTTCAACAAGTATTTATTAATATTTAATGCCTACAATGGGCCAGCCCCTGTTTTAGGTGTTTATACTATAGTGAAGAGAGATGGAAACAAACTAATATATAGAAGCTACATATGGAGTAAGAAGTGCTATTTAAACAATTATTTAGAAAATAATCAACATTTAACAGGAAAATGGAACTTCAGAAGAAGAGCATCTTCTAGTTCTTTGAACTAAACATTTTACAATTCTAGTAGCTTTCCTATTTAGAGAAACCTCAAACCAGGCTGGAAGAGTATATTTTGTATAGGAAACTTCAGTACAAAGCAACATTCAGACCAATTTTGAGATTGAAAGCCAGCCATCATCATGTCTTTGAAAAAAAAATCTGTGGTATTTATACGTAAAGTATTATATTTAATACTTCATTAATTAGAGAGTTTACGATATATGCTAAATCCTGTAAATAAAGGCCAATAGTAAGAAAAAAACAAACCCCAGTATTTCCTTAATTGGGAGAGACTTGTGACACTACAGTGCACCCATTTGTTAGGAAATCAACCAGAATAGCCCTTTGTAAGGAAAATGATTTCAAATTAATTAATTAGACACTTAATTGGGAAAATTACCATATTACATCTACAAAATAAAATTTTAAAGATGTATACATTTTTGTTTGTTTTTTCAAACTTCTGAGTTAAGCATTTGATTTCCATGTTTCAATTACTGGTGGGAGGGTATGGGTAAACTGTAAGCAGTAATCAGCCAGGCTAGTAGTACAAATTCCCACAGAAATGGCATCTGGGCTAATGAATACTCACAGGATACCTTGGCAGTCTTTCAAGAATACTTAATACTGGCCTAAATTAACCTCCTGAGTAAATTAGTCTACCACATGCAGTGATGGGAAACCCTACAGTGTAGATGGATGCTCTCCGCACCCCTGCCTGTGCAGAGAGCAATGAGGACCTGTAGGAATCAGGAGAAATGACCACTTTAAATATTTGCACATCACATAAACTTGCTTCAAGTCTTCTACATTCTTCATCACCGACCAAAAGAACTAAACAACAAAAAATACCCTTCTTATTTCTAAGAAACATATATTTTAAAAAAATCTAATGTTCCCCACTGTGAGCTCACTGTCCCCAGACAAATCAAGACCTAGGGTCTCATGGTACTGCCAGCCCTCAGCACACACAGTGATTCAGTGCTTAAAGGGGAAGGAATGAGATAAAAACACATGGGATATCCAGATAACCCTTTTTTAATGGTCTGGAACCACCCCCTGCACTCCTTAGTACACATTTTGATCCCCAGCACTCCAAAGCTGGGGAGAAGTGGCAATGATCAATAATAAAATTTCAATTGTGTCAATTTTCTTCTGGATTTTTCCTTTCCACTTTTCATCTTTATATCTATCAAAACCACACAGTCATCCCTCAGTTTCTGTGGGGTATTGGTTCCAGGAGCCCCCGGCAGACCCCAAAATCTGGGTGCTCAAAACCCTTAGATAGGGCTTCCCTGGTGGCACAGTGGTTGCGAGTCCGCCTGCCGCTGCAGGAGACACGGGTTCGTGCCCCGGTCCGGGAAGATCCCACATGCCGCGGAGCGGCTGGGCCCGTGAGCCATGGCCGCTGAGCCTGCGCGTCCGGAGCCTGTGCTCCGCAGCGGGAGAGGCCGCAAGAATGAGAGGCCCGCGTACCGCAAAAAAAAAAAAAAAACCTTAGATAAAGTGGTTGTAGCATTTGCATATAACCACGCACATTGGCTCATCTTTAAATCACCTCTAGATTACTTATAATATCTAATACAATGTAAATGCTATGTACCTGCCAGTGTGCGGCAAATTCAAGTTTTGTTTTTTGAAATTTTCTGGAATTTCTTTTCTTAGAATATTTTCAGTCTGTGGTTGGTTGAAACTACAAACACAGAACCCATAGATATGAAGGGCTGACTGAAACAGTTCTGGAAGGAGATACCAACTTGAGAAGGGAGAGAGGTGGAAGCATACAACTGGGCTGCCCTCTAAGTTGACGGAGGGTAAGAATCGTACCCTCTGGATTCTGGTACCTCTGTAGCCTAGCACAGTGCCTGGCACAGTTTGATGACCTGATCTGAGAGGTTATAACAGTGTTGAGACAAGAATAGGGTTGTGGTTGAGGAACCACCTTTGAAAAGACCTTGAAATCCAGTCCACCTTTGCTTAACTACCTATGAATTTTATTCATAAATAAATTCTACCAAAAGTACAGATTCAAGAATGCTATTACTAATAACTATAACAAACCACAATGCAAACTGATCAGGAAAATTCAGCAATTAAGCAATCTAAGTCTCATTACCCACAAAATTATTTAAATGTACACATGCAATCTTTTTAGTCAGCTTACAGCAGAATAAAGAAATCAGGCCTTTTTTTTCTTATAATGTTGTTCGTACTGATTTATATTTCATAATCCTCGTATGATTTGAAAGCAGTTTACAGAGAGAGAGATTGATAGAGATTGCAGGGAAACCTTAAGCTTGTATTACAAAACAGGCTCACAAACCCAGGCTTTAATGAGAGGTCAGCAGTTAAACTGATTACCATACATTTAACTTACTCCAGAAATAAATTAACATAGAGCTAAAGTATAAAGTAAGATTTTTCTTATCCAATAAAGCTTTTTGGTAATTATACTACTTCTAGGTTTGCCTTTTAAATTTAGCTGAAATAGGAGAGTTGGGAAATTTCAGCACATAATTAATGTTGGGAGATTGAGGCAAATTTTGACAGTTTCTTTTCTGATAAATAGAAGATTTAACCTTAATGGTCAGAAGGTATAGATCCATCTGGAATGTAACCAAAAATCTTCTTAAACCTCACCTGGTTCTGCTTTAATGTGGACACCAGTTTCTGCAGCGTTATGTTTTCCTCTTCTAGTTCAGTATAGTCCTGAAGGAGGCGGGCCTCACGGAATTTATATTCTCGGATTTCATCCTTCATCCGTATTCTTTGTAGCTCCACCATCTCATTGTTCTGAAACAAGAGAATAAACAGTAAATACAAAACTTCTAGATTTTATGAAGTGTAGATAAAGTCTTGGTAGTTAAAAATAATAATAAAAACATCTCATGGAGTGTAAATTGGTACCACCTTTTTTTGAATAAGAATTTAATGATATCTGTCAAACTTTAAAAGCACATACACATGACCCAGCAATTCTACAACTAAAAATCATTCTTAAGCATATTTTCTTAGAGGTAAATAAAAATAAATTCATGTATATTTACACAAAGAATTGGAAACAGTCTAAATGTTTGCTAATGGGGGAACAATGAAATAAATTATTATGCATCCTTTAGTGAAGCATTATAAAATTATTTAAAAGAATGAGAAGAAAGGAGTGAGGAGCTTTATGCACTAAAATGCAAAGAGAGCCACAATACATTATGAAATATAAAAGAAAGTTATAGATTAGTATGCATACAGTACCAACTTTCCAAACTCCGGGGGGGGGTCCCTCTGCAAGTTTCACAATCTTCCAACTAAGCCACGTGGTCTAATCCTGGCTTGGTCCAGACACTCTGGCCTCAGTCACCTGGCTTCAGCCACAGAAGCTTCCTTCTGCCCCCTACCATGTTGGACTTGGCCGCTCATTCCCGCCTTCAGGCTTTTTCACTCCCCCTCCCCGACTCCCTGTCTCCAGATCAAGGGTTCTTAGCCTCATCTGCGCCATGACCCTCTTTGACAACGTGGTGAAGCCGATGGAGCTCTTCTCAGAATGATATTTTAAAGGGCACTGAAAGAGTTCAGAACTTCCCATGCCAACATATGCCACTTTGGTATATTGATTATTTTGAGCTGAAGGCACTTGAGAAACAGCAGATGCAGGAAGGGCTCTCTGCCTTCCCCCTTTCTACCTAAAAGCAGGACATGAAATTTCCCCTGAGAAAAATGCCCTTCCTGTACCAGGAAGAGAACGTTCTTATCACAAGAGACTGGGAATCGATGCTGAAATGGACCCGTACAAACACATCGACTAAAATGATCTTCCATTAGTTTTCCCCATTTAGTTCCTAGTCACTGTTCCACGATATACTGCCCCTAGCCCAAGCTCCTTTGTCTTGTCACATCCCCACAATTTACCCTTCTTTGTGTAAAAAGGTATACAAGCTTTTGGGCCTAATGACTTCTGGTCTTCATTTTCCTTTTGAACACTCCCATGTACTTGTAAAAAAATTAAATTTGTATGCTTTTTTCTTATTAATCTGTTTTATGTCAGTTTAATTCTTTATCCCAGTCACAGAACCCAAGAGGGTAGAAGGAAATTTTCCTCCCTTACAGTGTAAAAGACAAGATTACAAAGGACAGTGATTATGCTCAAATTAAGTTAATATAATATTTTACAAAATTATGATATGGTAATCAGGTAGATTATGGTAGTGGCCCCCAATTAATCACATTTCCCTATGGCCACACGCAGTGGAGTCTGAAGTCAACCCTGAACTGGCTTCATTGACTTGCTTTGACCCACAAAATGCAGTGGAAGCTTTAGCTTGGAAGGCTAAAGGTCTATCTTTAGGAAGGCTTTGTAGGGACTTCCCTGGTTGTCCAGTGGTTAAGACACCGCATTCCCAATGCAGGGGTCCTGGGTTTGATCCCTGGTCAGGGAACTAGATCCCACATGCCGCAACTAAAAGATCCCACGTGCCACAATTAAGATATGGCACAGCCAAATAAATAAGTAAATAAGAGGCATTGTAGCTCTTGTTCTTTCTCTCTTGGAACACTGCCACCATGTGAAGAAGCCCAGGCTAGCCTGCTGGAGCACATGGCCCAGCCCATAATCAGCACCAGCTGCCAGGCAGGGGAGTGAAACATCTTGAACTCTTTGGCTCAGTTGAGCTGCCAGATGATGGCTGCCACATGAGTGACCCCATGTTAGTTTGTAAGAACTGCCCAGCTGAGTAGAGCTCAAATAGCTGACCCATAGAATCATGGGGTATTATTTTAAGCCCTTAAATTTGGGGTGATTTGCTACACAGTAACATGTAACTAATACAGTAATACATGTGCTTCTTTATTAGCAGAATGTATACTCAGATCTAGTGGCAGATCTAAGAAATACCATAATTTCAAAGAAATGATGATATTTCAAGATCCTGCAAGAACTTCGATGTGATATTAAAATACTGATCACAAAGTAACAGGTGCTGCTAATGCTACTGAAGTTTGTGGCCTACATTCAAATGGAAGAAAATGCTAAATTTTTTGTCTGAGTTTAGAGAAAATGAAGATGTAATTATTTTTCCCTCCAAGGTTACAGGCCTCCTGAATTCTATCCACAGACTCCCAGGACCCAAGTTAGGAAACTCTTCTGCTTCTATTTGTCATTTAGGTCTCAGTTCAAATGTCGTCTCCTCAGAGAGGCCTTCTCTGAACAGCAAATATAAGACAACTCCCCAACCCCTGCCCTTCAGTCTCACATCATCCTATACGATTTCCTTCATAGATCAGAATTTTAGCATAGAGTAGATACTCAGAAAACAACTGTTGAAAGAACAGCACTAAACATTACTTGAAATTAGTAATTTATTTATCTTTTACACTTTTTATGTGTATTAAATTTCCTTTTCCATCTGAATATAATGAACCTTTAGTGTTTGCCTATGGGTCCCTAATACCTGCCATATTTTAGGCCCTTATAACCATGGAATGAATAACAAAACAGTTATACAAATGGCTAAACACAAAATCTAAAAAAAATCATTGTAAAAATTTATTGTAGGGATTATGGCTTTTTGTCTGTGTTGTTAGAGTGTGGAACAAAGGGAGACCAACACATTTTGAAATAAACATACCTAAATCTGTGAAATGACTGGACTTATTACAGTTTTTCAATATACTGTCAAGCTACTTAGAGGCAGAAACACTACTTTATTCCCTGCTCCTTGGACAATATTTTGCATATGTGTTCAATAAGTGTACAATGAAAAATAGAGTCTGGTTACAAAGCCAAATTACAATATTTCATTAAATTTTATTTTGCAGATACAGGAAATCTTAATATATTTTTCTGTTTCTTAAAGGTCTACCATTAACTGAATGGGTGATGTATAGTTATTTAGTTTTCCTTGTTTATATGCATGAACATATGAGGAAGCTAATAAATTGGATGCCAGTCATTTATATAAAATTATAAACAAAAACGTTAAGATATAAGAGGTTCTGTAAAATGTGAATATATACAACGTAAAAAATGTTAATGACTAGAAACCTAGCTCGTATACACTCAGAATTAGTCATAAAACCTTATATAGTAAGATAGTAAATGTCAGGACAAATTTAAGACCATGGCAAAGCTAATGAGGATCACCAACAGATAACTCATAAAATAGCTAATGAAAACTGTTGATGTTAATTAAGGAAAAGGAAGAGCTTGGTGTGGAGACAGGTTAAGTTGAAAGGCTCTCTAGCAATAAAACAGACATAAGACCCAGGGGAAGAAAACTGGTCTCATTTATTTTGTTAGAAACCCCCCTTTTTTTAAAGCATTTTTTAAAAATTTATTTATTTATTTATTTTTATTTTTGGCTGTGTTGGGTCTTCGTTGTTGCACGCCAGCTTTCTCTAGTTGCAGCGAGTGGGGCCTACTCTTCCTTGCGGTGCACAGGCTTCTCATTGCAGTGGCTTCTCTTGTTGCGGAGCACGGGCTCTAGGCGTGTGGGCTTCAGTAGCTGTGGCACGTGGGCTCAGTAGTTGTGGCTCGCGGGCTCTAGAGCTCAGGCTCAGTAGTTGTGGCGCATGGGCTTAGCTGCTCCGCAGCATGTGGGATCTTCCCAGACCAGGACTCAAACCCGTGTCCCCTGCATCGGCAGGCAGATTCTTAACCACTGCACCACCAAGGAAGTCTGAAACCCATGGTTTTTTTTGAACTGCCAAAGATTAAATTTTATGGGCAGTGTCCTTTGCTTCCATAATAAATTTTTTAAATTTCTATTTTTGTTTTTTGCATACTCATCATACATTTATCTCTGACAACTTTTTTCTTTCTGGGATAAGATGGCGCTGAGCTCTATTAAAAACCCCCATCAAGAATAATGAAAGTGAGAAAAATAAACCATGAGAGAAAGGGGAGAAAATGGCGCAACCAGGAGATACTCTAGCCTTTCGCCTCCAGAGACCTGAGCCCCAGCTTCTCTTCAGAGGACAGAGGATTCCCTGAAATGTTTGGGGTAGACTATCCTCACAGTTTGCATTGCACTTGAGTATAGCAGCATTCTGAGAGTTTTATTTTAATTAACATTGAGAGGCGACTTCCCTGGTGGTCCAGTGGTTAAGACTCCACACTCCCAATTCAGGGGTCCCAGGTTCGACCCCTTGACCAGGGAAATAGATCCCGCATGCCGCAACGAAGATCCCACATGCTGCAACTAAGACCCGGCACAGCCAAATAAATAAATAAATAACTTTAAAAAACATTAAGAGGAGGGCTTCCCTGGTGGCGCAGTGGTTGAGAGTCCGCCTGCCGATGCAGGGGATACGGGTTCGAGCCCCGGTCCGGGAAGATCCCACATGCCGCGGAGCAGCTGGGCCCGTGAGCCATGGCCGCTGGGCCTGTGCGTCCGGAGCCTGTGCTCCGCAACGGGAGAGGCCACAACAGTGAGAGGCCCGCATAGTGCAAAAAAAACCCAAAAAACAAAAAAAAACATTAAGAGGATTTCTTTATGTGGGAATAATAAATTCCCTCTACTATTGGCCAGAAGTAAGAAAATATAAGCACTTATTACCACACAAAGACTAAAGTATAAAAAGTAATATAGTGCCTTCCAGTTATACAGCTCTTAGCCTTTTATAACTTAATTATATTCATTGGCCTATTAGATCTTACTAATAACTTGTGTGAGCTGGGTGACAGGTCCCTGCCCACAGCTTACTCATCTGTAAAATGGGGATCCTAATACTTAACATTATATGGTAATTGTGAGAATTTAATGATATAACATGAGGAAATGAGCAGAGATGCCAGACACACAGATAATTTCCTTAACACAGTGGAACACATGCTCTTACAGAGACAGGTTCACATCTAAAGGCTGAATAATGATTACTATTGCTAATTATTCCTGGGTGAGTCAGGAAAAGCTTTATAAAGTAAGTAACATTTGAGTAGAACCTTGAAGGACAAGTAGAGTTGACTAAATGGGTAAAGAGGTGGATGGACTTTCCAGCCAGAGGTAAACTTTTGAACAAAAGGAGAGTCCTATTTGTTTGAGGGCAATGCTAAAATAGCCAATAGCCAGACCAAGCATTTCCTTAGGGCACCAGTGAAGCTGGAGCACTGAGAGAGAGAGAAAGAGAAGAGAGAAATTCAGAAAAATCTAGAAAATAGCCAATTATTTTCAGCTTATGTCTACATTTGGTGTTATTTCATAAAATAAAATGTTAAATTACAGTCTAGTATGGTTAACCTATGAGGTAGTAGGAGGAACCAAAATATTTACAGTGCTTGGAAGCTTTCAAGTTCTTAATCAGGCTGTGGTTTAGGAAATAGTGCAGCTGGGTGTGGCTGGAGCAAAGGAACTTGAGATAGATTTTGCAGGAAATTCTACATTAAAAAAGGAATTTGGGAACCATCAAAGTCTTTTAAACAAAGTAGCCATGTAATCAGACCTATGTTTTAAAAAGTCACTCTGAGAGTTGGAAGGGTGGACAGAGAACAAGCTAAGCAGCCCCTTAACTTGAGGAAAAGAATGAGGAATTTTGAGGGACATCTCAGGATGAACAGGACTTAGTCACTGATTGATGTAATAATAAATGAAAAAAATAAAAAGAAGAAGAAGAGCAAAAAACAATGGCCTAATAAGGATAAAAGTATCAAAATGGAGTTGTAAGAAAGGAAGAAATTTTACAATAAAGTTAATGTGAGAGTTAAAGATGTCTTATTAATAATTACAGGTAGTGTTAATTTGGATAGTCAAACCAGGAATTTCTGGATCTGTGAGTGGAGTGAAGGAAGACAGATGGAGAAGGGAAAGGATGGGGTATGCAGTACTGACTTTCTCACTTCTCTCCTGGAGAGTTGCCACTGCTGGCCAGTTCTGGCACTTTAAGACCATAATCTTTACTTTCCTTCTTTTGGCCAAAGATTAACTCCTCTTTTGCTGGTGAGAGGAGTGGACCATAGTTCTTGCCTGACCTCTCAGGTCCTCAGCGTCCTCAACTCAGGTGATCTACTCTCTAACCCACATTACCAATAACTTACCTCCTATTCTTCCAAATCATCTCCAGTTCTCCCAACCCAGCCATTCTTCCACCACATCAAGGTTTGCTATCCTTCGATCTCCAGCTTGCTCATTACCTGCAACCCTGGGTTTTCACTTCCCTCCTTACCCAGGTTTGATTCTACTGGGTTGACCAAAAAGTGTGCTCAGGTTTTCTGTAATATCCTATGGAGAACCCAAACGAACATTTTGGCCAACCCAATACTATCATCACATACTTACTGTCTTGCAAACACATCATAGAGCCTAACTTTCTGCCTTGTTATGCCCAAAGCTAAACAGAACTGGAGAAAATACAAATCCATGCCACATGGTTTCAACTACAACTCACAAAGAGGTAGTGAATGTAGTGGTGAAGAGTCCAGGCTCGGAACCAAACTTCCCTGGATTCAAACCCCTACTCCAACACTTAGTAACTCTGGCCAAGGTTACTAATTCTCCATGCCTGTTTCTTTTCCTGTCAGGGGAATAACCTCCAGGTATTATGTGGATCAGAATGGTGCCTAATATGAGTGGTGAAGTCCTGAATCTCAAACAGGCCTTTGGCACTGTCTAGTGATCATACCGTATATCCACAGTGTAGTAAGTTTCCTACTTCTCTCTTCATACAATCAGTCTCTTCTCTCCCTGAGAATCTTGCCTCATATTTACTTGGGGTGGGGGTGGAGCAGAAGGAGGTATGGCTCCTATTCCCATTCCTGTTACTTTCTTTTAATCTATCAATACTTTATACAGTTTAAAGATAGTAAATCCAGTCTTAAAACAAAACTTGACCTTTACATCCATATTTGTTTCTAGAGTCATGATCGCCCTTTCTCAATCCATTCCAATAAACACTGAACCTGCCCTTGTCAAAGTCATCAATGACTTGCGTTGTTGCCACTGGATTTGGTGCCAACACCTGTGTTTTCCTCTTACTCCACTTCTTTTTTTAAAAAAAAAAAAATTTATATATTTGGCTGTGCCAGGTCTTAGTTGCGGCACGCGGGATCTTCATTGCAGCATGCGGGATCTTTCAGTTGAGGCATGTGCGATCTGGTTCCCTGACCAGGGATCGAACCTGGGCCCCCTGCATTGAGAGCTCGCAGTCTCAGCCACTGGACCACCAGGGAAGTCCCATCCTCTTACCCCACTTCTTCAACAGCGTTTACCACTCCCTCCTTTTTGAAACTCTTTTTCTTCTATTGGCTTTCCAGACATCTAAACTCTAACCTCACTGGCTGCTTCTTTGCAGTCCCTTCTGACTTCCTCCCCTCCTTCTCAGCTCAACCTCTACTGTCAAGTGTTCCAAATCTATATTGAGCCCCTCCCTTTTCTGGCTACTCTCCAAAGGCAACCTCATCCAGGCCTCTAGCTTTAGATATACCACCGATATGCTGATGATTCTCGAATCCCCACCAGGGCTAACAGAACCCTATGGGACCTGACTCTTGCCTCACATAAAGTGCTCATCCTGCATCTTTCTCCCAAGGACACATCATGCCCCCGATCCCCAAACTTCTGGTTCTTTAACCATCTCAAGCTGGGTCCTGCTTTAGAGTTCTTGCACCAGCTGTCTCTTCTGCTTGGATTTCCTTCTCCTTGTTCACATTGTCTGTCTCTTCATTAGGATCTCAACTTAAGTGTCATCTCCACAAGACTTCCCTGACCACTCATTCTAAAGTAGCTGCCCAGTCACACTCACATAACCCTGTTTTAATGGTCTGAAAAGTGTTTATCACTATTTGATTTATTTGTTTGCTGGATATTGGCTATTTTTCCTTCACTAGATGTCAGAAGGAACAGATGTCCTTCACTAGTTGTCAGTAATTCATCCCCACAGTACCCCAGATCCAGGGGAGCCCGTCACTCATGGTAGTTGTATCCCACAGCTCAGACTCATCACTTCTAGCCTGAGTTGGACTGGTGGTAATGTGAGGAAAGCTGGGAAGTCTCTGAAGGATGAGCTTAGCTGAGTATAGCCAAAGAAGTTCAGGTGTATTTGTACATTTCGTATCTGTTCATAGATTGGGGAAAAAAAAAAAAGCACACCTGCAAAGCAGGCCCCAGGTAAAATTCTCCACTGTTTAAAAACCCTTTTGGTGACACACATTCCATGCATATTTATACTTTATCCCATCTCTGTGGAAATTTGTACCAAGAAGAGGGTTCGATAAACATCTCCTACAGACATAGATATATACTATAGGACTGACACGACTTGTTATACTCTCGCTCTTAAGAATGGGTACAGTTAATGAGGGACATCAACACTGTGATGTCTCCATGCTATCGGCCAATAATAAGCTGATGGACACTGGGATCTTCTTCCGAAATCACAATAAGGGAAGACCAATTGCTCTATCAGGCAGTCACGTGGGTTTCACAGTCTTCAGGAGAGCTATCGATGAAGAAAAGGAGGTATCCAGAGCACCATACAGGCAGCATCTCCAAGCGCAATCCAGACTTAATAACTGGGAAATAGCTAGGACAAACAAACAAGGTGAGTTTGAAATGTGGCTTAAAACAAACATGCTCCGTGAGAAAACGGATAAAAAGAGATTTGCCATGGCTGGGAAAGAGTAATAAAGGAGGAGAGGATTACCACTTCAGGACAGCATTGCCCATAGTGAGCTCTTCATTAGGCTAGTTCTGTGCAGGGTTACTGGGAGTTGCTCAAACATAAGTTTAGGAAATATAAGTTAAAGTTACACATGTATTTTTTTCTGCTGGACTTCTCAGAGCCCTTAACATGCTAGCATGTATTGAGACTTTGTAAGAGTAAGACGTGGTATGCAGCATTTGCTAAATTTTTTTGACTACAAGATCTCCGTCTTTTAAAAGGAGCATTTTGATCAATCCACAGACCATGTTCTTGGAAAATGTTACTCTGAGACAGTAGAAAATGATAGTATCTGTACAGCTGACTGGGGTAAACCACCAAGCTCTTTACAGCACAACTCCAGATCCCTTCCAACTGCTGAGGGCTGAATGGATCATCAGATTTAAATAATGACATGAAATTAAAAGCAAAGGAGTGAATAGATATAAAAATGGGTGAAACGGGCTCCCCTGGTGGCGCAGTGGTTGAGAGTCCGCCTGCCGATGCTAGGGGACATGGGTTCGTGCCCCGGTCCGGGAAGATTCCACATGCCGCGGAGCGGCTAGGTCCGTGAGCCATGGCCGCTGAGCCTGCGCACCCGGAGCCTGTGCTCCGCAACGGGAGAGGCCACAACAGTGAGAGGCCCGCGTACCGCAAAAAAAAAAAAAAAAAAAAAAAGGGGTGAAACAAGATTATCAGGTCCTGACTGGCAATGACTATACAAGAGTAATAAAGCCATAACGAAAGCAAGACTTCGTAATTCTCACTTTGAAGGTATCTGCAAATCTTGTTCTGAAGAAAGCGGCACCATGAAGGGTTAACTATCCTTGACTGAATTTGAAGCAATATCAGCACCTTTCCCATGGGATATCAGCCTCCATTAGAAATCAAGGACCAGACATTTCACAAGCAGTTCACATTTCAATGCCTCATTTCAAACATTTCTCATAAGCAAAATCTTAACAGCAACATAAAATCCGCCCTTTTATTGTAAACATTTGAAACAAATGGCACAAAATAAATAACATATGACTGATTTTCTTATACCCTGATTTATCATTTTTTCCTTCTTTTACTTGTATAAAAAGGACATTAAAATAATACATATTTATTCTAAGTAAAAAAAATAGCTTAATAAACATTTACATTGCATCTTAGTTGGGTGGAACATGTGTTTTACAGAAAACATTTTGTGTAAAAATTTTTTTGGTATCAACTTTATTACGATATAATTCATATACCTAAAATTCACTCATTTAGAGCATACAATTCAATAGTTTTTAATATAGTCACAGAGTTGTGACCATCACCACAATCAATTTTAGAACATTTTCATCACCTCAAAAATAAATTACAGGGAATTCCCTGGTGGTCCAGTGGTTAGGACTCTGCACTTTCACTGCCGAGGGCACAGGTTCGATCTCTGGTCGGGGAACTCAGACCCCACAAGCTGCTCGACACAGGAAAAAAAAAAAAATCCACGTCCATTTCGTATAAATGGAATCATGTACGTGGTCTTTTGAGACTATGTGTAAGATTTTTAATAGTTTGGTTACTACTGATAAAATATCTTTCTTTTGCAAAGTCTATAGACAGTTTTGTTGCAGCATGAATGTATTTCACATGATAATAAGCAAATTGTGCTGGCAGTATCTAGCATATATCAGATCCAGTAACTGAGTTATTATGTTTCACAAAGTAGTATGATCGTTTAAAGTTCACTCAGTGGACTGGAAGTTATTTTTTAATCAGTGAAAGTGTGGCTTTGTGACCTGGGTATTGTAACCTGAATATACTGATTTGTTCTGGAATGAGCTTTTGCAGATATAAAATACTGGAATCTTTTCTTCTTTCCATAATCAAACTTGAAGTCAGGAAACCATGATCATTTCCCAAAATAGTCTAGTTACCCCTTGCTTACTTGCTTGATTTTTCTTTTTAAAATTTCTCTTTTTTAAATTTAAAGATGGCAGGACAATTTTTCTTTACTGATAGTATCTCCTTATAATTATGAATATCCATGCTGCCCTGATTACACAATTACTATAATAATTTATTAAATGGAAAAGGGAAATTTAGATAATACATTAAACAGATTTGAAATCTAGATTGTGCAATAAACATCTGAGTTCACAAATATTCCAGAAATAGTTCGATCTCTAGCAAATATCCTTTCACTGCAGCTTCACAGACTTGTGACCTTGCTGTAAAGAACGATCTAACCCAACAGATAAACAGCATCAATAGTCTCAAAATCATTCATTATAATAATTAATTTTAATGCCTATCACCATGGGAACACACTATATAAAGATGTTTAATGAGAAGAAACGCCATGAAAGAGAAAGAAGTGATCAAAAATGGAAGTAATGGTGTGTACTTACAGTGATTTTTTAAAAAATGGAAGTGAACATTGAAATAAAGAAAAAATTTGGAGGGATGAGAAAGGAGAAGGGATTAAAAATGACAAAATGCGAGATAAGTATCATGAGGAAAAAACGCTGCACAGAAAGTGGGGGAATTGATATAATTTATAACTTGATTGGAAGATACAAGTTAACCCCTTAAGGGACTAAAGGTCATTAGAGACACTATTTTTGTTTATTCCTTAGGTATGTGCATATAGTAGAGGCTGACTGATTGGTTATTCATCCAGATGGTTTCTGAAACTTTTACAGGATATCTGGCTGGTCTGACTTGGTTGTCTATTTTTATTTCTACAAAACACCTTTATTATCCAGGAAACAAAGTTTAGCCCAAACATTGGTAATAAAGAAGAAAGCCTAAACTATTAGTGAATAGAGTTACTCAAATTAAGTCTTCAATATATGGAATAGTATAAAAAATAACAGCTTCAGAGAAGCAGCTATTTTACAAAGAGGTGGGTGGAAGAGTAAAAATAGTTCTGGACATGGACCTGGATTCAAATGCTGTCTTACAGCAAAAAATTTCCAGGACTTTTAGTTTTCTTACCTCTGAAAACAGAAAAATAGGGAGTTCCCTGGCAGTCCAGTGGTTAGGACTCTGCTGCAGTGGGTACGGGTTCAATCTCTGGTCAGGGAACTTAAGATTGCACAAGCCGCATGGCGTGGCCAAAAAATAAATAAATAAATAAAAATTAAAAATAAAACAGAAATATAGCTTTCTACTCAACTCCAGAGTCGTCATAAATAAATGAGAAAACATTTCTAAAAGCACTTTGTAAACTGTAATGAGCCATCCTACATCCTCATTAAGAGGTAGTTTTTAAAAAGTCAGTTAAAAGCTTTTGTGGGACTTCCTCACAGTCCAATGGTTAAGACTCCACGCTTCCACTGCAGGGGACTAAGATCCCGCATGCCGCATGGTGTGGCCAAAAAACAAAAACAAAACAAGAAAAACAAAACAAACAAAAAAAGCTTTGGTAGGACAGTGTTGGAGATCCTTCAGAATGTTCTTTATCATTAACCATTTGAAGATTCTTTGAGAAAACAGTCAACATGTAGACATGTTTCTAGCTCATCATATGAATAATTTAAGATGAGGAGGGCTTCCCTGGTGGCGCAGTGGTTAAGAATCCGCCTGCCAATGCAGGGGACATGGGTTCGAGCCCTGGTCCGGGAAGATCCCACATGCTGCGGAGCAACTAAGCTCGTGCACCACAACTACTGAGCCTGTGCTCTAGAGCCCGTGAGCCACAACTAGTGAGCCTGCGTGCCACAACTATTGAAGCCCGCATGCCTAGAGCACATGCTCTGCAACAAGAGAAACCAACGCAATGAGAAGACCACGTACTGCAGTGAAGAGTAGCCCCCACTTGCCACAGCTAGAGAAAGACCAAGCAGCTATGAAGACACAGTGCAGCCAAAAATAAATAAATAAAAATTTAAAAAAAAAACGAGGAGATACTGATCTCAGAGCCAGATATTATAAAAATATATGCAGTGAGTAAAAATCTCACTCCCAACTTGTCCCACCCCTCAACCCCCAACCCACTGTTCTTAGTAGCTTATGTATACTTTCAGAGTTCCTTTATATCTTGCTTATTTTCAAAATTTATCTATAGAACCAACTTATTCCCACATGAAAATGAACATGGTTAACACAATTATATAATGGACTAATCATAACAAAATTATTTTACTTATATATGTGGATGTATATGTGGTATATATATACATATATATCACATACATCACGCCTAGTGATACACATACATATCACTAGAATCTGTATCTCATATAGCATTCTTCAGTTACAAGCCAGAATTTATTTATTTAATAAGCACTTAAATAATGTTTACAATGTGCCAAGACCATTCTAAGCATTTTAGAAATATAAAACTCTTTTAACCTTTTAACCCACATGACAATTCTATGAGCTGTAAAATCCCATTTTACAGCTAGGCTAACCGAGGCATGGGTAGGTTATATAATGATTTCCCCAAAGTTCAAGAATAAGTGCAGAGTCAGGAGTTCAATCTAGAACACATGTTCTTAACCACTAAGCCCTGCTTCCTTAAAAATGGCTTATTAAAGTGAATTGTTGCTTGAATGGATGTAGCCATCCATCCATTCAAGATTATTGTAAACTCTCTCTTTACGTTATAGTTTCCTTCTCTTTATGAAATAAGGAATGAATAGAAATATAAATGATTTAGTAAATTTTCCCCAGTGTATAATAAGTTAGTGGGTGCTATTTCTGAAAAATAAATTATTTTATTGTTTTCAATACATAACTTCTTGCAAAATTTCCTCAGAACTGATTCTGGAGATAATGATGTAATATTAGCAAGAGGTGCCCACATTTTGAACATTCACTGCCTATTAAGTTTCATAGGTAAAAGATCTCATTGCAAAGGCAAAGCTATAACTTTTACTCTGACTGTTACACTGTTTCCAGAATCTTTCCTCTATGAAGGCTTTTGATATTCTGGATGTGTGAGTACTACAGGCTAACGAATGCTACAGGAATCCAGTTGTATATGTGCTTATTAAAATGTAAGTTCCAAACCCTGAAGTATTGATCTTTCTTAAGTTGACTGGCATTCTGATTTCAACAATTATATTAAAAGTCTAAGAAATTCCAAGATGTATCTTTTAGGTAATTATTAAAGGTGATCAATTTTCTACCTTTACAATCTACATTAAAGTTTCAAAAAGAACTCTCCTTACCAACATCTTCCTGGTATTGGCTTTCCCCCTTGCTTTGAAATAAGTGGAAACTGAACTTTAGAATAACCTAGAGAAAGGAATTTTGGCATGGCAGGAGTGATAACTTGAGAGATAGGTGAAAACCTAGGTAGTGAAATTTAAAAGTGATAAAGTCCAGGTGAGAGGGAAGCAATACTAGCAAAGAAAATGGACTATTGTGTAAGGTTGGGGTTAATCTGTAGTTAAAGGTCATTCTCAGCTCATCTCCAGGGATCACAGACATCTGTGACTGACCCTGGACCCTGATAGGATGAAATGGAGTAACTAGTGACTTACAATGTGCTGCTTAAATCTGAAACTCCCTTGACACACATTCTACTAGTTTGTCTACATTATTTATAGAAAATCTATAGGTTGATGATTGGTACTTGGCTCCATAGTTTATATTGCCTAATTTTAGCTATAAGAGCAGCCAGGTATAAAAGACTCTTCTGTAAACTTCCCTGAAAACAAGTATCTTGCGTGTATCTTAGTTGTTCACAACATGAACACAAGACACATCAGATGGTATTAAGAAAGGGCCTTGGAGCTGTGTCTCGAAGTGTCAGACCTCTGCTTGTTTCCTCTTCCTGCTGTACCAATCCTTTAGCTTATCAAAGCTGAGCGAGAGCAGAATAGGCCACCCCAGTATATGCCATTTTGGCATGTGGATTATTTTGAGCTGAAGACATTGGGGTCCAGCAGACTTAGGGGGAGCTTTTTACCTCCCTCTTAATTGTCTAAAAGAATTTAGATCCGAGGCCTGTACCAGGAAGAGAGCTATTACCAGATACAACTTTTTATGTCAGAAAACTTGTCTGCGTGGCATGGCAAACATTTGTTTACCAAACATTTGCTCTTCTCAGCTTCTGTGAATTGTTTTCCTCTCCTTTGAAGTTCCAGACCCCCTACTTCCTCCTTCTTAGCTCAGGATGGTACATAAGCCTCGATTACCTGGCCGCTGGGGAGTCTCATATTTTATGGGGTCCCCTTATATTTTTCCCCTGTGAATCTGTCTTATGTCAATTTAATTATGAGACCTGCCAAAGAACTGAGAAACGAAGAAGGAAAAAGTTTTCTGCTCCTACGAAGTCTTATAAGAGTATACCCTTTGGAATCTTGTGAGTCATTTCAATTATCTGACCCTGTGTAACTGCTCCAACTTCAGTAAGAGCAAACAAAAACAGAAATTGAGGCTAGGAGAGCGGAATGCAATAATCATAAATTCCAGCAACCATCCAGGAAGACACTACAGGAAGACACTACACAGAAGACAAGGTGCAGCCCCCCTCGCTCACACCCTGCACACTCAGATGAGAGTGAGCTGCTGAGTCACCAGAAGGCAGATCGTACTAGTCAGTCCTGAAAGGAAACAGACGTGTCAAGGCTACAAGCTGCATCGGAATTTTTTTGCCTTCCTAGGAGAATATTCTGAGGCATTTTCTTCACACACTCTGTAGCAGTAAGAAACATTTGGACTAGAATATTTTTCTACAAGCTGCATCTTTGCAGGTAGACTTCTAAAACCAAATAAAGTACTATAAGGCAAGATAAACAAAAGAAATATCTGAATACTACTCTCTTGGCAGAAATTCAGTTTATATTTGAAATATCGGAAAGATATACATTCATTGAATCAATATATTCAATAACATTTTTCCTTCTTGGCAGGTGAAGGTAAGTAGATTCTAAATCTTGTGGTTTTTCTCTCTTACATGAAAATAACTACTGCTTTATTGTCATTACTTATTTTACAATCACTCAAAGTGAATTTTTAAATCAATTATAGTACTATTGAAGTGGGAAATCTTGATTATTTAATGTCTTAATAAAAGTTGTTTTAGCCGCTTACATATTACTTATCAGACATAGGAAGGAAGTTTCTCAGGCATAAAAAAAGACAGCAAAAGGATGCTATGATTCAACTATATATAACTGATATATAATATTAATTGTTGGTAATTAAATACGGTACAAATAAATAAAAAGAACTTGTGGTGTATATTTTACTATAATAATGAGTAAACTGAGGCCCAAAGAGATAAAGGAAATTGGGGTAGGTCGCAAAGTAGGAAATGATAGCTCCAGGTACCCCAGATCCTAATTCTGAGCTCTTTTCATTAAGACACCCTGGCTTCGTCTCCTGGCTTCTGGCAGAAAGCCAAAGAAAACAGACTGAAACAAAAAGAATAAAATGTGCAAGAGGAAAACGAAGAGTTCTCTCCAAATCAAAATGAATTCCTCATTTTCTGGGCCTCCAAACTCGGGCAGAGGCTGGGAGCATTGTGAAACAGAGAACTAAGGGGCCGTAGCCTCAAGCTCTGAGTACTATCTTATTTGGCTCAACGTATCAAAGGACACTAATTCAGGGAGAAAATAGTGTTTGGGGGATGAAACTCAGAGTCCCATAGAGGAGCTCGAAGGATGGTTCCCCCCCCACCCCCCTCCCCCGGCCCTGGGAAAGAATTTTGGAAGGTGAGTGAGCATCTTCTTTTGGCACCTGATGGTCAGGGGTCACTGCTGAGGAGAGCGCATGAGGGCTTCCGGCTGGTGAGCGACTGGTGTCTACACTGTTCTTGAAGACACGACTGGACACACTTCACACATAGGGTCCTTCTCAGTTTGCAGAGAAGAGAAGCTTTTTTACGGAACAAAGTCTAATAAGAAGATCCTTCATAGATACACAAAAGCCAGTGATGTATTTTTCCCTGTCCTGAATTTCAATTAGCATCTTAGGCAACAAACCTGAAAATGACTAACTGAGAAATGTCTGCATTTAGTCTGTGGGCCCAGGCCAAAGAAATATTATAAAATATATATTAAGAATCACTATTAGCCAAATGAACTCAGTGTGTATGTGGGGGGAATATTTCCTAAGAGTATTCTGTTGGAGTTTCATATATTTTTAATCTTACCTAAAAACTCCAGATAATTACCTTCTTTGTTTACCTATTTAACATTTCACTGAGTTACATAGTGAGATAAAATATGTTCCCACTCACCATTTGATTAATCAAAGTATGTGTGAGATATCTTTGATTCTTTGGTGGTACCTTAGTTATTTAATTCCACTCCTATTAAATTTTATACTTTCAGTAAAGCTCACATTCTCCAGAAATAATCAGACTGACAGACTTTTAAAATAAGAATTTTTCAGTAAACCAGAACTGCTTTTTGTAAAGAATCAGCCATAACACAAATATGTTACCAGTTATATTCAGATTTTGAAGATATATTGTATTATTTTAAATTACCCATATATTTTATTCATTATTTTAATATCGTTCATCAGTGAATTGAGGATATAAATCTAAATAATATTTTGGATCAATCACAATTGTAATTTAATATATGCCTGGGGCCCACCATATGACTGGCTTAAAACAAGTCAATTTTAAGCAAACATAAAATTAAATAGCATTTAAAAAAATCAAAGCAAATAGGGGCTTCCCTGGTGGTGCAGTGGTTAAGAATCCACCTGCCAACGCAGGGGACACGGGTTCAAGCCCTGGTCCAGGAAGATCCCACATGCCACGGAGCAACTAAGCTTGTGTGCCACAACTACTGAGCCCGCATGCTGCAACTACTGAAGCCCGTGTGCCTAGAACCCATGCTCTGCAACAAGAGAAGCCACCCCAATGAGAAGCCCGCGCACCGCAACGAAGAGTAGCCCCCGCTCACTGCAACTAGAGAAAGCCTGCGCACAGCAACAAAGACCCAATGCAGCCAAAAATAAATAAAAATAATAAATTTATAAAAAATCAAAGCAAATAATTTTAGTATGTATTCCTGATAAGTTACTGACCAGTGTCTCAGCCATCAGATTTATGGTGACATTCAGAAGGCAAGTTTAAAGTGTCATAAATCCAGAGAATTTATAATTTCATCTATAATACTGTTAGAAATACTAAAATGATGCACTAACTATTTACCTATCTTTGCTGATATGTTTTCTCTATAATTTGTTTCTTTCTGGATAATATCAAATCAGAAAGCTCTACAGACTAGTAAAAATGATACTAGTCATTTTTTGCTTATGGAGAATATCCTGTTAAATTACTCAACTTATAGTTCCTATATAGTACTTAGGTCTGAAGAGGAATATGCTCTACATTTTCAGTCTAAGAAGATAATTTACAGTAAAAAAAACCCCAACAACTCCTACTATCAAAGTCTGGGAGGACAGCACTCATATTTACACTTCTTTTAAAAAAAATCACAGCAACGTTTACTTTAAGTCCAAAATATTATGTATTCATGTCTATTTCCAATATTATGTTTTAAGTAAATCTGCCTTCCTAATATGATGTTCAATATTAATATACAATACTATTTAAATCTAGTGACATATTAATTCTAGGGGAAAAGAAATAAATAATGACGACTTGAAGTCATATTATTATTTTCTTTTTTGGCTGCACAGCTTGCGGGATCTTAGTTCCCCGACTAGGGATTGAACCCACACCCTTGGCAGTGAAAGCGTGTAGTCCTAACCACTGGACTGTCAGGGAATTCCCTTGAAGTCATATTATCGCTAACAGAGGTTCTCAAAGTGTGGTCCTAGAACCAGCAGCAAGAACAACACATGGAAACTTGTCAAAAATGCAAATTCTCAAGCTCCACCCCAGGCCTACTGAATCAGAAACTCCAGCGATCTAGGTTTTTTTTTCTGTTTTTTTGGGTGTTTTTTTTTTTTGGCCGTACCACACAGCTTGTGGGACCTTAGTTCCCCAACCAGAGATTGAACCCAGCCACGGCAGTGAAAGCACCGAATCCTAACCACTAGACCACCATGGAATTCCCAGAGATCTGTTTTAACAAGCAATTGTGATGCACATTAGGTTTGACAACCACTGGTCCAGATTAAAAAAATCAATTTACAACAGCTGAAGTTCATCCAGAAAAGAGATGCTCATAGCAGGTTGGTCTATTACCTACTCAATGACATAACTGTCCAGCACTTACAAATAAATGAATAGGACAGACAAACAAACAATGGAGTAAAATAAAGAGCCTAGAAACAGACTCACATTTATATTGAAACTTAATAAACAACAGAGATGTCACTGCAGATCCATAGGGGAAAGATGGGCTAGAAGAAAATTTAGAATATATTTATGACCTTGCAGCAGAGAATTTCTCATAGGGGAAAGATCCATAGGGGAAAAGATGGGCTAGAAGAAAATTTAGAATATATTTATGACCTTGCAGCAGAGAATTTCTCAAATAAGAAACAAAGATGGCTTACTTGTAGAGAAAAAGACTGATACATTTAACTACATTAAAATTTAATACTTCTATTCTTCCAAGTATAACTTACAATAAAGTAAACGAGAAGGCAAGCCTCTAACTAGGAATATACTTCTCACACATATTGACAAAGACTTGTGTTTAGTATTTATTCATTCAACAACTACTCACGGAGTGCCCATTATGTGCCAGACACTATTATAAGTGCTAGGGATATAGTAAACAACAACAACAAACTATGACTATCTCTGCTCTCTTGAACCTACATGCCTTGCTTACAATAGACACACACACACACATATATGAATATGTATGTGCGTATATATATATGTGTGTGTGTGTGTGTGTATGTATATGTATATGTGTGTGTGTGTGTGTGTGTGTGTGTATATATATATATATATATATGCCCAGAAGAAAGATTGGGGACAGGGAGGTCTGGACAAGAGACGTATGGGTGGATTTATGGTAGTAGTCACGTAGTATGGAGATCTTTGTACTGCATATTAACACTTATCGGAAAACATCTACCCTGGAAGAGACACTAAACAACCCAGCAGACAGAATGCCTTAGACTGTTGACACCTGCCAGTCTCTGTCACCAGCAACTCTTGTGCTGACACAATGGAACCATGAAGGTACTGGGATACTGGAGGGTCCTGTCAGTAGATAACAGATTTCAAGCCTCAGGGCCAGAGTTTTCTGGGCAGGGCTTAATTTCCCTGAAGTGACTGAGGTATTATTCATTAACTTCTTGTTCATTCTTCTATCCCAGCTGTGATTATGTTGGATTTTGGACCATAGGTGGTCCCCAAATATCTTTTAATTGATGGGGTTCAACTGCTGTCCTGGCAGCTACATAAAGGAGCTTTTAAGAGTCAGGTCAAAATTAACAAGGAAATGAATTTTCAGAATGTGGTCTGGTTGCTATCACAATAGATAATTATTATGTTGAAAAGAAAATCATCTGTTATAAAATTGACAATTTTAGTAAAATTTGAAATTTTTGAAAAACATAATTCCATAAAAACATAATTTTTGAAAAACATAATTCCAGTTTCTCAGACAAGAAGACCCTCCAGTAGATATAATACACTTCTTTGATGAAATGACTCTTATCTGCCCTCCCCCCATCCCCCACGGCATTCTATTAAAATGGATTGTTTATGTATGACACAACTATAGGGCTATGATCTTGGACGGGAAATGATTGATTGCACAGAAATAACCTAAATAGAAATGGCCTTGTACTTAGATGAGGAAATCTGTATATACCATTGTTAAAAGTTTAAACCAATTTGTGAAAAGCAATAGAGGATCCTAATAGACTAAGGGTATAAGAATGGACGCACAATGGGCTTCCCTGGTGGCGCAGTGGTTGAGAGTCCGCCTGCCAATGCAGCGGACGCGAGTTCGTGCCCCGATCCGGGAAGATCCCACATGCCGCGGAGCGGCTGCGCCCGTGAGCCATGGCCGCTGAGCCTGTGTGCCCGGAGCCTGTGCTCCACAACGGGAGAGGCCACAACAGTGAGAGGCCCGCGTACCACAAAAATAAATAAATAAATAAATAAATAAATTAAAAAAAAAAAAAAAAAGAATGGACGCACAAATAAATGGAGAGAGATGACATTCTTACTCACCATCCTGCCTAACAAGCTATCAGATATGTGCTTTGGGGCAGGCAACGGTGTACAGTCTTTGTACTTTAGAATTCTCTTCTTCACTCTAATTCATTTAAGCCAGAAGTGAAGATGGAAGGGTCTACCCTTGAAGCAAACTGCTGACCGAGACTGAAAATTTGCCTAGCAGAACCTCTTCAAAACTGCGGAATGGCACTGTAAGTCTTAACCAACAAAAGAACCAACGGAATGAACTTAAATGTCTTAGTTTATAGTTACCTTTTTTTTTCTCTTTTAACCAAGACACTTGCTTGAGAACTACTTTTAGCCCTGATAAAGCAACAAAGACTTAACCTCTCATTGTGAACAATTTGAAAACTGAACAAAATATACAAAACAGCTGTTTTCAGACACTAAGAGGCCTGTAAGACTGATCTCTGGAAGAGAAACAGATGAGATGAGTACTGTGAACACCCCAACTTTCTGCCTGGAGTCAATTCCTGGACTGCAGGTGCAGGAAGGGGGAACCCAGAGAACCCAGAGGCCCCGCTGAGGTGAGGAGTTCAGAGGTCAGGAAGCTGAGGTGGACGGAAGCTGCAGGGTAGAATTCTGGAAAGGAGTGATCTACATAGAGAAAGACCTCCAGAAATCTGTATACGTGCTTCCTTGTGTTCTTCCTGGGTAGGAAACAAAACATGATGCACAACTCTAGAATTACAAAGAAACATAGGACAAGGTCGCTGCCTTCCAGGGGCTAAAATACAGTGAGAAATTTCACAATTGGTAGTAATTTTCTTTTCTTTTCTTCTCAATTATATTTGTAGTTCTTTGACAATTGTTTAATTGTTTAATTTCTGAATATATTTTTACTGAAACAAATGTTAGAACTTTACTGATTATGTATTTGATTTTGGGGGGAGAAGGTATTATAAACAGGTAACCATTCACTCATTCATCCCTTTTATTAGTTCAACAAATACTAATTTAATGAATATACTATGCAAAAGCTGTATAGGTTCTGAGATTATAAAAAGCATAGGACATTTTCTCTATCTCAAAGAGTTTGTAATTTAGTTGGGGAGACGTGTTTAGAGCTAATAATATTTAACATTTATTGAATCCTGGTACGCAAGTACTGTTCTTAATTCTAAGCACTTCGTATGTAATAATTCACTTACTCCTCACAACATTATGAGGTAGGTTATTATTATTATTATTGTTCCAATTTTATAAACAAATAAGTTGAGGCACAGAGATAATTTGCTTAATGACTTACATTCCATAGGTGGCACAGCCAGGATTTTTAGACTTGCAATCTGACTCCAGAACAGCTGCTATTAAACACTACTTCATGGTGCTTAAAAATTCAAGGAGTGTTTATTGGGGGGCCCATCATATGCAAAGCAGTCTGCTAGGCAGTGAAATTTATATGTGTACAGGACAATCCCGAGCTTCAGGAAATTTATAGTCTACATATGATTAAAATTAAAACAATTATTATGGATTAATATCTGAAAATATCCATATCCCATGACTCCTGTAGGAAAAAATGTATTATGAGTCTCAAACAATTTGTTTATGTGTTAACTTTAGGAGCACTTTATTGCCAGGTGAGAACTGGCTCTATAAATGTGCTACAAATAATTATTTAGCAAGCATTCCTTTATTTATTAATGATTGAAAATATTTTTGTATTCCTTTCTAGAATATTTTTCTTATTTTAAAATATTCACCAATTGTGAAATAAATGTCTCTTTGGTGCTGTTTGGTCTCCCACTGTCTAAGTTTCCTAGGGTTGCCATAACTAATTACAATAAGTTTACTGGCTTAAACAACAGAATTTATTCTCTCACAGTTCTAGAGCCAGAAGTCTGCAATTGAGGAGGTGGCAGGGCCACACTCCTTCTGAAGGCACTACAGGAGAATCCGTCCTTGCCTTTTCCAGTGTCTGGTGGCCCCTGGCGTTCCTTGTCTTGGGTCAGCAGAACTTCAGTTTCTGCCTCTGTCTTTACATGGCCTTCTTCCCTGTGTCTCTGTCTTTCTTCTTATCTGTTTCTACACTTGTCATTGGATTTCAGGCCCACTCTAATCCAGGATGATCTCATCTCATGATCTTTAATTGCATTTGCAAAGACCCTTATTATAAATAAAGTCATTCTGAGCTACTAGAGGTTAGCATGTATTGAGTTATGTGACATATATTTGGGGGGCCATAATTCAGTCAACTATACCCCCTTCAGTTATTCTTATTTTTTGCTGTTTTGCTACTGCTAAGGGTGGTAGGCACCTAAAGGGGGTGGGTGGCCAGGACATCAGGGAGGGACTTGCTAGTAAAAGGGATGGGGATGGACAGGGAAATGGGAGGATGAGTAGAAAAAAGATAGAAATAGAAGACACAGGTAACAGAGCAGCCAAGGATTTCATGACTCTCCTCTCCTCAGGCTCGGATAGAGACACAAGAGAACAAGAACAGGGTAGGCAGAAAAGGAGACAAGAGAAAGACAAAAAAAAAGTTAAGGCAACGGGGAAGGTTTGGAGCCAGTGTTCAAGCATTTTTGGTAATGAGCTGCATTCGTGCTTCTATAAAAGGCCTTTTTTAGGTGAAGCACATACATAGAGAAGGAAAAATAACCTTGCTGTGTAAACCCACGACTTAACCTGGGGCCACATTTAACAGTAACAAGCTATATATTACTGGTTCTTGTGTCTACCAGCTACTGCAATATCTGTAAGTATGAACTCACCTCATCCTCATAATTATTTCTGGGAGTCTCTTTTAGCTGTCCTCCTGGACTCACAAACATGTTAGCCATTTCCTTCTTCTCCTGCTCCGGCACCATCCAGCAATGTCCACTGTGAAGCTTCTGCTGCCTCTCAACTGGGTTGAAGGAGCCTTACTACTGCCTTGGAAGATCCTGATAAGCCCTTTCCCGTCATGTCCCACAAGGCCTTGCTGCCTGGTTATGCTGGGTACACCTGGTGCCAATACTACTTAGGTGTTTGAATCTCTTCCAGGGACCAACACCATGGAGGTGGTGGAATCCTCTCGGTATCAAAATGGCACTGGTTCTCAAAATGGAAAGCCTCGCTGAACTCCATGAAAACATGCAGACACTGTTTTCATTCCTTTTAGCATAACCTCTTTCCACTTGGTTTTATAGCAATGCTGCTTGTGTCATAGTGGCTGAGAGACTTTTACTTAGTGTCTCATCATCCCCATACCCTCTCCCTACAACAACATGCATAAACCCATTACATATACATACAGACAGCAGTAAGAATCAACAAAGATCTGAGCAGGAGGACACATCTGAGTGACAAACATTTAACCAGAATTGCCCTCTGACAATGGATGAATTTCTGGGTCAAGGGAAGAAAACAAGAAACAGGAAGGCATAGAACACAGAAATAAATGATTACTATCTATACTGTGTGCATCTAGGAGATCTTTGTACAAGTTTTGTATGAGTTCCCCAGCACAGGGCCTGACACACAGGTGATCAATAAATATTTGTTAAATGAATGCATGAGATAGAGGAATCAATCTGTGGAAACCATGTACTTGGGCCTCCCTAGGTAATAGTCACCATTCACAGCGCTCATCCTCTGAGAATACTCCTTCCTGCGCCTACAATAAGACTCACTTACATTTGTCTTTTATTCCCTAGCCCAGCCAGGAAGTTGTGATATTTTGAATCAGAGGTCTCTTTGCCTAAAAAGCTATTTTTTTTCCTTCTCTAAGGAATCAAACACAATTTATTTTAGAACTGAATAGTACAGACTGAATAAAAGAAAGTTTTATCCTAAACCTTCCAGATAGACATTTTCTCACCAGGTTCCACGTTGATTTTAATAGTCCCATACGTGGCCTTCACAATGGATGTACAGATTGTGTCATTTGGTTGCAGAGTCAAGTTTGAAAATAAGTCTTTCCATTTTCTGTGCTTCAGAACAATTCTTAAAATACATCTCTTATGTCCTCAGCTCATAACTGTTTTTTTTTTAAAGATTTATTTAGTATTTATTTTTGGTTGTGTCGGGTCTTAGTTGTGGACTCTTCGTTGCAGCACACAGGCTTCTCTCTAGTCGTGGCGTACAGGTTTTCTCTTCTCTAGTTGTGGCGCGCAGGCTCCAGGGTGCATGGGCTCTGTAGTTTGTGGCATGCAAGCTCTCTGCTTGAGGCGTGTGAGGTCAGTAGTTGTGGCGCATGGGCTTAGTTGCCTCGCAGCATGTGGGATCTTAGTTCCCTGACCAGGGATGGAACCCACGTCCCCTGCATTGTAAGGCAGATTCTTTATCACTGGACCACCAGGGAAGTCCCCATAACTGTTCAATTAAATTTTTCTTCCAAAAATAACTTACAGCAAGAGAATCATTTACTTTATACATATTGAAAACCAGAGCTCATACATTGTCTTCAGTGTTCCATGGAGGAAAAAACTGGTCCAACGGAACAGATGTAACAAAAAGTATGTCTCTTATTTTGGCTTCTCTGTTTTAATGACCAGAGAAAACCCTTTGTTGTTTTCATCCTGGTTTCAACACAGTAGTATCAATACCCTTTTCTTTCCCTGAATCTTTTTTTGTGTGTGTGTGGTACGCGGGCCTCTCACTGTTGTGGCCTCTCCTGCTGCGGAGCACAGGCTCCGGACGCGCAGGCTCAGCGGCCATGGCTCATGGGCCCAGCCGCTCCGCGGCATGGGGGATCTTCCCGGACCCAGGCACGAACCCGTGTCCCCTGCATCGGCAGGCGGACTCTCAACCACTGCGCCACCAGGGAAGCCCTCTTTCCTTGAATCTTGATCTGGCATCCAACATTGATCTTTTACACTCAAAAAAATGAATATTTCAAAGCTTTGCAGTTTCCTTCCGTCAGACACGGCAGAGAGGATTTTACTTCCTGGAGCACGTAGTTAAACGGAGTCAGACACGCCCGCGCACCCGCTGCCCACACGCTTTTCCTGGACTTTATATCCGGGCATGACTGCGGCTCCTACCCGCGACGGCCCTGACCAGGCAGTAAAAAACTATTTTAATTGAACTAGAAAGTCGAATAAGGGAAGGGTAATAATAGAAACTTCCAGGTATTCAAGGGCTATAAGTTTTATTTAAGACCCATGGGCAAAGCCAGTAACTGCATGGGCTTAAATCTGTGAGGGCAAACAGCTGCTGCTCACCCACACAACAAACTGTTCTGGGAATCCGAAAGCGCTGAGACAGAAATTCAGTCTAGAAAACCAACCAGTAGCATTCAGAGGAGCAGCAGACAAGTAATATGATCGAGAGCAATGTTTTCAACTTGTGGCCTGTGACCTAGCAGTGGTTTGTGAAATCAATTTAGAGGGTTGATTCCACATTTTGAAAAAAGGAAAGAAAAAGGTAAAGTAGGATATAATAGATGATATCAGCATGCACTGCAGAAACAATAAGCACTGTTTCATGGACTCCTGCTTTGGAAATGTATATGCATGTGTATACCTGTACACAAGTGTGTACACCTACATATGCATGCACATGAGTGCTGGATAGCAATGTAAAATGTATTGTTTATTGTGGGTGATGTCAAAAATGTTTGACAGGCACCACTGCAGTGTATATCCCATTTAGAATGGTGATGCCACTCAGCTCCAAATGGTTCTTGCTATAAGTTAGATTCAGAGCTTCCCTGGTGGTGCAGTGGTTGAGAGTCCACCTGCCAATGCAGGGGACACGGGTTCACCTGGTCCGGGAAGATCCCACATGCTGCGGAGCAGCTGGGCTCGTGAGTCACGGCCGCTGAGCCTGCGCGTCCAGAGCCTGTGCTCCGCAACGGGAGAGGTCACAACATTGAGAGGCCCGCGTGCCGCAAAAAAAAAAAAAAAAAAAAAAAAAGAATATGCCTGCCAATGCAGGCGACACGGGTTCGTGCCCCGGTCCGGGAAGATCCCACATGCCGCGGAGCGGCTAGGCCCATGAGCCATGGCCACTGAGCCTGCGCGTCCGGAGCCTGTGCTCCGCAACGGGAGAGGCCACAACAGTGAGAGGCCCGCGTACCACAAAAAAAAAAAAAAAAAAAAAGTTAGATTTCAAAGAGAAGCCAGAAATCTGCATCTTTGTGAAATGTCATGATTTTTAAATGGTGGCAACTAGTTCAACAAAACAAAACAGAGGTGCAGCACAAGTATGTGTGTTGAAGACAGCCCATCGACAAACAGTTTGGGTGTTCCATCCTAGAGTAATACTGTTATAAACCTACTCTGCAGAAAGAGATGTTATTGGTCACTCTCTTGTGGTCAAATATTTAATGCCCTTTCCTCTGAGCCTCTCCCTTGTAGAAGATCATACAATGCTCTCACTGACATTAGTCATGAACATATGATTTGCTTGGGCCAATGAAATGTGAGTGGAAGTGAAGTGCTTGCCACCTCTAAGCAGAAGCTTTAACAGCTTGTGTGTGATTCACTGCATTGCCACCTCTCTTTTCTCTCTGCCTGGATGATGAGAATAAGCTATCTGGGGCAAAGCGTTGCAGGGAGAGTGAACAGCAAGAACAAAGGCCATAAGGAAGAAAGCAGCAAGGGAGCCAGTATGGGTGAAGAAGGGTGATATGTTACACTTGGGAGGTAGCAAGGTGCCTGATCATGGCCTTGTAGAGCACAGGAGAAAGACTGGATATGTTCTCTAGTTCAGTGCTTTTCATCATTAGGAGATTTTTAAGCCAGTGAGTGATATGACACAAACAAGAAATATTTGTAGAATAAATGGTCATTAAAAGGGTCACAGCAATTATGCCTCTATTATTTTAAAAAAGAGATACAGCTTTGGCATGGATAGAGCTTCTTCAAACTCCATCCAGATGACTGGACCATTGTGGCTGCTATAGACTGAATTGCTTCCCCCACAAATTCATTCATTGAAGCCCTAACGCCCCATATTTGAAGATGAGGCCTTTGGGAGGTAATCAGAGTTAGATGACGTTGTGAGGATGGGGCTGTGGTCTTGGGGATTAGTGCCCTTGTAAGAGACACCAGACAGCTGGCTCACTTTCTCCCTATGGGAGCACAGAGGAAAAGCCATGTGAAGATGCAGCAAGAAGGCAGCCATCTGCAAGCCAGGAACAGGGACCTTACTAGAAACCAAATTGGCTGGCACCTTGATCTTGGACTTTCCAGCCTCCAGAACTGTGAGATATAAATTTCTATTGTTTGCGCCTCCCTGTCTTTGATATTTCGTTATGGTAGCCTGAGAAGACTAATACAGTGGCCAAGATCTAGTCTAGGGAAGAGGGAATGAGTCTCAATTAAAGCACTAAATGGATCTTAATGCTTTTGCTTTGGTAGGAAAAAAAAATGCCTCTCAAGAGCTCAGAGTGAAGAAAAGCAGACAATTAAACAAGAAGAACAAGAAAGGAAATTGCTCTTTAAGCAATGTTATCTACTGGGTCGTTGCTGTTTTTTAATTGCACTAGAGGGAAACTAGGTAATAAAAGGGAATAAGGTTGCAGATGAGTTAAACTTATTAATCAGTTGGCCATAAAATAGGGAGATTATACTGGATTGTCCAGGTGGGCACAGTGTAATCACAAGGGTCTTTAAAAGTGGAAGAGAGACAGAGAAAGAGAACCAGAGAGATGGCAGTGTGAGAAGGATTTGGCTTGATGTTGCCAATGTTGAGAATGGAAGAAGGGGGTCATGAACCAAGGAATGTGGGTGGCCTCTAGAAGCTGAAAAGGGAAAGGAAAAAGATTCTCCCGTAGAGCCTCAAATAAGGAACATACAGCCCTGTTAACATGTTGGTTTTAGCCCAGGGAGATGAATTTCAGACTTCTGAGCTACAGAACTGTAAGATAAAGAATTTTTTAATCCACAAAGTTTGTGGTAATTTGTTACAGCAAACTAATAGAAGTGGTTACGTCTATAGAGTGGGGCTGGAGGTTGAGCAGTGTGAAGAAAGATTTCGTTTGTATGTTATCTCACTTCATTTAAGTATTTTAACATGTATATATAACTTTAAAAATATATAAAAACAACAATGAAGGGTTGTGTTTAACTGGCATTTTGAGAACTATAATTCCCTTTGTAGTGGCAATAATTTTAAAGAAAATTTTCTATTATAGCCAGAAATAATGAGGTAAACATAAGAAAAAATTCAAAGAGGGAAAATTTTGTATTGATTCTAACAAACTCAAAAGGACTAGAAACTGAGTTTGCAGTTTCATCCTTACAATTACATAAGGTGGCCTAAACTTGCTGAGAATATGCCTGTATGTAATAAAGATTAAAGTTACACAATTTTGAAAAGTAGGCAGAATACCTAGTGAAAGGCAAAAACAAGATAACACCTGAGTTTCATTTCTCATCCCTGAGTTGTCAAGAAGTTTGCCATCATTGCCCTATCGTTTCATTATCTCTTAAAATTAACTAAGTGATAAATATGCACTGCAAGTTGACAGTGTTTTCTAGACAGTCATCTTATTATATCACAATGCAATAATCCTAAAAACCATCTAACCCATGTCGTTGATATTGTTCTAATTGTTTTATATGCATTGCATTTTATCTTCACAATACCCCACTAAGGTAGGCACTATTATTGTGCCTATTTCTCTGAGGCACAAAGGAGTTACTTGCCCAAAATCCACACAGTTAATAAGTGGTGATGCCCAGATTTGAACAGTAAAGGTGAAATTGCAGAGTGCACAATACTACCTGTATGCAATATAGTCAGGGAAGTTTGACTCAATGTCTAAACAGAATTTCTTTGTGATTAATGTAGTGTAGGACAAGCTTTGGTTTTAGCAGTCCTTTTAGCATCGAAGATCTAAGGCTGTGGGATTAACAAAATGATACGCTTTTTAGTATTTTCATTCAAATAGTTAGGCCTCTCTATCATACAGGCTCTCCGAACAATCTTGTGTTTCCTATTTCAAGGAGTGGGTCACTCACCAAAATGGTCTGGTATACCAACCTCGACAGCATTTATTATTAAATACCATTTATGTCCTTTTCAAGTCTCTATTGTAGGACCCATGCTTCAGCATTCCTGGGACCCAACCTGGTTGTGCAACAGAATCACTTGCAAATGATTGATATTATCAAGTCATATAGGAAGATATTTGTGCATAAAAATGAACAAAATAAAATAATGGAACAACTTCAGTTCAATGCTGCCAATTAACCAAATAAAATTTAAAATACTAGCAAACAAACAAACTCATCTGTAGGCTCCTGAACCCCTTAGTGATCTCTAAGAAAACAGTCCCAAACCCACAGCATTTTAACTTAGACTCCATTTGAATGTTTTCAGGGACACCTAGTATTCCCTCCCTCTCCAGCCATAATGATGTGTATAATCTTCCTCTGTGAAAATCAAACCAGAAACTCTCCTCTCTCTTATTTTAACTCTAGATGAGAGAGGAAGAGGGAAGAGGAAAGACACATTCACAGACAGATCAATAACTTACTTTAAAGTAGATTTATATATTGTTAACCACAGTACAGGATCAATTAAACTATTTCAAAGAACACACATATAAGAACATATGTATATATATATATATATATATATATATTTTTTTTTTTTTTTTATTTTGCGGTACGCGGGCCTCTCACTGTTGTGGTCTCTCCCGTTGCGGAACACAGGCTCCGGACGCGCAGGCTCAGCGGCCATGGCTCACGGGCCCAGCTGCTCCGCGGCATGTGGGATCTTCCCGGACCGGGGCACAAACCCGCGTCCCCTGCATCGGCAGGTGGACTCTCAATAACTGCACCACCAGGGAAGCCCCATATTTTGTTTTATAGAGATCCCTGTACACATCAGGCTTCCTGCCAGGCTCACTTTTTCATCCCAGGACACCAGGAAGTTCGCTTGTTTAAATCCTTTTTTTTTTTTTTTTTTTGGCCAGCTGTTACTATACTCTACCCTATGCACCTGGGGTTCCTCTCCCTAGAAAATGTTACTAACATACAGGTTCCTCAGATTCCCAGTTCCCCCTTTCCCCTACCCATACCATCCTCTCCCTATTCTAACTTAGAGTTCTTGAAATCAGCACAGTCTTTTTTTTTTTCATTTTAAGGTTTGCATCTTTATGCATATCAGGAAAGCAGATCTCACCTGCTTAAGGACCTCACTTTTGCAATTATCCCTCCTACTTCTCTCCTTCATCACCAATTTATCCTTCTTTAAAGTTCATCAGTTAACAAACACACATCTCCCATTAAAATAAACCACCACCACAGAAGGAACTAATAACAAAGAAAGCAAAAATAATATTACCCCCATCCCTCTGCTACCTTTCATGGCAAAATCCTGAACTAAGTTTGTTTACACTTGCTATCTCCATTTCTTCACATTCTCTCTGCAGCCTACTCTAATCAGGCCTTGGTTTCCTCCACTCCAGGGAAATCTCTTGCCAAGGTCATCGGCAACCTCCATCTTGCCAAATCGGTGATCAATTCTTAGCTGCATCTTCCTTGCACAGTTCTTCATTTCCTCCTTTTGGAAACACATTTATCTCTAGGATTCAGTCTCCTTTAATGACTCATTCTTTTCTTCACTGACTTCTGTATATTGGAGTGTCTGAGGTCTGACTCTTGTCAGTCCATAGGTGATCCCATCTGGACCCATGGCTTGAATTGTCATCTATTCACTGATAGCTCCTATATTCCTTTCTCTAGCCTCAGCCTCTACCTTGAGCTCCAAACTTACATGTCCAATTATCTTCTTCTTCTCCACTTGTTGTCTTCTCCACTTGGAGATCTAATAGGCATCTCAAACCAAACATGATCAAAACAGAACTCTTTTTTTTTTTTTTTTTTGCGGTACGCAGGCCTCTCACTGTTGTGGCCTCTCCCGTTGCAGAGCACAGGCTCCAGACACGCAGGCTCAGCGGCCATGGCTCACGGGCCCAGCTGCTCCGCGGCATGTGGGATCTTCCTGGACCGGGGCACAAACCCATGTCCCCTGCATCGGCAGGTGGACTCTCAACCACTGCGCCACCAGGGAAGCCCCAAAACAGAACTCTTGATGTCACCCCACCCCAACACATGAACCCAGTCCCTCCATGAAGATTTCCCATTTTACAATAGGACAGAATATTATAATTACGTTTACTGTCCATCTGACTCACACGAATATAAGTTTCACAAGACCAAGGATGTTGTCTTGTTTCTTGCTGTATCTCCAGTGCCTACACGAGTACCTGGCAATAAAATGTGTTCAATAAATATTTGATGAATGCAGAATAGTGGGAGGAGGAAAGCAAAACCAATAAGCACTTGAAAAAACTACAAATATGAAATAACTAGAAAGATGCTTTCTTAATAGTCCTTCCTAATCAGTAGAAAAGTGCATTTTTAAAAAGTGGTTTGGTGGAAATCTGCCATGTAATTATAGTGTTATTTCTGAAGGTAGAGATAATAAATTCTTTTCCTCTTTAGAGACTAATCTCCCCCATCCTTCTCCTAGTTATCCTGAGAAGGAAGAGAAATAACTACAAATTAAAAGGCCATTTAAGTGTCCCTAGACTCAAAGGTATTATGTGCCTTATTTACCAGTGGGTAGTTGTTTTTCAATCTGAACATTCCTTCTACTCTAAAATGGAAAAGTCAAGTTAGACAACAGTTCATAAATTTTCCCTTCTGACTTAAAAATAAAATGAGACCAGTGGGTATTTTTAATATTCCTTTTCCACCCTTGCCACTCAGCTGGCAAAAGTCTTTCCATCTACTAGAGAGAGAAATGGAAGCAATGTTGGCTGCTCTTTGGATGTCCTAATTTTAAGACTAAAGCGATTACCATGTCCATCTCCAGCTCTGGAATTTGGAATTAGACCTCAGAGAAGTTAACCAAATCAGGGCTTTGTGATTTTCTTTAAATAATTCTTAAACTTAACAGGTGCCAGGTTAAAGTTAGGCACTTTTTGTCTACTGTAGTTCATGTTTCTTTATTAAAAAATGCCAGGGGACAATTTTTCTTTCCAAGTCTCAATTTTGCTTCAACCCAATGCTCAATCTTTAAAATGTCTGTGGTGCCAAGTTGTGATTTCATTCTTTTTTCTTACACTACTGTTTATTGGGCACTTAACTACTCCAAGAGCTTTGCACTATCTTATTTAATCCTCAAAGTAACCCTATTTGGCAATATTATGCTCATCTAACAAATTAAGAAACTGAGACAGCAAGAGGTAAGTAACTTGCTCAGGGCCATGATTAAAACCCAGGTCTGTCTGACCCAGATCCCATGCTTTAACCATTACACTATACAGCCTCTTTTGCTTTCTTTGCCCCTGCTGATGATTTGGATTATACTATCATTTTTATTCTTTTTTTAATTATTATTATTTATACCTTCTGCTTTAAATGTTTTGAGGCCATTACAATAAAATATGTCTACATAATAAGGCAGTTAAAACATGAAATTTTAGGGAAAAAAAAAAGCAGCAAACATCCTTGAGAAGCATGACTACAAGCACTGACATGATGTAGCTATTGGGACTGAGAACTGAGACCTCTGTGTCAACATGACTTAGTTGTTTGTTCCAGGGAAACTTTGCTCAGGGCAGATAAGACTATAAAAATCAGTAATTCAACTCACTGTTTGCTTTAGGAAAATCAATTGATCTTAGACAACAGACTGCTCACCTGGGCAAATAGCTCCTGTACCAAACAGCAATATCTTGACCAGGCCTCCTCATTTTTTTTTTTTTTTTTTTTTTTTTTGCGGTACTCGGGCCTCTCACTGTTGTGGCCTCTCCCGTTGCGGAGCACAGGCTCCGGACGCGCAGGTTCAGCGGCCGTGGCTCACGGGCCCAGCCGCTCCCCAGCATGTGGAATCTTCCCGGACCGGGGCACGAACCCGTGTCCCCTGCATCGGCAGGCCGACTCTCAACCACTGCGCCACCAGGGAAGCCCAAGTACTCACTTTAATTGAGCTTTAACCTGAGTGAGCTCTCTGTTTCCCAGACAACAAGTAAAAAAGGAAACACAAAAGAGTCACTGAATTCTAGTTATCTGGTTTAAAAAAATATCATTGGTTTATCAAGAGAAATATATTCCTTCACCATTATTTTTAACCCTATTGTA
This sequence comes from Stenella coeruleoalba, assembly GCF_951394435.1. Lineage (NCBI taxonomy): Eukaryota > Metazoa > Chordata > Mammalia > Artiodactyla > Delphinidae > Stenella > Stenella coeruleoalba. The sequence continues at coordinate 75,683,543 of NC_137157.1, forward strand.
AAGATAAAGAAACAAGACTTAGAAAGATTATGAGATTTAGACAAGATTCCACTGGAAAGTAAGTGGTGGGGCCTGAATTTGAACTCAACCCTTATCTGACTTCTGAGTCCCTATTTTTAAACATCACATCATACCGCTGATAACTGTGTACAGCTTTCTAATACTTTATATCAAGAGAAGGCTAAAACTTAAGGGAAAATGTGGGAATTGGCAGATTGCCTGTCACTTGGGCTATGACCCTTGAATATCTGTCAGCTGAGTGTTTGACAGGAATAGAATAACAAGTAGGCAATTGAAGATAACTCTCTCTGATGACAGCCTCTGATGACTATTCTCTGTTGCAGATTGAAGGGAGATGGAAAGGCTTTGGGTATCAGGCAAGTGGGTGGCAAAGCTGACATTCCATTAAAAATGATGAAAAACCTGTTGTGACGATTTGATTGGATATAAGGGTCATCTTATTTGCATAAGGGGGAAGGGCAAAGAGAGAGACACAGGGTGAAATGGTCCTTAAGAGTTCTGTCAGACTGAGCATCCATTAGCAGGAAAAAGATTAGATTGGAAAATCCTATGAGTAGATATTACTAGTTCTCTATTTCAAATACAAAAGAATCTTAGTATTGATTTTTGAAATTTCTGGTTGTAAATATCATTTGGTTTCCATATTTCATTTTAGAGAATGTATATGAAAGCGATGATTTTAATTTTGGAACAGTTTATAAAGGAGGATTCTTCTTACCTGGAGACACGTGAACTAATGGATTTTTAAAGTTACTCCTAGAAAAAAAAAATTAAATCAGCACAGGAAAAAAAAGGGGGGGGGGGGAGCCCGAGCCTGTCTTACAAATTGTTCTATCTATCAAGAATACAGGCATACTGATAATCTAAAAACTGAACCTGACCATTTAAACATGAACTAAAAATGACCAAAATAATTGAAACATTAAAAAAAGAGAGAGAGAGAAATAGTACCAGTAATCTTTAACATATTGCTACATGGCAATAATTACAAAGTGAATCTCTGGCATTAGAATAGGTAGGGAGAATAACACAATATGATAGAAATAAGACAAAATAGGCCAGAAATAGGACAGAGAGGATATAAAAACACAATATAGTGAAGACAGAATAATGTAGGAGTTCTTTTAGAAAAGAAAATACAAGTGTCTTTAAAAAAGGAATCAATTTTTTTTTTTTTTTTTTTTGTGGTACGTGGGCCTCTCACTGTTGTGGCCTTTCCCGTTGTGGAGCACAGGCTCCGGACGCGCAGGTTCAGCAGCCATGGCTCACAGGCCCAGCCGCTCCGCGGCATGTGGGATCTTCCCGGAGCTGGGCACGAACCCGTGTCCCCTGCATTGGCAGGCAGACTCTCAACCACTGTGCCACCAGGGAAGCCCAAAAAAAGGAATCAATTTTAATTAAAGGGAAATTATGGAGAAACCCACTCAGACCAAAAAAAATGCTTTATTTATTCAAAACCTGATAAGAAACCCTTAGGCTACTGAATATTTAGGTTGCAGGAAGCTCATCAAATCCTAGTGCTGACCAATGCAGCTGGGGAAAATAAGATTAAATTTGATTATACTCTTGTATTTTCCTGATATTCAAAGTAAAAATATTGAGACTCATCAGAAATGTAAACCTTTAACCCCAGGACTTATGCCATTTCTGTAAGTTTATAAATCATGTCTTAAAGATCTATGTCAAATCACAAAAGTTGTATATTATAGGAAATAGTAATAATGTAGTAAATATGCCTATTTTTCATTCCTTGAATTGAAAATAACTTTAATAATAATTCATTCTTTTCATTTATTTTGCTCTCTAACATTATAAAAATATTCTGGGTTTTTTTTTTTTTTTTTTAGACTGTAATCTATTGCAATTCTCTTAGTTTAAACTGTTTTGATAAGTTTCAACACAAAGTATAGATAAGAATTTAACATTCTTATTAAAAGAGGAGCCTCATGGCATAAATGGTGTTGGGGCATTTAGCCATTTAGGGGAACATTTTAATTTTTATTATTTATTAGTTTATTTATTTATTTATTTTTGGCTTCACCATGTGGCATGTGGGATCTTAGTTCCCTGACCAAGGATTGAACCCCTGCCCCCTGCATTGGAAGTGTGGAGTCTTAACCACTGGACCACCAGCGAAGTCCTAGGGGAACATTTTAAATTTAAACTCTCACATTGTTCCACACATGAAGCTGAATCTCATATAGACTAAAACATTAAAAGTAAAAATTAAAACATAAAAACTGATATAAATGAACATTACAGTTTTACAGTTTTGAGAAGAATGAAGGGGAGAAGAAGGAAGAAGAAACATCTGCGCTTAAAACCACTAAAAGGAATCTCAGAGGAAACAAGCAGTAGATTTAAAAACAGAACTGCCAAAACTTCAATATGTTAAAAGTAAAATAAAATCCAAAGGCAAATAAACTGGGGGAAATACTCATAGCAAATCATTAAAAAAAATCAAAACTTTCTTGGAGCACACATAAATAACAGAAAAACTAAAACCTAATAAATGTGCAAAAAATTAAGGTACAGAAATTACCCCTTAATTAATGAATTTATTCATTTATTATTCCCCTAATTAATGAAAGTGGCAAGTTTCTTATTCATTCATTTGTTCTTCTGGGTGTCTAGTATATGCCAAGCTCTATGCTAGGATATAGTGATGAACAAGATAAATCATGTCCCTTCCAATAATGATCTTATAAATTAATACTGAAATGTCACCATTCAGCTATCAAATAAGCAACCTGAAAGAGCTTAATGCTTGCCAGGGCTCAGTGAAATGGGAATTCTCTTCTATTACTAATGAAAGCATAAATTGCTTTAATCCTCTATAAAAGCAATATAACTATGTGTGTGATCTTAAAACAAACAAACAAAAAAACCTTGTACCATTTGATCCAGTAATTCTACTTCTGGAATGCTATTCTTAAGAAATAACTCTAGGGACTTCCCGGGTGGTGCTGTGGTTAAGAATCTGCCTGCCAATACAGGGAACACAGGTTCGAGCCCTGGTCTGGGAAGAACCCACATGCTGCAGAGCAACTAAGCCAGTGAGTCACAACTACTGAGCCTGCGTGCCACAACTACTGAAGCCCGCGTGCCAAAAATAAATAATAAAAATTAAAAAAAGAAATAATCCTAAATACATTTTAAAAATGTATACAAACAGCAATGAAAAAATGCAATGCAATAATGCAGCCAGCTCTGAGTCACTGCCTGCTATGTGCCAAGTGCATCACATGTAAGCATTCACAATAGCCGCCAGAGGTAGGTGTTACTTTTATTTCCACTTAATAGATAACAATATTGAGGTCCAGAAAGGATAATCATATGTGTAAGTTTATTCAGCTAATTATGTGCATAACCAGTGTTAAACCCTGGCAAATACGGAGATGAATACACTTGCAAAACCTGCACTTAGCTCTAAAAACAAAATCCAAAGCTTCTAACTTCAATTATTTGCAAAGTTTTAAGTAAAAAATTTGTAAGGAATTTTACTGAATACAATTTTTGTGCATCTGCTTTATCCAGCATGAAATGATATATTACTAGCCTTCAATAACATTCTCTGGCAATCCTGTTTTTTAAAAAAGATTAGGATGCTCAGGTCCTATTTGCCCAAGAATAAGGGCAAATATAACTGTTTTTATTATTTTTATTTTTTTTAAAGAAGGTTTATTTATTTGTTTGTTTATTTACTTATTTACTATTTTTGGCCATGTTGGGTCTTCATTGCTGCACGTGGGCTTTCTCTAGTTGCAGCGAGAGGGGGCTACTCTTCGTTGTGGTGCCCGGGCTTCTCATTGTGGTGGCTTCTCCTGTTGTGGAGCACGGGCTCTAGGCGCACAGGCTTCAGTAGTTCCAGCACGGGAGCCCTAGAACACGTGGGCTTCAGTAGTTGCACTGCGTGGGCTCAATAGTTGTAGTGCACAGGCTCTAGGGTGAGTGGGTTTCAGTTGTTGTGGCATGTGGGCTCAGTAGTTGTGGCTTGTGGGCTCTAGAGTGCAGGCTCAGTAATTGTGGTGCACAGGCTTAGTTGCTCTGCAGAATGTGGGATCTTCCTGGACCAGGGCTTGAACCCGTGTCCCCTGCATTGGCAGGCGGATTCTTAACAACTGCGCCACCAGGGAAGTCCCTACAACTGTTTTTAAGCCCATGATTCACTAGAATGTGTCAGGGAAAGTCCAAAAGCAGTTGGAGCAGAGCACTAAGAATCCAGTTGGACTTCATAAGGATTTTTGTTGATTTCAAGCTTTATTATTATATTAAATATATTATTCAACTTCCACGATAACCTCTACTCATTTCAAATGGGAGTACAACTCATGGATTGTTAACAGAGAACTGATCAATTTCAAGGCCATCTAAGATAGCAATTACAATAAACAAAGAAGACCCTGGCATCGAGTCTTTAATTAATAATACTTAGGCTGGAGAGCCAAGTGGTATCCACTGAATGTTTCTCAGAGGGCTCTAATCGGCTGTGTATTTAGAGGATGTCAGGTAGGTGTTTCCTGTTTTATTTCAGGCAGCTGTGCTCAGAGAAGCAGCCCAGGGGGAGAGATGTGCCTTCTAGTACTAGAATTAATTATATATTCATTTTATTCCTCTGAACAGTCTAACAGAGGCAGACATTGCTTACACATGCTGGTATTTCCAGCAGTGTTTGGCACAGAGTGGTGCTCAATAGAATGGTCATTCCTGAAGGAGAAATTTTGCAGCAAATTAAAATACGGCACAGATTTTTCATTTCTCTTTGCCACAGAGTCTGAAAAATTGCGGTTACATATGACTATCTGCACGTACACATGAAAAGCTTTTGCCAACTCAATAGTATTTCTCTCAGTCTGAAGCTTAATGGTGGATTTGCCCATTACAATAAGAGTTAGGTAATAACACTGTCTGACCTTGGAGTGACTCATGCCCTTCTCTGCTGACTGGCTCCAGCAGAAAGGGTGATGCAAAATAAATGGATGGGTTAGTACATCGTAATAAGATGGGCATCACCAACTCTAGGGCTTCTGAATCTTACTAATTTTAAACATATACTCTGTTCTAATGGCAAGTGCCCCGAGTAGATCGGGATATAATAAAAAATTGATTCCTAGCAGAAGTTACATATTTATTATCTTTTATTCTTCTTTTTTTTTTCCTTAATGGTGTAGAATATGCATTTCCAGTAGGGGGTGGTATCACCCCTGTGATAAGCCTCCAAAAATATTTAGGTCCTAATCCCTAGAGCCTGTGAATGTGGTAGCTTATATGGTAACAGAGACTTTGCAGATGTGATTAAGTTATGATTTCTGAGTTGGAGAGATCATCCTGGATTATCTGGGTAGACCCTAAGTGTAATCACAGTGTCCTTATCAGAGGGAAGCAGAGGAAGATTTGACACAAAAGAAGAAGGCAATATGATACTGAAACAAGATGCTAGGCTGTGCAGGCTTTGAAACGTAGAGAAAGGGGCCATGAGCCAATGAATGCATGAAGTGCAGTCCTAGAAGCTAGAAGAGGAAATGGACACACTTCCAGCACTTCCAGAGGAAGAAGACCCTGCCAACACCTTAGCCTACTAAACTGCAGACTTCTGGCCTCCAGAACTATAAAACAGTAAGTCTGTGTTTTAAGCCACCACATCTGAAGTATTTTGTTACAGCAGCCCCCAAGGGGGTAAAAATTAATCCCTGGGGAAGCAAAAAAAAAAAAAAACATATATTATAATGGTTTGTGATCCTCCCAAGCTCAACACTACCCTACAAAATCTTATTCCTCAGTATTTTGTTTTGTGGCAATTAGGGAAAAAAATGTCTGAACCACTCTCTAAGGAGTTAAAAAGAAAAAAAGGTTGTAAAACAACATCTCATTGGCAAGCAATGCCAATGAAAGATTGATTCAAATAAAGTTGCAAGATTTTTATTACTCTCAAGGCCCAGTTTCATTATCATTAGCAGTTGGGACAAGATAGATATTGTTATCCTTTCAGCTTCCTTTTCATTCTAACAACTGAATTTACCATCCAGAAAACACTTGCTGGCCACTTCTCTGTACAAGTAGCCAAATCTCGACTTCATTTTTAGACAGATACTCTCTCCCGTATGCCACAAGACGACACAGGAATAATTTGGCCCACAAATAGTGTCAATCTATTAATGTGCATATTTGAAATTATGTGCCAAGGCCCATTAGGAAACACATTTTAATATTCTAGATTTTTTTTTTTTTTTTTGCGGTACTAGGGCCTCTCACTGCTGTGGCCTCTCCCGTTGCGGAGCACAGGCTCCAGACGCGCAGGCTCAGGGGCCACGGCTTACAGGCCCAGCCGCTCCATGGCACGTGGGATCCTCCCGGACTGGGACACGAACCTGCGTCCCCTGCATTGGCAGGCGGACTCTCAACCACTGCGCCACCAGGGAAGCCCTTAATATTATAGATTTAAAAAAATGTAATGCAGACAGTAAGGTTTATGAATATTGTGAGAGCCTCAGAAGAGACTGTATAATTCTGCTTTTTGAAAAATTGTTTTAGTGAAACCAAAACTATCAGAAAACTATTCCTAATTTACTGGGTTTTTTAAAAATTATTTATTTATTTTTGGCTGTGTTGGGTCTTCGTTTCTGTGCAAGGGCTTTCTCTAGTTGCAGCAAGCGGGGGCCACTCTTCATCGTGGTGCGCAGGCCTCTCACTATCGCGGCCTCTCTTGTTGCGGAGCACAGGTTCCAGACGCGCAGGCTCAGTAGTTGTGGCTCACGGGCCTAGTTGCTCCACGGCATGTGGGATCTTCCCAGATCAGGGCTCGAATCCGTGTCCCCTGCATTGGCAGGCAGATTCTCAACCACTGCGCCACAGGGAAGCCCTAATTAACTTTTTTTTTTTTTTTTTTGCGGTACGCGGACCTCTCACTTTTGTGGCCTCTCCCGTTGCGGAGCACAGGCTCCAGATGCGCAGGCTCAGCAGCCATGGCTCACAGGCCCAGCCGCTCCACGGCATGTGGGATCTTCCCGGACTGGGGCACGAACCCGTGTCCCCTGCATTGGCAGGCGGACTCCCAACCACTGCGCCACCAGGGAAGCCCTAATTTACTTTTAATATCAGTGAACAAGTGATGAGAAAGCTATTTAAGTAGGTAACCAATGGACAGCCTTTCTTATGGGATGCATTCTACCTTAATTCAAATTGAAAGTTAAAGTTTGGGTATATTAATGCATCTAGTATGATTCAGTCTATAGTATTTTTTTAAATATCTTTGTTGATTAAGCATTAAAAAGTATAATTCAAGATACATATCAAAATTCATTATATCGCTAAGCTCACTCATTAGTTTGCTCTTTCTACCTTGTTCAAGTATAAGTCTCCTATAACCTTCAAGAAATTAAGTTCTGAGTAGATTCAGGTATCGTTGATTGTTAGATTAAGCTATAAATTCCCTTAGGAGAATTAAATACCTGAACAGAATCTTAATCAGGCTAGATCTGCCAACCAGGATGTTCTTTGGAAAGAGGTCAAGATGTAAAAAAAGATTAAAATTGTCCACTAAGCATTCTAGCAGAAATGCTGATTGTGCATTACTCTTCCTTCCACCCAGTCCGCACAGGGAGCAAAATCTGAGCTTCGGGTAGGAGAAAAAGTTTGAAACTGAATCAAGCTATTTTTAGTCCAAGAATCAATGTGTATAAAATGGATTGTGCACAGATCTTTATTTTTATGTTCCAAGAGGTAGAAAGCTGGTGTTTGACCCTAATTCACAAGATAGGAAAGAGAAGGGAGGAAGGGGAGGTAGGAGGAAGAAAGAAGGAAGGGCAGGAGGAAGGGAGAGAGGAAAGGAAAGAAATCCATATATATTATATATATATTCCATATATATAAAATCCATATATAAATGATATATGCACCAAGTATATACCACACATTTTAAAAAGTAGTCTGCCTTTTGCTGCTTATTATTTTAAAATGATGAATGATAACTGATAAAAATTACCTTTAATAAAAAAAGTAAAGAAACTACACATGAATACTTTAAAAACAAATTTTTATTTTTTAACCTATGTCAGCTCCAGAACTGCCATTTCTGCATCCTGCCCCAAGCAAAGCTCTCTCACCATTTCTAGCTTTAGCTCGACCTTCCCTGCAGTTTCCCGTTTAATTCTCCATTTGGCACTAGTTTAGTGACTGGCTATTACACAGGAAGTTGATGCAACTGTCATATCAGGCCAGAAGTTTATGCCCCTTCTCATTGTCTAAGGCAGAGAGTCACAAATGAAAATGGTACTATTTTGAAGCTGTGTCCAAATGCTGTCCAACATTTTGGATGTTGGAAACATTTACATATGCTTTCATTTTTGAAGTTTTCCCCAGAATGTTTGGGATTATGGAGATGCAGGTCCTTATCGCCTGCCCAAAATAAGCTCAGAAAGGCTAAAGATATTTTTGACTAAGATCAACTGACGTTTTGAGAGCTATTCAAAAGCTGTTGTATTATTTCTCATTGACAAATACAACCACCCAACTTTCCAAATCATAGGAAAAAAAGTACTTCCAACCCTTAAAAAGAGAAATTAAATGTATACACTCCTTACAAGGCATGCATTTTAATCAATATTCACTGACTCTATGAGCATATGGGATTATAGCAGGCATGGTGATTTTACAGATTTGTATAATGTACTCCTCGATTAATGGAAAGCTGATTCTCCCTTGGGGACACTTTGCCCTGCAACTCTCTCAAGTACAGGCCTGGAGGAGAGATGGGTGCCCATCTTGCTCCGCTTGGCTGCTTTCAGAGCATTCACCCTCTTCTTCCTCCACCCTTAAAATTCCTCTGCTTTAAATCTCATGTCATCATGAGATTTTTTTTTTTTTTGCGGTAGGCGGGCCTCTCACTGCTGTGGCCTCTCCCGTTGTAGAGCACAGGCTCCGGATGCGCAGGCTCAGTGGCCATGGCTCACGGGCCCAGCCGCTCCGCAGCATGTGGGATCTTCCCGGACCGGGGCACGAACCCATGTCCCCTGCATCGGCAGGCGGACTCTCAACCACTGCGCCACCAGGGAATACCGAGATTTTTTGTTTTTACTTAGTAAATGTACATTAAAACAAAACAAATTAACAGTAACTTCCTACGGGGACAAGGTAGCAGCAGGGTAGGCATAGACACTGCATACTACCCACTACTCAGCACTGTTACTGTCACTTAGTAAACGCCAACTCATTCCCCTTTATTTCTCTAAGACTTCAGCTCCTGGTTCACTGCCAATGTCTCCAGAACTCCTGGTCTCAATTTCTGGCATTCTTAATATGCACAAAGGTGATCTCAATTCCTGGAATTCCTCTTGAGGGACCTTCACCTGCTTCAGCCGCTCATTCCTAGGATCATACCTTAGTGACTCACTCTTCTAAGTGATTATCTCACCACTTCTCTCTCCTCAAATCCCCAACACCTCCCCCATCTTCCCTGTCAGCTGCTGGCCTTGCTTCCTTCAGTGAGAAAACTGAAGCAACCTGAAGAGGACTTGCAAAGACTGTCCGCATTCACATCTGCCAGCGTACCACATCTGCATCCACAAACTCCACTTTTCCTGGGTATCTACCGTAGAGAAATGAACACTTACGTTCATATAAAAATATAAATGTACATGAATGTATATAGCAGCTCTATTTGTAACTGCCAAAATCTGAAAATAACCCAAATGTTCTTCAATAGGTGAATTGATTAAAAAAAAACAAAACTGTAGTATATCCATACAGTGGTATTTGACAATAAAAAGGAAGAAACAACTGACGTGCAACAACTTAGATGAATCTCAGAGGCATTATGCTGAGGGAAAGGACCCACTCTCAAAGGTTAAATACTGTATGGTTCCATTTACACTACATTCCTGAAAAGATGCAACTATAGTGATAGAAACCAGATGACTATCAGAGACTGGGGTGGGGAAGGCTATCAAAGGAGTAGCACAGCACAGGGGGAGATTTTGGGGATGATGCAATTTCTGCATCATAACTGTGGTTACATGAATCTCTATTTGTTAAAATTCACAGAACTATACGCACATACATTAAAAAAGTTCTATGAGCCTGTAATTTTAAACTAATCCTACAAACAAACCCATTAATGTACATTATTTTTCCCAAAGGCACAATCAAATCACAATTATTCAAAGGTGAATTGTTTGTATATTGTTAAACTGCTTTCAAATTCCTTTATGATGTTAATAGGGATGTTTGTTTACTGCAGCTCAGCAAGTGTTAGAAAGAACTTTTTGACAAAAAAGCTCTCTCCAGTGGAATCAATAAACAAATAAGCAGGCACTAACACGGTTAAGAGCAGGGACCCTGGAGTCAGATTGCCTGGTTTAGGACACCAGCCTGACTGCTTGCTGGACAAGTTGTCAGCCTCTCTGCCTCATCTGTAAAGGGGGGATAGAAACAGTACATGCCTCGTAAGTTTAAGAGAATTAGATGAGATAATGAATGTAAGATGCTGAGTGTTGTGCTTGGCACATGATAAGCTCTCATAAATGTTAGCTATGATGTTATTGTTAGTTATTTAAACCAATTAAAAGAGTGATAATTCTTCACTGTTTGACACTTTGCATCATTCCAGGGAGGTGTGAGGTCCATTCCCAACAAGTAGAAACTGGGACGTACCAGGGAAATAACTTTGCAGCTATAGCCAAGCCATGCATTTACAGAACAGGAAAATCATCATTCAGCTGGAAGTGTCAATTTCATTCAGCTATGTGTAAACACAGCTCTCAATGACCAATCATTCAACCAGAAACTTCAGAGAATATAAGAAAAGCTTTTTTATTATTGGATGACTTAATTAAATAGTTTAACCTCTCCCCATCAGTAAGCACATTCGATGTTGTACTGAGAAATAACGCAGTGACCCTTTTGAGAACCAGCCAGGTACGAAAGGCTATTTACACTGATAGTAAGAACACCCAGACAGCTCTCCTCTTTCAGCCTACTGGCTTTTAAACATCTGTTGTTTCTTCTTTTGGTGTCACGGTGTCAGCCATTACTTCTTTTTTTAAAAAATTAATTAATTAAGTTTTGGCTGTGTTGGGTCTTCATTTCTATGCGTGGGCTTTCTCCAGTTGCGGCGAGCGGGGGGCCACTCTTCATCGCGGTGCACGGGCCTCTCACTGTCGCGGCGTCGCTTGCTGTGGAGCATGGGCTCCAGACGCGCAGGCTCAGTAGTTGTGGCTCACGGGCCCAGCCGCTCCGCGGCATGTGGGATCTTCCCAGACCAGGGCTCGAACCCGTGTCCCCTGCATTGGCAGGCAGATTCCCAACCACTGCGCCACCAGGGAAGCCCCAGCCATTACTTCTTGCTACTGTCAGAAGGTGCTGGGGCCTTCTGACAGTAGACCCCAATACATCTTTCTAAATTTATTGTTTTTGTCTTGCTGTGTAAGAATAAGTCCGATTACAAACTGTGAAACAATAAATAACACTAACATAGTCCTCTACTTCTTGTAAAGCACTTTCATGAAAAATATTTTTTCCTCATAAAAATCATGACGAGTAGGAGAGGCGTTATTATAATGTTTATATGGAAAATGAGAAGTTTAATCACAGAACTAGTAAAACGGTCAAGTTAGGACCTGAACTCAGATATCCTGATTTCTAATTCCACACTATTACCAAACCACCTATTTATGCAGTAGAAGCAATTTGATTTTTAAAGAGTGGCTGAAGGACTCTCCTTAAATAAAGTGACTATGTGCTGGTGGCTGAGGTCCATGGCATCTAATCTGACTGTTTAGATGTTTTTTGCTTAGTCACAGCAGGTACCACCTATCTGTAGTTTTAACGAGAGACTAAGATGAGTGTAATTTACTGTACGAAATGTTATATGTTGTCTTAGTCCATTTGAGCTGCTATAACAATAACACCATAGGCTGGACGGCTTAAACAGACATTTATTTCTCATAGCTCTGGAGACTAAGAAGTCTAAGATCGAGGCACTGGCAGATTCAGTGTCAGGTGAAGGCCCACTTCCTGGTTCATAGATGGCCAACTTCTTGCTGTGTCTTCACATAGTGGAAGGGGTAAGGGAGCTCTCTGCGGTGTCTTTTATAGGGTCTCATTCATGAGGGCTCCACTCTCATGACCTAATCACCCCCAAAGGCCCCACCTCCAAACACCATCACTTTGGGGATTAGGTTTCAACGTACGGATGTTGGGGGACACAAACATTCAATCTATAGTATATGTTGTCTAAAACACAGCAATCCCACTACTGGGCATATACCCTGAGAAAATCAAAATTCAAAAAGAGTCATGTACCAAAATGTTCATTGCAGCTCTATTTACAATAGCCCGGAGATGGAAACAACCTAAGTGCCCATCATCGGATGAATGGATAAAGAAGATGTGGCACATATATACAATGGAATATTACTCAGCCATAAAAAGAAATGAAATTGAGCTATTTGTAATGAGGTGGATAGACCTAGAGTCTGTCATACAGAGTGAAGTAAGTCAGAAAGAAAAAGACAAATACCGTATGCTAACACATATATATGGAATTTAAGAAAAAAAAATGTTATGAAGAACCTAGGGGTAAGACAGGAATAAAGACACAGACCTACTGGAGAACAGACTTGAGGATATGGGGAGGGGGAAGGGTGAGCTGTGACACGGCGAGAGAGAGGCATAGACATATATACACTAACAAACGTAAGGTAGATAGCTAGTGGGAAGCAGCCGCATGACACAGGGATATCGGCTCAGTGCTTTGTGACCACCTGGAGGGGTGGGATAGGGAGGGTGGAGGGAGGGAGATGCAAGAGGGAAGAGATATGGGAACATATGTATATGTATAACTGATTCACTTTGTTATAAAGCAGAAACTAACACACCATTGTAAAGCAATTATACCCCAATAAAGATGTTAAAAAAAAAAAAGATTTAAAACACAGCTCACTATCTCCACAGATACTAAAGAGTAGAAGGAAATAGTTTCTGAACACATTTAGTTGTTTTAACATGGGAAACAACCACTCCTTGTTGACTTTTTGTTCACTGATGCTTCCAAGCAGCCAAGCATCTGGCTCACAGCAAGCACTGAAGAGACCTCTGTTGAATGAATGAATGAATGTATGACTGCAAAGTGGAAAATCCAAAAAGATGAAAACCCTAAGATGAGAAACTCAAACCCTTCATCCAACAGTTCACGTTTTCAAAAATTTCCAATGGGGTAAAGACAGTCAATAGTCTGTTTTTAAAAAGCAGACATTTTTAAGAGACACTGGATCTCAGTCTAAGAAGGTAATAAACAGGATGCTGAGGCATCCTGAAACCATGTCACATGAGGAAGTGCTAATTGATCTAGATATGTTTAATCTGAAAAAGAGAAGACAAGATAGTTCTTTCCAAATATTTGAAGCTGTTGGGCACGGGCTAAAATTGTCAAGTGGAATAAAACCAAAAAAACGTATTCTCTGTAGATCCAGAGGCTAGGAATATGGCCTGTTGGTGAAAATTACAGGGAGTCAATTTTCACTGAACAAAAAAGGGCAGTTTAACAATTAGAGCTGCCAAGCAACAGGATGGGCAGCCTTGGGAGGGATCTGGAAGACAAGGAATGAACAGTAATTTAACATCTCCTTTGTGCACGGCATTTGACATAGGACCCGTACATTAGTATTACCATCTCCATGTCGGAAGTGAGGAAAGTGACACTTACAGAACAAATGTAACTTGTCCAATATCACACAGTTGGTAAGTGGCACAGGTGGAATTCAAACCAGAGGTAGCTAACTCCTAAAGTATGTTATTTCTGTTCAGTTCAACTCAACAAACATTCTTTTTTTTAATGTCTTCTTTTGACCAGGCACTGTGCTGAGTCCTGGGGATACCAAGATAAATGACAAACAAAAGACAGTCCCTTCCTTGGAAGGACTCATAGTTTACCATCTCCATAGTGATGGAAGTGTCTGGGTAAAGGCTACATGGCCATTCCAGGTTACTGGAGAAAGAATTATTGATCTGGGAGTAGGCTTTACCAAATAATCACTAGGGGCCTTCCTGGCCTAAAAGTTTATAGATGTGGCTATAATCGATTCCTGAAAATTGAGCTGGTGGATTATAAAGTTTGGTTGTATATTCCAATGAGGGAAAAAAAATGGAGCTTCAAATGTGATAAAGATCATATGGATTAAGCGGCTTTTGAAATATAAAATGGCTATATCTTAATAAAATGTTACCAACTAGTTAGAAATTTAGCTGTTGTACTAAAGCTTCATGTATTGTGCCAGAAATTTCATTAACTTGAGGAAAGATTCAGAAGAGGGAGCCATGTGCTCTTGGTAGTTACAGTGGCATGGCTGTACAGTGAAATTCAGGATATCTTCTAGTATTTTAGACCTATAGGTTGAGATAAAAAAATGAAATTCAAACTTGTTTACTCAATATGTGCTTAGGCACTACAGTAATCGATCTGCTGTCATTTAGCTTTCACCGAAATGATGCTGGTCAAGGATTCCCCCCTTCCCATCCCCTGCCTGTTACTAGACCTGTAGGATTAACCCCTAACTTGTTTAAGATTAACTCCGATTTGGTTCTTTGATTGGGTGACATTTTTTCTTTATACTCCCTGTACTTAAAAATCTTATTTAAAGCAGTTTACCATTAGGAACACATATACAATAAGGCTGATGAAAATGTTTAAAAATGAGAATTATATGAAAAATCTAAGTTAGGTTTTATAGTGACACATAGTGCTGGAGGTTTTTAACAACCAAAGCAATAATAAAAACATACTATAGGGCTTCCCTGGTGGCGCAGTGGTTGAGAGTCCGCCTGCCGATGCAGGGGACACGGGTTCGTGCCCCGGTCCGGGAAGATCCCACGTGCCGTGGAGCGGCTGGGCCCGTGAGCCATGGCCGCTGAGCCTGCGCATCAGGAGCCTGTGCTCCGCAACGGGAGAAGCCGCAACAGTGAGAGGCCCGTGTAGCGCAAAAAAAAAAAAAAAAAAAAAAAAACCTATAATTCCTACCACCTGATTCATATCTCAACGGAAAGAATTTTCAAGGCAATAAATTCAAAGAGGTATTTACCTAATGTTTCTTTAACCTAAGAATATGGATCTACATAATAAATGATCATTTCAACAATAGCTCTATGGCGGATGCAGAAAGTTATTAATGATAACAGTTTATGTTTATTGTGTATTTACTATATACTAATCTTTGAAAAATACCGTGAGTATAATTCTAAAACTTTTAGCAGTGCTGAGACTAGAATATTGATTTTCTAATTCAGAAATGTTTCCATTTTTTCCACTATACTGTCCTATACATACCATATATGGAAAAGAAGTTGACTGTGGAATTAAATACACACATATGTGTGTGCAAATATGAGTGTAAAGCTTCCATAACACACACAGCACATATACACACACGGGCACCTTTGCCAGTACCAATGATCCTACTGAAATTAGAGATTAGTCCTTTTAGTAAATAAAAATAATTCCATTAATTTAATTATTAAAGTCACACAGGGACTTCCCTGGCAGTCCAGTGGTTAAGACTCAGCACTTCCAATGCAGGGGGCACGGGTCAATTCCTGGACAGGGGAACTAAGATCCCATATGCTGTGGGGTGCGGCCAAAAAGAAAAAAAAAATTCACACAGCATCTGTCAAGCTGATGATTTACTATGCTTTTTATTGGTTATCCTTGTCTATTTCTCATGGTCCCTCAGGTCATGATTTTTCTGTTTCATCATCTCTCTTCCAGTCACTATGCACCAATCAATACCCAGAATACAAAAAGACAAACAAAACTAAGCCTACGATAAAAACAAATCTGGGATTTGAACTTAACATCAGCCATCAAAAGTCTGTATCAACATACCAAGAAATAGAATTTATTCCTTTTCTCCTTTTACAAATGTCCTCAGCCCTACATGCTAATAATAATTTTATTAGCGACATTAAAACAATGTCTGCATGAAAAACAGCAGGGCTCTGGGATATAGTAATACCACTCACTAGCTTGCAGCCCATCAGAAAGAATATTAACAGATAAATTGTTGGCACGCTTAGAAGACCAGGAAACTGACCACCTGTTTGTTTGTTTGTTTTCTTTTAGTTATTGACAAATCCAAATGGCTAAACTGCCTTGAGCTGTTTTAGATTAAAAAAATACATAAATTTGGACGTAACAAGTTATTCTCTTACGGCAAATCAACTACTGAAAACGCATAGAAATCGAAGAATTATAACCAAGTGATCATCCAGCAATTCCCCAAATTGTGAGCCTTATGATACCCCCATGCCCAGCTTTAAGCCAGGCAAAGAAGTTTAAATTAGTGGTTCTTAAAGTGTGGTCTCTACCTGCTGTGAACTTGTTAGAAATGCAAATTCTTGGGTTCCACCTAGTACACTGAATCAGAATTTTAGGGGGCCCAAGACTAGTGTTTTTGTTTTTGTTTCTTTTTCTTTTTTCTTTTTCGGTACGTGGGCCTCTCACTGTTGCGGCCTCTCCCGTTGTGGAGAACAGGCTCCGGACGTGCAGGCTCAGCGGCCATGGCTTACGGGCCCAGCCGCTCCGTGGCATGTGGGATCATCCCGGACCAGGGCACGAACCCGTGTCCCCTGCATTGGCAGGCGGACTCTCAACCACTGCGCCACTAGGGAAGCCCCAAGACTAGTGTTTTGATGAGTTCTCTAGGTGATTCTGGTGCTCACTAAAATTTGAGAACTGATCTGAATGAAGGGCTTCTCAGCATTTTGTTTCCTTTGTGGCCTCAGTTTATTCCTAACTTGCATCCTCATTCTTAATAATCAACTCCTGCCACTTATCATAAATCTACTCATTGGAAACTGCACTCAAGCATGGCATATGTAAGTGAGGATGTTCCATCAATCTCCACTGTCTTGCCCCAAGAGGAAAACATCTGTGGTACCCTTTCCTGAACCTTTGCTGTTCTTTCCTCAGCTGCAACTGCCGCGCACAGTGGGGCTGTGTAGCTTTCAGAGGATCCATCAAGACTGCTTGACTCATTGATTGCAGTCCTTATACACAAACCACCTGCATGTGGGTGCCCATGGCCCTCAGGTTGCCCATATCACAGCCTCTCTGCCAACTTGCCACGTGAACCTGCTGCCCATGGCTGCTGAGGTCTCTGCCTGTGGATGTTCTGGGCTTTGCTTAATCCAAGAAGGTGGCCTATGGCACTATATGACCTTGAGTCCACTTGGAGGAGGAGGTCTGGTACTCCAAAGGATAAGCAAGTGATGGTGAAGACCCAGCACATACAGATGCATCAAATGAAGAACTGGAGATGGGCTCTGTTTTTTAACAATCATTTGCAGTGGAGGGAAATGAGGCAGGGCATCCTGAAAACTCTCATGTTCTTTTTGGTACCCAACACTAAATTCCCCTTGGTTGGCTCCTTTCTTTGTCTCCAGAGTCATATTTCTATATCTGGGGCATGTGCAAAGACAATGAACTAGGTAAAGCAGAAACCTTACTGTCAATATTCACTGAGTTCATGGTAATATGGACACAGGCAAATGTAAATTATTGATTAAATTCCAGTAAATTTTGGACAACTTATATGTTATAATAATGAAACTTTATTTCTAATATGTCACTAATGTCGAGAGAAAGGTATCAGTGGATTACTTTGGTTATATTTCACAATATCAAACAATTTTTTCATCTGACCTTTTTCTATTATCAAAATGCTCAGTTAGGGACTTCCCTGGTGGCACAATGGTTAAGAGTCCATCTGCCGATGCAGGGGACATAGGTTCGATCTCTGGTCTGGGAAGATCCCACATGCCGCGGAGCAACTAAGCCCATGCGCCACAACTAATGAGCCTGAGCTCTAGAGCCCGCGAGCCACAACTATTGAGCCCATGAGCCACAATTACTGAAGCCCGCGTGCCTAGAGGCCATGCTCCGCAACAAGAGAAGCCACCGCAATGAGAAGCCCGCGCCCCACAACGAAGAGTAGCCCCCGCTCGCTGCAACTAGAGAAAGCCTGCGTGCAGCAACAAGACCCAACGCAGGCAAAAATAAATTTAAAAAAAAACAAAAAAAAACCGCTCAGTTAATGAGCCCACTTGGTAGTGGACCCGGTATTTGTTTGTCAACCTCCACTGCACTGGTGTAGGAATCAGAGGAAATCTGCACCTCTTCTATAGCTTTCTTAATCAAAAACTGGAGTGAACGACTTAATATGAAGTTTTCAAAAATGCTCTTAAAAGGGTTTGGTGGATGAAGCTGCTTTTGGCTATTTCTGTCCCCAACATTACCTCCTTCCTCCAGCACAGAATGACTCTGCCACTCTGAAACCATCTGGCATATGACGCTGCTACGTGAAAAGCTGAAGGGAAAGAGTGAGTCCAGGGAGGGCCTGGGGACTGAAGAAGGCTCCTAACCTGATTCATACCAGCTATAATTTGCTGCTTGTCTACAGCCAGAAGAAGAGTTTATGGTTCTGCATCACCAGACTCTAAGACCCCTCAGAACACTCCCCCAGGATCTCTCTCCCCAGTGAGGAGAGTCTAACACCACATTCATTTTGAATTAGTGCTGACACCGAGCATAACAGCCAACCGTTCCTCTCCACATTGTATTGAAACAGGTAAAAGGGAGGAAGTGACCTTAGGGTCACTGTATTTTTTAAACACCTCTGCAGAAATAGCAAGGCCAATTCCTAAGTACTCAATAAATAGACTTTAATTCTTAACAAACAATAAGAGAGAGAAAAGCTCATCTCAGAACAAGCTGTCATTTCACCAAAAAAGCAGAAAAATTGCTAGCATTGGCATCAAGTGCTTCTTGTTTAATACAGCTCCTCTGATTAGAGAAAAAGTTTTATTCCTCCCTCCTAGGAAGAATTTCATCTTAGTTCTCTCTCCCACAGCTCTCTCAAAGGGAATATGTTTGTTGTTTGTTTACCTCCTTCAGATCCTGCATGACGGCTGTGAGCCTCTCATTTTCTGCCTGCACGTTGGCCACCACAGCCCGGCTCTGTTTCAGTTCATTCTGCATCTCCAAGATCTTCCCCAGATAGTAAGCTTCCTTCGATGCCGACTCCTGCAGAAGTGTTTCCTCCCGAGTCTCTCCATCCTCAGCAACCTTACGGTGGATAGAGAAGGACTGCCCAAATGCCTGCAGAGGATTTGGAAAGAAAAAGAGCACACAGTGAAATGCACCACTGCACTATTCAACAGACTTGGGAACATGATTTGTTTTACTTTGTGTAAAAGAAAAGGTATTCTGCAAGACTTCCAGAAGCAAAAAGTACATAGTTCATCTAACAGGCTAGCAGCTCTCATTGACACTTGAAATAATTCAAATTCAATTGAGAAAGAAAAATTTTAACTATTTTGCTAATATATATATATATATATATAAAAAACAGGTTAAAACTTGAAAAACATTGCTGCTTGTTTTATGTTACCATTTTTTAGACAAATCTTTTTAAGGAATAGACAGTTCAGTGCTAATGAGACCTTCAAAATTCATATTCTCATTTTCATTCCAGAAAAAATCCCAAAAGAAATTTTCAAGAAAGAAAATAGTTTCATTAGCTTTCTAATACATTAGTGGTAAGAATATACCAATTATGAACAATGCCCTTAAGAGAGAA
Source organism: Stenella coeruleoalba (assembly GCF_951394435.1). NCBI lineage: Eukaryota > Metazoa > Chordata > Mammalia > Artiodactyla > Delphinidae > Stenella > Stenella coeruleoalba. The sequence continues at coordinate 75,703,189 of NC_137157.1, forward strand.
AAATCACCAAACAGCTTTCAAACTGCCTGGTACCACAAAAAGACATTCAAATGCAACCAATGTATAAGAAAACATATCTGTGGAAAAAGAGATACGGAAAAATAAGCCAGAAAGTAATGAAATTGGTAAGCTACGGGGGGTGAGTGGGAATGGGGTAGAAAGAATGAGGGAATGAAACACTATACAAGGGATCACATTTCATAGGAGTCACACTTTTCTGAGAATGCCTTTTCATATCGCTCTGACTCTTAAAACTACAGTAAGGTTTCACATACCTCCCAAATAAATAATAATGAAAATCAGCCTCTATGTGTCCAGGTACCCAAATGGAACACAAATAGTAACAAATGAATCCAGCTGTACCGCAAATGAAGAACAGGACCACACTGAAAGGTTGAGAAGAAAAGATCTAAACTGATTGGGGAAATCAGTATTTTTGCTATACACAGTAAAGCTAAAAACAAAAAGAACTGTACCCAAACACTATAGTATAGTTAGTAAATTTGTTTCTCACAGGGATTATGGAATCACAATTCTGAAACTTCTTTACATGTACACTAGGGCTGAGGAAATAAGTAAATATATTATGGATAATGAAAGACAGGTTTCTCCCTCTTGGAGAAAGGCATTACAAATAAGGAAAGGGAGAAGTCTAGAAGGAAACTAGTGGTACTGGGTTGTAATTAGAATTATCAGGATAGTCTTTAATAGGGAGATAGGTCGATAGATGGAGAGAGAAAGGTGCTTGTGTGTGTGTGTGTGTGCATACAGATTTCCTAGCTCTGTCAGCAAACCCTGCGGCCAAATTTTGTTTCTAAATATCAATCTCCAGTTAAAAGAACTAGGGCTCTTGGAAGAAATGATGGAGTCTCTCACTGGAGCAAAACGAACTTGGTGCATCATGTGGTGCCAAAGAGTAAGTAACAAAATGCTTTTAAAAAAATGATGTGGGGCTTCCCTGGTGGCGCAGTGGTTGAGAGTCCGCCTGCCGATGCAGGGGACACGGGTTCATGCCCCGGTCCGGGAGGATCCCACATGCTGCGGAGCGGCTGGGCCCGTGAGCCATGGCCACTGAGCCTGCGCATCCGGAGCCTGTGCTCCTCAACGGGAGAGGCCACAACAGTGAGAGGCCCGCATACCGCAAAAAAAAAAAAAAAAAAAAAAAGAGAGCCTACATGAAGGGGTTCCCAAGGGCTAAATATGGGATAATTTGGTGAAACAAAATAGTTATAGTAATGAATTATAATCCATAGAATAAAATAAATATTCATGAGCCCACATTAATATAATAACTGAATAAATAAGAGAAGGAATAGCTCTTCTTTACAGTAGGATTCAAATCATTTAATTCTAATAGAAATCAAATACATCAGCATTACTTGACATCAGCATATTACTTGGCAAACACCAAGTAATAATAGTTGCAGGTAAAGATTATCAGTGGAATATAAAATAATAGGCAAAAACTATGACGAGAAACAGGATATTTGCATAGTCTTAAAGCATGTCCTCCCAAGATATTTATTAATTCCAATGGGAAAAATAGTAACTGATCAGTGGAGTACCCTGGCAGACCTTAACTAAGTGACCAAAAGTTAGCTCAGCAGCAACAAGAAATACTAACATCGTGTACCCTCTGGTATAACACACTGAGGGGAGAACAGAGTCACTTCTGTGGTATTTCTGCCAAAAATGAGTAGGCCAATTCTTACTATAAGAAAACATCAAGGAAACCCAAACGGGAACATTCTACAAAATTATTGGCCAGGACTCTTCGAAAGTATTAAGGTCAGGAGAAATAGAGGAAGACTCCTCCAGACTAGATGAGACTAAGAAAATATGACAATTAAATGCAGAATGGGATCCTGGATTGGACCCTGACCTGAAAAAAAGACTTTAGGACAATTGGCAAAACTGAAATACATTCTTTTTTTTTTTTTTGTTTTAAGCAGAGGTCTTCTTAGAAGCCCATATGATTTAAGTTTATTTTTTAATTTATTTATGGCTGTGTTGGGCCTTCGTTTCTGTGCGAGGGCTTTCTCTAGTTGTGGTAAGCGGGGGCCACTCTTCATCGCGGTGTGCGGGCCTCTCACTATCGCGGCCTCTCTTGTTGCGGAGCACAGGCTCCGGACGCGCAGGCTCAGTAGTTGTGGCTCACAGGCCTAGTTGCTCTGCGGCATGTGGGATCTTCCCGGACCAGGGCTCGAACCCATGTCCCCTGCATTGGCAGGCAGATTTCTCAACCACTGCGCCACCAGGGAAGCCCCCTTCTTTTTTTTTTTTTTTTTTTTTGATGTGGGCCATTTTTAAAGTCTTTATTGAATTTGTTACAATATGGCTCCCTGCATTGGAAGGCGAAGTCTTAACCACTGGACCACCAGGGAAGTCCCGAAATACATTCTTTATATCGGATAATAATATTGTAGCAATGTCAGTTTCTGGTTTCTATAACTGTACTATGGTTATGTAAGATGTTAACATCTGGGGAAGCTGTGTAAAGGGTACATGAAATTCAGTGTAGTATTTTTGCAACTTTTTCTATGTCTAGAGTTATTTCAAAATAAAAAGCTAGGTAAATAAATGTAGTCTTTGCCCTCAAGAATTTGATAGGTTTGATAAAATACTGGCACATACAGTTATAAAGAACATGTGTACTTGAACACCAAAGGGTCACTATTCAATTAGAAGTGCTATGGCTTTATGATGTGATATACATTTTAAAATTTTAACTGTCATAAAATGATGCTTCTGGACTATGTACAGGTCATAAAGAAACAAGGCTGGAATTAACCTCTGAAACTCAGTTTCACATTTGTTACAAACTTGAAGGCAGAAAAGGTTTGGGTTAATCATTAAAAGGGACATCATAAAGTTATGATTTAGTGATTTTAAAGACAATCTGGTATTCATCTCCAAATTATACTACAGAAACAGAAAATTAAAAAATAACCTGCAAGCCTATGTCTCAATAAACTATCTTCCTTAGAATCTCTACATGGATCAAAATCAACAGATGATTCCTAAACATCAACTGAGAAAGAAATATTTCAGTATTGATGTTCATCTATTCAGAGCAGAATACTCTTGGTGTTTGGCTTGCTCAGTCTCAGGACAGAAAGAAATTCTTATCTGAGTAGCCAAGCTTCTACATGTGATAATAAGCATATAGATTTATGAACAGATGAAAAATTGTCTTTGGAAGTGATGTTTACCTTGCTTTTCTATCAGTGATGATCAGATTCTGTGAGGTCAATTCTGAATTCATTACCCATTAAAAAATCTTTGGAGGGGAGACATCTGGCAGCACATCTCCCCACGGTGACCTGGTTACGTCTTCAGTAGACCCTCACACTGGCAAAGGAACCCTGACTATCATACTTAAGTATTGGTAAAATTTCAAATTAGCATGAACTGTGTGTCAAGCACGTCAACTTGCTTCTTTTTCACAACTACTTTCCCACATCTATGTAACAGAAAACTTTCACAGGGCCATTTTCTTAACTCTGCCTAAGTAAGATCAACAGACTTAGGCAACCTATGGTTCTCACATTATTCTCAGCACACAGGCAATGCTCTCTTGGTGGCTAAAACAACCCCTAATGTCTTAATAGCAAGTGAATTTATCTTTCCACCCTTGATGTAAAGTTTTAAGAATTGTACTCTGGATCCTGCACCAAAGGAAATAAAAAATTTTAGACATATACACAGAATAGATCTTCAAAGTAGAGTCAAGAATTGAAATTGAAAATATAAACATTTTGATGAATCCTTAATTCATATTTATTGTAGCTCAGAAAACTTAACTGAACATGGGGGTTTCCAAAGTTAGTCATTATTATTATTTTGTTTGTTTGTTTTTTGCGGTACACGGGCCTCTCACCATTGCGGCCTCTCCCGTTGCAGAGCACAGGCTCCGGACGTGCAGGCTCAGTGGTAATGGCTCACGGGCCCAGCCGCTCCGCGTCATGTGGGATCTTCCCGGGCCAGGGCACGAACCCATGTCCCCTGCATCAGCAGGCGGACTCTCAACCACTGTGCCACCAGGGAAGCCCCTAGTCATTATTTTTATGAGGAACATGGCCCTTCACTGGACCTGATTTGAAAGTATGTAAGGTTATCCAAGGACATTTACCATGGTGCTTTTTTTTTTTTTACTTGAAATAGAAAAATAATACCAATCCAGCACAGGCTACAGATGCCCCATGATCTGCATTTGCAAATCCGCTGAGAACTAACACTACAGAAAATATCTGCATTTTAGAAAGGGAGGGTGAAGGAGAAAAAACTCCTTCTTTACCCAATTCCTAATTGTTGGTAACTGGAATTGGGCATGACAGCCAACTGACAACTATCATTTGGCTAATTGTTGAAGCTGATTTACCAGACCTGTCTGGCTCTGCCGGGTACCTCCCTCCTCCACCACCATTCCAAGTATCTCCTAACAAAGCTGGACTCAAGAGACGAGAGACAATCTTTTCCAAGGCTATTGAAGCTGCACACTTGGCAGAAATCACAAAACTAGCTTTGCTGTCTATTTATAGGCAAACCTAGGGCAGTCATGCTTCTAGTTATATTTTGTTCAGATAGCAAATTCCTTTTAGGCACTGCAGTCATTTCATGAATAGTTTTATTTGAAATTAATTGAGGTAAACTGACATTTCTATACAATTTTAGAATGTATTATGATTTCTATCATGTGTGTAGCTATAATTGCACAATTATCATCTTTAATATAGTCCATCACAATGTATCACAGTTGCTTTCAGTCACATGCCAGTGTAAGTTCATTTAGCTATATAATAAGTACCTTGCTTTCTCATTCTACTCATAGGACTTTTTTTTTTTGTTTTACGGTACGTGGGCCTCTCACTGTTGTGGCCTCTCCCGTTGCGGAACACAGGCTCTGGATGCGCAGGCTCAGCGGCCATGGCTCACGGGCCTAGCTGCTCCTTGGCATGTGGGATCTTCCCGGACCGGGGCACGAACCCGTGTCCCCTGCATCGGCAGGCGGACTCTCAACCACTGCACCACCAGGGAAGCCCCGCAGGACTTTTAATCCCAAGAAAATTGGTATTTTTTTACCTTCATGTTCAGGAAAATATATTAACTGTTAAGTGGAATTTTCATGCTTATTATCCTTCACAATATGAAAGACAAAAGTTCGGCTAGTATATTTAATAATATCAAATTATCTTTAAAATATGATCCTTGGTTACAGAATCTTCATTCTTTCATCTTAAAAATTGTGACAACAGTATACTAGGTCACTCGAGGACATTAGACAAAACATTCTTCTTTGAAATACTAAAATTTATTCATTCGTTTGTTCATTCACTCAGTAAGTACTTACAGAGAACTGTAACAGGCGCTGCTTTAGACACTGAGGATTTAGCAATATTCTAGAAAAAAATCTCTGCCTTTGGGAGCATTCTAGTGGAACATAAATCAGTAAGCATGCAGCATAATGTTGGAAAAGTTCTAAAAAGAAAATGAAATCCAGAGTAAGAGTATAAAACAGCACTGCCCAATAGAACTTTCTGCAATGATGTATCTGTATTGTCCAGTACGGTAACCACTGTCCACGTGTGGCTAATGAGCTCTTGAAATGGGGCAATATGACCAAAGAATTAAATTTTTAATTTTATGTAATCTAATCAATGTTAATTGTCACATATCTAGTGGCCTCCATGTTGGACAGTGCAGGGATAGTCAGGCAGGTGTGGACAGAGGGAGCCTCATTTAGAGAGGACGATCAGAGAAGGGGGTGACCTTTGAGGAGAGACCCGAACAAAGGAGGAGGTGAGCCAGAACCTGGCCTTTCCCCAGAGGAGCAAAGCTAAACTGAAGTGTTGCTAAGCAAGAATTACAGCATAGCCACGGCGTGTCTTCAAAGACTTATCTGAGGCAGTTCCTTAAAGTCTCCACTATAGCACTAAGAGCTGAGTGCTCCAGGGAATATTTAGACATAATTTAACTTGGAGGAAGGAAAGGATTGTCAAACGGCCTATCACTAAAACCCATCCTCCCCAAGGAACTACTTTATCTTCTTTGAACATATAATAAAAATCATTTGACCAACTGTATTTCTGTTGCCTCAGCTGCCAGGAAATTCAGCGTTAAATGCTCTGTAGCAATGAACTAAAATAACTTAAGTTTCTGGTATAACTATCTCCTGTTTTCTCTACACTCTTGAGGTGTATTTACCCCCACTGTATTGGTTTCTTTTGTTTTAATCTGCTTCAAATACTTTTGGAGTAGAAAGGATATAAGTTATAATCCCATCAATGGTTTAAATGATGTTTAATTACCATTTGTTTTAAATTAAGTCTTAAGGAAAGTCCAAGTTAAAGAATGAAGTTTGAGAGTTTAAGAGGACTAAAAGCTCTACTAAGGATTCATTCTTATTCGGAGGAAAACAATGAGCCCAAAGGACCTCATAAAGCACACACACAAAAAATAGGAATAAACTAGCTAAACTTGTTTGAACTGGCTAAGAAACATTTCCCAAACCACTATATTCCAGCAGCAAAGTGTCTTAGCGGGTATGGTCCAATTAGAAAAGAAGGGATCATTGTAAGTGAGACAATCGAAAAGTAACCAGCTGGGAGAAATCCCTTTCCATGACTCACATGGCTCAAACCTTATTAGGAGCCATAAGGTTTCCCTGACAGAACGAAGCCTGATCCTTTAAAGGCACAGGTACTCATAAGAGGCAAAAGAGGTTAAAGACATTGGCTCCTGAGCTGGACCAACTCTGCCACTTACTCACCGTATGACAATGAAGAAGTTACTTAACATTCTGTGCCTCAGTGTTCTCATCTGTAAAATGAGGATAATAATTTCTATCTGATAGTGCTGTTGTGAGGATTAGAGAAAATCTGTGTATCACTTGGAGCAGTTCTTGGTACAAATACAGTAAGTTCACTGTAAGTATTGGCTATTAATTGTAGGAAAAAGGTGAGCTTTGGAATCAAATGTATTTGGGTTTAAATCTGCCTCCTCTGCAATCTTTGGCAAGGTTTTGAATTTCTATGTCTCAGTTACCAAATATGGAAAATGCATAATAATGTCTACCTTAAAAAAATAAAAACAGACTAGGTCTAAAAGGTAAGGATATCAGATAAGAGGTATAAATAAAATCCACAGTAAATGCTTATTAATATCGGTCCCCACCCTCTCTCCCCACCCAACACTGACAGGCTGCTGCGTCCCCGTGTGAAGGTTCTCCCAGGCCTGTGCATGACTCAGCAGGCCGTTCACCTCTCCATGGAGAGCAGCTTCCCACACATTTCTGAAATACTGAACTTCTTACCAGAAAGGGAACTCTGATGTATCATTTTTCTTATTAAGCCATTAAAAATGTAAAAAGACAAAACACAGAAATTTCTCAAGGCATAGGCCCTAAGGTTGATTTTATCAAAGAATTCCATTTTATCTTCTCTTGGTGAGAATTTTCAACTCTTTCTTTCTTAACTTCCCCCATTTTTTTTCTGGCTTTTTTAACCTAACTCCTACCCAGTTAATTCCATCCATCTGGGAAACATAGGTTATTTCATTACCAATTTTTGATTTTGATTTTTCATTCTGTAAACCATTTTTCATTTATCACAAAAATTAAAAACATGCATTTTTAGCTTGATGTGACTGACCATAGGTTTTTCTAAACATCTACCACATATCCTTAACTGATTTAATCATCATATTACAGGGCTACAAGGCATCATTCTAATAAATAACATACCATATTTTCTATACTTCTTAACTAAATATTCTATGATTGGTTTAATGCCCCTGATTCTTCCAAATGTAATACCTAATAGCCTATCATTCAAATATATATTTACTTAAAGCCTGGATTTTTTTCTATCCTTGATGGTTCATAATTGGTACCTTCCATCTTGCTTAACAAACTCCTTTTTCAACTGTTCAGAGATTTTTCTAAATTTTGTTGTTATATATTGAATATACACAAGAGAAAATTTATAACAAAATATAAGCACAAAAAATAACATCAAAATGAATTTCTGTAGTTTAAGAAATAGACTATGACCCATTAGCCTCAAAAGCTTCTGTCTACCCATCCTATCTCCCTCACTGCACCCCAACCTCCCCAAGTAAGCGCTATCCTAAATTTTGTATTTACCATTTTCCTGCTTTTCTTTATAGTTTACCATATATGTATGAATTTGTAAATAACATTATTTAATATGGTTTATTTTTTAAATTTGTATAATGGAATCATTCCATAGGCATTCTTTTGCAATTTGCTTTTTAAACTCAACTTTAAATTTCTACAATTTATCCATTTTGATTAGTGTAGCTATCGTTCGTCTATTTTCATTGTTATAAAGTAGTCTTCTGAATAAATATATACCCCATTTTAATAATCCATTCTCCTAACAATGGATGATTAGATCCACTGCATCCAGTTTTTTGCACATCTCCCTGGCTAGTATTTCTCAAAATACATTTTGTGAAGAAACAGTTTTATATCCAATCCTTGGTGGACTAACACTTTTGCAAAATACAATAAAAATGGGTTACTGTAAGCATACGTCTACAACATGACCCAGCCATTTCATTCCATATAGATTTGTACACAAATGTTCACAGCTTTATTTGTAATAGTCAAAACTGAAAACAACTGAAATGTCCATCAACAGGTGAATAGATAAAAAAAAAAAAGTGGTATATTCATACAATGGAATACTACTCAGAAATAAAAAGGAATCTACTACTGTTACATGCAACATGGTTGAATCATAAAATAATTATGCTGAGCAAAATAAGTCAGACAAGAGTACATACTGTAAGATTCCATTTATGTGAAATTCTAGACAATAAAACTTATCTACAGTGACAGAAAGAAGATGAGTGGTTACCCAGGAGAGGGTGTGTGTGTGTGTGTGTGTGTGTGTGTGTGTGTGTCTGTGGGGAGCTTGAGGAAGCAGTATGGAGGCGAAAAAGGAAGGATTATGATGGGGCATAAAAACATTTTAGGCACTGATGGATAAGTTCATTATTTTGGTCATGATAATAATTTCACAAATTATACTTATGTCAAAATTCATCAAATTGTACACTTTAAATATGTGCAGTTTGTTGTATGTCAATTATATTTTAATAAAACCGTGTAAATAGTAAATTACTAGAAAAATATTAGAAGAAAAGCACAAAATATAAGCCCCAATGATTTTTAAAGACTTTTTTTAGAGCAGTTTTAGGTACACAGCAAAATTGAGAGAAAAGTACAGAGATTTCCCATATACTCCCTGCCCACACACATGCATAGCCTCCCCCAACAGAGAGGTGCTTTTGCTACAATTGATGAACCTACATTGACACATCATAATCACTCAAACTCCAGTTTACATTAGGGTTCACTCTTGGTGTGGTACATTCTGTGGATTTGGACATAGCCATAATGACATGTAGCTACCATTATAGTATCATATGGAGTAGTTTCACGGCCCTAAAAACTCTCTGTGCTCTACCTATTCATTCCCACCCTCCAATCCCCCTGCCAACTACTGACTTTTTCACGGTCTCCAGAACTTTGCCTCTTCCAAAATGTCATATAGGTGGAATCATACAGTATGGAGCCTTCTCAGATTGGCTTCTTTCATCTAGTAATATGCATTTAAGGTTCCTCCATGTCTTTTCTTGGCTTGATCTCTCACTTACTTTTAGCACTGAATAATATTCCATTGTCTGGATGTACCACAGTTTAGCTGTCCATTCACCTTATTGAAGGACATCCTTGGTTGCTTCCAAGTTTTGGCAGTTATGAACAAAGCTGCTATAAATATCCGTATGCAGGTTTTTGTGTGGATATATTTTCAACTCCTTTGGGTGAATGCCAAGGATCATGATTAATGGATCATATGGTAAGAGTATGTTTAGTTTTGTAAGACACCACCAAACTGTCTTCCAAAATAGCTTTAGCATTTTGCATTCCCACCAGCAAGGAACGAGAGTTCATGTTGCTCTGTATCCTTACCAGAATCCAATTATCCAATTTTTTATTATTAGATTTAACAGACAGAAAATTATATTTCAATAAATTTAACCAGAACAAACGTAACATAGGGGTAAAAAAGGATTACAAAAACTGTACCATTATTCACTGAACATGTGATTAATATAAACTACATCCTGACGAAGACCTGTAGGAAATAATGTGCAAACCAGTGCTGGTCTCCAGATACACTTTGAATAGCACTATCCTCAGTCACATGTGTAAGAGTTTCCCTAGCAGTGCTTCTCAGCTCTAGGGGCCATTAGAATCACCTGGGAAGTTTTTAAAAACAAAAACACACAGATTCCAACTCCAAATATTCTGAGTTAACTAATTTGGGACAGAGATTCTCAAACATTCTTGGTTCAAGATCCACTTGATGTCTCAAAACTTTTTTAATGGCATTCCTAGGACAAAAGAAATACCAAACAATTCCATTTTCTAAATAGTTAGTTCCAAACAACTTACTAAGTCTTTAAGTCCAAATGATGTACTAGCTGTCTGAAAAATTAATGTGCAAAAATTGAAAGAAAAAATATTTTAATTTCATTCTTAAATAACCACAATTACTTACGAATGGGATAGGTGCACCTGTTAGGCTCTGTACAACTTCTCAAACCCTGCCATTTTCATTTCCTGTTCCACATTGATTTTCCTATGGTTTCCTATCTGCTTTTTATTAGAGCAACCACTGAAAAATCTAGTTTTGTAAAATATTGCATAATAGAAAAGAATGGAGCAAGTCTAACAAGGAAACTGTGAACTGAACTATCTTGAGTTAGTAGTTCACACAGTGTCCAGCAGATGCCAAGTATCACAGTGTTCCCTCAAATATGCAAAATACCCCACGGTCCTCTGTGGGTTTGTGGTGGTGCCCCTGAGCACCTACGCATACAACTTGGTAACCACACGTCTGGGATAAGGCCTATTTCTGACATGCTCATTTTTAGATTCTAACATAAGGAAGGGTTGAGAACCACTGCCCTAAGGTGTGGGCCAGGAGCTGAATGACTAGGCTATAGATCACACACAGCTTCAACACTTCCTGACAAGACTGCAGGGTTCTCCAAAGTGGCTGACCTGATTCACACTGCCACCAACAGTGTCTAAGAGTTCCTGTTGTTCCACATTCTTACTTGACTTTTTGACTTTAAAGTTTTTCCCACTCTGGGGAGTGGGAAATAGTATCCTCTGGTGGTTTTAATTTGCATTTTCCTGATTATTAATGAAGCTAAGCATTTTCATATTTTTATTGACCATTCACATTTCTATTTCTGTATAATTTCTATTAAAGGCTTTTTTCATTTTTCTACAGAGTGCTTTTTACCCCCTTTAATAATTTGTCAGCTATATGCATGGCAAATATCTCCCCCTAGTATTTATGTCCTGATTTTTCACTCATTTTACAGTATCTTTTGATGAAGTGGGGTCTCACTGTCTGAAGGATGATTTCCTGTTTCCTCATGATTTGTCAGTTATATGTAAGTCAAGTACTTTCTCCCAGTTCATGGCTTCTGCCTCTCCCAACTCTTTTAGTGATGTCTTTTCATGAAGTAATGTCCTTGATTTTAAGGTAGTCCAATGACCAATCTCTTGCTTTCTGGCTAGCACTTTTTGTGTCTCATGTAATACCCTTCTCTTCTCTAAAGTCGTAAAACTATTCTATATTTTCTCCCATAAGTGTAAACGTTTTGCCTTTCATGTTTATGTCTCTTAATCCACCTGAAATTGACTTCTGTGTATGAAATGAAGTCCAGATCTACTTTATTTTCTATATGAAGAATCAATTTCCCTGGCACCATTTAATGAACTGCCCGCCCCTCCTTTACATTGATGTCGAGTGCCAAGTTAGCCGTAAATCATACTGACATAACTGTGCCTGTTTCTAGGCTATCCCATAATGCTCCATTGATATTCATAAGGTATTGAGGTGAGGAACAGTCCCCTGAGAAAGAAGGGGTACCTTGCATCAACTAAACCTTATTCATTAAGTTATTTAAACCTTGAAATATCTGCATCAAACTGGATGCTGCTTCTAAAGTACACTAACGGCAATCTATTAAATGAAAACACCATACTTCCTAGAAAAGGAGCAAATCCATACTGATTTTGAAATTTAGTCAGTGAATACATAAAACCTAGGGTTTTTTCCTTTTTGTAAGTAATGTATGTGATTATTAAAGAGAATATAGTTAATACCAAAAAGCAGAAAAAGAAAAAAAATTACCCACTGCACCCCACCTCCACAATGTAGGCAAGTTCAGGACATCCAAATCTTTGCCCACCATTGCCTACCAGGCCCTTGAGGTCCTGAACACTTGTTCTGACTCATCAGGGTTTGGGCCTCAAGCTAGGATCTGGTCTTCTACCCTCATGAATTTGGCTCAACCAAAAGGAATGCATTTGCCCAGGCTGGCAGCCACCCATGTTCCCTCTCCCTTGGCCCTCCTGGTGTTCCGAGTTTTTCTTTTTTTGCCAGAGTGAGACATACCCTAAGAAATCTTGGGATCAAAAGTGTGGGACAGGGCTTCCCTGGTGGCACAGTGGTTAAGAATCCGCCTGCCAATGCCGGGGACACGGGTTCGAGCCCTGGTCCAGGAAGATATCACATGCCGTGGAGCAACTAAGCCCGTGCGCCACAGCTACTGAGCCTGTGCTCTAGAGCCCGTGAGCCACAACTACTGAGCCTGTGTGCCACAACTACTGAAGCCCATGCGCCTAAAGCCCGTACTCTGCAAGAAGAGAAGCCACCGCAATGAGAAGCCCACACACCGCAACAAAGAGTAGCCCACACTCGCCACAACTAGAGAAAGCCCGCACACAGCAACGAAGACCCAACGCAGCCAAAAATAAATAAATAAATACATTTATTTAAAAAAAAAAAAGTGTGGGACAGCCACTGTCCCCCAGCTGTTGTTTTTGGTCAATCTTATTTCTGATTGTTCATCTTAGCCTCCTTTGGATAGGTTAGAAGCTAGTCTCTTACTACAACAGCCACCAAGCAAACTACAGAGACATTAAAATCAGCAAAAGGAAAAATATATGTGCTCAGCAAGCGATCTCAAAAGAGACTGTCAAGCAGAACATGTCTGTCCAGAAGCAAAACTCAAATGCACACATTTTATGAGTATAATAACCACAAAGAAATTCTTCAACATTTCTTATAGATTCTGGGTTTTTTTTTTTTTTTTGATTCTGGTGTTTTGAACAAAACATGTATAAAATATAGGTAAATTGTTTTTCTGCATCTTGTCCAATGACTGTTTTTGCATTAAAATGTAGATAAAAGGCAATTACTTCTAAGTCATCATAAATTATATTCTGGGTTCGCAAGTATAACAACAATAAATTTCACATTCCTTTTCCCAATTAAAAATCAAACCTATCTCCAGTGAAAAAAAAATTTTTTTCTAACTTTCCCTCCCTTCCTTTCTTCCTTTCCACCAGCCTTCCTTCCAACAAACATTCATTGAGTGTCTATGCATTTAGGTACCAAATCTCTGGAATGTCAAGACCTCATTATACTGTATGAAGAAATCTGGTGGTTTTATTTTTATGCAAGTCTATCCCTTTAAAAGATGACTTGTGAAGGCATTCATACAATTCATCTCAAAAAAATGAACTGAAATCAGCTCAGGCAGTGACCTCACTACAATCCCCCTAGATAAGAGGGATCCCCAGGAAATTATTCCAGTTCAGGGCTCAGAAAAGGAAAGCCTTGTTTCAGAAGAAAGAACTGTAGAAAGAAGCTTTTCATTCAGGGAAAGGGTTATTTCACACTATTCCAGGAGAATAAGTACAGTAGGCTTTTTGAAACCTAAAGAATGTAATGTGGGAACATTTCTGATCTTGCAAAAAGCAGTATTGACCTGGACTTATCAATATGACCTGGATTTTCTTAAAACTTAGTTGTGACTAGGATGGAAGAGAAAAGATCAAGTGACTTTTATTTCTAATCAAGTAAGAAAAGAAAAACGTTTCTTGGACATGTTTCCTTTGCTCTGTACGTGGACACAGTTCTTATTGGTTACCAAAGTGAATGAAACATATGTTTTGAATGTGTCTTCTCCCCATGTAAAGCAATGTGATCTTTCACTTGAATTTTTAAAAATTGCGTCAGCCTATTAAAGACTCAAATATAAGACATGACACCATAAAACTCCAAGAAGAGGACACACAGGCAAAACATTCTCTGACATAAATCGTATCAATGTTTTCTTAGGTCAATCTCCTAAGGCAGTAGAAATAAAAGCAAAAATAACAAATGGGACATAATCCAACTTATAAGCTTTTGCACAGTAAAGGAAACCATAAACAAAGTGAAAAGTCAGCCTACAGACTGGGAGAAAATGGTTGCCAAGAATGCGACAGACAGATGTCGAAAACAAGATGGCGGAGTAGAAGGACGTGCTCTCACTCCCTCCTGTGAGAACACCAGAATCACAACTAGCTGCTGAACAATAATCAACAGGAAGACACTGGAACTCACCAAAAAAGATACTTCACATCCAAAGACAAAGGAGAAGCCACAATGAGACGGTAGGAGGGGCGCAATCACAGTAAAATCATATCCCATAACTGGTGGGTGTGTGACTCAGACTGGCGAACACTTATACCACAGAAGTCCACCCACTGGAGTGGAAGTTCTGAGCCCCATGCCAGGCTTCCCAACCTGGGGGTCCGGCAACGGGAGGAGGAATTCCTAGAGAATCAGACTTTGAAGCCTAGTGGGAATTGACTGCAGGACTTTGACAGGACTGGGGGAAACAGAGACTCCACTCTTGGAGGGCACACACAAAGTAGTGTGCACATCGGGACCCAGGGGAAGGAGCAGTGACCCCAGGGGAGACTGAACCAGACCTACCTGCTAGTGTTGGAGGGTCTCCTGCAGAGGCGAGGGGTGGCTCTGTTTCACCGCGGGGACAAGGAAACTGGCAGCAGAAGTTCTGGGAAGTACTCCTTGGCATGTGGCCTCCCAGAGTCTGTCATTAGCCCCACCAAAGAGCCCAGGTAGGCTCCAGTGTTGGGTTGCCTCAGGCCAAACAACCAACAGGGAGGGAACCCATCAACTGTTGTCCCACCCATCAACAGTCAACTGGATTAAAGTTTTACTGCCTCTGCCCACCAGAGGAATAGTCAGCTCTACCCACCACCAGTCCCTCCCATCAAGCCTCTTAGGTAGCCTCATCCACTATAGGGCAGACAGCAGAAGCAAGAAGAACTACAGTCCTGCAGCCTGTGGAATAAAAACCAAATTCACAGAAAGATAGACAAGATGAAAAGGCAGAGGGCTATATACCACATGAAGGAACAAGATAAAATCCCAGAAAAACAATTAAATGAAGTAGAGATAGCCAACCTTCCAGAAAAACAATTCAGAATAATGATAGTGAAGATGATCCAGGACCTCAGAAAAAGAATAGAAGCAAAGATTGAGAAGATGCAAGAAATGTTTAACAAAGACCTAGAAGAACTAAAAAACAAACCGAGATGAACAATACGATAACTGAAATGAAAACTACACTAGAAGGAATCAATAGCAGAAGAACGGATAAGTGACCTGTAAGACAGAATTGTGCAATTCACTGCTGCAGAACAGACTAAAGAAAAAAGAATGAAAAGAAATGAAGACAGCCTAAGAGACCTCTGGGACAACATTAAACGCAACAACATTTGCATTATAGGGGTCCCAGAAGGAGAAGAGAGAGAGAAAGGACCCGAGAAAATATTTGAAGAAATTATATTCAAAAAATTCCCTAACATGGGAAAGGAAATAGCCACCCAAGTCCAGGAAGCACAGCCAGTCCCATACAGGAAAAACCCAAGGAGAAACATGCCAAGACACATAGTAATCAAATTGGCAAAAATTAAAGACAAAGAAAAATTATTGAAAGCAGCAAGGGAAAAATGACAAATAACATACAAGGGAACTCCCATAAGGTTAACAGCTGATTTCCCAGCAGAAATTCTACAAGCCAGAAGGGAGAGGCATGATATACTTAAAGTGATGAAGGGGAAGAACCTACAACCAAGATTACTCTACCCGGCAAGAATCTCATTCAGATTTGATGGAGAAATCAAAAGCTTTCCAGAAAAGCAAAAGCTAAGAGAATTCAGCACCACCAAACCAGCTCTACAACAAATGCTCTAAGTGGGAAGCACAAGAGAAGAAAATGACCTACAAAAACAAACCCAAAACAATTAAGAAAATGGTCATAGGAACATACATATCGATAATTACCTTAAACGTGAATGGATTAAACGCTCCAACCAAAAGACACAGGCTTGCTGAATGGATACATAAACAAGACCCATATATATGCTGTCTACAAGAGACCCACTTCAGACCTAGGGACACGTACAGACTGAGAGTGAGGGGATGGAAAGAGATATTCCATGCAAATGGAAATCAAAAGAAAGCTGGAGTAGCTATACTCATATCAGATAAAGTAGAGTTTAAATAAAGAATGTTACAAGAGACAAGGAAGGACACTACATAATGATCATGAGATCAATCCAAGAAGAAGATATAACAATTATAAATATATATGCACCCAACATAGGAGCACCTCAATACATAAGGCAACTGCTAACAGCTATAAAAGAGGAAATCGACAGTAACACAGTAATAGTGGGGGACTTTAACACCTCACTTACGCCAATGGACAGATCATCCAAAATGAAAATAAATAAGGAAACAGAAGCTTTAAATGACACAGTAGACCTCAGAGATTTACTTGATATTTATAGGACATTCCATCCAAAAACAGCAGATTATACTTTCTTCTCAAGTGTGCATGGAACATTCTCCAGGATAGAGCACATCTTGGGTCACAAATCAAGCCTCAGTAAATTTAAGAAAATTGAAATCATATCAAGCATATTTTCTGACCACAACGCTATGAGATTAGAAATCAATTACAGGGAAAACAACGTAAAAAACACAAACACATGGAGGCTAAACAATACATTACTAAATAACCAAGAGATCACTGAAGAAATAAAGGGGAAATAAAAAAAATACCTAGAGACAAATGACAATGAAAACACAACAATCCAAAACATATGGGATGCAGCAAAAGCAGTTCTAAGAGGGAAGTTTATAGCTATACAAGCCTACCTCAAGAAACAAGAAAAATCTCAAGTAAACAATCTAACCTTACACCTAAAGAAACCAGAGAAAGAAGAACAAACAAAACCCAAAGTTAGCAGAAGGAAAGACATCATAAAGATCAGAGCAGAAATAAATGAAACAGAAACAAAGAAAACAATAGCAAAGATCAATAAAACTAAAAGCTGGTTCCTTGAGAAGATAAACAAAATTGATAAACCATTAGCCAGACTAATCAAGAAAAAGAGGGAGAGGACTCAAATCAATAAAATTAGAAATGAAAAGGGAGAAGTTACAACAGACACCACAGAAATACAAAGCATTCTAAGAGACTACTACAAGAAACTCTATGCCAATAAAATGTACAACCTGGAAGAAATGGACAAATTCTTAGAAAGTTATAACCTTCCAAGACTGAACCAGGAAGAAACAGAAAATATGAACAGACCAAATCACAAGTAATGAAGTTGAAACTGTGATGAAAAATCTTCCAGCAAACAAAAGTCCAGGACCAGATGGCTTCACAGTTGAATTCTGTCAAACATTTAGAGAAGAGCTAACATCCATCCTTCTCAAACTCTTCCAAAAAATTGCAGAGGAAGGAACACTCCCAAACTCATTCTATGACGCCACCATCACCCTGATACCAAAACCAGACAGAGATACTACAACAAAAGAAAATTACAGATCAATATCACTTATGAATATAGATGCAAAAATCCTCAACAAAATACTAGCAAACAGAATCCAACAACACATGAAAAGGATCATACACCGTGATCCTGTGGGATTTATCCCAGGAATTCAAGGATTCTTCAATATATGCAAATCAATCAATGTGATACACCATATTAACAAATTGAAGAAGAAAAACCATATGATCATCTCAATAGATGCAGAAAAAGCTTCTGACAAAATTTAACACCCATTTACGATAAAAACTCTCCAGAAAGTGGGCATAGAGGGAACCTACCTCAACATTATAAAGGCCATATATGACAAACCCACAGCAAACATCATTCTCAATGGTGAAAAACTGAAAGCATTTCCTCTAAGATCAGGAACAAGACAAGGATGTCCACTCTCACCACTATTATTCAGCATAATTTTGGAAGTCCTAGCCACGGCAATCAGAGAAGAAAAAGACATAAAAGGAATACAAATTGGAAAAGAAGAAGTAAAACTGTCACTGTTTGCAGATGACATGATACTATACACGTCATTTTTAGAGAATCCTAAAAATGCCACAAGAAAACTACTAGAGCTAATCAATGAATCTGGTAAAGTTGCAGGATACAAAATTAATGCACAGAAATCTCTTGCATTCCTACACACTAATGACGAAAAATCTAAAAAGAAATTATGGAAACACTCCCATTTACCACTGCAACAAAAAGAATAAAATACGTAGGAATAAACCTACCTAGGGAGACAAAAGACCTGTATGCAGAAAACTATAAGACACTGATGAAAGAAATTAAAGATGATACCAACAGATGGAGAGATATACTATGTTCTTGGATTGGAAGAATCAATATTGTGAAAATGACTATATTACCCAAAGCAATCTACAGATTCAATGCAATCCCTATCAAATTACCAATGGCATTTTTTACCAAACTAGAACAAATCATGTCAAAATTCGTATGGAGACACAAAAGACCCCAAATAGCCAAAGCAGTCTTGAGGGAAAAAAACGGAGCTGGAGGAATCAAACTACCTGACTTCAGACTATACTACAAAGCTACAGTAATCAAGACAATATGGTACTGGTAGAAAAACGGAAACATAGATCAATGGAACAAGATAGAAAGCCCAGAGATAAACCCACGCACCTATGGTCAACTAATCTATGACAAAGGAGGCAAAGATATACAGTGGAGAAAAGACAGTCTCTTCAATAAGTGGTGCTGGGAAAACTGGACAGCTACATGTAAAACAATGAAATTAGAACACTCCCTAACACCATACACAAAAATAAACTCAAAATGGATTAGAGACCTAAATGTAAGACCGGACACTATAAAACTCTTAGAGGAAAACATAGGAAGAACACTCCTTGACATAAATCACAGCAAGATCTTTTTTGATACACCTCCTAGAGTAATGGAAATAAAAACAAAAATAAACAAATGGGACCTAATGAAACTTCAAAGCTTTTGCACAGCAAAGGAAACCATAAACAAGACGAAAAGACAACCCTCAGAATGGGAGAAAATATTTGCAAACGAATCAACGGACAAAGGATTAATCTCCAAAATATATAAATAGCTCATGCTGCTCAATATTAAAGAAACAAACAACCCTATCCAAAAATGGACAGAAGACCTAAATAGACATTTCTCCAAAGAAGACATACAGATGGCCAAGAAGCCCATGAAAAGCTGCTCAACATCACTAATTATTAGAGAAATGCAAATCAAAAGTACAATGAGGTAACACCAGTTAGAATGGGCATCATCAGAAAATCTACAAACAACAAATGCTGGAGAGGGTGTGGAGAAAAGGGAACCCTCTTGCACTGTTGGTGAGAATGTAAATTGATACAGCCACTATGGAGAAAAGTATGGAGGCTCCTTAAAAAACTAAAAATAGAATTACCATATGATCCAGCAATCCCATTACTGGGCATATACCCAGAGAAAACCATAAATCAAAAAGACACATGCACCCCAATGTTCATTGCAGCACTATTTACAATAACCAGGTCATGGAAGCAACCTAAATGCCCATCGACAGATGGATGGATAAAGAAGATGTGGTACATATATACAATGGAATATTACTCAGCCATGAAAAGGAACGAAACTGAGTCACTTGTTGAGATGTGGATGGATTTAGAGACTGTCATACAGAATGAAGTAAGTCAGAAAAAGAAAAACAAATATTGTATATTAACGTATGTATGTGGAACCTAGAAAAATGGTACAGATGAAACGGTTTGCAGGGCAGAAGTTGAGACACAGATGTAGAGAACAAACGTATGGACATAAAGGGGGGAAAACTGTGGTGGGGTGTGGATGGTGGTGTGCTGAATTGGGCGATTGTGATTGACATGTATACACTGATGTGTATAAAATTGATGACTAATAAGAACCTGTGGTATAAACAAACAAACAAACAACTAATACTAAAATTTCTTTGGGTTATTTGTATGGAAATATGTTAATATAAATGTTTCAGACATTACATGAAATTTCTAAAAATCTTATATGTTTTGGTATAATGTTATAAGTCATAATTCTAGTTATTACTTTAAAATGTATATCTCAGAAATAAGTAAATTTCCTTGTCAATTGCATTATTATGAACTTTCATCAAATCTTTAACCGTGTTCTTTTTTTAAGTTTTTTGTCATTTACAGACAGTTCTGGGTGTACTCTGATGCTTTTGCAAAAGTGTTCCTATAAAAGGGTTTCATCTTCAAGTAATTCATGGAAAAGACTCTGAAAAGTACAGGATTCTGGTAACTGAGTATACTGCTGAACTGAATGAATAAGCATTTTCAGAACTCTAATGGAAAACTGATGAATTTATAAAAGTGCTAACAAAAGATCAAGGTGAAAATAAAAATTAATTACATGGGACTGAGTGAACTGATGAGGATGATTATAATTTTTGTGACTTTATGTTTGAATTAAAAAAAAAGGAAAATCCCACAAGGACTCAGAGGCAAAAAATATACAAATCAATTTTCACTGCAAAGTAAAGGAACTGTTACAGTGGAGGATTACTGGACTGAATGTCAATATTATGACATAGTATGAGTGTGTTTCATGTTTGGTAATTGCAATCATTGTTGATTTTGCTGTGGTCATCCATTTACAATGCTTGGTGTCAGTTTATTTATCTCTTGTAAAAATAAAATACAGTGTGTGTGTGTGTGTGTGTGTGTGTGTGTGTGTGTGTGTGTGTGTGAAAAAATAAATTAATTAAAAAAAAAAAAGAATGCGACTGACAAGGGCTTAATTTCCCAAATATACAAACAGCTCACAGAGCTTGATAACAAAAACACAATCAACCCAATCAAAAAATAGGCAGAAGACCTAAGTAGACATTTCTCCAAAGAAGACATACAGATGGCCATAAAGCAGCACATGAAAATATGTTCAACATCGCTAATCACTACAGAAATGCAAATCAAAACTACAGTGAGGTACCACCTTACACTGGTCAGAATGGCCATCGCTAAAAAGTCTACAAATCAATACTCCATAACGGCCTATATGGGGAAAAAGTCTAAAAAAAAAAAAAAAAAAAAGAATGGATATATGTATATGTATTATATAACTGATTCACTTTGCTGTACACCTGAAACTAATACAAGATTGTAAATCAACTATACTCCAATAAAAGTTAAAAAAAAAAAGTCTACAAATAACAAATGCTGGAGAGCGTGTGGAGAAAAGGGAACCCTCCTATACTGTTGGTGGGAATGTAAATTGGTGCAGCCACTATGGAGGACAGTACAGAGGTTCCTCAAAAAACTAAAAATAGACTTGCCATATGATCCAGCAATCCCACTCCTCGGCATATATCCAGACAAAACTATACTTCAAAAAGATACATGTTCATAGCAGCACTATTTACAATAGCCAAGACATGGAAGCAACCTAAATGACCATCAACAGATGAATGGATAAAGGTGATGTGGTATATATGCACTATGGAATACTACTCAGCCATAACAAGAATGAAATAATGCCATTTGCAGCAACATGGATGGACCTAGAGATTATCATACTAAGTGAAGTGAGTCAGAAAGAGAAATACAAATACCATATGATATCACTTCTATGTGGAATCTAAAATATGACACAATAGACTTTTTTATGAAACAGAAACAGACTCACAGACATACAGAATAGATTTGTGGTTGCCAAGGGGGAGTGGGGATGCGATAGAGATGGATTGGGAGTTTGGGGTTAGCAGATGCAAACTACTGTATATAGAATGGATAAACAGCAAGGTTGTACTGTATAACACAGGGAACTATATCCAATATCCTATAATAAACTATAATGGAAAAGAATATGAAAAAGAATGTATATATGTATAACTGAATCACTTTGCTGTACAGCAGAAACTAACACAATATTGTAAATCAACTATACTTCAATAAAAAATCAATTAAAAATTGTCTCAGCCTAAAAAGCATTATTTATAATAACAAATGACATTTCCTATTTTGCACGTAAGCTTAGGTAACTTGCCTAAGTCACCAGCTGGTAAGTGGCATGGCCAGGATTCAAAGCCCAGTGAATGGTCATCAACTATCCCAGACTGTGTATAGCAGAACTGCAGCAAGAAATTAGAATTAAGGAATATAATAAGAAGCACTAATAAAATAATAGGAAACTTTTGCTGTGAACTTATAGGAAGTTAAGAAGTACTGAAGTAGCTTAAGCAGAGAAAGATATGAGCTTGTTTAGCCTAAACTAGAGCAAAATCATCATCTGGTTATCTCTGCCCTAGCTTGCTATTGTGGAAGGGCCTGTGAGTTGCCTATACAATATGCACTCTTCCTTCTTCCTTAGTAGGAAATGCTGATGCTATTTGGAGTGGCAATGTGCCCAGTTTAAAGACTACTTTTCCTAACCTCCTTGGCTTCTAGGGGTATTCAAGGAAATGTAAGCAGAAGTCAAGTAGGTGGAAACCAGGGAATCTCTTTCAAAGAGGGCTGAATCAGTTGAGAGATGTGCACTTTTGCCATTCCATTTTCTTTCAGCTTGGAATGTGGACATGATGGCTGGAGCACCAGGAGCATCTTGTGACCAAGGGGGGACTTTGGGCATGTAAACCAGGACTAAGGATGGTAGAAAAGAAGGTAAGAAGGAGCCTGGGCCTCTTGTGACTATGGGATTGCCACATTAGCCCTGAACTACTTACCTCTGGACTTTTATGTTTAAACAATTCCTGTCTGAGTTTTCTGTGAAAAGTTGCTGAATCCTAATTCTAAGTGATATAGTATCTTACATAATTTTTAAACTTTTAATTATCCTCAACATTTTCTTGCCAGAAATTTATAAGAACTCTTAATAAATTTTGTTCTAATTCACAATAACTTCCTTTTTTCCTCCCATTTACTTCTCTCTACAACTCATCCCTACTAGCATCAAATTCATTTCTTTCTAAAGACATGAATTTCAGTCCTACTCAGGAGCATAGTAATGCTGACCTTTCATGGGGTTCACAGTATATAATGTTAATGGAAAAAAACTGAAATATCAATAAAGGCAGAAATGAGCAATAGCTTGACCCATGATATCAAAGGGAAAAAAGATCACGGGGAATTAAAGTTAAGAACCTTGTCTAGAAACACAGGTTCAGTAATTGATGAAACCACGGCTCAAACCTGAAGTCTCCTTTGTGATGTTGGTCTTAAAGGAAGACACTGACTGTGAACTGGCAAGAAGGAAGTAGAAGGAAACTGAGGGTGATAAGTTTAGCAAAGGCCTTGGAGGGAGGGGAAGAGGATGAACAGTTCTTGTTTACGGACCATCAGAGGCCATGAGAGTGGGGGCCAATTTAAGAAAAGCAGAGCTTGGTGCAGTACAAAGAACTAAAGGGGAAGTGTGAGACAATGAAATAAGTAGGCTTAGAGGTACCTCTCAACCACCACATGGGAAGGACGTGGGTGGGGAAACAGAATTACAAGTGGGAGTACCCCGCTACAAAGAAGGGTATTCAGACAGCCTTGTCAAAATGCACAATTGCTGTTTTTTATTATCAAGTAATGCAACATTCATCCCTGACCCTGACTCTGACTATGGTGGACTTTCAGCCTCCTCACTATTTTTTTCAGTATTTTTGGAGCATTTAGCAATATGTGTTACTCGTATAATCATTCCTCCCAAAAAATGTTATTAAAAAGCCTGTGAGAACTTCAAGGATATTTGGTCCTTTCCCCAAAATCATCATTATAAAGGATTTTTAAAAATATGATGCATACTTGTTACTCAGAGATTTGTGTTAGAGAGTTACAGCTCGATGATACAGGTGGAGGCTAGTCACAATACCTAGGACTGGAAGATGCTAAGACTATAAATCCTAACTCATGCTGTTGAAGGCTCTTTCTTACCTATGGCTGATCTGTACCTTGTCATCATAAAAGTGTCTTAACTAGTTTGTAGCAAGTTACTTTGAGACATCCAGACTTCATAAGGTTAATCCTATTTCTTGGGAAATATAGTCATTAATTTTGAAGGTATACATACCAATTGGCTGTCAAGGAAGCTGTCTTCAAGTCTCTATATGTACCCTCCTTGGTAAAGTGCTGAAAATTCCTTTGTCAATAAGAAAACATTAGAGGTTTTGTCCTTTCAGCCTGATTGTAGTAATCTGATAACCATAATCAGATTCTTTTCTTAGAACCAATACTAAGATGAATTTTTCTTCCACAGGCCCAAACATTTCCACCCTAACCCCTACTCCCATCAATACCTTTAACTTTTAGGGAGAAAAGACAGAAGTTGAATTTGAGGTACAGACATCAAAGATACAGGTAAAACCTCAGAAAGGAGAAGATGCTTTGCTTTGAATGACAGGTGGCTTTTCCTGAGATGAGGAAGACGGCTGGTAAACTTCTAATGTTGGTCACACGTGGTTGGCCTGCCAGATGTTAGTTAACCCTCAACACATCTCACGCTTCCCTTTGATTTTATGCCTCACCACATCTCTGATCCGCCACAGTATCCAACATGGACAGGGCAGGGCAGGGAGTAGGGGAACAGGTGGGAGGAAGGGAAAAAGAATACAACATACAGGCTGGTCAACAGTGGGGGGAGGCTCGGGAGGTTACGGTGTCCACTTTGTACACTATTTGGTAACTTCTTTTGACTGAAACTGTGTCCTTTCCAGTCTATATCAAATGCTTCCACATCAAAACGGCCATGTCAAAGCAACAGATGTGAATGTCACGGGACCCTTTTCTCAGGGCACATTCTAAGTTCTAACTTCATATCCTCAACAAGCTGCTCTCAGATCTGTGATTGAAATTCCTGAGGTAAAACTGTGAACCTAAGGACAAAGCTTTTCCTATTGGGCTTCAGGAAGAAATAACAAGCGTAAGCTTGAGAATAGTTTAATTCAGGCTTAGTTAAAATTAATGAGAGAACTCATGGGTGATAAAGGTATTTAGTGAGAAACTTCAAGAAAAAGAACTTGGACACAGGTTATTTAAGAATTCAGGGTACTTTCTTAAGAGCACATTGAACAGGAGGGTGGGAGGGAGGGGGACGTAAGAGGGAAGAGATATGGGGACATATGTATATGTATAACTGATTCACTTTGTTATAAAGCAGAAACTAACACACCATTGTAAAGCAATTATACTCCAATAAAGATGTTTAAAAAAAACAAAACTCCACAACAACAACAAAAAGAGCACATTGAACAAAGAACACTTAAGCAAAAGGCACAAGTTTCTGCTCTAAGTTTAAATTTGCACATGCCCTGTCTCTTGTTAAACTGATAAGTAGCTCTTAATGTTGGGTAAGTAATGTCTGGGAACCTCTGTGGTCTGCACTTTCAAACTACAAAGGCTTTAAGCTGTAACTTTAAGAGTATGTATGTTTGTCATAGAAAACTGAATTTCTTAGAACGTATATTACAGACAAGTGATTGTTTTATATAAAGTTGTAAACTGTTTGACATAGAAAACTGATTTTGCTCACCCACCTTGTTATAATTAACTCAATGACTATGATTTCATTAACTTCGTTATAATTAACCTCATTCATATACAAACTATGTAGAGTCTCATGCTAGATAGGAAATACATGCTAGACTCACATACTAAGATATTTTCATGCCAGTTAGATAGTAAAATAAGATAGCATTTATAGCAGATTCACTTTCAAGACCACGATGCATAATGTCATTCTTCCATGTACTCGTCAAGTTGTTTGCCCAGGTGAATGATATATTATTCTAATAAGAGAGCTGTTTGCCCAGATGAGCAAACTGTTTGTCCTGATAAACTGATCTGCAGAATTCCCTGAAGCAAACAGTGAAGCTATTTATTAATTTACTGTCTCATCTTTCTGGGCAAGAATTTCCTGGAGCAGAGTTAAGTCATGTTGACATGGATGGGCTCATTCTAATACCTCCTTTCCACATGTGAACAACAAATGGTTAAGGAGAAAAAAAAGGACTGACATAGAGGGACGTTCAGCCATAGAGTTTTAGAGATTGGTGAGTAGTCCAAGCTCATAAGTTCACTGTGGAAGAAACTTGAGACCCAGAGAGTTTAAATAACCTGCCCAAATTCATATAGCCAGTTAGTGAGAGTGGACAACACAAATATCTAGACATTTTGCTCCGAATCCAATGTTCTTTTCATTACGTGACTCAGCTCCTTTGAAATAGTCCTTTAAACATAGAAAAACTTAGTCTTTTATAACACCTGTAAGTGGTTCCCAGCATTGCAAGCACCTCTGCAAATGTAGTACAGATTTAAGCAAAGGCTCACCATTTGCAAAGTTATCAACTCTAACATACCTCACAAACTTCACAATGAAGAAACTCAGATATGAATGTGAAGTCTTGTTCATTTTACATTTATTTTATGTCATTAAAGACCACACTTATACTTTGACAAAAAATGTCCATTCCACCATTTGTTCTTCTGCACTCTATATTTGGAAGCTATTAACATGAACCCTTCATCTCAATTTGTACTAGAAAAGAACTCTGACTAGTACTCCAATGTCGCAACCATCACCAATGAAACACTATATAAAGATGTAGCTATTTTCTGCTGCTCATTTTTATGTCTCTTAGTCACCCAGAAAGTGTCTAATTTAGACAGTGTGTTGGTTTTATGTTTGGATTGCTGAGATAGTGGGAAGATTTATATAATATATCACATAGCCAAAAAAACTTTCTACTCTCAAGGTTCTGTGGTCGCATAAGGTAGCTATTAGCCACGTGTGGCCATTTAAATTTAAATTAATTAAAATGAAATAAAATTTTAAAATCAGTTCTTTGGTCACGTATTTATATTTCCACAGTAGAACTGTGCATGTACATTCAGCAATTTCAGGGGTTATGTTGTATTTGACCACTTCACTACAAAATGTACATCACTCTAGTAAACCAAAAAGGAAGGTTATGTTGATCAGGACAGGGTAACACAGAAACATGGAACCACAAAATCTCAGTGTCTTAACACAACAAAAGTTCATTTGTTCTAACCCATAGTTGAAAGTAGATGTTTCTGGACAGACGGTTCTCCTGGATACATTGCCTCTGAGCAATGATTTAGAGAGATAGGGCCCTCTGTATTCACCCAGTTAATGTACAGAGAGAGAGAGAGAGAGAGAGAGAGAGAGAGAGAAGGAAGAAAGGAGGGAGGGAGGGAGTTAGGGAGAATGGACTTTGTCAGGTGCATGGGAGCTAGGTCTGGACATGCCACACATCACTTCTCCCCTAATCCACTGGGTATAAATAGTCTCCTGGCCCCAAACAGATGCAAAGGGGTTGAGAAAGGCTATCTTCCTATAGGCCCAGGAAGAGAATAAAACGGGATGGTGAGTACAGAGGGCTATCTCTGCCAGGAGTCAGCAACGTTCAGACCTCATCACAGAAACATGAGAATGTATTTACAGCCAGTCTCAAGATTTCATAACTGTAATAGACTGTAACATTATTCAAAAGTATTCCTTGCCCCTCACCATGGAATGATTATACAACCCTGGCCCACTGACGCCAGGCCTGGCTGCATGGCTTGTGGTGGCCCTCTCTGCAGGACTGCACATTCCCAGAGTGGCCATCTGACTGGGTTTGTACAATGTGTGTGACATGACATGCATCCTTCTCAAGCAGAAGCTTTAAGATCCATTGTAAGTTTCCGCTCTGTTTTTCTCTCTCTGCTGAAGGACTAGCAAAGCCTCAGCGAGGGGCTGCTCCTTCAGCTTATGTCTCAGGATGACAGTGACGTGGAATAGAGTCTTAGCTCCCTGCAATGGAGGTATAGCATGAGAGATAAACCTTTGCTGTTGCAAGTCCCTGAAATGCTGGGGGTTGTTTTTGACCAGAGCACAGCTTAGCCTAAGCGACTAATAAGGCATCAAAATCATAGCAGTGGATGTAGCTCTTTAGAAGCATTTTAAAAGAATAGGAATCGCTTATGATTTGTGATTAATAATAAAACATTCCTGTGAATGTAGAGAATGTGACAAAAGCAATCATTTGAATTAGGCACAACCTTTACCTTGGGCTAAAATTACTTCCCAGGTCCTGGGGAAGGGACTCTACCAGTGGCTTGAGATAGTGGAGTCGCTGCTTGCTGTGCCAGAGAGTGAAGGCCAGGGAAGGAGGGGGGTGCCTGGGGTGGGTCTGCTTCTGTGTTCTCTGGCACTATTAGTCCAGGCCCATGAAAGGGTAGAGACTTCCATCTGGATGGAACTTATACATAATAACATGTTCCTAACAAATGATTTATAGATAAATTTCTGGAATTCAACAAATCATATTGAAAACCAAAAATGTGGTTCTGCAGGAATGTAGCTAAAAGGAATAGAAAAGTTTATGGCTCTTCTATTCAACCATAAAACACATTTTATGAATTGAAGAAAATTTAGGTTTCATAAACTTTGCAAACAACAATGAAAATCAAGTAATCAAAAGCTGAAAGAGAATTTAGCTATCTAATTTATCTACTTATTTCCAAAGTTTCAGGCAAAAGGAGTCTTATAGCAAAAGGATTTTTATCATCCTTGTTTTGCTTTTCTAAAGTCTAAGTTTCTTTGCTGTTATTTTAAGTAAATTCTCATTAGGTCTTCACCTAGGATGGAAAACAACCATCTGTCATATAACACTTCAGTTACAGTCAATTACTGATTATTCAAGGCCACAGAGTAGCAAGAGATCAGTGTCATCAGTGTACCATGAAATCAAATCAATAAATATGTTTTCTCTATGCAAGGCACTGCATTAGATACCATCACAGATGATTTAAACTCTTTACAAGAACCTAAAATGTTCTTGGGCTTCAGCTTTGGGCTTCCCTGGTGGTGCAGTGGTTAAGAATCCGCCTTCCAATGCAGGGGACATGGGTTGGAGCCCTGGTCCAGGAAGATCCCACATGCCGCGAAACAACTAAGCCCGTGCGCCACAAGTACTGAAGCCTGCACGCCTAGGGCCCGTGCTCCACAACAAGAGAAGCCACCGCAATAAGAAGCCCGCACACTGCAAAGAAGAGTAGCTCCCGTTCACTGCAACCAGAGAAAAGCCCACGCACAGCAACGAAGACCCAATGCAGCCAAAAATAAATAAAATAAAATAAATTAATTTTAAAAATTTAAAAATGTCATCTTTCTTCAATGGTTCTGACTATGAGCATCAATATTACCATTTTAAAACTAATAGTAGGGGCTTCCCTGGTGGTGCAGTGGTTCAGAGTCCGCCTGCCGATGCAAGGGACGCGGGTTCGTGCCCTGGTCCGGAAGGATCCCACGTGCCACGGAGCAGATCCCACGGAGCGGCCCGTGAGCCGTGGCCGCTGGGCCTGCGCGTCCGGAGCCTATGCTCCGCAACGGGAGAGGCCACAAAAAAAAACAAAAAAAAACAAAAAAAAACAACTAATGGCAAAATGGCCTCAAGGCCTGTAGAATCAAAGAAAATAAGAAAATTAACATAGATTTTTCCAACCCACTGAACAAATCTCTATGAATGATAGTCACCAAACTTCATGATAACACTTTTAACTCTCCTTCATTTCTAACCTTTTGATTTTCTCAAAACAATTTCTAAAACCTTTATGAATGGAAATACTACAAACCTCATGTAAGTATTTTCTATGCACAGTCCAAAGAGTGGGGACTGCAAAGAGCCTTTTCCTCGAGAATGATTCATCTGCTCAGGACAGAAATATAGACATAAGAAAAAACTGGAAAACTACAATACAGAACATAATTGTCTGTACCACAGGAAATTGAGTTTTTCTCCTTGCCATAAAATCAGAAGGATACATTCAGATATTTACCACCACCTCTCTGAACTTGGTTGTTAATGAACAGTTTCCTGTTCTACCATGCTATCTTTAAATTCTCCTTTATTTGGAATGGAATAAGTTTAAGTAGCTCTAACAAGCATACACTGGCAAGTTTTCACTTGTAGCAGCTAATTAAAAACAGCTGCAACATTAGTCTTTGTAAACAGGATGCATCTTAGAGCAATTACTATCATAATTCCACCAGACAGCAGGGTTTTACAGTGCAGACACATCAGCAGATACTTCCTCCCCTGCAATCTGCTGTGCAGGGACTTCTAGATTTGCTTTTGCTTTGGCTAAATTGATGAGGTACATATAGATGTAAAGAGACAAATTTAATGACACTAAAATTACATAGGTCAGTGTTCTTTTTCTGTTAGAATTATAACAAGTATATCCCAATAATAAGTAAAATTTGCTAAGAAAACTGAATTATGTTCCAAAAGCCGGTGAGTGAGAAATATTTTTTGACAATTAGCTTAGCTGACTTTGAGAATGTGCTAAAACATAACCCTTCCTGTAATGCATACGATAACCAGCTGTCTTGTTGCATTTATATGCATAAAATGAAGGGCTCCTAATAGTAACTTTAAATGATTTCAAATGTTAATTAGAAAAAAAATCAAGTCTAAAAATAACTGTTTTCATTTCATAGCCAGAATTTCTACACACCATGGCATTCAATACGACAAATTAGTAAAAAGTGGAATTTTTAATAAACAACTCTTTAGTTCTTTTATGCATCTATTCAAATGCCAAAAATATTCCTAAATTCATTCGTGATTCCACTGTAAAAAGTAATATTCCAACTTCCACGTAAAGATGGATTGAAAACATTTATCTTTTCCACCTCCTGAGGCTCCTCTAAAGCTACAGTCGAATAAATTTTTAAATGTGTATGTATTAATAGATACATACATACACACGTACATACAAGAGAACGTGACAGGAACCAACAGCAACAATCTATTAAAAGCTGGGATACACAGGGATGAGGAGTCACTGACACCCCAGACTGAGAAAGCGAATGTCCCTTAATAACATTACTGTAAGGATTAAATGGGATCATGTATGTTAAAAAAATAAGTGTCCAATAAATGCAAATTTTATTATTAATAAAATGTTTACAAATGGTGATCTTCTGGAAGACGGCATGACATTTGATTTAGCAGGACAATATTAGGAGGAAAATGTAACCTGTTGAGACCAGAGTTGTGAATTACTGAAGGAAAGGCTCTATTTTAGACTCCTCGAGGGGACCGTGTACTTGCAGCAGGATGAGGGTAACCTTGCGTAGGAAACCCTTTGCAGAAGGGAATGAAGAGACCCAAGTGAAAAGCATATTTGGAAATCTGATCGCAGGAAACATCAAGAGAAAGGCCTTACTCCAGAATCATAAGTAGATGTGTGACGGGTGCCTATTTTAAGGCATCTTGAGTCCCTCTTTAGATGGAAGGCTAAGTGCAGCTCAGACTCTTCCAGAAGACATTAGAGAATACACCCACACATCTACGAAGAACGTGGGAAAGCAGACCCAGAAGACATGTCTCAGTGGGTGACTGCAAGGTCTAGACAGAAATCCTCAGGGCTCTCTGAGCAGATCACTAGAGCTGACTATCGGGCCAAGGAGTTCAGAAACACTGAAGTCCCCGTCTGGACGTCACTCGCTGTGCACTGCAGAAGGGAAAGGATGTCTAAGAAAGAAATTCTAGTCTGGGCTCAGTTGGGCTCAGTGAATAAATAGGGCTTTGCTTCTTTGCCTGGGGAATCCCAGGGGAATCCTTCACTTTAAGTTCCCCTTTAATCCTACTACAAAAATATGAATTCAGCCTAACACACAAACTGCATATATATTTTTTGAAAAATCAGTAGTATAGCTATGAAAATATTTTGCTTATTTCCATGCTTTTGGTATCAAGAAAGTAGAAATTTAGATTCCTTTACTATTGAACCTACTGTTGGGGTTCAGGATATGCTGCTCGAAAATATGGTACCTTGGCATATCAAATATTTTAGGATGAAGGAGTTTGAGAAAATGACAGAGGCAAGGAAGGTCATAAAACTCTCATGTGAGACATGCCCTCCTCTTATGAGAAGAAAGGCACATCCTTCATTCTGGAGACAGACAGACACAGAAAAATCCAAAGAATCAGGCCTTGCTAAGGTTCCCCCAGCTTACTTCAGTAATCTCATACACTTTGACCCACCATATTTCTCCACAAATGTCCACTCTTCATCAAATTTGCTCAAAATAGTATTATAAAAATACTCAGGTTTAATAGTTTCTTCGGGTCTTCACTTCCTGATGAAAGTATCACACAAAATTTATATTGTTAATGTCTTTGTCAGTTTAATTTTCAGGTCCAGCCAAGGACCCTAAGAGGGTTGAGGAAAGCTTATCGTATCATTAGATTTTAAGCACTGGCACAAATAGGAAGAAAAACAACTTACTTCAAAATGTGTTTTATCTATTTTAAGAAGGGATCAATATTTTTCTATTAGCTTTAACTTAGGTTAATATGGATTGATAAATATACCAATAACAAAAGTTTCTACTTCGTAATATACACTTCATCTAGAAACTGCTTTTATCATTTATTTAAAATATAAGTATGTTCTTGGAATTGTTTCTGGTGGGAATGACATCCAGAATCTGGTGTAAATGGGTTTCGCTGCAGAATTGCTTTATCACTCGAGGTGTGGCCTGCAGTTTCTACAGAGGCACAGACTACTTTACACAGAAAAAATGCAAAGCATGGTCCCTTCACTTGTGGAGTAACCCCCTCTTAAAGGATTATTTACTTTTCAGTGGCCTTAAAAGAACTATGAAGTACTTCACGTTCTTTAGGTTAATATTTTACACTCTCCAAAACCTATCCCCATGTGGAGAGAAGAGGCTGCTATCTGTTACAAGTGGAGTGCTGTTTTAACTAAGGAACAGCTATTTTCCTGGAAATAAAACCCCTTATACTAAAATGCAAGACAAAACTTCCCTCATCCCAGCTGGAAGGTGCTGAATTGAGTGACCCCCAGATGCCAGCCTGCAGTGCGCCAGGACAGCCGGCACCGGTAACAGAGCAACTCCCTACAACAGCAGCGGGGAGAGCTGCCGGCCCTTTTACCTACCCGGTCAGTCAGTCGCCAGGCTCCTGCACAGCTTTAGAGACTACTGAGAACCAAACAAGTGGCCACCTGCCTGCCTTTCTAATATTTCTGACTTTCTAATAAGTCATGAGATTCTTGCTTCTGTGGTCTGTCTACCAGACAGGATATCCCAGAGCAGAGTCTCCAGCATGAATCAAACCGAAGTTAATCACATTTGAATCAAATCCAATCTTAAATTTCTGTAAATCAGGGACTGATTTGCTGATCTAGCAAACAGATTAGTTTCCTTTAACCCTGGTCCTGTCCTATCTTACCTTTCTGTCCTTTTCCTGGAAACTGCAGCTTAAGTCCCAGCGAGAACTGTGGTCAAGCCTGTTTAGTTGCAACAGGCAGGCAACCAGCATTGCAGTCCAGTGGACAATACTTTGACCATGGCCTGTTCTTTTTAAAGCTCATGCTTTGACCTCTTTGATGCTGAGCCCATTCTCTCATTTAGGCTGTGTTCAATGGTGATCTCTTGATATTATGAATCAGAATTATTCTGAGTTCTGAGAGTGACACATAAGAAGCGATTATTCTCCCCTATCAGCCTACTATCTAATTAAAGATATGACTAAATCTTATGAAATTACAGCTATACCAGGAAGAGTATAATTTAGGTAATACACACTGTAAGTGGTTTAGTAATTGATACCTGTAAAAATAACTTCTGCTGTTTTTCTCCATAAGATAAAAAAACAAACCAAAAACTGCCCATCATCACACAATCACATTAGCATATGCATATATCTACTTTGTAGACAGGGTCATCATATGCATACACTTCTGCAATCTGAATTTTTACTTGATACACATTCTTTTTTTTTTTTTTTTTTTTTTTTTTGCGGTACGCGGGCCTCTCACTGTTGTGGCCTCTCCCGTTGTGGAGCACAGGCTCCGGACCCGCCGGCTCAGAGGCCATGGCTCACGGGCCCAGCCGCTCCGCGGCATGTGGGATCTTCCCGGACCATGGCACGAACCCGTGTCCCCTGCATCGGCAGGCGAACTCTCAACCACTGTGCCACCAGGGAAGCCCTTGATACATACACATTCTAAACACATCTATGTCACTATTTTTAACAGCTGCAAATAATTTCACTAAGCTAATCATTTATACTGTTTACACATTTTTATCATTAAATGGAATTTTTCCAATAATATTATTTTACATAAATATTTAGACTCTTTTAACATCACTTTTTTCAATATATTTTTACTAGTTTCCCTTAAAAAAAAAAAACTCAACTCCTCCCATTTCTCCTTAGCCATCCTCACTCCTCCAGCCAGAAAACCAGGGTTAGGCATGGACATGTACACACTACCAAATGTAAAATAGCTAGCTAGTGGGAAGCAGCCACATAGCACAGGGAGATCAGCTCTGTGCTTTGTGACTACCTAGAAGGGTGGGTTAGGGAGGGTGGGAGGGAGATGCAAGAGGGAGGAGATATGGGGATGGTATGTATATGTATAGCTGATTCACTACATTATAAAGCAGAAACTAACACACCATTGTAAAGCAATTATACTCCAATAAAGATGTTAAAAAAAAAGTGTTATAAGAGATCCAAGAGTGAGTTTAAGGATAAGGAGACAAAGTAGCTTGCTGGTAAGTCTATTTCCCTTAAAGACTCTAAGGTTTCTGGGTGAAGAAACCTTGTCTTTTCATCTCTATATCACCAGTACCCAGAATAAAAGCAAACTAATCCCTCCCTCTCACAAAGATCCCAGCAGCTTGGTGACTCCAGCTAACAATAATCAGGATACTCCACCAGCCACTTACTCTGTCCTCCTCGGGTAAATGGTCCTTCTAGACTTACCACATGGAGGCAGATAAAAGCCAGCCAGTAATGAATACATTAGCATTCAGTCCTAAGTAGAAACAAATATTAAAGTAGGGAAAGGAAGAAGGTAGGGAAAACTGATGCAAAGAAGGGAGAAGGGAAGGAAAAATCTGTCTTAAGGACTAGTGCTCAGTTCCAGCAGTTTTAGTGCTATAAGTTTAAAAATACAAATATACAAATAAAAAAAGAAAAGCATTTATATTGCTAGCTCTTCCATAACTGTGACATAAGCCTTATATTTACTCCAGATGGGTAAGAATAAAGGGTGCCCTGGGTGAGGTAACGTGGAAGAAGAAAAAAGTACTGAATGCTGTGTGTGCAAGATCTTAAGTTAAGTTATAAAGGAAAGGAAAGCATCAAAATCTTGTTCTATGTGGGAATACTGCATATCATACTTCCTAGGGACCTAATTTATGATGTGATTACATTTTTAAAATGACAGTAAAGGCTTAATTTCTAGTTCCCACCACATCCCCATCAGGGGTTGGCTATGGCTCTCAGAGTAGGCTAACAGACCTGCCCTGCCTGGAGCACTGCCAACCATGCTGGCAGAGGGAAGAGAGAACACCGCGTATCATACAAGTGCCCCTAAGTCTCCCACTTGAAAAGGACATCTGTCTCACATTTCAGAGGCCCAAACAAGTCAAGGAGCCATGTTTGACTTCAACAGGGCAGGAATGTACAATGTTCCTGTACAGAGGCACCCACAGAGAGGGTACGGAATTTTTCAGAACAGTCTTCCATAGAGAACATCTTTGTTTTGATCTCAGTCTCAAAAAATTTTTTCTTATCATTTTACTATTTTAAGAATGAATTTGGGGACTTGCCTGGCAGCACAGCGGTTAAGAATCCGCCTGCCAATGCAGGGAACATGGGTTCGAGCTCTGGTCTGGGAAGATCCCACATGCCGCGGAGCAATTAAGTCCGTGCACCACAACTACTGAGCCTGCACTCTAGAGCCCGTGAGCCACAACTGCTGAGCCCACATGCCACAACTACTGAAGCCGGCGCGCCTAGAGCCCCGTGCTCTGCAATGAGAAGCCACTACAGTGAGAAGCCCGCCCACCGCAAGGAAGAGTAGCCCCCACTCACCGCAACTAGAGAAAGCCCATACACAGCAACGAAGACCCAACGTAGCCAAGAATAAACAAATGAATAAATAAATTAAAAAAAATAAAAGAATGAATTTGGGTGATTATTTTAAATCTTATATTTGAAGGACAAGTCACTTAACCTCTGTGGGCCTCAATTTGTCTGAAATATTATGTGATGGGACTAAATCGGGGTTTCCAACCGCGGCAGTATTGACATTTGGGTGTGGCAGCTGCCCTGTAAACTGCGGGGTGCTTAGCAGCATTCCTGGCCTCCACTCCTAGATGCCAGTAGCACCCAGCCCGGATCTGATAACAAAAATGTCTCCAGACACTGCCAAATGTCTCCCTAGTTGAGAGTCACTGCGCTAGATGATCTCTTACGTTTCTTCAAATTCTAAAATTCAGTGCTCCACTAATCTATGTTCAAACCAGTAAGACCCTTTGCCAAATTTTAGACACACAAAATATGCCAGTCTAGGAAATAACTATAATCTGTAAAGTGACACTTTGGAAGTAAGGCTTCACTTGCTGTAAACCCAGAAACTAGATCCATGAACCTTCTATTATGCTAACTAAAATACTGTAATATTTAAAGAATAAAGTACACTACAGGGAAATGAGCAAACAGTATTCCTGTAGAAGGTGTGGAACTAGATCTTTTTATATAAGTAATATTTAGGCTCCATCCCAAGAAGGTTTTGTTTGTAAGTGGTTTGGACCTATTTTATTTATTGAATTTACATCCTGCCTCATTCCAAAAGCATCTGAGGCAGCTTGCAAAGAGGCATACATAATAAAAATAGAAAGAAAATAATAAAAATAGGGGGAAATAGGTAACGAACAAGAAGAAACAAATGTTCCAATCATAAAAGTCAGTATCATTTCTGGGACTGTGCATAAAATGTAGCTCAGAATTTCAGGATGTCTAAGGGAAAGTTGGAAATAAAATAGTTATATAATGTGCATTGTCAGAGAATAAAAATTATTTTCTAGAGAAACAAGGTTTTTCTTAGGATTAAACTCAGAGACATGTTTCATGTAAGAAGGACCCATATTCTATGGTTTCACAGGAAAAGGTAGTTCTCATATCATAGTTAAATATAATTTAAAAGCATAACTTTTAAACACAATTTGGTGAAGGTGTTTCTTTGGGAAGCTAAAGCAACATGGGTAGTTTTCCAATAAAAGCTATCCAATGACCTAGGTGATCCAAGGATCAGATGTCGTTTGCCTACAAGAGTGGTTTTCAAAATGTAGTTGCTAGAGAAAACTTTTCTTCAAAGAAGATAAGCTTCTAGAGAAGTCTTGTATATACAGCAGATTGAGGCAAAGCTGCACCTCTCCTTCCCATCACTGTCTCTCTTCCTCAGAAGGATCCTGTGACAGAGTTCAAAAGCCACTAACCTAGAGAATAAAACTTCAAATGCCTAGAATAGATTCAACAATTCAACAAATACATATTATACTCCTGCTAAGTATTAGAGTACATATTGTTTTATATATTATTCTTCGTAAAAATGTTTTCAGTTAAACTTTTGAGAAAATTGACAGTACCCAGTACAATTCCAACAGAGCCTGCAGCCCTAATTAAGCCCAGGTCCTTAGACTTAACAGAGTTCATCTTCTGTTAAGGAATGAGAGCTCCTGACCAGGATTCACATCCAGGTGCAAGGCAGTCCCATCTCCTCAGAACAGACAGGCACAAAGTCACGATTCTTCTCACGAATCTGTTTTGGATCCACTCAGGAACCTGACCTAGTGATTGGTTCACATCCAAAGTTTCTACATTGCTGAGCATTGCTGACGCAATCTGAGCCTAAAAATCTTTTCAGCACCGATATTACCAGTGACCATCCACTGCTTTGACTTTCTGGTTCCTGTCAGCCAAATGCCAGGTAACTGTTCTCACCTCAGTCTCAAGGACTGCCTCGCAGCACCTCCTACTCCTCTCTCTCAAGGTCAGGATAGAGCCACCCTGAGCAACTGGTTCCCATTCTCTGCCCTTAGACCCTCACCAGGCCTTGTTCCTCAGTCCCGAACCGGGCCCTTTAAAGCAGAAGGCTCACTGAGGCCAAGTCCTACCAGGTAAGTAGAAAAACAAGGAACAAGAAACTGCACCAGGAAAAAAGGAACTTTGAATCCTTCACTCTCCCACCAGGAACACAAAAGTACGCATTCTCAGGTTTATCTCACTATTCAAATGGAAATGCAAGGCCCTCCTTGAGAAACAGTGGGAGGTGAGGAAGAACTATAGCTTGCAAAAGTTCAGTCATGTGTTAGTAGCTAGTTCTAAAATACATTACATAATCTGATGTAACTGACAGCATGAATAAGCCATAGAATGCAATCCTGTAACTGAACTAATTAATACTAATAAAGTATCAGAGCAGTCTGATACTTCTCATTTACACGTTGAAGAGTGTCTATCAAACTTATCTTTGTTTTATCAGTTAGTATTGTGAATTTCTTCTCCGTAATAGGTATAAAAGATAGACATTAAAAAATATATCCAACTTTCACTAATAACAGCAAACACTTACATAGGCCCTAT
Organism: Stenella coeruleoalba; assembly: GCF_951394435.1. Classification (NCBI taxonomy): domain Eukaryota; kingdom Metazoa; phylum Chordata; class Mammalia; order Artiodactyla; family Delphinidae; genus Stenella; species Stenella coeruleoalba. Next base: position 75,741,945 of record NC_137157.1, read on the forward strand.
TATAAGCCAGGTGTTGTTTAGAGGGAAGAAAATACATTTATTTATATAAATATAAATACATGCCATCTCCTTTTAACCTTAATATTATAAGTACATTATTATTTCCTTTTTAAAGGTGAGGAAACTAACTCACAAGGAAGTTGTTACTTCCGCAAGATCAAAAAGCTAATGAGGGCTTCCCTGGTGGCACAGTGGTTGAGAGTCCGCCTGCCGATGAAGGGGACACAGGTTCGTGCCCCCGTCCGGGAAGATCCCACATGCCGCGGAATGGCTGGGCCCGTGAGCCATGGCCGCTGAGCCTGCACGTCCGGAGCCTGTGCTCCGCAATGGGAGAGGCCACAGAAGTGAGAGGCCTGCACACCGCAAAAAAAAAAAAAGCTAATGAGTGGTAGGGCTGAGATTGGTTTGCGGACATTTGGTTCTGTCCAAAACGTCCATAAGCCATTTGGTCCACACCAAAAGGTCCTTGATGTTTGGTCCTGTTCAAACCACTTAGCACAAACCGAATATGCTCACGGACATTCTGGATCAAATTTCAAGCACTTTTTGGCATGGACCAAATGCCTTATGGACGTTTTGGAGAAAACCAAATGTCCTGCAAGGCTGGGATATGATGCAAGGAAGCTGGGCTGCAGAATCTGTGCTCTTAAACACTACGAAAGACTCTTCCTGGGTTTCACATATGACATGACATTAGGAAGATCAATGTCAAATAAGAATGATTCTCAGCTACTTCCCTATAATTGCTATGTGCCCGTAAAAGGAGAAATAATTTTAAAGTCTGAGCAAAACATGAATATATATGAACAACTGCAGCAGGCCCAAATCCTGTTATGTATTCTCCAGCCTGTCATAAATGCATTTTTGCTTTTCTATCTCAGAATATTGACAATAATTTTATTTCTTATTTTCATTTCATTCCAATAACACAGCTTTCATACATTTACGAATTAGGTAGTAGCTGAAAATATCTGATTATTTGGTGGTCTACATAACCTAGACTTGACTCTGGAAAAAAGAAAAGAATATTTAGAATTTATGATATGGAATCTGAAGCTTCCTTTTGAATTGATTTAAAACAAGTTTATTATTTTCTTATGAAAATAATGCATGTTATGGTAGAAATTTTTAAAATACAATCTGAGAAAAAGAAAGCTAAAACTCATGGCCCAGTGATAACCAATGCAAACATTGTGGTGTACAGCTTTTTAATTTATTTCTATGCTGATACCAGCTACCACTTACCAGGCATTTAAAGATTGTAAGACACCATGCCAAGCACTTATTATGTTTTCTCATAGAATTTTCACGAAAACCTACAGGGCAAATATTCTTCTTCTCAATTTTTTGGTAACAAGAGTAGAGAGGTCTAGAAACCGCAGCCAAGGGTTCCAACCTAGGACTATACTATGATCCCAACGAGGCAGGCATCCCATCTATAACCCCGCTTCAGGCACTGTGTTGGGTAGAGGCTTAACAAATGTGGTTAGCTTTCACTTCCCCCAATTTTATCCCTTTTTTCATTTACTCACAAGTTCCCTGGTTTACTTTAACTCAATATTCCTCAACTTGGGCAGTAATGGCATCGTTGTCTGAATCACTCTTTGTTGTGGGGTCTGTTCTGTGCAATGTGGGATGTTTGGAGGTTTAGCAGCATCCCTAGCCTCTACCCACTAGATGCCAGTAGCCTTCCCCTAGTTCTCCAGGCACTGTGGGAGGGGGAGGGGGGACAAAACAGCCCCCATCTGAGAGCTACTGCAGTTTCATAAATTGTAACAATCTTTGAAAACTCGTAGCCTGATTTAGTCTGTTAACTGAGAAACAATTTTCTCATAGAAACAATTCAATAAAGATTATCTATGAATCTCCTTTTTTTTTTTTTTTTTTTTTTTTTTTGGCGGTACGCGGACCTCCCACTGCCGTGGCCTCCTCTCCCACTGCGGAGTACAGGCTCCGGACACGCAGGCTCAGCGGCCATGGCTCACGGGCCCAGCCGCTCCGCGGCATGTGGGATCTTCCCGGACCGGGGCACGAACCCGCGTGCCCTAGCATCGGCAGACGGACTCTCAACCACTGCGCCAGCAGGAGAGCCCTATGAATCTCCTTTTACAAAGAGCCCCTTCAGAATTCTTGAAGGGGTCCACATGTAGTTCTCTCTGGTTTCTAGGTATTCTGCATCGTTTTACTGTTGTTTTTGAATAGTTGAATCCCTGCAAATCTTCAAATCAGTCAAGTTATAAATTAGTTTGAGGCTAATTGCCAAATCCTCTTAAAAAATAAATTTTGGGGCTTCCCTGGTGGCGCAGTGGTTGAGAACCCGCCTGCCGATGCAGGGGACACAGGTTTGTGCCCTGGACCGGGAAGATCCCACGTGCCGCGTAGCAGTTGGGCCCGTGAGCCATGCCCGCTGGGCCTGAGCGTCCGGAGCCTGTGCTCCTTAACGGAAGAGGCCACAGCAGTGAGAGGCCCGTGTACCACAAAAAAAAAAAAAAAAAAAAAAAAAATTTTAAGAGTATCTCCTCAAATACTTTTATACAAATCTGGTCAATTCCTGCAGTCTCTTTTCAAATATCTCTTCTAGTAATTCTAGTCTTTGTTCTCATAATACTCTATGAGTGTATATACTCTATTTATTTGATATCATGAGTATATATACTCATGAACCCAATTCATCATTATTGCAGTTCCTCTGAGTCTGAAGTAAAATTCAAGCTCCCAAGGAATGCTTTATGTAACCTGTCATAGTCCCCCTCTTTGGATCTTTCTCTAGGGGAGATCTCCCCCTGGTTCAGCAAAAGCAGGGCAGTGTCATCTAATTATGCCCCTATGATCCCAGACTTGCCATTTCACCTACACTGTCAGGATGCACAGCTATCAGGCAGCTCATTAAAAATAATTTTGATGAAGAGCAGAAATACTGACAATTAGCTCCAGTGACCTTCTAAAATCCATTTTACCTCTTGAATTTTTCCCCACTGCAGTAGTGAAATTGTTTTCTAGAGTGTTAATGGATTCACTTTTGTCCTTTGAGGTCCTTGAAGAACAATCTTTCTCTTTATCAACGTGCTATTGAAATGGGTTTCTGAATCCACACTGCAGTGTTCCCACTTTGACCCTCACAACTAAGGAACAGAGATAGAGACACGTTATATTTGGCTTTCTCTAATTACCCCAACTACCTCTATAACAAATACCATAAAGTTTCATTTGACAACAGGGAGATTCCCAGTCCATTTACCCTCCTCCATGCAGTGAACATTTTGTAGTCTAAAATACCACCTGGTTTGATGTCAATAAAAAAGAGAAAAAAGACAAAATAGATTATGTGGTAGTCAACTATCCTTAGTCTCACTTTTGAACCATATATTATGATTCATCTTCAGTTTACATAGTGCCAAGAACTGATTGTTAACTGAACTCCTGAGAATTAGTGCATAATAGCCTGGCCATTAAAACTGCAAAAAAAAAAAAAAGTATAATAGTAAATCAATACTATTGATAAAACAAGACAAATTCTACGAATTATCAGAGTAATTAACAGAAGCTGCTATAATAGACAAACCTGTAAATCTAAACGGTTTAACTCAACAAATGTTTATTTCTCACTCAGTTAAGTAAAAAGTAGATTGGATGGCTCTCCTCTAGCTATGTCATCTGAACCACACCTCTCCAAATTCATTTCATTAGGGGAAGAAAGGGACAAAGGAAACATGCTGGCTTATAAGTGACACTAGCAAATTCTGTTCGCAGGTCATTGTCTAAAACTAGTCTCAGGACCCTAACTCAACTAAAAAGGAAGTTGGGGGAGCTTCCCTGGTGGCGCAGTGGTTGGGAGTCCGCCTGCCGATGCAGGGGACACGGGTTCGTGCCCCGGTCCGGGAGGATCCCACATGCCGCGGAGCGTCTGGGCCCGTGAGCCATGGCCGCTGAGCCTGCGCGTCCGGAGCCTGTGCTGCGCAACGGGAGAGACCGCGACGGTGAGAGGCCCACGTACCGCAAAAAAAAAAAAAGTAAGTTGGTAAATGTAAGGGACACATGGAGTATTTGGTAAGCACTAGAATCCATGTTCAAAAGATATTACTATAATACTGAAAAACTGAAAACAGCAACTTCTTCATTCCATTTAAATATTATTATCAAGACATTAAAAGTTTTTCAAGCTCCTAATATAACCTTGAGTGAACAAGCAAGATACAAACTGAATATATATTATCTTTTAAAGAAAACTACAGGAAAACAACTTTGTTGGTAACTGTTACCAACAGTTATCTCTGTATAGTATGATTATAGGTAATTTAATGTTATTCTCTATATACTTCTTTATTGTCAAATTCTCCACAATGAGCATGTATTAAGAATTTATATCAATCAAATAAAATTAGAGTATCAACCTACTTCAGTACATTGTGCATAATAAACCCTCAATTACTGCATGAATGAAATGAAAAGGAAACAGGAAGAATTAAATGAGATTTGTTACATTCTTACATAAAATTCTATTACAATGGAATTCAAATTTTATTTTTTTATAAATTTATCTATTTATGTATTATTTATTTAGTTTTGGCTGTGTTGGGTCTTCGTTGCTGCGCGTGGGCTTTCTCTAGTTGTGGTGAGTGCGGCTTTCTCTTCGTTGCGGTGTGCGGGGTTCTCATTGTGGTGGCTTCTCTTGTTGCGGAGCACGGGCTCTAGGCACGTGGACTTCAGAGGTTGTGGCACGCGGGGTCAGTAGTTGTGGCTCACGGGCTCTAGAGTGCTGTCTCAATAGTTGTGACACACAGGCTTAGTTGCTCCGCGGCATGTGGGATCTTCCCGGACCAGGGCTCGAACCTGTGTCCCCTGTGTTGGCAGGTGGATTCTTAACCACTGTGCCACCAGGGAAGTCCCCAAATTTTATTATTTCTTTTAATTTTAATTTTTTATTTTTTAATTTTTATTTTTTTTGCAGTACGCAGGCCCCTCACCGCTGTGGCCTCTCCCGTTGCGGAGCACAGGCTCCGGACGCGCAGGCTCAGCGGCCAAGGCTCACGGGCCCAGCCGCTCCGCGGCATGTGGGATCCTCCCGGACCGGGTCAGGAACCCGTGTCCCCTGCATCGGCAGGCAGACTCTCAACCACTGCACCTCCAGGGAAGCCCCAAATTTTATTTTTTAATCAAAGAATCTCTCTTTCCTATTAGAAGACAAAGCTTTGATGAATAAGGGTTAGAATTATAACAGGTAACATTATTGGCAAGTTACCATTAGCCAGGCATGTGCTAAGCATATCACATTCTTTATCTTATTCATTCCTCAAATTCATATTTTGAAACAAGATTATACCCATTTACAGATCTGGAAGTTTGGGCACCTAGAGGGGAAAGAGGATTTGACTTCAGATAGCATGACTCTGGAGCCTGCACTCTTAACCACTACCCTATACATGTCAATTATTTTTTGACATTGAAAAATCATAATTTACATTGCATTCTTCCAAAGATTGCTAAACGAAAGTAAACTTTTAAGAAGTACAATGGATACAGCAGATTGGTGCTTAACATCCATTCTAACTTTTGCGGCACGCGGGCCTCTCACTGCTGCGGCTTCTCCCGCCGCGGAGCACAGGCTCCGGACGCGCAGGCCCGGCGGCCACGGCCCACGGGCCCAGCCGCTCCGTGGCATGTGGGATCCTCCCGGACCGGGGCACGAAACCGCGTCCCCTGCATCGGCAGGCGGACTCCCAACCACTGCGCCACCAGGGAAGCCCATTCTAAGTTCTTTCTGATGAGCCTTCTTTCCAGCAGAAGCTGGAATATTAAAATTTGCATTTTCTAAGACTGTATTGCAGGTAGGTTTTTGAGTGCGATTTAGGGTCACCGTAGACACACCTGTGTGGGATTTAGCCAGGGGAAGTGAGGCTAAGGTTACAGCTGTTTCTGCTATCCAGCATGGTCATGGAGGAATTTTCCTTCTCGGTTACAGTCCTACCAGAGATTGCAGTGTCAACTCCCTCACTTCATGGCTGTTGAAGGGTGTGATATGGGGCATCCATTTACTGTGCATATTATAGCAGGCAGGGCATGGTTCTGGAACCAGCAACAGTATCTGCAGTTTCCTGATCATGCCGGCTTCTTTACTATAGTGGTGTATAATGTACTATAGTGGTATAACTGAAGCTGACAGCTTCCCAATATCAGAAAACTGAACAAAAATCCATGAAGAGTCACAGATGCATTAAAAAATATTCATCCAGAGCATTCTATTTGCTAGACACTACATAGTACTAGGTGATAGGAATACAATGACAAGCAAAATATACATGTCCCCACACTTAGGGAGCTTACAGCCTAGTTGTGGGAGCAGATATTAACAAAATAATTATACAAATAAATACTCATTTACAAATTCTGATTACTCAAAGTTTTGCCTTTCATCTTATTCCCTGAGCAGTGAAAATCATCAAGAATTGCTAGAATTCACATCAACGTACTGAATGTTTAGTCCAGTTTATTGATCTTAACCTTCAAACTAAGGTAAGTTACAATCAGGAGTTTAGATATCAAATAAAGACAAATTCAAACCAGTAATGATGACAATGCAAAACTTCCAAGAAGACCTTCTAGCATATGGCTACAATTCAACAATTACCGTAAGCAAAACTATTCTCTCCTAAAGACAAAGAAAAAAAAATACAATCATGATGTCAGTGCTGTGGAAAATAACTGGTCATATTGACATACTGTTAATGGAGTCTATGTCTCTGGTTGAATAATATTGATTTCACTAATGTTCTTTCTAGTGTCAGCTCCCTTTCACTTGTCATATGGTATGCCATCTTTCAGCTTGGAAGGATTACTACTCAGCATTATGATGAGTAATGGTTTGGCAACGGGTGTCTTCAGGCTCATATCTTTTACCATGTTGGGGGGGGGGCTGAGTAAGTCATGTAAGATTGGATTTAGGGTAATCTGAAGACATAATTATATTCAAATCATTTTTCTTTCTGGATCTGAGCAGATTATGGGCAATATTGGGTATTACTGTACCATTAAGGCTTCCAGAGAAAAGATAAACATATTGCTCATCAAGTCATAGAGTTAACCTATCCCGTAAAAAGTTTTTCTTAATAAATGATGTTAGATACTTATAAGGTTATATCATAGTCTTGTTGCAAATAAAGCAAATTTGGATAGTGCTTAAGTACAAGTGAAATATTATCTACCTTCATTTGTTTTAACTTTTAACTATATAAGGAGGAAAAGGAAAAATTAGTACATATATGTATATGTGTGTATGTGAGAGAAAGAGAAAGGGAGAGAGAAAGATCTGAAACTTAATTATACAAAAATATGTTTCATCATTAACAGGAGAATCTACCCATCTCAGTTTCTTGCACTTAATAAACCTTAGATTGTTGCATGAATGAATGAATATGAAACACAAAAACAATTTTAGTGGCACCACTGTATTTCAAGACAATTTAGATTTTCATACCAGATTATAAGAATTAAAACTAATTTGAATCAGCTAGCTCTTCTTAGCCAGATTTAATATTGAAAAGCTGATGCTTCCTGATTGTCCAAAATCTATACTGAGGCCCCCAAAAATGTTTTTTAAAGTGAGGCACTTCCATTTTCAAGATAAATGAACAAAATCTCAATAAGAGTGGTTACTTTTTTTTTTAGAGTGGTTACTTTTAACCATACTTATGGAAATATTACTAAAGCGTATGATAGATTTTAAGAGATACCTTAGCTTGAGATAGCTTAGCTTTTTAAAGATAAAGCAATTTCTTAACAACACAGGGTATTATACACCTCTTGTCAAAAAGGGCAGTGTAAGGCATGCTGGAAACGTTTACTGCTAGGGGATTAGCCAAAGCTGCCTGGTAAAGGAAGGCTTGGTTCCAGAAGAGGATAACATCCAGAGCAAGCAAATCTAGTGGTTGGGACACGGCAGCGGGAGGGACAATAACCTACCCTTTGTTGAATACAAAGTATGTGCCGAACTAAACCATGTGCTTAGTATGTGTCAGATGCCATACGTATGTACATGTCATCTAAACTCGCTACAACTGGGCAATATCGTCCCCATTTTGTGGGTGAGAAATCCGGGGCTCGGAGAGATCCATACTTTCCAAGAGTGACAACTGGGAAATGGTGGAGCTTGGATTCGAACCTCAGCCTGTTAGGCCCAAACCATCCTACACAAGGAAAGCTCTGTGTTCAAGGAGTGCAGCCGTGTGACTCCTGCTGAAGGGGAATCCCAACTATAGGTAGGAACTAACTGCCCTACTTCCTCTCTGGGCACAGGGATGGCAAGATAATTGGGGAAGACTGTCAAAACACCAGGCAAACAGGCAGAGTTCAACCTAGAGTCCCCAGCGAGAGGATGGTTAACATGGGGACTTTTGCTTGGGGGCATATATAAGCAGCAATGATGGCAACACATCAAATACTGGGTCTTTGGCAGCAAGACAATTCCAGAATCCCACCTGCTGGTGGATTGATTCTCCCTGAACACTTCTTGCCAGGACAGGCTTTTGGGACCAAGTTGTGGGTGCTGCATTAACAGATGAAAAATAGTAAAGGCTGAAGCTAACAGGACTGGGAGGACACAGGTGACACTTTGGTTACTGACGTTACAGCAATGCCCAACAGGGCTACTGGGATGTGTAGCATTACTGACATACAATAAATAGCCTAGATCACTACACTTTTTGTAGTTTTTCTCCCTTCATTCCCTGACTTCCTTCCTACTGGTAGTCACTTTTTGCTGTCAGTATGCCTGACTAGCAACTTCTCTGTCCCCTTCTCTCCCCATCTGGCCTCTCCAAAAACATACATCTTACCAGCTAATCTATATGCTAGAAAACTCGTAAACCAAACTTGTTTGATGGTGTACAAATTATACCCATATCACTGGTCCCATTTTTTCATTCACTCATACAACAAACACTTCTTAAGCATTTTTAATCAAGAGTGTCAGGCATTGTACAAAGCCCTAGGAAAAGAACACCAAAGACCAAGTTCCTGCATTTGAAGAGCTCATAAACCAGTGGGGACAGAAAGGAGGTACTATAAAATGACACTTTGGGATATTACAGAGGCTGTAACAGAGTTCTGTACAAGTGTGAAAGTTGCATAGAGTCGCAAGCGAAGCTCTCACGAGACTCATGGAGGGTTGTTTGCAAATAAAGTACATGAACTTCTCTGCATACAGGGACAGGGGCCAAATGTGCCACCATAAGAGTTCGAAGAAGATGAATAGCTAATATTTGTTGAATGCTTACTATGTGCCACAGGTATTCTTTCCACATATTAACTCATTTAGTTCTTACAACAACCTTAACGTGTTGCTATTATTTTTATTTTCCTTTTACATCTGGAAACTGAGCCGCAGAGAAGTTAAATAACATGCCCAAGGTCACAAGGCTAGTAAGTGGAAGAGCCAGGATCTAAAACCAGGCAGTCTAATTCCAAATCCCACACCTTAACTACTTAACTATATCACTGCCCCAACCCTTAGCACATAGTAAGGCACCCAATAATTAATGGTCAAATTAATATTAAATAAACTTTGTGACATCTGTTGGCCAAAGGCCTTTCAGGTACTGAAGGTGCCGCTGTAGGGGGCCACCCTTATTACCAACTTTACATGTATATTTTCATTTGGCATCAGAACAACCCTCTGAAGTATTATTATTATCCCCATTTTGCAGATGCAGAGACTGACACAAAGGGAAGTTAAACTTGCCCAGAATCACACAGCCAATGTGATAGTAGATTTGGTCCAGGTAGTCAGTTTTCAGAACTCATGTTCTTAATCATGACAGTGAAGTGAATATGTGAAAACCGTTTTTTTTTTTTTAATGTGAATAGGTGAAAAAGTAAATTTCCAAGGTGAAATTCACTAAGCTGTGACCAATGAAGACAGGAAAAAAAGGAGAAAGAGAGAGAGACTGAGAGAATACCTAGGAAATAAACTGTCATACTGAGAAGATAAAGAAACGGTGGCAAGAAGATTTGGGATCAGATGCCTCCTAGTACCACCCAATAGGTACCCTTGAGCGTCCAGGAATCTTGTTTCCTTCCAGAATAAGCAGAAAATGTGGGGAGAACCACCGATTTATCACTTTTAATATTTGGATATAGACTGAGCGAGCTTCCATTTGTCCTCTTGTCCTAGGCCCCCAAAATGCTTAGAGATAGGTCTGAAAATCTATTAATACAAACTATCCAAAATAATAGCACAACACCTGAATTTGCTCCTAGGCAAAGAGGTTTGTCCTATTGACATCTCATCCCTTCTAGAGAAGGTAAACTCCTTAGCATCCATATGAGTGAGCCTGGGTCCTTCATTAACCTTTGCATCAAAGGGTACCACAAAAAGGAAAAAACATTAAGAAAGGAAATTCAGATTGACGCATAGAGGCAGGGATCAAGTACTTATCTCTAAAGTTAGGCTCTAGGGACTTCCCTGGTGGTGCAGTGCTTAAGAATCCTCCTGTCAATGCAGGGGACATGGGTTCGGTCCCTGCTCCTGGAAGATGCCACATGCCATGGAGCAACTAAGCCCCCGTGCCACAACTACTGAAGCCCGCATGCTCTAAGGGCCCACATGCCACAACTACAGAACCCGAATGCTGCAACTACTGAAGACTGCACACCTAGAGCCCGTGCTCCGCAACAAGAGAAGCCACCGCAATGAGAAGCCCACACACCACAACGAAGAGTTGCCCCCCACTCACTACAACTATAGAGAAAGCCATGCACAGCAATGAAGACCCAACACAGCCAAAAAAATAAATAATAAATTAATTAATTTAATTAATTAAATAAAAATAAGGCTCTAGACTCAAAATAATCATAATACTAGACAAGAGTAATTTAAAGAATTTCATCTGCTGAATCAATAGCTAATATTTTAAAAACATATGCCAATTAACATCCATATTTATTAGGTTTTAAGCCTGTGAAAACCAGACCTTTGGTTTAGAAAAACAATAACTATGACTAACACATACATACCAGTACAGTAAGTCCCCTACATATGAATGAGTTCTGTTCAGAGAACACGTTCAGAAGTCCAGTTTGTTCGTAAGTCCAACAAACTTAGTCTAGGTACCCAACTAACACAATCGGCTACATACTGCTGCTTTTACACTTGCTTCTGGGTATTCTGGGCTTGAAATAAAGATACTGTACTACTGTACTCTATACAGTAAAGTACACAAAAGCACAACCACGTGTAAAGGATGTGACAATGTATGCCAGACACGTGAACTAACTTATGTGATTGGACATGCAAATGCATGTTCACATCTTTGAAAGTTCAAAACTTGAAGGTTCTGTAGGGGACTTATGTATATGTAGGGGACTTACTGTAATTATATTCTAGGTAACAGTTCGAAGTGTTTTGTATTTACTGACTCATTTAGCATACATATGTGTGTATCTGTCTCTCTCTCTATATATGTACGTGTATATAATACACACATACTCACAAATGTATTCAGATTGACAATAGCTAATTTATACTAATCCAGAGATAATCACCTCAGCCCTGAATTATCTGACATTTTGGGTCAGATAATTCTTTGTTTTGGAAGGATGTCCAATGCAGTATAAGACATTTATTAGTATGCAATAGATGCCATAGCAACCTCCAGCTGGGATGGCCAAAAATGTCTCCAGACACTGCCAAATGTCTCCCAAGGTGGGGGATGGGAAAGGAGAGGGCAAAATTCCTCCCAGTTAAGAACCACGAATACATACTAATTCATTCTGTACAGGTATACACCCCTAGGGGTGGGGGTGTGTATATATATCTCTATTAGACATTTATAGAGAGAGAGGAAAAAAAGGATGTGTAAATGTATACACAGATAAATATGTACAGATAAGTAAACAAATATATAAAACCCCACAAGGTAACACACACGTTTTACAAATGAGAAGACTGCAGCACAGGGATGTTAAGTAACTTCACACGGTTTAGCAAGTAACGGACCTAAAACTTAAACCCATACATTTTTACTCTAGAAGCCATGCTCTTAAACACTCAACTACACTAATATAATTTAAGGAATATATTTAAGGAATAAATAATTTAAAAGTCTAAACTAGAGTCTACTACTCTCTTTCTTGGAAGACAACATGGTACAAAAGATCACAATATTTGATGTCTGAGAAATCTGGGTTTGGGTCCTACTTCTCCTGGCTGTGCATCCTCAAGCAAATTTTTTACAATGTTATAAACACAAAGATAACAATTATGCCCCAGGATACTTTTGAGGACTAAATGATTGTAAAAAGTAATCTGTTAAGTCACAGAATTAGCTTGATTACAAAAATACCACCTGATTTGTAAATGTCAAAATTATTGTTTCTATAATAGGCAGTAACATTTATTCAGTATAAAACAGTACCATCATTTTGAGAAATTGTTTTGAGAGCTAAAATATAAGTATTTCCTGAGATTTGTTCTTAGATCACAACATTACAGGGTCAATACTGTCAAATGGGTAGTAATTTTTTTTTTATTGGGGTATAGTTGTTTTACAATGTTGTGTTAGTTTCTACTGTACAGTGGAGTTCTCTGTGCTATACAGCAGGTTCTTATTAGTTATCTATTTTATACATATTAGTGTATATATGTCAATCCCAATCTTCCAGTTCATCCCACCCCCCACCCTGCTTCCTCACCTTGGTGTCCATACGTTTGTTCTCTACATCTGTGTCTCTATTTCTGCCTTGCAAACCCGTTCATCTGTAAAATGGGTAGTAATCTTAAGATACAGAATCAAAAACACATTGGTAAACAGCACCACAGATACACATCACAAAACACAGTTATCACATACTATATGACAGCAAACAAAATCTCTCACACGCTCATATTTATATGTGTGTTTGTATATATGTATACGTAACAATTTTTGTAGCATTTTTTCTGTTTGCAGAGGAGAATTCAAATAGTTGGGAGTTTTTCTTGAATACAAGCAATTTTCAAATTATTAAGAATATAAAAAGTTGCTTTGACTGCTTCCAGGTTTGTGTCACAGTAGCTCTCCTGGTTTATCTAAACATACGTGTTCTGAAATACATACATGTCCTGCTGGTGGTAAGTAACACCAAGACAAGCTTAGAGATGTCATCACAGCATAATTTCAAAATGTAAACTGCCTGGCCGCTAACAGCTCTTCCAAAAAGAATACTAAATATCTGGAGCCCAAAATGCCAAAAAATATTTGAAATTTTAGGAAATGGTCTAGGTTTCCAGTGCCAAATAATTCCCACAACGCTGTTAACAGTGATCTCCCAGAGTGCCTCATCTTGAGCCAATACATCCCTGCTGTGCTTTGCTTCGATTACTTTAAGCGCATCCTTAGACTTCAGCAGCATGATAGCTGGGAACCCAAGCCAAGGCTAAAGCTGCTCTCGGCTATATCCCATTATTAATTCATCCCAGGGGCTGGGACTGAGCTGAGCTGAGCAGCAGAGAAGATGGCCCTGCATCCTCGCAGGCATAGGCAGGACGAGCGCAGGCACTTTGCACACACAGATATTCAAGGAGAGCTGTTTGCCTGCTGCCTGGACTGCAGTGTGCCTTAATACCGCACACAGAAACCCTGGAGGAGCAACCATATTTAAGTGCAATTTTACTGCTGGAAGGCCTGAGTCTGCTGCTGTCTCTTTACAAACGTCTGATAATCCACTCCTGCCACAGACTGACAAGGAGCTGCTATTTTCCTTCCAGCCACTGGGGCAGACCTCAGGAGAGTAGTTCTCTCTCAGCGGGCGGCAACAGCAGGGCTATTTCAAGACCTCACTACATTTTAAAAGTGTTATTCTCCACACAGACTATAAATCACCACAGAACAACTTTTCTGAAGTACGAGCTGGTCTGTAGGATTCCTAGATAATTCCAAAAGGGTTGGCGTCACTGGGAGGGCTTAGTACCTCTAGCCAGACAGCTAATTTAAGAGACCCTGTCAGGGTTACATGTTGTAATAAAGGGGGAGAAAATTTTCAGTGACTTTAAGTCATTGTTATAAAACCCATTTAATATGGGGAATATATCTTACTATCTTAACAAATGTTCCTCCCAATAGTTTCTTTTATTTTAATGCAGTTGAAACATTAAAATAAAGCATTTTTTCTTTTTTTTTTCCTCTCAGGAATTTTGGAGTGCAAGCAAATGTATGAAAGAAATGTACTGCTATTGTGCTATTCTACAACAATGATAGCAACCTCCTTGCATTTTACAAGAACTTTCCTTTCTCTGTAGAGTTTGAATTTTTTACAATAAACGTTTGTTAAAGAAGATGCTTTCATTTTGAGATGTTCTTATCTCAGTGGAGAAGAGGGCTGTATTTCTCTTTTTGCGAATCTTAAAACAACAGGTCCTTGAACTAGATAATATGATAAACAAAAATTTGGCTGAAATAGCCTACTAAAGGATGAATTTTAATCTCCATAGCTGGACAGCTGAAACTCCTTTTTGCATATCAATTAGATGTAGCTGCTCATCATTCTACCTTATGGTGTTACAATTCACAGATGGTTACTCCAGGGATGGATGCATTTCAGTAACAGTTTGAAATGCCCCTGGGTAATAAGGAGTGTAAATAATTGCTATGCCTTTGAAATAATGCAATCAGACTGCTAGTGGCTGATAGGGTACAGCTGCGGACAAAGCTCACATTTTCTTTTAGGGCCCTGTCTGCACTGTGGATAAAGAAATTTAAAAATATGTTGATTAACTGAAAAAAAATAATAAATGGCATTCAAGATACTTGATTTTAAGAAAACCACAACTTTTTTTTAAATCACATTTTGAGTAAGAAAAGCAAAATGGTTGATTTCACAGATGCTCACCTCTCTGCCTAACTGCAGAAACAATATGGGGTAAAATGCTTGAATTAGGGGAAAACCATAAATGGGATCATTTTAATTGGATACAGGATAAAGCAGGAAGTTTATCCACAATCCATCAGTACAGACATCATTTAGTGTATGATTAAGTTGATTTATAGTGCCAGGCTATACTGGACTGTGTACAGGATATCAAATACTTTCCTACTCTTAAGAAACTGAAAATCTACTTTGATAGAAAATATGTCATGCATACAAGACAGTCCGTAATTAAGTACTGGGTTATAAGCTGTACAGGCCATAAGACCACAGGAATTTGGGGAGAGGAAAGAATAATATGAGTGAGCTACATTCATTGGGAATGCTTGGAGAAGGCAGGTCTTGAGGAAGTTAAGAAAGACCTACTTTATTGAGACCAGTAAAGTCACAAGAGTGAATACGAACATGACAGATAAAGGAAATACTAGTTGCTCAGAGCTCAGGGCTCTCCTGGAGGAACAGTGAGCAGTGCTGAATCTCAGACTAAGGAGCTTGACCTTGAGCTGACAGACTTGAGGAGGCTGCTGGCAAAGGAAGGATTTCAGTGGTATTTAAAAAACTGATCTAACAATGGGGAGTAAGACGAACTGGAGGGAAGAACAGAGCAGTAATTCTTAACCAAGGGTACATATCAGAATCACCTAGGAACATTTCTACACTAAATCTTGCCTTTATGTTTCAAGATTTTCAGACCACTTCAGATACTGATTGTTATGGAGCTCGGAGTAATTCTTCAAGTAATTCCTGTCTGTGAACTACTTATTAAAACAGAAGTTTTAAAAAACAAAACAAATGCCAAAAAAAAAACCTTCTTGGGAGAATACTGAAGATATTCCAGTGAAAATCTGTGGTCATGACAAAAGGAATGGAGAAGAAGGAATTATTCCTACAGTCGCTGCAAAGGAAAACTCAACTGGACTTGGTAGTGGGACTCAATGAAGGAAAAGTTGCCAAAGATAAATGAGTTTAAGCCTAGTGAAATGGGAGAATTTCACTGACACTGACAAAATTATGGGAATACTAGTAATTGTGCTACATGAAGCCACTGAGTTGTCACTCAGTTGGCAACTGTGTCTAACAAAAAATGGCTATATGAGAGGTCAAGGCTAGAAACATGCCTCATCGACACCAAGACGCTGGAAAAACTTATGAAAAAGAGTGAAAAAGAAGGGCAGAGGCCAAGGACTAACCTGGGTCCCTATTCACAGAGTGGGGAGATAAAGAGCATTTGGGGAACTTTGGAGGAAGAGAGTGACAAGGTGCAGGGGACAGGGGTTCGTGCCCTGGTCCGGGAAGATCCCACATGCCGCGGAGCGGCTGGGTCCGTGAGCCATGGCCGCTGAGCCTGCGCGTCTGGAGCCTGTGCTCCTCAATGGGAGAGGCCACAACAGTGAGAGGCCCGCGTACCGCAAAAAAAAAGAAAAAAAAAAAAATCTAACCAGATGTAGCTGTGCATTTTTTTTATGATATTCAATATTATTACTATATGAAGTAGGTCTGACTTCTTTAAAAGAAAAAATAAATAAAAGATTAGGATATATTCCTATAGAATAACTCCTTAAATAGGAGAACTTATTCTCACATTGCTCATATCTCTGTTTTCTCAGAACCGGGTCCCAGCAGCCATGTTTGCACACATAAATCTCTCTGGTTATAGCCAAGTGGACCAACAGCAACACCTGACCCCAGGTGGGCCACTCCATTTCTCTCTCCTTGGCAGCTGCAATTGGGATTTAAACACACTAGTCTCTGCTGACTGCTTAAACTAAAGACGTCTAATCTCAGGAACTGTGGAGCATCCACTTTCCACCATGGCCATAGGGAAAGGAGAAAACGGCAAACCAAAGGCAGGGAAGAAAGAAGAAGATGTGCAAGCAGAGGCAGGGATCCCCCTCAACCTGAGTCCACTCAGATATCCCTCACTTTGTGACTCAGTTGCTCTCAGACTCTGCTCGTCTTCCTTCTGCTGCCTCTGCTTCCACTGCTGGCACTTCTGTTCCTTCCTCCCTGTCTCACAAGCTCCCAGGGGGAGGATCTGATAAAGTTTAGCTAGTCATTACCCAATACAAAGTAACCATAATGTACATTAAAAGCCTAGGGATGCCTGGAAACATGACCTTCAATTCATCTAGTCTTGCAATAAATACTGTGCAACTTACTATGCTTGGGTTGGCACGTACATGTCTCCAAATTAATAAGAATGAAAAACGTGATTTAGGCAAAGCTGTACCACAATGCAATCAACATATTGTATACAAGTAATTAATGAGCTGTACCTGGTGAGCGGGAGGCATGCAGCAGAATACTCCAAAACAGTCAGAAGGGCTGTCAGGGTAAAAAGGCTGCCTAAGAAAGAAGAAAGTGAGGCGCTGTCCACTGGTGGAATCTGTGCAGGTTCCATGAGTGGTGAGGAGCTGTGGGAAAGCTGGACCCTGTACTTCTGTATTGGAATATGTTACACTGTCACATGCTTTGAGCAGGAATTTCCAGTCACATAAATCTCAGTACTCTTTTTTTTTTTTTTTTCTTTTTGCGGTACGCGGGCCTCTCACTGTTGTGGCCTCTCCCGTTGCGGAGCACAGGCTCCGGAGGCGCAGGCTCAGCGGCCATGGCTTACGGGCCCAGCTGCTCCGCGGCATGTGGGATCTTCCCGGACCGGCGCACGAACCCGTGTCCCGTGCATCGGCAGGCGGACTCCCAACCACTGCGCCACCAGGGAAGCCCTCAGTATTCTTTTACAGCAAGGAAATCTAATATCTTTAGGCAACTGTGTCTGCTACCATCTTTCTGACAATGCCACCACCGTCTGTTTTGATGTCTACAGGAAGGACAAAAGCCAGTGCACCCTACATGTTTTGGAATGTTTGCTGAAGTACAAAGATTTACCAGAAGCAGAGTACAGTTTATACTAAGATTACAAGGAAGGGCCATAATGAAAATGACCGGGAAATGCTCAGAAAGAAGAGTCAGTGAATTTACCACGAGTCTTGTCTGCCTCCTTACCTATGGAAAGGTTTCTCCTCTTTCGACTACTGTCTCTGGATAACAGCCTGCATATTCTTATCTATTTCATATGATACGAGAAAACCTCTACTCTAGTGGGATATTAGACTATCATACACTGAGCACCATCATGGACCAACCCAAGGCCTCTGTGTCAGGCTGTGCAGATCTGCACTGCATAACATCAGTGGTGGCACTTCCATCACTACTCTCCAAAGCTGTACTACACAGCAGCCCTGGAAATTACCTATCTACAACAAGGAAAAGCAAAAACAGGAGTTCAGGGATGTTAATAAGCAGTACATTGGTACAGCTAAAGAGAAGCATCTTCCTGGGTAAGTGCTTTCACATCATCATTCTCCCTGTTCAGCCCCAAAGCCCAGTTCTTCTAATCCCTATCTTCATCCACATGCCTCTCTAAAACTGACTGGGCAACTCCTGGGATCTTCCTGTTTGTACATAGCAAACCAGGATAAATTCTCAAGGTCAAGAAGAAAATGTGTGCTTTTCTCTCATTTCTCTAGAGAAAATTTTCAGACAGGCCAAAGTGATCTCCTAGGACTACTGCAGAATCCCAAACTGGTTACTCATGTTCCTTGTGATCATGTGACCAGAATTCTTCAGATAGGGTCAATGTCTTGCCTTTATTCTTTTTTTTTTTTTTTTTTTTCTGTGGTACACAGGCCTCTCACTGCTGTGGCCTCTCCCGTTGCGAAGCACAGGCTCCGGACGCGCAGGCTCAGCGGCCATGGCTCACGGGCCCAACCGCTCCGCGGCATGTGGGATCCTCCCGGACCGGGGCACGAACCCATGTCCCCTGCATCGGCAGGCGGACTCTCAACCACTGCGCCACCAGGGAAGCCCTTTGCTTCCCTTTTTAAACAAAGCTACCTTGGATTGCTGCTGTCGATACAGATATTTTTTCTTAAGATTGTTGTCAAGGCTTGCTGCCCATGCTGTCTCTTTGAGATTTTTCCCTCTCTCCTCCAGCCCTTTAAGTGTTTTGTTTTGTTTTTCAATTTGCACAATCATTAACAGCTGCCGTCAAAAACTTTCAATTTGCATAATCATTATATTTTTACATATAGAAATTAGTAAAACTTAAAACCAAATGTGACTTGTACAGAAATCCTTTAATTTTATTTATTTTTACACATTAAAAAATGAAACACACTATACACAAATGGTTTTTCATAGCAGATTACAAGTGGGTCCATTCAGACTTGCTCTCAAAATGCTGCTGGCATTGTAAGTGCTGCCTGAGATGGCAGCTGTTAATCGTACAGCCAGTTACTCACAGCCCACATTCACTAAGTCATTGTGTACTTATTCATGTTTCAAGAAAACTTGAAAAAGTTTTTTAAAAATCATCACCATAGAAACTATAAAGAGAGTAGCCTTGAAGCAGACGTTAAAAAACAAAACAGAAATCGAGTGAGCAGTGAACAATGAACTTGAATGATTTTAATCACAAATCATTTTACTTTAAATAGCATAGAAATTCTTCTTGGTAAATCTTCACTACCAAGAAATAAGAAGTTTAGCTGTCTGATAAGTAATCAAATATCCAAAATGACTCCATCCATAGCTCTTTTCCTTCTTCCTCTACTTTCATCTCATTCACCCCCATGGCTTCAAGAACTACTTATATGCAATAATTGGACATCAAATATTGCACAAGCAGAGCAAGACCCATGTTAATGGTTCCTTATTGTCAATTTTCCTGCTTTCTCATTAGCCTTGAGACTCAGAAGTGTATTTGCGCTAGCCTGTTGAGTACCTCCACTCCGATGTCTTATAGTTCCCTTAAACTCCATGTGTTCAAAACATTTTTTTCTTAGTCTCAAATCTTTTCTCCTATGTTCTCTACTTCGGTTCATGGCCTCTCCATCCACATGCTTTCCCAAGTTGAATATCTGGAAGCCATCATGGCTCTGAAGCACTATTGGCCAACATGTAAGAGTAACTATGTAACGGCAACTACTAACAAAAATGTGCTAGAGAAAATTGCAAAGTTGGTTGCTAAATAAGCCTGACAAATGACTGTTAACTTATGCAGATGGTATAATTAGGAAGAAGAGTGAAAGAGAAGAACGAATGGATTATGAGAGAGCCTTTATTTGTATGTGTATGTCATTTGTAATTATAAATATAGGAAACTGATTAATTCCATTTTTTCCCACTAAACTCTAAGTGCTATGAAGACAGAACCCATACCTGTTTTGCTCATCTTTGTATGGCTAGCACCTGTACAGTGTTTCACATATAGTAAGTACTTAGTAAACACCTGCTGGGATACACAATTGCTAACACAATTAGCTGAAAACACAATTTATCTCTACTTTGATTTATCAAAGTAGGCTTACAGAATGCCAATATATAATATCAGTCTAATACCACCACAAAAAAAGGAAAGATGTCTAGAGGAACAAATAAAACTTTCTGAGCACATGTGTTGAGTCTTCAGTTCATCATTTGACCAGAAATTTCTCTACCTCACTAGATCAAAGACTCTAATTATAATAGTGATCTTCACCTCAGCAAAACTAAACTGGCCTTGAGAGTCATTTATTATTTTAAAAGCTCCTTTAAATGATTAAACAAGTCTAAAATGTCGGTTATCAAATTTCCTGGACATCAATAGATCAGGAAGGTATGACACAAGTAGAAATGTCTAATCAAGATCTTTGAACTAGGGGGTAAAAAAAAAAGAGCCAAGAGAAAGGAACTTCTTTGAAAGCATTCCACCCAAACACCCACTGAAGGAGGAGCTGGCTCCCTGATCTCTGTGCCCAAAGCTGCCAACTCAGACTGGGGAAAGGTAAACATTATATGAATAATTTATGTACAAGGATGAGTGTGTCTGTAAGTGAACTGTCATAATGTATAAATATACAGAAAACAGAAATCTGCTGTCTTCTAGCACTTCTGTCATTTATAGAAATAATATTCATCTAGCCTTAAAACAACCAAACAAATGAAAAACTCCCTCTCCCTAACCCTTCAAATCTAACTGAACATCAAAATCTATCAACCTGGCCCTCTAAGATCAGCTCAAAAACGATCTTCTCCATGTAAAGTTACTGGCTCTCTGTGCTCACAACACATCGTGTATTATAAGAGTATATTATAATTATTTTAGCATCTCCCTCCTCCTTTCCTCTTCTAAGACTAGGAGCTACTTAAAGATATTCAGGATCTCCTGTGGAATAACATAGTATCTGGTAATTTAATTGGTAATCAGTAAATCATAGTCAAAAGAAAGAAGAAATGGGATTTAGGAATATAAATATAAGATTTTGATAGCAAGGATGAATCCTTTCATCCCTCCTACTTTGTACCTCTCCATGGCCTTTTCCTCTACCACTTCTGTCATATCCATGACCATTAACTTGTGCCAGAGAGCATTCCTCATGATTTCAATACTGTGTAGCTGTGGGCACTGAATGGATGTACTTAGCATCAAGGCTTCTTTACTTTCTTGTTCCTCTCTTACTCAGCAGTAAGTAAGCAGTAAGTAAGTAAAGCTTCTGCTTTACTTAGCAGAAGCAAAGACCAAAATGTCCAAAACAAAGTGCTAAGATATGCAGAGATAATACATGCAGAGTGGTACTGATGAAAACATTGACAAGAATTAAGGAATACTGCTTTCAAAAAACTTAGGTCTCCCTCAACATCTATGTATATCACTCAACCATCAGGAGACAACCAACTCTTTTTCTAGATAAGAGACAATTTCACGTGCCCCCTCCCATAGTAATGCCATTGGTAACTGTCCATAAAAGTAAATGGATGGTATCTAAATACAAAAGAAGAGAGCTCTGAGCTCTGGGATGACTGATAATGCAGTTTGGCCTCTCTTGTACGAGAGTGGGGGTGTCAGAAAGGTGAAGAAGAGAAAGTGATTCTGAGTAATTTGGATTAGTATTTGAACCTTAATCTTAATGAAGGAAACAGACACAACTTTCTGTATAAAAGATTTCAGTAGATAACAGATTTTTTGACATTATTATGCAAGTAGACAGTAAATTAACCTGCCTTGATTAATGAAAGCAATTACTAAATGCTGTTATCCTAAGTGGATTAACTTTACTGTATAACATCTCCTGGTGATTCTTCAAGTGGCCCACATAAAGCTAGAGGCCATTTGACAAAATGTTTCTAGTATCTAAGAAGGTATATTTTGCTGATTTAAACCATAATCTTTGGCATTCACACCTGCCATGGATTTATACCTCTGGTATATTCACTGGTACTGTATTAAAAAAATTTTCATGAAGAGAAAGGGGAAATATTATATTTTGCTAGCAGAAAAGCCATTGTCCTATTGTGAGATGCTAATACTCATTTTGGAAAGAATCATTTATGAT
Organism: Stenella coeruleoalba; assembly: GCF_951394435.1. Taxonomy (NCBI): domain Eukaryota; kingdom Metazoa; phylum Chordata; class Mammalia; order Artiodactyla; family Delphinidae; genus Stenella; species Stenella coeruleoalba. Next base: position 75,764,213 of record NC_137157.1, read on the forward strand.
CGAAAAGACAAATCACTGTGTACAAGGAGATATTTGCAACACATACAAATGATAAAAGACTAGAATTCTGAACATATATAAAGAATTCCTATATACCATGTTTTTAAAAACAGATAACCTAATATTTCAAATGGCTAAAGAGTTAAATAGGCATTTCATAAAACAGGAAATCCAAAATTATGGATTACCTAGGGTGGGGGAGTTGCAATGGAGGAGGGGCACAAAGGGAGATGCTGGGGTGCTCATATATTCTATTCCTTCCACCTGGGTGATGACTACATGAATAGTGGCTTTATATTATTTGTTAGACTGTACATTTGTGTTTGTGTACTTTTTCTGTATATATAGCATATTTCACAGTTAAGATGTTTTTTAAAAAGGTTATGCAGACATATAAAACTAGATGTTCTGGAAACTATGGGAGGGGACAAAGGACAAACAAAAAATATAATCAGGAGATAATAACTGCCACGAAGAAAAAGGAAGCAGGATAAGGGGAATGGGTAGAGTTGAGAGAACTATTTATAGTTGGAGAATCAGTGTCTCTGTACTTGTCTCATGGAACGGTGCTGTGGACACAGCAAAGGCAATGCAAACAGAATTCACTATAAAATTTCAAACTGTGCAGGATTTCATAAGGTCCATAAAAGATGCAAGATTTCATAAAATCCACAAAAGAGGGCTCCAATAACACCCCAAGTCCCTGATAGATAAGAATTTTACAGACTTAGACTGTTACCAATTGAAGAAAATAAAATAAGAAAGCCTGACTATATTTTGGATGCTTCATAAGAAAGTAATGATTTAAGCATTTTTTTAACCCCTGGAAAGTTAATGAAGTCCTCAAATTTAGTTTGAGATCTCTTTAACGAAATGCTCATAGAGTCAGATGTGAAGTGAAGGCTGTTGTAATGTGCCTTTTTTGTGGAGAAAAAATACCATAGGTAACAATAAACCATTCATTTTCAATTTGAAGAATTAGTTTATTTTTATTTTTCCAACATATTTTCACAAATATATGCATAGTTTCATATGTAAAATAAGAATAAAGAATTCCAATCAATTCTTTTTTTTTTTTCCTGACTATCCACTATGAAATGTTGGTCCTAATTCTTAAGTTAATTAATTTTGCTTTGACTTTTTGTGTATATCAGTTGTTCTCAGATAATATAGATTCCCAAAATGGATTAAACTTTAAGCCCTCACCCATACCTTTTTGTTTAATACATTAGGCTGAACCATGTGGAATTACAATATTCTATCATTTTGATCTACAAAAATGGCAATTTCATACAATTCATCCTAACATGTGAGCTCCACAGTCTAAGCTGTGTCCTCCGGCTCACGGTGCAGGTCTTGCCTGGTGATGCTTGAAGAGTTGACCATTATGCAGAGGAAGGTGAAGAGACTTTTATGTTTTTTATTTTAACTTTTCCTTCCCATTAGGGATATAGGAATAATAGGATAAAGGAATCCATTATCTCCTCAGCAAAATGGAAAACATGATAAAATTTATACCTTTTAAAAACCAGACTATGATTTAGGTCTTCATTCAACAAACATTAGTTGACTACCTACTGTGTGCTAGGCCCTGGAGAGAGACAAAAACAAGTAAGACAAGGCTACTGACTCACAAAGTTTACAAAGAATGGGGAGTAAAAAAAGGTAAGAAAACCAACATGTACAGGATATTGTGGTAAGTGCTATTCAAAAGTCTGTCCAAAGGAGGGGGTCCAAATCAAATTTCTCATTGGGCATTAGAAATATAGGATACTGTTCTGAGACATCTTTTCATACATGTTTAACTTAACAACAAAAACACAACAAATTGGTCAAAAAATACATATCAGGACAAAAAAAATCAAAAATATAAATTCTGAATAGGTTACAAAAAAGATAGTAAGATCTTGAATAATATCATTTTCTTAATTTTAAGTGGCTATCTTAGAACACACGAGTATAAGATCAAAACACTGTCTTGTTTGAATTGTAAATCTCCACTTTAAAACAGCAGATGGAGTGCCTTCTGTTCACAGAAGGAAAGCCAAGGGCTCAGAAAAGGTAACCACTCACTCAGGGCAAAGAAGCAAAACAGAGAACCCTGGTTCTGAACTTTTATACCCTTGAAAGGTAACAGATTTTTACAGAATTATAAGGTAACTAGTGAAATTTCCTCAACGTATTTTCCTTTCTGAGTCAAGGAAACATGTATGTTCTAAGGAAGATTTCAATTACAATGAAAAATGTTAAATTTCCAATCACTGAATTTAAGTCACCACATTTATAGTCCTCCGGTATATACCATGCTGTTAATGCAGTTATTAATGTCTTTTTTTTTCAGTTCTGCTTCCTCAAATGCCAAAACTACACACTCTTAAATATGTAACCCTGGGCTTCCCCGGTGGCGCAGTGGTTGAGAGTCCGCCTGTGCCCCGGTCCGGGAAGATCCCACATGCCGCAGAGCGGCTGGGCCCGTGAGCCATGGCCGCTGAGCCTGCGTGTCCGGAGCCTGTGCTCCGCAACGGGAGAGGCCACAACAGTGAGAGGCCTGCGTGCCGCAAAAAAAAAAAAAAAAAAAAGTAACCCTGTGAGAATGAGGAAATATGTGTAAAATTTTTATCCAAAGAAATTAAAACCCAACATTTTGCTTCTTATTTGTAGATCTAGTTCTTATAAACATTTAATCACATAGTCTTCTTAGAAAATAAAGGTCCTCTCAAACTATATGGCACTTCTTTCAATGGAAGCACGGACATGCAGTTTGATAAGAAGGCAAAGGACACACCTCCCCAAAACAATCTAACAGAAGAGGAATTTAAAATGGTAAACAACATGAAAAAAAGTTGTTCAACTTTTTTTCTTAATATTTATTTATTTATTTGGCTGTGCCAGGTCTTAGTTGCCACACGCAGGATCTTCGCTGGGGCATGCAGGATCTTTTCTTAGTTGCAGCATGTGGGATCTAGTTCCCTGACCAGGGATCGAACCCGGGCTCCCTGCATTAGGAGCTCAGGGTCTTAGCCACCAGGGAAGTCCCTTCAACTTCATTAAAATGTAAAAATTCAAAATGGTATGACATTCTATGTTTTACTTATCCAATAAGTAAGGATTTTTGGAAAAGAAGGCAGTAGATTTCTATTTCTTATGTGTACAGGTCAATAACACTTGTGACCACAAATAAATGCCAGCATTTTTTTTTTTTTGGCTGCGTTGGGTCTTCATTGACACGGGCTTAGTTGCTTCGCCGCATGTGGGGTCCTCCCGGACCAGGGCTCGAACCCGTGTCCCCTGCACCGGCAGGCAGATTCTTAACCCCTGCGCCACCAGGGAAGTCCCAATGCCAGCATTTTTAATCATCTACATTTCTAATCACATGTTTGTTTCTACTGATACATCCTCAGAGCAATAACGGACTTCAAAAGGTCAGGCCTGGGAAGATTTCTGGCAAGAAATGAAAGTTCTGTAAAATGCTTCCTGGAAAACTGAGGTCCATTTTGACTTGATTTACCACATTTCAAGGTAAAATTATGCATCTTACCCATGGACTATTATTATTTCTACCTTGAAGTTAAATATCCAAACTTTATATTATTATTCTTGGAGCTGCTTTGTACTCAGCCATGTAGTCAGAATTGTGTGCTTATGGGCTTCCCTGGTGGCACAGTGGTTGAGAGTCCGCCTGCCGATGCAGGGGACACGGGTTCGTGCCCCGGTCCGGGGGGATCCCACGTGCCGCGGAGCAGCTGGGCCCGTGAGCCATGGCCGCTGAGCCTGCGCGTCCGGAGCCTGTGCTCCGCAACGGGAGAGGCCACAACAGTGAGAGGCCCACGTACCGCAAAAAATAAATAAATAAATAAAAATAAAAAAGAATTGTGTGCTTATGAATGCAGTTATAGGTTCTCACAAAAAATTAAAAGCATCACACGATAACATATTTGCTGAAGAACTCCCCACTTGTGTCTCCCCATCTTAGCTCTTTCCTTGAGTCTATTCTTTCTCACTGAATTATTCAGTCAAAACAGACTAAAGACAGGACGCATAGCAAAAATAGAGGCAATGATAGAAGAATAATGGTCTGGAGATTGCAGTGGGGTGGGGGGAGAATATGCCACTGGCTCTGGATTCTTAGATTTTTAGGATATGGAAGAGAACAAGCAATATCTTCTACAGGAGGCTGCAGGGGAGACAAGTAAGCCCAGTTGAGGAGACAGAAAGAATATTCTGGGAGGAGGTTAAGATACAAGAAAGTTTGCTTACCACGGAGAAGAGCAGCAAACAGATAAGTGGAATGTTTGGCAGGAGAGGGGTGAGGAGGTAAGAGAATGGATGAGAGGAGGGAGGCTTGCCTGTAGGAGGGAACACAAGGCTTTATGAAGGTAAGTATAAGAGAAAAGATGAATAAAGGATATTCAAATCCAAGCATAACAGTCTCATATATAGCCTTTCTTTTATTAGCCCATAGTGAGAGGCTTATAAAGATGTTATGTTCTTGACTTTTAGGCATTTTTTAAAATATTACATTTTTATAAAATTTCTCTGCCATAAAAAGAAACTAAAAAAACTAAAAAAAAAAAAAAAAAAGAAACTACCTTTGCCAGAGCAGGAAGGAAGCCAGTGAACCAAGTTGCTCACTGGGAGTATAATTATAAACATTTAGCATTTTTGAACATGAGAAAAAGAAAAGCTTTTATTTAATAGTCTTCAGGATCTCAAGAAAGAATTCATCCTCCATTTATTTTCAGGGAGATGTGGTGCTTCTTGGAAGAAGCTCAGAGGATCCTGCTATTAAATCAAGACCCATGCAGGAAAAAAAATTATCCACTCCACAATAACATGGCATGTAACACAAAGGCAGTGGTACTTATCCAGCAGGGAGAGGGCCCCTTCAATACAGGGACTCCTACCGGCTGGCTTAATTACAGCACAGCAAGACAATCCACTACAAAGACAGTGCAACTGAAAGGAGACCGCCTGACATCCACCCTAGGTTCAGGGACAGATGGTTCTGCTGCTTCTCTATGAGACCTAGAAAAATCTGCAAATGGATATATGCCAACAAGTTTTCAACTACCAGTATTTTTTTTTAAGCCTACCATATGCTACTATAAAAATAATCCTTAACTTGAGAGTCAATCAGCAAAGATTTACTGAGCTGGGACCAGGTGTAAGGGATAGGAAAAGGCCTAAAGCAGCTTACCATCTAGTTTAAGGACATGGATTAAACTCTGATTTAATTTAAGGGCTTTTCACTTTTACCATCATGCTGCACACACACACAAAATTACAGCAGAGGCCATAAAACGACGGCCTTAAAAATTTTCAGATGATAACAAACACAAATTTACAGAAACAGAGTGGTTCCACCCTGGAAAACATGGCTTTAAACAAGGGATGATGCACTGAAGCCTAATTCAGCAGTCAAGGTAACTGAACATTGTTAAAGCAGTCACCATAGCAACCACAGGGACTAGGGCACAAGACAGATAATTAGTCCCTCCAATTATTCAGTTATGATACAGTCACTAAATAACAGCCCTGAGTAAATTCTATCTTGTAAAAAGTTTTAAGGAAAATGAAAATTTAACTACAAACTTACTAGAGAAGGACCAAGCTATTACTATCATACTGTTTTATTAAATTAACATAAATGCAGCCTTTCTGCATGCAGCAAACTCTACCTTCCTGGTCACTTTAAAGGATGTGAATTAATCAAAATCATAAAATTATTTTTATTTATTTTTTTGGCCACGCCACAGCTTGCAGGATCTTAGTTCCCCAACAAGGGACTGAACCCCAGGCCATGGCATCGAAAGCGGCAAGTCCCAACCACTGGACTGCCAGGGAATTCCCCTCAAAATCATAAAATTAAAAAAAAAAAATCATAAAATTCTTCATTCCTATGTGTGAATGTACAATAATGCCACCCAAGAAATTGAGTTAATTTACAATTTCTATAGCACACACAATTCATATTTAATACTCATAACAAGTCTATGAACTAAGAAAGCACAGCTCAATGAGGTTGAATAAATTAAATGAATGTACAGCACTTGGAGAACTGCCTGTCACACAACCAGCACTATGTAAGTCCAAGCTATTACTTCTATCTTACAGTAGTATTATTGCTGATATTATTATTATTGTTAAAAATGCAAGTTTTGAAGTCACACTGCCTGACTCAAATTTTGGTTCCATCATTAACTAGACAAGTTACCTAATCCATCTGTGACTCAATATTCTCATCTATATAATGGAAATAATAAAAACATCTACTTCGTAGACTACTGAGGGTGTTGAGATCAGACAGAGTACATATTTAGCAGACTACCTTGTATGTGGTCCGGGGCGAACACAATTTAGCAATTATAACAGTTTAAATGTTTGGTCTTGGCTCCTAGCCAGTAAATAGGGAATTGGAATTAAAACTGGGGTTTCCTGACAAAAGTGTTTAGAACACTTTCTACAGCCACACTGCTAGGAAACATAGAAACAGTCCATTTAATCAAACAGATACACCCAAGTATTATTATAACATAGTAACAAAAAGTAACATTGCTTGCACATGCTGACATCAGGTATGGAAAGGCTTTATATGTTGTAAGATAATCAGGCCAGATGCTCCTGCTGAAACATATACCACCAAACATGCTACCTTGTTCTCTTTTTTCTACTATGATTTTTTTCCTTTTTGAAAAATATAGAAAAATTATATATCTGAGTAAGGTATCACCACAGTAAATATTTGAGAGTACTGTTTCAGGTCACAAAAGCAAAACAACTTGTTAGTAAAACAACCACTTTAAAATACTAAGTATTCAGTGAAAACCAGAGTCATGATAAACCAAAACAGTGCTATACCTCCAGGTATTAGTAACTATTTCAGGAGTCTTAAGCAAACCTGATAATAAAGCTCTTAAATAAAGAACTGGGATATGTTTAAGAAAGAACCACTTTATGAATTTAAGAATGTGCAAACTGGGCACACAGTGGTCCAGGTAAGCATGGGTGGACATCCTTTTAGAGAGATTGGAGTTCAGGGCAGGACTAGGACACTGAGGATCCAGGAAGGAGGGGAGGGGGATCTGAGAAACGGGGAAGGAAGGAGATGCCCAGTCGTCTCCTCTTTCTCTGTTCTCTCTTCCCTCACTCTCAAAATTCACTCCATTTGGAGACTTCCCTGGTGGAGCAGTGGTTAAGAATCCGCCTGCAAACGCAGGGGACACGGGTTCAATCCCTGGTCCAGAAAGATCCCACATGCCGCGGAGCAACTAAGCCCACGCGCCACAACTACTGAGCCTGCGAGCCACAACTACTGAAGCCCACGCGCCTAGAGCCCATGCTCTGCAACAAGAGAAGCAACTGCAATGAGAAGCCCACGTACTGCAGCGAAGGGTAGCCCCTGCTAGCAGCAACTAGAGAAAGCCCATGCACAGCCAAATATAAAATTAATTATTTAAAAATCCTGTTTAAAAAAAAAATTCACTCCATTCATCAAAAAGTCAAGTTCAGTGCTTGGTGATATAAAGTTGAATAAGACACAAAGAGAAAACAGACATGAAAATCAAAAATCACTGAACAAGGAATATTAGAGTTGCCTTGGGTTTTACAGGAGAGCATAGAGAGACATCAGCTAACCAGAACATGTACTTTGGGCAAGGTTATGTGCCAGGTGGTCCTGCACTTACCATCTCATTCAAAAATAAACATAGTCCTGTTTACTGTTCCTATTCAGTAGATGAAGAAATGTAGGCTTTGAGATATAAGAGGTACACTCAGAGTAAAATTTCGTCCTTTTAATCCAAGTCCAGGGCTCTTGGTAAGGCATGATGACCCGCCTCCAACTCCTCTGCTTTCTCATTCTTGACTTTGCTTTCTTCTTTATTTTTTTTCCATAGAAGGGCAAGGGTGTCAGTGTCTTGATCAGAAGTCAAAACTCAAATGTCAAGGAAATCCCTGGCATCCCAGTGGTTAGGACTCCACACGTCCACTGCAGGGGGCACAGGTTCGATCCCCGCTTGGGGAACTAAGATCCCACAAGCCACACAGCCAAAATAAAACCTCAAATGTCAACAAGGAAGCGACGGATGATACAGTAAGGTGTTATGGATGAGATGGAATGGTGGGGACTGTGGTGAACTGGAGATTCACGCCCTTTCTGAAGAAGAGGGACTCAGCTCCAGCCCACTGATGTCATGAACAAATGTGGGCCCAGGGCTTTGTGAAATCTTCCAATTTTTTGAGAGAGCTCTGAAATACAGATTTTTTTACATGACTCTCCTTATTGTAAAAAAAGAAGCTCCCTGCACCAGACGTTTCTAAATCACTGGGCTGGCTTTTGCCTATGGGGTACCGGTTTGTGATCTCTACTCTGGATGAGAGGCAGCCCATCTCACTGGCACTGCTCTCCGTCACTCTGTTATTTCACCTGCAGAGTTTAACAACCAAGCAGCGATTGCAAAACAAACAGCAGGGCTGGCGCAGCTGTTGTCAGCAGGACTTTAATTCTGCAGTATTAGTAAGACAGCCATGTTTAATGATAGAGTTACAATGCTGAAAACAATTTAGACATCCTCCATTCCAAAATCCATCAATGCCTGACTCACTTCCTTAACATCCCTACCAAACAGCTTTTTGGCTTCTGCTTAAACATCTCCATTAGCCAACAAGGAAGTCTCTCTCCTCAGAAAACCTGCTACTTTTCCCTCTGCTCTTAGCCTTCCATAAAGGAAGGTCCTTCTTCATATTAAGTTGAGCTCTGTATCCTCGTATCTGCCACCCATTGGTGCCTGGATCATTATACCTAGAACACAATATTCCAGGAGCGGATGGACAGACGTTTACCATCACATTCTGGACAGTGTTTCTGTTAATGCAGACTAAGGTCACATCAGCTCCTTCACAGTCTGGTACACTTGCCTCCCTGGTCCTCAGGGACTACAGTGTGATCTAGCACTGCAAGCGAGTCAAGAGATCCACAGCAGAGGGGAAAGAAAGCTGTTATTTGTACTAGTCACATTTTTTACTTTAATTTCAGTTTAAGGATATATTTATGCCCCAGTCTCCATGTTTCTAATCTAGAGTACACACATTGCTTCCTATAAATGATTAACTCTTTAGTTCAAAAAATACTGACATCCATTTTAGTAAATGGAGTGGGTTGGTTGCCTTCACAGAATGTCAGAAGTGTATATATATGGATAGTTTGTTCTAGTTTTAGGAAGAAAAATGACAACATTTTAGCTTCGTAATAAAAGGAAGAAATATGACTACACACAATGTGTATCATGAAATGTAGCCAACTTAAGTCCAGTAAATTACAACACAGAGTATAATAACTATAGGATGATGTTTGTTTTTCTGTCCAAGTCATGAATCCTTTCCAAATGTTAAATGCTTTGGCAGACATATTTTAAAATTCTTTTTTAAACAAAGAATCAAAATCGGGATCCGTGAGAATTTTCAAATTCAAATAAATATGGAATATTTCATCTCCTAAATTTAATCATGAAATATTATTTATTCCTTCATTTTCATACCTCATCATATGATTTCTTTATATTCTTCTTAGCTTGTTATAAAGAAACACAGGAGCCATCCTGATTTCTCCCTTTCTTTTGCTCTCCCGATCAATTAATTAGCAGGTCCTTCATCATGCATCCTGAATCATTCTTCTCTCACCCCCAAGTAGATCTCCCCCAGCCCAAGCCACCATCACCTAATACTGCAACAGCCTCTTCACTTGGCTCACTCCTTCGACAGTCTGCAAGGAAGAGCCAGAGTGATGTTCCTGAAATATTTATCAGATCACATCACTCCAGAGGCTGCCCGTTATGCTTAAAATAAAGTCCAGACTTCTTGCTGGGGCTCAAGGTCCTGGTCGCTGTCCACTGCTCCATCCTCCTCTCTAACATCCACACCAGCCCCTCCCTCCATATTGTAGGGGTTCTCTATGGAGGGTAGTACGGCTCCACCCTGGGGGGAGAGGAGGTGTTTGGAAGGTGTGAGGGTGTTTTTTTTGGTTTATTCTTTGTATTTATTTATTATTTTTTACTTTTTAAATTCAGATATAATTGATACATAACATTGTACCAGTTTTTAGGTGTACAACATGATTTGTTATATGTGTAATTGCAAAATGATTACCACAATAAGTCAACAGCCATCACCTTCACATAGTTCCAATTTTCTTCCTTGTGATGAGAACCAACATCTACTCTCTTAGCAACCTTCAAATACATAAGACGCTGTTGTTAACTATAGTCACCATGATGTACAGCAACAGTGCTTTTGTAATCACAATGACCTAAGAGTGGGGACACGCTGGCATACTGTGGGCAGGGCCAGGGATGCTCACCACCCTCCAGGAGCCCCACAGCCCCACAATGCACAGCACAGTTCTACCCTACAAAGGACTACTGCACCCAAAATGCCAGTAACACCAAGCTCATTCAAACCTCAAGGTCTTTACCTTTGCAGTTACTTTCAGCCCCGGACACTGAAATCTTTTCCAGGCTTGCTCGTCCTCATCACTTGAGATGTCGTCTCCTTTGAAAGGCCATGTCTGGCCCTCATTTCTTTTTTTTTTTTTATAAATTTATTTATTTTACTTATTTATTTTTGTTTGTGTTGGGTCTTCGTTGCTGCGTGTGGGCTTCCTCTAGTTGCAGCGAGCGGGGGCTACTCTTCATTGCGGTGCGCGGGCTTCTCATTGTGGTGGCTTCTCTTGTGGCAGAGCATGGGCTCTAGGCGTGCGGGCTTCAGCAGTTGCGGCATGCGGGCTCAGTAGTTGTGGCTCGAGGGCTCTAGAGCGCAGGCTCAATAGTTGTGGCATACAGGCTTAGCTGCTCCGCGGCATGTGGGAACTTCCCGGACCAGGGCTCGAATCCGTGTCCCCTGCATTGGCAGGCGGATTCTTAACCACTGCACCACCACGGAAGCCCTGGCCCTCATTTCTGAAATAGCCTACCCAGCATACCTGCCAGTCTTATTATTCCTTTACCCTGCTTTCTTCACTTTTTAGCACACATCATTATGCAAAACTATTTCTTTATTTCCTTACTCTTTTATGCTTTTCTCCCCCACTGGTATGTCAAGTCCCCGAGGGCAGGAACTTTGTACCCCCAGCACCTAACTACAGTGCCTGGGACATGGCAGGTGTTCAATAATCATCTGTGAAATAAATAAACGTCCATAGTAATTTTTCTATTTAGGATTAGGAATTCTTTTAAAAAGCTTCTTTTTGACATACAGTGTCATCTAACCTTCATTTCTAGTTATTTTTTTCCTATGTCGTTTTCCTTTTTTGCAATGGACTCTCCCTCAAAGAGTTGTTTTTACATGCCACAACTTTTATTTTTACGTAAATACATAAATACGGAGAGGTAACAGTTTAAAATTCCCAAGTCATCACTTAACTCATTCACAGAATGTGAGAGAGGGTTTTCCTATGAGTAGTTTTTGTAAACCTCAGAGTATATGTGTTACTTCTTCTGCCAATAGGGTCAGGAGTCCAGTGGCATGACTGCTTCTGAGGACAACAATAAGCATAGGTGGTGGTGGTCCCTTCACTGTGAGAGGAGCAACTCCTGAATCCACCCGAAGAGAGAATAAGCATCACTTTTTGTCAAGAATGTTCACAAACATATTTTCAAGACCAAGAAGAGTAGAAAAATAATGCAACATAAATTTTTAAAAAATCATACTTCGAAAATAGATAGCTAGTGGGAAGCAGCCGCATAGCACAGGGAGATCAGCCCGGTGCTTTGTGTCCCCCTACAGGGGTGGGATAGGGAGGGTGGGAGGGAGACACAAGAAGGAGGAGATATGGGAATATATGTATATGCATAGCTGATTCACTTTGTTATACGGCAGAAACTAACACACCATTGTAAAGCAATTATACTCCAATAAAGACGTTAAAAAAAAAAATACTCCGAGAGCACTAAATCAAAAGTTCAAACCAGGTCTATGAAATGGGCTAAGGAAGAAGTGATAAGAGGGGATGTGTGGAATTACATCTAGATTTTAAGATATGATTTTATTTAAACATACAGAAATCTGTTAGGATATGCAAGAAGAATGAGTATAATCTGATTCCTTTTATGTTCCACACATTTAGATAGGGTCTAATTAGACACTAAATGCTAACCAGTGCTTCTCTTTGATGCATGGTATTTGAGGACTGGTATACAAGTATTGTGTGCATTTTATATCTTAATACAAACTGCCAAATCACATTCTCAAAGCTCATAGCAATTCATACTCCCACAAACAATGTATAAGAACGTTCACATTTCCACACACTTGGAAACACTGTATATTATCAATATTTAAAATTTTTCTAAGTTGATTGGTAGAAAAGTGAAAACTCACTATTATTTAATTTGCATTCACTGACTACCAATATCGAGCATCTTTTTACACATGTTTATTGATTATTTGCAAACCCTCTTCTGTTTGTCTTATAGTCTGTCCCCTTTTTCTATGGCATTATTGTTGTTTTCAATCAACTCAGGGTAGCTACATACTAGGGATAATAATCCTTTGTAAATCAATCATGTTGCTCTTTCTTTTTCCCAATCTGTTGTCTGTATTCCACTCTGGTTTGTGGTGCCTACCTCAGTTTTCAAAAAAATTTCTATGTAACCAAATGTGTCAGGCTTGCCTTTTGATTCTAAGTTTTACATCTTGCTTAGGAAGATTTCCTCCACATTGACAATTAATAAATGTTCCCAGGGATTTTCTCCTAATTAGAGTTCATTCTTTCATGATCCATTAAATCCTTGATATTCTGGTGTAAAGTTAATGGAAAGTGAAGGGATAAAAGATGAGAAAGAAAAGTATACAAGGAGAAAAAGAGACTGGAGAAGTCTTACTTTTTAATGTTAAACAGGGAGTTTTAAATGTGATGCTGGATTGCTGAATTTTTACTCCATATTGTTAATATTAGATTATAAAGGGGAAAAACCTCAAATAGTTTTGACTTGAAAATATAATTAAGCTATAAACATAAGGAGAAAATTATTGATTTAAAACTATCTGAACACAAATAACAGTATAAAGGTTTTTTTTTTAAGAAGAGGAAGAATTACATTTTTTATAATATGAAAAATGAAAAAATATAAGTTGATAAAAAGAAATGAATTCCAGCTTAGGTAATATTTCATCTGAGCCTTTTCCATAAAAGTTTTAAATTTTACAGGAGTATGATATTATTTATTATTAAATAGACCAGTTAATTGGGAATTAGTGCAGAAATTTATTTTTCCCATGACTCTGGTAAGAACAAAATAACCAAGGGCAGAATTTTTATAGAGCTACATATTAAATGCACTCAAGGCAAAAGCATTGATGTGCTGCTTACATCTAAAGGTTCTTGCTTTTATTCAGTTGTAGCCTCTGAGCATTCTTACTAAGAAGTCAATTCATTCATGCATTTTAAAGGCTAGTTTTATATTTTTTCTAGCATTTTTCATTGTTCCCAGAAGAAGGGTTAGTCAGAGGTCCTAGACCACTGTAGTCAGAATCCAAAGCCAAAAATCACTGTTTTCAAACATAAAGTTAATGATATTACTCTCCTGCTTTGACACTGTCGATGCTTTTCCCATGGTATATAGATCAAGCTCCTTAGCAGTCCCACAAGTGGCCTGACCCCCTTGCAGAGGCATAAGGGAGATACTCGTAGAAAAGCAGCAAAATGGAGGTTGAAGCTGAATCAATGGCAACTGAGAGAAAAGACAAGAGAGGAGGAAAACAGCCATGAGTCCTAAACAGCAAAGGCAACGAGCGAGGAAATATTGTCTAGTATGGACAGAGCTCAACATGCGGGGTCTGGTCGACAGGTTAGAATCTACGTCAAGACCGCAGGGCCTGTGGCTCTCAGAGCCGAGGGAGTCAGGAATCAGAGGGTGGGTGAGCGATGAGGGCTCTCAGGAGCAGAAGCAGCCCAGCCACACGGAAGGACAGTGGCACTGAGGACCCTCACTGAAGGGGCAGCTAGGCAACCTGGTCACAATGGAGTAAGACTGGGAAGCTGCCACTCTCCAATTCACAAGAGGCCAGGAGGCTAAAACAAACCCGAAAACACACCAAACGGGGCACAGGAGCAGCAGAGACTTCCAGACCCCTTGTTAGGTGGAGGTACTTCTCATCTTGTCATTGGGACCTGGCGCTCAGGGGCAAAGCCTTCCCAGGCAGACGTCGCCATGGTCAGCCACGCCGGAGCCGAGGTGGGGGAACCGACAAGTCTCCTTCCAAGGCCCTTCATCGCCTCTCCCCAAACCATCTCCCACCCGTCATCCCATTTCAAATGCCACCTGCAACAACACAGATGCTGAAGAGCAACGATTGCTGCAATCCTCCCTCCTTTGCAGGCTGTTTCTTCTTCCTGGAGGACTCTGCCCCTCATCTGCCTGGAAAATCCCTCCTTGTTCTCCATGCCCCTTCACACGTCGCCCTGATCAGAAACTTTTCTCTGATTGCTCTGAGTTTGCTGCCCTCCACTTTGGTGTCCTATCAAGCACAGCCAACACATTATTATTTTTACTATTTTGTTATTATGATGAATTATTATCACCATCACATCCATCATTTATCGGGTGCTTACTAGGTGTCAGGGACTGCATTAAATGCTTTAGATGGATTAGTAACTATGTTACTAATAGTTACTATATAGTTACTATCTATAGTTACTATCTCCCTCCATTTCACAGAGGAGGAAAGTGAGATTCGTAGGGTTTTAAGTATTAGCCTAAGATCACAGAGTTACTAACCAAATTCAAATACAGTTTGTTCTGACTCAAAAACCCATGATCTTTCCAATAAAACACCTTAATCACATTTGTTCATGTCTTTTGCCTCTAACAGCAAATAACTAACTTAAAAATAAAGACCACGTTTTCCTCATTTTTGTACACCCAGCATAAACTTGGCATATAACTGATGCTCTCTAACTATTTAATACATGAATGAATGAATGCATGAATGACCAGCATCCATTCCAGTCCCTCAGGAACTAGAATATCAACTGTGGCACAGAACCAGTAATACAATGTTAAACTGTCCTTACGTCACGTTAGACTAAGGTCTACTAAATGGCTCATATCGTCCAGAATAAGGGACAGAGTAGAAGAAAGTTAAGTAAAGATTATGGTTCAAGGACCCAGGCAAGTCAACACAGTATCTTTTTTAGTAAACTGATTTAATTGGTCAAACAAATGCTTACTTTTAAAACAGGTAGTCTAGTTCAACCTCTTTTCAAAATAACTGTCTTAATTACTTCACCTTTTTCTTCCAGCCTAAATGAATGCAATACCACAGACATCTCTTACACACTCGCTGTGGGGGAGGCAGGGAGAAGCAGGTGACAAATCTCATGAGCTACCAGGTTAATTTGATCTCCTTTTCCCTGCAGGAGGTTACAGTCTCCTTCAATGTACACACATGTGGGGGAAAAAAGGCGTAGGACACGGTCTCCTGTTCTCAAATCCTCCAAAAGTTTCCCCTATCATTCAAGAGTAAAAGCCACAGTCCTGGTAACAATTTAAAAGCTGCTGCATCACTGACACCCATTCCCTTTCGGACCTCATCTACTATTCACACCCCACCCCAACCCCTCCAGCCACGCAGCCTCTTTGCCCGTTCCTCTCAAGGACGCTTTCTCTGATCCCTCCCCACTTCACAGGCCATCTCCCCCCTTTCACGCTCTATTTTTCTCTATAGCATTTAGGACCATCTAACATTCTATTTCACTTATTCATTTTGTTTATTGTCTCCCCTTCCATTCTCCCACAGAATGTAAGCTTCATGAGCATGGATATTCCTGTTGGGTTTTGTCTCTGCTGTATTCTCAGCACCTAGATCTGTGCCTAACACATAGGAGGTATTGAATATATTGTTTTTGTAAGAAAGAATGAGTGAACCTTAGTTAGCTTTATGCAATGACCTACCTGTTCACGATATTTACTTTGGTGTCCATATTTCTAAATCACATTAGCATCACAAATTAAAATGCAACTTAAAAAGTTTTCATTTGGAATTGATCAATGATGACAGTTCTTAGCATTGTCATTTCCTGAAATGTCTTACTATAACCATTGTCTAAAAGTGTAATTGTGGGGCTTCCTTGGTGGCGCAGTGGTTAAGAATCCGCCTTCCAGTGCAGGGCACACGGGTTCGATTCCTGGTCAGGGAACTAGATCTCACACACATGCCACAACTAAGGAGCCCACCAGCCGCAACTAAGGAGCACATGTGCCACAACTAAAGGAGCCGGCAAGCCTCAACTAAGGAGCCCCCTTTCCGCAACTAAGACCCAGTGCAACCAAAATAAATAAATAATTTTTTTAAAAAAAGGGTCCTAGTTCTAAATTATTTTAAAATATTAATGAAAGGGGTTTTTGATGTTCAGATCATTAGAATGAGATCATTAAACCATAGTTAATTGTGAATCACCAACACTAATAACATTTATCAACTTAAAAATATAATCCAAAGGGCCAACAATTTTAAAGCATTTATAATTAGTTTTCAAGTGTGTTATATCCTTTTTTCTCTCCCTCTAGTGGTTGCTTTTTCTTCCTAATTATATTTCCTTGAGGTTTTGAGCTTAAAGGCTCAGCACACATACCAGCATTAGCAGAAAGAATGTCAGATTATGATTTAAAGGGGGGAAAATGGCCATGTATGCCAAAAAGATAATCTGTAAGATGGTGGTGTCTTCAGTTCATCAAAAGAAGCCATGTACAAGATTACACTTATCCTGTCTCCATCTAATTACCTCACATGGAGGTCAACTTCAAAAAATCTCCTAAAACTATCTAGAGAATGGCAATCAGTGAGACTTATCAACAAAGCACATTCATGTTATAATATAAACCTCTTTCAATTTCAAAAATTGATGGCTAAGAGCTCTTCAGCAGTGGCATTTGATTCCACATTAGTCTGCAGTATGCCAGGAGAAAAACAAAGACCCATCATTCTGAACCTTCTATTTACAGACCCACACCAAACTGCGCAACAAAACATTCTTAAGGAAATTGCTACTGTTACTGTGTACTTCCCATAAATGTAAACAGGTTTCTTTTTTTCATTTCTAAATATAAAGATAGAAACATACCAGATAAATACTACATTTTAGTGTAGTGCTTTTTCTCCATAAAATAATATTTGAAAACAGTAAGCATGTATAACCAAAAGAACAAGTGATAATAACCCCAGAAGTTAAAGATCAATCCATCAAAGCAATTCTTTTCTAATATTCTATTTATGAATTTGTAAAGCTGGCATAAACAACTGCAAACAGAATAGAGCAACAAAACAGACACAACAAAGGAGACAAATAACTTTTAAAGGAAGCTTCAAACAACCCTGAAGGATCGAAAATTATATACTTTTAGCATGCATCTTAATTGTCTAACACAGTTAAGTTTTTCTGTTTTTTTGTTTTCTTTAACATCTTTATTGGAGTATAACTGCTTTACAATGGCGTGTTAGTTTCTGCTTTATAACAAAGTGAATCAGTTATACATATACATATATCCCCATACCTCTTCCCTCTTGCGTCTCCCTCCCTCCCTCCCACCCTCCCTATCCCACCCCTCTAGGTGGTCACAAAGCACCCAGCTGTTCTCCCTGTGCTATGCAGCTGCTTCCCACTAGCTATCTATTTTACATTTTAACATAGTTAAGTTTTTGATGACATTTGTTGGTTTTCTGAAAGGCTTTCCCAAGTGTCTTCATTTATAGAAAACAGAGAAGTAAAACGACTGTGCCATTGAGGTTTACATACCTCATGGCTCATGACTTCCCAGCTTTTCTTACAAACACTTCTATTCCTATGGAGTCATTTACTCCTAGAGTTGGAAGTTTCTAGGAGAGAGGCTCTCAGCCCTAGTTGCACCTATGAGGGAAGTGGGGTTAATATACTGAAGCCCCTCTCCACCTCCAATGACTGTTTGAATTGCCTCAGGGTGGGGTCCAGGCAGCAGTATTTTTATAAATCACCCAGCTGATCCTAATGAGTAATCTCTATTGAAAGTCACCTCTTCAAAAAGAAGACCTCAGAGGGATCTAAGCTCTGCACAAATACTTCTGATGTCCAGTTCCAAAATCTCATGTGAAGAATCTAAAGGCAATACACTACTTTATGGATGGTCATTTTTCAAATGAATGGTGATTTTTTTTTTATTTTCCTTTTTTTATTAAGGTATAATTGATTTACAATATTATATTAGTTCTCAGGTGTATAACATAGTGATTCAAAACTTTTACAGATCATACTCCATTTAAAGTTATTATAAAATATTGGCTATATTCCCTGTGCTGCACAATATATTCTTGTAGCTTATTTATTTTATACATAGTAGTTTGTACTTCTTAATCCCTATCCCTGTCTTGCCCCTCCCCATTTCCTTCTCTCCACTAGTAACCACTAGTTTGTACTCTATACCTGTGAGTCTGTTTCTGTTTTGATACATTCATTCATTTATTTTATTTTTTAGATTCCACATATAAATGATAACATTCAGTATCTGTCTTTCTCTGTCTGACTTATTTCACTAAGCATAACACCCTTCAGGTCCATCCATGTTGTTGCAAAAGCAAAATTTCATTCTTTTTTATGGCTGAGTAGTATTCCATTGTACCACATCTTCTTTATATGAATGGTTATTTTTACAGGGCATGGTCACCCACCATTTCCCCTAACAACTACCAACAGAGTTCCACAATCTTTGTACTTGTCCCTCTTCCTAAAAAATCACTTCCCTCAATCTCCACATGACTGGCTCGTTCTCATCATTCAGGTCTGGGCTCAGACGTCACCTCCTGGGACAGGCTTTTCCTGATCATGCTTTCCCCAGCCAGCCCCCATCTCTTCACTCGTGGCATTTCTCACATCTGACACGCGTGTGTGCTTTCTGACTATCTCCCTGTAAGCTCCATTCAGGCAGCTCCATCTTGTCTGTCTTGCTCAACCTTTTATCTTCAGCAAGCAGCATAGTGTCAACATAGCAGCCACTCAGAAAAACTTTTGAATGAATAAATGTAACAGAACAAGAAGTAATGGACATGCCTCTGATGAAGGCTGTGTTTAAAGAAAAAGAAGTAATGGACAATCTAAAGCAAAAAAAAAAAATTCTGATTGGTTATATAATGTAAAATAGTTGACAATGTAGATTAAAAATATAGGACTAATAAAAATTATGGGTGGTTTTAATTTTCTTCATACCTTTGTATACTTTATTGTCTTCAATAAAAGTAAATTATCTTTACAATTACAACCAAAATAGTATAATAATAAAAATAATTTTTTATGGAAAGTTAAAAACAAAAAAACTCAACTGTCACAGGGCAAAGATGGGCTAACATAATGAGGCCCAACTGCCTGCATCATCCTGGCTTCTCCCCAAGACCCAGCATGGACAGGATGTGGCCACACTGCAGGACCAGCTCTTGCCGGCCCTGGAAACCAGCCACCTATTATGGTGTCCACGTAGGTCTGACACCAGCCAAGTAGACAAGGAATCAAAATCGCTTCCAGTTCACCCATAAAACTTCCCATCTTTTCCCTTGGTATATCACAGGCCTGCCATGGGCCAACCAAACAAATCCCATCAGTTTCTTTCACACACACCTACACTAGTTTTCTCTCTCACAGGGCCACCCAAGCTATCCCGAGGGCAGACCCTGGGCCACCTCCCCACCTCTCCTGGTCTCCAGTGCCGACCACACTCCCTGAGGCTCTCTGGTTTTCTTCCCTAATCAGTCCCATTTGCTTCACACTTGAAACGCCAGTGCCTTAAAAATACAGCCCTGTCCTAGAAATATCTGTATTTTGAAAGGATATACTATTAAATTAAAAATGTCGGGCTTCCCTGGTGGCGCAGTGGTTGAGAGTCCGCCTGCCGATGCAGGGGACGCGGGTTCGTGCCCCGGTCTGGGAGGATCCCACGTGCCGCGGAGCGGCTGGGCCCGTGAGCCATGGCCGCTGAGCCTGTGCGTCCGGAGCCTGTGCTGCGCGGCAGGAGAAGCCACAGCAGTGAGAGGCCCGCATACCGCAAAAAAAAAAAAAAAAAAAAAAAAAAAATGTCACGTTACAGAGTAATACGCACGGCATGAGTCCATTTTTATAAAAACTAAAGAATAAGAACAACAAAGAAGCGTGCATATGGATTCACATGTTTAAAGTTATTTAAAACAAGTATAAGAGAATACGCACCAAAGTATTAGCAATAGAGACAGAACTGGGAGGAGAGGAAGGGGAAACTATTTATTTGTCTATGCTTTTATCCAACTGGGACTGTTGCCACAAATTGTCATAATTACACAATGGTAATTTCTTTTTTTTTTTTTTGCGGTACGCGGGCCTCTCACTGTTGTGGCCTCTCCCGTTGCGGAGCACAGGCTCCGGACGCGCAGGCTCAGCGGCCATGGCTCACGGGCCCAGCTGCTCCGCGGCATGTGGGATCTTCCCGGACCGGGGCACGAACCCGTGTCCCCTGCATCGGCAGGCGGACTCTCAACCACTGCGCCACCAGGGAAGCCCCACAGTGGTAATTGCCCTTTAAAGGGCAATCAAACTCTTGCGGCCAAAAAAAGAAAGAAAAAAGTAAAAGTGGTAATGTACTCTCAAGTATCAGTCAGTGGGAGGTGAGTGACGTTGCTTCCAGCACCCCTAACCCTAGAGGTCTGCAAGGGCTGGTTTTCTTCACTGTGCCAGGCCAGCTTCTTGACCATTGTTTATGAGTTTATACATCTCTCAATTCACAATGCAAACGGGATTCCCTGGCGGCGCAGTGGTTAAGAATCCGCCTGCCAATGCAGGGGACGTGGGTTCAAGCCCCGGTCCAGGAAGATCCCATATGCCACGGAGCAACTAAGTCCGTGCACCACAACTACTGAGCCTGCACTCTAGAGCCCGCAAGCCACAACTACTGAAGCCCACATGCCTAGAGCCCATACTCCACAACAAGAGAAGCCACCGCAATGAGAAGCCCGCACACCGCAAGGAAGAGTAGCCCCCGGTCACCACAACTGAAAGTCCGCGCACAGCAACGAAAACCCAACAGAGCCAAAAATAAATAAATAAATAAATAAAAGAAAAAAGAATGCAAACAAACTGTGAAAACATCATTAAACTGTTCATATATTCCATATTCTGGAAATTAGGTTTGAATAAAATGACAACCAATTGCACAAATTATTCATTTGTCTTATTAAACTGAGAGTTGAGTATTTTATCATGCAACTTATTCCTCCCCTTAAAAGAAAACATGAACTTAAAAACCTCATATAACTCAGGCATCAACTTTACCCTCTGAAACTGCTCTTTCCCCCTAGAACCTTCCTTTGTGAATGGAACCACCTTCTAATTCATCCTGATATTCTCAAATCTACTCTCTTCCTCACATTCCACACCCAGTCACATCCAACACCGCATTCCACCCTACACCTCCTAAACAGCCCTCAGGTTTGTCCTCCCCGCACTACCCCTACTGTCTCTGCACAGCTCCAATCCACCCTCTACGACCAATACCATGACCTTTTAACTGCATGTTGACTGAGGTGTTTGAGCATGTCAGGGTAGTAAGGTGCAAAGAAAGTGGGCTTCTTCCTGAACCAGGTTTCACCACTTAGCTTTGTGGCCTTGAGAAGGACCCATAGCCTCTCTAAGACCAAGTTTTCTCTTCTGTATGATGCAAGCCATATCTACCTTGTAGAAGGATTGCTCTAAGAATTACCGATAAGGCATACAAAGTGCCTAGTCCTAAATGGGGCTGTATACATAGTTCAATGCTTTATTACTTTAATTATTTTCTTATCTGTAAAAAAAGGCAATAAGCCTCTGAGTTACTTTGAAGATTAAACGATAAAATGTAAGGCACCAAACACAGTTACTGTTTCCTTTCATTTCCTTTTAATGGTTCCCCATCCCTAAGACAAAATACGGCCACTGCCACTTTCCCAATTTCATCTCCTGCTACTTCTCCTTTAGCATAATGAATTTTTTTTGTATGTTATTTTTTTGGCCATGCCATGCGGCATGCAGGATCTTCCCCGACCAGGGATCAAACCTGTGTCCCCTGCATTAGGGAGCACAGAGTCTTAATCACTGGAGAGCCAGGGAAGTCTAGCATAATGAATTAGGTGCACAGTCAGACTATGCACCGCTTCATGCCCTTCTCTTCTTCAAAGCCATGTTTACAAGTAAAATCTTAGGTGTAAGAAAGTCTTTTCTATATATTTCAACATGCAAGTTAATTATCATATTTTCAAATTTGGAATGCAATATCCATAAAGTACAAGTGTATTTATTGGGAAGATAGGGAAGAATATTTGTAAGCATAAAATTCTGAAAAAAATCTTCAAACCATGGCTGCTGTACATGTTCATGCAAATATGATTAATGTGATGAGAGATTATAAAATCTTGCTAAATGGTATCTGAGAAATAACTTTGCCAGGGATGAAACCTTGAGTTGAAATAAAAAGGAAAAATGGTACAAGTTAGAGAAACTGGGTCAAAAAAAAATATGATTAAAGTGATTATGCTTGTTTGTTGAGGTTGCTTATAAACACTTTCCAAAAGTATATGTCCATATACTTTAGATGTTTTAATTAATTTGATAATAAATGTGATAAGTATAACATGTCTTCTTTAAAAACAACAAGAGATAAAAATACTAGCTTAGATAGATAAATTCAATGTTAACTTTCTCTATGTTTATTCATAGACTGGAAAAGAAATATGGGGGGGGTTCCTCATATGATTTTATGATTTAGAATTTACAAAGAGAAGAGAAACTAACAATCTTTCTAAGCATAAGAGGAAAAAAATTAGTTCTGTTTAAAGATGAATTCAGGTAAATGGCTTTTGTCAGGTCCCTAATGTGACAATCTCTAAAAGTATGTAAGTTCAGTGTTTATTTCTTGAATGATTTAACTATAGTCCTGAAAAAGCATCAAGTTGGCTCTAAGACGAAAAGCTGCTCTGTGTCCACAAAGTGCTTCCTCAGCAGCTGGTGTCTATCCTTAGTATCAGGTTGAGAAAATGAGCAAGGAAATGAGTTGAAGATTCTTAGTAGACAGTCCACTGTATCCCAGCTGCAAAACTTTTCTAAAGTTGTCACATGGATGTGTTTTCTAAAATGTTACCAGGAATGCTGAATCATTTCTTTCTAAGGGGATCTTTTAAAACTTTACTACATTCTAAATTTAAAACATTTTTAAAACAAAAAACAAAACAAAAACCTTAAATTCTAGGTTTTTTTTTTTAATGAATGTTTATTTTTAAGTTTCAAATTATCGTAGAGAAGACTCTTCTTCAAACACTATTTTGGCTTGGGTGACAGGCACAGTGCTGATTTACACATATCCCAAACATACAATCAGCCAGGCCCTGAACATAACTGGGCATGGGTGCCCCCCAGGCCACTGAAAAGCAAGCATTATTCATGAAATCATAAAGCCGTGATTAAATATTCTAGTGGACATGTGCTTTGTCCAGCTCCCCAAAGATAATGAAAAGGAGAACATTATGATGATCTCAGAAGTCATTCTTTTCACATCATTAGTACTTTCCTTTCAAGTGTGTTCTTTCAGAATTACAGTAGTCATGTAGGCACCGGGCAGAGCCCTAATGATATGAGGCCAAGCCAAAGAGCAATCCAGACTTAGGGAAGAAAATAACTAGAAAAAAATGAATGAATTCATCATCTTGATTCTACACATCTTCAGCAATACTGCTCACCTGCATTATTGTCAGAGCTGTATACAGCCTGGGAAGGAGGGCAGCAGCATTGCTGGGTGCTGACTCTTGAAAACAACATGACCTTAGAGACAGCCGTGTCGCGACATTGCAAATTACTAACGTCCAGCTTGGACTTAGCACAGTATTTTTCTGTTGACATTCCCATAAACTGGTCCAATTACTTTTAAATGAATCATATCTGTTGAAACAGCCTGGAAATAAACCAAAGATTTTATACTTGGTTTTACAGTATAGAGCAAGAACATCATTTCCTATATATACCTGCAAATGAACAAAACTTCCTTTTGAAAAATCAGAGCACTAACAAAACGCGTTTTTCAAAAATGGCTTCTATATGATATCATCACTGCAATATCTTAGTTCGCACAATTATTTTGGATTTACTTTTCAAACAGGAAACATTACTGAGACTGATTTAGCTCATTTAAATAATACTCCCAACTAAAGTATACATCATGTTTAAAGGATCAAAATCACAGGTCTCACTATCAAATAATCAATATAATGATTTTTTTATTACCTTAAAATACATTTTTATATAATAGTATAAGCCAGTTCATTGGGAACATAAAATTAAATTATATTTATGCCAAATGCAACTCAAAATACATATGTAAACAAGTATCATTTGGCGAAAATAATCCTGATAAACTTTTATTAACCTCCTGCTGTACAGAACAAAATACACCTCACTGTTTTACAGAAGAAAAATTATAATTGGTATTTGCATTATTCTCTATTAAGAAAACACTGTTACACCATTCTTATGAAACATTTTTTGTCATTTTTCCTATTACTGCTGATGAAAGTAATACAGGTAGTGTTTAATACTAATCACTTCCTATACTCCTCAATTTTCTTAGTCTTTCTCCGACACTAACCAATATGCACTAGTGAATGCTTGATAAAGTATATCTTCTTCCAGTATAAATTTATTCTTTCATAAAATACTTATTGTATGCTCACTATGTGCTGGGCTTTGTGTTAAAGACTTTGGATGCAATATAAATTAAGACAGATTCCTTGCCTTAAGAGCTCATGGTCTAGTGAAGGCAAAAGACAATTGCATTAAGGTTTACTATGCACGATGAATACAATGACACAGAAAAACCCTAGTAGGGTTGTTTGAATCAAGCAGGAAGGCCAGTTAACAGTTAAAGTCCATTCCATTAAATTAAGTCTACCATCTTTATCAAGGAGGTGGTAGCTAACACTGCCTGGTTTGCACTTCCTTGTCTTGGTAAAGCAGTGTTGATAAGTGTAGACAACATCAAAACATCTCTGAAAATTACCATCACCTTCCTGACTTCACAAGGTTTAGCATCACTGAATTCAAACATACCAGCTTAAGACCTAATCTAAGTTGGAAAATACCATTAAGTCCAGCTGTAGTTAATAGACGTGTACATGGTAAAACAAACAAAACAACAACAAAATGAACTAGAAAGGTACAGCCTAACGCACAAAAAATCAGATTTCTAATTGGGGTTTTCACCATATGTTTATTTTCTGGCATCTAGGCATCAGAATAAAAATAAGACATACCTGAAACTATAAATGCTTACCATATTATGTACTAAATTAGAAGGCAAATTGATTAGATCTGTCATAAATCATGTTTTTTAAATGTAATAACACAAGACACCCCTTGAAAAACTGTTTAAGTACATTATAGGAATAAAAACGTGTATAGAGCAAATTAGAAATAATATTTTAAATGCCAATATGCACCTAAAAATAAAGACATGCCACACAGAAAGCGGTGTGTACATTTACGTTTATGCTACCCATAGTACCCCAGGAACTGGGTAAAAGAGACTGAGTTCCTTCAACAATATGTATATTCTTCTAAATTTTTGATATTCACTACTTATTTTCTTCTAATACATTAGCCAGTCTTTAAAAGAAGCCAAATACCAAAAGACCAAAGAGGACAAGTGTTATATATACATGGCCCATTTGTGACATTCTGGTTTTATACATACAGTCATTTCAAACAGAAGAGGCTTATGTGAAATGCACGGCTACCCACGCATCTGATATATACCATTCTTTCACACCTTTTGTAGGGGAATTAAATTTTCCCTGTTCAGGGTGACCTTTTAAGACTTTGGGCATGGCCCACCCTCACTCAGAGGTGAAATCAAGGCAGCAGCAACACCCAGCAGTAGAGTTGTTTTTCTCCTGCTGCCGGATGACAAGAATAACTAAAGACAAGGAGAATGAAGATTGCTCAAGTCTTTGTCAAATGGGATTGGCAAGGAGTTCTCCTAATGACAGTTCCCAATCTCATCAAGGAGTGGTTATGTTCAGCAGAAGGCTGAGGTACCATAGGTTCTACAACCTGAAACCGTGGGTCCTCAACACAAACCCACTCATCGACTTTGTGGATTATGGGATTGTTACTGAAACCTGGACGTGATATAACAGCAGTTTTGAGAAGTTTGATTTACGCATTCCAGCCCAGCTGAATGTCGCCTTAGAGTGCTGAGGCTTGAGGACTCTTATGAATCTCCCTCCCGCACAGCCTGAACAGCCATCGCCTCCCAAATTCCAGCTTATACATTCATTTCCTGGGCAAATTCTCTCTTGGGGGTAAAACAATGAACTTTCAATCTTCTCTTATCTACAAAGAGCTCTAAGACGAAGAAACAGTCCTTTCAATAGCATCCTTTCCGACTTCTTTATAAATGATGAGTGGGAGTTGAGGGAGGGGGACCGGGCCGAGCAAGGAAGAGGTGACAGGCAACTCACCTCTTTCAGCTGCTCCAGCTCCTGTCTGAGGCTGTCATAGTCAGCCTCCAGCTCGTCATACTGCTGTTTGAGGGTCAGCTTCTCTTCCAGTACCACCAGCCCGTACTCGGCCGCCTGGATCTTCTCGTGGGTCGTCTCCGTGAGCTCCTTGGTCAGCCTCTCTATCTCGGTCTTATAATGGTCCACAGTCTGCAATACCTCTTCCGCGGCCATAGCCCCGGCGGATGGAGGCAGGAGGGGGTAACGGGGTGTGGGAGATGGATGCAAAGCAGGCGGGGGAAGGGAAAAGGAACTAAGGAGGGAAGGATGAAAATGGAAAAGAAACGTGTAGCTGGATGTACGAGCAGAGCAATGCCCCGGTTGCCCCTCCGGCAGCCGCGGCTACACCGCCTGAGAAACCGGCGAGAAATGCAACATGGAGAATGCAGGGGAGAGGATCAGGGGCGAGGCGGCAGCTGCTGCGGCATGTGTCCTCCGGGCCGGCCCCTGCGTGCGGTCAACAGCCGTGCGGCATGGCCAGGCTGCGGCGGCCGGAGGCTGCGAGGGGCTCCGATTCTGCTTATTCAGAGACGCACAGCCGCCATGTCTCCGGGCAGCGTCACTGCAGTCTCCTCGGGCCCCGCGCTCCGGCTCGCCGCGCCCGCCCGCTCCACCTGCTCCGTCCGGCCGCGCTGCAGCGGGTGCGGAATGATGCAGCGTCGGCCCTCTCCCTCCCTCCGCGCCTGGCCGGGGCTCCGAATGGGGGGCGGGGAGGCGGACGGAGTCGGCGCGGGGGGAGGGGCAGGGACCAGACGGAAACCTCCGGAGGCGCCTCCCGCCGGGCGGCACGGCGGGTGCGCGGGACCGATGCCTAGTCGGCCGGACGCGCGCGGGGAGGGACCCCCAGCCAGGCCTGGCCCGGCCCGCCCTGCTCGCCGCCGGCAGGAATTCCTCCGAGGGCTTTGCCCTGGTGGGCGTCGAAGCCCCGGAGAATGGCTTAGGCGCCCGGCTCTCTCACTACGACGTGAGCCCAAGCTCAGGAAGCTGCCTGGAATCGGCGCCTTGCTCAAAGAGAGGCAAACAGTAACTAACGCGCTCGGGGCCCGCGCATCCTCCTTCTCACCCCCTGGGCTCGCGGCATCCTTCCCTGGCCTCCTGCACCCAAACGCTGTGCTTCCAAAGCCTTCCAGACGCCCCCGCGCAACGCTCCCGCTTCCGCCCCTTCCGCCTCCTTCCTCTTCCCATCTCTCCCCTCCTTTCCCTACATGGCCTGGTTCACCTCACGCTCTCTCCAAATAACCGTATTACAGGACAGTCTTTGCTAAAGATTGCTTGCCCTCACCCAAGCTTTCTGTGCCCAGCTTATCACAACATCACTACTCAGAAAAAGATCTCTATAATGCATGCACCCAGAAGCCTCTGGGTACAATTATTTCTTGCCCCAGTAGTTCTATTCTATGGATTCTTCAATAAAGGAAAACTGCATGAAATTCCCTCTATACAGTATCAACAGTACCCTACAATAAATATTCTTAAAATAATAAGAGCTAATAGTTCTGGAGCCCACGTGCTAAGCTTTCTTCGAAGTATGGTACATGAAATTTCTCCCATCCTAACAGCAACTCTTTGAGGTAGGAACCATTATCCTCAAT
Source organism: Stenella coeruleoalba (assembly GCF_951394435.1). NCBI lineage: Eukaryota > Metazoa > Chordata > Mammalia > Artiodactyla > Delphinidae > Stenella > Stenella coeruleoalba. Next base: position 75,792,367 of record NC_137157.1, read on the forward strand.
TTACAGGTGGTGAAAGAAAGGCACAGGAAAGTTGAGCGATTTGCCCAAAGTCAGGCAACTCTTAACTGGTGAAGCCAAAATTTAACCGTAACTCCACAGCCATAACCTGAAACATTATGTTGGCTTCACCTTCACTCATTACTAAAACAAAACCAATAACTACATATTATATGCTCGTAAAATGACCACTTTAATCAATGCAAAGAGTGAGGATGAAGAGTCACAAAAGGAGATGAAGGCAAAGTCAGAATGAAAGAGGGTAAAGAAGAAGAGATGAGCATAGAGAACAACCAAGAAGAAAGGAAGCAATAGGAGCAGAAAAAGAACTATTTCTGTGTAACTCGTAGGCTGTGGGGTCAATAGATCAAGGATCTGACCAGTTCCTTCCCTGTCTCCTGGTGGCACTTGTCACAGAGCTGTTTCTCAGTGGCCAAGAGGTGTTCAAACACACACACACACACACACACACACACACACACACACACACACGCTCTTTCTGAGTTAGAATGCAGGACTCTCCCATTGTTGTGCCCAGGGTAAAGAAAAAAAAAAAAAAGCAATGGTTGATGGTGTGGAAGAGCAAATGACAGTGTCCTTACAAAGCCTTGACTAATAGGTTCTCTGGATGTGATTTTCACTGTCTCTGAAAACGTACAAAAAAAGATTCCTTCCACATGCTCACAATTACAACAGAATATTCTCTTGTGATTGATCAAAGAAAGAGAGAGAGAAGGGAAGGGAAGGGAAGGGAAAGGGGGAAAGGAAGAAAGAAAACACTTGAAACTTTGGATCACCGTGAATTCCATTCCACCTGTGCAGGCTTGCTCTCATTGCAGTTGAGACGCCCCTCCCCACCCCTGTGTGCTCCTATAGTGCCCATTCTCTGTCACAATGATGAATGACCATGAACTGCTGAAGAGAGAGGAAGCCTGTAATTGCAGTTAGCTAAAACTGTCTTCTTCCCAGGATGCCCTGGCGGTCCCTCACTCCACGAAGTATAAGCACAGCCCTTCAAAGGGGTCATAACACTTGGAGTAGATTGCTTGTGTCTCCCCTTCCTTTGGATAGAACTAAGAATGGAGTTTTCTTCTGTGACTTTTCTTTTTCTGAGTTTCTATTGCCACCCATTCCCTATGCTCCATCCTGCCCCATTTTTCTGACTGATATATTTTTGTTAATATATTCAGCCTGACTTCATTCAGACATGTACACTATTTAATACTTTAAGATTTTGTTTATTACAACTTTGATCCTTTCTATGTTCGTATTAAACTTGAAAAAAAGTAAACATTTCCTTATACATCATACTCTTCCAGTACTTCACAGTTATATTTCTTTCTTCCTATATATGTCATACATATCATATATACACACATACATATATATGTGTATATAAATCAATGACAAGTATCTAGAAAATAATTTCTTAAATCATTCCTAGAAGCAGGGTTCCTTCATATTTCTTTATCCTAGCAGCCTCCAATCATTTATGCAACATTCTAACAAATATTTAGGAAAAAATTGTATTGCTGTGGTCTAGCACCTCAAACCAACTTTTCACCAACTTTGTCAGCATGAATATTGCTTTCTCTTGCTCTCATTCATTCATTAAACCAATGTTTATAAAGTACCCACTATGTCCTAGATATAACACTAGGCGTTGTGAAATCAATGACCAATAAGATGTCAGTGCTCAAGGGTCCCTGACTCATGGAGCTTATGTTCTGGGAGGGACAGACAATAACATGAATAAAAAACAGACAGCAACAACAAAAAAGACAAATTAATACAATAATTCCAAATTGTGACATTGACAGGCAGGTTACAGCATAGTGGTTAAGAGCACAAGCTTAGTCTGCTTGGGTCAAATCCCAATTCACCACTTATTAGTTGTGTGTGCCTCAGTTGCCTCATCCTTCTTTTTTTTTTTTAATTTATTTATTTTTGGCTGCACTGGGTCTTAGTTGCAGCATGCAGCATTTTTTTTTTTTTAGTTGCAGCATGTGGGTTCTTAGTTGCAGCATGTGGACTCTTAGTTGCAGCATGCATGTGGGATCTAGTTCCCCAACTAGGGACCAGGGATCGAACCTGGGCCCCCTGCATTGGGAGCATGGAGTCTTACCCACTGGACCACCAGTTGCCTCATCCTTAAAGAAGGGATAATAATTTAATCTACAGATGAGATTGTTGTGAATAGAATAGTATTTAACACCTAATAAGCAGCATCTGTGTGTTTGTTTTTTAAAGAAAAATAAGGATAAAATTGAGGTAGAAAAAAGAAATAACAGGATAATCAATGGAGATCTCTCTGAAGAAGTGATTTTATACTAGTATCTAAGGAACATGGAGGAATGGGATATGCAAAATGTAGAGGAATTGCTTTCTAAGGAGCGGAAACAGCATATGTAAAAACCTAAGGCAGAGAAGAGCTTGGTGAGTGCAAAGAATAAAAATCAGAGGCGGAGGCTGATTAAGCAAAAGGGAGATGGCCTAAGACTACATTAGAGAGATAGGCAACACTGGAGACACACTCAGATACTGTGCCTACCTTGCAGGTTAGAATAGGGAATTTGGCTGTTGCACACCTGAAACTAATATAATGTTATATGTCAATTATATCTCAATTTAAAAGAAAAAGAATCTGGTCTTTCAAAGTGCAAACAATCACAGAGTAAAAAACTTTTCAAGGGAAATGAGTTTCACAACACACAGAAACAAGAGGAGACAAGATACTTCTGTGTAGCTTCTCAGCATGTACTAGAAAAATCTTTAAATAGCCCTACTAACTGAATCAGGCTTAAAGTCAGAAGAGCTGATAGGTCATGAGTTGTGATTTTGAGCCTCCCAGAAAGGACTTTTTAAATCCTCTGCCCTTCTTTCTAATCCCCCTCAATGATGTCTGAAACTTCTTTGGTAATAAATAAAGTCTATCATCTAATAATTAGAAATAAGTTTAAAAAGCAAAAAGTTAGTAAACTTAAACTTACAGTTATATTTGCTTTTTGTTTTTTCCTGATTCTGATAGAGTTACACCGAGGAAGGAACTGAATGGTTGAAAAGGAGAAGGCTAGGAAAACCGAAGACAAATATCTGATTCACATTTGTGCCTAAGGTTGGCCTGGCACTCAACTCTTCAAGACTTGAATAGAATTCTTAATTGCTTCTTTCTGCTAAAATATTCCACTTCTCTTGGTTTTTGATGGCCCTGGAATTTATATAGAGATCCTGAATCTGTTCAGAAGATTTCCTTTGCCTAACAGCCAAAAAAACCCAAAAAAACAAAAAAGAGGAATTTGGGTTTTATTTTCAGCACAGTGGGAGGTTATTGGTTATTTAGTCAGGAATGAAATTATTTGATTTATATTTTAAGACTATCACTACTATGAGTAAAAAAGTTTGGAGGTATCGAAAGATAGAAGTAGGGTCACTAGTTAGGAAGCTGCTGTGATTGTCCAGGAGAAAAAAAATGGTGATCTGGACTGAGGTGGTGGCAGTAGGAAAAAGAAGTGGATGGATTCAAGATATATTGGGAGAGGGGATGGAAGAAGTCTCAAGACTTGGTTGAAGATTGGACGTAGGATGGAGTGAAAAAAAAGGAATCATGAATAAACTCTAATTTTCTGACTTGGGCATTTGGGATTATGGTTTGGCATTAGTTAGATTGGAAAGACTAGGAGGGAGTTTCAGGAGATTAAGAGTTCTATTTTGGACATATTAAGTTCAAGACAGTTTTGAGACATTTGAATAGAAATGTTAAGCAGAAAATTGGATGTAAGACCAGAATTAAGAAAGACTTCTTGGGAGGTATAAACAATTCTCCTCTGGAAATCATTAGCATTACATGGTATTTAAAGCAAAGAAAATGAATGAGATTGTCTAGGAAAAGAGTTTAAATAGAGAAGAGAAGGCATCCAGGACCTATCCCTGAGGAACCCCTAGTAAAGGCTGAATTGAAGAGGAAAAGCCTGCAGAGAAGGGACCAGTCAGTGTGGATAGGAGGAGAACCAGGAGAGAAACATCTGAAGGGAACAAAAGAAGAGAAGGTTTGAGGGGTGAAAGAATAAGGACCAAGTCAGTGCCATTGAGAGATCAAAGTCGAGTAAGATGTGGACACAGAAATGTCACTGAATTTGGAACACAGAAGAGGGTACTCTCTTTTTTTCTTTTCTTTCTTTTTTTTTTCAGTATAATACACTTTATTTTATTTTTTTAAATTTGTTTAAATTGAAGTATAGTTGATTCACAATTCTGTACAGAAAAATGATTCAGCTATACATATATATTTTTTGGATTCTTTTCCATTATAGGTTATTATAAGATATTGAATATAGTTCCCTGTGCTATACAGTAAATCTTTGTTGTTTATTTTATATATAACGGTGTGTATCTGTTAATCCCATACTCCTAATTGATCCCTCCCCCCCAAGTTTCCCCTCTGGTAACCATAAGTTTGTTTTCTATGTTTGTGAGACTGTTTCTGTTTTGTATATATTAGATTCATTTGTATTATTTTTCAGATTCCACATATAAGTGATACCATATATTTGTCTTTCTCAGTCTGACTTACTTCACTCAGTATGATAATCTCTAGGTCCATCCATGTTGCTGCAAATGACATTATTTCATTTTTTATGGCTAAGTAATATTCCATTGTATATGTACACCACATCTTCTTTACCCATTCGTCTGTTGATGGACACTTAGGTTGTTTGCATGTCTTGGCTATTGTAAATAGTATTGCTATGAACATTGGGGTGCACGTAGTCTTTTCTGGTTTATTTTATGGTTTCCTTTGCTGTGCAAAACTTTTAAGTTTGATGAGGTTACATTTGTTTATTTTTGTGTTTATTTCTTTTGCCTTGGGAGACTGATATAAGAAAATATTGCTACAATTTATGTCAGAAAATGTTTTGCCTGTGTTCTCTTCTAGGGGTTTTATAATATCTGGTCTTACATTTAGGTCTTTAAACTATTTTGAGTTTGTTTTTGTATACAGTGTGTGGAAGTGTTCTAACTTCATTGATTTACATGAGGCAGTCCAGCTTTCCCAACACCACTTGCTGAAGAGACTGTCTTTTCTCCATTGTATATTCTTGCCTCCTCTGTTGAAGATTAATTGACCATAGGTGTATGGGTTTATTTCTGGGCTCTCTATTCTGTTCCATTGATCTATATGTCTGTTTTTGTGCTAATGCCATGCTGTTTTGATTACTGTAGCTTTGTAGTATTGTCTGAAGTCAGGGAGCCTGATTTCTCCAGCTTTGTTCTTTTTCCTTAGGATTGCTTTGGCAATTTGGGGTCTTTTGTTGTTCCATGTAAATTTCAAGATTATGTGTTCTAGTTCTGTGAAAACATGTCATGGGTAATTTGATAGGGATTGAATTAAATGTGTAGATTGCTTTGGGTGGTATGGCCATTTTAACAATGTTAATTCTTCCAATCCAAGAGCATGGGATATCTTTCCATTTCTTTGAATCATCTTCAATTTCCTTCATCAATGTTTTATAGTTCTCAGATTATAGGTCGTTTAAAAAAATTTTTCCCAGAAGTTTATTTTTTCTTCCAGTTTTATTGAAATAACATTGGCAGTGTATAAGTTTAAGGAGTACAGCATAATTGTTTGACTTACATACCTCATGAAGTGATTAACACAATAAGTTTAGTGAACATCCACCATCTCATATAGAAACAAAATTTAATAAATAGAAAAAACATTTTTTTCTTGAAAGGAGAACTCTTAGGATTTACTCTCTTAACAACTTTCATATATAACATACAGCAGTGTTGATTATATTTACCATGTTGTACATTACATCCCTCGAAGGTGCATGTTCTTAGCAAGAGTAGCTGGTGTGGAACAGAGGGTGAAAACCAGATTGTAATAGATTAAAGCGTGAAGAGAAGTTTCAAATGTGGAGACAGCCTGAGCAGACAACTCCATGACTGCAGAAACAATGGAGGGGTAAACATACAATAAGATGGTGGAAAACATACAATAAGATGGTGGATCTGTGGTACATTGGAATGCTCTACTATGAACTGCTGGTGGGAAATCCACCCTTCAAAAGCACCTCACTCACTGAGACCGCCAAATGCATACTAAAGGTAGATGTGAGTTTTCCCCCATCAATGCCTTCTGAAGCCAGGACTTGATTTTCAAGCAGCTCAAATACTAGCCTTCTGGGCGGCTGCCCTTGGTCCAGATCCTGGAGCAACCCTGGGTCCAGGCCCACTCCCAGAAGATGCTGCCTCCCTCTGCTCACATGGCTTCCTAAGGCCCGTCTGCTCTGTTTTGTGTGTTTATTCAGGGAGTTCTCCCAGGTCTGCTACCTCATCTTTTGTCTCTTCTAAGATGCATGATGCTAATTAATAAAAGCTGGAGTATTTTGTGTCGGGTTGGGGGGGGAAACAGCCACGCCCTGTTTTATATCTTCAAAATCAGTGGCGATCAGATTCTCTGGGTTTGTTTCTTAGCCACAGCCTGTATAATTGTCATCTTCCCACCAGAAAGGCACTGGTAATCTAATAGCACTCAATTTAATTTTAGTTGGGATTGCATTTTTCCATCTGTTTTTTGCTTTACTTTCTAAATGATGTTTTCTTCGAAATTCTTGATTTTTACCATTTTTGTTATCAGCATTTGCCTATTTTGGGGGACAATTTCACCTCATTAATTCTTTCTTCATTATTAAATCTACCCTCTGTTTATTTTGGCTGGAAAGAACCAGAAGAATTTACAGCACACTGCAGCACACAGGCTAATATAACTTATTCTTTCATTAAAAGAAGACTAAAAAATTCTGACTACCAGGTATTCTTTCTTTAGAATTTTTCCACTGACCAGCCTTGATTTTCTTGATCTGAGGCAATGTTCTGAGTCACCTGTTTCAGAATACCAATTCCTCTTTTTTATAAAGTTTATTTTGAGGACCATTTTAATGAGCAAAACTGTATGTTACCCAACATAACCAAAACTAAATAAATAATTTTTTTAAAAACCTATATGCTAGCAGTTAAAGTGATAAATCCATCTAAGGTTTTACAAGGTGCTGTGGATCAAAGAATTATAAAGATTGGTTTTGAATAAATTTTTGTCACCCACCTGAGTCAAAAAGCCCAGCCAAAGTTAAAAATCATGAATTTATAGAGACACTAAAAGCCACATAGTTTTATGGCTTTTTTCAGAAGACCAAGTATAAGAGTAGAGATGGCAGTAGCTGTATCAATTTAGGATTAGAGTTTTGTCAGTGAGTGTGTAAGAGGACTAGGAGATAAGGAAATTGAGGATATTAATGAAAAGACAGCTGATGAGTTAAATCATGGCATATGGCCAACTGCTACCTGTCTTTCAACATCTATTCCCTTCTTCTATAATGAATGCATCTCCAATTTCTTGCTGTGTGCATGGTCACGTAATAAATGTGGCCATTTAAGTTAGTACATTAAGTAACTTGCCAGTGACTAGGATCTGGCTAACTGGGTTTAAAAAGTGTGTACAACTGCCAGTAAGTGTCCTTCACCCCCTCCGTTTCCCTTCCTTTTAGTGTCATATCTAAGAACCCATTACCAAATCAAAGGTGGTGAAGATTTAGACCAATGTTTTATTCTAAGCATTTAAATAGTTTTAGCTCTTATATTTAGGTCTTTGTGTTGCAGGAAGAGGGACTCCTTCCAAGGCCCAAGAGTAGGCTCTTGTCTAACACTCAGAAATTAATTGTCCAAGGAGACACACGTGCTGACAAAGCAAGAGACTTTATTGGGAAGGGGCACCCGGGTGGAGAGCAGCAGGGTAAGGGAACCCAGGAGAACTGCTCTGCCATGTGGCTTGCAGTCTCAGATTTTATGGTAATGGTGTTAGCTTCCGGGGTGTCTCTGGCCAGTCCCTCTGACTCAGGGTCCTTTCTGGTGGTGAATGCATCACTCAGCCAAGATGGATTCCAGCGAGAAGGATTCTGGGAGGTTGGTAGGACATATGGGCTGGCATCTCCCCTCTCCTTTTGACCTTTCCCGAATTCTTCCAGTTGATGGTAACTTGTTCCTTATTCCTTACCAGGACCTCCTGTTGTTAAGGTAACACATGCAAGTGTCTACTATCTTGCCTGGCTAGGGCGGGCGGTTTTGGTCCCCTAACATTTGATCCATTTTGAATTTAATATTCATATATTGAGTGAGGTAAGGGTATGATTTCATCTTTTATATCCATTTGTCTCAGCACAACTTGTTAAAAACGATTTTTTTCCCCATTGAATGGTCTTGGCACTCTTGTCAAAAATCAGTTGACTATAGACATATGGGTTTATTTCTAAACTCTCAATTCTATGCCATTGGATTATATGTCTATCCTTATGCCAGTACCATGGTGTCTTGATTATTGTTGCTCTATGGTAAGTTTTGAAATGAGAAATGTGTCATATTGTGACTTATAATAAGAAATATATATTTGGTTGTCCCTTTTTCTTTCACAGAGCTCTTTAAACCCTTGGAATTTCCTAAGTGATAAGAGCAGTAGGAGCATCTTTTGTTATAGTATTTGGTCTTAGTTCCTGAATAGCTCCAGATCCATGAAGGTGAAAGAGTGTCTTGAAATTCATAACAAGCCCCTTTCAACCACATCTGAGTTTATGTTAATGAGATAAGTGACTTTTGAAGTGTTCCTAAGGAGGGGGCTGGTTGCTAAGGGGACCAATCAAAATTAGAGAGTTGGAACTTTCAGCCCTACCTCCCCACCTCCAAGGAGGAGAGAAGGATTGGAAGTTGAATCAATCACTGTTGATCAATGATTTAATCAATCATGCCTATGTAATGAATCCTCCATAAAAACCCAAAAGGGTATGGCTGAGGAAGCTTCTGGGCTGGTGAACACATCCATGTGCCGGGAAGGTAGCACACCCCAACTCCATGAGGACAGAAGCTCCTGTGTTTGAGACGCTTCCAGATCTTGCCCTATGTAGCTCTTCATCTGACTGTTTATCTGTATCCTTTCTTATATCCTTTTAATAAATCAGTAATCTAGTAAGTAAACTGTTTTCTTAAATTCTGTGAGCTGCTCTAACAAACTAATCCAAACCAAAGACTGGGATGTGGGAACTAAACTCTCAATTAATTGTGGTGAAACCTGGTGTTGAAACCTGGTGGTAAAGCTGGTGGTGAAACCAAGCAGGACCATGTCCCCTATTTCTTGTTTGTAGGAAAAAGGCTTCAGCCTCCTAGACCTTCTATGAGTTCAAACAGGACAGATTCAAACAGTTTGATAAAACAGAGCCCTAGTTCCTCCTCAAGGGATATACATAACAATCTGACACACGTCTCTGTGTTCTTCTACAGGAACTAAGGCCCCCACCCAGGTGGAGGATGGTAACTTCAGGCTGAGCATAAGTACGTGGACCCCAGACTGGTCAGAACCAGAAGGCTGAGGATTGAGATTCCTGGAACATCACCCTGTTACCTCACCACCAATCAATCAAAAGAAGGTCACATACCCTGCAGCCCTCACCCCAAATTTGCCTTTAAAAATTCTTCCCTGAAACCCATTGGAGAGTCAGTCTTTGGAGACTAGTGGCCCATTATCCTTGGTTGGCCCTTGCAGTAAGGCCCTTTCTCTGCTCCAAACTGACGTTTCAGTTTGTTTGGCCTCACTGTGCATCGGGTGCATGAACTTTGGTTCAGCAACAGTGGGAAGCATGGGTAACAACCTAGACTTTCAATTGGTGTCTGACATGAGGGGCAGAGAGGACAGTTTTATGGGACTGAGCCTTTAACCTGTGGGATCTGATGCTATCTCCAGGTAGGTAGTGTCAGAATTAGTTAAGTTGTAGGACCCCCAGCTGGTGTTGCAGAATTGCTTGATGTATGGAAAACTGACACATCTGGTGTCAGGAGTGCAGTAGTATGGTAGTAATGTGAGGGTAAAGGAGACACACAGGAGGAAGAGTGTTTCTCTTTACAGTGTGAGTCCTGTAATATAACTTTTTGCCAGATAGCCTGAGGTCCCAGGTATATCAGAGGGTAGATGAAGCTAGAAGGTCACAGCATTTACTGAGTATTAAAAGGTTAAAAGTTTATGGTGACTTAGTCTCACACACTAACATGTCCTGGGGGGAGAATTAGTATTTCCTGGTTAGCATACTACCCCAAATCCTGGGAATAAGAAGTTTGATTCCCCAACATGAAACCATCAACCTTCTTTCTTAGGTAAATAGATAGACCTGACTTTAATCCTTAGTCATCTTCCTTCCAAGCTCTTTGATCTTGTACAAGGTATTTACCTGCTCCAAGCCTCAATTTTCTCATCTATACATAGGAATGAGTATACTTCCTTCATAGAGTGGTTATGAGGTTTATGAGTGGTAATTTCTTTTTCCCTCCCAAGACCCTCCTTCTTACAGTAGAACAATATTCATCAAGAATTTAGAGATTAAGGGACAAAAGCAAAGATAAAATGTTTATAGTTGGGAAACTACATGTGCTTCTTATGTGGTAACTATTATGGATGTCATTAAACTACAAGAAGGCTCATAGTGGAGATTTCGGATCTAATATGCACCCGAATTTGTGTGGAAGCCGAAAAAGCCCAGCAAGATTACCTAAAATGAAGATGAGGTCTGAGAATGGATCCTGGGCAACACACGTATTCAGAGGGCAGGAGGGGAAACTAGGTGGAATCCCTGAAGGAGGTGTAGTTTTTTCCAGTACTCTGTGTCCTCTGTGTGTGTGCGTTCACGTGCACATGTGTAAGCACTATTAAAATAATCTCAAGCTTGTCTAGTTTAACCTTTTCTCTCTAGATATAGGAGCTTTCCCCCTTCACCCACCCCTCTCCTGTACTGATGTCCTAGGGCGTGTTTACAGAGGATGCTCATACAGGGTAATGAATGAGGGAGTCAGCAATGCCTTGTGGTGCGGCAATTATCAATTTAATGCAAGTTCGGGAAGGAGCAATATCTCTATATCTCTGAGAAGAAAGTGGTGTAGACCCTAGGGTGCTGGTGAACATGTTGTTGTTCAAGTGCAGGTCTATCTGATGGGATATCAGGGCTCAGTAACCAACCTCTCCTGAGCACAGAAATCTCCTAGCCCTGGACCCTCACTTCGTGGGCAACTTCAGAGATCAGCTTCTGGGTTTCTGAAGGCCTCTCTGGAAATCTTGCTTATCGCTACCCTACTCCATAATCTGTTTCCTCCACGTTGTCATTATGCCTCCCTCCATTTTCTCCTGCACCCCAAATAAATCAAATCAAATTAATATCTGTCTTTTTCTTTCCCCTTGGTTTGATGGTGTCAAACCTAGGACCCAAGTAATTAGGAACCGAAACTAGTGCCTCTTTCTGAGATATTCCAATCCAACTAGAAAGTGTCTTCCATTCGTCTATTGCAGTAAATAAGAGGAAAAAAAAGATTCTATATTAAGAAAAACTGAATATTCTTATCTTGCTACTATATTTTTTAAACGCTGTTGAGATCGTATGTTATACATAGTTTTGTATCCTGCTTTATTTATTTAATATTATAGTCTGAAAAAATGTTCATATTATCAAAATACTTCCTAAGCATCATCTTTAAAACCTGAATAATTGACCATTTCATATTGTAATATTTTTTCAACCATTCCTACTCCAATCCAGTGGTCCTAATGCAAATAAAAACTGTATGACAAAATAGGTACTGAATTCTAGGTACTTGTTGAAAAGTACAGTCTGAATTTCAGGACTTTGATAAATCACATTTATCAAAGGGGGGATTATTTAAGGACTATCAGCCCATTCACTCGCAGGTACTCTATAATCTTTAGACTAGTACAGAGCAAGATGCCTGGCCCACATCCTGCTCACCTGTTACCACGTTTTGATGTTGGGTCATGAGGCCCTATGAGAAAAGTCTCTGATGGGAGACTCAACCCACCAGAAGTGGTTGTCTTGTCTACACAAGGATGCTGTTGAGGTCATTAGCCATGACCTTACATACTGTCTGTTTTTATGAGAACCTTCTGTGTTCTGTGGAATAAATCTGCGTCTGTTCTTATTACCAAGAATAGTTGGTATTCTCTGGAGAAATTGATCTGCTTTTATTTCATGAGTACTGTGAATTGTATAACTGATCAGATTTTCCTTTATCCAAGGCTGCTAGAAAGCATCTAGGCAAATTTGTGACCTTCTTTTAGCAAGTGTATAGGTTGCATAATATGTATTTTCAGCCTTATTCCTAGCGCTGTTTTAGTCTCCACCACTGTTTATTCTTTCTTCTATGGAATTTTTGAAATTATCTTGTTCACTATATAACTCTGCCTGCTGCCTTAAGTCTTTTCTAGAACCAGGCTAGAGATAATAGTGGTTCAGAGTCTGGCTCTAGAGCTGGAACCACTTCCTGTCTGTGTGCCCTTGGGCAAGTAAGTTACTTTCCTTCTCTGTACTTCAGTTTCTTATTTGTAGGAAAGGAATAATAGTGTCTGCCTTGTAGAGCTCTGATGAAGACTAAATGACAAAATAAATGCAAAGACCTCAGATTTGTCCTTAGCTCACAGTCAAGTGCTTAAAAGAAATTGTAAACAACTTAAGAAAAATTATTATAATCATTCTCCTATTATTGGAGTTTTACCTTATACAGAGCTTATTCCAAGTGAAATTACTGGGTCAAAGAGCATGCATGTTTTGAAGGCTGTGTGCTAAATTTCACATCAATTGAAGTGGAAGAATCTTCAATTTTACCATACTTTTATCAGTGCTGAGTACTATTATTTTAAAAAATCTTTGCTGATTTAACAGGCAAAGAAAAAGTATCATTTTATTGTCATTTCAATCTACATTTTGTTGATAACTAATGAGAATGAACCTTTTGACCAAAACTACTATGTTTATTTATTTATCATTTATATTTCTTCTCTCTCTTTTCATCTTTTGCAATTTTCTTATTGAGGTCTTTGTATTTGTCTTTTTTTCTATTTAAATAAGATAAGGGGACTTCCCTGATGGCACAGTGGTTAAGAATCCACCTGCCAATTCAGGGGACACGGGTTCGAGCCCCGGTCAAGGAAGATCCCACATGCCGTGGAACAACTAAGGCCACGTGCTACAACTACTGAGCCCGAGCTCTAGAGCCCACAAGCCACGACTACTGAGCCCACGTGCCACAACTACCGAAGCCCGCGAGCCTAGACCCCGTGTTCCACAACAAGAGAAGCACCGCACTGAGAAGCCCATGTACCACAAGGAAGAGTAACCCCTGCTTGCCACAACTAGAGAAAGGCCACACACAGCAATGAAGACCCAACACAGCCAAAAATAAGCAAATAAATCAATTAATTAATTTAAAAGAGAATGTATTTTAAAATAAATAAGTAAATAAGATGAGGGACTCTATTTTCTCTGTCTCCAGTCATCTGCCAAGAGAGGGGAAAATAGGGGAGTAGAGGGACTTGAGGGAAGTAATAATCACAGGGAATGGAAAAGGGGCAAACAGGAACACATAAATGGATTTCTGGGTCAGCATGTGGGTCCTGCAGAGTAAACTGCTATCTTATTAATTGAGGATGGATGTGTATCGTTCTAAAAGCAAAACGCACTACGCACGGGTAATAGAACATCTCCATAATCTCTCTCCTCTTTTCCTTTTAAAACATGACCAATTCCAGAAAAAAATAGTCAAACATTAAGTTTTATTCTTTAAGTTGAAATAAAATTCCTTGAATTACAAAGCAATTGTAAGATCATAAACAAACACTTCTCTGTTGCAAAGACTGTTTGTAGGAGAGTAATTATTTTTTGTAACCACGGAAACCCACCTGATGCCATGGCTGCATAACCAGCTTGCACAGACAATTTTTAGTAACCAAGTCAAACAAATCACTATACCTACTAAAATCATTTCATTTTATTTTTTAATTTTGGCCTCACAACTTGAAGGATCTTAGTTCCCTGACCAGGGCAGTGAAAGCATGGAGTCCTAACCACTAAACTGCCAAGGAATTCCCCTAAAATAATTTCATTTTAGAAATGTTTTCTCTCATTGCCAGTGGAGGCAAACTAAATGGTTTGGCAGAGTGTTGCACACCCAACTCAACTTTTTAGCTTCTCTTTTGTGACATTTTAGCTTTTTCTGTTCTTCCTAAAAATTCTTAATGAGTACAAAGCACATGCTATAATAGTTCTCTCATCTGTCTTCTGATTTCTCCTAATAAAGTCCCTGTATATATACTGAGAGACAAAAGATGCTATGCCCAGCCCATGGCCACATACTGGACAGAGCTACACAAACCTCACTGACAATTTATTTCATGCACAAATACAGTCTTTGGGTACTTAAGGAAAACGCAGTTACAAGCTCTTGATGTCCAATTTGGTAAACAGATATAAAGGTTGATTCCTTCCTAACTCATTTTTTTTTCTTCAAATTTTTTTTAAAGGTAGCGTGTCTTGAACACCACTCTATGCCAAGCCCTGTTCTAAGTGTTTTATATATATTAACTAATTCACCCCTTACAACAACCCCAGGAGATTGAGGGTAATTATAATGATACTATTCCTATTTTACAGATGAGGAAATGGAGGCACAGAAAGATTACGTACCTTGCCCAAAGTCTCACAACTGACAAATGATGTTCATCAACTGTTCATATAAACCTCTCTCTTAAGCCATGTACTCCTCTCCCACTGAACTTTCTACCACTTCCTCCTCTATCCCCAAGGAGTAACTAAGAATTACACGTCATGTTCTCTACCAAAATGCAAACATTTGGACAAAACAGTAGACTAGTAGTCACAAGACTTGGATTCATGTCCTGTGTGGCTTTAGTAAAGTCATTAAATCCTGCTGGGCTTTGGTTTTACCATCTGTCAGATGGGAATAATAATAATACCTGCATAACCTCCCATGGCAGTCATAAAAATCAAATGACATGATGGAGATGAAAGGTCTTTGTAAGGTGAAAAGTCCTGAGCAACTCCAATGACTTTTTTTAAATACACATTTCTTCATTTATTTATTTTTATTTTTGGCTGCATTGGGTCTTCATTGCTGCACGCAGGCTTTCTCTAGTTGCAGCGAGTGGGGGCTACTCTTTGCTGTGGTGTGCAGGCTTTTCACTGCGATGGCTTCTCTTGTTGTGGAGCATGGACTCTAGGTGTGTGGGCTTCAGTAGTTGTGGTGTGGGCTCAGTAGTTGTGGCACACGGGCTTAGTTGCTCCGTGGCATGTAGGATCTTCCCTGACCAGGGCTCAAACCCGTGTCGCCTGCATTGGAAGGTGGATTCTTAACCACTGTGCCACCAGGGAAGTCTCTCCAATGACTTTTTATATCCGTGCTCTTAGGAATTGTCAAGGAGGTTTCACAGAAGAGACAATATTGGAGCTAAGTTTTGAAAGATGTATGTGTGTCCTAATGTAATCACTGATAACATTTACTGAGCAATTATTATGTTCTAGGCTCTGTGCTAAGAGTTTTATATGCATTATCTCATTTAATCCTTACAACAACTCTATGAGGTCATTCAGGTAGGTCCTACCCACCCCGCTCATATAAATACCTGTTGGCATGATTCAAAAATAGATCTGTCATGCTGTTGTCCACTAGTCACAGTCCAAAGAGAGAAGTGCTGGTGGCTGGAACAACAAACTGCACAGGCCTTGAAGGTGGCAACATGTATCCCAAGCCATGGCCTGGTGAGAATAATTTGCTTTGGTCAATGGACACATCCTGAGACATAACTGGCTTTTCCCATTGCATTGGGAGACTTGGGAGTCTTTTCTTAACTAGTTTTGACAATCGTTCTGGTTTAAGCTTTGCCTGCTCAGTCAGACCAAGGACATAATAAGAGACCCCAATGAAAAGACTAGAAATGTGGATTGTCCAAAAAACAGACCCCTAACTTATATAACCACAAATTAGGAAATACATTTTAAGCAATGCAGAATGAGTCAAGTGAAATATCATTGATGATTTTTGTTCAAGTTTCCAAAGATCACTCCTGAAGCAGTTAATACAACTAAAAAGTGAAATGGACCATTAAAGCAATTGTTACAGAAAACAGGAGGTAGCAATGGCATGAGGGGCAGGCTTTCCAGACTATGGAAACATATAATGAAGCTGAACATGTAGGGCCCCAAGAAAGGACAACTAGTTGAAGTATGTGGTTCATATCACAACACATCAAATTGATTTTTTTAAATAAACTTATTTATTTTATTTATTTATTTTTGGCTGTGTTGGGTCTTCGTTGGTGCACACGGTCTTTCTCTAGTTGCGGCGAGCAGGGTCTATCTTCGTTGCGGGGTGTGGGCTTCTCATCGCGGTGGCTTCTCTTGTTGCAGAGCATGGGCTCTAGGTGCATGGGCTTCAGTAGCTGTAGCACGCGGGCTCAGTAGTTGTGGCTCATGGGCTTTAGAGCGCAGGCTCAGTAGTTATGGTGCACGGGTTTAGTTGCTCCGTGGCACATGGGATCTTCCCAGAACAGGGCTCAAACCCATGTTCCCTGCATTGGCAGGCAGATTCTTAACCACTGCGCCACCAGGGAAGCCCCAAATTAATTTCTAAAAACCATTTTTTTCACTTCAGGACCAGAAATTCTGTCACTTATCTCCAAGACAAAAATAAAGAAATCCCAAACTCTTTTGATTGTTTACCTGAATGTGACAGGCAGAATTCTCATGAGATGAGTTGAGTGAGGTTGGCTTCATCTCACACGTGGCTCAGGCAAGGCTGATGCTTTCAGGACCCATCTTACTCCATGAAAAGCATTCTCCATAATATAATTGTTGTACTTTTCAAATGTGGCTTTAAACAGACAGGGGTAGAGAAGCACTCAAAGCCTGTCTTTCTATCAGAGCCAGGGTGTGGGCTAAGAAGGACTCCTAGTAGAGAACAAGGGAGGTGAGCAGAAGAAATTTTAGTCACCAGGACGGTCCCTATACCAGGCCACACTACTTTGTCCTTTTACCCTAAAAAGAATTCTCTTAGCAATCTTTCCAAATATATCCACAGCCTGTACTGAAGGATGTTGAGTGATTATAATCCACCAAACCATGTCTACAGCTGTTTACTTCATAGTGTTGCGCCTGTGCCATGCCTGGCTCTTCTGGATGGATACTGACAAGTAAACATTGTTGATACAACCAGTCCCTAAAGGGAGTTATTTTAATTATGTCTTCATGGAGCTCAGCAGTTCACAACTTGGGCTCCTGTAGATCACTCATTTTGGGGGACACGATTTACCACCTTTAAAACCTGTGCAGAATGTTATAATTTTTGAAAAAAGATGGAACACGGAATAATTTGAATTAGGGGAACCCATGAAATGATAGTTATGATAATAATGATATCCAACCAAGCCTACAGTGGAAAATTGAACTATGACCACTAGTTGGCCTGAGGAAAAATTATAAAAGGTCAGGGGCAGGCAGGGGGCAGGGCATTAAGTAAATCCTAAATCATTCAGTTTACAGCATATAATAAGGAATATGTTCAAACACTGAAAGGGAAGGAAAAAAAGAATAACATAATTGGTGATCAAATAATAAATTAAAAAATGTAATTGTTTATAAATTTTATACTTTCTCTTTATTGGAGAGTTCAAATATGTATGAAAATAGAAAACTTGTTATTGTGTTTCTCTTCTATATGTGGGCAAATGCAAGCTTACAAACCTTTGTAGGGGAAGAAAGACTTTCTCTTTACCCTTCTAGGTATGATATCTGGGTCTATAAAATAAACTGACATCAGGCAGGTTAACAAAAGGTACACAGATTTATTAATTTTTAATATTACAGACAGAGGAGCCTCACCGGGGGAAAAAAGTGAATACCCCAAAAAGCTGTGCAATCTGAGAGCTTATATACAGTCTTTACAGGGAAAGGGGAAAGGGACGTAAGCCACTTAGGAAAGAGTAAGTGATTTTTAGGAAAGATGAATGGGCCTTAGAACAGGTGGGAGATATGATAGTTTGTGACAAATGTGTGTGGTGTGGTGTCGACTTCAAGTCTTCTCTGGTTGATGAAACTAGGGGGAGGAGAATCTAAGACCATTGGATTCCTTTGGGAGGATCGGTCTTTAGGCAGATAAGGGGAGTTCAAAGAAGGCCTCTTCTAACATTTTGTGTTTTTCAAGTGCCTTCAGCTCAAAATAGTCAATAACCCAAATCGGCATATTTTTGAAGTCCTTCACTTTTTTTTTAAACATCTTTATTGGAGTATAATTGCTTTACAATGTTGTGTTAGTTTCTGTGAAGTTCTTCACTTTTATAATTGAAGCTGCAAAGACATTGAACCAGCCATTTGCAGAGGCTGTGTGCTCTACAGAATGAGATGGATGCAGGTCAGATGCCCTTCTCTGGAACTCCCTCACCCCCTCAGGGGGCCTTGCCAGCATGCTAGTCAGAAAGTACACCCTGCAAGTGCTTTATCTTTAATAAGCAGGAGATTTTGTTAATTAGCATCTTGATGTTAGAAGAATTCTCACTGGTAAAATTGATGGAGGTCAAGAAATGTGGAGTGGCTAAAGTGTTTTAGTCACTCTTGGCTAGAACAGAGTATAAGAATCTAGGATATTCTTGCTAATTATTAGAGAAATGCAAATCAAAACGACAATGATCTATCACCTCACACTGGTCAGAATGGCTATCATCAAAAAGTCTACAAACAATAAATGCTGGAGAAGGTGTGGAGAAAAGGGAACCCTGTTGGTGGGAATGTAAATTGGTGCAGTCATTATGAAAAATAGTATGGAACTTCCTTAAAAACTAAAAATAGAATTCTCATCTGATAGAGTAGTCCTACTAGGCATATCTCCAGAAAAGACAAAAACTCTAATTCAAAAAGACACATGCAAGGGACTTCCCTGGCTTCCACTTTCTGGTTTAAGACTCTGTGCTTCCATTGCAGGGGGCAGGGGTTCCACCCCTGGTAGGGGAACTAAGATCCTGCATGCCACATGGCTTGGCTGGAAAAAAAAAAAAGACACATGCTCCCCAATGTTCATAGCAGCACTGCTTACAATAGCCAAGACATGGAAACAACCTAAATACCCATCAACAGATGACTGATTTAAGAAGATGTGGTATGTGTATGTATATATATATATATATATATATATATATGTATATGCCATGAAATATTACTCAACCATGAAAAAGAATGAAATAATGCCATTTTCAGCAACATGGATGGACCTAGAGAATATCATACTAAGTGAAGTAAGTCAGAGAGAGAAAGACAAACATTATATGATATCACTTATATGTAGAATCTAAAAAAATAATACAAATGAATCCATATACAAAACAGAAACAGACCACAGACATAGAAGACAAACTTATAGTTACCAAAGGGGAAAGCTGGGGCCGGGGGTGGGGGTCAGAGGGAGTTAATTAGGAGTATGGGATTAACAGATGTAAACTACTATACATAAAGTAGATATGCAACAAAGATATACTGTATAACACAGGGAACAATATTCAATATCTTATAATCTATAATGGAAAATAATCTGAAAAAAAAAATATATATATATAACTGAATCACTTTGCTATACACCTGAAACTAACACAATATAGTAAATCAACTATCCTTCAGTAAAAAAATAAAAATTAAAAAATTTTAAAAGAATTTTAAAAATTAAAAAAGAATCTAGGATGTTCTGAAGCCTGTGCCTAAGGGATGCCACCCAGTTGTTGACTCTGTCTCCAGTGTTCAGCCATTGATTCAGAGAATTCAGTTGCCTGAGGGCAATGATGAAGTTACCCACATCCTGCCTCCAGAATACTGACACCTCGCCTCAGAATGAAACTTTCATGTGAGAAGTGCTTCAGCACCTGAGGAAGCAGATTGGGTCTTCATCTAACCAAGTAGGACCAACTGTATGAACTTTGCATGCCTGCTTGCTGATAAGTTCTTGCTCCATAACATCTGTGTGTGTGCTCTAATTTTGTCTGAAACTTGCTTTCATTATAACCTGGTAGTGAGGGATAGGGAGTAGTTAACCCTGACCCACCTCTAACTAAGAGCAGTGAACCAATGTCTATCAAGAAATAACCTAAAGGACTTCCCTGGTGGCACAGTGGTTAAGAATCTGCCTGCCAATTCAGGGGACACGGGTTCGAGTCCTGGTCCAGGAAGATCCCACATGCCACAGAGCAACTAAGCCCATGCGTCACAACTACTGAGCCTGCGTGCCACAGCTACTGAAGCCTGCGTGCCTAGAGCCCATGCTCCACAACAAGAGAAGCCATCACAACGAGAAGCCCATGCACGGCAACGAAGAGTAGCGCCCCTGCTAGCCACAACTAGAGAAAGCCCACGTGCAGCAACGAAGACCCAACACACCTAAAAATAAATAAATAAATAAATACATTTTTAAAAAAAGAAATAAGTCCAAATTGTTGCACATCAGTTAACAACTATGTCCAATATTCATTTTACTCCTCTTCCTTTGTGTAAAAGTCATGATATTTGGGGGAGATTGATTATTCCAGGGGGTCGCTTTTGATTAAATCTTTGAAGGGAACACATAAACAGTCCTTCTCTTCCCACCTGGGCTCTGGACCAACTGAGAAATATTACAAAGGAATAAGGCAGATAGAAACCCAAATATTACTTTTAGTGCTGATTAAGTGTAATTTGGAAAATGAAGCTTTGTGTAGAAGACAAAATAATTTGTTAACTCTTCATCTTCCAGTCTAGACCTTAGAATAGGCCCCTGAGGGCAAGTTTGGGACAGCAGAGCAGACACACATTGGGCTGGAAAAAGAGAGAGGAAGAAAGAGACCAAAATTCCCATGTTTAGGACCTTTGATAATTTAACTTCACCTGGTTAAGAACTGAGGCTCATTGGCCATTGCTCACCAGTCAGGCAACATACCCAATCCACGTAAAGAATATAAGGGATGAAGCAAGTGGCCTTACCTTAACACACTTAGTGTTAAGAAAAAAATATATCAATAAATTCTGTACCTGGTTTTCTGTCATAAGATCATCATCCTCTCAGGTCCTTGGACCAAAGGTAGGCAAAGAACAAGAATCAGCTGCTCTCTAGCAACCTCCATGGCCCAGCTCAGTCAGTCCTCCGCCAGTTGCATCTGTGGGGCTGGGAATAAAAATGTCCACCATGAGCCTGTGGGTCTGGGACCTCCCCACAGTCCCACACCATGGCACTCAAGGCATAATACCCAGCTACCCATGACCAGCCCCATCAAGAGCCCTGCCACCTCCACAGTGTTGCAGGGAGGAGATCTATGTTCTGTGCCAGCTGTGAAGGAACTCTCACTCTCTGCTCCTTCCAAACTTAAAGGGCTCCCTCCTTCTGCTCTTAGCTCTTCCTTTATGCAGTCATGAACCCGGGACTAAGAATGTGAAATTAAATTCATTCCCACTTTATGAAGATGAGAAAGGGAGGCTTGTCTTAATTGTCAAAGCCTAGATTTGACACCAGAACTGAATCTATTTAGCAAAAACTCTAAACTTATCCAAAATTTAATATTTACCTCTAGAGATCAAGCATGAAAAACAATATATATATATATATATATATATAAATCATATGGTGCAAGCTTTTGATAGTATAAAATGAAATTGTATTTTAAGTAAATTTCCTTCTCAAAAGAAGGAATCAGATTTATAACGTTATTTTATACACTGTTAGTTCATTAGATTATGACATAAATATGGCTCAGCTGTTGTCTATTTTAGCAAAATAGACTCAGGGTTGATGGAATGAACTAAGTCATCACTGTGGCTTCTATCCAGAATAAAAACAAAGTTGAGATATAACAATAATCGTGGAAGCATTTTAATAGCAAGATATTTATTTAATAAATACTTACATTTTGCATAACAAAAAAGAGTAACACTTAAAAAACACGGCAAATTGCTTAATGTTTGCAGTATATTTTTAAGAGCATATGGTCAAAGAATTTCAGAGCATTTTGGTAAAAAAATGTGTACAGAGTGACCAGGATCTTGTTTTAGGGATCTCCACAAAAAAAGAAATAGTATAGGATAGTGAGATTCATTATAAATGTAAATCTAGACATACACTGTTTATTTTTTAAAAAGAGAGCTAAATAGATATGAAAGCAAAGTTGATAAACTTCAGTAAAACAATAAAAATTCATTAAAAGCACAGATTCTTTACATCAGCCACAATATTACTTCGCAAGGCAGACCTTCTCAGACCTTAGGCTGAAGGTGCCCTAATGCAATATTGAGAGAAATTCCACTTAAGCCAGGAAGCCTACTTTAATCAACCCATCAGGAGAGGAACCAGAGGAAAAACCTACTCCATGTAAGGAACCCTTTGCCCCGAGACCATCTCCACAAATTTAGGCAAACAACCACAAGCATGGAGCACAGGGAAACGGAATGGAAGTTAGTATTTTTTTGAGAACATAGTGTATATCAGGCTGTACATATTCAAGTTATTTGACTACACAGTACACATCTATGAAGTATTTTACTGCTTTACGGATGACAAAACTGATGTCCATTAAGTAAAGATATACAACCAGCAGAGCCAGAATCCAAACCCAGGTTTGTCTTCTATCAAGTTCTCTGCTCTTTCTGAGCCTCTTCTTCTTCAGACTTAGGTCTAAACCAAGACCCTCACTTTAACCAGATTGCCACCTCTGAGATCAGATTGGGGCTTTCCAAGAAGTACTTAGAAAAGGTGGAATGTAGGGAAGGAGAAGTGAAGAAGAGAGAAGTATCAAAATTCAAACTCAGAAGTCTAGTCCAGGGGTCAACAAACTTTTGCCATAAAAGACCAAATATAGTAAATATTTTAGGTTTTGCAGGCTACATGATCTCTGTCACAACTCCTGAACTCAGCCATTAGAGTGTGAAAGCAGCCGTAGACAATGCTTACACAAACAGAGCAGCTGTGTTCGAATAAAACTTTATGTATGGACACTGAAATTTGAATTTTTTATAATTTTCACATGTTACAAAATAGACATTTTTTTCAATCATTTAAAAATATAAAAACCATTCTTGGTTCATGGGCTAAACAAAAACAGGCATTGGGCCAGATTTGGCTAAAAACCCATAGTTTGCCAACCCTTGCTCTGGGCTAAACCAGTCCTCAACTAGTAACTTATCAAACATTTTATGAGTTTCTTTCTTCTCAGTGATCTGCTTTCTTCTTTTTCCTCACTTTTACCTCATCTTTTACTGTTACTCCATTTAAATAAAGCCTCCTATGCTGACATACAAACTTATGGAAATAAAAACAATTAAGGAAGTGATTATTTTCACAGCAATAACAATGTATTATGGCACAGGCAGCAGGCCTGGTTCTGGAGATAAGTTTCAGTCTTACCAAAAATAGAATAAAACTCTTACAAAAGACACCACCAGTGGAGCATTTTTTTCTATCAGATATTCTGAAAGTAGTGAGACCTGTTGTACAAACAGAGCCTTTAACAAAATAAATCAAATTGATGAGCAAACAGCAAAACACAAACTTCTTTGAAACAAATGTCTAAAAACAATAGATCTGAGATTTTAAAAGGGTTACTTTTTTAAACAATAATTATTTATTTATTTGGCTGCACCGGGTCTTATTTGCAGCATGCGGGATCTTTTAGTTGTGGCATGTGGGCTCTTAGTTGCGGGATGTGGGATCTAGTTCCCTGACCAGGGATTGAACCCGGTCCCCCTGCATTGGGAGTGTGGAGTCTTAACCACTGGACCACCAGGGAAGTCCCAAAAGGGTTACTTATTGATGAAATAAAAATTCACATTTTAAGACCAGGCAAGAAAAATTTAAACATAAAATTTTTCTCTGCCCATTTGGGCCTCCTCCCTCCCTCTAGTATGAATTGTGCATCTGCCTTGTGTGTTAACCAGACCTCCCCAATGGCAGAAATACCCGCTCAAACATAAAGTTCACAAAAATTTTTTTTCTGGCAGTAGCCATGTAACTCGATAGAAGATAACATTCCTTTCTGAATTCTGTAAGGGGTCACAATGACCTAGCACTTGCCTTGTATGTGCAGATATCTTTGGTGAACTTTATGAAGAATGCCAATATATCATTTCCCTTAAAGATAGCAGTTCTGGTGCAGAGCAGACTGGTCAGACGGCCTGGGGAGACACTGGGCCACACCTAATGGAAGTTCTTAGCTTAAATAGTTACTTGTGACCTTATAAATGTTACTAGCTATATTACTTGTATTCTGCCTGCTTTACAAGATTATTGTTTCTTGCATTGCCAAATGTGTGACTGAGCTTCAGATAAAATTAATGATGATTAGGTTACTTGAAATGATTGATCAAATATATAGTTCTATAAGATTGATTGTAACACTGCAATTCTACATATGGGAAGAAGCAACGAAAAGGAACCATTTCCAAGACCATAACAGACTAGTAAAGCAGGTGGTCCAGAGGCTTTTGGCTACTGTTAATAGGGCCTAGTCCAGCAGTAAGCACACTGAGTGACCTATCAATGAAATCTTCACCTGACCTGGGAATAAGTATTCCTAGCACCGTGGGCCAAATTGGTCGTGAAATGCTTCCCGAACCTTGGTCAAAATTATGACTGAAGGGGAAGGGATTGTAAAATAAAGGATGTTGCCCACCATCCAGTTCTACAAGAATTCAGTCATTAGCCACTGCAGTCAGTGACCTATAATACACACCCTAAAAGGAATTCAGGGCAAAGATAGGGATGAGGCACTTTCTGCTCTGGGAAAACAGAAGAACAGGCCCTTAGGTAGTTAGAAATATTTCAGGAGAAATTTTTTGTAAACTTGGACTCTTGCATCTTCCCATACTTAGAAAAGCACTAAAACCATTAACTAAGGTATCTATTCCTCATTGCTAGCAGCATCCTTCCACTGAGATGTGTGCTTAGTTGCACATACCCCTTCACCAAAATCACATATATACTGACCTCTCCCCTTCCCTCTTTGGAGCAGTTCTCAGAGCTGTCTCAGAGACTGTCTCCCATGTTATAATCCTTAGTTTGGCTGAAATAAAATTTTCCATTTCTTTCTTAGACTACTGATTAAATTTTTGTTGACATTAACTAGGCCTAATAAACAAGGGGGGTTAACGTTCAAATAATATGATTTGAGTTCAACACACACTGAATCTGATTATCTGTCGAAATGTGCTAAAATTGTTATAATTGGTGTTCATTTTTCCTTTAAAAATCTTTTTCATACTTTGCTGTGTTCTGTTGAGTATTTCTATTTGTATATTGAAACTAGTCTTTTTATAAACACGAAATTCTTCCTTTGTAAGATGATGTTAATAAGAAAAGCATGATTCAGTTTCAAGTAATTTCATAGTAAACTCTATGAAAGCTACACGATCCTGCAGAGAGACACACTTTATCTTCTGAGATATTCACTAAAGAAAATTTGATTGGGGGACTTCCCTGGTGGTGCAGTGGCTAAGAATCCGCCTGCCAATGCAGGGGACATGGGTTCGAGCCCTGGTCCGGGAAGATCCCACCTGCCACGGAGCAACCAAGCCCGTGTGTCACAACTACTGAGCCTGAGCTCTAGAGCCCATGAGCCACAAGTACTGAGCCCACGTGCTACAACTACTGAAACCCACACGCCTAGAGCCCGTGCTCCACAACTAAAGAAGCCACCACAGTGAGAAGCCCATGCACCGCCATGAAGAGTAGCCCCCGCTCGCGGCAATTAGAGAAAAAGCACGTGTGCAGCAACGAAGACCCAATGCAGCCATAAATAAATTGCTGTACAATTTATTTGAATACATAATGAATGTATGAATACAAGAAGAAAATGAACTAGAAGCTGCTAAATTTGAGGATTTAAGATAGTAGACATGTTGTACTGCAAAGCAGGAATAAGTTCATTTGTACACTTGTCACAGTTCTCTCTGAGAAGTGTTGTCAAAGGAAAAACAGGCTCTGAAAATGAATGAACAGGGGAGGTACTGAATGCAAAGAAGAGCTTCACTCTGTGGTATCTGCCTTCTGGCAGCAGCAGGAAATGTTCAATCTGCCACTTGGAGACTCCTCATGAGTGGACTGACATTTTTTGCTGTCAGTACCCTGTGCATGGGGGTGAAAAGCCCCCCAGAATCCTTCAGGAAAAGGATATCCTTGTCACTTGTCAATGCCCTTGACAGGTTGTAGGACAACCTGTCAGCTAGCTGGTGGTACTAAATTAATGAACATTGCCCTTGAAAGAAACACACACACACACACAGACACAGACTCTCACACACACACACACACACACACACACACACACACACAGAACTAACAGTTTAGCATAGAATAATCAATGAAGAAACTTCCAGTTTTTTTGTGGTTTTTTTTAAGTGTTAAAATGTGCCCATTTCTAAGGTGTTGAGTGTGGGAGCGGTTAGAAAGCATTCTTCCCATAACCAGTTCGAACACCTTTTATTTAACACCTCATACAAGATCACAGCAACACAAAAGGGATGTCCACAGGCTGGATTTTCCATATACTCAATGTAGGAGCAGAAGAAAGGCTTTATTTGGCCATATTACTTCAGAAGTAAATTTAAAACAAGTTGAAACAAAATTTGTAAGTATTTAATTTCTTTGAAGCAGATCATCTTATTTTAAAAATACTATATTAATTATATTTATATTTTATATATATATAATTATATTACAATTATTTTAAAATACATAAATATTTTAATAAGTTTATATACTGAGCTACATAAAGGAAATTTCTCAGGAATAGCTCCTTAACCTACGGAAAGAATCCACATTTCCTCCTCCTCAGCCCAGGGGAGGTATCATCCATTCATCATGGCCGACGTTACTGAAATTCCATCTCAGTCATTCTAACACTAATGGTTTTTCAGAGATGCTACTGCATTGCAATCCATTTGCTCTCTCTGCCTGGTGGCAGTCACTAAATTGAAGAAGTATCTCCTGTAAAGAAAGATCCTTTTTTAGGGAACCCTGTGGGAGATCCTCCTATTGGCTCATTCAGTGCCAGTTCCAACCCCTTCTAGCTTTCCATCCTGCACTGTAGATGCTGGGAAACTAAGAACTCAGTCTTCTAGACTCCCTTGTGGCCACAGTCACATATACGACCCAGGTTTTGCCAAGCAAGCCTGGGAGACTAGAAGGTGACAAAAGTCCAATGAGGAGGCAGCTGCACAGAGGCCGACTGGCCCTTGTTGCAGAGGCATTTGATTCTTCCTGAGCTGCTGTGGCAGAGCTTCTGCTGACCAACTTCTAGTGTCCTGGGCACCCAGTGCTTACTTGCACAACTTGCACAAGTAGCAGTGGGGTTTCTGTGTTGACAGTCCGTGGTGTGGTGGGGTATTTCTTTGAGCTGTGCAGCATTCAAGCTTGGTCCCTGGCACTCTTGGAAATTCTATAAGCTATTCTATACCCTGAAATAAATAGGGACAGTGTATTACTTTGTTTCAACTAAGAACCCTGACAAATACAAGCCTGGGCCCTAAGTGCAAGGGCATTTTGAGGATCCAGTAGACCTAGAGGTGAAAACTGGCTTTACAAATTGCTAGCTGAGAGGCCTTGGGCAAGTTCCCTAAACTTTCTGTGCTTAAGTTCCTCTATTATAAAACGGGGTAAGGGAGGAGGCTAATACCTACCACACTGGGCTGCTATGAAGAGTCAGTGAGGTGATGTCTATAACATAACTGGTGTGGGGGGCTGGGGATGAGGGAAGGCTGACACATAGTAGGTCCTCCCTACATCATTGTGTCCTACATTTTAAACATACAATGTTTATATTGGAGTAGACTACCAAACTGTTTAAAGACACACAGTGGTGGGCAGGGAAAAGTATAAAGTTCAAAAAAGTTGAAAAAGTTAAAAAAGTTCAAACTAGGATAAAAGGAAAAATAAAATTCCAGGGGAGGGTTGGGCCAGGAATTTGTGAATGTGGGGTCACAGTGTCAGATGAGATAATGCTTAGAAATAAGACCAGACTGATGTGCTAAAAAGAGAAAGTTAACTATAAGTTAGGAATGCATGTTTTTGCTAGTAAAAGAAAATATAATTTCACATTTAAACAAATAACATAAATTTTCTTACAGGACATGACCAGAGGTAGGTTGTTGCTGGCATCAGTTCAGCTGCAAAATGATGCCATCTGGGATTCACTCTGCTGTGCTTATCATTGGCTTTTGTCCTCAGGCTTGTCACCAAAAGGTTGAAGGAGGGCTGCTTCTGCTGCTCCAGGCATTCCCTCAATTCAAGCCAGTAAAAGGGGGAGGTGGCAAGAGCCTTTTCCTTTTGTATCTTTGTTTTATTTTTCAGGAAAGGAATCCTTCCCAGGTCAGCTCTACTTCCATCTCACTTGCCAGAATTGGCTCATGTATCCACTTTAAATAAATTATTAGCCAAGGGAACGAAATCATAGGAGCACTTTAATTTTTAAAAATATTATGTTCCGGTATACACTGATGTGTATAGAATTGATGACTAAAAAGAACCTGCAGTATAAACAAACAAACAAAACAACTAATACTAAACTTTCTTTGGGCTATTTGTATGGAAATATGTTAATATAAATGTTTCAGACATTACATGAAATTTTTAAAAATCTTATATGTTCTGGTATAATGTTATAAGTCATAATTCTAGTTATTACTTTAAAATGTATATCTCAGGAACAACTAAATTTCCTTGCCAATTGCATTATTATGAACTTTCATCAAATCTTTAACCGTGGTCATTTTTAAGTCTTTTGTCATTTACAGACAGTCCTGGGCGTACTCTGATGCTTTTGCAAAGATGTTCCTATGAAAGGGTTTCATCTTCAAGGAATTCATGGAAAAGACTCTGACAAGTACAGGACTCTGGTAACTGACTATACTGCTGAACTGAATGAATAAGCATTTTCAGAACTCTAATGGAAAACTGATGAACTCATAAAGTGCTAATGAAAGATCAAGATGAAAAAAATTAATTACATGGGACTGAGTGAACTGATGAGGATGATTATCATTTTTGTGACTTTCTGTTTGAATAATAAAAAAAAAATCCCACAAGGACTCAGAGGCAAAAAATATACAAATCAATTTTCACTGCAAAGTAAAGGAGCTGTTACAGTGGAGGATTACTGGACTGAATGCCAATATTATGACATAGTATGAGTGTGTTTCGTGTTCGGTAATTGCAATCATTGTTGCTTTTGTTGTGGTCATCCATTTACAACGCTTGGCGTCGCTTTACTTATCTCTTGTAAAAATAAAACACAGTGTGTGTGTGTGAAGAAAAAGAAAAGATTAGGACACACAGAGAGACATCATGGATGCCTTTGCACAGAAGAAGGACCACGTGAGGACACAGTGAGAAGGTGGCCATGGCAAGTCCAAGGAAAAGGCCTCAGGAGAAACCAAACCTGCTGACACCTTGATCTTGCACTTCTAGCCCCCAGACTGTGAGAAAATATGTTTCTGTTGTTTAAACCACCCCATCTGTTGTATTTTGTTTTGGCAGCTGTAGCAAACTAATACACACCTCTTAAGCCCTTAAAAAATATATATATTATGTTCGGACTTCCCTGGTGGTCCAGCGGTTAAGACTCCTGTCTCTCAATGCAGTGGGTCCAGGTTCCATCCCTGATCAGGGAACTAGATCCCTCATGAGGCAACTAAAGATCCCGCACGTGACAATGAAGATCCTGAGTGCCGCAACCAAGACCCAGTGCAGCCAAATAAATAAATAAATAAAATAAAAATATCATGTTAGTTGTGTGGTTTAGAAAGGGAAAGCAAGTCATTCCTGTTTCAAAGAAGTGGACAAATAGGGGTGAATTGAAGCAATAAAAGCAGGGTTGGGGGGCTTCCCTGGTGGCGCAGTGGTTGAGAGTCTGCCTGCTGATGCAGGGGACGCGGGTTCGAGCCCCGCTCCGGGAGGATCCCACATGCCGCGGAGCAGCTGGGCCCATGAGCCGTGGCCGCTGAGCCTGCGCGTCCGGAGCCTGTGCTCCGCAACGGGAGAAGCCACAACAGTGAGAGGCCCGCATACTGCAAAAAAAAAAAAAAAAAAAAAAAAAAAGCAGGGTTGGTTTTTTTTCTACTTATCCGTGTAAGTTCTTGTGCAGTGACAAGGAGAGGAGTGTTTCTTATAACCATACATAGCCCTGGCCTTGAGATCTGCTGGGAATCCAGCGTGAACTGGCAGAGAGATGAATATAAGCCCCAGGAACTAATGAATTGTGACTAGGAAGCATACTGATAATAGAACCACTCCCCAAACTATTGACAGTATCTTAAATTTAAGAAGTCCAAAGTTGTGTGTGTGTGTGTGTGTGTATATGTATGTGTGTGTGTGTGTGTGTATGTGTGTGTTTGTGTGTGTGTGTGTTATGGGGGCAGGGGTGGATTCACGTCTGATCCAGGTTGGAATCAGTAGCTAAGGAATCCCTTCTGATAGACAGGGACCTCAGTATAAGAGTCAATGGGTACTGGCAAAAATTGCTGTCAAAATTATGGCACCATTGTGGACACAAGAATAGCCAAGACACAGGACAAAGCTGGGTTGTCTGGGAGTTGAGGCCAATTCTACCAGGAAGAAAAAAAGAAAGCTAACTAAAGCTATGCAGGGGATCTGTTCCATCACCAAATGGACTGGTTAATAGTAGGGCTCAAATCCCAGTAGGCACTTAAGAAGAATCCCATTCAATCAAATTAGACACATAGAATATGGAGTGAGGAAGGGAAAAGAGGAAAGCTGTACATCTGAACTTTACCCTGGGCTCAGTTAAGCAAATCAACTCCAGATCCTACCCATGTGAGATATTGGGGGGTCCTAATCCAGTCAGATTTATTTTTCATGGACTTGGAGACTCTGCAACTGTAGAGCAAGGTTGTGATACTCAGCTGTTGAAGGAGGGAAATTTGTTCCTTCAGCAAACTGATCATCCATTAAGCGCCAAACACGGTTCTAAGTGCTGGAGATACAGTAGAAGGCAAGACATATAATCCCTGCCCTCATGGAGTTCACTGGTTCCCTTGAACAATAACTACTGACCAAGGCCATAGCTTACCAAGTCTTCAGCAACCCCTGATATGGGAGGAAATAAGTCTCATGTAGGGATTAAAGGTGTGCAAGACATGAGCCCTGTCTTCAAAGACCTGATAGTCTAAAGGGAAAGTTTCAGTCAGGAGACTGTTCCAGGAGATTTCTAAGGAGACAGAGCCACTCACATTAAGACCATGACAACTTCAGGAAACTAGTGCCCCTGCCTCTCAGAGAGTGTGCCCACCATCTCACAAAGGGCAAGGGCTACAACTAGCGCTACTCTTACTCTAATACAGGGAGAGTCAACTGGAGCATCCTACATATGCCACCTGTCCCCAACCTTTGCATCTTACCAGTTAGGTTTTCAGAGTTCGATATTCTTCTGGAAAATATGGGCATTTCCTGGTTAACTGATAATCAGTATACATCGAGAACAAGAGAGCTGGCAACATATGTCACTAATAGTAGACTGTCATGCAGATGTCTATACTTCTAACAGTTGTGATTGTGGCTTTGCTTTTTGTCCATGTTACCTGCCACGTAACTGAAAACTCTTTCTGCTAGTGATTGTTTGCCTTACTAATGTGATAACCTCAATTAAAAATATAAACAGAGGACTTCCCTGGTGGCACAGTGGTTAGGAATCTGCCTGCCAATGCAAGGGAAACGAGTTTGAGCCCAGGTCCGGGAAGATCCCACATGCCACAGAGCAACTAAGCCCATGTGCTGCAACTACTGAGCCTACACTCTAGAGCCCGTAAGCCACAACTCCTGAGCCCACGTGCCACAACTACTGAAGCCTGTGCCCCTAGAGCCCGTGCTCTGCAACAAGAGAAGCCACCGCAATGAGAAGCCCATGCACAGCAACAAAGAAACAAAGAGTAACCCCCTCTCTCCGCAACTAAAGAAAGCCCATGTGCAGCACCAAAGACCCAACACAGTCAAAAATAAATAAAATAATAATTAAATAAATTTATTTTAAAAAACCAAGGTCCAGAAATTGAAAATAAGTCAAAACAAATGAATCTATATTGCACAGTATCTTTAAGCAACTTCAATGAGATATATTCTGAGAATAAAAAGAACTGTAAAAAAAAATCTTGAACTTCATTCAATATTCTTATTGTTAGTAATGATATTTGTATTGATACTTTGGTACACATATCCATATATTGTAGGCTAAAACAAATAATTATGCTAATGTTGTTTGGAACCAGAGTTTTCAACATGAGATACAAGTAAATTAAATAAAACATTTTAAGTAAGAACACAGTAATCTAAAACTTCACTTGGAAATATCAATATGTATTCGTAATTTCTTCCTGGTGCTATCCAATGAAAAGCCCTAGAAACAATGACAGTAGCAATGAACATTGCTAAAATCTAGATTGCAGTCTTTAAATATCATTCCTCATCTGCAACAAAGCAACTAAAGCTAATAAGTGAATTTGGCAAAGTTACAGGATACAAGGTTATTAGATAACAATCAATTTTATTTCTACATATTAGCAACAAATAACTGGAAACTGAAATTTAAAATACCATTTACAGTAATAACCAAAATATGAAATACTTAGAAAAAATTTTAACATAATATGTATGAGACCTGTACACTAAAAATTGTAAAACGTTTCTGAGAGAAATTAAAGAAGATCTAAATAAATGGAAAGGTACACTATGTTCATAGACGAGAACAATCAATATTATTAAAATGTCAGTGCTCCCTAGTTGATCAACAGATTCAATGCAATTCCAATCAAAATTCCAAGAGTCTCTTTTGTAGATATTGACAAACTACAACTAATATGGAAAGTCAAAGAACCTAACAATTTTGAAAAAGAAAAACAAAGTTCAAAGACTTATACTACTTGATTTCAAGACTTATCATAAAGCTAGAGTAATCAAGACAATTTTATATTAGCATAAAGGTAGACATATAGGACAATGGAACAGAATAGAGAGTCTAGAGAAAGAGCTATATGTATGTGGTGTATAGATTTTCAAAAATGATGCTAAGGTAATTCAATGAGGGAAGAAGAGTCTTTTCAACAAGTGATGTGGGGACAGCAGCATATCCATACAGGAAAAATATAAATCTCAATCTTATTTTTTTTAATTTTTAACATCTTTATTGCAGTATAATTGCTTTACAATGCTGTGTTAGTTTCTGCCGTATAACAAAGTGAACCAGCTATGTGTATACATACATCCCATATACCCTCCCTCTTGTGTCTCCCTACCACCCTCCCTATCTCACCCCTCTAGGTGGTCACAAAGCACAGAGCTGATCTCCCTGTGCTATGCAGCTGCTTTCCACTACCTATCTATTTTACATTTGGTAGTGTATAAATGTCAGTGTTACTCTCTCACTTCATCCCAGCTTACCCTTCCCCCTCCCTGTGTCCTCAAGTCCATTCTCTACGTCTACATCACGTCTTTATTCCTGTCCTGCCCCTAGGTTCATCAGAACCATTTTTTAAATTAAAATTCCATATATATGTGTTAGAATATGGTATTTGTTTTTCTCTTTCTGACATACTTCACTCTGTATGAAGGACTCTAAGTCCACCCACCTCACTACAAATAAAACAATTTTGTTTCTTTTTATGAAACCTCAATCTTTTACCTCATACCATACACAAAAATTAACTCCAAATGGATCATAGAACTAAAGATAATAGTTAAAACTATAACATTTCTAGAAAACAGAGGGAGAAAAATATTTAGAATCTTAGGGTAGTGAAAAATATCTTAGGACATAAAAAAGCAGAAACCATAATAGAAATAATTAATAAGTGAGGGAGGACTTCCATGGTGGCGCAGTGGTTAAGGATCTGCCTGCCAATACAGGGGACACAGGTTTGAGCCCTGGTCTGGGAAGATCCCACATGCCATGGAACAACTAAGCCCATGCATCACAACTACTGAGCCTGCGCTCTACAGCCCGCAAGCGACAACTACTGGGCCTGCATGCCACAACTACTGAAGCCCACACAACTAGAGCTGGTGCTCCGCAACAAAGACAAGCCACTGCAATGAGAAGCCTGCGCACTGCAACAAAGAGTAGTCCCCTATCTCCACAACTAGAGAAAGCCCGTGTGCAGCAAAAAAGACCCAATGCAGCCAAAAATTAATTATTTAATTAATTTTTAAAAATTAATAAGTGGGCCTTCCCTGGTGGTGCAGTGCTTGAGAGTTCACCTGCCGATGCAGGGGATACAGGTTCATGCCCCAGTCTGGGAAGATCCCACATGCCGCGGAGCGGCTGGGCCCGTGATCCATGGCCACTGAGCCTGTGCGTCCGGAGCCTGTGCTCCGCAACGGGAGAGGCCACAGCAGTGAGAGGCCCACGTACTGCAAAATAAAAATAAAAAAAATAATAAATGGGACTTCTTCAAAACTTAAAATGCCTGCTCTTTGAAAGATACAATTAGATATTCATAGGACATTCCATCCAAAAGCAGCAGATTACACTTTCTTCTCAAGTGCACATGGCACACTCTCCAGGATAGATCACAGCTTGGGTCACAAATCAAGCCTTGGTAAATTTAAGAAAATTGAAATCATATCAAGCACCTTTTCTGACCCAATGCTATGAGATTAGAAATCAATTAAGGGAAAAAAATGTAAAAAACACAAAAATATGGAGGCTAAACAATATGTTACTAAATAACCAAGAGATCACTGAAGAAATCAAAGAGGAAATCAAAAAATACCTAGGGACAAATTACAACAAAATCATGACAATCCAAAACCTATGGGATGCAGTAAAAGCAGTTCTAAGAGGGAAGTTTATAGCAATACAAGCCTACCTCAAGAAATAAGAAAAATCTCAAATAAACAATCTAACCTTACACCTAAAGGAACTAGAGAAAGAACAAACAAAACCCAAAGTTAGTAGAAGGAAAGAAATCATAAAGATCAGACCAGAAATAAATGAAATAGAAACAAAGAAACAATAACAAAGATCAATAAAACTAAAAGCTGGTTCTTTGAGAAGATAAACAAAATTGATAAACCATTAGCCAGATCATCAAGAAAAAGAGGGATATGACTCAAATCAATAAAATTAGAAATGAAAAAGGAGAAGTTACAACAGACACCACAGAAATACAAAGCATCCTAAGAAACTACTACAAGAAACTCTATGCCAATAAAAAGGACAACCTGGAAGAAATGGACAAATTCTTAGAAAAGTCTAACCTTCCAAGACTGAACCAGGAAGAAACAGAAAATATGAACAGACCAATCACAAGTAATGAAATTGAAACTGTGATTAAAAATCTTCCAACAAACAAGAGTCCAGGACCAGATGACTTCACCGATGAATTCTATCAAATATTTAGCAAAGAGCTAACACTCATCCTTCTCAAAGTCTTCCAAAAAATTGGAGAGGAAGGAACACTCCCAAACCCATTCTATGAGGCCACCATCACCCTGATACCAAAACCAAAGATACTACAAAAAAAGAAAATTACAGACCAATATCACTGATGAATATAAATGAAAAAATCCTCAATGAAATACTAGCAAACAGAATCCAACAGCACATTAAAAGGATCATACCCCATGATCAAGTGGGATTTATCCCAGGGATGCAAGGATTCTTCAATATATGCAAATCAATCAATGTGATTCACCATATTAACAAATTAAAGAAGAAAAACCATATGATCATCTCAATAGAGGCTGGAAAAGCTTTTGACAAAGTTCAACCCCCATTTATAATAAAAACTCTCCAGAAAGTGGGCATAGAGGGAAACTTCCTCAACATCATAAAGGCCATATATGGCAAACCCACAGCAAACATCATTCTCAATGGAGAAAAACTGAAGCCATTTCCTCTAACATCAGGAACAAGAGAAGGATGCCCACTCTCACCATTATTATTCAACATAGTTTTGGAAGTTTTAGCTACAGCAATCAGAGATAGAAAAGAAATAAAAGGAATCCAAATTGGAAAAGAAGAAGAAAAACCGTCACTGTTTGCAGATGACATGATACTATACATAGAGAATCCTAAAGATGCTATCAGAAAACTACTAGAACTAATTAAGGAATTTGGTAAAGTTGCAGGATACAAAATTAATGCACAGAAATCGCTTGCATTCCTATACACTAATGATGAAAAATCTGAAAGAGAAATTATGGAAACACTCCCATTTACCACGGCAATAAAAAGAATAAAATACCTAGGAATAAACCTACCTAGGGAGACAAAAGACCTGTATGCAGAAAACTATAAGACACTGATGAAAGAAATTAAAGATGATACCAACAGATGGAGAGATATACCATGTTCTTGGACTGGAAGAATCAATATTGTGAAAATGACTATATTACCCAAAGCAATCTACAGATTCAGTGCAATCCCTATCAACTTACCAATGGCATTTTTCACAGAACTAGAACAAAAAATCTTAAAATTTGTATGGAGACACAAAAGACCATGAATAGCGAAAGCAGTCCTGAGGGAAAAAAACGGAGCTGGAGAAATCAGACTCCCTGACTTCAGACTATACTACAAAGCTACAGTAATCAAGACAATGTGGTATTGGCACACAAACAGAAATATATATCAATGTAACAGGATAGAAAGCCCAGAGATAAACCCACACATCTATGGGCAACTAATCTATGACAAAGGAGGCAAGGATATACAATGGAGAAAAGACAGTCTCTTCAATAAGTGGTGCTGGGAAAACTGGACAGCTACATGTAAAAGAATGAAATTATAACACTGCCTAACACCATACACAAAAGTAAATTCAAAATGGATTAGAGACCTAAATGTAAGACCAGACACTATAAAACTCTTACAGGAAAACATAGGAAGAACACTCTTTGACATAAATCACAGCAAGATCTTTTTTGATCCACCTCCTAGAGTAATGGAAATAAAAGCAAAAAGAAACAAATGGAATCGAATGAAACTTCAAAGTTTTTGCACAGCAAAGGAAACCATAAACAAGACGAGAAGACAACCCTCAGAATGAGAGAAAATATTTGCAAATGAATCAATGGACAAAGGATTAATCTCCAAAATATATAAACAGCTCATGCAGCTCAATATTAAAAAAAACAAACAATGCAATCCAAAAATGGGCAGAAGACCTAAATAGACATTTCTCCAAAGAAAACATACAGATGGCCAAGAAGCACATGAAAAGCTGCTCAACATAACTAATTATTAGAGAAATGCAAATCAAAACTACAATGAGGTATCACCTCACACCAATTAGAATGGGCATCATCAGAAAATCTACAAACAACAAATGCTGGAGAGGGTGTGGCGAAAAAGGAACCCTCTTGCACTGTTGGTGGGAATGTAAATTGATACAGCCACTATGGAGAACAGTATGGAGGTTCCTTAAAAAACTAATAATAGAATTACCATATGACCCAGCAATCCCACTACTGGGCATATACCCAGAGAAAACCACAATTCAAAAAGACACATGCACTCCAGTGTTCACTGCAGCACTATTTACAATAACCAGGTCATGGAAGCAACCTACATGCCCACTGACAGACGAATGGGTAAAGAAGATGTGGTACATATATACAATGGAATATTACTCAGCCATAAAAGGGAACGAAATTGGGTCATATGTAGAGACGTGGATAGATCTAGAGACTGTCATACAGAGTGAAGTAAGTCAGAAAGAGAAAAACAATATCTTATATTAACGCATACATGTGGAACCTAGAAAAATGGTACAGATGAACCAGTTTGCAAGGCAGGAATGGAGACACAGATGTATGGAACAAACGTATGGACACCAAGGGGGGAAAGTGGCGGGGCATGGTGGTGGTGGTGTGATGAATTGGGGGATTGGGATTGATATATATATACTAATGTGTATTAAATGGATAACTAATAAGAACCTGCTGTATAAAAGAAATAAATAAAATAAAATTCAAAAATTCGAAAAAAAAGGGATGATACAATTAAGGAAATTAAATGGCAAGCCACAGACTGGGGGAAGTATTCATAATACATATGTCTGTCAAAGGACTTGTATTCAGAATATAAATTTTTTAAAAAGGAATATTTACAACGTAATAATAAAAATACAACCCAATTTTTAAAAAAATGGGTGAATGATTTGAACACTTTCACCAAAGAAGATATATGAATGGTCAATCAGCACACAAAAAGATGCTCAAAATCATAAGTCATCAGTGAAATGCAAATTAAAGCCAAAATGAAATACCACTATATACCCATTTGAATAGCTAAAATTAAATACAATTTTTCACTAAAAAGCACCAACTTGATCCATGCCTGGGGCAGAAAATGTACAAGATGAGCTTGGAACAGATTGTTATACCAGAAAGCAAAGATTCTATCAAAGGCTAATAATAATGTTTTGATAAGATTCTATCAAAAACAGAAACAAAACCCATGAGCCAGATTGAGAAGGCTCACATTAGTCAAAGATAAGATGATTTGATGATCAAAAAGCATTATTATTCCAAGTGATTAAAATGAGTTAAAAACATAAAAAGTGGGCTCCCTGGTGGCGCAGTGGTTGAGAGTCCGCCTGCCGATGCAGGGGACACGGGTTCGTGCCCCGGTCCGGGAAGATCCCTCATGCCGCGGAGCGGCTGGGCCCGTGAGCCATGGCCGCTGAGCCTGCGCGTCCGGAGCCTGTGCTCCACAACGGGAGAGGCCACAGCAGTGAGAGGCCCACGTACCACAAAAAACAAACAAACAAAAAAAAAAACAAAAAAAGTGGAGAAAGGAAAAAAAATAAGATTTCATGGACGAAGTTAAAGTTGTTGGGCACCAACGCATTATTTTAAAAATTTCTAATTAAAGGGAAAGAACTGAGAATTTATATTGCCTTTGCAGCATGAATAGTATTTCCTGGAAATCAAATAGCTCTACTGGATAAGAGTTATACTAGAATTAGAAAATCAACATTTTGCAACTCCTAATGCAGTGACTCAAACA
Organism: Stenella coeruleoalba; assembly: GCF_951394435.1. Taxonomy (NCBI): domain Eukaryota; kingdom Metazoa; phylum Chordata; class Mammalia; order Artiodactyla; family Delphinidae; genus Stenella; species Stenella coeruleoalba. The sequence continues at coordinate 75,831,269 of NC_137157.1, forward strand.
GTGGTTATCAATGGATAAAATCATTAGGTAAAAGGTAAATGGAAAACTACAATAAAGGGATCAGATTGCCCCTACTTGAATTTACTGATCAATCTTATCATCCACTAAAAGTGAAATAATCAGATAGTACATGCTTTTGAATATAATGCAATATGAAGCCCACAATGGACTTCTCTGGTGGCGCAGTGGTTAAGAATCCGTCTGCCAATGCAGGGGACATGGGTCTGAGTCCTTGTCTGGACGATCCCACATGCCACAGAGCAACTAAGCCCGTGAGCCAAAACTACTGAGCCCGTGTGCCACCACTACTGAAGCCCACGTGCTTAGAGCCTGTGCTGCACAAGAGAAGCCACCGCAAGGAGAAGGCCACGCACTGCAACGAAGAGTAGCCCCGGCTCACTGCAACTAGAGAAAGCCCACACACAGCAACAAAGACCCAATGCAGCCAAAAATAAAAAATAAATAAATTTATTAAAAGAAAATATATATGAAGTACACAGCATCACCTATGAAATGGTCTTAACAAAACAAAACTCTTGAACCTGAATCTAATCAAGCCTGATGTCTACAAGAAACATGAAGAATAGTGGAGAAAGTTAAGGATGAATCTTGGGTCAAACCAGAATTTAGGACATTCTGCAGAACAACTTACCTGGCTTTGTAATCAAGTCAATGGCATCTTTTTTTTTAAGTGATGGGCTCTGATAGATCAAAAGAGGCTGTGGGAAACTGAATGCAATCTAATTTCACTGAGGAATGTTGAATAACGTGACTTACCACATATACTGTCAAGTAGATGCACTTTCAGGGGCAACTGTAGGAAGCATTGGTAAAGAATTATAAAAACAGGACATCAAAGTAATGTCCAATGTTACAATGTTAATGTAACATTGTAAACTGAGTAACTACTGACTGTTCACCAATAGTAGGATGACGTATAACAACTTTAATTCCAGGTAAACATAGCTGAAAATCCACCAAGGTTTATAATCACTTGTGTGGTACCTGAATGCATTAATTTTTTTTTTTTTTTGGATCAATAATAGTCTTAGCAGTGGCAGGTCGTGTGTGTGTGTCGGGGGGGGGTGGATAATTTATGAGTATGGGACAAACAGATACAAACCACCATACATAAAATAGATAAGAAAAAAAGATTTAATGTATAACACAGGGAACTATATTTAATATCTTATAATAACCTATAATGGAAAATAATCTGAAAAAATATAATACATATAACTGAATCACTTTGCTGTACATCTGAAACTAACACAATATTGTAAATCAACTATACTTCAATAAAAAAAAAGTAAGACTTCTCATGCCAAGAAAAAAAGTGAGGTGATGTACGTGTTATTTAACTTGATGGGGAAAATCCTTTTACAATGTATACGTATATCAAACTATCACATACACTTTAGATATCTTACAGCTTTATTTGTGAATTATACCTCAATAAAGCTGAAAAAAGATAAGACTAAATTTTTTAAAAATAATAAATGTAGCTAATTCTATGTTTATGAATTTGTATCTTCCTTTGGGTCTAAATTTCTTGTTTCCGCAACAAGTTTCAACACATTTTTTTTTTTTTTTTTTTTTTTTTTTTGCGGTACTCGGGCCTCTCACTGTTGTGGCCTCTCCCGTTGCGGAGCACAGGCTCCGGACGCGCAGGCTCAGCGGCCATGGCTCACAGGCCCAGCCGCTCCACGGCATGTGGGATCCTTCCGGACCGGGGCACGAACCCGTGTCCCCTGCATCGGCAGGCGGACTCTCAACCACTGTGCCACCAGGGAAGCCCCTCAAAACATTTTTAAGAGACAAAAAACAAATGTGATAAATGGACATTTTTTTGTACCGTAATTCAAAAAACACAATAATATAAAGATATTTTTAGACCCTTGGAAAAACTTGAATAAAGACTTACTAGTAGAAATTTGAATATGGGTATTGGGTGATATTAGAAGATTATTGTTAATTTTAGCTCAAGGACTCTTCAAAGGCTTGGCTGAACCATACTTATGCTGCAGACTAAGATGCTTCCATCAAAACTTTTCTCTCCCTCTCCTTCACTCCGGGTCAGTCTTGCATCAATCTGATGGTTCTGATCACTCTGTCTTCCTCAACTCCTTCCATATTTCCTTTCACACTAGCATTTTCCCTAATAAAATACTTCATGTTTAATCCCATCTTGACATTTGCATCTCAGAGGAGCCAGACTAATATGTAGTAGTATATGCTCAATCCTGCTTCACATGCCTATGTTGGTTTTTTTCTGTTACTTCCACATCTCCTTCCACTTGTGTCTTTGTAACATACCCCCAACTCATCCTTGAGGACGGCTGAATTTACCTGGATTTAAGATATGAAGCAGGAAGTAAATGTGCAAGCATCTCTCTTCCAGCTGATGTACACATGAGATGCCCCAGCATCCATCAGCTTGGTTTTTTGAATATCAACAGGACAGATTTGGGTTGGAACAAATTCAAGCCATGGAAATGGGTTTATTCAAGTACTTTGCATATGACAAAATCTTATGCCTGCTGTGCCTGTAAGAATGAGGCGTCAGGCAGCCAAGAGACACCCAACTTTAGCCCTAGATCTTCCCATTCAAATAATCCGCTTATTGTGCATTCGAACAGCCCCTCTAGCATAGGCAGGCATTTAAGTCCAAGCTACTCTTTTTCCATGCCGATCACACAACTTTTAAGCAGAGTATATAGCAAAGTACAGGAAGATTATCTCTGAAGCACAACAAAATACACGGGGAGATATTCTTTCTGTCCCTGTGCTTCTGGCTCCTTTCGGTACACAGCCTATCTTTCACATACAATTTCTCTCTTCATACTAACCTGGTAAAAATCCCTCAAACACCGTTCTGTCATACTCTTTTTGGAGGTTGCAGGGTTTCAAATTATGGTCAATCGTTTCCAGAAACACACAGTCTGGATTGAAATCCCAGTCTCACCTCTTCATATTTTATAAGACTTACTTTCCTGGTCTGTAAATTCGGGTCTGTAAATTAGGCTCCTGCCTCACAATGTTGTGAGGATTAAATAAGGTAATGTTTGATACTGATTGGCCTATGCTCAGAGCACCATAAATGCTTAAGAATATTATTTTCACTTGACACCGTAGACTGGGCATCTCCACTTACTTTTTCCTGCTCTCTAGTGTGGACTTTGTTCTCAGAGGCTTTCCATGGGTGAACCATCTCCATTCTGGGGTCGACTGGGGACAGAGCACTTAGGAGATAGGATTCACAGATAAGCCCTTGGCGGAACAAAGTGGGAAAGAGTGGTTTTCTCAGCAAGTGATTAGTAATGGCTCTAAGGACATTGGAGAGAGTTTTTGCTCACCTGGCATTCCTTTTGCAAGATACAGTAGTCAATTCTGGCTGATTTAAGCAGGTAAAAAAGTTTATTCAACTGATATTACATTTCTCAGATAATTGTTTGGAGGGCTAGAGAACCATGCAGCCAGCAGGTGCTGGAGAGAAAGTTCATCACACCTGTTTCTTCTGTCACTGACTCTCAAATCAATAGTCAAACTGGAACATCGCCAGACATGTCAGTGACATGTCTGTGCACTAGAGGTAACACAGGATGGGAAAGTCTAGTATCTGTCATGTTGTTGTGGAAGGTCATCTCTGCCTCCAACTAAGACTCATTGGAGAATTTCTCCCAAATATATCAAGCAGCTCAGTTGCTGGGTGGACCAAAAAAATGGACAAACCTACCACCCAGAGCCTCCTTGCAAGCATTCTGCAAGAAGAATTGAATGAGTAGTCGTAGCTATGTACAGCTATGGGTAGGAACAGTGACATGAAACGTCTCCTCAGGACCCTTATGCATTAATTGTTCCCCATTCATTTATATCCTCAACTTCTCCATATCTGTTGGTTCATCCTCTTCAGTTAATCAAAAATTTTTAACTCTCTCCAATCATTAAAACACTCCGTTCCATTTACCATCCCTATGTTCAAGCTCAAGTAACCTCTCACCTAGAAAATAGCCATAGCCTGATGACTGATGTCTCTGCTTCTCTTATCTTCCTTAAGCCCATCTGCCACATGTGTCAGATTGATCTACCTAAAGTGGAAATTTTCACCATATTACTTCTTTGCCTAAAACCCTTTAGACACTCACTCACTGTTTACTTTAAAAATAATTCTCCTCAGTAAGTCTGCAAAGCCTTCAATGAACTGGGCTCCCCAGGTCCCCAGTTTCATCTCCTTCTTCTTCCTGTAATAAACTTTATTTGCAGGTAATGTTGCAGGAGCTGCTCACAGCTCTCCCTCTTCCAACGTGCCACTGTAAGCTTGAGATTCATGGTATGGCTTGTGATTGCTTTCCCCTTGCAATGTCTTCCCAATTTTCTTTGCTCAGCCAACTCTCGCTCTTCTAAACCCAGCCCATTTATTGAACAGCAGCTCAGATCTCATCTGCTCTAGAAAAACTTCCCTGATCTCCCAGGCTTGGTTTAGTACCCTTCACATTGCTCTAATGGTGCCAGGTACAAAAATTTACCTTAGCACTTACCTTACTTGTTGGAATATCTATTCACGCCTTTGCCCAAATCAGTAGCCTCTTCCAAGGAAGCACGGAGCACAGAGTTTATACAGGTGCTTTAAAAATGTTTTCTGAACTGAACTGAAGTTATTATAGCAAATTCCACTGGAAGATGTAAGTATTAATCAGTTGGTGGTTGATTAATATATGTTGATATAGGCATTGTGAAATTATTAAGTGATTTGTCCCTCAAATACAGGTAATTGGAGAATTGGGTGGTTTTAGCTGCATGTTTTCTAGTCTATTTAATTGTTCACCTAGCTAAGAATTGTAACCACAATGTATTTTCTTCTAAAGTGATTGATGTATGAGGAAACATTATGTGATTTCAAGAATAGTTATTATAACATTAAAAATGCAAGTCATGGCCTGTTAAAGATTGTTCAGCTAGCCAATATTAAAATTCAGAGTGCTTAAAAATTCATATAAATTCTAACATAGATACTGTAATGAACTAGATAGGTGTCCCCAACCCCCAGGCCGCCGACTGATACCAGTCCTTGGCCTGTTAGGAACCGGGTCGCACAGCAGGAGGTGGTGAGGGGTGGACGAGTGAGTGAAGCTTCATCTGCCACTCCCCATTGCTCGCATTACCGCCTGAACCCCCTCCCCCCACCACCCCCGGCTGTGGAAAAATTGTCTTCCACGAAACGACTCCTGGCGCCAAAAATGTTGGGGACCGCTGAACTAGATGAACTAATAATTCTCTTCTAGGTAACTGCTGGCAGAGACTATTCAATTGAATATTTTCCCCTCTGCTGCCATCTTTTGACTGAACAGTGGAAAATATTAAGAAGAAATTAAGGAAAGAAATTTTATTGTTGATTACACATATTTTATGCCAAGCACTAGCTGAGGGAATTTCACATATATTATTTCATTTTATACTCATAGCAACCTTCTGTAGATATTATCATCCTCCTTTTGATAAGGGAGAAAACTGAGTGTAGCAGACACTGTTGTCAGTTTTCCTAAGCCTGATATTGTTCATCATGCAGACAAATCCTTCATGGATATCTGACCGCCTCCCCCACCCCACCCCCAGACTAGGAGATAAATCTTGACTGGCCTGAGCACTCATGATGCTTTCCCAGAGACTGATTTGAGCAAGGGTGTGGAATGAAATTCTAGCCGATGCAATCTGCTAGGGGGAAATTTTAGTAAGCTTTTCTTAGCTCTTATAAAGAGAGTCAGGTAGAGGTATATCATTTTTTTCTGCCTCTGAACATTATTATTGCTATGTGACTAAGAAATTGTGGCAGCCATCTTGGAACCATGAGGGGAACCAGCCTAAGGAGACAAACCAATATGCTGAGAATGGCACAATGGAAAGATGGATGAAACCCGGTTTCTACATGATATCACTGAGCAGCTTGCTCTAATTCTAGAATTTTTTTGTGTGAAATATTATGTGTAATTAAGTCATTTTTATTTTGGATTTTCTGTTACTTGCAACCAAAAGCATCTAACTGATTTACTGAGGCTTAGTGAAATTAAATAATTTGCAAATATAAAGATTTGAATCTAGTACATCAAGCTATTATCCACCTGTTTCTTTCTTACATACAGAAAAGAATCAGGAACTCTGACTGGGGAAAGGTTAAAATTGTAAGCTCTTACCAAGCCAATGGAGGGTTTAAATTCCTAAGGAAGGAATGTGTAATGCTGGTTGGATCCTGAAGCAAAAAGAAACAAGAAAACTATAAAGAACATTATTAGAACTATTGGGAAAATTGGAATATGAACTATATGTTAGATAATAGGATGGCTTACTATATAAATTCTAAACTTTCTGAGTGAGATCATTGTATTTGGATGTCTAGGAGAATGCCCTTACATTTAGCATCAAAGTAAAATGTTTATTAAAAAAAAAAAAGTTAGAGAAAGGATTCACAACCACTAAGTTTTCTCACAGAAATGCTCCAAGAAGGGGAATAGGGACAAATTTCTTTCCTTTCCTTCTTGGCAACTGGGAAAATTCATCTTTTAAATTATCTTTACAATAGAATAATGGATGAATGGAAAGAAAGAGAATTAATTAAAGCAAATGTGGTAAAAATTTCATGATTGAATCTAAGTGGTATAAGAGTGCTCACTACAGTATTCTTGAAACTTTTCTAAAGGTTTAAAATTTTTCAAGATTAAAAGTTGAGAAATATCAAAGTATAACTTTCAAAAACTTAAAAACATGACTTTCAGAAATATGAGGTGAGAAAGTGCCAAAGGTGAATCTAGGTTGAAAGTTTAATTAACTCATTAATGAAGGGGACCAGCTGAATGGAAAAACTCGTTCAAAGGAGAATTTGAGGGACTGTATATATATATATATACACACACACACACACAACCACTAAGGGAAAAAAATGCAATCATATGATTGCTAAATTAGATACAAAACTACTTAATTAAAATGAACATTGAAACCTTTGGGGTTATCTTTTCTACTGGACAGAAATCATTTAAATATGTACTAGAAAAAATATCATTTGGAAATTTTCCATCCACTTAACATTTAACTTCACAGAGTCTCAGTCCTAATTGATTGTGCATTCCCCTAGAGCAGGGGCTCCAAGTGTGGTCTTGGAGACCTTTTGCTGGGGGGGAGCCACAGAATCCTTTAAAGAGGTCAGCAGGGTCAAATTATTTTTGTAATAATACTAAGACATTATTTGCCTTTTGCTATCTCCTTTTATAAGTGTATAGTAGGGTTTTTACATGTGATATTGCTGCAGATTATATAAGAAGCAGATGTGAAAACCCATCTGCCTTCTATTAAGCCAGACAGTAATGAGATTTGAAAAAAAAGTAAAACAATGCCGTTCTACTCACTAATTATTTTACTTTTGTAAAATAGAGTTATCTTTTAATAATGTATGTTATTTATGCTAATATGGAATGAGTTTATTATTGTTTTAAAATAATACATTAAATATTGATTGACATAGTCCATATAAACAAAAGTTTTTGAGGTTCTCAATAATTTTTAGAATTTATGGGAGGTGTAAGGCCAACAAGTTTGAAAACCATTGCCCCAGAATATTAGGTGATACTTGGCAGAGCTTCTTCTAGTATAACTTTGAAAGTATACTGTCATAATTTTGCTTTACCTTCAAGTTGTAGGTAAGTTTTCCTAACAGAAAAAAAGTTGATAAATGAAATAGAAAAAATAAGTTGGATTTATTTCCATTGTAAAAAAGGAAAAATGAATAAAAAAAGATATCTGGACACTGCAATCCATAGCCAAGGCAATCTTGAGAAAGAAGAGCAAAGCTGGAGGCATCACATTTCCTGATTTCAAACTATATTACAAAGCTTTAGTAATCAAGACAGTATGGTATTGGCATAAAAATAAACACATAGATCAGTGGAACAGAATAGAGAGCCCAGAAGTAAACCCACATATATATGGTCCATTCATTTATGACAAAGGAGCCAAGAATATACAATGGGGAAAGTATAATCTCTTCAGTAAATGGTGTTGGGAAAAACTGGACAGCCACTTGCAAAAAAGCTGAACCACTATTTTACACCATACATAAAAATCAACTCAAAATGGATTAAAGACTTTAATGTAAGACCTGAAACCATAAAACTCCTAGAAGAAAACATAGGGGGTAAGCTCTTTGTCATCTTGGTAATATTTTTTTGGATTTGACACCAAAAGCAAAGGCAACAAAAGCAAAAATAAACAAATGGGCTACATCAAACTTAAAACCTTCTGTACAGCAAAGGAAATCATCAAGAAAATGAAAAGGCAACCTATAGAATGGAAGAAAATATTTGCAAATCATATATCTGATAAGGGGTTAATATCTAAAATACAAAAGAATTCATACAACTCAATAGAAAACAAATCTGAATAAAAAATGGGCAGAGAATCTGACTAGACATTTTGCCAGACAAAACATACAAATGGCCAACAGTTACATGAAAAAGTGCTCAACATCACTAATCTTCAGGGAAATGTAAATCGAAACCATAATGAGCTATCGCCTCACACTTGTTAAGATGGCTTTCATCAAAAAGACAACAGAAAATGATGTTGGCAAGGATGTGGAGAAAAGGGAACCCTTGTAAATGTAAATTGGTGCAGCCTCTATGGAAAACAGTATGGAGATTCCTCAAAAAGTTAAAAGTAAAGCTACCATAAAATCCAGCAATTTTACTTCACAGTACGTATCTGATGGAAATGAAACCACTATCTCAAAAAGATATCTGTATCTCTATGTTTATTGCAGCATTATTTACAATAGCCAAGACATGGAAATAACCTAAGTGTCCACTGATGGATGAATGGACAAACTCTGGTGTATATATATATATATATATATATATATATATACCAGAGTTATACACACACACACACACACACACACACACACACACACACACACACACAATGGAATACTACTCAACCATAAAAAAAAGATGAGATCAGGTGGGGTAGATTCTGGAGCCAGACTGTTCAGGTGCAACTCCCAGCTCTACCACTTAATAGTTTTAGTAAGATTTATGAAATTGGATCTATCTAAGACCATAAGAGTAACACATCTCATAGGCTTGTCATGAATATTAAATGAGCGAATACTTGTAAAGCACTAGAATGATACCTGGCACATAATTAGAACTGTGTGCTTACAGTATTATTTCACAAGAAAACTCATGCACATGTTTATCACACTATCAGTTTCTCCAAATACTGCTTTCTCTGAAAGGTGTAGCAAAGTAGTTTCCAAAGTATTTCACATGAAAATAGGGTTTGATAGTCACATAAACTTGAGAAACACTGGAAAAAGAAAAAAAAAAAAGAGAGAGAGAGAGAGAGGCCTGATTGAAATCAGGATATCACACATGGCTTTTGTAGCTTGCAGTCATGACTTAGGGGGTCATTCTACTGTAAAACTTCTAACACTTGCTGCAATTTTTCAGATTCCAGAATAACCACTAATAATATGTTAGTTTGTAATGTTTCAATTATATTTCTATACACATTAAATTTATAGTTTTGTTGTTATTGAGAAATTTCTTCAAGGCAGGAGAATTGATCTACATAACTTTTTAAAAAAATGGCTACTATGATACAGTCATACCTCATTTTATTGTGCTTCACTTTATTGCACTTTGCAGATACTGCATTTTTTTTTACAAATTGAAGGTTTGTGGCAACACTGCATCCAGCAAATCTATTCGTACCATTTTTCCAACAGCATTTGCTCACTTTGTGTCTCTATGTCACAATTTGGTAATTCTGGTGATATTTCAAAACTTTTCATTATTATTATATTTTTTATGGTGATCTGTGATCAGTAACCTTTGATGTTACTACTGTAATTGTTTTGGGGCACCATGAACCTCGTCCATATAAGATAGTGAACTTAATCGATAAATGTGTATGTTCTGACTGCTCCATGGACCAGCCGTTCCTGTCTCTCTCCCTCTCCTTGGGCCTCCTTATTCTCTGAACCGCAGCAACATTGAAATTAGGACAATTAATAACCCTGCAATGGCCTCTAAGTGTTCAAGTGAAAAGAAAAGTCACAGGTCTCTCCCTTTAAATCAAAAGCTAAAAATGATTAAGCTTAGTGAGGAAGGCATGTCAAAAACTGAGACAGGCAGAAAGCTAGGGCTCTTTTGTCAAACACTTAGCCAAGTTGCGAATGCAAAGGGAAAGTTCTTGAAGGAAATTATAAGTGCTACTGCAATGAACACACCAATGGTATGAAAACAAAACAGCCTTACTGCTGATATGGAGAAAATTGTAGTGGTTTGGATAGAAGATCAAACCAACCACAACATTCCCTTAAGCCAAAGCCTGTTCCAGAGCAAGGCCCTATCTTCAGTTCTGTGAAGGCTGAGAGAGGTGAGGAAGCTACAGAAGAAAAGTCTGAAGCTAGCAGAGGTTGGTTCATGAGGCTTAAGGAGAGAAGCCATCTCCGTAACATCAAAGTGCAAGGTGAAGCAGCAAGTGCTGATGCAGAAGCTCCAGCAAGTTATCCAGATGAAGTAGCTAAGGTCATTAATGAAAGTGGCTACACTACACAACAGATTTTCATTGTAGATGAAACAGCCTTCTGTGGGAAGAATATGCCATCTAAGACTTTCATGACTAGAGAGAAGTCAATGTCTGGCTTCAAACCTTCAAAAGACAGGCTGACTCTCTTGTTAGGGGCTAACGCAGCTGGTGATTTTAAGTTGAAGCTAATGCTCATTTACCATTCCGAAAATCCTACGACCCTTTAGAATTATGCTAAGTCTACTCTGTTTGTACTCTATAAATGGAACAACAAAGCCTGATGACAGCACGTCTGTTTACAACATGGTTTACTAAATATTTTCAGCCCACTGTTGAAACCTACTGCTCAGAAAAAAAGACTCCATTCAAAATGTAATTGCTCATTGACAATGCACCTGTTCACCCAAAAGCTCTGATGGAGCTGTATTACAACCAGATTAATGTTATTTTCATGTCTGTTAACACAGCATCCATTCTGCAGCCCATGGATCAAGGATTCATTTCAAATTTCAAGTCTTAGTATTTAAGAAATACATTTTGTAAGACTGTAGCCGCCATAGGTAGTGATTCCTCTGATGAATCTGGGCAAAATAAATTAAAAACCTTCTGGAAAGGATTCACCATTCTAGATGTCATTAAGAACATTCGTGATTCATGGGAAGACGTCAAAATATCAACATTAACAAAAGTTTGGAAGAAGTTGATTCAAATCTTCAGGGATGACTTTGAAGGGTTCACGACTTTAGTGGAGGAAGTAGCAGCAGATGTGGTGAAAATAGCAAGAGAATTAAAATTAGAAGCAGAGCCCAAAGATGTGACTGAATTGCTGCCATCTCATGACAAAACTCAGATGGATAAGGAGTTGTTTCTTATGGATGAGCAAAGAAAGTGGGTTCTTGAGATGGAGTCTCTCATGGTGAAGATGCTGTGAAGATTGTTGAAATGACAACAAAGGATTTAGAATATTACATAAACTGAGTTGATAAAGCCGTGATAGGGTTTGAGAGGATTGATTCAAATTTTTTTTTTTTTTTTTTTTTGCGGTACGCGGGACCCTCACTGTTGTGGCCTCTCCCGTTGCGGAGCACAGGATCCGGAGGCGCAGGCTCAGCGGCCATGGCTCACGGCCCCAGCCGCTCCGCGGCATGTGGGATCTTCCCGGACTGGGGCACGAACCCGTGTCCCCTGCATCGGCAGGCAGACTCTCAACCACTGTGCCACCAGGGAAGCCCCTGATTCAAATTTTGAAAGAAGATCTATCATGGATAAAATATTACCAAACAGCATTGCCTGCTACAGAGAAATTGTTCACGAAAGGAAGAGGCCATTGATGTGGCAAACTCCATTGTTGTCTTATTTTAAGAAACTGTCACGGCCACCCCAGCCTTCACCACCCACCAGCCTGATCAGTCAGCAGCCATCAACAAGCAAGACTCTCACCAACCAAAAGATTATGACTCACTGAAGGCTCAGATGATGGGTAGCATTTTTTAGCAATGAAGTTTTTTTTTTTTTTTTTTTTAATGTAGCCAATGAACATTTTATTCTTTTCTTTTTCTTTTTCTTTTTTTTTTTTTTCCACACTGCATGGCTTGTGGGATCTCAGTTTCCTGACCAAGGATTGAACCCAGGCCACAACAGTGAAAGCGCTGAATCCTAACCACTAGACCTCCAGGGAACACCCAGCAATGAAGTTTTTTTTTTTTAATTTAATTTAATTTATTTTTTTATACAGCAGGTTCTTATTAGTCATCAATGTTGTACACATCAGTGTATACATGTCAATCCCAATCTCCCAGTTCATCACACCCCCACCCCCACCCCCCACTGCTTTCCCCCCTTGGTGTCCATATGTTTGTTCACTACATTTGTGTCTCAATTTCTGTCCTGCAAACCGGTTCATCTGTACCATTTTTCTAGGTTCCACATATATGCGTTAATATACGATATTTGTTTTTCTCTTTCTGACTTACTTCACTCTGTATGACAGTCTCTAGATCTATCCACGTCTCTACAAATGACCCAATTTCGTTCCCTTTTATGGCTGAGTAATATTCCATTGTATATATGTACCACATCTTCTTTACCCATTTGTCTGTCGATGGGCATTTAGGTTGCTTCCATGACCTGGTTATTGTAAATAGTGCTGCAATGAACATTGGGGTACATGTGTCTTTTTGAATTGTGATTTTCTTTGGGTATATGCCCAATATTGGGATTGCTGGGTCATATGGTAATTCTATTTTTAGTTTTTTAAGGAACCTCCATACTGTTCTCCATAGTGGCTGTATCAATTTACATTCCCACCAACTGTGCAAGAGGGTTCCCTTTTCTCCACATCCTCTCCAGCACTTGTTGTTTGTAGATTTTCTGATGATGCCCATTCTAACTGATGTGAGGTGATACCTCATTGTAGTTTTGATTTGCATTTCTCTAATAATTAGTGATGTTGAGCAGATTTTCATGGGCTTCTTGGCCATCTGTATGTCTTCTTTGGAGAAATGTCTATTTAGATCTTCTGCCCATATTTGGATTGCATTGTTTGTTTTTTAATATTGAGCTGCGTGAGCTGTTTATATATTTTGGAGATTAATCCTTTGTCCGCTGATTCATTTGAAACTATTTTCTCCCATTCTGAGGGTTGTCTTTTCATCTTGTTTGTAGTTTCCTTTGCTTTGCAAAAGCTTTTAAGATTCATTAGGTCGCATTTGTTTCTTTTTGTTTTTATTTCCATTACTCTAGGAGGTGGATCAAAAAAGATCTTGCTGTGATTTATGTCAAAGAGTGTTCTTCCTATGTTTTCCTGTAAGAGTTTTATAGTGTCCGGTCTTACACTTAGGTCTCTAATCCATTTTGAGTTTATTTTTGTGTATGGTGTTAGGGAGTGTTATAATTTCATTCTTTTACATGTAGCTGTCCAGTTTTCCCAGTACCACTTATTGAAGAGACTGTCTTTTCTCCATTGTATATCCTTACCTCCTTTGTCATAGATTAGTTGACCATAGGTGCATGGGTTTATCTCTTGGCTTTCTATCCTGTTCCATTGATCTATATTTCTGTTTGTGTGCCAGTACCACATTGTCTTGATTACTGTAGCTTTGTAGTATAGTCTGAAGTCAGGGAGTCTGATTCCTCCAGCTCCGTTTTCTTCCCTCAAGACTGCTTTGGTTATTCGGGGTCTTTTGTGTCTCCATACAAATTTTAAGATTTTTTGTTCTAGTTCGGTAAAAAATGCCATTGGTAATTTGATAGGGATTGCATTGAATCTGTAGATTGCTTTGGGTAGTATAGTCATTTTCACAATATTGATTCTTCCAGTCCAAGAACATGGTATATCTCTCCATCTGTTGGCATCATCTTTAATTTCTTTCATCAGTGTCTTATAGTTTTCTGCATACAGGTCTTTTGTCTCCCTAGGTAGGTTTATTCCTAGGTATTTTATTCTTTTTATTGCAGTGGTAAATGGGAGTGTTTCCTTAATTTCTCTTTCAGAATTTTCATCATTAGTGTATAGGAATGCAAGCGATTTCTGTGCATTAATTTTGTATTCTGCAACATTACCAAATTCATTGATTAGCTCTAGTAGTTTTCTGGTGGCATCTTTAGGATTCTCTATGTATAGTATCATGTCATCTGCAAACAGTGACAGTTTTACTTCTTTTTTTTCAATTTGTATTCCTTTATTTCTTTATCTTCTCTGATTACTGTGGCTAGGACTTCCAAAACTATGTTGAGTAATAGTGGTGAGAGTGGACATCATTGTCTTGTTCCTGATCTTAGAGGAAATGCTTTCAGTTTTTCACCATTGAGACTGATGTTTGCTGTGTTTTTGCCATATATGGCCTTTATGATGTTGAGGTAGGTTCCCTCTATGCTCACTTTCTGGAGAGTTTTTATCATAAATGGGTGTTGAATTTTGTCAAAAGCTTTTTCTGCATCTATTGAGATGATCATATGGTTTTTCTTCTTCAATTTGTTAATATGGTGAATCACATTGATTGATTTGCATATATTGAAGAATCCTTGCATCCCTGGGATAAATCCCACTTGATCATGGTGTATGATCCTTTTAATGTGTTGTTGGATTCTGTTTGCTAGTATTTTGTTGAGGATTTTTGCATCTATGTTCATGAGTGATATTGGTCTGTAATTTTCTTTTTTTGTAGTATCTTTGTCTGGTTTTGGTATCAGGGTGATGGTGGCCTCATAGAATGAGTTTGGGAGTGTTCCTTCCTCTGCAATTTTTTGGAAGTTTGAGAAGGATGGGCGTTAGGTCTTCTCTAACTGTTTGATAGAATTCACCTGTGAAGGCATCTGGTCCTGGACTTTTGTTTGTTGGAAGATTTTTCATCACAGTTTCAATTTCATTACTTGTGATTGGTCTGTTCATATTTAGCATTGAAATATTTTTAAAATAAGGTATGTACATTGGTTTTTTAGACATAGTGCCAATCCACAGTTAATAGACTACAGTATAGTGCAAACATTATTTTTATACACACTGAGAAACCAGAAAATTCATGTGACTTGCTTTATTGCAGTGGTCTGGAACAGTACTGAAACAGATCAGGACCCTATGGTCCTTGCCCCTCATGTCCTCAGCCTGCCTTTTGTCTGTAGAAAAAACGTTAGCCAAAGAATAAATTTAATCAGAGAAGTGAGAAAATGCAGAAACAAAAGAAAACAGTCAAAGGAGACTAAATAATAATAGTTCAGTCATTAAGCAAAGTCAAGGACCTTTATTTCCTCCTCAAGGGCTATAGATAATATTCTGAGTCATACCCTTTGAGCTGTCTTATAGATATGGAAACCTCCACCTGGTGGAAGAAGTTAACTACATGATAACCAGACTGAAGCCATGTCATAAGCTGCCACAATTCTGAAAACTGGTCTCAAAGAAATGGGAACAAACCGACCCGGGAACTGAAGACTAACTGTACTTAGAACAGTCAAGATGACGCTGATCAGGCCACTGCATGACTACTTTCAAAATGACTGTCAGAGCTGACTGCGCTGTTTCTGCATGTAGCCCCCTCCCTCTCTATATAAAAGTTCTTGCCCACTGATTGTTGGGGGCAAGGGGGAGTTGGCCTTTGGTCCGCCTTCCCCTGCAGGTTGCTGGCCTCCTAAATAAAGCACTTTCCACCAACCTTGCCTCTTTATTGGCTTTTGAGCAGCAAGTGGCCAGACCCCCACTTTCAGTTACAGTACTTGAAATATTTTCAATGTATTGAAAATATTTCATTTTACAGGTGTGCCATAGGTTGTTTTTTCTTTTTTCATTAAAAAATTTTATTTATTTATTTATTTATTTTGGGCTGTGTTTGGTCTTCGTTGTGGTGCGCAGCCTTCTCAGTGCAGTGGCTTCTCTTGTTGTGGAGCACGGGCTCCAGGCACACGGGCTTCAGCAGTTGTGGCGCACTGGCTCTAGACTGCAGGCTCAGTAGTTGTGGCACACGGGCTTCGTTGCTCCACGGCATGTGGGATCTTCCTGGACCCGGGCTCGAACCTGTGTCCCCTGCATTGGCAGGCAGATTCTTAACCACTGAGCCACCAGGGAAGTCCCTGTTTTTTCTTTTTTAAATTAACTCTCCTGTATGTAGACATTTAGATTGCCTTCACTTTTTCTACAACAACACAATAAGCATGTGAGTATACATATACAATATATACCTATGTATACACACACATATAGATATAGATATAGATAGATATCTCCACATTTATTTCATCTTTTTTTGTACGGAGAGGTTTTTGACCCTAGCTTTCTATGCCAGGCAAACTGATCAAGGAAAACTTAAAATGCAGGAGAAAGGTGTCAAATGTCACCTTTGCCTTTCGTTTTTGTAGAAGTCCCAACACTCCAGCCTTCCCTGGGGGTTAGCCAGAAGAAAACATATACCTTTGATCTGACCACTTACCTTCAGCCCAAGCCAGCCTCCCAGGCAACAGAATAATGCTGCCCTCCCTACCCAAACCCCAGAGGCAAGGGCAGTTTTAGCCTGCAGGAGATCTTTTGTTCTGTTTTCAGTGATTTTCCACAGGAACTGTACTGCTCCCTAGAGGGCAATTTGGAAATTTGGGGAGGTCTTTCAGATTGTCCCAATGAATGGAATTTGAGGGTGAAGGGATTTGAATGGGCACTACAGTCATTTAGTAAGTGGGGCCAAGGACACTATACAATGTGTAGAATAGTCTCACAATGAAAACCTGTTCCTCAGCCAGCATGAACTTCTAATATCCTTCCATGTATTTATGGAGGTTAAAAGTCTGTTTATAATTATCTGAGCTTAAACCTAAATTTGCATGTTTCATCATTCTTTTGTTAAAAAATTTTTTAACTAATTAATTAATTAACTTTTACTTTTGGCTGCTTCGGGTCTTTGTTGCTTGTGCACGGGCTTTCTCTAGTTGGGGCGAGTGGGGGCTACTCTTTGTTGAGGTGCGCAGGCTTGTTGCAGTGGCTTCTCTTGTTGTGGAGCATGGGCTCGAGGCATGCGGGTTCAGTAGTTGTGGCACGCAGGCTCCGTAGTTGTGGCTTGCAGGCTCTAGAGCACAGGCTCAGTAGTTGTGGTGCACGGGCTTAGTTGCTCCGCAGCCTGTGGGATCTTCCTGGACCAGGGCTCGAACCCATGCCCCCTGCATTGGCAAGCAGATTCTTAACCATTGTGCCACCAGGGAAGTCCCTAAACCTAACTTTGCTTTACATATATCAAACTATTTTTGCATGTTTTTAGTAGACACTGAATTTTCCAGGAATGAAACCACCGTGCAAATCTAGGAAAGATTGTACTTTACTTGGCCAAGGATTTTACTGTGTTACTCACCAATTTGGAAAATTATTTCTTCTGAAGGCAACTCCAGTTATGATATTTGAGTTGGTGACATATCATAACTGTTTCTGTATGCATTTGTATTCATTGTGTTTTCATTATTTTACATAGAGGCCCAAGCATCTCACTATTCATTATGCCTTCTACTGTAATCATAGCAAATATTTACATATTAACTATATATTATTTTTATAATAATTTTCTAAAAATATATATTTATTTATTTTTGACCACACATAGAGGCATGTGGGATCTTAGTTCCCCAACCAGGGATCAAACCCATGACCCCTGCATTGGAAGTGTGGAGTCTTAACCCCTGGACAACCAGGGAAGTCCCTGTGTGTTTCAATTTAAGCATTACACTGATTTTTAAAAAACTGTGTATATAGGTAGGTGTGTAGTAGAATGGGTGTTACAACATATTTATTACTGAAAGGAGGCACATGAAAAGACATTTTAAGATACTGAGCAAAACAACCTAGCTTCGCATTGCCTGACTTCCTCACTATACTGTGAAAGTGACAGGGATAGGTCCTATTCATTGCAGTATCCATCTGGCTCATAGTATGTGTTCCATAAACATTTGTTGAATAATGACTTAGGGAATTTGGAGTTTTCAGGTTGGTAAACATGTGGAGATTTGGGGAGAGGTGTGCACTCAGAGAGCATGGAAGCTCCGCACACTTTCCCACATGCCTTGCCTTGTGCCTCTCTTCCTTCTGGCTGGTTCTGAATTATATCCTTTTACAATGAACCAGTGATCTGGAAAATTAAAGAATACATGGACACAATTAAATATTTGATTAAGAATGAGTTAAGAAAACAACACGAGACCAGAAAAAAAAAAAAGAGCTGGTGGAGCTAAGTATATAAATAAAGGTAAAGTTAATGCTATTGCTGAAATAGTTTTGATTATACAAATAAAAGTGACATTGTAACAAAGAATTGTTACAATGGGGGGAGAAGCTTGTGGAAACGACATCAGTTGTAAAGAAAATGCACAAGGTGATTGAAGTGACATAAAAGGAAAATGAGAGAAATGGAAGATAGACAATGGAATACTTACAATGATGGGTGTGTAAATTCAAGAAAACATACCAAATGAAATGTTATTGAATGCTATTAGATGTGCAGATGGGGAGTCTCATTGTACCCCAAGAAAAGGAAATTAACAACTACAACAATATTTATCATGATGTGGTCAAACTTCATAGTAAAAAAATGCAAAATTTTATATTTAAAGAAATGTTGCAGTTCTTTTAAAAGGATAAAAGTAAATTACTTGTAAATAAAACAGCATAAAAGAAAACAAATATCTAAAACATTTTGAGGGGAAAAATATTTAAAGAAATAAAACATAGGGAATTTGAACCAAAGGACTTATCTGAAGATAGTGGAAACAGATAAATTACGTATTAAGGGTTCTCAAGCAGCTGTCATGAAAATTATCCAAAACTTGGAAATAAGGCAAAAAAGATGAGTAGAACATCCTTTCAATACATGTGGGGGCAAAGCCCACCCAAGGATTGTCCAGGGCAAGGGCCAACACACTTCATCTGTAAAGGTCCAGATAGTAAATATTACAGGTTTTGTTGGCTTTAGGACTCTGAGTACTCAGACCTTCCACTAAGGAAATGACTGAGTTCCAATAAAAATTTATTTACAAAATACATGGAGTGATTTGGCCAGAGGGTCATGGTAACATAAAGTTTATCCCATTATTTACTATTGATTAAAAGTCTCAGAATTAGTGAAGTTACTTGTTAATTTGGAGATTTTTGTCTGGAAGGGCTGCATATAACTCTGTTGGTAGAACTTACAACTCCAAAGGTTTGTGGTCGATTGGGCATTAATCAGTTTTATATCCTATAAATATCCTTGCTTCTAATATGCTCTTTGAATTGGTCATAGAATCTTTATTGGTTCCTTTATTAATCAATGAGTTAATTAAATCTCTGACATGTGTTCACTTTATATTTGCCAGAGAGTCATGATTTTAACTTTTTGAAAATTTTGCTTTACCTACAGTTTATACTTATATCTCCTAAGTGTGCAAACATAGACTCTAGTCACAGGTCTTCTCCACTAAAACAGGAAAAGGACCAGTGATTATATATGTTGCATTTCACGAATTTTGAAAAGGCTGGGTTAGCACTATGAAATAGAGTTGTAAATTCAATTAATTTCAAATCTTGGTGGGCAAGTGGCTGTAATAACCAAAACAGATATCTCATGAAACCTCTTCATACACAACAATTGGGATGAGGCTCAGATTAACAATGTTAAAGCCATATTTCAAACAGTATTGACAATTTTGAATGTTTTGATCAACTTCTTGTAAAAATGTGCTAGACTTTTTTTTTTTTTTTGTCAAGTAGCTGTCTAAGAGCTTCTACTGTTGTAGGATTCCTGTTTGCTGGTATATACACTATTTGTGCTATTTTTTAAACCAACAGTTTCTCTGCAGGAGTCTCTTAAAGCTATTTGTCCATTGTGTAAGGATAGGTTTAGTTGAAACTAGATAATATTATCTGCACTTAATCAGGCACTCACAGTCTGCAATATGTTACTACACTTTGAAGGGGTTCAGAAAGGAAAGTTACCACAATGTGAAGCTTCATCTCTTTCCCAAGAAGGTGACTTATGACAGATACAGATACAGAGTGAGGAACAGACTGGTATGTTAAATTTCGGTACTAACTTTTAAATTCTTGCTTGCTTTTTTGATAAAAATAAAGTAAAACTCTGCATCCCAGTGTTTTTTCTTGCACACTCCTGGGGTACACCCAGCCCACCAGAGTCTGAGGTTTGGCAGTCACTACGTGGGTACCACCACTTGGTGGCAGCAGCAGCCTTCAACTGTGGGATCCATTTTGCAGGGATAAGTAAGCCGCTTCTTAAAAGAGAAATAGTTAAAGGCAGGCAATGACAAGATGCAGTCAGACACACACAGGTCCTTCCTCCTGACGACTGACATTGTTGAATTTTACCCTGTGCTTCTGGAAAGCAGCAATGGTAAAGAACACCTCCCCCAACCTTTTGTTTTCCAAAATCCCCCCCATTCTTTTGTATTCTAGGAAAGGGCTTACTCAAAGAATCACTCTTCCCCCATTTGACTCATAAAACCCACTGTCTACTCTTTCTCATGACTCCCATAATCCTTGCAGATGACTCCTCTCTTTACCTGTGACAAGGCCAAACACAGATCATTCCTTCCCCTTTTGCCAGAACCTGCTGACAAGTCCAGACACAGATCCTCCAACTTCCCATTCTTTGTTATAATCGATTAGCTATTTTTTGTTCCCCTGAAACTAGTTAACCACAGAGAAAAACATTTTCTTTTCGGCTACCTGACTGAGATTTCTCCTGCTTACAAAACAACCCTAACTGTAAAACCCTCCACCTATGGCCAGTTTATGTCCCCTCCCTATGTAAATCAAAGGCAAAACCACCCTGCAGAGGCACTCTGATGTCAGATCTGGGGGGCTCTCCTTACCACAATAGCCTTGAGGCAGGAGATAGATTGGCCCTAGGCTGGGCAGCTGGAGTTGTCCCCTGTGGACGGATACTCCAAAATAGCAGGAGGGAGGAGAAGCTAAGTCCTGCCCAGGTAAGTGATAAAAGACCACATATTCCTCATTCTCAAAGTCAAGGAGACCTTCCCAACTACACATGTGTAGAAAGGCTCCTCAGAGGTCAAAAGGGAGGGGGCATCACCTCATAGTAAGTGATGTCAACCTACCCATAGGCCTCTTCACTAGAAACCATCTTGGCTAAGAGACGCACACACATACACGGGAGGACCCGGAGATAAACCAAATACGGATTCAGAACCATGCAAAGCAAGATGATTGGCCAAAGGAAACCCAGACAAAATGCACCATAAAAGTGATTCAAACTACCATGAGGGCACCTGAGGGCACTCTCTCTGAGCCCACCCACGTGTCTATCCACACGTACTCTTTTTCCTCCTGGTAAACACTTTACTTGTTTCACTACTTTCGGTCTCTATGTGGAAATTCATTTCTGCACAGCTGATGGGCCAGGGCTTTGTCACTGACCACCGTCCCTTGTGGTCTAGTGGTTAGGATTAGACACTCTCACTGCTGTGGCCTGGCTTCAATCTCTTGCTGAGAACCGAAATGTTGCTTCAAGTCACTGCAGGCTGAGGCCACCCAAGATCAGCCTGAATAAAGTCAATCTCCTTACTTGCTTGGTTCTGTCTGTGACATATTCCTTGATTCCTCCTTAAAGAAGCTTCACTCTCATGAGACCTAAGCCTGTCATCCAGGCAGATAGAGTACTACCTACCTTGCACAATGTCTTCTGGGTAAACCTCCCCAAAGACATAGACACCTCTTCATTTTTAATACCCAAACTTCATAGATATATGTATTTCTCAATATAACATTTCAGCCAACATCTATATAGACAAATCTTCTGTTTACATTTAAGCATAATACAATATTTTAACAAAATGAAATGCAGGAAAAGCCTTTCATTCTAAATATTATTGATGTTTCTTCAGAGTGAGTTGTGGGTTGCTTTGTGTCCCCTGAAAAAGATATGTTGAAGTCCTAATCCCTGGTACTTGTGAATGTGACCTTATTTGGAAATAGGGTCTTTGAAGATATAATTAAGACGTAAGTTAAGATGAGGTCATAGTCAAGTAGTGTAGGCCCTTGATCCAATATGATTGGTATCCTTATGAAAAGAGAAGAGGGCTTCCCTGGTGGCGCAGTGGTTGAGAGTCCACCTGCCGATGCAGGGGACACGGGTTCATGCCCTGGTCCGGGAAGATCCCACATGCCACGGAGTGGCTGGGTCCATGAGCCATGGCCATTGGGTCTGCGCGTCCGGAGCCTGTGCTCCACAACGGGAGAGGCCACGACAGTGAGAGGCCCACATACCACAAAAAAAAAAAAAAAAAAAAGAGAGAAGAGACACAGAGAGAGACATGCACAGGGAGAATGCCATGTGACCATGGAGGCAGTGACTGGAATAATGCATCTACAAGTCAAGGAGCACCAAGGATTACTGGCAACATCAGAAGCTAAGAGAAACACATGGAACAGATTCTTTCCTAGAGCCTTCAGAAAGAGCATGGTCCTGTCAACACCTTTGCTTTTGGGCTTGGGCCTCCAAATTCATAAGGCAATAAATTTTTTTTTAAGCCATCCAGTTTACTGTGCTTTGTTTTGACAGCCCCAGAAAACTAATACAGAGTCCCTGTAAAAATTTTTTGAAAATTGTGAAATTGAGTGTCCACAAAAAGGATGAAGTACAGGACCATTAGCAGTGTTAAAATAAAAATTACACTGGACAAAGTTAAACAGATGAAGAAGACTTTATCCAATGCTACTGCAATGGGAGGGAGAGGCCAGAACTAAGTCTGAACTCAAATCCATGGCAGCAGAGAGGTAATGCTTTTTAATGGCTGGGGTGAGCTAGTAGAAAAGTACTGGAGGACGTTATGGGGAGGTCACAGGCCATCTGTGTTTGCTGATTGGCTTTATCCAAAGGAAAAATAATTTTCTCATATCTTTATGACAAGGGATAGTTTTGCAACCTGGAGCAAGGAACCTTGGAGTTGGCGCCTACCCTCGGTCAGAAGCTGTGAGATAGGGGTGCATCTCCTTTGCTGATTACATTTCAAGGGAGGGCTCCCAGGTTCTTGAGAAAGACTTTCCTGGTTGTAAAACTGATAAGAGGCTGTTAAAAAGATTTACATCTCAAAGGGGCAGAGAAAAAAATTACAATTACAAGTCTTCTAAAGTAAAGGGAGCTCAGGGGCCTCAAGTCAGAAAGAAGCCAGTTTAAGTTTAGTCAGACTGAGGGGAACATTAAAGCCATCTTGGTCAGTGGCCTTCTCCTGCACAAAGCCTGCTGTTTGTTATCAAATGTATTAATTATTTGGTGAGAAAGAAACAAAGTTCTAAGCTCTTGACAGTTAACAAGATGGTTTGGATTTTTAATTATGTATAGGTGTATTACCACCCTTTAGCAACCTGTTTAAGAAATTAGCTGAGGGCTTGGGGTTGACATAGTAACATAATTTTTCCTACTTAAGATAAATGTAAATAGGCTCCAGACTAGCATTTTCGTGCAGAACAACTAATTTTCAGTAACAGGTTACTGATACACAGCAGGAGATGACTACATTTCTAAATTGTTTAATTTTTTTAAAAGAATTTTTTAAAATCATAGATCTAAATTTCTTTCTTTTTTTTTTTTGGCCGAGCCACACGGCTTGTGGGATCTTAGTTCCCCAACCAAAGATTGAACCCGGGCCCTCAGCAGCAAGAGCCTGGTGTCCTAGCCACTAGACTGTCAGGGAATTCCCCCAAATTTCTTTTAAATAACTACCTATCTGACAGGGTGATTTAGTGCAGACCCACCATATTCTGAATCCTAGAACAAGGTCATGTTTAATGAGCTTTCTCTCTGAGTCCCCCACTTCTACCCCCACACTCATCAAGATCCAGGACAGATGGGCCATCAACTCAAAGACCAACAGCAGGACAACCGCACTGGCAAATTGCCTAGGAAGATTGGAAGTGAATAACAAACATCTGTTCTAAAATCTATAACCCAGATCCAAGAAGGAGACAGCTGCTAGCCATATTCCCTCTACCCCAAGAATGCTTTTAAATTGCTGTTGGATGTCAAGAATTAAAAAACAAAGGAGAAACAAACACAATAGAATAGAAAATAACAGAATGCACTGTATGATGTCAGGCTAAGTGTTGATTTGGTCATGTATGTATGTATATGCCCTAGGTCATAATATAAGGTGTATTACTTTGAGAACTATTCTAGGAAACGCCCAGTAGTTACTTGAAGGGAATCAATACTAAATGTCATAGATATCTACAGGCCAGGATTTGAGATCTAGTCCCACCCCCCTCAATTCACCTACCAATCAATATTATTGATAGTTAAATCACTCAGGGAAATTTTGGCTGTCCCAGGTTTGGCATTTGAAACCCAGAACTCATTGCATTACCACTCTCCTCTTGTTTCTCTCACCTCGTGGCAAGCAGCCTCTTTCACTCACTCCTGGTAGACCAGTAAGGAATAAATTGGGCAGGTATGAATGAAGAGAAATCATGTCAATTCTTGTTTGGTAACTGAGCAGAACCCTATTGGATCCTACAGGGACAGACCCGTCCCCTATATCCTCTGCTGTAGCTCCTCTCTGAAGTACCTAGATAATAGTATCTGATGTACACTTCCTGAGTTATTTTACAGATGCTGAAACCACCACCAAATGGAAGAAATTAACTACTTGATGACCATGAACCCTCAGAACTACTGGTGCCTAAGGACTGATACCTAAACATCAACCAATCAGAGAATTGTGCACAAGATGATCACATATCCTGTGACCCCCCCTTCCCTCACCTGGCCTTTAAAATTGCTTTGTTGAAACCCCTTGGGGAGTTAGAGGTTTTAGAGCACGAGCCACCTGTCCTTCTTGTATTGGTGCCTTTACAATAAATACTGCATTTTCCTTCAACACAACCCAGTGTCAGTAGATTGGCTTTACTGCACGTGGGTGAACAGACCTGAGTTTGGCTCAGTAACAGTTTATCTAAATAGATATAGACAAAAATAATCCTGAGGGAGTAGAGAATATCTTAAATCAAGCTCTATCACTTTTACAAATGAGAAAAAGTTAATGTCTTTGACATGAAGTTATTTTCTTGAGGTCACATAGCAATTTTCTTTTTAACATCTTTATTGCAGTACAATGCTTTATAATGTTGTGTTAGTTTCTGCTGTATAACAAAGTGAATCAGCTATACGTATACATATATCCCCACATCCCCTCCCTTGTGCATCTCCCTCCCACTCTCCCTATCCCATCCCTCTAGGTGGTCACAAAGCACTTCGCTGATCTCCCTGTGCGATGCAGCTGCTTCCCACTAGCTATCTATTTTACATTTGGTAGTGTATATATGTCAATGCTACTCTCTCAGTTCATCCCAGCTTACCCTTCCCCCTCCCCGTGTCCTCAAGTCCATTCTCTACGTCTGCGTCTTTATACCTGTCCTGCCCCTAAGTTCATCAGAACCATTTTTTTTTTTAGATTCCATATATATATTAGCATATGGTATTTGTTTTTCTCTTTCTGACTTACTTCACTCTGTATGACAGACTCTAGGTCCAACCACCTCACTACAAATAACTCAATTTTGCTTCTTTTTATGGGGCTGAGTAATATTCCATTGTATATATGTGCCACATCTTCTTTATCCATTCATCTGTCAATTGTCACTTAGGTTGCTTCCATGTCCTGGCTATTGTAAATAGTGCTGCAATGAACATTGTGGTACGTGTCTCTTTTTGAATTATGGTTTTCTCAGGGTATATGCCCAGTAGTGGGATTGCTGGGTCATATGGGAGTTCTATTTTTAGTTTTTTAAGGAACCTCCACACTGTTCTCCATAGTGGTTGTGTCAATTTACATTCCCACCAACAGTGCAAGCGGGTTCCCTTTTCTCCACACCCTCTCCAGCATTTATTGTTTGTAGATCTTTTGATGATGGCCATTCTGACCAGTGTGAGGTGATACCTCATTGTATTTTTGATTTGCATTTCTCTAATGATTAATGATGTTGAGCATTCTTTCATGTGTTTGTTGGCAATCTGTATATCTTCTTTGGAGAAATGTCTATTTAGGTCTTCTGCCCATTTTTGGATTGGGTTGTTTATTTTTCTGATATTGAGCTGTATGAGCTGCTTGTATATTTTGGAGATTAATCCTTTGTCAGTTGCTTCGTTTGCAAATATTTTCTCTCATTCTGAGGGTTGTCTTTTGGTCTTGTTTATGGTTTCCTTTGTTATGCAAAAGCTTTGAAGTTTCATTAGGTCCCATTTGTTTATTTTTGTTTTTATTTCCATTTCTCCAGGAGGTGGGTCAGAAAGGATCTTGCTGTGATTTAGGTCAAAGAGTGTTCTTCCTATATTTTCCTCTAAGAGTTTTACAGTGTCAGCTCTTACATTTAGGTCTTTAATCCATTTTCAGTTTATTTTTGGGTATCACATAGCAATTTAGTGATAGATTTACAGTGAGAAGTTTCATCTTCATATTTTCTGACCAGGCCTCTTCCAGCTAACTCCTTGCTACCCCCTGATGGAGAGGTGTGTGAAGAGCATACAGGTGTGGATATGTTTTTATTGAATTTTATTCAAGAGTTTGCTCTCTGGACAGTCTAGAACACAGCAGGCAGTGGTGAGTGTAGTTGGTGTTCCTGTCCATTCTTCCTCAATTTACCTGGAGTCAAAGCATCTAAAGGCAAGACTCTGAGACAAATTTGGCATCATTAATCTACAGCAGTTGTCTAAATGGGGCTGAGGATGGTCTTCTGAGCATCGTGTTCCCATAGTTTTCAAGTGGCAGTTTACGGACAACTGATGAAAATTTTATCTACAGTTTATTAAAACACCCAAAGACAAAACAAAACCAAAAGTACAAGTAGTTTGAAACTTAAAATTTTCCATCATTTATAACTTAATAAGACAGGAAGAAGAAGAAGGAGAAGGGGAAGGAGAAGAAGGAAAAGAGGAAGAAGAGGAGGAGAAGGAGGAGGAGAAGAAGAAGAGAATTTTCTTCTGAATTCCAAGACAAAATTCTACAATGTGAAAGTGTTAGTGAACACAAGTTCACGTGCCCGATGCACAGTGAGGCCAAACAAGCCAAAACATCTGAGTTGGGAGCAGAGAAGGGTTTATTGCAGGGCCATGCAAGGAAATGGCTCCTGCCCCCAAAACCCCGAACTCTCAGAAGTGTTTCAGCAAAGCATTTTTAAAGGCAAGGTGAGAGAGGGGTGAGGTTGGTTGTTGCAAACTTCCTGGTGCAGGAATTCTTTGTGCTTGCAGCTGTCCAGATAACTCTCTATGAATGGAGTCTTAAAGGTCAAAACCTTGAGAATAGGCTGTCCTGTATATTTCAGGCTATAGGCAACCTTCCTTTTCTTTTTTAATAAATTTATTTATTTTATTTTATTATTTATTTTTGGCTGCATTGGGTCTTCATTGCTGCATGCAGGTTTTCTCTAGTTGCAGTGAGCAGGGGCTACTCTTCGTTGCGGTACGCAGGCTTCTCATTGCGGTGGCTTCTCTTGTTGTGGAGCACGGGTTCTAGGTGTATGGGCTTCAGTAGTTGTGGCACATGGGCTCTGTTGCTCCGCGGCATGTGGGATCTTCCTGGACCAGGGCTCAAACCCATGTCCACTGCATTGGCAGGTAGATTCTTAACCAATGCGCCACCAGGGAAGCCCTAGGCAACACTCTTAACTGGAAGCAAAAGCAATAGAATATAAAGGTTAAAGTAAAAGAAACAGATCTAATATGGAGTCAGATTTGTTCTTCCCTATTACAAAAGGCTTAATGAAAATCTAGAAAAGTTTCTACCATTTTTTGTCATAATTCATTCTTCATTATTCAGTGAATACAATCTTAATTCATTGTATTATTATTATTATTAATTGTGAAAGGATTCCCACCACCAAGTCAATTAACACATCCATCACCTCACATATATTTTTTATGATTTTAAGATATTTTATTTATTTATTTTTATTTAAGTATAGCTGATTTACAATGTTGTGTTAGTTTCAGGTGTACAGCAAAGTGATTCAGTTATGTTTATGTATATGTATATGTATCTCTTTTAGATTATTTTCCATTATAGGCTATTACAAAATACTGAACATAGTTCCCTGTGCTATACAGTAGGCCCTTGTCATTTATCTATTTTATATATAGTGGTGTGTACCTGTTAATCCCAAACTCTTATCTCTCCCCTCAACTCTACCTTTTGATAACCATAAGTTTGTTTTCTATGTCTGTGAGTCTATTTCTGTTTTGTAGATCTTTTGTATCATTTTTTTAGATTCCACATATAAATGATAGCACATGATATTTGTCTTTTTCTGTCTGACTTACTTCACTTAATATAATAATCTCCAGGTCCATCCATGTTTCTGCAAATGGCATTATTTCATTCTTTTTTATGGCTGAGTAACATTCTATTGTGTATATATATATATATCTTCTTTATATATATATATAAAGATATATATATATATACACACACATATATATACACTATATATACATGTATATATACATATATATATAAAGATAGATATATATACACATATATATACATATATATACACATATATATATATACATATACACATATATATATATCTTCTTTATCCACTCATCTGTCAACAGACACTTAGCTTGCTTCCATGTCTTGGCTATTGTAAATAGTGCTGCTATGAACATTAAGCTGCATGTGTCTAACTCTAAACGAATTAGAGTTTTTGTCTTTTCCAGATATATGCCCAGGAGTGGGATTGCTGGATCATATGGTGACTCTATTTTTAGTTTATTGAGGAATCTCCATACTGTTTTCCATAGTGGCTGCACCAACTTACCTTCCCACCAACAGTGTAGGAGGGTTCCCTTTTCTCTCTACCCTCTCCAGGCATCTTTTCATGTGCCTGTTGGCCATCTGTATGTCTTCTTTGGAGAAATGTCTATTCAGTTCTTCTGCCATTTTTTGATTAGGTTGTTTGTTTGTTTTGATATTGAGTGGTATAAGCTGTTTGTATATTTTGGAAATTAAGCCCTTGTTGGTTGCATCATTTGCAAATATCTTCTCCCAGTCCATAGGTTGTCTTTTCATTTTGTTTATCATTTCCTTTGCTGTGCAAAAGCTCTTAAGTTTCATTAGGTCCCATTTGTTTATGTTTGCTTTTATTTCTATTATTCTAGGGGACAGATCCAAAAAAATATTACTGTGGTTTATGTCAAAGAGTGTTCTTGTTATATGTTCCTCTAGGAGTTTTATGGTATTCGTTCTTGCACTTGGGTGTTTAATCCCTTTGGAATCTATTTTTGTGTGTGGTGTTAGGGAGTGCTCTAATCTCATTCTTTTGCATGCAGCTGTCCATCTTCCCCAGCACCACTTACTGAAGAGGCTGCCTTTCCTCCATTGCATGTTCTTGCCTCCCACAGCCTAGCACATCCATCACCTCACATATTTGTCTTTTTGTTGTTGTTGTTAAACCGTTTAAGTTCTACTCTTAGCAAATTTCAATTATATAATAATTATAAAATTTCAGTTACTACATAATACAGTGTTATCAACATAGTCACCATGTTTTACATTAGATCCTCTGATCTTATTCTTCTCATAGCTGAAAGTTTAGACCTTTTACCAAACTTTCCCTATTATTTTCACCCCTCAGCCCCTGGCAACCACTTTTCTGCTTCGTTTCTATGAGTTTAACATTTTTTTTAAGATTCAGCAGATAAGTGATACCATGCAGTATTTGTCTTCCTCTGTCTGGTGTATTTCACTTAGCATAATGCCCTCAAGTTTCATCCAAGTTGTTACAAATGGGAGGATTTTCTTCTTCCTCATGGCTAAATAACATTCCACTGTATGTCTACACCACATCTTCTTTATCCATTCATCTGTTGGACACTTAAGTTGTTTCCATATTTTGGCTCCTGTGAATAAGGCTGCAATGAACATGGAAGTGCAGATACCTCTTAGATATTCTGTTTTCAGTTCCTTTGAATATATACCCAGAAGTAGGATTGCTGGATGATGTTGTAGTTCTATTTTTTGAGAAACCTCCATGCTGCTTCCATGGTGGTTATACCAATTTACATTCCCACCAATAGTGCGCAATGTTTCCCTTTCCTCTACATCCTTGCCAACACTTGTCATCTCCTGTTTTCTTGAAGATAGCCATTCTAACAGATGTGAGGAGATACCGGATTGTCATTTTGTTTTGCATTTCCCTGATGATTAGTGAGGTTGAGCACCCTTCATGTACTTGTTGACCACTTCTATGTTGTTTTTGGAAAAATGTCTATTCAGATCCTCTGCCCATTTGAAAATTAGATTAATAAATATACAATTTAATGAGATTATAAATCTTAATTCATTTAAAAATTTAAATACACTTTATTTCCAATACTCCTTTTCCTTGACCCAGATCAAAGTTTTTCTAAATTTCTCTTCACAATTAGTGTCTGTGTAGCATGACTGGACATAGACCAGATTCCATTCCTTATGGCTAATCCAATGTAAAGTTGTCAGGTGGCTCAAGTCAAAATCCAGAAACTGTTAGGAATAAAACCAAATCAATATAATTGTATCCAGTAAGAGTTTATTGTGCATAGAAGAACAGTTTGAAAACTGGGAGTCTTCAAACCAATAGTGGCACTAAGCACAGAGGCATTTTATAGGATGGCTTATACAGTGAAAACAGGGAAGCAATTTAATCTTTATAATGATTGGTTATAGCAGTGGGGTTTTTCCAAATGACAGGGGATTGGTTAAAAGTGGTCTTCTTATGCCATTTTAGGCAACCTAAAACAATTTAGGTTAATTTAGGTTTTGATTATGATTTTCGGGAGAATTTACAATCCAAGTTAAGTTCTGCTTACTTTGCAGAGTAAGCTATATTAGGTTTCGCTTATTTGGCTGAACTGGTTCTGTCTGCTCAGGAAATTTTCAAGTGTGATCTCCATTTTGAATTTTATTTTAACACCTCTATTCTTGTTCACTTGAGAAATTAACTTAAATGCTTTCCCTTACATAATGAGCAATTAAGGAAGGATACAAAGCCCCTGCCCACTAGAAGCATAAGCAGACAAGTGTAAAATTAAAAGGTAATTTTGAACCATGTGATGCTGAAGCAGAAATCATCTCATAGAGCATCTCATTCAACCTTCATTTACAGATGAAACTGTTTTAGTTAATGAAAGATCCTGAAGGAGAACTCGTTGCCTCATTATACTTCAGTCATCAAATCACCAAATATTTATTAAGCACCAACATTGTGTCAGACGCTAGTAGGTGCTGGGTAGACAAAGGACAAGATAGATAAGGTCCCAGCCCTTGCCAAGCCTACAGTCCAGTGGGGAACAGACCACAAAAATTGAACAAGGAGGGCTTCCCTGGTGGCGCAGTGGTTGAGAGTCCTCCTGCCGATGCAGGGGACACGGGTTCGTGCCCCGGTCCAGGAGGATCCCACATACCGTGAAGTGGCTAGGCCCGTGAGCCATGGCCGCTGAGCCTGCGCGTCCAGAGCCTGTGCTCTGCAACAGGACAGGCCACAACTGTGAGAGGCCCGTGTACCGCAAAAAAAAAAAAATTGAAGAAGGGAACTATATCATAACAAACTGCATTAAATGCTATAAAGATAAAAATAAGTGTGCTTTATGAAGGAATAAAAGAGGAGGACTCCCTAAAACAAATCAGATGGTTAAGTTTCTCTTAGAAGAGATAATATTTAAGCAGAAAACTAAAGGATGAGAGAGAGCCTGTGGTTGGTTGAGGGAGAAGCTTCAGGAAGAGGGAGGAGCATGTGAAAGCTTGGAATAGGAAAGAACCTGTTTATTCCAGGACTGGAGAGAAGGCCTGAGTACTTGGAGCTCAGTGAGTAAAGGGTGCAGCTTGTTTTGTCTTTAGTGTCAATCTCTTTCCTTAAAGAAAAACTTATGCTGCAACCCAGTAAGTAAAACACAGTAGAGCACAGCTTCTCTGATGGAAAAGGTGGACAGAATACCACCTAAATGAACCATTAGCAAGTGAAGGGATCAGAACTATGCCTGGCTCCTAGTAGGTGCTTAACAAATGTTGGCTTTTAAAGAGCCAAGGATGGGCTTCCCTGGTGGCACAGTGGTTGAGAGTCTGCCTGCCGATGCAGGGGACACGGGTTCGTGCCCCGGTCCGGGGGGATCCCACGTGCCGCGGAGCGGCTGGGCCCGTGAGCCATGGCCGCTGAGCCTGCGCGTCCGAAGCCTGTGCTCTGCAACGGGAGAGGCCACAACAGTGAGAGGCCCGCGTACCGCAAAAAAAAAAAAAAAAAAGGCAAGGATAAGAAACCTTATTCCTCCTCCCCCAGCTTTCCAGGTGTCCCCTTAGGGGACTCAGAGAAATGCCTAGTGTTCCAAAGAACAGAGCTTGATAATCATTGCACTATTGCTGCTGCCTCACAGAGGAATATGAATTTCTGAAACGGTGTTGTTTATAAAATCAACTTAATACAAATAGTCTTTCTGAAAGAGACTTGATTAGTGAGGAATTCTGATTAAAAGTTACATATGGGTCTTGATTTATGGAGAATCTTTAACAATACATAATGGTAAGAGAAGTAAGCAATGTGAAGAATCTCAGATAAGGCACAATTGATACAGTAAAAGGAGAGCAACCAGGAAAAGGTGGATAGATGACACTATGTGATCTGGTTCAGTGCTTCTCAAATATTCAGGCATAAGGATCACCTGAAAAACATAAAACAGCCCCAGATCTTCTGATTTAGCAGATCCAAGGTGGGTCTTGAGAATTTGCACTTCTAACAAGTTCCTAGATGATGCTGGTGCTGCTAGCCTGGGGACAGTACTCTGAGAACCACTGGTCTAGATCCTGGAAACCTGAAAAAATTAAAGGGAGACATATTGAGGGACAGGTCATACCCAACTATGAGGTTCTTTTTGACAGAATTAGTCATCTCACATAGTTACAGGTGGGTGAGGGTCAGCCACTCACCTGTACCCTTCCTACCAGGTTACAGTGAAAGCAAGTCTCTGGCACACAGACATTCATTTGCAAACAGATACAAAATTCAGAAGCCCTGCTTTGTAAGTTCAATCTGCTCTCTGTTCCTTTAAGTGCTCAGAGCAAACCTAGCCTAACAAGTTCATGCAGTTAATCAGGATAAGAATCAGGCTCACTGACCCCAAATCCTCTGAGCCAGCGGCTGGATGCAGGATGTTTAGGGATCAAGATTTGGATGCCATCCTTAGGGCTAGAGGCTTCCAGAGCTCTGAATTCTTATACCCTGTTCATGCAAGCATGGGAGCATTCCTAAAATATTTCAGCCAATCCACATTTCTTGAATATCACTAATTACACCAATAAAAACCCATTTCGAAAACTCACTTTGATAATTTGTAAATCCTCTGGGCTTTCAGAAGTAAAGAGAACTCAAGCTCTGTAGTGGCCACTCTTAGATTATGGCCTTCCTATTAAAATGCCAGAGGGACTTCCCTGGCGGTCCAGTGGTTAAGAATCCGAGCTCCCAATGCAGGGAGCACAGGTTCAATCCCTGGCCAAGGAACTAAGATCTCACATGCTGCGTGGCCAAATAAATAAAGAAGTAAATAAAATGTCAGATAACCCCTTTGGTGCACCCCTGGAATACCCTACGGGACACCTACTCTGTTCATGCTAATGTGTTTGAACGACAATTACTTTGTAAGAGTCACAAGACACAGTAAAATTTCAAAAGTGAAAAACGATTTTTAATAAAGTTGAGAAAAGGCATAATATTCACAGATTTACTAGAAAGTGGGTTACACTCTGATTTATTTATTATTTTAGCCATGTGGTTTGTGGGATCCTAGTTCCCTCACCAGGGATCGAACCTGGGCTCTCCCAGTGAAAGGGCAGAGTCCTAACCCCTGGACCACCAGGGAATCACCAAGGTGTATTCCGATTTAGCTTAGCATGTTGTTGATGGTCTAAGAATGACCTGGAGAAGAGGAGCTCATATTGCAATAGTGTCTGCTTCTGCTCTTCCTCCTTCCTTTCTCAGCCTCCCTGTTTCTCCCTTGTGAGACACCTTCTTTTAATAACTTGTGATGTAATGTGTTTGTCTGTGTGCTATTTGTGGTGCTTTATCCTGAGCCAGACAGAGTGGAGGGCCAGTTAAGCAGAGCCCCAGAGTGCAAATCTGTAAGTGGGGAGGGTTACCATATATTTATACTATCTTCCAAACAGTACAATTTTAAGGTTAAGAGGTGCCAAAAATAATCTATGATTATTTCTGAGACTTTTGAAAAATTTGTTTATTGACCAACAAATTGGTTTTATTATTTTGGTGGATCTATACAATAATTTAATTCCAAACCATTTTCAAAGTAGTATTCTTTCTAAGAAAATAAAAAACAAGGTCTATCTGAATACATTAAAGCAAAAATTAAAACCTTTATGTTGATTACACAAATATTAAAAGATAACATGAGCAAAATAATTACTTTAGGTACATTATTCATATACCTTATTCAGTTTCTTTTATTTTTCAGCTTTATTGAGGTATAATAGACAAATTGTTTATATTTAAAGTGTACAACATGATGATTTGATATACATATATACTTTGTGAAATGACCACCACAATCAGATTAATTAACACATCCATCACCTCACATAGCTATCTGTGTGTGTGTGTGTGTGTGTGTGTGTGTGTACGTGGTGAAAATGCTGAGGTCTACTCTCAGCAAATTTCAAGCACACAACAAAGTAATATTTACTATAGTCACCATGCTGTACATTAGTTCACCAGAGCTTATGCTTCTTATAACTGAATCCTTTGACCAGCATCTCCCATCTCCTTCCCCACCTCCACCTTCCGCCTCAACCCTCTGGCCGTGGTAACCACCATTTTGTTCTGTTTCTATAAATCAACCTTTATTTTTTTTAAAATTGATTGCACACATAAGTGGGATCATGCAGTTTTTGTCTTTCTCTGTCTAATTTCACTTAGCATGATGTCCTCTAGATTCATCCACATTTTTGCAAATGGCAGAGTTTCCTTCTTTTTCATAGCTGAATAACATTCCAGTGTGTGTGTGTGTGTGTGTGTGTGTGTGTGTGTGTGTGATCACATCTTCTTTATCCATTCATCTGTTGACAAACAGAGGTTGTCTCTATATCTTGGCTACTGCGAATAATGCTGCAATGAACATGGGAATGCAGCTATCTCTTTGAGATAATGACTTTGTTTCCTTCAGGTACAGGCATACCTCAGAGACTAAATCTAATATTGCAATAAAGCGAGTCACATGAATTTTCTTGGTTTCCCAGTGCATATAAAAGTTATCTTTACACTATATTGTATTCTATTAAGTGTGCAATATCATATGTCTAAAAAATGTACATACCTTAATTTAAAAATACTTTATTGCTAAAAATGCCAACCATCATCTGAGCCTTCAGGAAGTCATAACCTTTTGGCAAGTGGAGGGTCTTGCCCGGATGTGATGTTCATGGCTGCTGACTGATCAGGGTGGTGGCTGCTGAAAGTTGGGATGGCTGTGACAATTTCTTAAAATAAAACAGCAATGAAGTTTGCCACATTGATTGACTCTTCCTTTCATGAAGTTTCTCTGTAGCATGCAGTGCTGTTGGATAACGTTTTACTCACAGTAGAAACGCTTTCAAAATTGGAAAAAATCCTCTCAACCTTGCCACTGCTTTATCAACTGAGTGTATGTAATATTCTAAATCCTTTGTTGTTTCAATAATCTTCACAGCATCTTCACCAGGAGAGATTCTATCTCAAGAACCCACTTTCTTTGCTCATCCGTAAGAAGCAACTACTCATCCATTTGAGTTTTGTCATGAGATTGCAGCAATTCAGTCACATCTTCAGGCTCCACTTCGAATTCTAGAATCTAGAATGGTGAATCCTTTCCAGAAGGTTTTCAACTTACTTACTCAGATCCATCAGAGGATCACCGTCTATGGTAGCTATAGCCTTACAAAATGTGTTTCTTAAATAATAAGATTTGAAAGTTGAAATTACTCGTTGATCCATGGGTTGCAGAATGGATGTTGTGTTAGCAGGCATGAAAACAACGTTAATCTGGCTGTACATCTCCATCAGAGCTCTTGGGGGACAAGGTCCATTCTACATGTCAGGAAGAACATTTGTGATTCATGCAAAGAGGTCAAAATATCAACATTAATAGGAGCTTGGAAAAAATTGCTTCCAACCCTCATGGATGACTTTGAGCGGTTTAATACATCAGTGGAGGAAGTAACTGCAGATGTCGTGCAAATAGCAAAAGAATTAAAATTAGAGGTATTTTTAAATTAAGGTGTGTACATTGTTTTTTAAGACATAATGCAGTTGCACACTTAATAACTACAATATAGTGTAAATATAACTTTTATATGTACTGGGAAACCAAAAAATTCATGTGATTTGCTTTATTGCAATATCAGCTTTATTTCAGTGGTCTGGAATGCAATATCTCTGAGGTATGCCCATACTATTTATCCAATTGAAAGGAGGCATTCCATTAAAAAGCTATTCTTAGAAGTCAAGATATTTTAAATTAAAATTATAGAATTTCAAAATTAAGTATTTCGTCTCTCATTGTTTAAATCTTTCAGCTCTTCCTTGCTTTTGTAGAGATAAATTGCAATATCTTATTATTTGTAAGTTTTGTATTCAATAATTACAATTTGCTACAAGCTTTGGAAACTGAAAGTTTGGGGGCACTGCATTTCTGAAATATTTTGATTAAAGGTTTTTATCTCATTTTAGACACAAGGCATTTGAACAGGACTCCCTAACCAAAAGGTTCAATGCCATTATAAGCCACTTGGGTTTACTTAAAAAAGAGTTCTTCCTAGGGGCAAGGCGGGAATAAAGACACAGACCTACTAGAGAATGGACTTGAGGATATGAGGAGGGGGAAGGGTAAGCTGGGACAAAGTGAGAGGGTGGCATGGACATATATACACTACCAAATGTAAAATAGATAGCTAGTGGGAAGCAGCTGCATAGCACAGGGAGATCAGCTCCGTGCTTTGTGACCACCTAGAGGGGTGGGATAGGGAGGGTGGGAGGGAGGGAGATGCAAGAGGGAAGAGATATGGGGACATATGTATAACATTCACTTTGTTATAAAGCAGAAAGTAACACACCATTGCAAAGCAATTATACTCCAATAAAGATGTTTAAAAAAAAAAAAGAATTCTTGTGAGACTCAGACATTTAAATTTTTAAATTAATAATAGTTCTTATTTGAATCCAAATTAGCTTCACCAATATTTTGTATTTTAATTAATCTGTGTATATAAATTTTTTTTTTTTTTTTTTTTTCGGTACGCAGACCTCTCACTGTTGTGGCCTCTCCCGTTGTGGAGCACAGGCTCCGGACGCGCAGGCTCAGTGGCCATGGCTCACGGGCCCAGCCGCTCCGTGGCATGTGGGATCTTCCTGGACCAGGGCATGAACCCGTGTCCCCCGCATCGGCAGGCAGACTCTCAACCACTGCGCCACCAGGGGAAGCCCTGTGTATATAAAATTTTTAATAAATTTTTACAGTATGGTTTCTATTGCCATTGGTAGATTATTATAGATTTTAAAAAACAATTATGTGTGCATCTCAATCAATTCCAAGAACATTTCTGATCCATAGGTTTCTTTTTTCTTTTAATTAATTAATTAATTTTTGGCTTTGTTGGGTCTTCGTTGCTGCGCGCAGGCTTTCTTTAGTTGTGGCGAGCGGGGGCTACTCTTTGTTGCAGCACGCGGGCTTCTCATTGCAGTGACTTCTCTTGTTGTGGAGCACGGGCTGTAGGTGTGCAGACTTCGGCAGTTATGGCACGCAGGCTCAGTAGTTGTGGTGCACGGGCTTAGTTTCTCCAGGGCATGTGGGATCTTCCCGGACCAGGGCTCAAACCCATGTCCCCTGCATTGGCAGGTGGATTCTTAACCACTGCGCCACCAGGGAAGCCCCATGGGTCTCAATTTAACAAGAACATTGTTTTATCATAAAGCTGTACTGCCTCAAAATTTACATTACTTTTATCAGTGAAAAACCAAATGATTTTACTTCAGTGGTGAACTTTTTAACTAAAATTACAGTAGTATTCACAACAAAGTTAGATGTTTCACCTTTGACAGAATGAGCTTCTAAAAACTTGACTTGGTTCCATGAATTATATAGAAAAAATTCAAACTAATATTGGAATTATATTGATGACACCAATATAAAATGGACATTATTGAATTGGCTGCAAAGTTCTCTTTCCACTAAGACAGCCAATACAGATATCACTTTACTTTTCACATGGGCTCAAGAAAACCTAGACCTGAAAGTGAGCAAAATTAATTTAGAAGACCTGTCATTTGGTCTAAATGAGAAGTCATGCTTCACAGACAGAGAATACACCTCTAAGTCTGCATGTGTCATCTTGAGGCACACTTGTCTTTAAAGACATGTTAACTAACGTTGGAAGTAGATGCTGAGTTTTCTTCAGCAAATTTGGGTCTTCTACTTTTCCTGTCATCAGTGATGTTACTATAACCATTACTGGCCATGGTAAATATTAATAAATATTTTGTACAATTTATACATTCATCATTAACTTTCTTAAAAACCAAAATGGACTTAGTTTTTCATCCTGTAAGAATGTTTTAAGAGCTTATTCTTCCTGAAGGAGATTTTGGAGGAAAATTAACATACAGTATAATAGATAAATGGCTGTAGATTTACACTATATATAGTATAATGCACATATATTTATACAATATGTAATAAAACCACTGAAGCAGGAGTGACCAGACTACTCCGTATACAGTGTGGCAGGACTGCTCAGCCTGTTTCCTTCACTTACTTCATAGACAATTCACCTATAATTAGGTGGCCTGGAGGCTCTGTGCAGTTCTTCGATGGAAGCATGGGCCATGGCACAACTGACAGATGTTATCAAGTGGGCAGCAGCAACAGCATCCAATCCTTCTGCCACCGTCACTGGACCTGACTGAGTTGACTGTCCCAGCCACCAGTGTTGGAGCACTCTGCCTCTGCCTGCAGTCCTTGAGGAGGGAGGTGTTCGTTAAGTGATATCTAGCAAGCCTTGGGAAAAGGTAGATTGTCTTTCCCATTGAAAATGAGAGCCCTGTTCATGGCACATGTGCCTCACAAACTACTAAATGAGGCCATGGCAGAAGCTAGAAGTGCAAAGTGCAGGTCTACCAAACCCATCCCAGCTTATTTTAATACGTCTATTAATAACAGCATTTTGTTTAAATATGTTTTTTAAAATGGGACAAGCTGAGTTGTGGCTGTCCAAAGCAAACCTCCAGGGACCTGGTAATGTATGGGAATATGGAGGAAATTTATTTCTCAGATCTCTTAAGGATATCCTGTTGTGGTTAGAGATCAGTGTGGTTGTCATTGAGCGGCTTGAGTTGGCAAGGTGATGAGATCTCCCAAGGTCATACTCAGTGACCCTAACTTGTCTCTGAGGAGCGAAGATTTGGTAACTATAAGCCATCTGGCTGTATGACTTTAGACTCTCCAATGCACTTCTTCTAAATAAATGCTGAACATATATTTAAACAATATTGATTTGATGGTAGACCAAACAACCAGAGTGGTGTGTTTCTGCCTCCATCTCTGGTATTAATTGTGAGTGATTCTCAAAATGTTAACCTCTGCATTTGGCATCTATAACAGTTTCCTCCTATAACACCCCAGTCATGAAAAGGAAGGTTGTTGATTTTCAGAAGTATTCTTTGTGTGTGTGTGTCGGGGTGGGGGGGGAGGAACTTATATGTTTATTATATTGGGTTGTCCCATCCATAAAAATACCATTTGTTTAGGTTTTTTTTCTCATGTTTTGTTTTGTTTTTACCAATAGTAGTTTCATTACTTATGCCTAATAAAACTTAACAGTTTTAGTTATATTTTACTCTCAGCTTACTTCTTTTTTTCCCCAGCTTTACCGAGGTATGATTGACAAATAAAATTGTATATATTAAAGATGTACAATGTGATGTTTTGATATACATATACATTGTGAAATGATCACCATTGTCAAAGTAAATAACATATCCATTACCTCACATAATTATCATTTCTTTTGGGATGTGATGAGAACACTTGAAATCTACTCTCTTAGCAGATTTCAAGTATAAAATACAATACTATTAACTACAGTCACCAAGCTATACATTAGGTCTCCAGAATTTATTCATCCTATAATTGAAGGCTTGTACCCTTTGACCAGCATTTCCCCTTTTCCCCTACCCTCCAGCCTCTGGTAACCACCTTTGTACTCTCTGTTACTATGAGTTCAACATTATCCTTAGATTCCACATGTAAGTGAGATCATAAATATTTGTCTTTCTTCGTCTGGTTTATTTTACTTACCATAATGTCCTCCAGTTGTCATAAATGGCATGATTTCCTTCTTTTTTATGGTTGAATAATATTCCAGCGTATATTCTTTATCCATTCATCTCCTTTATCCATCCATCTATTGATGGACACTTAGGTTGTTTCCATATCTTGGCTACTGTGAATATGCTGTAATAAACATGGGAGTGCAGATATCTCTTCTAGATACTGATTTCATTTCCTTTGGCTACACGCCCAGAAGAAGGATTGCTGGATGGTATTGTAGTTCTATTTTATGATATGTATTTATATGACATGCAGTTCACATACTGTTTTCTGCAGTTGGCTGCACCAATTTACATTCCCACCCATAGTGCACATGGGTTCCATTTTCTCCACATCCTTGCCAGTACTTGTTATCTTCTTTTTGATAATAGCTGTCCTAGGACTTCCCTGGTGGTGCAGTGGTTGAGAATCCACCTGCCAATGCAGGGGACATGGGTTCAATCCCTAGTCTGGGAAGATCCCACGTGCCATGGAACAACCAAGCCTGTGCACCACAACTACTGAGTCTGCACTCTAGAGCTGCGAGCCACAACTACTAAACCCACGCACCACAACTACTGAGCCCACATGCTGCAACTACTGAAGCCCATGTGCTCTAGGGCCTGTGTACTGCAAATACTGAGCCCACATGCTGCAACTACTGAGGCCCATGCGCCTAGAGCCCATGCTCCACAACAAGAGAAGCCACCGCAATGAGAAGCCCATGTACCACAACCAAGAGTAGCCCTCACTTGCCGCAACTAGAGAAAGCCCACACGCAGCAACAAAGACCCGACGCAGCCAAAAAAATTAAATAAATAATTGCTGTCCTAACAGGTGTGAAGTGATATCTCGTGGTTTTGATTAGCATTTCCTGCTGATTAGTAACGTTGAGGACTTTTTCAAGTACTTGCTGGTCATTTGTATGTCATTTTTAGAAAAACATCTATTTAGGTCTTCTGCCAATTTTTCAATTGGTTTATTTGGTTTTTTGCTATTAAGATGTATGTGCTCCTTTATATTTTGGAAATTACCCCCTTATCACATGTCCATTCTACCCAAAGTGATCTACAGATTTGATGTAATTCCTATCAAAATTCCAATGACATTTTTCACAGAAATAGGAAAAATAATCCTAAAATTCATATGGAACCACAAAAGACTCTGAATAGCCAAAGCAATCTTGAGCAAGAAGAATAAAGCTGGTGACATCACACTTCCTGACTTCAAACAACATTACAAAGCTTTAGTAGTCAAATAGTGTGGTACTGGCATAAAAATAGACACATAGAACTGTAACAGAACAGAGAGCCCAGAAATAAACCCACACACATATACACAGTCAATGAACTTTCAGCAAGGTGCCAATAATACACTATGGGGAAAGGATAGTACCTTCAATAAGTGGTGTTGGAAAAACTGGATATCCACATGCAAAAGAATTGGATTCTTACCTCACACCATACACAAAAATCAATTCAAAATGGATTAAAGACTTCAATGTAAGACCTGAAATGGTAAAACTCCTAGAAGAAAACATTGGGTAAGAGCTCCTTGACATTGGTCTTGGCAATGATGTTTTTGGATTTGACACCAAAATCACTGGCAAGAAAAGCAAAAGTAAACAAGTGGGACTACATCAAACTGAAAAGCTTTTGCACAGCAAAGGAAAGAATCAACAAAATGAAAAGGCAACCTCAAGAATGGGAGAAAAGATTCACAGACTAGAAGTATTCTTTTTAAATGAAAAATAACCTTGAAAGGGGGAAGATGACAATGACAGATCTGATGAGCTTGAATATGCTTTCAAATGAGATAGATTAAAAACTAAATAAAACATGTATTTTGAGGCTTAACATAACTGTTTAGCCAGTAAAATTAATTAGACAACAACCAATCCTCTCCCCTACCTCTGGTTTTATAGAATATAGCAAAAATAAGGTTTGGAGTAACAATTTAATTCAACTTCATTTACAAACATTTACTGAGCATTTTCTAAGTGAAGAGCAATAGAAAGCGGTAAACTAATGTGCAATACCCTAAAGGAGTTTCCATTTCCTAAGAGGATACAGACAGTAACTGAAAAACTATGGCTATAATATGGTTTGAGAGGTTATGCTAACACAGCAAGGGTAAAGTGTAATAGGATCTCAGAATTGGAGCTCAATGAATTCTCCCTGAAAGGGTTAGGAAATTCTGCACAGATGAGGTGATATTTGAGCTGGGCTTTGGAGTAGAATGAGTAGGATTTGTTCTATCAGCTGGAGAAGCAGTAAAAGGATTTTCTAGATAGAGGAGACATACAACATGAACAAAGACAGACAGTTCCTACATGCCAGAGGCTGATATGTTTATTTGGAGAAAGTGGAGAAGTTTAATATGGCTGGCACAAACTAAATA
Source organism: Stenella coeruleoalba (assembly GCF_951394435.1). NCBI lineage: Eukaryota > Metazoa > Chordata > Mammalia > Artiodactyla > Delphinidae > Stenella > Stenella coeruleoalba. The sequence continues at coordinate 75,874,096 of NC_137157.1, forward strand.
TAAGGTAGGAGCATGGGGGTGAGAGTAAAAATAGTTTGGTCTGTGAAAATAAAGACTAACTGAATGAGAACAGGCAAAGCTATTCAGAGCTTGCTATAGCAAGGGAGTCAGTCACCATCACTTGTGTTTGGCAGAGATGCAAAGGCAGGCAGAGGAGTGGGAAAGATTTATAGTGGAAAAAAGAGAAGGCTTTAGGTATGCTCTGATATCTGGGCTTTGGTTGATAACTGCCAGCTTCTCTAATTTTTGCCCTGGATTCCAACTAGGGACTAACTGGAGAAAGACAATTATGTTCCCCTAACCAATCACATAGGATGTTCCGTTTCTAGTGAGCTGGCCACCAGCTTCTCCATACCAGCAACCTCTGATCATGACATACCTGGAGGCTTCCCTTTTCCACTATAAAGGTTTCCCTCTCCTCTGCCTGCCTTAAGTCTTTATTAAAATACAAGTGATCGTGGCTGACTCCCTTGCTATAGCAAGCTCTGAATAAATAGCCTTTGCTTGTTCTCATTTGGGTGGTCTTTGTTTATTTCCACACAGTCAAGTCTAAGCTACCATCTGGACCACCTCAAGTTTCCTCTTCAACTCTTGCCTTCTCCAATAATATAAGTTGATATCAACTATCTAAATCTTCCAAAACATACAAAATATTATAGTGTTCATGATGAAAAGCTTTGCATTGTGTTTGTAGCTGGCACTGTTGGTGCCCTTATCCATGCTCCTGACTCTATAGTGTATGCTTGGCTGATTTCCAATGGTCCGAGGGTTTTATCTGGTGGCCTGTATTTAAATATTCCCCCAGCAGTCCATGACCAATTACTGAAGACAATTGCTGTATAAATACCTCAGCTCCCTCACCGCTCTGGTGGGATGACTGGGAGGCATGCTTTCTACACCAACTCCCAGAGTTCCCCAGCAGGATTAAGCTACAGTTGCTCACAGTGGTAGCTAACTTGATAACTCACCCTTTCTTTAACTGCCTTCCTTTCCATCTTTGTCTCACTTCTCTATTCCTCTAACCAGTGTTTCCTAAGATCACATTCCAAATAAATTACTTGCTTTCAAATCCTTTCTTTAGGGTCTGCTTCAGTGGGAACCCAAGTAAATATAGTGTTAGAATTAGAAATAACCCAAATCACCTTTATTCTAATAACTAACAACTGCAGAAAGAAGAGAGTACCCCCCAAATGGGTTTTCACGGCTATATATGTCTTAGAAAAATAAAGAAAAGAGAAGGGGGGTGGGAATTGGTAATGTCATTAATAATTTACAGTATAACAGGCATCTGGTTTATTAACAGACAATTTTCTAATAAGAAATAAGTTTTATTACTCTATGCCCTGGGAGGGTGGGAGGGAGGGAGATGCAAGAGGGAAGAGATATGGGAACATATGTATATGTATAACTGATTCACTTCGTTATAAAGCAGAAACTAACACACTACTGTAAAGCAATTATACTCCAATAAAGATGTAAAACAAAAAATTATTGAGGATTCCAATGAACTTTTATTTACATAGTTCATCAATATTTACTATATTACAAATTAAAACTAAACTTGGAGATTTATTAATCTATTTTAAATAGCAATAATAATCATGAAAAATACATTGAAAAAATAATAAACTCCCCCCAAAAAACCAATTTTCTCTGAGAATAGAGGCATTGTTTTACATTTTTGCAAATCTCTTTGATGTTTAGCCAACCAGAAGACAGCTGGATTCTCATATCTGCTATAGATTTAATCTGTTATGATACCAGATGCCATGTAGCCTCTGGAACACTTCATTCCACATTCATAAGAGAAAGACAGTGAAAAAAGCAAATAATGGCATAGCATTATTTTGAAAATAGTTTTGACTTTATGGAACCCCTGGAAGGATTGGGGGATCCCTAGGGTCTCTGAGCTACACTGGAAGAACTGCTGCATTAAAGGATACACAGATCAGGATAGCAGGGAGCACACATTCTATTGAACATAGTTACACGGTAGGAGATAGAAGTTGAGGCACCCAGTCTCTCCGGTCTTGGCCTTTGGCATCTTTCTAACCTGGGGAGCCACATCATTACATCCTTATATGAAAGTAACACTCTCTTGCTAACTGACAAGTCTCCAACACCTGTTGCTCATATTCTTCCTATTGCTATTTATTGCTGCTGCACATCACTCTGTGCCCAAGGATAAGGACTTTCCAGTTTCTGAAACACAGAGGCTTGGGGGGAGGGGAAATGTGCCAGCCACTGGCAGGAATCTGACTTAGGCCCAGCTTTCAGAGCATGACTAATCTTCACATGACTTGACCACATTTCTTTGGTTGGATCATGCAGGGAGAGTCAAGCTTCTTTCTCAGCTCAGAGCAAGATTTGGGCACAGCATATACGCAGAGCACAGTCATATTAGATCCAGTGAGAGTTCCTCTTTGCAAGGCACTTCATCTATTGTTCTCTTTTTTTGTAAACTTTTTATTTTTTAATTGAAATATAGTTGACTTACAATGTTGTGTTAATTTCTACTGTACAGCAAAGTGATTCAGTTATACATATATATATATATATATATATATATATATATATATATATATACACACACACTCTTTTTTTAAAAAAATTATTTATTTATTTTTGGCTGCGCTGGGTCTTCGTTGCTGTGCGCGGGCTTTCTCTAGTTGCGGCGAGCGGGGGATGACCGCTCCAATTTCCAGGTGAACTTAGGGTGTGTGACAAATTGTCCTCTCTTGAGGACAAGTTATCATTTATCTTGAGAACATGTATGTGATGGGTTGCATCTACCTGGCTATATAAAAGTGTGAGATTTTTTTCTGTCTTTACAATCTCTTAGGACACTGCCTGTGATACACATCACATTTTAGTTTAATGTTCACTCAATTGAAAAAAAAAAAAGAACTGTTTTCTTTTTCTACTACCTTCATGGAGAAGTTTGCTGGGCTGGGGGAAGATTTTGTTTCTAATTATACTTCCCCAACGAGTGTTTGTTATATTATTCTTTGTACTTTTGGTTTTTTGGTTTTGGTTTTTTTTTCAAATCAGGAAGATAAAAGATATATGAATGGACAGCTATTCAAAAATGTTGTCTAGGTACTTCCCCGCTGGTGCAGTGGATAAGACTCCGTGCTCCCAATGCAGAGGGCCCAGGTTCGATCCCTGGTCAGGGAACTAGATCCCACATTCATGCCACAACTAAGAGTTTGCATGCCACAACTAAGAAGCCCGCGAGTCACAACTGACCTGGTGCAACCAAATAAATAAATAAATATAGTTAAAAAATTTTGTCTACTTTCCTATACTGCTCTTTCCCTAAAGCAAACTTTATTTTGTTTAGCAACTAAGCCATTTTTCCCCATGCTGCTACTTTATGAAAGTTTTTGCATTTAAATGTCTGAAAAACTGTACTGAGACTTTAGTATTAAACACACATTTTAAGATTAAGAGCCTTTAGAAGAAGAGTTTTTTCCCCCTCTCAAACATGTTTTCTAGTATCTGTCAACTGAAAAAAAAATGCACACCCTAAAAGTTGAGAATTATGTTTTAATTGGGGTATTACTGAGGACTTAAGACTTAGATAGCTCTGACAGACCGTTCCAAAGAGGTAAGAGAGGAACCAGGATACATAGGAAATTTTGCAAAAAAAATCCCAGGTAGTCAAATATCAAAAGATAACTGCTAGGACAATTAAACTTCAAAGCTTTTGCACAGCAAAGGAAACCATAAACAAGACAAAAAGACAATCCTCAGAATGTGAGAAAATATTTGCAAATGAAACAACAGACAAAGGATTAATCTCCAAAATAGATAAACAGTTCATGGAGCTCAATATCAAAAAAACAAACAATGCAATTAAAAAATGTGTGGAAGACCTAAATAGACATTTCACCAAAGACATACAGATGGCCAAGAGGCACATGAAAAGATGCTCAACATCACTAATTATTAGAGAAATGCAAATCAAAACTACAATGAGGTATCACCTCACGCTCATCCGAATAGCCATTATCAAAAAAATCTAGAAACAATAAATGCTGGAAAAGGTGTGGTGAAAAGGGAACCCTCCTGTACTGTTGGTGGGAATGTAAATTGATACAACCACTATGGAAAACAGTATGGAGGTTCCTTAAAAAACTAAAAATAGAACTACCATATGACCCAGCAATCCCACTATTGGGCATATACCCTGAGAAAACCATAATTCAAAAAGAGACATGTACCACAATGTTCACTGCAGTACTATTTACAATAGCCAGGACATGGAACCAACCTAAATGTCCATCAACAGAAGAATGGTTAAAGAAGATGTGGCGCATATATACAAATGGAATATTACTCAGCCATAAAAAGAAACGAAATTGAGTTATTTGTTGTGAGGTGGATGGACCTAGAGTCTGTCATACAGAGTGAAGTAAGTCAGAGAAAAACAAATACCATATGCTAATGTATATATATAGAATCTAAATAAATAAATGGTACTGATGAACCTAGTTGGAGGGCAGGAATAAAGATGTAGACATAGAGAATGGACTTGAGGACACGGGGTGGGAGGGGGAAGCTGGAGCAAAGTGAGAGTAGCATCAACATATATATACTACCGAATGTAAAATAGTTGGCTGGTGGGAAGCAGCAGCATAGCACAGGGAGATCGGCTTGGTGCTTTGTGATGACGTAGAGGTGTGGGATAGGGAGGGTGGGAGGGAGGCTCAAGAGGGAGGGGATATGGGGACATGTGTATGCTTATGGCTGATTCGCTTTGTTGTGCAACAGAAACTAACACAGTATTGTGAAGCAATTATACTCCAATAAAGATATATTAAAAAAATTAGGAGATTGAGCTTACACACTACTATGTGTAGCAGAGATAGACAACAAGGTCCTACTGTATAGAACAGGGAACTATATCCAATATCTTGTAATAACCTATAATGGAAAAAAATCTGAAAAAGAATATATATATAAATGAATCACTTTGCTGTACACCTGAAACTAACACAACATTGTAAATCAACTATAATTCAATTAAAAAAAAGATAACTGCTAATTAAAGAAAAACCAGGTATCTCAAGTTAAATAATTGAGCACTTTTCTGTGTATGGGAAGATGCAAGAGTCTGTGCTTAATGAAATTATTCCTTTGATATGCACCTTATCTAGGGCCAGTATCCTGCTTTTCTCCATCCTGTATCCCCTAAGGGTGCACCGTAAGGGGGCATCTGCAATGGCCACAATATCCTTTGTTTACTGATATAGCAAGTGACATTCTTTGTCCACATATCCATTGCAATTTCTTCTTTGATCCAAGGTTTATTTGTTTTATTTACTTATTTTTTATTGAACTATATAGTTGACTTACAATATGATGTTACTTTTAGTTGTACAACATAGTAATTCAATATTTTTTATAAATTACTCTCCATACAAAGTTATTATAAAATATAGTCTATGTTCTCTGTGCTGTACATTATATCCTTGTAACTTATGTACTTTACAACTACTACTTTGTATCTCTTGATCCCCTTCACCTATTTTGCCCCTCCCCCACCCCTCTCCCCTCTGATAACCACTAGTTTGTTTTCTGTATCTGTGAGTCTGTTTCTGGAATAGGAGTTTTAAATCTAAAACAGTACAATGGAACTCATAGAGAATTTCTTTTTTTTTTTAAATTTATTTATTTTATTTATTTTTGGCTGCGTTGGGTCTTTGTTGCTGTGGGCCAGCATTCTCTAATTGTGGCGAGTGGGGGCTATTCTTAGTTGTGGTGCACGGGCTTCTCATTGCAGTGGCTTCTCTTGTTGCAGAGCATGGGCTCTAGGCGCATAGGCTTCAGTAATTGTTGCACGTGGGCTCAGTAGTTGTGGCACACGGGTTTAGTTGCTCCAGAGCATGTGGGATCTTCCAGACCAGGGCTCGAACCCACGTCCCCTGTACTGGCAGGCAGATTCTTAACCCCTGCGCCACCAGGGAAGTCCCGAGGATTTCTTATTTTCCTGTAAAATATGTTTTAAAAATATAACATGATTTTTTTCTAGCTTTATCGAGATATAATTGACATAAAAATTGTATACATCTAAGTTGTACAAAGTCATGTTTTGACGTATCTATATATTATGAAATTATTATAACAATCAAACTAATTAACATATCCATCACCTCAGATTGCCACTGTGTGTGTGTGTGTGTGTTGAAAGTGGTGTGATTTAAATTTTAAAAACCAATGCCTGTCTCTGCTGCCAAATTGTAACTTCTCTAAGATCAGTGTCATCGTCTTATTTATTGCTGTACCTCCTACTCCTAACACAGTGATGGGTACATAGAGGATGTCCAATAATTTTTTAGTTGAATAAGTGAGAAGTTAAATATGTAAACATAACAAAACCAGAACATCAGCTATGCCTTGAAAGATAAAGACTTAGCTAGATGATGCTACAATCCACACTTGTAGTTCTTTTTGAGTATAGGCGCTTTATGTCTCCGCAGCTTGTGTTTAGGTATGTGTATGTGGGATTCATCCTTTATCTCTGTCCCTTCTGTTTGATTCTTCATTTCTCATTCTTTCTTGATCTGTTAGTGCCCTTTTTCAATGCTTCTTTTCTTCCACTCTTACTGCTTTCTCTTTGGAGTATATTTTTCTTTGACTTACTTGTTGGGTAGAATTATATACTCCTTATTCCTAACTTAAAAACATGTGAGTTAGGGCTTCCCTGGTGGCGCAGTGGTTGAGAGTCCACCTGCCGATGCAGGGGACACGAGTTCATGCCCCGGTCCGGGAAGATCCCACATGCCGCGGAGTGGCTGGGCCAGTGAGCCATGGCCGCTGGGCCTGCACATCTGGAGCCTCTGCTCCGCAACGGGAGAGGCCACAGCCGTGAGATGCCCGCGTACCGCAAAAAAAAAACCCAAAACAAAACAAAAAACAAGTGAGTTAAATAGTATAATAAATTAAATTGTGTAATAATTTGTATAACTATTTGTATCAATGGTCATTGATAAAAGGACCTTTGTCCTCCTTGTTTAAAGTTAGTCTAACTCTTTGTTAAGTGAAAAAGTAGTGAAAACTTCTGGTTTCTGGTTCCACATGTAAGGATGTTATTAGTGCCCCTCTGTCCTAACAATTAAAAGTCTGCATGGACTGAAAAATCAACAACTTTTCTTGGATCTGTAAGAGACAAGGACACAGGGCAAACTGCTGCCCCCAAGACTGGAGAGACAGACTGGCAAGTACATGGAATCCAGGCCTTCCAGAGCAGAGATTCAAAAGTGAAAGCCACCATGGGAAACAGTGCTGGGATAGGAAATCAATTGACAAATTGTTGGAGGCTCATTATGGATAAATATGAGTGTTAAAAACTCCAGGGAGAAGGTTCCCTAGTGGCGCAGTGGTTGAGAGTCCGCCTGCCGATGCAAGAGACGCGGGTTCGTGCCCCGGTCTGCGAAGATCCCGCGTGCCGCGGAGCAGCTGGGCCCGTGAGCCATGGCCGCTGGGCCTGCGCGTCCGGAGCCTGTGCTCCGCAACGGGAGAGGCCACAACAGTCAGAGGCCCACGTACCGCAAAAAAACCCAAAAAACCCCCCAAAACTCCAGGGGGACTCAGTTATAGAAGGAACACTACATTTTTGTGAATTATACCTGCAGGAGCTCAAACAGGTTCTCACAGTAAATATCAGCGAAAATATCAGTGCTTCTGGCCGGGTGAGGAGAAAGGAACTATTTTGAAATATACCACAGCACTCTGTTCTTAACAAGGCCTGCCCTCAGGGGAAACTAGTTAACCAGAACCTAATTTGCTGGGGTATTATCAGAGCCTCATTGAATTGGGAGAAGGAAAATACCCAACTTCCACCCACTCTAGCCATGCTGTCCCACCTAAGTAGGGAGAAAAAGCTGGGAAACACGTTTGAAGTTCACAGTTAAGAGGCATAGGCTCACTAAGATTGAGACCTAATCATAGGACTGTGGAAGGCTTCTCATCCCCCTCACAATTTATCATCACATTACTAAAGTCCTATTTATAGTAGTTCTTTTTACCTGGTACATCCTGTCTGGCTATCAAGAAAAAAATTTCAAGGCATGGTAAAAGGCAAAAAACACAACTTGAAGAGGTAGAGCAAGCATCAGAACCAAACATGGCAAGGATGTTGGAATTATTAGACCAGGAATTTAAAACATCTATAATTAATATGCTAAGAATTACATCTGACTTCTCAGAAAACATGCAAGCAAGAAGATAGTGGAATGAAATACTTTGAGAGAAAAAAACCACCAACCTAGAATTCTGTACCCTGTGAAATTATCCTTCAAAAATGAAAAAGAAATGAAGGCTTTCTCAGACAAACAAAAATTGAGGGAATCTGTTGCCAGTACACCTGCCATGCAAGAAATATTAAAAGAAGTTCTTTAGAGAGAAGGAAAATTGTATAGGTCAGAAACTCAGATGTACATTAGGAAAGGAACAACACTGAAGAAAGAATAAATGAAAGTAAAATAAAAACTTTTATTTTTCTTATTCTTAATTGATCTAGCAGATAACAGTTGGCTCAAAATAATAGCAGCAATGTATTTGATTATGTGTGCTTATGTATATATCTTATATATGTATATATATATGCTATGTATGTTTTTTATAAGTGAAATGAATGACAGCGATGATACAAAGGATAGGAGGGAGGAATTAGGATTATTTTATTATAATAAAGTATGCACACTACCCAGGAAGACGTATACGGTTATTTGAAAGTGGACTTGGATTACTTGTAAATGTTTATTGCTAACTCTAGGGCAACCACTCAAAATGGTAAAGAAAAAAAAATTCTTTTTATACATATACGTGTGTGAGTGTATGTGTGCGTGCAAGAGGAAGGAGGGAAAATGGAATCATAAAAAGCTCAATTAAAGTGACAAAAAGCAGAGAAAGAGTGAAAGACAAAAATAAAGGAACAAAGAACAAGGGCAAAACATAGAAAACAGTAATAAATATGATAGATATTAATCTACTATGTTAATAATCACTTTTGAGGGACTTCCCAGGCGGTCCAGTGATTAAGACTCTGTGCTTCCACTGCGGGGGGCATGGGTTCAATCCCTGGTTGGGGAACTAAGATCCTACGTGCTGTGCAGCACAGCCAAAAAATTTTTTTAAAAAATCACTTTGAATGCCAACGGTATAAATGTACCAGTTAAAAGACAGAGACTGTCAGAGTGGATCAAAAAATAAAACCCAGGGACTTCCCTGGTGGCACAGTGGTTAAGAATCCGCCTGCCAATGCAGGGGACACAGGTTCGAGCCCTGGTCTGGGAAGATCCCATATTCCGTGGAGCAACTAAGCCCATGCGCCACAACTACTGAGCCTGCACCACAACTACTGAAGCCTGCACACCTAGAGCCAGTGCTCTGCAACAAGAGAAGCCACCACAATGAGAAGCCTGCATACCACAACCAAGAGTAGCCCCTGCTCGCCACAACTAGCGAAAGCCCGTGCGCAGCAACAAAGACCCAATGCAGCCAAAAAAAAAAAAAAAAAAAAAATCAACGAATATAATCCATTGCATATACAGGCTGAAGAAGAAAAGTCACATAATCATGTCAATGGATGCAGAAAACGCATTTGACAAAATCCAACACCCACTCATGATAAAAACTGTCAATAAACTATGAACAGAGGGTAACTTCCTTAACTTGATTAAACAATATCTGCAGAAAACCTACAGCTAACATCATACTTCTCATGGGAAACTAGAAGCTTGCCCACCAAGATCAGGAACAAGGCAAAGATGTCCTCTCTCACCACTCCTTGTCAACATTGTACTGGAAGTCCTCACTAATGCATTAAGACAAGTAAAGGAAATAAAAGATATAGTTTGGTAAAGAAGAAATAAAAACAGTCTTTGTTTGCACATGACATGCACATGACATCTATATAGAAAATCTGAAAGAATCAACCAAAAATCTCCTGGAACTAATGAACAATTATAGCAAAGTTGCAGGACAAAGATTAATACAGGTACACCTCATTTTTTATTTTTAATTTATTTATTTATTATTTTTGGCTGTGTTGGGTCTTTGCTGCTGTGCACGGGCTTTCTCTAGTTGCAGTGAGCGGGGAGCTACTCTTCGTTGCAGTGTGCTGGCTTCTCATTGCGGTGGCTTCTCTTGTTGTGGAGTACGGGCTGTAGAGCACACGGGCTTCAGTAGATGCAGCACGTGGGCTCGGTAGTTGTGGCTCACGGGCTTAGATGCTCCGCAGCATGTGGGATCTTCCTGGACCAGGGCTTGAACCCATGTCCCCTGCATTGGCAGGCGGATTCTTAACCACTGCGCCACCAGGGAAGCCCACACCTCATTTTATTGTATTTTGTTTTATCGTGCTTTGCAGATATTGTGGGTTTTTGTGTTTTGTTTTGTTTTTTGGCAACTTGAAGGTTGTGGCAACCATGTGTTAAGCAAAGTCTATTGATATCATTTTAAAAAATTATTTTATTTTATTTATTTATTTTTGGTTGTATTGAGTCTTCGCTGCTGCACACAGGCTTCTCATTGCAGTGGCCTCTCCTGCCGCGGAGCAAGGGCCCCAGGTGCACAGGCTTTGGCAACTGTGGCCCACAGGCTCCAGAGCACAGGCCCAGCAGCTGGGACACACGGGCCTAGCTGCTCTGCGGCATGTGGGATTCCCCCACACCAGGGCCTGAACCCGTGTCCCTCGCATTGGCAGGCGGACTCCCAACCACTGTGCCACCAGGGAAGCCCAATACCATTTTTTAAACACTATTTGCTTACTTCATGTCTCTGTGTCATATTTTGGTAATTCTCGCAATATTTCAAACCCCACTACCAGCAAAAATATTATGACTTGCTGAAGGCTGAGATAATGGTTAGCATTTTTTAGCAATAAAGTATTTTAAAATTAAAATATGTATTTTTTAAAACATAATGCTATTGCATACTTAATAGACAATAGTATAGTGTAAACATAACTTTTATGCACTGGGAAACCAGAAAATTCATGACTCGCTTTTTGTGATATTTGCTTTATTGCATTTTATCAGAGGTATGCCTGTATACAAAAGTCAATCATGTTCCTATATAACAGAAATGAAAAATGGAATTTGAAATTAAAAACACAATACCATTAACTTTAGCACCCCTAAAATTAAATACTTAGGTATAAATTAACAAAATATTTACAAGATTTATGTGAGGAAACTACAAAACTCTGATGACAAAATTAAAGAACTAAATAAATGAAGAAATATTCCATGTTCAAGAATAGGAAGACTCATTATTGTCAAGATGTCAGTTCTTTCCAACTTGATCTATAGATTCAAAGTGATCCCAATCAAAATCACAGCAAGCTATTTTGTGAATATTAACAAACTAACTCTAAAACTTATATGGACAGGCAAAAGACCCGGAATAGTTATTGCAATATTGAAAAAGAACAAGGTTGGAAGACTGACACTACCTGAATTCAAGATTTACTATAGAGTCACAATAATCAAAATAGTGTGATATTAATGAAAGAACAGACAAATAGATCAATGGAACAGAATAGAGACCGGAAGTAGATCCACATAAATATAGTCATCTTTGAGAAAAGAGCAAAGTCAATATAATGGAGCAAGGATACTTTCTTCAACAAACGATGCTGGAACAACTGGACATCCACCTGCAAAAAAAATGAATCTAGATATAGACCTTATATCCTTCATCAAAATTAACTCAAAATGGATCATAGACCTAAATGTAAAACACAAAACTATAAAACTCCTAAAAGATAACATAGGAGAAAACCTAGGTTACCTTAGTTGTGGTGATACCTTTTTGGATACAACACCAAAGCCATGATCCATTAAAGAAATAATTGATAAGCAGGACTGCATTTAAACTAAAAACTTCTGCTTTATAAAAGACAACATGAAAAGAATGAGAAGACAAGCCACAGACTGGGAGAGAAGGTTTGCAAAGGACACATCTGATAAAGTGATGTTATCCAAAATATATAAAGAACTCTTAAAACTCCACAATAAGAAAACAAACAACCTGATTTATCAAAATGGGTCAAAGACCTCAACAGACACTTCACCAAAGAAGATATAGATAGTCAAATAAGCATATGAAGAGATCCTCCACATCATAGGTCATCAGGGAAATGCAAATTAAAACAACAACGAGATCCCACCATACACCTATTAGAGGGACCAAATCCAAAATACTGACAACACCGAATGCTGGAAAGGCTTTGGAGCAACAGGAACTCTCATGTATTACTGGTAGGAATGCAACAAGGCACAGCGACTTTGGAAGACAGTTTGGACGTTTCTTACAAAACTAAACATACTCTTACTATATGATCCAGCAATCATGTTCCTTGGTATTTAGCCAAAGGAGTTGAAAACTTATGTCCACATGAAAACCTGCACACAGATGTTTATGGCAGCTTTATTCATGTGAAAACTTAGAAGCAACAAACCTGTCCTTCAGTAGGTGAATAGATAAATAATGGTACATCCAGGGACTTCCCTGGTGGCACAGTGGTTAAGAATCCACCTGCCAATGCAGGGGACATGGGTTTGATCCCTGGTGTTGGAAGATCCCACATGCTGCGGATCAACTAAGCCCGTGCGCCACAACTATTGAGTCTGTGCTCTGAAGCCCGCAAGCCACAGCTACTGAGCTTGCATGCTGCAACTACTGAAGGCCGTGTGCCTAGAGCCCATGCTCTGCAACAAGAGAAGCCACCACAATGAGAAGTCCGTGCACCATAACAAGGAGTAGTCCCTGCTTGCTGCAACTAGAGAAAGCCCGCGGACATCAATGAAGGCCCAACGCAGCAGCCCCCCACCAGAAAAAATGGTACATCCAGACAATGGGATATTATTCAATGCTTTAAAGAAAAAAAAAAAAAAGAGCGACTAAGCCATAAAAAGACATGCGGGAATCTTAAAAGTATATCATTAAGTGAAAGAAGCCAACCTGAAAAGCCTAATCCCTACTGTATGATTCCAACTATGACATTCTGGAAAAGGCAATGAAAATTCTATGTATGATACTGTAACGATGGATACGTGTCATTATACGTTTGTCCAAATCCATAGAATGTAGGACACCAAGAGTGAACCCTAAGGTAAACTGTGGACTTTGGGTTATTATGATATATCACTGCAGGTTCATCAGTTGTAACAAATGTACCACTCTGGTGGGGATGTTGGCAATGGGAGAGCCTATGCATGTGTGAGCAGAGGGTATATGGGAACTCTCTGTACCTTCCTATCAATTTTTTTTTTTTTTACTGCGGTACGCGGGCCTCTCACTGTTGTGGCCTCTCCCATTGCGGAGCACAGGCTCCGGAGGCACAGGCTCAGCGGCCATGGCTCACAGGCCCAGCCGCTCTGCGGCATGTGGGATCTTCCCGGACTGGGGCACAAACCCGTGTCCCCTGCATCGGCAGGCGGACTCTCAACCACTGCACCACCAGGGAAGCCCACTTTCCTATCAATTTTGATGTGAACTTAAATCTACTAAAAAATAAAGTCTTGGAGCGACATCAGCATCATAGTGGCATGACACCCTCCTTTTTCTCTCCCCTTCAATCTACAATCAGTAAAACATTCATAACTCAACAAAGGTTCCTCTGACCAACACACCAGGACACTGGAGAGTTCCACACATCTGCACATCAAAAGGTGGGTGGACTGGAACACATAGTGAAGGCAGAACCAGGGGAAGAGAGGAGGCAGTGCCTGTGATCCTAGTCCCCCAACCACAGTGACTGACCCTGCAGACTCAGAGAATCTGGTAGCAGCAGGGAAGGGGGAGCACAAGACACCAGCCCCCGGCCATGACAGCACCTGTCGCCACAGGAAACTGAGCAGCAGCAGCAGGGCCTGGGTCCCTGTCCCTCCAGATGCAAAGGTGCCTGCAACTCTGGCCCCCTTGCCTGCAACAGCAGTGCCTGTAAACCTGACAACCCCCATGTGGCAGAGATGCCTATGACCCAGCTCCCCCCACTTCTCCTTCCCCCCATTGGCAGAGCCTGTGACCCAGGTGACCCTACATGTGGCAGAGGCACCCAGTATCCCAGTGCCACATATGGTGACGCTAGCAACAGCAGCAACACTGACAGCAGTAAGGCACCAGTGATGCTTGGGGCACAAGTAGTGAAGACAAGGTGCCTGTGATACCTCTAGCAGAAGCAGTGGAGGGTGGAAAATGCTGATTCTCAAATATAGCCAGAAGCAGCTCAGGTTAAGAAAAACCAAAACTTATGCTATAGCACTACTTACTGAAAAACAAAAGAAAGGCCTCTAATTATTAACCTGTGTATTGTTAGTATTATGTAAAAAAAGCTTTACCTAAAGAAGAAAGGTATTCACTACTTCAAATGTGCCAGCAGAGAAACAAGTCATCAAGCACCATGAAAAACCACAGTAACACAGTATCACACAAAAAAGAGACAATTTGCCAGAAACAAACTTAAATTCATAGAATATTGGGATCTAACTGATAGAGAATTCAATATAGCTATCATGAAGAAACTTGATGAGCTACAGAAAATTCAAAAAGGCAGTTCAATGAGCTTAGGAATAAAATTAATGAACAGAAAGAATACTTTATAAAAAAGGTTGAAATTCTACAAAGAGCTGAACAGAAATGCTAGAGCTGGGATGAAGAATGCATTAGAAAGCACTGGAAATATAGCAGACCATATGGCAGAGAGAATTAGTGAGCTTGAAGACAGAAATTGAGATTGATACAGGTAGAAGAGGAGAGAAAACTAAGGTCTAAAAAATAATGAAGGGGACTTCCCTGGTGGCGCAGTGGTTAAGAATCAGCCTGCCAATTCAGGGTACACGGGTTTGAGCCCTGGTCCGGGAAGATTTCCACATGCCATGGAGCAACTAAGCCCATACGCCACAACTATGGAATCTGCACGCTAGAGCCCACAAGCCACAACTACTTACCCCTCGTGCCACAACTACTGAAGCCTGTGCGCCTGGAGCTGGTGCTCCACGACAAGAGAAACCACTGCAACGAGAAGCCCACACAACACAACAAAGAGTAGCCCCTGCTCGCTGCAACTACAGAAAGCCTGCGTGCAGCAATGAAGACCCAATGCAGCCAAAAATAAATAAATAAAACAAATAAATTTATTAAAAAAATAATGAAGAAATGTTATGAGAAATATCCAACTCTATTAGGAAAGGCAACATAAGGATAATGGGTATTCCAGAAGGAGTAGAGAAGGAGAAGGTTGCAGAGTTTATTTAAAGAAATAATTGCTGAGAACTTCCCAAACCTGGGGAAGGAACCAGGTATACAAGTCCACTAAGCTAAGAGAACACCTAATTACCCCAATGCAAAAAGATCTCCTCAAAGAAACATTCTAGTAAAACTATCAAAAGTCAACGATAAAGAAAGAATTTTAAAGGAAACCAAGGGAAAAAAGATGGTAACCTACAAAAAAACCCAAAAAGCAAACAAACAAAACATTAGGCTGTCAGCAGATTTCTCAGCAGAAACTCTACATGCCAGGAGTAGAATAACTCAAAGCACTGAAAGATAGGGACTTCCCTGGTGGTCCAGTGGTTGGGACTCTGTGCTCCCAATGCAGGGGGCCTGGATTCGATCCCTGGTTAGGGAACTAGATCCTGCTAGCCTCAACTAAGAGCCTGCATGCCACAACTAAAGATCCCGTGTGCCACAACCAAGACCTGGTAAAGCTAAATAAATACATAAATAAATAAACATTTTTTTTAAAAAAATTGAAAGATAAAAACTGTCAGCAAAGAATACTCTATCCAGGGCTTCCCTGGTGGTGCAGTGGTTAAGAATACACCTGCCAATGCAAGGGACATGGGTTCAAGCCCTGGTCCAGGAAGATCCCACATGCTGTGCAGCAACTAAACCTGTGCGCCACAACTACTGAGCCTGTGTGCCTAGAGTCCATGATCCGCAACAAGAGAAGCCACCGCAATGAGAAGCCCAGGCACCGCACAAAGAGTAGTCCCTGCTCGCTGCAACTAGAGAAAGCCCACACGCAGCAACGAAGACCCAATACAGCCAAAATAAATAAATAAAATAAATTTATTTAAAAAAAAAAGAATACTCTATCCAGCAAAGTTATCCTTCAGATAAGAATAAAGCCTTTCTCAGACAAACAAAAGCTGAGGGAGTTCATCAACACTAGTTGTGCCTTACAAGAAATGTTGAAAAGAGCTCTTCCACCTGAAAGAAAAAGGCGAAAGTACACAAAATTTTGAGTTGATAAAGAGAGAGTCAGAATCAGAAAATTGTAACTCCATATCAGTATAGGTTGTTAAATAATTATAGCATAAAGTTTAAAGGGGAAAAAAGCAGTAAAAATAACTATAGCTACTTCAATTTGTTAACAAACTCACAACATAAAACAGGATAATTTGAGACAACAATAACATAAAAGGGGAAGAGAAAAAGAACATAACTCATATAGGCAAATGGACTATTTTATCTATGAGACATTTGATACAAACCTCATGGTAACTACAAAACTTAAGTCTAGGGCAGAGACACAAAACATATAAAAAGAGGAAGCTGAGAAAAACATCCTAGAAAACCATGAAAATAAAATGGCAGACAGAAATACACACAAAAAAAGAAACAACAGAGATACAGAGCAACCAGAAAATAAAAGATAAAATGGCAGGTACTAAGTTCTCATTTATCAATAATCACCCTAAATGTAAATTGACTGAATTCATGAATCAAAAGACACAAAGTAGCTGATGAATTAAAAAAACAAGACCCAATTATATGCTGCCTCCAGAAGACTCATCTCGGCTCTAAAGACATAAATAGGCTCAAAAGTGAAGGGATAAAAGATGATACTCCAAGCAAATAGCAGCCAAATAAAGCAGATGTAGCCGTACTCATATCAGACAAAATAGACTTCAAGCCAAAAAAGGCAACAAGAGACAAAGATGGATGTTATATAATGATAAAAGGGACAACTCATCAAGAAGACATAATGATTATTCATATATATGCACCTAACAGAGGAGCACAAAAAGATATAAAGCAATTATTAACAGATCTGAAGGAAGAAACTGACAGCAACACAATAATAGAGGAGGACTTTGATACTCCACTTACATCAATGGATAGATCATTCAGACAGAAAGTCAACAAGGAAACAGTGGCCTTAGATAAAACATTAGATTAGGGCTTCCCTGGTGGCACAGTGGTTGAGAGTTCGCCTGCTGATGCAGGGGACGCGGGTTCGTGCCCTGGTCCAGGAGGATCCCACGTGCCGCGGAGCGGCTGGGCCCGTGAGCCATGACTGCTGAGCCTGCGTGTCCGGAGCCTGTGCTCCGCAATGGGAGAAGCCACAACAGTGAGAGGCCCACGCACTGCAAAAAAGCAAAACAAACAAACAAAAAACATTAGATTAGATGGACTTAATAGAATTATAGAGAACATTCCAACCAAAAGCATCAGAATACAAGTTCTTCTCAAGTGCATATGGAAAATTCTCAAGGATAGACCATAAGTTGGAAAACAAAACAAGTCTCAATAAATTTAAGAAGATTGAAATCATATCAAGCATCTTTTCCTACCACAGTGGTTTGAAACTAGAAATCAACTACAAGAATAAAGCTGGAAAAATCACAAATGTGGAGACTAAACAACATGTTACTGAAAAACTATTGAGTCAACATAGAACCCAAAGGAGAAATAAAAAATATCTGAAAACAAATGAAAATGAAAACATGACATACCAAAATCTAAGGAATGCAGCAAAAGTGGTACTACAAGGAGAGTTTATAGCAATACAGGCTTACCTCAAGAAATAAGAAAAAATTCAAATAAACACTCTAACCTTACACCTAAAAGAACTAGAAAAAGAAGAGCAAACAAAGCCCAAAGTTAGTAGAGGGAAGGAAATACAAAAAGCAGAGCAGAAATAAATAAAATAGAAACTAAAAAGACAATTAAAAAAATCAATGAAACTAAGAGCTGGTTCTTTGAAAAGATAAATAAGATTGACAAACTTTTAGCTAGACTCACTAACAAAAAAAAAGAGAGAGAAGGTTCCAATAAATAAAGTCAGAAATAAAAGAGGAGAAATTGCAACTGATATCACAGAAATAAAAAAGAATTACAAGAGAATACCATGAACACCTATATGACAACAAACTGGACAACGTAGAAAAATGGATAAATTCTTAGAATCATACAACATTCCAAGACTGAATCATGAAGGAATAGAAAATCTGAACAGGCCAATCACTAGTAAAGAGATTGAAACAGTAATCAAAAATCTTCCAAAAAACAAAGTCCAGGACCAGACAGCTTCACAGGTGAATTCTCCCCCAAATTCAAAAAAGATACAAACCTATCCTTCTCAAACTCTTCCAAAAAATTGAAGAAGAGGGAACAGTTCCAAACTCATTTTACAAGGCCAACATTACTCTGATACCAAAAGCAAGCAAGGACAATAAGAAAATTACAGGCCAATATCCCTGATAAATATAGATTCAAAAATCCTCAACAAATTATTAGCAAACTGAGTATAACAATACACCAGAAGGTTTATATACTATGATCAAGTGGTATTTATTCCAGGGATGCAAGAATGGTTCAATATTCGCAAATCAATCAATGTGATACACCACATTAACAAAATGAAGGATAAAAATTATATTATTATCTCAATAGATGCAGAAAAAGCATTTGACAAATTAAACCTGTTTTTCAAAGATTTCAATCTGATTCATGCACTATAAAGCCACTCGCCCTCACAATGGCCTGTAAGCCCAACTTCAGTAGGAGTTAAAGAATCTGGGATTTAGAGTCAGGGAGTAGTGATTTCATCCTGCCCTTCCAATTAGCTGATAGGTTGTGCCTGTTAGGCACTGAGATACAGAATTCAAAGATGTAGTTTCTGCCTTGAAAGCAAACACTAGCTGGAACCTGGGCAAAGAAAGATGACAGAAAAACACTTTTCCTCCAACAAGCATTCATTGAGCACCTTCTGTGTGCCAGGTACTATTCTTCACAGCATGGAATCATGGTCAAACGTACAGACTCTGGAATCAGCCTCCCTGAGTTCAAATCCCAGCTCTGCCATTTACTAGCTGTATGACCTCGGACAATGTATTTTACCTCTTGGTGCTTCACTCTCCTAATCTATAAAAGGGCGATAACCGGAATTTCCTGGCAGTCCTGTGGTTAGGACTCTGCGCTTTCACTGTCGAGGGCACAGGTTCCATCCCTGGACAGGGAACTAAGAACCTGCCAGCTGAGTGGTGCAGTCAAATATAAAAAAATATTTTAATAAAATAAAAATAACAAATGGGCGATAATAATAGTACTTAACTCAGAGCATTATTATTACAACAAAATGAGTGCCCAATTGTAAAGCACTTAAGGCAATGCCTTGCACATTGGAAATTATATATAAGTTTTTGTTAAATAAATAAAAATAGGCACTGGGAAGCAAAGCTGTAGCTATAATTGTCTTAAAATTTGTCAGGACCTTGGCATGGAAAAAAAAATAAGTTATTTTATTTTATCTTTTTTTTTTTTTTTTTTTTTGCTGTACACGGGCCTCTCACTGTTGCGGCCTCTCCCGTTGCGGAGCACAGGCTCTGGACGCACAGGCTCAGCAGCCATGGCTCACAGGCCCAGCCGCTCCACGGCATGTGGGATCCTCCCGGACCGGGGCACGAACTCACGTCCCCTGCATCGGCAGGCGGACTCTCAACCACTGAGCCACCAGGGAAGTCCTATCATTATTTTTTTAATAAACAACTCTTTTTAAAATTAATTAATTTATTTTGGCTATGCTGGGTCTTAGTTGCAGCATGCAGGATCTTTAGTTGCGGCATGAGGACTTCTTAGGTGTGGCATGCGGACTCTTGGTTGTGGCATGCAAACTCATAGTTGCAGTATGCATGGGGGATCTAGTTCCCCGACCAGAGATTGAACCCAGGCCCCCTGCATTGGGAGCGTGGTGTCTTACCCACTGGACCACCAGGGAAGTCCCACGTTACTTTATTTAACACTTTCCTATATTGAGAGGATGATTATGAAGAAAAACAGTAGTTTAAAAGTCAGTTTTATAAATTCATTCATCTGCTCCACAAATATCCATGGAGTCCTGCTCTGAGACAGGCACTGTTCTGTACAGTAAACAAAGTGCCTCAAAGAACTTAGAGCCCAGTGGGAAAGACAACATGGAACAAACATGCAAATAGCCATAAACTTACAACTGAAATTTGTGCCAGGAGGGACAAGGCAGAGTCCAAAGAAAATTATAAAAGAAAGACTTAACCTAGATTAGGAAGCCTGGGGATGAGTCCTAGCAAGTGCTATTTAAGCTGAAATCTAAAAGATGAGGCTTAGAGGAGAAAAAAGGAATGTAGAAGGGAAAGGGGGAAATGTTCCAGGAAAGGGCACTGCAAATGTGAAGGCCTTGAATGTTAGAGGAATTTGGGGGTGCTCAAAGAAAGGAGGGAAGCTTGGGCGTTGGGAAACAGTGAGAGAAGAGTACGCTGAGACATGAAAACTGACACTTAGGCAGGAGCCACAGGATGCAGCGCCTTTTACCTGTACTAAGGATGTTTGGAGCAATAGAAAGGCATTAGAAATGATGCACAGGGTGCTGACATGATCATATTTGCACGCCAAAACATTGCTCTGAAGATATGAAGAATCAAAGTGTAACAAACCTACCATATTCTATTTTCTATAAATTTTCACATTACGTTAAAGTAACTAGGAATATTGTAGATGTAACAACAGAGGTAAAAGTAATTGTTCAGCTTCTCCATTCAAAGATGCAAGTCCTAATCTTTTTTAAAATTAATTAATTAATTAATTAATTAATTTTTAGCTGCATTGGGTCTTCGTTGCTGCACACGGGCTTTCTCTCTAATTGCAGCAAGAGGGGATACTCTTCCTTGTGGTGTGCGGGCTTCTCATTGCAGTGGCTTCTCTTTGTTGCACAGCATGGGCTCTAGGCACATGGGCTTCAGTAGTTGTGGCACATAGGCTCAGTAGTTGTGGAGCATGGGTTTAGCTGTTCTGTGGCATGTGGGATCTTCCCAGATCAGGGCTCGAACCCATGTCCCCTGCACTGGCAATCGGATTCCTCACCACCGTGCCACGAGGGAAATCCCGCAAGTCCTAATCTTGATTAAATATATTTACTTGTTATATTGAGAGCATACTAATAATTATATGGCAAAATAAGAATTTGACGTTCAGAATGTTAACAAATTTGTATTATTTTGGTTGGCTCAAAATGCCAAGCAAGTGTTATCATTTTATTTTTTTGTATAAATTTATTTATTTTATTTATTTCATTTTTGGCTGTGTTGGATCTTGGTTGCTGCAGGCAGGCTTTTCTCTGGTTGTGGAGAGCAGGGCTACTCTTCGCTGTGGTGTACAGGCTTCTCATTGTGGTGGCTTCTCTTGTTGGGATCAGGGGCTCTAGGTGCACGGGCTTCAGTAGTTGTGGCACAGGGCTCAGCAGTTGTGGCTCATGGGTTCTAGAGTGCAGGCTCAGTAGTTGTGGCGCATGGGCTTAGTTGCTCCGCGGCATGTGGGATCCTCCTGGACCAGGGCTTGAACCCATGTCTCCTGCGTTGGCAGGGGGATTCTTAACCACTGCGCCTTCAGGGAAGCCCCTCGTTTTATTTTTTTATTTCTTTTTTTTTTTTTGGCCGCAACACTTGCAGGATCTTAGTTACCCAACCAGGGATTGAACCCTGGACCTCAGCAGTGAAAGTGTGGAGTTCTAACCACTGGGCTTCCAGGGAATTCCCCAAGTGTTGTCATTTTAATCTGATTTAGGTAAGTGAGCAGTAGGAAGAAATGAAAGTAGGATATAAAAGTAGGAATGATTATACATTCTATATTTGACAGAGAATTTTATTTACCTAAAAATTGTGAAAAAAATGGCAAGTCATTTTACTTTCAAAAGTTTCTCAACTTCCGATAAGATCACCAAAGAAATCTACTCAGTCAAGCTGAGTTTAATAATTTTACTGCAGCAGAGAAGAGGCCACCTTGACTTAACTGTGACTCAGGAGCGAGGGTGCAGATTAGGGTAGGACTACTGAGGATCAAGAGTTTGAAGGCTTAGTGTTGTGGTTTAAAGATGGTCCTTCAAGGCAGAGACTTGTTTGGAACTGGGCCAAGTTTATGACAGCAAAGTGAAGATTTCTGAGTAGTTTTTGATAAACAAACTGGTGTCAGAGAAGCAAGCTCTTTGTCCAGGTGAGCAAGCTGTTATTTTAATAGGATAGCTATTTCTGTGGGTGATCTGCCCAGATACACTGCTTGCTCGACATATCCTAAGGTAAGCAGTGAAGTTATTAATTCTTTGCAGTCCTATCTTCCTAGATAAGAATTGCATGGAACAAAGAATTAAGGCAAGTAGTCTCTATTTTCACTTTCCTTTCAAAAATTCTCCTTTTAAAATCCAGGGACTTCCCTGGCGGTCCAGTGGTTAAGACTCTGTGCTTCCAATGCAGGGGGCGCAGGTTCAATCCCTGGGCAGGGAGCTAAGATCCCACAGGCTGCGTGGCACAGCCAATAAATAAATAAATAAATAAAATCCACTAACACAAGAGATTAGGGATGTGGTTCAGAAAAATAACTGCAGCAAGTATAATAAAGGATTAATATCTTAATATATAAAGGACAATTTAATATTAAATATATATGCTGCTACATGTTGTTCACATAATCTTTAAATGTGAAGACTCAAATAGGTTAAAATTAAAAGCATGAAAAAAGTTATACCATGAAATACTAGTTATAAGAAAGCTGGATTGGCTGCGTATATCAGACAGGCAGACTTCACAACAAGGAATATTAGTAGAGAGACAGATATATTTCATATGATAAAAGGATTCAAGAAGACATTAACAGTCCTAAATATATATGCACTTAATAATAGAGTTTCAGGACTTCCCTGGTTGTGCAGTGGTTGAGAATCCGCCTGCCAATGCAGGGGACACAGGTTTGAGCCCTGGTCTGGGAAGATCCCACATGCCGCGGAACAGCTAAGCCCATGCATCACAACTATTGAGCCTGCGCTCTAGAGCCCGTGACCCACAACTACTGAGCCCACGTGCCACGACTACTGAAGCCCACGCGCCTAGAGCCCGTGCTCCGCAATGAGAAGCCACCGCAATGAGAAGCCTGCGCACTGCAACGAAGAGTAGTCCCTGCTTGCTGCAACCAGAGAAAGCCCACACGCAGCAAGGAAGACCCAACGTAGCCAATAAATAAATAAATAAATAAAATTTAAAAAAAATAATAGAGCTTCAAAACAGACTGTTACATGGGAACAAAAGTGACAAAACTGAGAGAATATGGCTATTTCTCAATTATTGTTGGCTATTGTTTTCAATTATTTTTTCACCCCCTCCTAGTAACTAATAGAAAAATAGATAGGGAATTCCCTGGTGGTGCAGTGGTTAGGATTCTACGCTCTCACTGCCAAGGGCCTGGGTTCAATCCCTGGTCGGGGAACTTAGATCTCACAAGCCCTGTAGCAGCCAAAAAAGAAAGAAAAATAGATAGAAAGCAAGCAAACAGAACAAGATATAGAAAACAAAGAAAGAATGACAATGAGTCCTTCCTTGCCCTCAATCCCTAGAGCTCATCAATCACAATGTCTTCGTGATACAACCTCTACACTTCTTAAATCTGTTCCCTCATCCCCATTTCCACGAGTTGGACATGAACTGACCTCTTTCCCCCATTAGTTAGCAGCAACCTAATTTCCCGTTGGTAATCAGGATCAACTTCCCAGCCATTTGTGTGGCCCCTGTTTCTCTGCTTGTTGTTTAAGTAGCATGAGAAACCCAAAATTGTAGGAGGGAGTGTCTGCTCCTAAATGAACAGAACTGTCAGTGCTCACTAGTGGAACATTCTTTTCACTGGACACTGGGACCTCCAAACCCTCTGAGCCCAATGATTATAGAATGGAAAGAAAACTTTCCTTAAGTGGATTATTATTTTTGAAAGCGGAAGGCCATACAATGGAATATTATTCAGCCATAAAAAGGAATGAAGTATTGGTACATGCTATAACATGGATGAACCTTGAAAGCATCATGCTAAATGAAAGGAACCAGATGCAAAATGCCACATATTGCATTTCATTCATTCATACGAAATAACCAGAATAGGCAAATAAATCCATGGAGGCAGGAAGTAGATTAGTGGTTACCTAGGGCTCAGGGGAGGGGAATGGAAAGGACTGCTAAGGGTATGGGGTTGCTTTTGGAGGTGATGAGCATGTTCTGGAATTAGATAGTGGTTATGGTTGCACAACTTTGTGAAAACACTGAATCACCGAATTGTACACATTATATGTGTATGTGAATTATACCTCAATTTTTAAAAAGCAAGGGGGAGAAGTGAATAGGACCTTTCTGAACCTCCTCCACTTGGTTCCTGGGCTCATGTATTTAGCTGTGCACGAGATGTCACCATATATTTCTAATGGTTTAAGTCACATATTCATCGTGTACAACAGCACCCCAATCCTGTAAGGTAATTTTCTTTTAGCTGATGTAGTCACTGAGCCATTCTACCACTTTGTCAAGCCAGACGCTTCTGGGTTTCTGGGGCTTGCGATAACGCTAGTGAATTCTGTGAGTAAATTCCATTTCATTATGTCCTTCCCTGTAAACAAATTCCTCGGTCTGAGGTGATGTGTTTAGAATATGAATGAATGGAATATGAACTGCAATGAATGAGGCCTGCTTAGTGCCAGTAGAAGCATTTTAGGCAGGAAAGGCAAATCCGTATCTGGAGCATGTTTCTATTCCCGAGAGGACAAGTAGCTGCTCCTTCCATGATGGAAAGTGTCCAATGTATCAGTTTGCCTCCAAATGGCTCACTGGTTCCCTGGGGGACGGTGTGTTCAATCAGGGGCTCAGCATGGCCTTGACTCTTAACACGTGAGGACCTGGCAGAGGCAGAAGCCAGATAAGCCTCAGTGAAGAAAAGTCCATGCACAGCCTCCTTTCCTGTTGCCATGTCACTTTATAAATGGGCCTGTTAAGCAAGTACCAGGCAGCTGGGGAAATAGGTTGCCTGTTACCATAGGACAGAATGTACTGTCCATCCGATTATTGAGAGGCTATTCTGCAGCAGATGCCCTCTGATGAGCATCGATATGGGTTACAGATTTGTCATACATGCCCATTCTGAGAGGTCCCCCACATAACTTTTCCCCCAGACTTCACCAATTTTCCAACCTTGTTCTTCCTAAGGTTCCATTCAGCAGGTCAACCCATTAGCCACTGTCCATGAATCAACACTGCTTCATACATAGGATACTTATGCATCCATTTCCAAAATCAATAACCAGATACACTGGCTCTTCAGCCACTCTGCCACTTGCTTAATAGGTTTATCAAACCAGATATGGCATTTTCTACATACGTTCTGGTAGTTAACGTTGGTTTTGGTCTGTCTGGACTAGTTTATAGCTGCTACAGAGATAAATGAAGCAGTACTTTCTGTGTCTGCTTCACATTTAATTACAACCAAGAATTTGCTCTTGTAAAGGCTGTGAAGTGTTAGAGTATAAGGAACTAAAAACGATTTAGAGGATTGATTCTCCCCTGTTCCTAGTGGCAGGCTATAATGACTTTGGCTTCATCACTGTCATTTGGTATCATCTCTGAGTAGGGCTATAAAATACTTCTGGTTGGAGTCAGCATATTGTACAAACCAATTGGTAAACCAGGACCCTACTTTCTTTCCTTCTGTTCACTCTTCATAAGGCCATATGTGTGGACTGAGGGAAAGCCAGTGCAGAAAGGAGCAGGTATGAGAGAATGCTGGGCTACTTGCTTATATGTTTTAATTATGCCTTCAAGACCTGCGTGGACTAGTAATGTACATACTATTTGCACTTAACTGTGAAATGCTGCTGCACCAGTCCAATCACGGAGCTTTGTGAATCAGATAACTCTGTACTCCTGGGCAGCTCAGGTTGCATAGTCAATTCGTGTCCTCAGAACAGGGCCCAGTAGCAACCTAGGAGCTTCTTCTCTAATGGAGAACACGTGTTAGCAAAGGAGGACATGGTGCTAGGGGCTTTGCTAGGATTCTCCTAAAAGATGTTTGTGAGAGGCTACAGACAGCACTGAAACTCCCTGTATCACTGGGCTTGCAGGGCCACTAGGCCTGAGGGGCAGGGCAGCTTGCACCACAGCCTGGGCCTGCTGGGGAACTTTCTCTTGCCTGGGGCCTCACAGAGATCTGGAGTCCTGTGAGTTATGATATAAGCTGCTTAGGACAGCACATCCAGAGACCTATCAAATATCATGCCTCTTTGTGGTGGTGTCCAAGCTCATACTGCTTGCTGCACGACAGGCCAATAAATGGAGAGAGGAGGTGTTGGGGCAAGGAATAGCAACTTTATTTAGAAAGCCAGCAGACCGAGAAGATGGTGAACTACAGTCCCAAAGAAACATCTTACCCGAGTTAGAATTCAGACTTCTTTTATATTAAAAGGGGAGGGAGTATGGCTGGTTGTTGCAGACTTCTTGGTGCAGACCAGACCCCGGAAGGTACGTGATAATCCTTTGTTCTTGCAGCTATCCACATAGGTCTGGTCACCATGTTCCTGTAAACCTCCAACAAGACAAATGTTATTCTGTTCTGCAACTTTTTATCTCCATATAAATGAAAAGTATTATACCTTTAAAGGTCAAGCCTGGGAGGCAGAGTCTTGAAAATGGGCTATCATGTACATTTCAGGTTATAGGCAACATTCTTTTAGACAAAGGTGCAGAGCCAGCATGACTAAGCACAGGCAACAGAGCACAAAAGTTAGAGGTAAAGGAATAGATCCAGTATGGAGTCAGGTTTGTTCTTCTCTGTAACTTGTGCAATTTGCACCAGACTACTACCAGGCCCTCAAAACGTAACGAATGTCGCTGGCCCTTGAATTTTTTAAAAGGTTTATTTCACATCCTCTGGTGTGCATGTGCTTTATTAAGTCTTAGAGAATGCTTATTATTTTCTACTTGTCAGGTCCAATTAACATATCATCAAGAAAATGGACCAGTGTTCTCTAGGATGTCAATATGACAAATTTCACTCTATAACAGAAAGCAAAACACTTGAAAGCAGATGTCTAAGCTACAACCAAGTATACACATTGTTACTGGTCGATGTCATAGAAGTTGAAAGAATTAAGATCAGGAGGCTAGAGGGCAGCCAGGTGCTCAGTTAGCCCACAAGGGAACCTAGACAAGGCCTCAGACAGGCTATACTAGGTCTTATGCCTGTCTGGCAAAAGCCTGTGGGGATCCTAATGACTGAGAGATACACTTGGAATTTTCCACCCATCCTATAGCACTATACTATCCAGTAAGGAACATATGGCCAAATAGCCACATGAACTATTTAAGTTTAAATTAATTAAAATTAAAGAGTTAAAAATTCAGTTCCTCAATAGTTATATGTGGCTAGCACCTACACTGTCAGTCAGATACAGAACTACTGAACAGTACTGCTATAAAGTCAGAGTTGGAGTAGCCAGTGATATCTCCCTAATTAGCTAACCGACAAGGTTCCTATAGGCCTATCAAGACAACCCATGCACCTGTGGTCAATTAATCTATGACAAAGGAGGCAAGAATGTACAATGGAGAATGGAGTCTCTTCAATAAGTAGTGCTGGGAAAACTGGACAGCTTCATGGAAAAGAATAAAATTAGAACATTCTCTAATACCATATACAAAAATAAACTCAAAATGGATCAAAGGCCTGGATATAAGGCCGGACATAGAACACTCTTTGACATAAATCACAGCAATAGCTTCTTTGATCCACCTCCTAGAGTAATAAAAACAAAAATAAACAAATGAGACCTAATTAAACTTAAAAGCCTCTGCACAGCAAAGGAAACCATAAACAAAATGAAAAGACAACCCACAGAATGGGAGAAAATATTTTCAAATGAAGCGACCAACAAGGGATTAATCTCCAAAATATACAGACAGCTCATGCAGCTTTTTGTCAAAAAAAAAAAAAAAAAAAGCAAAAACCAGGCAGAAGATCTAAATAGACATTTCTCCAAAGAAGACATACTGATGGCCAAAAAGCACATGAAAAGATGCTCAATATCACTAATTATCAGAGAAATGCAAATCAAAACTACAGTGAGGTATCACCTCACACCAGTCAGAATGGCCATCATCAAAAAGTCTACAAACAATAAATGCTGGAGAGGGTGTGAAGAAAAGGGAACATTCCTACACTGCTGGTGGGAACGTAAACTGGTACAACCACTATGGAGAACAGTAAGGCGAGTCCTTGAAAAACTAAAAATAGAAATACCATATGACTCAGCAATCCCATTCCTGGGCATACATCCAGAGAAAACCATAATTCAAGAAGATACACACACCCCTGGGACTTCCCTGGTGGTCCAGTGAACAAGACTCCGTGCTCCCAGGGCAGGGGCACAGGTTTGATCTGTGGTTGGGGAACTAGATTCCACATGCACACCGCAACTAAAAAAAGATCCCATGTGCCACAACTAAAGATCCTGCATGCCACAACTAAGACCCAGTTCAGCCAAAATAAATACATAAATAAATAAATAAATAAATAAACATTACACAAAAAGATAAATGCACCCCAATGTTCATTGCAGCATTATTTACAATAGCCAAGAAATGGAAGCAACCTAAATGTCCAGTGACAGAGGAACAGAAAAAGAAAATGTGGTACATATACACAATAGAATATTACTCAGCCATAAAAAAGAACTCTTCCAAAAAACTGCAGAGGAAGGAACACTCCCAAACTTGTTCTATGAGGCCACCATCACCCTGGTACCAAAACCAAATAAAGATATTACAAAAATAGAAAATTACAGACCAATATCACTGATGAACATAGATGCAAAAATCCTCAACAAAATACTACCAAACAGAATCCAGCAACACATTAAAAGGATCATACACCATGATCAAGTAGGATTTATCCCAAGGATACAAGGATTCTTCAATATATGCAAATCAATCAATGTGATACACCATATTAACAAACTGAAGAATAAAAACCATATGAACATCTAGACAGAAGCAGAAAAAGCTTTTGACAAAATTCAACACCTATTTACGATAAAAACTCTCCAGAAAGTGAGCATAGAGGGAATATACCTCAACATAATAAAGGCCATATATGACAAACCCACAACAAACATTATTCTCAATGGTGAAAACTGAAAGCATTTCCTCTAAGATCAGGAACAAAACAAGGATGTCCACTCTTGCCACCATTATTCAACATAGTTTTCAAGGTCTTAGCCACAGCAATCAGAGAAGAAAAAGAAATAAAAGGAATCCAAATAGGAAAAGAAGTAAAACTGTCACTGTTTGCAGATGACATGATACTATACACAGAAAATCCTAAAGATGCCACCAGAAAACTACTAGAACTAATCAATGAATTTGGTAAGGTTGCAGGATACAAAATTAATGCACAGAAATCTCTTGCATTCCTATACACTAACAGCAAAAGATCAGAAAGAGAAATTAAGGAAACAATCCCATTCACCACTGCAACAAAAAGAATAAAATCCCTTGGAATAAATCTACCTAAGGAGGTAAAAGATCTGTACTCAGAAAACTATAAGACACTGATGAAAGGTATCAAAGATGACACCAACAGATGGAAAGATATATCATGTTGCTGGATTGGAACAATCAATGATGTGAAAATGACTATACTACACAAGGCAATCTACAGATTCAATGCAATCCCTATCAAATTACCAATGGCATTTTTCACTGAACTAGAACAAAAAATCTTAAAATTTGTATAAAGACACAAAAGACCCTGAATAGCCAAAGCAATCTTGAGAAAAAAAACAAAACAAAACTGGAGCTGGAGGAATCAGACTCCTTGACTTCAGACTACACGACAAAGCTACAGTAATCAAGATAATATGGTACTGGCACAAAAACAGAAATATAGATCAATGGAACAGGATAGAAAGCCCAGAGATAAACCTATGCACCTATGGTCAACTAATCTATGACAAAGGAGTCAAGAATATACAGTGGAGTAAAGACAGTCTCATCAATAAGTGGTGCTGAGAAAACTGGACAGCAACACAAAAAAGAGTGAAATCAGAACACTTCCTAACACCATACACAAAACTCCAAATGGATTAAGGACCTAAATGTAAGACCGGACACTATAAAACTCTTAGAGGAAAACAGGAAGAACACTCTTCGACATAAATCACAGCAAGATATTTATTGACCCACTTCCTAGAGTAAATAAAATAAAAACAAATGGGACCTAATGAAACTTAAAAGCTTTTGCACAGCAAAGGAAAGCATAAACAAGACAAAAAGACAACCCTCAGAAAGGGAGAAAATATTTGCAAAAGAATCAACAGACAAAGGATTAATCTCCAGAATATACAAACAGCACATGCAGCTCAATATCAAAAAAACAAACACCCCAATCCAAAAATGGGCAGAAGACCTAGACATTTCGCCAAAGAAGACATACCGATGGCCAAGAGGCACATGAAAAGATGCTCAACCACTAATTAGAGAAATGCAAATCAAACCCACAATGAGGTATCACCCCACACCAGTTAGAATGGGCATCATCATAAAATCTACAAACAATAAACACTTGACAGGGTGTGGAGAAAAGGGAACACTCTTGCACTGTTGGTGGGAATGTAAATTCCCCCAAGCCACTATGGAAAACAGTATGGAGGTTCCTTAAAAAACTAAAAATAGAATTACCATATGACCCAGCAATCCCACTACTGGGCATATAGCCAGAGAAAACCATAATTCGAAAGACACATGCACCCCAATGTTCACTGCAGCACTATTTACAATAGCTAGGTCATAGAACCAACCTAAATAACCATTGACAGATGAATGGATAAAGAAGATGTGGTACATATACACAAAGGAATATTACTCAGCTATAAAAAGGAACAAAACTGGGTCATTTAGAGATGTGGGTGGACCTAGAGACTGTCGTACAGAGTGAAGTAAGTCAGAAGTAAAACAAATATCATATATTAACGCATATATATGGAATCTAGAAAAATGGTACAGATG
This sequence comes from Stenella coeruleoalba, assembly GCF_951394435.1. Classification (NCBI taxonomy): domain Eukaryota; kingdom Metazoa; phylum Chordata; class Mammalia; order Artiodactyla; family Delphinidae; genus Stenella; species Stenella coeruleoalba. Next base: position 75,905,226 of record NC_137157.1, read on the forward strand.
AGCTGGTTTGCAAGGCAGAAATAGAGACAAAGATGTAGAGAACAAACGTATGGACACCAAGGGGGAAAGGGGTGGGGTGGGATGAATTGGGAGATTGGAATTGACATATATACACTAATATGTATAAAATAGATGACTAATGAGAACCTGCTGTATAGCACAGGGAACTCTACTCAACATTCTGAAATAATCTGTATGGGAAAAGAGACTGAAAAAGAATGGATATATGTATATGTATAACTGAATCTCTTTGCTGTACACCTGAAACTAACACAACGTTGTAAATCAACTATACTCCAATAAAATTATTTTTTGAGAAAGTTAAAGTAAGAAAAGGTGTATCGGGCTTCCCTGGTGGCGCAGTGGTTGAGAATCTGCCTGCTAATGCAGGGACACGGGTTCGAGCCCTGGTCTGGGAGGATCCCACATGCTGCGGAGCAACTAGGCCCACGAGCCACAAGTACTGAGCCTGCGCGTCTGGAGCCTGTACTCCGCAACAAGAGAGGCAGCGATAGTGAGAGGCCCGCACACCGTAATGAAGAGTGGCCCCCGCTTGCCACGACTAGAGAAAGTCCTCGCACAGAAACGAAGACCGAACACAGCAAAAATAAATAAATTAATTAACTCCTACCCCCAACATCTAAAAAAACATTAGGTGAATCATTATTCAGACATGCTGATTTCTTAAAAAAAAAAAAAAAAAAAGGTGTATCAAAGCAGATAGGCAATCCCTACACAGTTTCTGCTGGTAACTTAGTCTTGGTTTTGGCTGTCCAGATTATGCCTGTTTGTAGCTGCTACACAGGTGAATGAACCAGTCCTCTCTCTCTCTGCTTCATATTTAATTACACTCAAGAATTTATTTTGCTCATAAAAGTGCTGTGGGGTTTTGCACTATTAGTAACTCAAAGGCTATTTAAAAGAGTTATTCTCTTTCTAGTGGTAGGATATAATGAGGTTGGTTGCAATAAGAATTCAGTTTTTACTAGTCACATGCCATACCACAAGTACCTCAATATTTATTTTTGAATAACCTCACTTTTAAACATGTTCTGACGCTTAAACATTTTCTGATTCAACAAGCGCTTCACATAAGTGCTACATGATGGATTCTTATATTTGTGGCTGTATTTCATGTCCTTGTTAATGTGCTAGTTTTTAATTAACATATCAGTTCTTTCATCTGTCTGTAGAGGAAGCAGAGAGGAGAGTGAAGAGCTCTGGAGTCAAGTCAGAGCTGGGCTTGAATCCTGGTTCTATTACTCACTTAACACAAGTTATCTAACCTTTTTAAGCCCAAATGTTCACTCCTCAATAGTCATTTACTTAGTCATAAAATAAACAATTACTAAGAAAATAGGGATTTCCCTGGTGAAGCAGTGGTTAAGAATCTGCCTGCCAATGCAGGGGACACAGGTTCAAGCCCTTGTCCAGGAAGATCCCACATGCCACAGAGCAAGTAAGCCTGTGTGTCACAACTACTGAGCCTGTGCTCTAGAATCCGCGAGCCACAAGTACTGAACCTGCATGCCACAACTACTGAAGCCTGCGCACCTAGAGCCCATGCTCTGCAACAAGAGAAGCCACCTCAACGAGAAGCCCGTGCACTGCAACAAAGAGTAGCTTCCGCTCGCTGCAACTAGAGAAAGCCCGTATGCAGCAACGAAGACCCAAGGCATCCAAAAATAAAAATAAATTAAAAAAGAAAATAAGCTAGGAATTGGGTACACAATGATGAAGAAAACAAGTGTTTTCCTGTTTCACACTGGGGATAATGATATCTGCATCTCTAGGTGGTGTGTGTATTAAATAAGATAATATGAACGATAGATCGGCAGAGCACTTGACAAATCCTCAAAAAGTGAGGATCTCCTATGTACCTACAGACACTTGAGCAACTTTTATGTGCTGGCCTGTGCTGTCCAATTAGTGGCCGCAAGTGGCTATTAAGAATCTGAAATGCGGCTTCCTCGGTGGTGCAGTGGTTGAGAATCCGCCTGCCAATGTAGGGGACATGGGTTCTAGTCCTGGCCCAGGAAGACCCTACATGCCGCGGAGCAACTAAGTCTGTGTGCCACAACTACTGAGCCTGCACTCTAGAGCTCACGTGCCACAACTACTGAGCCCACGTGCCACAACTACTGAAGCCAGCGTGCCTAGAGCCTGCGCTCCGCAACAAGAGAAGCCACTGCAATGAGAAGCCCATGCACCACAACAAAGAGTAGCCCCTGCTCTCCACAACCAGAGAAAGCCCATGCACAGCAACAAAGACCCAACACAGCCAAAAAAAAAAAAAAAAGAACCTGAAATGCTAATCTAAAATAGGATGCGCTGTACATGTAAAATACACACCAGAATTCAAAATCTCAGTACCAAGAAAAGAAAAAAAAAGATGTAAAAATATCTCATTAATAATTTTTATATCAATACATGATGACAATATCTTTTTTTTTTTGGCTACACCATGCAGCATGTGGGATCTTCGTTACCTGACCAGGGATCAAACCCATGCCCTCTGCATTGGAAGTATGGAGTCTTAACCACTGGACCACCAGGGAAGTCCCCTGACAATACATTTTAAATATATTGACTTAGATAAAATATATTATTAAAATTAATTTCACCAGTTTCTTTTTAATGTGACAACTGGAAAAAATTTTTAGATTTTTAAAATTTATTTATTTATTATTATTATTATTTTTTTTTTGCAGTACACGGGCCTCTCACTGTTGTGGCCTCTCCTGTTGCGGAGCACAGGCTCCAGACGCGCAGGCTCAGCGGCCATGGCTCACTGGCCCAGCCGCTCCGCGGCATGTGGGATCTTCCTGGACCGGAGCATGAACCCGTGTCCCCTGCATCGGCAGGCGGACTCTCAACCACTGAGCCACCAGGGAAGCCCTATTTTTATTTTTGGCTGCGTTGGGTCTTCGTTGCTGTGTGCAGGCCTTCTCTAGTTGTGGAGAGCAGGGGCTACTCTTCATTGCGGTGTGTGGGCTTCTCATTGCTGTGGCTTGTCTTGTTGCGGAGCACGGGCTCTCAGGGAAGGGGCTCCAGTTGTTGTGGCATGCAGGCTCAGCAGTGGTGGCTCGTGGGCTCTAGAGTGCAGGCTGAGTAGTTGTGGCGCATGGGCTTTGTTGCTCCATGGCATGTGGGATAGTCCCGGACCATGGATTGAACCCGTGTCCCCAGCACTGGCAGGCAGATTCTTAACCACTGCACCACCAGGGAAGTCCCAACAACTAGAAAATTTAACATTACATATGTGGCTCACATTTCATTTCTACTGGACAGCACTGTGCTAGACAATAGGCACTATAAGACAAATATAACTAATTCAGGGTCCCTGCACTCAAGGAGCTCCTAATTTCTCCAGGAATTGAGAGTAATTGTAATATAATACAATAAGCACTCCTACAGCAGAAGAAAACTCAGCAAGCTGGTACTGTACAAAGAAAGAAGCAATGGGAGAGAATGGCATGGAAAGCAGTGCAGAAAGAGGTCTAACCCTAAAAGAAAACTGACTTTAGGGAATGGCATTTAATGAGGTTCTTTGCAGCCCCATGGATGATTTGACTGATGCTAGCAGAGTTTCCAAAGCCCCTTCAATACCAGTGGAATTTAGACACAGTGGCTATATGTGAAGTGCACACAGTGTGGTAATAGTACTGCCCAACTGCAGCAATTCCATGCGACTGGATCATTGAAAGGGTTCCTGTGACTTCGCAGGATATACTTAAGTAATTTTAAAATAAAGGTATGTAGTACAGCATAAGAAAAAAAGCATAGACAGCCATAGAGAAAGCTGAGGCTTCTGGACACAGCTCCCAGGGCCCTTTCTTAGTCTTTGGACTATGAACCACCAAGACAGGAGTGAGATACTGCAATATCAGGGATGCCGAGGCACAAGTCTACCCAGGGGTCTTTTACACTCTGCACCAGGTAGCTAAAACCCGTCCAGGCAACTGGTTAACCAGGTGTATCACTGTCTACCCTTATCTCGGCCAAGGAGCCTGACTTCCAGGCTTCCCCAGAATAAGCATAGAGCTACTCGAATCAAACAGAAAGTTCACATGTCCATTCAGGCCTTCCATTCCCATATGAAGAAGGAACAATTTAGGATTTAATTTAGGAAAAGACTGTTAGGCAGCTTCCAGGATGGTCCCTAGTGATCCCTACCCCTTCATATTTATACCCTCGGATTACCCCCTCGAGTGTAGGCTGGACCTTCGTGACTCACTGCTAACAAACAGAATATAGCACAAATGATAGGAAGTCACTTCTGAGATCGTCACAAAAAGACTGTGACTTTCATCCTGCCTCTTTCTCACACTCATGTTCTATCACTTTGAGGAAAGTCAGCTGCCTTATGAAGAGACCTGCACCGCAAAGAACTGAAAGAGGCTCCAGGCCAATGCCTGTATGGAACTGAAGCCCTCAGTCTAACAGTTTGAGAAGCCTGAATCCTGCCAAGAATCACATGAGTGAACTTGGAAGTGGATCCTTCCAAGTCAAGCCTTCAGATGAGAACACGATCCCAGCCAACACCTTGACTGCAGCCTTATGACAGACCTTGAAGAGGAGTACCCAGTCAAGCCACATCAGACTTCTGACCCACAGGAACTGTGACATAGTAAGTGCTTGTTGTTTCAAGCCCTAAACTATGACAATAACGGATACAGGGATCTAACAATGAGCTTCATTCTGCAACAGGAGAAGCACATGATGATAGTATATTCCAAATATACGAAGTTGGTAGGTGGTACTAAGTCAGAAATGAAGAAAAGGGAGGCAGTAAGCAAAGTTAAGGTCACACTGACACAGGAAGAAGTTACGACAGAAAAAGCACAAGGCCACTAGAAATTTTAAGTGCAAAGCCAAATACAAGTGGAAGCTGAAGGGCAGTCTGTGTGAGTCCTGTGCTGGGATTACTTAGAACACATATGCTGGAAAATTATTCCAGTACTTCTATTCATGGAGAAAGGGCAGGTGTTGATATGCATCATGTAATGGAAATGCTCCTTGGTAACTGTACTATAATTGTTGATTTTAGTATTTGGGGTCAAATTATAAGTTGTTTGATGATTATATTAATTCTTAGGTAAACTTAAAAGCTGTTTGACCTTAAGTTAATTTTCTGTAGCTCAATGTTCTCATATGTATAAAACAAGGACAATGTAACTTCCTGGTTTACTGTGAATATTAACTTATCATTAATGAGAGGAAATGAGTAAGGGTTAATTAATAAAGGGTGTACTTGAATCTGAAGAGAAAAATTAACTATCCACACATTTTGTTTCCTACAAGATCCTTTGAAGCATCTAAAAGGAACTGAACTGAGTTAAGATAATTCTCACCAAGCCTAACTTGATATTTTGCTCAGGCCACGCAACCATGAGTAAGTATAGGATTTACATTTGATATTTTGATGTCCTAAAAATAGAGTTTGGACCCCAAGAAATTATAGTATTACAAGGTAGGAGCCACATTTTGGATATGTAGTTCAAAGCAAGCAGAGCATGCAAATTCCCAGTGACCAATGGAATGTAACATACCTAAAATGCAGCTGTGATGGCAGCAGTTCACTGATCACTGGGTCCCCACAATTTCAACAGCCTGGAATCTCAAGCAAACCATCAACTTGGAGTTGATCAACAGAGAGATCAGAGAATAAAAGACAGCAGGAAAGCAACTAAAAGGACTTAGAAGAAAAGGAAAGGCTAAATTTCCTTTCCTTCCCTTCTAACTCTTTCCATTCAGGTCAATAGTCCAGGTTTCTGGCTATTTTTTAAAAAAATTCTATTATCTCATAGACAAATCTATTCTAATTAGGCAAAGCAAAAGTTAGGATAAATTATAAAAATCTCATATTAAACCACAGACATTCCTTCCATTAAAATTTATCCTGAAATACCATCTATGAAAATAATGCTGCTGGGAAGATGGTGCCCTGGGTACAAGTTCATGACTCCATTCCTTTCTAGAATCTATACTGGGTGACTCAACCACAAAGAGGTTAGGGTTAACTCATTTAAGATTGTTGCCTTCCATCATGGCCTGCAAGAAAAGGAGATGACCATTGCAAAAGCTCCATTGAAACTGGCCACATGCTTAACACAATCAATCCTCAGTCCCAAGACACCTGTTCCCACAGGCAAGGCAGACCTCTCCACCCACTCAGTGGCACCCACACCATGGCACAATCCAGAAACAAGATTCCTCCCTCTTCTTCTCCCTTATCCAATCCACCATCAAGTCCTATTGGCTCTCCCTCCAGAACAATGTCACCATTCAGATGGATATTTTCACTCTATATTTCTCCTCTAAAATTAGTCTTATTATCACTTTCTTTCTGTGGTCAGTTCTTTACATGGATGTCTACTGATTTGTTTGATCTTTCACTCTCGCATCTCACTTTCTATTTTTTATTCCCTTCTTCCTGAAGGACCTCTTCTTTGATCCTTTCTTTCATTGAGGGTTTATTTGTCTTTTTCATATTATGCATAAAGGAATATTCTACACACAATTGCCCAGAGCCTCAAACACTTGAAAGACCGAATTTCTTTTTACTAATTTTAAGTCAAAGCAGTCTTCTTTCATTCTCTGCTGAAATTAACCACTGAAATTAGATGTTATAAAATCTTCATTGGTACCTGTAAGGTGCAAGCCTCAACAAGTAAACACCATGCCTAAAGTGAAAACATTAACTATTAAAAAATTAAACAATAATGATAGCAGCCAATTCAACATTGTTAAGTATACATGTGCAACTCTAAATGACTTATCTGATTTAAGTATTTGAAATTTAATGTCGACTTTTTGGTAATAAGGCAAGACTGAACATATCCACCTAATTGTGCTTGTGCCTCAGTGGTTAAGGTGCTTGAATCACCACTTTAACACTGAGATTTTTTTTTACAATCTTAAAAACTGAGGAAACTCAAAAGATACTTATCAAAATTTATTCCATGAGAAATTGAAACACATTTTTAAAGCATTTTTCATTTAAAATTAAACCCATTATGGGACTTCCCTGGCGGTCCAGTGGTTAAGACTCAATGCTTTTAGTGCAGGGGGAGGGGGTTCCATCCCTGGTCAGAGAATTAAGATCCCACATGCCATGTGGTGTGGCCAAAAAAAAAAAATTTTTTTAATGAAAAATAATTATCAAAACATTTGATAAAAGTCTACCATTGGTTCTACATTTTTGCAAATTTCTAATATCTAAGTTTATGGTGGACTCCTGAATTCTTTCTGTTACATCTTTATTGGAGTATAATTGCTTTACAATGCTGTGTTAGTTTATGCTGTACAACAACGTGAATCAGCTATATGTATACATATATCCCCATATCCCCTCCCTCTTGAGCCTACCCTCCCTATCCTACCCCTCTAGGTCATCACAAAGCACTGAGCTGAATTCTTACTTGTGCCTTCTGTTGTTGAGCTATGTTGTCTTGAAGTATGTCAAAAAAAAAATCCGATCTCACATACAGATATACTTTTTATGTGAACAAAGAGTGTGTTCATAGCCTTTTCAGATAATCATGCATTATTCTTCTTTGATACTGTGCCAAAAGTTGACAAGCAATTGTTTCCTGAAGATTTAGTTGCAGTGTAGAAGCTGTCACCACAAAGAAATTTTCAGTTTTATTAAAATCCATTGGTCTTCGTGGCATTTTGAAAGGATCTCTTTATCTCTTCGCACTGGTCATCAGAAATATTGGTTCACTAAGGTATACAGATCTTCCAAATATTGACACTTCTTACCACACAACATCAAAAATAATTGTGTTCATTAATATTCTCATTGAGTTGACTAGAGATCCAGGTAATGGGATGCTATCAAGCTCAGCGTCTTGGATACAAAATTTCCAAAACCCTAATTTCTCTTCAAAAGCTCAAATTATCATTGATAACAAGTATTTTTATTCCCCTTGAAATATCAGGATGACATAGTTCAAGACAAACGTGTCCATGATTCCTTCAAGTAAATATGATGTTCCATGGGACTACTTCTCAATGACCATCACACAACCACTGCTTCTGTATCTCTCTTGGTTCAAATCATTTGGGAATGCATACATTTCTTTATGTGTACCTGCTAGTTCATCACTTAGGATATTTAAAAGATGTATATTCAGGGGTTGAGATTTAACAACATAAACAACTTTCACCACTTTGTCAAAGACATTCTTAAGGGAGACTTTTTTTTTAATTGAAAGATTCCAGCACTAAAGAACACAATGACCATTTTTCTAAAATGGTGGAGTAGAAGGATGTGTCCTTACCCCTTCTTACAAGAATCAACTGCTGAACAACCATCAATAAAAAAACGCTGGAACCTACCAAAAAAAGATACCCTACATCCAATGACAACGGAGAAGCCACAACGAGAGGGCAGGAGGGGTGCAATCACAATAAAATCAAATCCCATACGCACCAGGTGGGCGACCCACAAACTGGAAAACAATTATACCACAGAAGATCTCCTACTAGAGTGAAAGTTTTGAGCCCCAAGTCAGGCTTCCCAGCCCCAGGGTCCTGCAACAGGAGGAGGGGTACCCAGATAATCTGGCTTTGAAGGCCACTGGGATTTGACTGCAGGACTTCCACAGGACTAGGGGAAACAGAAACTCCACGCTTAAAGGGCACACACAAAGTCTTGCACACATAGGATCCAGGGGAGAAAAAGCAGTGCCAGACTTACCTGCTAGTATTGGAAGGTCTCCTGCAGAGGTGGGGGGTGGCTGTGGTTCACTGAGGGGACAAAGACATTGGCAGCACCAGTTCTGGGAAGTACTAACTGTGTGAGCCCTCCCAGAGGCCACCATTAGTCCCACCAGCCTGTAGGCTTCAATGCTGGGTTGCTCAGACCTAATAACCAAATGGGAGGGAACACAGCCCCACCCATCAGCAGACAAGCAGATTAAAGTTCTACTGAGCACTGCCCAGTCCAGAGGGACAAGACCCAGCTCTATCCAACACCAGTCCCTCCCATCAGGAATCTTGCACAAGTCTCTTAGATAGCCTCATTCACCAGAGGGCAGACAGCAGAAGCAAGAACTTCAGTCCTACAGCCTGTGGAACAAAAACCACAATCACAGAAAGTTTGACAAAATGAAATGGTAGAGGTTTACATCCCAAATGAAGGAACGAGATAAAATCCCAGAACTAAGTGAACTGGAGATAGGCAATCTTCTGGAAAAAGAATTCAGAATAATGAGAGTGAAGATGATCCAGGACCACGGAAAAGACTGGAGGTAAAGATCGAGAAGATGCAAGAAATGTTTAACAAAGACCTAGAAGAACTAAAGAACAAACAAACAGAGAGGAACAATACAATAACTAAAATGAAAAATACACTAGAAGGAATCAAAAGCAGAATACCTGAGACAGAAGAATGGATAAGTGACCTGGAAGACAGAATGCGGGAAATCACTGCCATGGAACAGAATAAAAAGAAATGAAAACAGTCTAAGAGCACTATGGGACAACATTAAATGCACCAACAGGGACTTCCCTGGTGGTCCAGTGGGTAAGACTCTGCGCTCACAATGCAGGGCCCCTGGGTTTGATCCATGGTCAGGGAACTAGATCCTGCATGCACGCCATGCAACTAAGATTTTACATGCCGCAACTAAGAAGTCCGCACGCCATAAATATGAAGTCTACATGCCACAACTAAAGATCCCACGTGCTGCAACTAAGACCTGGTGCAACCAAAATAAATGAATAAATATTTTTTAAAAAATGCACCAACATTCTCATTATAGGGGTCCCAGAAGGAGAAGAGAAAAAGAACATGAGAAAATATCTGAAGAGATAATAGCTGAAAATTCCCCTAACATGGGAAAGGAAACAGTCACCCAAGTCCAGAAAGTGCAGAGTCCCAGGCAGGATAAACCCAAGGAGGAACACGCTGAGACACATACTAATCAAATTTACAAAAACTAAAGAAAATGAAAAAGTATTAAATGCAACAGAAAAATGACAAATAACATACAAGGGAACTCCCATAAGGTTATCAGCTAATTTCTCAGCACAGACTCTGCAGGCCAGAAAGAAGGGATTGGCACAATATATTTTAAGTGATGAAAGGGAAGAACCTACAACCAAGAATACTCTACCCAGCAAGGCTCTCATTCAGATATGATGGAGAAATAAAAAACATTACAGACAAGCAAAAGCTAAAGAGAATTCAGCACCACAAGAGCAGCTTTGCAACAAATGCTAAAGGAACTCCTCTAGGTGAGAAAGAGAGACCAGCAACTTAAAACAACCTGAACATATAGACTGCTATATCAAAACCACATGGGAGGGGCTTCCCTGGTGGCGCAGTGGTTGAGAGTCCCCCTGCCAATGCAGGGGACATGGGTTCGTGCCCCGGTCCGGGAAGATTCCCACGTGCCGCGGAGAGGCTGGGCCCGTGAGCCATGGCCACTGAGCCTGCACGTCCGGAGCCTGTGCTCCGCAACGGGAGAGGCCACAACAGTGAGAGGCACGCGTACCGCAAAAAAAAAAAAAAAAAACTACATGGGAATAGCAAACCCAAGAACTACAATACACACACACACACACACACACACACACACACACACACACACAAGCAACCCAAAGACAACAATAAAGATGGTCACCAAACCACAGAAGAGAACAAAAGATGAAGGGAAGAAAAAAGACCTACAAAAACAAACCCAAAACAATTAAGAAAATGACAATAGGAACATACATATCAATAATTACCTTAAATGTAAATGGATTAAATGCGCCAACCAAAAGACAGACTGGCTGAATGGATACAAAAACAATACCCATATATATGCTGTCTACAAGAGGCCCACTTCAGACTTACTGACACATACAAACTGAAAGAGAGGGGATGAGAAGGTATTCCATGCAAATGGAAATCAAAAGAAAGTGGGAGTAGCAATACTCATATCAGACAAAATAGATGTTAAAATAAAGACTGTTATAAGAGACAAACAAGGACACTACAAAATGATAAAGGGATAATCCAAGAAGATGATATGATTGTAAATATGTATGTACCCAATAGGAGCACTTCAATACATAAGGCAAATACTAACAGCCATAAAGGGAGAAATCAACAGTAACACAATAATATTAGTGGACTTTAACATCCCACTTACACCAATGGACGGACAATCCAGACAGAAAATCAATAAGGAAACGCAGGCCTGAAATGACACATTAGATCAGATGGACTTAATTGATATTTATAGAGCATTCCATCCAAAAGCAGCAGAATACACATTCTTCTCAAGTGCACATGGAACATTCTCCAGGATTGACCACATGCTGGGCCACAAAGCAAGCCTTGGTAAATTTAAGAAAATTAAAATCATATCAAGCATCTTTTCTGACCACAACGCTATGAGATTAGAAATAAACTACAGGAAAAAAAACTATAAAAAACACAAACACGTGGAGGCTAAACAATAGGCTACTAAACAACCCATGGATTACTGAAAAAAATCAAAAGGAAAATCAAAAAATACCTACAGACAAATGAAAATGAAAGTACAATGATCCAAAATCTATTGGATGCAGCAAAAGCAGTTCTAAGAGGAAAGTTTATAGCAGTACAACCTTACCTCAGGAAACAAGAAAAATCTCAAATAAACAACCTAACCTTTACATCTAAAGCAACAAGAGAAAGAAAAACAAACAAAAACTAGTTACTAGAAGGAAAGAAATCATAAAGATCAGAGAAATAAGTGAAATAGAGACAAAGAAAACAACAGCAAATTTCAATGAAACTAAAAAGTTGGTTCTGGGACAAGACTCCATGCTCACAATGCAGGGGGCCCGGGCCCGATCCCTGGTCAGGGAACTAGATCCCACATGCTGCAACTAAGAGTTTGCATGCCACAACTAATGAGCCTGTACGCAGCAACAAAAATCCTGCACGCGCCAAGATCCTGCATGCCACAAGTATGACCCGATGCAGTCAAATAAATTTTTTTAACTAACTAAATAAAAGCTGGTTCTTTGAAAAGATAAACAAATTGATAAACCTTTAGCCAGACTCAAGAAAAAAAAGGGAGAGGACTCAAATCAAGAAAAAGGAAAAATTACAACTGACACCATAGAAATACAAAGAATCATAAGAGACTAATACAAGCAACTGTATGCCAATAAAATGGACAACCTGGAAGAAATGGCCAAATTCTTTGAAAGGTACAATCTCCCAAGACTGAACCAGGAAGAAATAGAAAATATGAACAGACCAATAACAAGCACTGAAATTGAGACTGTGATTAAAAAGCGCCCAATAAACAAGTCAAGGACCTGATGGTTTCACAGGTGAATTCTATCAAACATTTAGAGAAGAGCTAACACCTATCCTTCCGAAACTGTTCCAAAAAATTGCAGAGGAAGGAACACTCCCAAACTCATTCTATGAGGTCACCATCACCCTGATACCAAAACCAGAAAAAGATAACACAAGAAAAGAAAATTACAGGCCAATTATCACTGATGAACATAGATGCAAAAATCCTCAACAAAATACCAGCAATCCAAATCCAACAGTACATTAAAAATATCATATACCATGATCAAGTGGGATTTATCGCAGGGATGCAAGGATTTTTCAATATCCACAAATCAGTGTGATACACCACATCAACAAATTGAAGAATAAAATCCATACGATCATCTTGATAGATGCAGAAAAAGCTTTTGACAAAATTCAACACCCATTTATGATAAAAACTCTCCAGAAAGTGAGGGAACCTACCTCAACATAGTAAAGTCCATATAAGACAAACCTACAGCTAACACCATACTCAACAGTAAAAAGCTGAAAGCATTTCCTCTAAGATCAGGAACAAGACAAGGATGTCCACTCTTGCCACTTTTGTTCAACATAGTTTTGGAAGTCCTAGTGACGGCAATCAGAGAAGAAAAAGAAATAAAAGGAATTCAAATTGTAAAAGAAGTAAAACTGTCACTGTTTGCACGTGACATGACACTATACATAGAGAATCCTAAAGATACTACCAGAAAACTACTGGGCTCATCAATGAATTTGGTAAAGTTGCCGGTTTCAAAATTAATACACAGAAATCTGTTGCATTTCTATACACTAACAACACCCCATTTACCACTGCATCAAACAGAATAAAATACTGATACCTAGGAATAACCCTACCTAAGGAGACAAAAGACTTGTACTGTGAAAACTATAAGACACTGATGAAAGAAATCAAAGATGACACAGATGGAAAGATATATCATGTTGGATTGGAAGAATCAATAATGTGAAAATGACTATACTATACAAGTCAATCTACAGATTCAAGGCAATCCCTATCAAATTACCAATGGCATTTTTCACCAAACTAGAACAAAAAATCTTTTTTTAAAAATATATTTATTAATTTTATTTATTTATTTTTGGCTGAGTTGGGTCTTCCTTGCTGCGCGTGGGCTTTCTCTAGTTGCGGTGAGCAGGGGCTACTCTTCTTTGCAGTGGGCGGGCTTCTCTTGTTGGGGAGTATGGGCTCTAGGCACGCGAGCTTCAGTAGTTGTGGCTCACGGGCTCTAGAGTGCAGGCTCAGTAGTTGTGGTGCATGGGCTTAGTTGCTCCACGGCATCTTCTCGGACCAAGGATCAAACCTATGTCTCCTGCATTGGCAGGCAGATTCTCAAGCACTGCACCACCAGGGAAGCCCAGAACAAAAAATCTTAAAATTTGTATGGAGACACAAAAGACCCCAAATAGGCAAAGCGATCTTGAGATAGAAAAATGGAGCTGGAGGAATCAGGTTCCCTGACTTCATGCTATACTACAAAGCTATAGTCATCAAAACAGTATGGTACTGGCACAAAAACAGAAATATAGATTAATGGGTCCATTGATAGAAAGAGATTAGAAAGTCCAGAAATAAGCCCAGGCACCTACGGTCAATCTATGACAAAGGAAGCAAGATTATGCAATGGTGGAAAGGCAGCCTCTTCAACAAATGGTGCTGGGAAAACAGGGCAACTACATGTAAAAAAATGAAATTAGAACATTCTTTAACACGATACACAAAAATAAACTCAAAATGGATCAAAGACCTAAATGTAAGACCAGACACTATAAAACTCTTAGAGGAAAACATGCGCAGAACAATCTGACATAAATCACAGCAATATCTTCTTTGATCCACCTCCTAGAGTAATGAAAATAAAAATAAACAAATGGAACCTAATTAAACTTAAAAGCTTCTGCAGAGCAAAGCAAACCATTAACAGAACGAAAAGACAACCTGCAGAATGGACAAAAATATTTGCAAATGAAGTGACCAACAAGGGAATAGTCTCCAAAATTTACAAGCAGCTCATGCGGCTTAATATCATCCAAACAACCCAATCAAAAAATGGGCAGAAGACCTAAATAGACATTTCTCCAAAGAAGACATACAGATGGCCAAGAGGCACATGAAAAGATGTTCAACATTGCTAATTATTAGAGAAATGCAAATCAAAACTACAATGAGACATCACCTCACACCAGTCAAAATGGCTATCATCAAAAAATCTACAAACAATAAATGCTGGAGAGGGTGTGGAGAGAAGGGAACCCTCTTGCACCGTTGGTGGGAATGTGAATTGGTGAAGCCATTATGGAGAACAGTATGGAGGTTCCTTAAAAATCTAAAAATAGAGCTACCGTATGATCCTGCAGTCCCACTCCAGGGCATGTATCTGGAGAAACACATGGTCAGAATGGGTACATGCACGCCAATGTTCATTGCAGCATTGTTTACAATAGCCAAGATATGGAAGCAACCTGAATGTCCATCGACAGAGGAATGGATAAAGGAAAATGTGGTACACATATACAATGGAATATTACTCAGTAATTAAAAACAATGAAATAATGTCATTTGCAGCAACATGGATGGACCTAGAGATTGTTATGCTGAGTGAAATTAAGTCAGACTGAGTGAAGTAAGAGAAATATCATATGTTACTGCTCATATGTGGAATTTAAAAAGAACTGATACAAATGAACTTATTTAAAAAACAGAAACAGACTAACAGACTTAGGGAATGAACTTATGGTTACCGGGGGGAAGGGATAGTTAGGGAGTTTGGGATTGGCATGTACACACTGCTATATTTAAAATGGATAACCAAACACAACATTGTAAAGCCACTATACCCCAATAAAAATATGGATAACCAAGGACCTACTGTATAGCACAGGGAACTCTGCTCAATGTTATTTAAAAACCTAAATGGGAAAAAAATTTGAAGTATACATACATGTATAACTGAATCAGTTCATTGTACAACTGAAACTATCACAACACTGTTAATCAACTATAGTCCAATGTAAAATAAAGTTAAAAAAAAAAAAGAACACAATGACCAATATAATGACCACTAATATTCATAGCTTGGAACCATTGCATTGACTCGACTGGTGCTATGGTGCCAGTTCTACCAACCATTGCTTTTCTAACTGATCCTTCTACTGACATTGCTCAGGAAGGGCACAATGGCTTTTCCTATGGAAGCATGCTATTTAATATTTTGAGAAGCCCAGTCTTCTCAAGTCTTCAGAATGTATTTTTAAAACTTGTGATAAAATATACATAAGAGTTTACTATAGTTTTAATATGTGTGAACTATGTAGCATTAAGATTTTATGAAAACAACACATTTCTACTTCTAGTAGTCATAAAAGCCCAGAAACATCTGAAGAGTTATATTTTGCCTTCCTTGCAATTTCCTGAACCTAGTAAATTTTTGCTCTTCTAATGAATGAACCTGAAAATATTTACTTGTGACAGCTTAATTAACATTTCTCCTTTTAAAAACACCTTTCTAAAATGTGCTCTGTTGTGAGGGCAGGAAATGAAACACAAATCAAACTGTTTCGGATATACTTTTTAAAAAATAAATGTTTATTTCAAGTATGAAAAGTAATGTTTAGATGTTATCCAAAAATTATGTTCAGTTTAACAAGTATAAAACAAGACTCCGACAAAAAGTTTACAATTCAGTATAAAATACTTAAGAATATACTTTGACATTCACAGTGAGGATTTCTGAAAAATAAATTTTGCTAATAAGTTTTAGAAACAAAAATACAGTCCCAGAGGAAATAAGTCCTTAAGTAATGCACAGGTCTCCCTTAGGATGGATAGTTAGCATTTCAAAACAAGATTTGTATAATAATTCATTTTAAAATAATGGTAAACTTGGTTCAATAATGTCAGAATTCATGGTTTCCCTGACAAATACCATCTATTTCTTATGCCTGCTACCCACAGATAAGGTTCTCAAGCCAATTTAATTAAGTAACTTCAATGATATACATAACCTAAAATGGTAACCAAACTCTGAGAAATTTTATCACGGCAATCTGAGTATTTCCAGAAAAATAATTTGAACAGAAAGTGACAGAAATTTTCTTGTGGCAATTAGAGAACCATCAGAAGAATTAAAGTCTGAAAATTATTCTAAAGGACTGCTACCAAGACTTCTGCTTCTCTTCTCCATGTACATCTTTTTGTAGGTTTGAAACATTGCTTTTGAATCTTTTACTGGGTTTTGTAGTGTCTCAAATCCATCTGCACTGAAACTTCTCTTGGAGAGTCTTGAATTAGCCAAAACATTATCATCTAAGGAAACAAAAATTTTATTTACTTTATTACTCTTAATGTTAGTGACTAGTATACAATCAATATAAATTGAGACGGAAAACATGCGTTGTTCTCTGGGATAAAAAATTAGGGAAAGAGCTAAGTGTGACAAACTATGGCTCTTTACCTACAGAATTATAAAGTAAATACACAGGACATCTTGCCTCTCCTTTGGGGGCTGTTTTCTAACATCACCCCCATCTTTACTGCCCAGGGCTATTCTGCTCTACCTGTACGCTTGCCCAATAAAAACTCATTATTTGCATACTATTATGAACGTGACTTTCTTAACAGCCATCTAAACTAGCAATATAAAAAGCACAAACGCAAGCCAGTTACAAAGAGTAAATGGAAGGTACAGCTTGCATATTCTGGCCTTGTTATGCACTAGGTGTTCTAAGAAATATCTGTATTTTTCTGTTTCTTTAGACTATTTCAGTGCTGTTATTAGCCTCACTATCCCTTTTTTTGATGGGCCCAGCCAGCTTTTCCTTTTTCTGTGTATTTCTAGATGTGCCTCTATATCTCAGAAGCTGTTCCAATTCTGAATTCCCGTACTTCACATTCCTGCTGTAGCCACTCCTTTCTGAATAAGTTTTCTTGTACCTTTTTCTGCCTGGGTGGGTCAAGCACTCTGTCCTCTTCTTTCTTTATTTTTTTTGCTAACAGAGGCCGGCTACTCTTAATTCTTTATCTGTTTCAAATTCCTCTCCGTGCACATCAGCTTTCTGTTATGAATGCTGATACCTGAGGTGCAGCTCTAAGCTGCTTTCCGCTGGATTCTGTCACCTTCTTCTACCTCACCCTGACAGCTTCACGACTTGCTCCATCTACACTCCAACCGTTGACACCAAATTTAGGTGTTGCTTATCTAAAGTGTGTTTTTTATAGCTCTCTGGGAGTTCCAGTTCTTCAGCTTCTTCCTCTTGGTATGTTCTGTCTTTCATGATTTCCCTGAGTCTCATAAGACTTTTTTTTTTTTAATTATAATTTTATTTTTATTTATTTTTGGCTGCGTTGGGTCTTTGTCTGCACGCAGGCTCTCTCCAGTTGCAGTGAGCGGGCTCTAGGCACGTGGGCTTCAGTAGTTATGGCTCACAGGCTCTAGAGTGCAGGCTCAGCAGTTGTGGCACACGGGCTTAGTTGCTCCACAGCATGTGGGGTCTTCCCGGATCGGGGCACGAACCCATGTCCCCTGCATTGGCAGGCAGATTCTGAACCTCTGCGCTACCAGGGAAGCCCTTGTAAGACTCTTGACAGAGCTCTGGACTTGTTTCTTAGCTTTTCTCTCACCCTGCTGCATCTCTCATTGCACCTGGGCCCTGCTTTGTGTCATTTTCATAGTGATCCTGAGTACTGATGTCCCACCTTCAGTGTTTATTGCTCATCCTGTCCGCAGGTTATCTTCACGTCTGTCATTTAGCTCATGCTGCTCCCTGAGCCTCTGGTCAACCTGTGCATATATCCGTCTTCTGAGTATTTTCAGATTCAGATTCCAGTTATGCCTCCCAACTCTCTCTGAAGCAAAACTTATGGCCCTCCCTTTTTCCAAGGAACTTTCTTGCTGCAATCTCCACACCCATTTCCATCTTTCTCATATTTCACTTCCTGTGTTCCAACTTTAGGGGTGTGTTTTCTACTCTCTCACTAATTAATTTTCCCCTCTTTCCGTTGTCTTCCTGTTCTAATTAAGAGTGCACATTTCTTCTTCCTTTGATTCTTTCATTCAGGTTTCTTTTTCCCTTTATGTATCTTCAATGTATAAGCCTCCATTTCTACATGCCTGCTTACATATATTCTTTATAAGCTCTTCTCAAACTTTGTCACACTTCTTCTCTTGCTTCTCTTTATTGCTGCTCATGGCAAAATTCTGCTTCTCCCAATTTTCAAAAGACTCTTATGAACTCTTCATATTTAATTAACCCAAACTAAATTTCCTGAACCCTAGGTTCCAGTTCTCAATGCAAAACCCTAAAACACAAAATACATTCATTCCACTAATTAAAAATCAGATACTAAAAACTCTGGTTTTCTTGTTGGCCCTCAGCCCAAAACCCTTCCCAGTAAACAAACAAACAAAACCCCAAAAAACCCAAAACCACACCGAAACAAAAAACTATGAGCATCAGTCTTTCGTCATCAAAATAACTCAAATTCCACACTTAATAAACTTTGAAGACAGGGATGTGGTTCAAGTCCCTATTGAGTTACTGGCTATGTAACTTTAGCCAAATGATCTAACCCCTCATTGATAAATGGGAACATCTTTGTCTCCCTGGTTTTGAGAATTTAATTAACTAACTTGCAAATAATCTAATCTAGGGGTTGGCTAACAGGGTATGCCTGTGGGCCAAGCCCGGCCTCTAGCAAGTTTTGGTAAAGTTTAATTGGAACATAGCCCATGCTCATTCATTATTCTACAGCCATTTCTCACTGCAATGTTAGAGTATTTAGGAGAGACATTATGATTTGCAAAACCTATCTACACAGAAGAAGCATGCCAACCCCTTGTCTTAAGTCACTGTGATGAGAATTCTCTTGTTAAAAGGAAATAGATCACTACTTCTCTGTCCACAGCATGACAGAAAAAATAGGAGAATGTCTTCCTACCACTCATACAGACACTGAACTATCTTCTAAAAGAATATGGATAAAAACCAAACTTCACAATAGTTTCCATAACTGTAATCCAGCTTATATATGATAGAGTGCCAGGTAAGTAAAATAAAAACTTAAATAGACAGTTTTACCTATTTCTTGGTTGGCTTCCGGCATCCTTTTCTCCTCAGTCAAACATTTTAACCAGTCTTCTTTTGTACTTTTTATTCCTGAAACTATTTAAATATTCATTTTCAGATCTCTAGATATTGCTATTCATCTCTTTTAGTACTATAATGAAGGAAAACCATGTAAGCCTAAATTAGATTTTAGAAGGCATCAGATATATTCACACATAACTAAAAAGGGCATGGAAAAATGCTTTCTCCCCTATGACGTGCCTGAATCTCACAATTTAAAAGTTTACCTTCATTATGTAATTATGTTTCTCCCACTTGGGCTGAACACCAACACATCTCAAGATACTTAAGGGCACATGAGACAGAATGTACCTCACACTGCTGCTGCACCCACTTCCAACCAGGCCCTCAGATTCTAAGGATCTAGTTTGAAGAACCAAGTATAATCACCAGTACTTTACAAAATGAATTTTATACTCTATATACTCATATATCCCTACCAACTTCCAAGAAAAAGTACCTTATTTACATTGTAATTTTATGCACCCAAACAGATACTGTCTGAACACAGTACAGGAAAAACTACGATTTCCATTCAAATCCTTTAGTTTTCCAATCTGGGTTTCTCAACACACCGTTTTACATATACTATCCACAACCCATAAATGTTTCCTTCTACCACAAATAATGAGTCCTCTATTTTCTCCTTCCATCTTGCACTACATTGAGAATTCTGTCCTTCGGCTAACCAACAGTCATGATTTCCATTCGGGTTTGGTAACTCAACAATGGACAACACTGCTTCCAAGATCCTCCCATTGCATACTTCATGAGTAGACTAGAAGGTACCACTTCAGTGATAACACAATCACCAACTGCTTCAAAGATGACTATAAGGCAAACCACTTCCGTGTGTACAAAAAGATTTCATTAACATTACATATCTCCTAACACTTAGACCAAAATTTCAAATTCACAGGGCTTTGAAACTGCAAGTCCCAAAAGAGAATGAACAAAGGCAAGACCTGAAATAATGTACACTTGATGCTTTTCTGACTTAGCACAAAGAGTGCTAAGTCACTTCTTGGCACAAAAGGAAATCTTTGTATTTGGCAAACCTTACAATTTTATATACCTCTTACCTTTAATGTGAATGTAATATAATTTAAAATAAGTGGGACACAAACTTAAAACAAATATTGCCCAATGAACCATCAACTTACTGAGAAAACTAAATACTAAGTAAAGGCAAAATGCATTTAAGTCTCTCCTAGCTACAGGGAAGTCAGGAGAGATGCTCTGTCACTTGCTGAACTACAGTATTACAATGTTGCAGACACCATCAAAAAAAATCATACTGGACCTTGCACAGGAGCTTGCTCCTTCCTAGGAGTAGATGGCAGATCATTCTGGTCTTTAACAGGGTTTGTATTCTTAAATAGTCCATCTGGACATAATTTAAACTCCAGCATGCTTAGTTTCTCTGTGGCATCTTTCACAGGTAAAAGGGTCTTAGGTTTATTTTCTGGTCTCTTTTCTTTATTAAGCTTCCTGGGTGAACTGTCTAATTTCGTGAGACAAATGCGCTCACGTTCAGTGCATTTAAATGCAACTCTATTCAGATACAGTTTCCTTTGATCCTTTGCTTGGGAAGCCATTTGGCAGAATTCGTCATTATTTACATTACTTAAATTTTTGTCTAATTTGGTTTTATCAATCCACATTTTATCAGGTTGCTTTCCACCAACTGTTCCTTTAATATTCCTTGAAATGTATGTTTTAGACTCCTTGGAATGATGGGCTTTGAGGTTTTTACCATGGCTTGTACCAGTATTTAATGATTCCTTAGAGGTCTGTACACTGCCATTGTGTCTCTCATTTGATCTCCCACAACTTCCCACTCGCGTAGAAAGTTTATTTGATCTCATATACTGAGAATCACATGGTACATTTTTCAGGTAGTTTTTCTTTAATGTTTCTTTATGCTTCTGCCTTGATAAATACTCCTTTGGTGACAGAACTCTATTAATTTTAGAGGAGCTATCCATAGAGCCTGAGGACTTAACATTTGACACTGTCTTTTCTTTAATCCTGGCTCTTTCACCTGTGGTTGAGAAAAGGTTACAGAATTTAAATGCACCACCTCCCACATTCTTATTCTGCTCTTGTTTATCATATTTCTTCTTCTTTATCTCTGAATCAAGTATGCTCCCTTCATCTAACTTCTTTTCCAAAACTTTTTGTTTAGAGCCACCTGCTTTCAATTTTCTCTTTTCCGGTGATAATGACTGTACCAAAGAACCATTCTTCACATGCAAATCTTTATTTTTACTTGTCAAAAAACCCATCTTTGGTTTTAGTGGTCGTAAGTTTTGTGCCATGAGCTTCCTCTGCAGGCTCTCTTGAGAAAATTTTGCAGTTTTGTTAGTGGAGTGAAAAGTTACCTCATGAAATTGCAGTTTTCTTTTTCTTTTGTGACTCTGCAAAGAATCTGGCTTTTTATCACCTTTAGATAAAAAGTGACCAGATAATTCTTGTTCTGTCCTTAATGAGCTGTTATGTTCTGATTTGGATTTATCTTTTATATTCCTGTCTTGCTCTGTTTCAGGAAAATATTTTTTCTCAATTGGACAAGTCAGAGGAATCTTCAGCTGATTATTTGGAGGACTGTTAAATGCAATAGGAACATCTCTGTCAGAGGTTCTCTCTTCTTGTTTATAACCGTTAGTCTCCAAAGGAGAACGTGGATCTTTCCCTTTTTCTTCCTTTGAAGTTGAGTTCTTAGTGGAATTACACTGGCATTGAGGTACTCCTTCATAAACCATAGAGAGCCACCCCAATGCACAACAACGGACATCATCTTTTTCTGAATCCAGTATTACAGAATCACAGGTTTCTTCAACTGCATGTGCTTGTGGGTCACACTGGTTCCCTTCTTTTGTGACAGGCTTTTCTTTCTGAGGCTCTGTCAGTTTGTCTACCTCATTGGGTTGATCATCCTGTTCAGGAAATAATTCTTTCATTTGCTCTGAATTTAATATTGTAATTTGTATCTGGTCTGTTGAGTCTTTGCAGTCACAACCAGTTTTATTACAAGTTTGAGCTTTTGAGATTTGGTGTGCCATCTGTTGGACCACAAAACCTTCATGCACGTTCACAGGTTCAATACCATAGGGAAACTCTTTTAAAAGTTCTGACAGCTGATCATGTAGGTATAAGATCGATGTCTTATCTTCGAGATTCTCTTTTGTTGTAGGATCCTGGGCTGCTTCCTGAGGGTAACTATCCCACTGAATAGCAGCTGGTGAACACATATCATTAGCCATGCTTTCATTTTTAGTGATATGCTCCAAACTGCTTTCCTCTGGAATTCCACTCTTTGCTCCAATGTACTTCAAAGTCGATGGTTCTGGGGGTTGCAGTGACTCTGACTGATCAGTTATTTTATGTGAAACATCTGTGCACTGTACAAAATTATCTTTTTGAAAGTCATCGTCTTTATTCTCAGTGATATTGTCAAATTGTTCATTTTGTCTACTGTTCATTACTTGGTGATTGGGTAGAGCTTTCTGTGGCTCAACCTTTTGCAAAGAGGGCAAGCTGAATATCTCTGCTATTTGGGAATTATAAGAGGTATCACCTTCAACAAGAGAACAAATACTGCCAATCTGTAATACATCTCTGCCCACAATATCACTGTCCTTTGATAGATATGAGGTTTGCTGATCACTCACAGGATACTGGATATCTGGTTCTAATTTGTTATGCTTTCCTTGATTGGTATTAGGGGTGACTTCTGAATTAGTATTAGTTGACTCACTTTGCTTATCCTTCTGAATTAGTGGGAAAATCTTGGTGCTTGTGGTACTTGTCACTGGTTCATTAACGTTCAAAGCAGCAGTATTTTCTGAGGATTTGTTTTGTAAGCTACAAACACTGCCTTCTTTAATAACTGGATACATTGTTTCAGGTAAAGCTTCAGGTGTTATACCTTTGACAGACAATGTTTTGACATCTGAAAGAATTAAGGGTGATACTACAGCAATCCCCTTTGTAGTAGTTGCTCCTGAAGACTCATAATTCTGTGCTACCGTTGATAAAACTGTGTCTTGTGAGCTGTTTACAATTTTATTCTGAGAATTTACCACAGCTGAAAATGGACTCTTCTCACAGATGTCCGCAGGCTTTGAAATTCCAACTGCTGCTGTGGGTTTTTTTGACTCATTACACTGTTTTTCTTCCGTAGGTTCTGAAGGTTGCTTTTTCCACAAAGACAGACATGTTGCTAGCAAGTCCATGGAAAAGTGAGAGTCACTTTTAGAAGACATTCCATTGAAGGATTTATGCTCAAAGCAAGAAGAGTTGTTTGATATCTTGGCATTTATATTACAAGTAGTTGGAGTACCTGGAGTTTCCATGGTTTTCAAATTCACTTGGTTACCAGTGTTCTGGATATTTGGATTCATTTCAAAACTATGCAGTTTAGAATCATGAATACGTTCATTAGTATCTTTTAATAATTTCTTCTGAGTTTTATTTCCAGATGCAAGTAAACTGAGAATCAGCCTATTTTTATTTGGATACTTTGAAACATATTCCTCAAAGGATGTAGACTGAGGAAGAGAAGTTGCTTCAGAATTTGTTGGCACATTTTGTGCAACGTTGACTAAATTTCCTGATGAAAACTGGGTGTTATTTAATATTGCCTGGGTAATCTCAACAGTTGACGTCTTTAAAGAACTCACAACTTGCGAACAGCCAGAATTTAGTAAAACAGAACTGACTTGGTTAAAATTTCTGTCCTGAAGGTTGGAATTCAATGTATTGTGTGTTCTATTTGTTTCTTCTGCAGATTCCATTACTGTTGGTGGTTTATCCTCCACAGTATATGGAGGGCCTAGGGTTACCTGTGGTCCAGACTGGATTTTGGCAGTTTGTTTCAGAGACAACCCACAATTTTGAGCTGATTCACTGTAAGAGGTATTAGTTGTTTTAATACAACCTGCTGCCATCAGAAGATTTTTATTAATTTTAATTTTCCTTGCAAGGTCCGAAAACTTCTTTTTTATTTCTACTAATGTTTTAATATCCCTCACTAACTTTTCTTTTGTGGCACTTGTGTCCAGTACTTGATTTGAAGTTAGATTTTGAGAATCCACTCTTTTCTCTTGATTATTTTGAGTAAGAGCCTGAACACCATCCACGTAAGATCTAACAGGTTCATTAAAAGGCTGATTGATATTTACTCTCAAGTTACAGGAATTTCCCATTGTGCTGAAATTTTCATTAAGGTTTTGCCACTGCTGCTGAAAGCCTCTACAAAAGTCTTTCCTCATTTCAGGTAAGTGCATTTCTTGACTCTGAGGAACTTCCATAGAAGTGTGTTTAACAACATGCTGAGTACTTTGCAGAGGCTGGCTTGCATACCTACAGTCATAAGGAGGAGGAGGTCTTCTGTCAGTTTGAGTAACCGCATATTGATATGACGGTACAGTTGCAATCTGCTTTGACTGTAAAGTCAGGGCAGGATTTGGAGATTGACTATTTTTAACTTGTGATGATACAGATGACATAGGGGTTTGTTTCTGAAGAGTAGGCTCCGGCAAAAAGCTTCGTGATGAGTAACTATATTGCTTTGGAAGGGGCCTGTAATCTGGGTAAGTCAATCCACTGGATGCACACTGCTGTGCCCAATCAACCTGTTGCTCTGATACAGGTAGGTTAAGTCTCGGGTTTCCTTGGTAAGTTATAGGAACTCTTCCGGAATTAGAAGGGATCATTTGTAGTTGCATGGAATAGGTATCTGATGTTAGAAATTGATTCTGTAGTGCACGTACATTGGGCGTATTCGTTCCTAAACCAGTCTGATGAGATATAGTTGCCCCTGTATGAGAAAGCATAGAATTCCTCATTGGTGAGTTCAACCATACATCCTGTGTAACTCCTGAAGACATTTGCAAATCGTGATTTGGTTGTTTGGGTCCTTTAACATTTGCATATGTTATTCTTTCTACTGAAGTTTGTGAGGTCACAATGGTCCCACTATGCATATCAGAAATAGGGATTTGTTGAGGAGTTTTATAGTTTCTGATGTTGAGCAGCGGCTGTGAAACTGGATTTAAATTACTGAGAAATAGGCACGGTTCTTGGTTACTTCCAGGATGGTTTAAAGAACTTTGAGATGCTGTGGTAAGTGTGTTTACTAAAGTTTGCTCCAAAAAAGATGCCTGTTTTTTAGGATACTGTGGTGGTAAGGTGACACTCTCTGATTTTGCATTCCAGTTCATTGTTGATTTGATGCAGTAGCAGTGTATTAAAAGCCAGCTGTTTTGAATGTCAGGAATCTGTAGGAAATAAAGATCTTTTATTAAAAATCTGTTTTGCCAGGTCAGAATTTCTAAGATAATTTTCTTAGTTTACCTTATCACCAATGCTGACTGTGTCTAGCAAAATTCCTGAAACCTCAGACTAGAGAAAGCTTCATCTTTGATTTGGATAAGAGGAACAGCAGAGGAAGATGTAATAATAAATATGGCAAATGTCAATAAAATTTTCTGGTGTGTTCAACAGAAATTCATTCCACCCAATATAGTTAGTATTTTGTTTGTTACACTTAAGAGACAATTACTTTCTGCATTTACTTATTTTAACTAGCTCTTTATTCTAAGTAACCCATGATCACTGTAAAAAATAAAATTAAAAAAAATCAAGCATATAGTAAGAAGCCCTTACTACTGTCCATCTCCAATATCTAACTCCCTAGGGGTACCTACTGTTACCTTTCTTTCAGAAAATTTCTATATATAAAAAAACACCAATACATAGATAAAACCTCATCTATTAAGACAAACGGAGTCCTACCAAACATGCTGTCTACACAGTTAGCCTCATTTTCATTACTATATCTAGGATATCTTATCATTTCAACTACACATAATCTATCTCACTGTCTGCATAACATTCCACTTTCTGTGTATATCACCATTTAACCATTTCTCTATTGACGGACATTTGGTTTTCTTAAGTTTTTGCACTTATAAACTATCCTATACTAAGAATTCTTGTATTTATGCTTTTATATTTGTGCTGTTTCTGGAAATTCCTACAAGTGAAATCATTATGTCAAAAGACACTAAAATTATTTTCATAAGCAGTGACAAACTGCCTTCCAAAAAGACTGAAATAATTTATACTCTCACCAACAGTACAGGGACATATCTAAAAACGGACAAATCTGACTTAAACGTATTGACGTAATACGTAATACTTGACTTAAACGTATTAATAGTATACCAAACAACTGCAGAATACACATTCTTTCCAATGCACATGGAATTTTTACCGGTACTGACCATATGGCTAGGCCATAAGCAAATCTCATTTTTGAAGGATTACAATAATTCAGATCAATTCACAGTGGAATTAATCTAGAAATTGTAGAAAAAGGACCTAGGAAACTGCCAAATAATTAAGAAATAAAGAATGCAGTAAGCTCTGGTGTCTTTTCCTCTAATTATCCAATAGGATACCAGACCTATTGAATCAGACCCCACCCTTATGACCTCATTTACCTTAATTACCTCTCTAAAGGCCCCATCTCTAAAAATAGTCACACTGGAGGTCAGAGCTTCAACATATGCATTTGGTGGCGGGGGGGGGGGGGGGGGGGGGGGGGGGGGGGATGACAAGACACACAGTTCATTCAGTCCATAATGGGCTCCCAACCCCATGTTAACATATGACTTGAGGATAATTTATAACATTAAATAGACTTATTTAGAAGAAGACTGGGAAACAATCTCTGTATTTATCATACAAAGTTAAAAATAAGTTAATCCAAGGAAAAGACAGTGAAATAAAATGAGAACAGAGATTCAGTAAGTCACAAGTTGGTAACAAATAAAACTCAATAAGCCTCTGACAACACTGATCATCATAAAAAAAAAAAAACCCACTGTATTGGGAAAAGAGGCTATCACTGATCTTACAGACATTAAAACGGTAATGTATATATCTTGAGTTCCAAACATTTAAAATTTAGGGGGAATGGAGAAATTCCTTGAAAAAACATACCCTAACATCTATAATTAAATATCTTCACAAAGAAAACAGCAGGGCCGTGTGGCTGTACTGGAATGTTCTACCATTTATGGAAGAGATAATCTAATATAACCTCTTTAAAAGGATAAAAGAGGGAACACTTCATAGCTTATTTACTGAGCCTATCATACCAAAGCTGAAAAGAAAGACAATTAAGAAGCCAATCTCACAGAAACAAACACAAAAGTCCTGAACAAAATGTTAGCAAACCAAATGGGGTGATACATGAAAAAGATAACATCATGATCAAACTGAGTTTATTTCAGGAATACAAGTTTGTCATTGAAAATTAATCAAAGTAATTACATTAAAATTATTTTAAAAATCATATGATCATTTCAACAGATCCAAGAACTTTTGATAAAATTCAATTAAAATTCATTAAAAGAACAATTGTATAAAACCAAGAATAGAAAGAAGTTTCCTTAATTTTGATAAATGGTAATTTCAAAAATTCAGACCAACAACAGTAATATTATTAATAATAATAGATAACTTAAGTAAAGATGCCACTATCACCCACTTCTATTCATTGTTTTACTGGAGATCCTAGAAAGTATAAGAATTGTGAAGGAAAATATAAAGCAGACTATTAAGAGACGTTATGTAGAAAATCCAAAACAATCTGTAGATCTTTTAGATCTATTACATGATGGATCATAGTGTACTCAAACTAGATTGAAGAAGGCACATGTTACCATGTGTTTGATTTGTTGATGTGACTCTTGTGAATTATATATATATGTTTATTTATGTATTTGCTCATAAATACAGTAGAAGCGAGCCTTTTGAGGCCTGGTGTCAAGCATGAAATAAAGCCGTGACTAGAAACTGACTCCATGACTTCAGAGGTTTCATTTTTTGTCATTGCTGTACCTGAGCCAAGACTGATCTGTGCATGCTGGTAGGAAGAGGCAGAAATTTGGGGGATCTCCTGCCAAGGTGACACAGGTGGCATTAGAAACCTCCCCCTCCCAAACTGAACATCTGATCTTGGAGATAATGTGCTCCTGGGACTATAAAATTAGGTGAGCTGGGACTGTTTGCATTTGAGACAAGTGTTGCTGTATCCTCATCTCTTGTCGAGGATCCATTCACCAAGGCATTGGCCACCAGAGGCTTTGCCTGAATGGACGGTCTTCACCTCATCCCTTGTGACCCAGCAGTAATCCAGACCTGCTTGAGTGCCTTGCTGAGGAGACTAGTGTCTTGGACCAACTGGACTTTTCTATTATGGATGCATGCATGGACTTGGTTCGTTACAAGCACTTCGTGCTCAAAGTGGTTTTAACTTTCATTCTGCATTTTTAGATACGTTTTTGCTTTCTATTTCTCTGCTTGCTTCTTCTCACTTATGTGAAAGTCAAAGTCATTGGTGAACTCTACGTTTGTCCTGACCTGTCATTTGATTAAGGTAGTAAAGAAACCGCCCTCTCTTTGAGAGTTTAATTTGTCGGGGAGCCAGATCACCCTTGTCCAGCATGACAGCATGCACATTTTGGTTTAAAAACAGGTCCCAAGGAGAAAGATCTGTATATTCCTCACATGCTTTCTCCCAGGAAAGCTCCTTAATAAGACAACTGATCAGGGTGAAGTATAATACAAAGTAAAAAGCAGTACTACCAAGTAGCAGTATTACAAAAGAGTTAATGATAAATTCCCAATAATTTGCCCTATTTCTTATGTGAGCTTGGGGGTGGGAGGCTGCTACAGACTGAATTCTGTTCCCTCAAAATTTATGTTTAAGTCCAATTCACTATATTTGGAGATAGGACCTTGAGTGAGGCAATTAAGGTTAAATGAGGTCATAAGGGTGGGGCCTTAATCCAACAGGACTAGTGTCCTTATAAGAGAGACAACCAGGTGTATACACACACAGGAAAGACCATCTGAGGAGACACAGAGAAGGTAGCTGTGTGCAAGCCAATGAGAGAGACCTCAGGAGAAACCAAACACATTGATCTCAGACTTCCAGACTCTAGACCTGCAGAAATTTATTGTTTAAGCCACCCAAGCTGTGGTTATTTTGTTAGGGCAGCCCTGCAGACTAACACAGAGATTATGGGTAGGAAGAGAAATAATTACAAATAATTACAAATAATTACAAATAATTACAAATAATTTGGGGTTGTTGGGTTTTTACCCCCTCTCTCTCCTTTGCTGGCATAGAAAAAAAGTGAATCCTGGAAAACCAACCTTGAACTACCTAAATTAAAAGGAGAGAATTAAGGGATCTCCGTGGCAGTCCAGTAGTTAAGATCCCACACTTCCACTGCAGGGGGCGCTGGTTTCATCTCTGGTCGGGGAACTAAGATCCCACATGACACTTGCTGCAGCCAAAAAAAACCCAGAACAAAACAGAAAAGACCTTTTTCCTGACTGCAGCCTCTACTTTTAGATACAATGTATTCTTAGACCTTCTGAAGATATATTTTAATGGAGATAACCAGAGACAGGATTTCCATGGTCTATCATTTAATTTTTTCTTGGAAAAATTAACTCTTTTGCCCCCAAATTTGCACCCTGCCCTCTTATCTCCCCTCACCTGTGACAGCCATGGCATTTACCTAACAAATTCCAGCTATGGCTGAACTTAAGAACCTCTCTGCACAGGAGTAGCCAAAGTTTTTGGGGAAAAAACACACAAGCCAACAAAATGAGTTTACACATTGCACATATCCACAGTGCATGACAATTCTACTTCATTTTGTTGAAATTTTATTTATATTGAAGTAATTTAATTTTTCCATTCTTCTCCCCTCCCACCACCCCAACCCATACACATGCTCCCCCTACTCAGCTGCTTATATTTCAGAGGGAAAAAAATTGCACTACCTATCATCCTCCCGTCACCAAATCTATAAGACAGAGCCTTGTAAATGAAGTCTGTACTTATAGTATCAAATCTCTACATTTAAAATCCTGCTCCCAGGAATCCCCTGGTGGTCCAGTGGTTAGGACTAAGTGCTTTGACTGCTATGGGTCCGGGTTCGATGCCTGGTCAGGGAACTAAGATTCTGCAAGCCGCGCAGCACAGTCAAAAAACAAAAAAGAGAGAGAGAGAGAGAGAGAAAATCCCACTCCCTTTCCCTGTATTCCCAGTATCAACCTGTCTCTAACTGGATTAAGTCAGTTACACATACACAGGCACACACACACATGCACATACGCCAGGATTACTGGTACTCAAAAAACACAACAAATAACCTCACTGGGCCCTACATTATTCAGCTCTCTACTCCCCCCCCACACACCAGTGACAGTCTTTTAACTTGGTTAAAAATCACAAATATAACAAATCAGATGTTAAATGCTTAAGACCTTTAAAGGTGAAAACAAATATGATTTTTTTAAAAGTAATTTGTGGGACTTCCCTGGTAGTCCAGTGGGTAAGACTCCAACAGGCTCCCAATGCAGGGGGCGGGGGTTCAATCCCTGATTGGGGAACTAGATCCCACATGCATGCCACAGCTAAGAAGTCTACATGTCACAACTAAGACCTGGCACAGCCAAAATTAAATACATATTAAAAAAAAAAATAAAGGTGGGACTTCCCTGGTGGCACAGTAGTTAAGAATCCGCCTACCAATGCAGGGGACAAAGGTTCAATCCCTGGTCTGGGAACATCCCACATGCCATGGAGCAACTAAGCCCACGCGCCACAACTACTGAACCTGTGTTCTAGAGCCCATGAGCCAACACTACTAAAGCCCACGTGCCTAGAGCCACCCTCCACAACAAAAGAAGCCACTGCAATGAGAAGCCCCGTGCACCGCAACAAAGAGTAGGCCCCACTCGCCACAACTAGAGAAAGCCCACACGCAGCAACAAAGACCCAATGCAGCCAAAAATAAATAAAATAAAATAAAGTAATTTGTGATTCCATAAAATAAAAAAATATACTGAAAAATTATTAAAGAAGTTAAAATGCTACATTACAAAATATTCACTTAATGCAAAAGAAAACAGTGAGGGACAAAAAGATATGAGACAGAAAATAAAAAGTACAAACAGGAGATGTAAATCCAACTATATCATAATAACATTAAAAGTGAGTGGATTGGGCTTCCCTGGTGGAGCAGTGGTTGAGAGTCCGCCTGCCGATGCAGGGGACGCGGGTTCGTGCCCCGGTCCGGGAAGATCCCACGTGCCGTGGAGCGGCTGGGCCCGTGAGCCGTGGCCACTGAGCCTGCGCGTCCAGAACCTGTGCTCCGTAACGGGAGAGACCGCAACAGTGAGAGGCCCGCGTACCGCAAAAACAAAAACAACAAAAAAAAAGTGAGTGGATTAAACAATCCAAATGACAATGTCAGACTATATTTTTTAAAAATGGCTAGCTAACTATATGCTGTCTCCAATAGGCATACCTTTGAGTCAAAGATAAAAACAGATTGAAAATAAAAGGATAAAAAAAGAGGGACTTCCCTGGTATTCCAGCAGTTAAGACTCTGCACTCCTAATGCAGGGACTCAGGTGTGGTCAGAGAACTAGATCTCACATGCCACAACTAAAAGATCCCACTTGTTGCAACTAAAGATCCCACATGCCACAACAAAGATCCCTTGAGCTGCAACCAACACCCGGCACAGCCAAATAAATAAATAAATAAATTTTAAAAAAGGATTAAAAAATCGATATTAGGCATACAATAGTCACAATAAAGGGAGAATGACTATACTAATTTTCAGAAAAAATACACTAAAACAATGTTACTAAAGAGGGACTTTTTATAACCATAAAAGGGTCAGTCCACCAAGCAAGATATAACAACTATAAATATATATGCACTTAAGAGAGCATTAAGGGCTTCCTTGGTGGTGCAGTGGTTAAGAATATGCCTGCCAATGCAAGGGACACGGGTTCAAGCCCTGGTCCGGGAAGATCCCACATGCCTCGGAGCGACTGGGCCCGTGCACCACAACTACTGAGCCTGTGACCCACAACTACTGAGCCCGTGTGCTACAACTACTGAAGCCCACACACCTAGAGCTGGTGCTCCACAACAGGAGAGGCCACCACAATGAGAAGCCCGCGTGCAGCCACGAAGACCCAACGCAGCCAAAAGTAAAATAAATAAATAAAATTAAATTTAAAAAAAGAGAGAGAGCATTAAAATACAAGAAGTAGGGACCTTCCCTGGTGGTGCAGTAGTTAAGAATCCACCTGCCAATGCAGGAACACGGGTTCAAGCCCTGATCTTGGAAGATCCCAAATGCTGCGGAGCAACTAAGCCCATGTGCCACAACTACTAAGCCTGCGCTCCAGAGCTCGTGAGCCACAACTACTGAAGCCCACACACCTAGAATCCATGCTCTGCAACGAGAAGCCACCACAATGAGAAGGCCGCTCACCATAACGAAGAGCAGCCCCCGCTCTCTGCAACTAGAGAAAGCCCATGCAGCAACGAAGACCCAATGCAGCCAAAAATATTTTAAAAATGAATAAATTTATATAAAAAAAATACAAGAAGCAAAACACAAAGTGAAAAATAGGCAATTCACCAAGAGTCAAAGACTTCAATTCCCCACTTTCAATAGTGAACAGAATTGGCGGGAGGGGGGGGGGCGGTAAAAAAAAAAAATCTACAAGGAAATAGGAGTTTTCAACATATTATATACACCCACATTTCTAGTTTCCAGTGCAGATTAAAAAAAAAAAAATCAAAAAACTGGAGTACTTTAGGTTGCAGGTTAGTGCACAATTGTCCATTGGCTGCTTTGTAGTTTTAAGGTTCTCTCCTCTCTGGCATTTACTATGGTTTGGATCCAATAGTTCATGTACTCTTGTCAAGTGGCAAAAGGGTCAGCAAGCAGCCCAGTGACAGGTGTATGTGCCAGCAAGCTATGAAAGCACTGGACTCTTATATTCTGTTGTGGGGAATCTTCCTAACTGTGAATAGGTATAGGCAAATTAGCAAACTGTAAATAATGATCCTTGATATAGCCACACAAAATTTGGCTCTACTAACCCACCCATCTGGCTGTAGGCTTTATGGTTTGGAGAACAAGCAATACTAATATGTTGATGCTGATGAACTGTGGTGGCCCTCACTGGGAAGGGAGGCAAGCAGCCCGGGTGTGTTGACATTGATAAAGTGCTATGGTCTACACTGGGGGGATTTAGAGTCATAATTAATATACTCCTATTCCAAAGAGAGAGTCCATAGAGGCTTCCTGTGTGTCATCACAAAAACAGTCTTTTAAAATTTTTAATTAAAAAAAACCCCTAAAGTCTATCTTTAGGTCTGACAGTCTCTGGATTGAAATCTTATATATATTATTACTATTACTTCCTATGAGAAAAGTGGGAAGAAAGCAAGTCACTAAAATCCATGGCATAGGAAGTTGTAAATAGCAAGTTGTAAACTGTGAAATTAAGATGAATTAGTGAAGCTGGAAAAAAAGGGAAGTGAATGGCTGCAGTAGACTATAAATGTAACAATGCATGTGGATTTTCACATAAAATCTTCATAAAGATCTTACTAACGTTAAGAAAAGGCTTGTGTTTTTTTTATTTTAAAATATTCTATATCCATACAATGCAAATATGGTTTAACTGGAAAGCCTCCTTTATTTGACGTCAGCCTTATTACAGAAAATTACAAACCAAAAAATAACCTAAAAATCATACCTTTGAAGAATAATCATATTAATATCTATCTTCAACACAAATGCACAAGTACTTACAACCACCAAGAGAAAAAACTCTACTGAAATGGACCTATTATATTATGGTTTGCCATGGCCAGGCTTACTTTAGGCCAAAGTAGTAAGAAACAGAACATGAAAGGGCAAATTAAGCCACATCAAGAATTTTTTTATATGCAAGGGTAACCATTAATTTATCAAAGAAACTGGAACATTATTATAGTGAAAGACAATGCTATTAAAAGCCAAGTGATAGGCTTTTAAAAAGACTGTCTTGGGGGCTTCCCTGGTGGCGCAGTGGTTGAGAGTCCGCCTGCTGATGCAGGGGACACGGGTTCGGGCCCCGGTCTGGGAAGATCCCACATGCTGCGGAGCGGCTGGGCCCGTGAGCCATGGCCATGGCCGCTGAGCCTGTGCTCCACAACAGGAGAGGCCGCAACAGTGAGAGGCCTGCGTACCGCAAAAAAAAAAAAGACTGTCTCAGGGCAAAGCAAAAGATGCATATCTAGGGATTTCCCTGGCAGAACAGTGGTTAAGACTCTGGGTGTCCACTGCAGGGGCCACGGGTTCCATCCCTGGTCAGGGAACTAGTATGCAGCGTGGCATGGCCCGGAAATTTAAAAAAAAAAAAAAAAAAAAAAGATGCATATCTAGACAGTTGTCTAGCAGGCTTCGATAAATGTTTGTCAAATGAATAAACGTTATCTATAACTGCTGAACACCAAGTTAAACAGAAGTCCCTATTTAAACCTGCAAATGGGAAAAAGTCTCCACCCCTCCCTTCACATCTGTGTCAACCATAAACATTACATGATTTCATCTGTAAGCATTTCAGTACCTCAAAAATACAAGATTTCTTAAAAAGTATAGTACTCTTCTCATACCTGAAAAAAACATATATCTCTTCTGGTATTTTAAATTGGAACCTTCCCTTATGTCTTTAGTTCCACTTCTAATGTGTTTATTTGGAGGGTCCACTGATGTGAATAAATTGAGGAAAAACCAGTATTTTTCATTGCAAAACTCATCTCCAATGGAAAAAGCTATAGATTCTTCTTTAAAATCAACAAAACCACAAATACCAACACGTAAGTGGTAAAACCCACTTCTGAGGAATTCCTAAAGTATCAAGATTTACTCAACCTATTCCAGCTCTGACTTTTTGTGTCCTTAGTCCTAAGAGAAATAAGGCTTTTATCAGTCCTTGAATTAGGCTTTCAAGAATAGACTACCCTAAATTCTACCTTTATAACACAACTTATAAATAGTAACAGCTAACACTTGAAAATTTATGTCAAGAACTGTTTTGAATAAATACATTTAATGGTCACAACAAATGCACGAAGCCAAGCAGTCCTAAGCAGGAGCGCCGCGGCTGGCAGGGCCACTATCCCAGCTGTTAGGTCGGCTCTCTACACTGCTGCAGATAGAAAGGAGACAAGACTGAATGGATTCCTATGTAGTTTTTTACCCACTCAAACAGCAAAACCAACTTCAGTGTCCCTAGTCCCACTAGGTAATACCAAGGCGGATGAGAACTGTAAACCGCAGTCATTTCATAGCCTGCACTTACACCCCAAGGGAAGGGAGGCTGTCAAGTCTTGAGTGCAAGTGGAACTAGGGAGAAAGAGAAACCACACTGTGGCATTTCTCAGGAGGCTGCCAGGAGGACCTGTGGGGTGTCCTGCCAAGGTGTGGGTCAGACTGAGATTAAGCTAAGCTTTGCCTGTGAGACTTTTAAAGGAAAAGAAAGGTCATCAGAGCCCCATGGTGAAGTTGTTCACCTACATGTCTACTCTCCAATCTTTCAGGTACCTAGCTCCAAATTCGATACAGAAGCACAGGCCAACACAATCAGATACGCTACTTAATTATACTTCCTCTTAGGTAACACTGGGTAAGAGTGACTAGACAGTGACTCTCAGCAGGATGAGCAGGCCACAACCAGGTTCCCCATATGTCCCAGATGCCATCAAGGTTCACCAGTCAGAGCAACACGGCTTTCTCCTGGGAGAAGGGAGAAGCGGGAATAAATCGCTCTCATTTTCCCGATTGATTAATCTCGGTACAGCATGAGGTGTTGGCACTCATCATGATGGGCAGCAGGCAATTCAGAGCAATGCGATGATCACTGGGGCTAGAAAGTTTACACTAGTTTGTTGTGTCTTATATAGTAGAGGTCAGACAAATTGCAGACCACCTTTTCTAGGTGTATTATTCCCTAAAGTGGGAACTAAAGATCACAGAGCACACACAAGAAGAAGTCAGTTATCCTTCCTTGGAGTTCTGCCAAGCAACTCATTTGGACCCTCGAGGTTCCCACCTCAAGGAAACATGACCCATTAGAGGGGCAGTGGTCTCAAGTATCTGGAAATCCCTGACAACTGCCTCAAGTAGAGATGATTAATATTTGGTAGGCACGTATAAGCTACTTAACAATACTCTATTGGGGTACAAACTGCATTAGGAAAAAGGCATCACTTATTACAATAGGAATGAGGCAATTCTGTGCCTCTTGAGGTAGACAAACTCCCTGAGTAGAAGTGAACAGTTCCCATAAAGTATGCTGAAATGCCTCTGAAGAGAAATCTGATAAAAATCTCCTCCCTGTTAGTTACCACTGTCATAATAGGCGCATTACAGTGTTTGCTCTGGTAGTCCCAGGTTGTTGACAGGATTCCAAGAACTACAACAGAGGCATTTTGTTGTCATGGGGTTAAGATTCAGATTCTATAAAACTGGAGGTTAAGATTAATGATGCAAAGAGACCTCAAGTACCAGAAGAAACATATAGGACAAAATATACCTTCTTGTCAGCAGGGTCAAGTAAAGGATGACAGATCTAGCAAGCAGTTAAATTCAGAGCCATAACTACAGTCTAAAAAATGTACACAAGAGGGTTCTAATCAGGAAACCATGAGAAATCATGACTAATAGGATGAGGTATTCGGGCCTTTGCCCAAGGACACAGCTCCAAGGACATCCACTCCCAAAGTCAGCAGCTGCTGAGTTTCTAAGTGTCCCTAGATTAAGATCTTCCATTGGCCTGTAGTTATACTGAAGATGATGGCAACAGTCTGGAGTAAATTAGATTAATGGTTTCCGAGCGCCCCCTACCCCCATGATCAGTACTGTCTTCCTTCCCCACCAGCATAGGGGAGCCATTCAAGTTCTGCTGGATGAGAAGGAATGCCCACCATTCAGCTGTAAATAATCCCGTGCTCTAAGCCACGCTAGCCACAACACTTTGCCCAATGACATGATCATATAGAAGGAAAATGTAAAAACTGATAGAAATTGTAGCAGTGAATCTTTAGGAGCATAATGAAAGAGTGACCTACTGAAGATGAATTTCTGTCATCCAATAAACATCCTTCAACTACTTCAACTAAAGTAACATGTAGCAAGAAACTGAATGCAGAAGCAGATGTAAGAATCCAACTATTAACCAGACATTAAAGAGATTTGCAAAAATACAAAACAATGCCACTCTTTTCACTAGTGTTTTGTGTTGTTTTGGAAAACATTTATATTAACATGTAAGGATTTACTGCGGTTTTTTAAATTATTATTCATTTATTTATTTTTGGCTGCGTTGGGTCTTTGTT
The DNA here is from genome assembly GCF_951394435.1 of Stenella coeruleoalba. Taxonomy (NCBI): domain Eukaryota; kingdom Metazoa; phylum Chordata; class Mammalia; order Artiodactyla; family Delphinidae; genus Stenella; species Stenella coeruleoalba. The sequence goes on from NC_137157.1 coordinate 75,942,986, forward strand.
GCTGAGCGCAGGCTTTCTCTAGTTGCGGCGAGTGCGGGGTACTCTTCATTGCAGCGCGCAGGCTTCTCATTGTGGTGGCTTCTCTTGTTGCGGAACACGGGCTCTACGCATGCGGGCTTCAGTAGTTGTGGCACATGGGCTCAGTAGTTGTGGCTCGCGGGCTCTAGAGTGCCCGCTCAGTAGTTGTGGTACATGGGCTTAGTTGCTCCACAGCATGTGGGACCTTCCTGGACCAGGGCTCGAACCCGTGGTTCCTGCATTGGCAGGCGGATTCTTAACCACTGCGCCAACCAGGGAAGTCCTACTGTTATTTTTAAATAAAATAGTTTTTAAAAATTCCTGTTTCAGTCTTTAATGCAGTAAATGTTGATGTAACCTACATAAACAAATGTTCTTTAGGGTCTTTAAGAATTTTTACTGTATATAATTGCTTCCTGAGACCATGTGTTCCTGCAGTCTCCAGCTGCAGAGAAAGCATGTCCATGCAGCTCTCAATGGAGGGAGAATCTGGAAGCACACACCTGACTTCTATGGACTTTGCCTATGCACATCTTCTTCCTGTTGGTCCTATACTGTATCCTTTGTGGTCATAAACTTTAGCCACAAGAATACAAAAAGAGAGAATACTAAACTCAGGAATAAGGACATTACTACCAACCTTACATTTAAAAAGAGACACTATGAACAACTGTATCAGATCATTTGGATGAAAAGGACAAACCCCTGTGATACTGTAATTTATAAAAAGAAATACATTATTAGGTCTTCATCCCCATTTCTGGCACAAAGCTCCTAAAACCCTCGGATTTTCCTTAGTGAGAGTGATAAAGGTGCCTTGTTATGTCACTGAGGTGACTTTCTGACTGCACCTAAGGATGTAGGCTGGGTGCCAGGAGAACCAACCAGATGATTTTGTAACACAGCAGGACCCTATGGGGCCTTCCTGCGACAGGCCTTCCCCCATATCCTCTGCTTTAGCTCCTCTCTGAAGTACCTAGATAATAGTATTTGATGCAAATTTCCTGAGTTGTTGGACAAACTACATGATGATCATGAGCACGTATCCCCAGGCCTTCTGGAACCGAGGGACTGATAAGGTTAACCCCTGTGACCCCACCCTGCTGCCTCACCATCAGCCAATCAGAGAATTGTGCGCAAGCTGATCACATACCCTGAGAGCCCCGCCCCAATCACCTGGCCTTTAAAAATGCTTTGCTGAAACCCTTCAGGGAGCTCAAGACTTTTCAGGGCATGAGCCTCCTCATCTCCTTGCATGGCCTTGCAATAAACCTTTCTCTGCTGCAAACTCTGACAGCTCCAGGAGGGGAGAGGAGCTGGAGGTTGAATCAATCATCAATGGCCAGTGATTTAATCAATCATGACTGTGTAAAGAGGTCTCCATAAAAACCCCAAAGTACAGGGTTGGGGAGCTTCAGGGTTGATGAACACATGATCTGGGGAGAAGTGGCATGGAAGCTCCACATCCCTTTCTCCCATGTACTTCACCCTACACATCTCTTCCATCTGGTTGATGATTCCTATTGTTAAAAAAAAAAAAAAAAAAACAGGCCCTAGGTTGGAGCCACTTGCCCCCAGGACAAAAAACTAAGATTTAATTGCAGTTTCAAAATCTCCCAGGACTTAAATTTCTGGAATTTCCTTGTCAGAACTAGTGAGGTAACCTTGCCTGAAACAATACTTTCTTTTATTTTGCTAATAACCTCCTTCTCTGGCCCCGGTTTCTATAAAAGGCTTCCATTCTGTACAGCTCCTCGAGCTCCAATTTACTCTCAATTCATGAATTGTTGAAAAAAGCCAATTAGTTCCTCAAATTCACTCAGTTGAGTACTGTGTAACAGTATCCTTTAATATCCTTTGCAATAAACCAGTAATCTAGTAAGTAAAATGTTGCTCTGAGTTCTGTAAGCCTCTCTAGCAAATTGATTGAACAGAGGCGGGGTGTCTTAGAACCTCTTACCAATCAATCAGAAATACCGGCATCAACCTGGGCTTGAGACTGGTGTCTGAAGTTCAAGGAGAGGGTTGGGGACAGACTCTGGGAGGGCTCACACCAAGGAGTACTTCCCAGAACTTCTGCTGCCAGTATCCTTTTCCCCACGATGAAACAGCGCCACCCCCAGCCTCTGCAGGACACCCTCCAATACTAGCAGACATTGAGGAGCTGCCAGGGTTCCTGTTGAATTTCCTGAACACAGTGGACCAGCCAGTGGCCGTGGGGTCCAGAGTGGAGAGGGGATTAAGAGCGCTACTTAAAGGAGCTCCAGAGACGGGCGCGAGCCGCGGCGATCAGCGAGGACCCCAGAAACGGGCATGAGACGCTAAGGCTGCTGCTGCTGCTGCTGCCACCAAGAAGCCTGTGTACGAGCACAGGTCACTATCCCTACCTCCCCTCCCGGGAGCCTGTGCAGCCCACCACTGCCAGGGTCCCGGGATCCAGGAACAACTTCCCTGGGAGAATGCACAGGGCACCTCAGGCTGGAGCAACGTCCCGCTGGCCTCTGCTGCCTCTACAGCCGCAGACTCGCCCCGCATCCTAACCCCTCCCTCCTCCTGGGCTGAGTGCGCCAGAGCCCCCGAATCAGCTGCTCCTTCAACCCTGTCCTGTCTGAGCGAAGAACAGACGCCCTCCGGCAAACTACACGCAGAGGCGGGACCAAATCCAAAGCTGAACCCCCGGGAGCTGTGTGAACAAAGAAGAAAAAGGGAAATTTCTCCCAGCAGCCTCAGGAGCAGCGGATTAAATATCCACAGTCAACTCGATGTACCTGCATCTGTGGAATACCTGAATAGACAACGAATCATCCCAATTTGAGGAGGTGGACTTTGAGAGCAAGATTTATTATTTTTTCCCCTTTTCCTCTTTTTTGTGATGTGAGCCGTGTGGATGAAAGGCTCTTGGTGCTGCAGCCAGGAGTCAGTGCTGTGCCTCTGAGGTGGGAGAGCCAACTTCAGGACACTGGTCCACAAGAGACCTCCCAGCTCCACATAATATCAAACAGAAAAAATCTTCCAGAGATCTCCATCTCAACACCAGCACCCAGCTTCACTCAATGACCAGCAAGCTACAGTGCTGGACACCCTATGCCAAACAACTAGCAAAACAGGAACACAACCCCACCCATTAGCAGAGAGGCTGCCTAAAATCATAATAAGTCCACAGACACTCCAAAACACACCACCAGATGTGGACCTGCCCACCAGAAAGACAAGATCCAGCCTCATCCACCAGAACACAGGCACTAGTCCCCTCCACCAGGAAGCCTACACAACCCACTGAACCAACCTTAGCCACTGGAGACAGACACAAAAACCAATGGGAACCACGAACCTTCAGCCTGCAGAAAGGAGACCCCAAACACAGTAAGACAAGCAAAATGAGAAGACAGGAAAACACACAACAGATGAAGGAGCAAGGTAAAAACCCACCAGACCTAACAAATGAAGAGGAAATAGGCAGTCTACCTGAAAAAGAATTCAGAATAATGGTAGTAAAGATGATCCAAAATCTTGGAAATAGAATAGACAAAATGCAAGAAACATTTAACAAGGACCTAGAAGAACTAAAGATGAAACAAGCAATGATGAACACCACAATAAATGAAATTAAAAATACTCTAGATGGGATCAATAGCAGAATAACTGAGGCAGAAGAACGGATAAGTGACCTGGAAGATAAAATAGTGGAAAGAACTACCGCAGAGCAGAATAAAGAAAAAAGAATGAAAAGAACTAAGGACTGTCTCAGAGACCTCTGGGACAACATTAAACGCACCAACATTTGAATTAAAGGGGTTCCAGAAGAAGAAGAGAAAAAGAAAGGGTCTGAGAAGATATTTGAAGAGATTATAGTTGAAAACTTCCCTAATATGGGAAAGGAAAGAGTTAATCAAGTTAATCCAAGGAGAAACACGCCAAGACACATATTAATCAAACTGTCAAAAATTATATACAAAGAAAACATATTAAAAGCAGCAAGGGAAAAACAACAAATAACACACAAGGGAATCCCCATAAGGTTAACAGCTGATCTCTCAGCAGAAACTCTGCAAGCCAGAAGGGACTGGCAGGACATATTTAAAGTGATGAAGGAGAAAAACCTACAACCAAGATTACTCTACCAAGCAAGGATCTCATTTAGATTTGATGGAGAAATTAAAACCTTTACAGACAAGCAAAAGCTGAGAGAGTTCAGCACCACCAAACCAGCTTTACAACAAATGCTAAAGGAACTTCTCTAGGCAAGAAACACAAGAGGAGGAAAAGACCTACAATAAATAACCCAAAACAATTAAGAAAATGGGAATAGGAACATACATATCGATAATTACCTTACATATAAATGGATTAAATGTTCCCACCAAAAGACACAGACTGGCTGAAAGGATACAAAAACAAGACCCATATATATGCTGCCTACAAGAGACCCACTTCAGACCTAGGGACACATATAGACTGAAAGTGAGGGGATGGAAAAAGATATTCCATTCAAATGGAAATCAGAAGAAAGCTGGAGTAGCAATTCTCATATCAGACAAAATAGACTTTAAAAAAAAGGCTATTACAAGAGACAAAGAAGGACACTACATAATGATCAAGGGATCGATCCAAGAAGATATAACAATTGTAAATATTTATGCACCCAACATAGGAGCACCTCAATACATAAGGCAAATACCAACAGCCATAAAAGGGGAAATCGACAGTAACACATTCATAGTAGGAGACTTTAACACCCCACTTTCACGAATGGACACATCATCCAAAATGAAAATAAATAAGGAAACACAAGCTTTAAATGATACATTAAACAATATAGACTTAATTGGTATTTATAGGACATTCCATCCAAAAACAGAATACACATTTTTCTCAAGTGCTCATGGAACATTCTCCAGGATAGATCATATCTTGGATCACAAATCAAGCCTTGGTAAGTTTAAGAAAATTGAAATTGTATCAAGTATCTTTTCCGACTACAATGCTATGAGACTCGATATCAATTACAGGAAAAGATCTGTAAAAAATACAAACACATGGAGGCTAAACAATACACTACTTAATAACGAAGTGAGCACTGAAGAAATCAAAGAGGAAATCAAAAAATACCTAGAAACAAATGACAATGGAGACACGATGACCCAAAACCTATGGGATGCAGCAAAAGCATTTCTAAGAGGAAAGTTTATAGCAATACAATCCTACCTTAAGAAACAGGAAACATCTCTAATAAACAACCTAACCTTGCACCTAAAGCAATTAGAGAAGAACAAAAAAACCCCAAAGTTAGCAGAAGGAAAGAAATCATAAAAATCAGAGCAGAAATAAATGAAAAAGAAATGAGGGAAACGATAGCAAAGATCAATAAAACTAAAAGCTGGTTCTTTGAGAAGATAAACAAAATGGATAAACCATTAGCCAGACTCATCAAGAAAAAAAGGGAGAAGACTCAAATCAGTAAAATTAGAAATGAAAAAGAAGAAGTAACAAGTGACACTGCAGAAATACAAAAAATCATGAGAGATTACTACAAGCAACTCTATGCCAATAAAATGGACAACCTGGAAGAAATGGACAAATTCTTAGAAATGCACAACCTGCCAAGACTGAATCAGGAAGAAATAGAAAATATGAACAGACCAAGCACAAGCACTGAAATTGAAATCTTCCAACAAACAAAAGCCCAGGACCAGATGGCTTCACAGGCAAATTCTGTCAAACATTTAGAGAAGAGCTAACACCTATCCTTCTCAAACTCTTCCAAAATACAGCAGAGGGAGAAACACTCCCAAACTCATTCTACGAGGCCACCATCACCTTGATACCAAAACCAGACAAGGATGTCACAAAGAAAGAAAACTACAGGCCAATATCACTGATAAACATAGATGCAAAAATCCTCAACAAAATACTACCAAACAGAATCCAACAACACATTAAAAGGATCATACACCATGATTGAGTGGGGTTTATTCCAGGAATGCAAGGATTCTTCAATATACGCAAATCAATCAAGGTGATACACCATATTAACAAATTGAAGGAGAAAAACCATATGATCATCTCAATAGATGCAGAAAAAGCTTTCAACAAAATTCAACACCCATTTATGATAAAAACCCTGCAGAAAGTAGGCATAGAGGGAACTTTCCTCAACATAATAAAGGCCATATATGACAAACCCACAGCCAATATCGTCCTCAATGCTGAAAAACTGAAACCATTTCCACTAAGATCAGGAACAAGACAAGGTTGCCCACTCTCACCACTCTTATTCAACATAGTTTTGGAAGTTTTAGCCACAGCAATCAGAGAAGAAAAGGAAATAAAAGGAATCCAAATTGGAAAAGAAGAAGTAAAGCTGTCACTGTTTGCAGATGACATGATACTATACATAGAGAATCCTAAAGATGCTACCAGAAAACTACTAGAGCTAATCAATGAATTTGGTAAAGTTGCAGGATACAAAATTAATGCACAGAAATCTCTGGCATTCTTATACGCTAATGATGAAAAATCTGAAAGTGAAATCAAGAAAACACTCCCATTTACCATTGCAACAAAAAGAATAAAATATCTAGGAATAAACCTACCTAAGGAGACAAAAGACCTGTATGCAGAAAATTATAAGACAGTGATGAAAGAAATTAAAGATGATACAAATAGATGGAGAGATATACCATGTTCTTGGATTAGAAGAATCAACATTGTGAAAATGACTCTACTACCCAAAGCAATCTACAGATTCAATGCAATCCCTATCAAACTACCACTGGCATTTTTCACAGAACTAGAACAAAAAATTTCACAATTCGTATGGAAACACAAAAGACCCTGAATAGTCAAAGCAATCTTGAGAACGAAAAACAGAGCTGGAGGAATCAGACTCCCTGACTTCAGACTATACTACAAAGCTACAGTAATCAAGACAGTATGGTACTGGCACAAAAACAGAAATACAGATCAATGGAACAGGATAGAAAGCCCAGAGACAAACCCACGAACATATGGTCACCTTATCTTTGATAAAGGAGGCAGGAATGTACAGTGGAGAAAGGACAGCCTCTTCAATAAGTGGTGCTGGGAAAACTGGATAGGTACATGTAAAAGTATGAGATTAGAACATTCCATAACACCATACACAAAAATAAACTCAAAATGGATTAAAGACTAAATGTAAGGCCAGAAACTATCAAACCCTTAGAGGAAAACATAGGCAGAACACTCTATGACATAAATCACAGCAAGATCCTTTTTGACCCACCTCCTAGAGAAATGGAAATAAAAACAAAATAAACAAATGGGACCTAATGAAACTTCAAAGCTTTTGCACAGCAAAGGAAACCATAAACAAGACCAAATGACAACCCTCAGAATGGGAGAAAATATTTGCAAATGAAGCAACTGACAACGGATTAATCTCCAAAATTAAAAGTAGCTCATGCAGCTCAACAAAAAAACAAACAACTCAATCCAAAATTGGGCAGAAGACCTAAATAGACATTTCTCCAAAGAAGATATACAGTTTGCCAACAAACACATGAAAGAATGCTCAACATCATTAATCACTAGAGTAATGCAAATCAAAACTACAATGAGATATCATCTCACACCAGTCAAAATGGCCATCATCAAAAAATCTAGAAACAATAAATGCTGGAGAGGGTGTTGAGAAAAGGGAACACTCTTGCACTGCTGTTGGGAATGTGAATTGGTACAGCCACTATGGAGAACAGTATGGAGGTTCCTTAAAAACTACAAACAGAATTACCATATGACCCAGCAATCCCACTACTGGGCATATACCCTGAGAAAACCATAATTCAAAAAGAGTCATGTACCAAAATGTTCATTGCAGCTCTATTTACAATAGCCAGGAGATGGAAGCAACCTAAGTGTCCATCATCGGATGAATGGAAATAGAAGATGTGGCACATATATACAATGGAATATTACTCAGCCATAAAAAGAAACGAAATTGAGTTATTTGTAGTGAGGTGGATGAACCTACAATCTGTCATACAGAGTGAAGTAAGTCAGAAAGAGAAAGACAAATACCGTATGCTAACACATATATATGGAATCTAAGAAAATAAAAAACGTCATTAAGAACCTAGGGGTAAGATGGGAATAAAGACACAGACCTACTAGAAAATGGACTTGAGGATATGGGGAGGGGTAAGGGTAAGCTGTGACAAAGTGAGAGAGTGGCAGGGACATATATACACTACCAAACGTAAAACAGATAACTAGTGGGAAGCAGCCGCATAGCACAGGGAGATCAGCTTGGTGCTTTGTGACCACCTAGAGGGGTGGGATAGGGAGGGTGGGAGGGAGGGAGACGCAAGAGGGAAGAGATATGGGAACATATGTATATGTATAACTGATTCACTTTGTTATAAAGCAGAAACTAACACACCATTGTAAAGCAATTTTACTCCAATAAAGATGTAAAGAAAAAAAAAAAAAGGAGAGGGTTGGTCCTGGGAACCTCCAATCTGTACCCAGTCAGAAGCACAGGTGACAGTATAGGCTTGTGCATGTGAAGTGGGGGGTGAGGCAACTTGTGGGACTGAGGCTTCAACCTGTGGAATCTGCTGGCATTTCTGGGTAGATAGTGTCAGAACTGAGTTTGTAACAGGTAAGAGCCAAATCTAACTACATGTTGGATCTGGTTCTTTTACTTTATTTAACCTTTGCTTTCCACTGCTTTTTTTCACTAAAAGGATAATGTCTATACATAATGGCCTGTCTCAGGGAACCCTACCCCTGAATGTTAAGTGTCCAGACCCTGTCCACCTGTGGATGGCTGCAAGAAAGAAGAAATTAACACATCCCCTCCCTGAGGCTTGCCATTCCAGGGGATATTTGCAAAACTTATGGCCTTTTTACTTCACTTCCTCATCTCCCCGTCTCTGTTCTATGAACGAAACTGGCATCCAAACCCCAACAAGATGGTTCTTTTGAGACACTAGTCTGCCATCTTTTCCGTCTGCCGGCTTTCGGAATTAAGTCATATTCCTTCCCTCAACACCTCGTCTCCCGATTTACTGGCCTGTCGTGCAGCAAGTAGAGGGAGTTTGGACTTGGTAACAAGTTGAATTGTAGGACACCCAACTGATGTCCCCAGAGAACTGCTTGTTGGTAGTACGGTGGGGATCCCCACACACAAACACACACACTGGAATTGGGTGCAGAGAATCCCAAAAGACACACTGACCAAAAATGACTCAAGAAGATACAGGAAATCACAACAGACCCATAAAGAAATTGAATTAGTAACCAAAAAACAACCCAAAAAGAAATGGTTAGGCCCAGATGGCTTTCTGGTGATTCATGCCAAAAATTTAAACATTTAAAACCCACTCTACAAACTTCTAAAACATAAAAGAGGGAATACTTCCCAAATCAATTTTGAGGCCAATACTAAAATCAGAAAATAAATAAATACATAAAATCACAATAAAACTACAGACCATGGGCTTCCCTTGTGGCACAGTGGTTGAGAGTCCACCTGCAGATGCAGGGGACATGGGTTCGTGCCCCAGTCCGGGAGGATCCCACATGCCCCGTAGCGGCTGGGCCTTTGAGCCATGGCTGCTGAGCCTGCGAGTCCAGAGCCTGTGCTCCGCGGTGGGAGAAGCCACAGCAGTGAGAGGCCCGCATACCGCAAAAAAAAAAAGAAAAGAAAAAAAGAACTACCGAACAATCTGTTATGAATATAGATGCAAAAATCTTCAACAAAATACTAGCGAACCAAATATAACAGCATATAAAAGTCAGTATATGCCATGACCAACTGGTACTTTCCCAGAAATGCAAGATTGATTTTTTTATTTTTTATGTTGAACCAATGTCATATAACACATCAATAGAATAAAGGACACAAACAACATGATCATCTCAAGCACATGTAGAAAAAGCATCTACTACGACTGAAATTAAATGCATCCTAAAATCCAACACCCTTTCAGATAAAAACACTAAAACTAGAAACAAAGGGGAACTTCCTCAACTGGGTAAAAGACATCTACAAAAAAGCCACAGCTTTAAAGCCTGTTTTTCCCTTTACAAGATCCGGAACAAGACAAGGATATCTGCTCTTGCCACTTCCATTCAACATTGTAGGAGGGGTTCTAGCCATGGCACTTGGCAAAAAGAAAAAAAATAAAAGACATCCAGATTGGAAATTAAGAAATAAAACTACCTCTACTTACAGATGGCATCATCTTGTATATAGGAAGTTGTAAGGAATCCAACTAATAAAAAACTAGAACTAGTTTGACTAGGTCGCCTAGTACAAGCTCAATATACAAAAACCAAATTTATTTCTATAAAACAATCTAGAAAACAAGTCCATTTACAGTAACAGCAAAAAGAAAGAAATACTTTGGAATAAATTTAACGAAAAGTGAAAATTGTACACTCTGAATATTTCAAAACATTGCCAAAAGAAATTAAAGACCTAAATAAATGGAAACACATCCCACATTCATAGACTGGAAGATTTGATACTCTCAAGGTGGCACTACTCCTCAAATTGGTCTACAGATTCATTACAACCCTTACCAAAGTCCCAGATGTCTTCTTTGCAGAAATTGAGAACCTGACCCTAAAATTGATTTTGAGAAAAAGTATAAAGTTGAAGGACTCACACTTACCAATTTCAAAACTTTAAACTACAAAGCTAGAGTAAACTGCTACAGGCTCTTTGGTGGGGCCTTATGCCAACGGGTATTTCCCAGAACTGCTACTGCCAACGTCCTTGTCCCCGTGAGCCACAGCAACCCCCCCCCCCAACATCTGCAGGAGAATCTCCACTACCAGCAGATCTTAAAATAGTAATTGCAAATTAATAAGAAGAGCTACCACTGAGCAAGGCCGCACATCACACTGGGAGGCTTTTTAGCTTTTTTGCGCTCTCTCTAATGGTACTGATGATCTTGCAAGGCTTCCTTCCTTGTACCTTGAACCTCTGTGGTTTCCAGTGATGCTGCTGCCCATCTGAAAGGACCTGATGAGAAGGGGAAGAGCCAGCAGTCACACCATCGGGACACTCAGGCAAAATATGGAGATACTCACATGGCAAAAAACTACAGCCTCCTTCCAACAGCTATGTGAGTGAGCCATCTTGGAAGCAAATCCCTGAGCCTCAGTTAGGCCTTCAAAAACTGTATGCAGCTCCTGCCAATATCTTGACAGCAGCCTCATGAAAAGCCCTGAGCCAGAACCACTCAGCTAAGCCATTCCCTGATTCCTGACCCATAGTAGTAACTATATGAGATAATAACTATTTGCTGTTTTAAGCCACTAATATTTGGGGTAATTATGCAACAACTAATTATAATAACTAATACCAATGGCTAAAAAAAAACCCCAAAACTAGAGTAAACAAAGTCATGTGGGACTGAACTAGGATAGACAATGATCAATGGAATAGAATCCAAAAACAAACCCTCATATATATGATCACTAGGAAGAAACTAGAATCCAGAATATATAAAGAACTTTTACACCTCAATAATATAAAAACAACTTGAATTTAAAGTTAACAGAGGTTTTGAATAGACAGGTTTTCCAAAGATATACAAATAGGCAATATGCACAAAAAGATGCTCAACATCATTAATAAAATCACGGATGCCACTTAATGCTCACTATGATAGCTACAATCAAAAAGACAAGTGTTAATAAGGATGTGGACAAACTGGAACTCCTATGCATTGCTGTTACTACTGAGAATGTATATGGTTCATCAAAAACAGTCTGGCAATTTCTCAAAAGGTCAAAAATAGTTACCATATGATATGACAGAAAAATTCAACTCCTAGATATATACATACACGAATTGAAAATGTATGCCCATACAAACACTTGTACATGAATGCTCACAGCAACATTATTCAGAGTAGCCAAAAAGTGGAAACAATCCAAATGTGTGTTAACTGATGAAAGGAAAACAAAATGTGGCATAACCATACAATGGAATTATTATTTGCTAATAAAAAGGAATGAAATACATACATGCTTATCATGAATCAATCTTGAAAACATCATGCTAGGTGAGAAAAGAGTCATAAAAGATCACACATGACATCATCTATAAGAAGTGTTCAGAATACACAAATCTAGAGACAAACTAGATTAACGGTTGCCTGGAGATGCGTGGGTTGGGGGAGAATGGAGAGTATAGAGAATATATGGAGAGTATAATGAGTAGAGATTCTTTTGGGGGGCAAGAATATGTTCTAAAAGTGATTGTGGTAATGCTTGCACACTATGTGAATATATGCAAAACCACTGTACACTGTAAGTGAATAAACAATTATATGAATATGATATATGAATTATATCTGTAAACTACAGTTTAAAAAAACAAAACATTTTGCAGTTGTTAGCACAGACACGGGCACATGACACGATAAGCACTAATATAATTATAGACCTGGCAGAGCAACCAGACAAAAGACATGCTCTGTGCAAGTTGAAGCTGACTGGCTATATACCTGGAGATGTTAGGGCTACCCAATGAAGGGGGAACTGTGCCTGAGAATGAAGTCAATGCCAAAGAAGACAGCAGAACTTCAAGACAGTGTCTCAAGTCTTTAAAACTTGCTTTCAGATTCATATGTTGGATCCAGCCAAACCTGAAAGTCGAGCCACATGAACTTTTTTTTTTTAACACCTTTATTGGAGTACAATTGCTTTACAATGGTGTATTAGTTTCTGCTTTATAACAAAGTGAATCAGCTATACGTATACATATATCCCCATATCTCTTCCCTCTTGGTGTCTCCCTCCCATCCTCCCTATCCCACCCCTCTAGGTGGTCACAAAGCACTTCGCTGATCTCCCTGTGCTATGCGGCTGCTTCCCACTAGCTATCTATTTTACATTTGGTAGTGTATATAAAGTCAATTGTTACTCTCTCACTTCGTCCCAGCTTACCCTTCCCCCTCCCTGTGTCATCAAGTCCATTCTCTATGTCTGCGTCTTTATTCCTGTCCTACCCTTAGGTTCTTCAGAAACATTTTTTTTTTTAGATTCCATATACATGTGTTAGCATACTCTGACTTATTTCACTCTGTATGAGACTCCAGGTCCATCCACCTCACTACAAATAACTCAATTTCATGTCTTTTTATGGCTGAGTAATATTCCATTGTATATATGTGCCACATCTTCTTTATTCATTCCTCTGTCAATGGACACTTAGGTTGCTTCCATGTCCTGGCTATCGTAAATAGCGCTGCAATGAACATTGTTGTACATGACTCTTTTTGAATTATGGTTTTCTCAGGGTAAATGCCCAGTAGTGGGATTGCTGGGTGGGATGGCAGTTCTATTTTTAGTTTTTTAAGGAACCTCCATACTGTTCTCCATAGTGGCTGTATCAATTTACATTCCCACCAACAGTGCAAGAGGGTTCCCTTTTCTCCACACCCTCTCCAGCATTTATTGTTTGTAGACTTTTTGATGGCCATTCTGACTGGTGTGAGGTGATACCTCATTGTAAGTATCACCTACATTTGCATTTCTCTAATGATTAGTGATGTTGAGCATCCTTTCTTGTGTTTGTTGGCAATCTGTATATCTTCTCACATGAACTCTTAAGTTATGTGATCCAATAAATTCTCTTTGGGGGCTTAAAAAAGTTTGCGTATGATTTTTTGTTTCTTGAAACCTAAGCGGACAATATAATTTCTTTAACCACAATTTTAACTACAAGTTAAGATTTCATTTACAAATGAAGTCTTGTAATTTAACACATCTCAAGAAAATCTTAGTGACTGTCATTAAATCTCTGCAATCACTTGAGACATTTACCTCAACAGGCTAGGCTCTAACACTGCCCTTCAATTTACAAGCACACTTAGGATATCAAGCATAGACACACTACATAGCTGTTTGTCAACAAAGCACTTAGAATTCTTCAAAGGTCCACAAGATTACATTTCTTTTTTTAAGATTGTACCTTTAGGGCTTCCCTGGTGGCGCAGTGGTTAAGAATCCTCCTGCCAATGCAGGGGACACGGCTTCGAGCCCCGGTCCAGGAAGATCCCACATGCCACGGAGCAACTGAGTCGTGCACCACAACTACTGAGCATGCGCTCTAGAGCCCGCGAGCCACAACTACTGAGCCTGCATGCTATAACTACTGAAGTCCACGAGCCTAGAGCCTGTGCTCTGCGACAAGAGAAGCCAGCGCAATGAGAAGCCATAGCCGCAACTAGAGAAAGCCTGCGCAAAGCAACAAAGACCCAACACAGCCAAAAATTAATTAATTAATTAATTAATTAATTAAAAAAATACGGCTGCAGGTAAAAAACAGAGTTGTGTCTGGTACTTCCTTACAAAAACAGAACCTCCAACATCATCTACAGTCAAGGGTTTAATCAACACAAACTCGATAAATTGATTTAGCACTTAAATGAGCAAACTGAATCTCCTGTAAGACACTGTTAATTTTCTTAGGCCATAAAATATATTTCTTCTCATGACAACAGCTAAGATTTATTAAGCACTTACCATTTACCAGGAGCTCTTCCAAGTGTGTTCTATCTACCAAACTCATTAACTTATCACAACAATCCTGCGAGCTAGGTACTATGGTTACCCCCATTTCACAGAAGATGAGAAAACTGAGGCAGAGAAGTTAAATAATTCTCCCAAGGTTGCAGAGATGGCAAGCGGTAGAGCCAAAATCTGACGCTCAGCAGTCTGACTGCAGGGACCATGGTCTTAATCATTACAGATTTCCTAACACTACTTGGAGTTTACAGGATGGAAGCCCTGAAATGACCTCTTTGGCTTTATAGGTTTATATTTCAGGGGATGGTTCTCCCAGAGTTCTGCTCTGTGCTGCCTTCCTCCAACCCCATGTGCCACATATGATGAATTTAAAAAATAAGAAACAAACCATGTAGAGAATAATGTTAAGTAGACCTCTTCCTCAGTAACTTAGACCACAGTCACCTCACCATCATCTTCTATTCCTTTTCTTGCAAAGATGAACAGCTGAATTCTCCATGCTATGCCAACCATATTTCTCAAGCTTTGACGTCAAATCCACAGCATCCTATAGTTTAATATTTAACCAATGCTGATTCAACTTAATAATTTTGTTCCACAACAGATAAATTAGAGTAGACTACTTAGAGGAGACACGCTTACCTTTAAATATGATATTACTCATTCATTACTGTATATGTTCCCATTTCCTTCCAAACGTGTCAGTATCACTCCACAGTGTTTACTTCTTTGGTCCTAGGAACAGCAAGAAACACTTTATAACTGATAATAATTTAATATAAAACTTAAATATATAATATATAACTTAATACGAAAATTATAGTTGAATTTTATTTATATAAAGTTCACATTAAGTTTGTAATAAAAATACACACTAATCTGTTTACTTGACACGACATTGCTGTGCAAACTGTTCCTTAAGGTTGCACCAAAAGCAAACTAAGTTTACTGAATTCTTATTAAGAAGGCAAAGTAACAGAAACAAACTGGGTCTGCCTTAAAATACCGTTCACTTTTTAAGTGATAATTCACGTGCGCTCCTCCTGGGCCACTATTATTTTATCACGCTAAACAACACTTTAACTTAATTCTTTATTGGATTAGTAAACAAGAAGCCAACTATACAGTAAAAAAAAAATAAGTAAAACCTTAACTCATGCATAATAATACTAAAACTTAACTGTGGTTTACAGCTAACGCATTAATCAGAAAAATCCCCAAACAAGCTCTGCGACCCGCCTATTTAAATGCACCCAAGCTCATCCCCATCACTTGCTGTTCTCTTTATTTTGATTACAGGCACTAGAAGTATTACAAATTGTTTTCAGTGAAACGATTCTCCGGAAGCTTGCTGAACTCAGGATCCTAAGGTCATCTGCTTAGGGAATTCGCGTCCCTCGAGAACATCTAAAATCTGTACGCATTTGTGCATTTAAAAATGCCTCGAGGGACTAACTATTGCAGAGGAACAGAAAACGTCTCCGGCACAAGCGCGTTCGCGGGCCACTTGGAGATGCAAGCGAAGCAATTCTGTTTCGGGAGGTTCTGCATAATGGGGGTGGGGAGGAAGAAAACACTAGAAAAATAAATTCAAAACAAAGATCTTTTTTTCAAGCCAGCGACAGGAAATCAATAACAACATAAGCCACTCTCACATCCAGCCTAACCAATCGCCTTGGAATTTAACAAAATGCGTCCTCGCAGTCTGCACCCGCGACCTCTACGGTGAAGAGTAAGGCGATCCACAGAAAACACACGGCGAGGCGCCGCCCTCTGGGTCAGGCTCTGAGTCCGCGGCTCCTCCGGGCCGGCCCCGCGCCGTGGGAGGGCAACAAGCCGAGCCCAGCGGGCCCGCCCAGCTCTGGGCGGCGGCCAGCGGGGCGCGTTCACCGTGGGCCCGAGGCCCGAGCCCCCGGAGCCCCTGCAGCCGCCACTCTGTCCCCGCCACAGAACAAAAGCGCTCACCGCCGCACGCCCAGCCCCGCCCGCAGACGCCTGGACTCCCGGTGCCCCCAGCCCAGCCAAGACCAGAGAAGATGTGCGAGTGCCGGCCGGGAACCAAGCCCCCCCACCCCCAACTCACCAACGGGCACACAACCCAGCCAGGGCGAGCGGAGGAAAACGCAGCGCCTGGCGGCCCCAGAGTTTAAGTCAACTCGGGTCCGCCTCCAGGGGCGGGTCGAGTTGGAGGCCCGGCTCCCGGAACAGTACAACCCCTCCCCGGGCGCAACGGCAGCTGCGAGACCCGGTCCCCGGCGCCGGGGTCCTAGTGCCGATCGGATGAAGTAGCGTCCGGGGCCAGCCCCGCCCCCCAGTCATCTCCCAAACTTGCAAAGCTAGTTCACGTATCTGAGGAAGAAAACTCCAGCAGTGGCTCTCCGCCTTTAACTTGCATCAGATTCTTTCGAAGGATTTGTTAAAAAGGGACTGAAGAGCACCATCTGCAAAATTGCCAATTCAGTAAGTCTAACTCCGGGCTGAAAATTTCTAACAAGGGGGAGCATCCATTAACGCAGAGAAACCTCCTAAAAGAAAAGGAAATAGACTCTTTTTGCTGGGGGATTTCTACAGGAGAAAGTTGTGAAAATTAATAAAGGGAAACCTCACCAAAATAGAGTTGGGAGGCCAGAAGGGGGAGCTCTCATGCAGTACAGTACCACTCCCAGTCAATTACAGAAGGAATTGTCAATTACAGGCCCCAAAGAGCAAGATGTACATTGCAGTTCATACAAGAAACAGACTACCCCAGCAACTCAGCCAATGAGAAACTGTCATCACCCTCACTTTTCACCATGCACTTTCCTTCATAAGAACCCCTCCCCAAATTCCTCCATTTTCTCTATAAAGTAACTTTCCTTTGTTTGTTGGACTTGCCTATAGCTTTTGCTATAGTTTGCTTGACCCAAATTGCAATTCGGTCACCAAGTGCAAAGTGATACTGCTTGCCCCATGACAGGCCAATAAATCGAGAGACCAGGTGTTGGGGTAAGGAATAGCGACTTTATTCAGAAAGACAGCAGTCGGAGAAGATGGCAGACCAGTGTCCCAAAGAAACATCTTACCGGAGCTAGAATTCAAGCTTCTTTTAATACTAAAGGGGGAGGGGGTGTGGTTGGTTGTTGCAGACTTCTTGGTGCAGGCCAGACCCTGGAGGGGATGTGAGCATCCTTTCTTCTTGTATCTGTCCACAAAGGTCTGATCACCATGTTCCTGTAAACCTCCAACAAGACAAATGTTATTCTTTGTTCTGCAACTGTTTATCTCTATGTAAATGAAAAGTCTTAAACCTTTAAAGGTCAAACCCAGAAGGCAGAGCCTTGAGAATGGCTATCAAGTACATTTCAGACTCTAGGCAACATTTTTTTGGACAAAGGTGTAGAACCAGCATGACTAAGCACAGGCAATGTGGCAACAGAGCGCAAAGGTTAGAGCTAAAGGTATCAGGTTTGTTCTTCTCTGTTACAATTCCTCTGCTATTCCCGAAAAAAACCATTTTTGCTGGTAAAATAACTTTTATTTTTAAAGTCAACGAAGTAAACAAGGGAATCCAATCTGAGTGAATAAGAATGAGAAAGGGCAGAGTTGGTTAGTTCTTGTAATATGTAGGGCGGGGTAGTCCTTTGCCCTCTTGAGGTGGAGATCATGGCTCTGCACTCACTTTGGGGAAATCACTTAACCTGTCTCTGCTCAGTTTTCTCATCTGTAAATTGAAAATAACACTAACACTTACCTCATAGGATCGTTGAGATAGTTACATGAGCTAATACATAACTAAAAGCAGCTCCCAGAACATGGGGTGGTGTCCTTGGCTCAGATATGGGGTTTTCCAGAGCCTAAGCCACACAGGTCAGCAAACAGAAGTGAATGCAAGAAACAGGGAGTTTTGTTGCAAGAAAGTCTGACATGAACCCCACTCCTATATAGCCTAAGGATGGCTTAATGCCCAGCAAGATTTAATGCCCGGGAAGCTACAACTCATTCTGAAATGAAGCAGCTGATCTCTCTGCTGTGTATCCTTGCCCCTGTTTGTGCTGACTTTCTCCTGTCTCCTTTAGATGAATAAAGCTTGTCTGATTTTCCGAAAGTGTGGTCTTTCCACCACTCCTAAAGTACAACTGACATTTGTCAATATAGCAGGCCTGAAGGGTCACCAGCAAGGGGACTTGCAAGGGGAGGACACACTCTCTAGAACCTGAAAGTTGTTTAATCAGGGGCTGGACTTTAAGTTGCCTTCTCTTTAAGGTATTTATAATTCAGTATGCTAAACAAAGAAATTTGTTATCCAACTGGTCAGGCTGGGGAAAGAGTCCCCAAAAGATAAGATTGTTCTATGCTATGTCCCCTATCATAAATTACAGATCCTCTCTCTGTGTTTCACAATATTCAAAAGAAAGTCTCTCTTTAGTCAAATTACTTTGGCTATAGATGCTATCTCAATCTTTCAAGAGCATAATACTTAGCCTCAAGGCTTGTTAACTCCTAAACTTATAAAACATGTTTTAGAAAATTGCATGACATCATTAGCATGTCTATAGTAAGAAATTTGTACGAAAGATGCCTAGTATTCATTTAAGAGGTAAATGAGGTCATTGGTTTTCTTTTTCTTTTCTTGGTTGTCCCCTATATTCTGTTTCTCCTTCCTGCTAGGTACAAGGTCACTTAACTGGAGAATACATTCCCCAAGCCTCCCTTGCAGCTAAGTATTGCCACATTTCAGTTCTTACAATGACATATGAGCAAAAATGTTGTATGCAACTTCTGCCTGAAGGAATGTCTTACCCTGAAATTCCTCTTTCTCTACTTGTTTATATTGGAATATAGAAATGGCAGTAACCTGATTTCAACCTTAGAAAGGAAAACTATTCCTGAAGGCAGGAATTCTTTTTTTTTTTCTGGTGCTTTAAATCTCTTTGGCAGTTTGGTGGAGCCCATAGACCCCTTCTTAGAATAATGTTTTGGAATGCTTAAAATAAAATATATAAGATTACAAAGGAAATTAATTCAGTATGAAAGTTATAAAAATATTTTTAAAACAAATGTGTGATATGATAATATGTGTTTCTTTATTAACAAAATAAATAAGATCTAGTAGCAGATCTAATAACAACTGTGATTTTGGAAGTGATGGACATAAATGACATTTCAAGATTATCTGCATAATATAAGAATACCTTACCTGTGATTTTTATGGTGAAAAATTTATTGTTAATACTGCTATATTTCTGTGTCTTTGTTGCCAACATTTATAAATGAAGGAAATGGTACACTTCAAAAAAATGTTAGTGAAAATAGAGTTAATTGTTTTGCCATCAAAATTCATGGTATTCTTGAATTCTATCCATGGATATGGTAGGCATAAGTTTGGCCCCTGTGACCTTCACCTCAGGGTGTTACTCCATGGTTATGTTACTTACATACAAAAGGGACTTTGCAGATATAACTAAGATCACTAATCAGCTGACCTTAAAATAGGCAATTTAGCCTGAATTATCTGGGTCTTGGTGGGCCCAGCATAATCATATGAACCTTAAAACCCAGAAGATGAAGACAGGAGAAGAAGCCAGAGAGATGTGGCACAGGGGATAGTCTGAGAACGAAAGCATGAGAAGGGCTCAACTGTCGCTGGCTTAAATATAGAGAGGGCCACATGGAAAAGCATGAGAAGGAAATAAATTATGCCAACAACCTGAATGAGCTTGAAAATGAAACTCTGTGAGATAATAAGGAGGTGTTGTTCAAGCAGCTCAGTTTGTAGTAATTTGTTGTGTCGGCAACAGAAAACCAGTATAATGGACTCCAAGTTATAACCTCTGCCCAAGGGAATGTTTAAGGAACAAAACAGAAGTAAACCAGGTCCTGAAAGTTCTGTAAAGAAGAGATCTCCACCAGCAGGGACCACCTAGACTATTACTGAGAGAGAAGTAAAGTTCTATCTTTTATAAGTTGATTAAAGCTCCGGTTATGAAACAGTACTCATTTATGTGAAGTGTAGAATGAGGAAAGATCCAGACCAAGTCTTGAAAATCTCCAATGTTTAATGGCAAGGGAGGAAGATACGCCTTAAAGAGACATGGGAATAGCCAGAAAGACAGAAGAAAAACTAGGAGAACGATATCACAGAGGCAGAGAAAGAGAGCCGTTCATGTGAGTAGAAAACCTTCAGTCCTGTTAAAGATCAGGTAAGAATAAACTGGAAAATACCCTTTGGATTTGACAAGAAGGGGAATGATTGGAGACCGAAACCTGGAAATGCAGGTACAGAAAGGACAATGAAAACAATCCTGAAGAACAGTTAAAAAGGACTTTCACAACCTGATCTAAAGATGTACTATATAATAATCAAGAAGTGTGATATTGGTGTAAGGATAAACCACTAATTCCCCCTAATCCATGTGTACTTTAGTACTTTTCTCCATGCTCATTTAACCATATATTAATATACGTATAGAGAGATCTTACTCACCATTTTATCAAATAGAATATTGTTCACACTTCTCTGATTCTTACTTTATTCAACAAGCCATAGCAGTCCCTTCAGGTTACAGTAATAGCTCTAAGTCATTTTTAATAATTACCTAAAATTCATCATTACCTAACGAAACTCGCTTCATTTCCAATTTTTGCTGCTTGTGAACAATCGATAAGTATTGGAAGGATTCCCAGGAGGAAAATTGCTAGGCTGAACTGTAATTTCAACATAACAGATATTGCCAGATTACATCCTTTTAAGGCTATAACTATTTTCAGTAATGCCAATAAAGTTATTCTTTCTCTATCATTGACAATGGGCATTAGCTTCTCAATCTAGGTAAAGTGATCTCATTGTTGTGATTATTTGAACAGTCAAAAAGATCTGGTGCGTTGAATTACCAACTAGAAAACAAAATTCAAGGTCAATTTGGAAAACAAAGAACAAAAAGTGAGAAGGTAGCCACAGGGTTCAGCAATCAAAAAGGAAAATAGCTCAGCAATTCAGGTGCTAAAAGCTTTGAGTTTTGGGGACTGATGCTGCTAATCAGTCATTCTTTGTTGAAGCTACTATTCTTTTCAGATTCATGGTTAAGGGGGATGAATTCAACTGGCTTTTAAAGACTGCCCAGTTGTGTCAGGTCTGTTCATTCTCAGTAGGACATCCAAGGTGATACTGAAGGTTGTGAGAGACTGAAGGACCTGAGTGGTCCTCTGATGTCCTTGTTTCCACAGCAGTTCCTCCTCACCCCTTCCTGCACATGACCATAGCCGTTACCTATCTCCCCCCATTCCTCTTGACCAAACAATGGCTACCAATCCACAAGAATTATTCCTCTCTTTCCCAAGGAACCCTCTTCGGCCATCTATTCCCCAAATTGGCCACACTTCAACGGACCCCTCCTGCTAAAATGCCATCCTTTCACAGGTTAGACTGCTCATACCCAGCCTTCTCCAATAAATTCCAATCAGGACTGAACCCTCTGCTGCTCAGCCCCCAGCCACATCAAGGAGAATAGAACATGCCCGAGACCCCTTTTCATGTCCCCTCAAGTTGCAAGGACTGGTTGCTTCAGTGAGCCCTGCTCCTGACCTGCTCTCTGTGTTGAAGAGCCACCTAAACGTTTATTCTTTTTATTGTCTGTGGTGCAAGCCTCTTGATTTGTTTTCACTATTCCGGGTTCTCCCAGATGAACTGGGCTCATAGTTCCAAGACGCTTTCCTGGCCCACTTATTCTTGTCTGCTCTTGTCATTTGAAAGTGGGATTAAAGTTGTGGGGGTGAATAGCATTAAATGTTGGAAGCTCTCGCAGGATCTTACCAAGGACACTTTAGGTCTTCAGTGGTTATTCTCGGGAACTTGGGATATGAATAAGATAATTCATTTGCTTGCCACCTTAGACACAAATGGTTGAAAGATTCCAAAAATTCAATCACCTGCATTTTCAAATGGGCATTGTTAGTAAGACAGTAGTAAGGAAGTGAATGGGGTTAAACCTGATTATATCATATCTTGCAGAAGTAGAATACCAGGCAATAAGAGAAATTGTAACATGCACTGGACAAGTTTATTTCAGAACCCCTCTGTGTTGTTTGCTGATGATTGGGGGAAAGGTAAACTATGGTTTCCTAGGTCTTCCTGTGGAATCAAAGAATATGTCTCAGAAATTAATGATTTCAAAAGAAACAAAGAATGTAGGAACAAACGACTATTATCAAGAAAGAGAAGCAACCATAGCAAAGATAATAAATCAGTCATAAAGACTCCCAGTTCTGTTTCAAAGGTAAAGATCAGCCTGAAGCACATTCTTGAGCTGTTTTTCAGGATCCAAACCCCCTGGAGCACTCAACCACCAGACTAAGTGGAGCCTAAGAATTGATGATGCTGACCTTTGCTGACCCTCTTGAGTTCACTCAATTAGGTGCCTGGATTTTGTCAACCTAGAGTAACCTCTGCCTCATTTTAATGCTAAAATCTCCGCCCTAAGGGTGGGTATTGCCACCATGTTTTGAACAGCAACGTCTGCCTATGGTCGCACTGGCAAGGGCATCTAGAACTTCACCTCTACTTAGAAGATTGCACTCATCCTTTCCTGAATGTGCATGTGCCCTTAGCTTAAAATTCCCTGATCTTGCTGTTCAGAGAGACAGTGCTTTGAGAGCTATCTATCTCCCTGACTCCTTACTTGTCACACGTAATAAATGCTTCTGCTTTGATCAAAAGTACTTGGCACGTTCGTTGACTATGCACCCCAACCGATTGACCCATTGAGTCCGGCAACGGCATGAAGAGCCCTCTAAGAGAAAACTCTAAAGTTCCTGCCATTAATGATGCCTCAGGAAAGGCTAATAACAATGTGGAGGATCTAAAATCCAACCTTAAAATCTCTTCTCCCTCTCCTGATCCAACCCTAGATTGACTTTCCTCCTTGACCCCTGTACCTTACCTTCCTCCTCCTCCTTATTCTGTTCATCCTCTTCTTCCTGTACCTTCCCTAGATCCTCTTCCCTTTTCTCCACTGCTCCTTCTTAAACATACCCCTTTCACTAAGCAGTGTCCCTTCATAATGTCTTATAACATAGGTAAAAGTGATGACCAAGCTTGCTGGCCTTATACCTTTAAACTTTGGTCAAGGAGTTCCCTGGCACTCCAGTGGTTGACTCCCTGCTTGCACTGCAGGGGACGCAGTTTGGATCCCTTGCCAGGGAACTAAGATCCCACAGGCTACAAGGTGTGGCCAAAAACAAAATTTTTTTTAAATAAATAAATACACAGACTTTGGTCAAGATCAGGTTTGCATATTGTAGTTAAGAACTTTATAGGGCTTCCCTGGTGGCGCAGTGGTTGAGAGTCCGCCTGCCGATGCAGGGGACGTGGGTTCATGCCCCGGTCTGGGAAGATCCCACATGCCGCTGAGCTGCTGGGCCCGTGAGACATGGACGCTGAGCCTGCGTGTCCGGAGCCTGTGCTCCACACGGGAGAGGCCACAACAGTGAGAGGCCCGCATACCGCAAAAAAAAAAAAAAAAAAAAAAAAAGAACTTTATAAATCCTCCTAAGGAAAGAGGGAAATTTATTGAAGAATTTACAGTCATCTTAGAAATTTATAGTATGGAATCTCTGATCTCTACCAGTTAGTTCATCTCTTTATGAGACACAGAGACGGGGAAACGCTAATATTGGGTTGGCCAAAAAGTTTGGCCAATATACTGTGTATGTCTTTCGTTATGCTCTCTAGATAGAAAGTCTTGAAGAATTGACTCCCTCCACCTGCTGACAGTATTAGCAAATGAGGGACATAACTTTTCAAAGGATAAACTCCAATTTTCAGACCAAAGTGCATTATTTTGGTCATGACATCGTCATACAAAATGGAAAGTCTCTTTCCCTGTGAGAGTGGAAGTTCTTCATAACTTTACCTGGCTAATAACCAAAGCATAATTTAGAAGAGTTCTTGACTCATGGGATATTGTAGACATTGGATTCCTAACTTTCTTTACTGGCTGCCCCTTTGTATGATCTTAACTAGTTGACACACCTGAATCCTTGCCCTGAATAGATTCACTACTCTTGGACTCCATAATTATCATAAATATTTCTTTCTATTTGCATAAAAAAATCAGGACAAACTCTAGGAGTCTTAACAACAGCATATGGGAATCAGAGACCCATTGATTATATCCCCTCATTTTGACCCCATAGCAAAAGCCCATCTACCTTGTTTGGGTACAATGGCAGCAGCTGGTTACTTAGCGTTAGTAGCTGCATTTAACCTCATGGACCCTGGTGCTGTTCAGACCTTACTTTTGATGAAAATACATAGCATTTTTCTGCCTCTAGTTTGACTTCTGAAAAAATCATCTCCTCTCCCCCTGCACATATTTCATCCATTGCAGGAATACTCTAGACCCCACCACTGTTCTGCCTCATTCAATGGAAGGCAAACCTCATAACTGTCATAGGCTTATTTGGGAACTTACCTGCCTGACTCTGACTTCTTAGAAACTCCTTTAAATGTCCATAATTAAAGCCATCTGTGGATGGGAACTAGTTGAGTACCAAAGAAGGAGGCAATCAAGCTAGACATGCTGACACAACCCACTCAGATTTGCTTGGATCCAACCCTCTTCCAGAGGCCAAATCTGCACAAGAGTTTGACAGTCCTTTGCTAATGTGATGTGATACATAAATCATTAAAAGCTACATGTTTAGGGAGTTCCCTGGTGGCTTAGTGGTTAGGACCCCGGGCTTGTACTGGTGGGGCCTGTGTTCAATCCCTGGTCAGGGGACATCCCATAAGTCACTCAGCATGACTAAAAAAAAAAAAAGAAAGAAAGAAAGAAAAAGAAAACTTACATTTTTTGAAATAAATAATGTTTGTTTTCTTCACTATAAATTCATTAAATAGAACAGAGAAGATAACTGTTTTTGCTATTAGAAGACCCCAAATTTCAAAATAAAAGAATTCTGAATGCTATGGTGTGTTTTTTCCTCCAAGTATTCAGTTTCAGACTAAAGTAGACAGGATCATAAACAATACAAGTAGTATGATGTCTTTGTAGTATGTCAGCATAGCTAAATACAAACTAACTTTCCCAGAATTTCTTTTCCTGCATGATTCTGAGTTACAGTTGGCCACAGGAGAAGTATGAGCATTTTTTGGAAGGCCTAAGTGAAGCAGCTCTCATTTTTTTCACACTGAAAGTCAGTATAGGGTGTCAGGCATTGTCATAATGAGCACATATTGTCACTGATCTGCTAACACACCTTCTGGGGGTACAGTGGTACCAATCCATAGTTCCCCAAGCACACCCCATATCTCCTCATTCAGCTTTTCCTAGTCCTGGGTCAAATGCATGGGTAGTTCCATGGTGAAGGGCACCAACTTCTCCTGTAGTTCACTCAACATCATGGTTTATCCTTGTGGTTTCTAGTTTATCCTTATGGATTCTAGTTCTTGCTCGTCCTTACTTTACATCCAGCCTCCCTTATTACCAGCCTGGATGACTTCAGGCCCTACACAGTAGAGAGCCAATAGCCTTGCATAGACTTCTCAATCAGCTACCATAATTGTCTAAGGTCTAATGCCTATAATAAATTTCTTATTCAATTATTCATGGTGTTTCTGCTTCTCTCATCAAACGCTGCTTGATACAAGAAGTCAGTACACTTATGAAAAAAGCATCTTCTAAGGAGGAACATAAAATTATATTTGCTGTATTCATTGTTTGCTATGTGCCAGACATTTCGCTAAGTGTGCCTTATCTCTTTTGATCTTTACTACAACACTGTTTTCCAGGTGAACAAATTGAGCTCAAAGAGATTAATAAATTTGCCCAAAGCATGCTACTAGAATACGAAAAGCTGGGCAATTGAGAGTTTCTACTCATAACTGCTGGGTCATCCTACCTCCCCGAAGACCATAAACTTTGCACAGCAATAAATTCTTTGTGCAGAATGGTGATTTTTTTTACCCTGTAAGTATTTTGACTATTCATTTTTGTTTTCTGAAACAGAATAAAGGAAACCTCATTTAAAATGAAATTAAGAGGCCAGAATGGGGAGGCCTCATGCACTACCACTTGTCATCAGTTACAACCCAACAGGAAGCATCAATTACAGACCTCAACAGGAAGATTTCTTTTGCCCAGCAATAAGCCCGACCAATAGGAAAAGCTGGGTCACCCTGACTCTCACTTTCCTCCAATGGACTTCTGGTCAAAACCACGCCTCCTGGGACTTCCCTGGTGGTCCAGTGGTAAAGAATCCACTTTACAATGCAGGGGACACAGGTTCAATCCCTGGTCAGGGAACTAAGATCCCACATGCCGCGGGGCAACTAAGCCCACGCACCACAACCACTGAGCTCTTGCGCCTCAGCTAGAGCCTGCGAGCTGCAAACTACAGAGCCCATGCGCCCTGGAACCCATGTGCCACAATTAGAGAGAAGCCTGCACACCACAACGAAGAGTCCACACTCCACAACAAAAGATCCCTCAAAGCCTCAGTGAAGATCCTGTGTACCGCAACTCAGACCCGATGCAGCGAAAAATAAGTTAAATAAATAAATAATAAATCTTAAAAAAAAAATGCCTCCCAACTTCCTCTTCTTTCTCTAGAAAGTAACTTTCCCCTCCTTTGCTAATTGGGCTTGTCTAGGTTTTTTGTTACAGCTTTCTTTTCTCTAATTGCAACCCCTCTGCTATTCCTGAATAAACTCATTATACTGGTAAAATAACTGGTTGTTTTATTTTGCAGGACATCAGTTTGAAAGGGATCAGAATATGCCACCTCCAAATACGCCACATTGACAGAAGGATTATTTTGAGCTGAGGCATTAAGAATCACTTCCACACACACCCCCACCCCAAGAGGGAGGGAACTGTCAATTTGCATAAACAAATTCTTGCTGAAATAGCCCTTATGTACCATTAGTTTCACTTCCCTACCATTTTTGTCCCTTGAAGCCCAAAACCCCTTTCTTTTGTTGAAAGGGCATATAAGCTTTTCTTCTTTGAGTTGCACTTCTTTTCTGTGAACTCCTATGCACATTAAAAAAACAAACAAAAAAAGAGTGACTTTTCGACTGTTAATCTGTCTTTTGTTAGTTTAATTAGCACACCTCCAGGCAATAAACCTAAGAGGGTAGGGTTTTTCCTCTCACTGTCTAAGTTAAAATGGATTGTTTTCCAAATAGACCATCTGAAGAAGTTCCTTTGCTTAACAACACAGTACAGAAATGTTGTCTTCCTAGTTAGAACTTGCAAGAGACCTACTGTCTATGTAATTCAATCACAGTTTAAAGTGTTAACTTGACCTCCTTTACAAAACACAGCTATCAAATACTCATTATGTGAGGTATAATTCTTAGGTATGGGGAGGAACACAAACTACAAGTTTTTGTAAAAGCCACAAGAGGCCAACCTATTGCATCACACATCTTAAAAGAAGAGTCAGGGCATGCTGAAATATGCTGTGTTTTGTTTGTACCAACATTTTCCTCATTGTAAAAAATAATAAATGCTCGTTAGACAATGAGGAAAATCCTGAAAAATAAAATAAAGTATTATTAATAACCTATTACTCAAAGATAATCATTAATATACTGGTTGATGGAATAAAATTCATGTTTTAAGACAGGATAAGAAAATTTAAGCAGAACATATTCCCTACCTGCCTTGGACCCCTGCTAATGTGCAACGTGCACCTGCGTTATACATTAACCAGACCTCCTCAAAGGTGGGAATGTCTACTCAACCATAAAGATCGTTTTTTTTTCCTTCTCTGACTCCAGAAACATATCTCCTTAGAAGATAACATTGTTTTCCTAATGCTGTGAGGAGTCATGGTGACCTATTGTACTCTTGGTACCTGTAGATCTAGACTATGTATCCTTGGTGACCTTTATGTAAAATGTCAGTGTGTCATTTTGATAGCCAATACTTTGTGTCCAAAATGTATATAATTGTGACTTCTACTTCTAACAAGTGGAACCGTCCTCAGAGTTTTCTGAAAGACCGTCTGTCTCCTGGGTTATAATCTTCAGTTTGGCTTGAATAAAATTCTCTATTTCTCCCATAGAGAAATTCATTAATTTTTCTTCAATGAGATGTTTTTGCTCTTATGCTTTCTTTTCTATGCATAGTTTTTGTTTTCTTTAAAAAATAGTTTTAGGGAATTCCCTGGCCGCCCAGTGGTTAGGACTCTGCGCTTTCACTGCCAAGAGCCCAGGTTCAGTTCCTGGTTGGGGAACTAAGATCCCACAAGCCACGTGGTATGGCCACACAAAAAAAATAGTTTTACATGTTATAATATAATCTTCAAAATCATAATTTTAATGATGGAATCTTTTTCCAAGGAATAGAGGTACCATAGTTTGCTAAATCATTTCTCTAGTGGTGAACACAGTTCATGGATCATTTTGCTTTCTTTGCTTTTACTTAGACATAATAACATTTTTTTAAGTCAGAATTTCTTAAAAATGCAAAAGTAATGCAAAAATGTTATGAAAATTCAATTTCCAACTTCCATCCTCAGAAATAATTGCTGTCCAGTTTCTTCTGTCCATATTGTTCCAGGGCCTTTTCTGTGAACATACAATTATATCAAAGGACAAAATTCTTAGATAGATTTGTTAGTACACATCTAAGTTTTATTGACTCATTGAAACTGAGCCCCTGTGGGGCTCCTAGGCCTTTCTGTGTCTCCCATTTATTTAAGGCAACAAGATGAGATTCTTCCCCAGCTGGCTATGCCTCTGTGTCCCCCCATTTCTTGATTAAGGAAATAGGCTTCATTCAGCCTTCAATTCCCCTGAGTTCCAAGGGGAAGGTTCAAACAATTGCTAATTAGGGAAGGGAGGGGAGACAAGGGAGGAACAGTCAAGAAACAATAGTGCAGCCTTGGGGCAGAGTCCTGGCTCCTCCTCAAGGCATATACATAGCAATATCTTTGAGCTATTTTGCAGATATTGAAACCCCTACCAGGTGAAAGAAGTTATCTGCATGCTGCCCACAAGCATGTAGAACCCAGACTGGTTGGAACCAGAAGGTTGATACTGACTCCCACTTACCTCACCACCAACCAATCAGAAGAATGTCCATGAGCTGATCACGCCCTCTTTGAACCATTACTATAAAACTTCTCACTACCGCCCCCCCCCCCCCCCCCCCCCCCCCCCCCCCCCGGTGGGGACACACAGTTTTGAGGGCATTATCATGCTGTGGCCCACTTTGCCTGGCAAAGCAATAAAGCTATTCTTTTCTACTTCATCCAAAACTCTGTCTCTGAGATTTAATTTGGTGCTGGGGTACAGAGACTTGATTTGGCTTCATTATAAAATAACCAGCAGGTAAGAAAACAGTTGATTTGAGAAGCATTTGAAGAATAGATTCTTACTTATAGTCAGAGGGGAAAGAAACACCAAATAAGATTGCTAAATTAGTTATGAGTGGTTAACTTTTTCAGAGCAATAAAGACCTGTCACATTTGGTAATAACATCTCTACCAGGTGGCAAGCATCCTAACAACTTACCAAGTTTACAAGTAAACTTCTCATCTTACAGAACAGTAGTCTTTCTGCATCTACGTAAGTTGTTGATGGTTGTCAAATATATGGTATTTCCCAAGAGTGTCACGTTAGAGCAAACAGACTTAGTAAATGTTCTGTCATGCATTAAAAAATCAAGCTATTGGGCTTCCCTGGTGGCGCAGTGGTTGAGAGTCCGCCTGCCGATGCAGGGGACATGGGTTCGTGCCCTGGTCCAGGAAGATCCCACATGCTGCGGAGCGGCTGAGCCCGTGAGACAGGGCCACTGGGTCTGTGCATGCGGAGCCTGTGCTCCGCAACGGGAGAGGCCACAACAGTGAGAGGCCCGCATACGGCAAAAAAAAAAAAAAAAATCAAGCTATTATCACTCAAACTCTAAGTTTGGGAAAATTTTTCTTTAAATGTATATATTTATATATTACATATGTATCTGAATATGTAAATATTACATATATTTATACGTAAATGTATATGTATATAATGTATATTTAAGGTATATATTTATTCATGTACACACACACACACACACACACACACACACACACACTTGTCACTTCAAAATTATAAAAGTATTTCCCTAAAATATTTTTCTGGTAACCTTACAACTTTGTTTAAATTTTTAAATCTTCCCCACCCTAAGTATTTGTTATTTGATGTAATGTAAGCATCTTTTTCATCAAAACAAACATCACTTATTGAATAGTTCATCTTTTCCCACTGATTTGGAATGAAAATTTAGGTTATTTTATATATATATAAAATTTCTGTTTATTTTCATTTATTTATTTATTTTTGAAACATAGATTAGATAAAAATCTATCTATATGTATCTTCTTGAGTCTATTTCTGAGCTTTCTTCTCTTTCAATGACTCATTTCTCTATAACTTCTTTAATATGACAATGTTTAATAGCTTTATATTTTGATATATGGGAGAGCATATCCCTTATGTTTATTCTTCTATTCAAAGTATGTTATTTATGTGAATCTACTCTTCCAGATATTCTTTTTTTTTTTTTTTTTGCACTACGTGGGCCTCTCACTGTTGTGGCCTCTCCCACTGCGGAGCACAGGCTCCAGATTCGCAGGCTCAGTGGCCATGGCTCACGGGCCCAGCCGCTCTGCGGCATGTGGGATCTTCCCGGACCGGGGCACGAACCCATGTCCCCTGCATCGGCAGGCGGACTCTCAACCACTGTGCCACCAGGGAAGCCCAAGATATTCTTTTTTATTAATAAATTATATTCTTTTGAATTGATAGGAGTAGAAGTTTGGAGTCATTGGGTATGTTCAATGCCAAACTGTTTTTCAGAGAAGTTGTATCAGTTTACACTCCCAAGAGCAGGGCATAAAGCTTCCTGTTGCCGACTTTCTCACCAATATGTGGTTTTATCAACCTTTTAGAACTCAGTCGTTCTGGTGGGTATATAGACTTAACTTACTGTAGTTTTACTGATTATTATGGGAACTGTTAGCATTTTCACCTGTCTATTTTCTATGTAGAATTTCTGTTTATTTTTATTTATTTATCTATTATTGAAGTATAGTTGATTTAC
Organism: Stenella coeruleoalba; assembly: GCF_951394435.1. Taxonomy (NCBI): domain Eukaryota; kingdom Metazoa; phylum Chordata; class Mammalia; order Artiodactyla; family Delphinidae; genus Stenella; species Stenella coeruleoalba. The sequence goes on from NC_137157.1 coordinate 75,974,608, forward strand.
AATGTTGTGCTAATTACTGCTATACAGCAAAGTATTCAGATACATATATATATATATATATATATATATATATATATATATATATACTTTTTTTCTGCATTCTTTTCCATTATGGTTTATCATAGGATATTGAATATAGTTCTCTGTGCTATACAGTAGGACCTTGTTGTTTATCCATTCTATATATAAACCCTTACATCTGCTAACCCCAACCTCCCACTCCATTCCTCATCCTGGAATTTCTGTTTGATGTTGAAACTGGGCAGGACCTGTGGGGCTCTTGGGCACAAAAGTCCTTCTGTGTTCCCTTCTCTGCATTCCAAAGGTCAGGTTCAAACAGTTGCTAATCAGGGAAGGGAGGGGATGTAGAGACAGGGAGGAGCAGTCAAGAAACAGTAGTGCAGCCTTGTGGCAGGGTCCTGGTTTCTCCTCAAGGTATATACATAAGAATATCTTTGAGTTTTTCTGCAGGACTGAAACCATCACCAAATAGAAGATGTTCCAGAGAGAAGGTCACAATTCAATAGCCTCAAGAACCACAGATCACAGACCACCTGATGCCAGAAGATCTCTAGAATGAAAGAATGCAGGCCCCAGATGCACCCTGATCCTTATCAGCAGCCCTGCCCCCTGACTATAAAACTCCTCACAACCCCCACTCCCTGAGATGGGACACACAGTCTTGAGGGCATTAGCCCACTGTGGCCCCCTTTGCCTGGCAAAGCAATAAAGCTATTCTTTTCTACTTCACCCAGAACTCTGTCTCCAAGATTCAATTTGATACGTGTGTACAGAGGCCAAATTTCAGCATCATCAATGTGATGCCTGTTTAAGATTTTAGTATGTTTGTAGAAGGAAGGTCTAGATTTTCTTTGTTTTTATTGATCCACCTGGAATTAATTTTGGTGTAAGGTAAGTTGTAGGAGTTCAACTATCACTTTCCAGACAGCTAGACACTTTTCACAATACTACTCATTGAATTATTCATTCCAGATAATTGATAATATAGAATCAATGTTTGTACATGTATATGTGTGTCTGTCTATCTATAGTATATGTGGATATAAATTCTATTAAATGTTCCTTTGCATTACATAGAATGCATAGGTAAATTGGAGAACTTCCTTGGTTTTTTTGACATTGAATCATCCAATCCAAGAACATAGTAAACCTCTCCATTTATCCTCATGTTCTTTCATGCCTCTTTAAACAGTTTTATGATTTTCTTCTTAGTCTAGTTTCTCTTACTGTTATAAAGAAGATTTTTCCATTATGTTTTCCAATTTCTTCTTTTCTCTATATACTTAAAAGAAAAATATATGTGATAAAATATATATAACAAAAACATACCATTTTAAGTGTAAAATTTAGTGTTATTAAGTACATCCACAATGGTGTACAACTATCACCACTATCCTGATTTTTTTCTATACAGTATTTATGTTATTCCTGGCTACATTACTGAAGTCTATCCATTCTGAGAGCTCTTGGTAGACAACTTCAATTGCAAAAACATTGATAACTAAAAATTTGAAAGCATTCACAACAAACTGTTATATATTCCATAAATTAATTTTGTAACTGAGAGCTTTTCATCAAGCCCAGGTCAAGACAATGGAGAATTTGATTACTCAAGGGATCTAGTTTAATTAAGAAATAATGAGTGATTCAATAATTGTTGGGACTTCCCTGGCTGTCCAGTGGTTAAGACACCACGCTTCCACTGCCAGGGCACAGGTTCAATCCCTGGTTTTGAAACTAAGATCCCACATGCCATGAGGTATGGCCAAAAAAAAAAAAAAAAAAAAATTGTTGATTGGGTAAAGGTTGTGACAAGGCCAGACACATATTCTGCCCCTTTGCCTGAACCTGCTTTGTACCTAGCCAACTTCCCATTCTTTGTCTCTTGATTTTCAGCTATGATTAGAACTATTTGTCCCCTGAAACTAGCTAACTAGTAAAAAAAAACATTTGTCCACTAATTGATTAAGACTTACCCAGTTTATAAAACAACCTCAGCTGTAAATCACTCCAACAATACTTGTTTATCTCTGCCTGTAAAAGTCTAAGGCAAGTCCACCCTGCTGAGGTACTCTGATCTGAATAAAATCAATCTCCTTTCCGGTGTGGTTTTTGTCTTTTACCCCTGCAACTGAATAGTAGGTCCTAACAGGAAAAGTCACACCTAAGCAGATAAAACCATCTTTTCTTAAAAACTTTATATGCCATACCAATTCATTATTTTGCAAGCTGTAGGAAGAGAAGGATATATTTATTGGAGCTATCCATAAGTGATTTACCTTCTTCCTAGGGCCTAGCAAAATTTGATCATGTGAGGTGCATAAGGAATTGAAAACTTGACTTTAGTACTCCTGGGAAATGTTAATTACATTCTCAGGAATTCATCCAGAGAGATCATCTCAGGCAGAATCATTAACATGTAGCTACACATTGTTTAGCTGAGTTTGTGCTCTCTTACCCATTAGCTGTTGAGGTTGGAGTGTATAATGAAGCATATCATAAAGAACATACCATTAGTTTATGAATCAGAAGATCTCAATTATAACTCCAACTCTGGTACTAATTTTAGTAAGTAATTTAACCTTTGAGCATTTGATTTTTTTCTTTAAAAATTCAAGGAGTTGAACTAGGTGGCTTCCAGATATCTTTGCATGTCAAAACCACAGCATTTTACAATTAGACTATAACTGGCAGAGCACTTTTCTCAAGGAAACCCAGACCCTAGGCCTCTCTCCTTCACATCTGTCAAGTAATTGAATGGGACTTTTCATTTCTAAGCTATTTGCTATTTCCTCTTTGTGTCTCTTTTCTTTCCTTCCCTTTTCTCTTCCTTCTTTCTTTGATTCTTTCCTTTTCTCTTCCCTTCCTTCCTCCCTCCCTCCCTCCCTTTCCTTTTTTTCATCATCATGAGGAAATTTATTACCTCACATAATAGGAGGTTCAGATGTAGGCCCTTCTGCCTTTTAACTTAATATGACATCCACAAAATTTTTTGAGAATCTTTTGGGGGAAGGAAAACACCTTGTGATTTTGATTACCCGTAGGGATGTACTAGGTGTGGCTTGGGGATTTATGCACCTTTAGGGACCACCCTAGAGGAAGCATACTAATTATGGTTACTTTTGTCTGCTAAGTTCATAAGTAGCCATTTAAATAAAGTTGCCACCTGAGTCCTCAGTCTTCTAATCTTCCCTGGGCATTTATTAAGTTCAGTTGTTAGGGTTTTTTTTTACAAGATCAGTCTTTATGCTTAATCATCTCCCCTTACTGAGATCCCACAAGAGGACTCCACTATTTCCAATCTACTGAACTAATGCCAAATAAAGGGAAGAATTATTATTTTTTTAATATGATAGAAATCTGTGTTGCCCAAGAGAACAAGTTTTGTTGACAATTTGAGTTCTATCAAATTTGGATCCCCAGTTACCTCTTCCTGAATCTTTTCCCACATCCAACTTATCCTAGATTTCCATCAATGTTTACTAACTCTTACACCACTAGATAGTCTATCATCTCTCAGTCTTAATTACATACTCCTGTTTCATCCCAGGCTTCACACTGCAGTCTCACATACCTCACATATACTATAATATGTGCTGTGGAAGGAAAAAACTGATATAAACCCTGAACTCATGGAACTTGGAATTTTAGAGGAAGCAAGATATGGAGACATGAAACTATTACAAATCAATATAAAGAGTTGCTTTGAAAATGAGAGTTAATGATAAAAAGTGGAAAATTCCTCATCACATGTCATGAGTAGTGAAAGATTTTAAACTAAAAAGATAGGAAAGATACTTTTTGACACACCTCCTAGCGTAATGGAAATAAAAACAAAAATAAACAAATGGGACCTAATGAAACTTAAAAACTTTTGTACAGCAAAGGAAACCATAAAAAAGACAAAAAGACAGCCCTTAGAATGGGAGAAAATATTTGCAAATGAAGCAATAGACAAAAGATTAATCTCCAAAATCATGCAGCTCAATATCAAAAAACCAAACAACCTAATCCAAAAATCGTTAGAAGACCTAAATAGACATTTCTCCAAAGTAGACATACAGATTGCCAACAAACACATGAAAAGATGCTCAACATCACTAATCATTAGAGAGATGCAAATCAAAACCACGGTGAGGTATCACCTTACACCAGTCACAATGGCCATCATCAAAAAATCTAGAAACAATAAACACTGGAGTGGGTGTGGAGAAAAGGGGACCCTCCTGCATTGTTGGTGGGAATGCAAATTGTTACAGCCACTATGGAGAACAGTATGGAGATTACTTAAAAATCTAAAAATAGGACTAACATATGACCCAGCAATCCCACTACTGGACATATACCCTGAGAAAACTATAATTCAAAAAGAGTCATGTACCACAGTGTTCACTGCAGCACTATTTACAATAGCCAGGACATGGAAGCAACCTAAGTGTCCATCGACAGATGAATGGATAAATATGTGGCACATATATACAATGGAATAGTACTCAGCCATAAAAAAGAACGAAATTGAGTTACTTGTTGTGAGGTGAGTGGAACTAGAGTCTGTCATACAGAGTGAAGTAAGTCAGAAAGAGAAAAACAAATACTGCATGCTAATGCGTGTATATGGAATCTAGAAAAATGGTACTGATGGACCTAGTGGCAGGGCAGGAATAAAGATGCAGACATAGAGAGTGGACCTGAGGACATGGGGGGGAATGGGAAGCTGGGACATAGTGAGAGAGTAGCATTGACACATATACACTACAAAATGTAAAATAGATAGCTAGTGGAAAGCTGCTGTATAGCACAGTGCTTTGTGATGATCTATATGTATACATGTAATGCTTCACTTTGTTGTACAGCAGAAATTAACACAGCATTGTAAAGCAATTATACTCTAATAAAGATATACAGAAAAAAAGGAGTATTATTAAATAACCATTAAACATATGCAAATTAAAAAAATAAAAATATAGGAAGCATAAGAAGACAAGGAAGGAATTCCCTGGAGGTCCAGTGACTAGAACACCACATTTCCACTGCAGGGGGCATGGATTCGATTCCTGGTTGGGGAACTAAGGTCCTGCAAGCTGCAGGGCAAGGCCAAAAAATAAATAAATAAGACAAGGAAATCTGACAAACTATAGATTTTTACATTTGAAGAGTCTCCAAATTAAAAGACTAAATGAAAACAAAATGTAAACAACATGACAAAAGCTTAATATCTTTAATATGGCGAACTGAATATTAAAAATATGCTCCTAGGAGAGACTGATAGTTTCATAGCCATGGTAACAAGTAACCCTCTTAAATCAATTTGTTTTTGTGAAAATGCCTTTGGAAGCTGACCAATCCGAGACAGCCCAGTGTCCCTGAAAATCAAGGGACAAGACTACTCAGCAAGTCTTGCCAGAATAACCCACTCTCATCTCTGTAACTAGCACAAGCCACATTTGTAAAGCCGATGTAAACCCACTCTTGCCTCTCTATAATCAATAAAACTACTAGAAAATTACTTCCCAAGAACCTCATAAGACTGAAAGTTAGTTTTTCTGAAGGATATTGTGCCCAATCAGCATAGTTCTGTTGCAGGAAGGGGGACTCATTCCAGGGCCCAAGAGTAGGCTCTTGTTTAACACTCGGAAATAAATTGTCAAAGGAGCCAAACATACTGACAAAGTGAAAGACTTTATTGGGAAGGGGCACCTGAGCGGAGAGCAGCAGGGTAAGGGAACCCAGGAGAACTGCTCTGCCACGTGACTCGCAGTCTCAGGGTTTATGGAGATGGGGTTAGTTTCTGTGTTGTCTCTGGCCAGTCATCTTGCTTGTGTCCATATTTGGTCTGACTCAGGGTCCTTCCTGGCGGCTCACACATCTCTCAACCATGATGGATTCCAGCATGACGGCTTCTGGGAAGTTGGCAAGACATACATCTCCTCTGTCCTCCTTCCGGCCCCTCCTGAATTCTCCTGGTCAGTTATCAGCGGCAGCACAGCCTTCTTTATCAGGGCCCCAGGTTGTGAGATAAGTCAGACAAGCAGTTATCATCCTGCCTGGCCAAGGCCGACAGTTTGCTCAACGATTCCCTGACAGGTCTCCCTTTCCTTTTTTTTAAAAAATTTGATTAATTAATTAATTAATTAATTAATTAATTTGGTTGTTTTGGGTCTTCATTGCGGTGCATGCGCTTCTCATTGTAGTGGCTTCTCGTTGCGGAGCATGGGCTCTAGGCGCGTGGGCTTCAGTAGTTGTGGCACACGGGCTCTATAGTTGTGGCTTGCAGGCTGTAGAGCGCAGGCTCAGTAGTTGTGGTGCATGGGCTTAGTTGCTCTGAGGCATGTGGGATCTTCCCGGACCGGGGCACGAACCCGTGTTCCCTGCATTGGCAAGTAGACTCTCAACCACTGTGCCACCAGGGAAGCCCGGCAGGCAGGTTCTTAACCACTGTGACACCAGGGAAGTCCCAGTTCTCCCTTTCTTAACTCATAAATTCATAAATTCATCTGTTTACTTACAGATATTGAGTGGTAGTCTCTGCCTTTGACCAAGCCAGATATAAATATGTAAAGATGCCATTAGATAAATATGCAAAGGCTGTGAGACACTAATACATAAAGGACGAAATCCAAATGCCAAAAAAAGGAGATGTCCAACCTTCCAAGTAATCACAGAAATTCAAAATAAAACACTGAGATACTTTTTTTTCCCCCATAAGGTTAATGCTGGTGGTTTAGTGAAATAAAAGAAGAAGGAGGAAGGTGAGGAGGAGAAGGAGGCAGGTGGGGAGGAGAGGGAGAATAAGAAATTTGAAAAGAAAGAAAAAGCTTTTGATAATGGAAGATATAAGATATACCACCATGTTGGATTAAATTATAAAATGACAAGGATAAGTGAGCCAATAACAGTCTTGTTTTTATCTTGATCACCGTTAGCACCTGTTCATTTTAATAATGCTATATGTATTGAACTCTGTTGGTTTCTCATTTTAAAGTGTATATGCTGGCTTTTTTTTTTTTTTTTTTTGCCTGGCATACCTTTTCTGTCTATTTACTTTCTATTCTATTCTTTTCTATTACTATTTATTTTTCAACCTTTCAAAAGTCTTGTAGGTAACCTATAGAATGGATTTTAAAATCCAATATTTTTCTTTTACCTACTAAAGCATCAAGTTCATTTAACTTTAATGAAATTAGTCACATAAAAATCTACTATCCAGGACTTCTGTGGAGGTACAATGGTTAAGAATGCACCTGCCAATGCGGGGGACACGGGTTCAATCTCAGGTCCGGGAAGATCCCACATGCCGTGAAGCAACTAAACCTGTGCGCCACAGCTACTGAGCCTGTGCTCTAGAGCCCACGAACCACAACTACTGAGCCCTGTGTGCCACAACTACTGAAGCCCATGCACCTAGAGCCTGTGCTCTGCAACAAGAGAAGCCACTGCAATGAGAAGCCCGCACACCGCAACGAAGAGAAGCCCGAGCACAGCAATGAAGACCCAACACAGCCAAAAAAAAAAAAAAAAACTACTATCCTAGTTTATACTATCTTTTACTTCCTATTCTTTTTTGGCTTAATTTTCATATTTTTCCAACTAGTTTGGAAGTTATACACCTTATTTGTATTTAGAATGTGGTTTTTGTTTTTTAATGGTGATTACCCTATAAATTGCAATGTGAGTACTTAAATTACAATGTATAAGGTAATCAATATCTTTATCTCCTTCAAAACATGAACCTACCATATATTTTAATATTATTTTGGATTTTTTCTTTTAAATTTAAATATTATTAAATTATTATTGTTTTATAGTAAATATTTATTTAGGTTTATCTAATATTTAGCATTTTAACCCTTTATTTCTTCTTTTTTAAAAAATCTTTTAATTTTATATTGGAGTTCAGTTGATTAACAATGTTGCAATAATTTCAGGTATACAGCAAAGTGATTCAGTTGTACATACACATGTATCTATTCTTTTTCAAATTCTTTTCCCACTTAAGTTGTTACATAACATTGAGCAGAGTTCCCTGTGCTATATAGTAGTCCTTGCTGGTTATCCATTTTAAATATAGCAGTGTGTACATGTCAATCCCAAACTCAGTAACTATCCCTTTCCCCCACCCTTACCCCCTGGTAACCATAAGTTCATCTCTAAGTCTGTGAGTCTGTTTTGTAAATAAGTTCATTTGTATAATTTCTTTTTAGATTCCGCTCATAAGTGATATCATATGATATTTCTCTTTCTCTGTCTGACTTCAGATATAGTGGCTGTACAAATTTACAGCCACTATAACAGTGGCTGAAGGGTTCCCTTCTCTCCACATCCTCTCCAGTGCAGAAGGGTTCCCTTCTCTCCACATCCTCTCCAGCATTTATTGTTTGTGGATTTTTGATGATAGCCACTTTGACTGGTGTGAGGTTATATCTCATTGTAGTTTTGATTTGCATTTCTCTAAAAATTAGTGACTTTGAACATTTTTCATGTGCCTCTTGGCCACCTGTATGTCTTCTTTAGAGAAATGTCTATTTAGGTCTTCAGCCCATTTCTTTTTAATTTTTTGGCTTCACTGGGTCTTCTTTGCTGTGCACGGGCTTTCTCTAGTTATGGGAGCAGGGGCAACTCTTCATTGAGGTGTGCAGGTTTCTCATTGCGGTGGCTTCTCTTGTTGCGGAGCACGGGCTCTAGGCACGTGGGCTTCAGTAGTTGTGGCACGCGGGCTCAGTAGTTGCAGCTCACAAGCTGTAGAGTATGTGCTCAGTAGTCATGGACCATGAGCTTAGTTACTCCGCGGCATGTGAGATTTTCCCAGACCAGGGATCGAACCCATGTCCCCTGCATTGACAGGTGGATTCTTAACCACCGGACCACCAGGGACTTAATTGATCTGATCTTTCTACCCATTTTTGATTGGGTTGTTTGTTTTGATGATATTAAGCCTCATGAGCTGTCTGTAAATTTTGGAGACTAATCTCGTCGATCACATCATTTGCAAATATTTTCTCCCATTCTGTGGGTTGTCTTTTTGTTTTGTTTATGGTTTCCTTTGCTGTGCAGAAGCTTTTGAGTTTAATTAGGTCCATTTGATTATTTTTGTTTTTATTTCTATTACTTTGGGAGATGGATTGAAAAAAATATTGCTGCGATTTATGTCAGAGAGTGTTCTGCATAAGTTTTCTTCTAAGAATTTTATAGTGTCTGGACTCACATTTAGGTCTTTAATCCATTTTGAGCTTATTTTTGTGTATGGTGTTAAAAAATGTTCTAATTTCATTTTTTTTACATGTAGCTGTCCTATTTTCCCAGCACCATTTGTTGAAGGGACTGTCCACCATTGTATAATCTTGCCTCCTTTGTCATAGATCAATTCACCATAGGTGCATGGGTTTATTTCATAGCTTTCTATTCTGTTCCATTGATCTATAAGTCTATTTTTGTGCCAGTACCATACTGTTTTGATGACTATAGCTTTGTAGTGTAGTCTGAAGTCAGGGAGCCTCACTCTTCCAGTTCTGTTTTTCTTTCTCAAGATTGCTTTGGCTATTTGGGGTCTTTTGTGTCTCTATATATTTTAAGTTTTTTTTGTTCTAGTTCTGTGAAAAATGCCATTGGTAATTTGATAGAGATTGCATTAAATCTGTAGATTGCCTTGGGTACTATAGTCATTTTCACAATATTAATTCTTCCATATACCAAGAACATGGTATATCTCTCCATCTATTTGTGTCATCTTTGATTTCTTTCATCAGTGTCTTATAGTTTGTGAGGACAGGTCTTTTACCTCTTTAGGTAGGTTTATTCCTAGGTATTTTACTCTTTTTGTTGCAGTGGTGAATGGGATTGTTTCCTTAATTTCTCTGTGTGGTCTTTTGTTGTTAGTGTATAGGAATGCAAGAGATTTCTGTGCATTAATTTTGTATCCTGCAAATTTACCAGATTCATTGATGAGCTCTAGTACTTTTCTGGTAGCATCTTTTTTTTGTTTGTTTGTTTGTTTTTTCCGTACGCAGGCCTCTCACTGTTGTGGCCTCTCCCGTTGCGGATCACAGGCTCCGGACGCGCAGGCTCAGCGGCCATGGCTCATGGGCCCAGCCGCTCTGCGGCATGTGGGATCTTCCCGGACCGGGGCACAAACCCATGTCCCCTGCATCGGCAGGCGGACTCTCAACCACTGCGCCACCAGGGAAGCCCTCTGGTAGCGTCTTTAGGATTTTCTATGTATAGTATCATGTCATCTGCAAACAGTGACAGTTTTACTTCTTCTTTTCCAATTTGGATTCCTTTTATTTCTTTTTGTTCTCTGATTGCTGTAGCTAGGACTCCCAAAACTATGTTGAATAAAGTGGTCAGAGTGGACATCCTTGTCTTGTTCCTGATCTTAGAGGAAATGTTTTCAGCTTTTCACTGTTGAGTATGGCATTAGCTGTAGGTTTGTCATATATGGTCTTTATTACATTGAGGTATATTCCCTCTATGCCCACTATCTGGAGAGTTTTTTTATCATAAATGGGTGCTGAATTTTGTCAAAAGCTTTTTCTGCAACAATCGAGATGATCATAAGGTTTGCATTCTTTAATTTGTTGATGTGGTATATCACACTGATTGACTTGTGGATACTGAAAAATACTTGCATCCCTGGGGTAAATCCCAGTTGATCATGGTGTATGATCCTTTTAATGTATTGTTGGATTCAGATTGCTAGCATTTTGATGAGGATTTTTGCATCTGTGTTTATCAGTGATATTGGTCTGTAATCTTCTTTTTTTGTGTTATCTTTGTCTGTTTTTTTTTTTTTTTAATCAGGGTGATGGTGGTCTAATAGAATGAGTTTGGGAGTTTTCCTTTCTCTGCAATATTTTGGAACAGTTTCAGAAGGATAGGTGTTAGGTCTTCTCTAAATGTTTGATAGAATTCACCTGTGAAGCCATCAGGTCCTGGACTTTTTTTGTTGGGAGTTTTTAAATCACAGTTTCAATTTCAGTGCTTGTGATTGGTCTGTCATATATTCTATTTTTTCCTGGTTCAGTCTTGGGACATTGTACCTTTCAAAGTATCTGTCCATTTCTTCCACGTTGTCCATTTTATTGGCATAAAGGTGCTTGTACTAGTCTCTTATGATCCTTTGTATTTCTGTGGTGTCTGTTGTAACTTCTCCTTTTTCATTTCTAATTTTATTGATTTGAGTCCTCTCCCCTTTTTTCTTGATGAGTCTGGATAAAGGTTTATCAAATTTGCTTATCATTTCAAAGAACCAGCTTTTGGTTTCACTGATCTTTGCTATTGTTTTCTTTTTTTCATTTATTTCTGCTCTGATCTTTATGATTTCTTTCCTTTTACTAACTTTAGGTTTTGTTTGTTCTTCTTTCTCTAGTTTCTTTAGGTGTAAGTTTAAGATGTTTATTTGAGATTTTTCTCCTTTCCTCAGGAAGATTGTATTTCTATAAACTTCCCTCTTGGAATAGCTTTTGCTGCATCCAATAGGTTTTGAATTGTTGTACTTTCATTTTCATTTGTCTCTAGGTGTTTTTTGATTTCCTCTTTGATTTCTTCAGTGATCCATTAGTTGTTTAGTAGCATACTGTTTAGCCTCCACATGTTTGTGTTTTTTACAGTTTTTTATTTTTTGTAGTTTACCTCTAATCTCATAGTGTTGTGCTTGGAAAAGATGCTTGATATGATTTTAATTTTCTTAAATTTACCAAGGATCACTTTGTAGCCCAGCCTGTGGTCAATCCTAGAGAATGTTCCATGTGCACTTGAGAAGAATGTGTATTCTGTTCCTTTTGATCTATAAATATCAATTAAGTCGATCTGGTCTAATGTGCCATTTAAGGCCTGTGTTTCCTTATTGATTTTCTGTCTGGATGAAAGTGGGGTGTTAAAGTCCCCCACTATTATTGTGTTACTGTCGATTTCTCCTTTTATTGCTTTAGTATTTGCCTTATATATTGAGTTGTTCCTATGTTGGGTGCATATATATTTACAATTGTTATATCTTCTTCATGGATTGATCCCTTGATCATTACGTAGTGTCCTTATTTGTCTCTTATAATGGTTTTTATTTGAAAGTGTATTTTGTCTGATATGAGTATTGCTACTCCAGCTTTCTTTTGATTTCCATTTGCATGGACTACCTTCTTCCATCCCCTATTTCTTCTCATATCTTAGACCTTTCATCTGGGATCACTTTACTTCTGGCTAATATTTTTATATCTTGAAGACTCAGCCTTATTTGTCTGAAAATGACCTTTTTTGCCCTTCTACTTCTTTTTTATTGAACTATAGTGGATTTACAATATCATGTTATCATGTTTTATATATATATATATATATTTCAGATTCTTTTCCCATATAGGTTATTACAAAATATTGAGTATGGTTCCCCATGTTATACAGTAGGTCCCTGTATCCCTAATGTACCCTACCCCCACCCACCACCCCCCGTAACCATAATTGTGTTTTCTATGTCTGTGAGTCTCTTTCTGTTTTGTAAATAAGTTTATTTGTATCTTTTTTTTTTTTTTTTTTGCGGTACGTGGGCCTCTCACTGCCGTGGTCTCTCCCGTTGCGGAGCACAGGCTCCGGACGTGCAGGCTCAGCAGCCATGGCTCACGGGCCCAGCCGCTCCACGGCATGTGGGATCCTCCCAGACTGGGGCACGAACCCACGTCCCCTGCATCGGCAGGCGGACTCTCAACCACTGCACCACCAGGGAAGCCCTATTTGTATGTTTTTTTTTTTTAGATTCCACAGATAAGTGGTATCATATGATATTTATCTTTCTCTGTCTGACTTACTTCAGTTAGTATTATAATCTCTAGGTCCATCCATGTTGCTGTAAATGGCATTATTCCATTCTTTTTTATGTTTGCTCTCATTCTTGAAAGATAATTTCAGTGTGTTAGAATTTCAGGTTGTTGTTATTTACTCTCAGCACATTGAGGATAACATTTCATTGTGTGTAGATTACATTGTCCTTCAACCAGGTTGCTTCTTTGAACTCTGCTTCTTTGAAGATCATCTCTTTTCCCTCCTGCTGTTTTATGATATTCTCTTTGCCATTGTTGATATGCAGTTTCACTATTTTGGGCCCATGCATGAATTTCTTTTATATGTACCTAAAATCATAGCCTGAAAAAATATGTATAAAGCAAAAACTGACAAAAAATCACCAGAATAAATAGATAAATCTATAATCACAATGGAAGAGTTTAATAATTGACAGAAAATCTTCAGCAAAAACACAGAAGATTTTTGTACAGCAGAGGGAAATACAGCCATTTGTAAATGAAGTATAATCTATAAAAAATTGAATCAGTATGTTGTAAACAAGAAACTAATGTTGTTAATCAACAATACTTCAATCACTCAATAAAATATTCATATTATCAAATAAAGAACAGACAATTTGATTTCTATGCTTTACAAAATTTGACATATTGGAAACATAGAATACTGCATTGCACTGCAAAAAACACTTTCACCTTAAGCATACATGAATCTGACTATGTATTTGGCTTTAAGGCAAATTTCAACAAAACTCACAAGATTGAAATCACATATATGACATTCTCTGATTATAATACTATTAAATTATAAATAGACAATAAAATGATAACTAGAAAATCTCCTTCATGTGCTAGAAAATTATGAAAGACACAAGTTGAGAATTCAGAATGGCAACCCAGACTCTAGGCTTCTCTCCTTCACATCTGATGTGTCACTGAGAATGAGGGGTAGGATGTGAGAGCTTTCTCTACAGGTCTTCCCAACTCTAGTTTAGTTGAGGTTTCCTTTGATTAATTTTCAGTATTGGTCCACTGTTCCTGACAAAACCCTTGTAATTTCAGATATAAGAGCCACCAGGGCTTTTTTCGTTATAATGTTTAGTTGTATTCCCATGTCCTGAAATAACTCCAGGAGAATTAAGGTAAAATGGGTGTCTTTTGTTATTCATTTTACAAGCCCTTTTCAATCACACCCAAGTTTATGTTAATGAGACAACTTTTGGTAAGCTTCTAAAGATTAAAGCTGGTTGTCAGGGAAACCAGTGGCTGATTAAAGAGTTTGAACTTTCAGTCCCACCCCACCACCCATCTCTGGGGAGGAGGGAGGGACTGAATGTTGAATCAATCACCAATAACCAGTGATTTAATCAGTCATGTCAGTGTAATGAAGCATGAAGTACAGGGTTTGGAAAGCCTCTAGATTGGACACATGGAGATGCTGGAAGAGTGACACACCTCAGAGGGCATAGAAGCTCTACATACTTTCCCACCTTTCCCAAAAACCTTGCCCTATGTGTCTCTTCATCTGGCTGTTCATCCATATCCTTTAAAACCCTTTGTAATAAACTGGTAATCTAGTGAGTAAACTGTTTTCCTGAGTTCTGTGAGCTGCTCTAACAAATTAATCAAACCCGAGGAGGGGGTGATGAGAACCTCCAATTTACATCTGGTTCCTCAGAAACACAGGTGACAACCTGGACTTGCGATTGGACTCTGAAGTGGAGTTGAGGGGAGAGTCTTGTAGGATTGAACCCTTAAACTGTGGTATCTGATGCTATCTCCAGGTAGATATTGTGAGAATTGAGTTAAGTTGTAGGACACCCAGCTGGTGTCACAGAATTGCTCAGAGTTTGTATAAAAAACTAATGAAGAGAAACCTCAAGTAAATACAATTGGGAGACCAGAAGGAGGAGCTCTCATGCCCTGGGATAATAGCAGAGCCCAATAGGAAGAATAAAGTCTCCTCTTTTACCACCCTCAATCTTCTGGTTTAGTTGAACACATGAATGGCATTATTAAGGCTCACTTGGCAAAATTTGTAGAGGCCCTCCAAATACCTTGGCTAAAACATTGCCCTTGGTTCTTCTAAACCTCAGATCCACCACTCTGGGAACTCACAAAGTTTCACCCTTTGAGAGGGTCATAGGTCATCCAATGCACTTGGCTCCTGCCTCTTTTGACCCACAACTGATAAAAGGAGAGACACTCCAATATTGCAAAGGCCTAATTGCTTCTGTTAAAAATAACCACACTTTGGTAGGGCAATCTTTTCACAGTGTGCCCTTGAGAGACAAAGACCTTAAGCATCACACCTTGCAACCTGGAGATTCTGTCTATGGGAAAAGACACTTCTAAAAGAATGCTCTTCTACCTCACTGGAGAGGTACTGCCAACCCTTGTGCCATCAAACTCCAGGGACAGACTCTTGGATTCATGTGAGACACCTAAAACAAGCATGGAACCCTGAATGGACCTGCATATCATCTGGTGACCTGAAAGTAAAGATATCCTGGAAATGAAGCAGATGACATCTGATGAGACAGCTTGCCCAAGATGCCCAGCCCAGGCCTGATGAAAGTTTGTTGAACAAACTATTAATGATGACATAATGCTTTAGAAGATCTCCAATGTTTATGGTCTTGATTACATATGAACTTTAGATTAAAAGGGTCTGGGAGTTCTCCTTTCTACCCCTCCTTGTTACTTGAATGTGACCTCAATATGTTTCCAATCTGTGTATTTTCCCTTTGACTTGAGACACTATACCCAGGAAAGTTCTTTCATGACATTGAAGGGCAAAATGCTGGTAAAGTAGAAAACCTGACTCTTGATCTGGGATGCTTTCAGAGAAAGACTTGATCAAAAGGGTAAAGGGTAAAAAATTAAGAAACAGAAACCTCAGCTGAATAGAGTTGAGAGACCAGAAGGAGAAGTTCTCACATCCTGTGATGATAACAAAGCCCAACAGGAAGAAGAAAGATCTCTCTTCTATCCTTGCATGGATTCAGCCAATGAAGAGCCATAGATTCTTTGTTTACTACAGCCCTTCCAACTCCCTTTCCTCTTCATAAAAGTGTTGTCCTTTCCTTTTTGTGTGAGTACCTGCACATGGCTCCCTATGGTAGCAGACCACAAATTGCAATTCTGTGCTGATACCAAATAAACCCATCTTTGCTGGAGAAATATCTGGTAGACTATTTATTTCAGGTCAACGTGTGGAAAACCCACCCCAGAACTCTTCAGTGGAGAATCCTGTGTACTGGAGTGTTCTGAATATTCAGAGATTATTGTGTATAACATAAATGAAAAGAGTAGAGTATTCCTTTACAACCATATTCCACTTTAATCCTTCCATCACTAATAGGAAAAAGAAACTTTTTTGAGGCTCCTATTAAAAAACAAAATTCAGCTACCAGGCTCTTTGTTGGGGATAATGGCAGACTCTGGGAGGGCTCATGCCAAGGAGTACTTCCCAGAACTTCCGCTGCCAGTGTCCTTGTCCCCACGGTGAGCCACAGCCACCCCCTGCCTCTGCAGGAGACCCTCCAACACTAACAGCAATTCCACTAAAATCATCTTGTTGTGATAAGTTGTGATCTCTACAGCATTGAAAGATATAGATGCAAGATTCATAAAAGAAGACCAGAGGGCAGACAGCAGGAGCAAGAAGAACTATAATCCTGTAGCCTGTAGAACAAAAACCACATTCACAGAAAGATAGATAAGATGGAAAGGCAGAGGGCTATGTACCAGATGAAGGAACAAGAAAAAACCCCAGAAAAACAACGAAATGAAGTGGAGATAGGCAACCTTCCAGAAAAAGATTTCACAATAATGATAGTGAAGATGATCCAGGACCTCCGAAAAACAATGGAGGCAAAGATCGAGAAGATGCAAGAAATGTTTAACAAAGACCTAGAAGAGTTAAAGAACAAACAAACAGAAATGAACAGTACAATAACTGAAATGAAAACTACACTAGAAGGAATCAATAGCAGAATAACTGAGGCAGAAGAACTGATAAGTGACCTGGAAGACAGAATGGTAGAATTCACTGCTGCAGAACAGAATAAAGGAAAAAGAATGAAAAGAAATGAAGACAGCCTAAGAGAGCTCCAGGACAACATTAAACACAAAAACATTTGCATTATAGGGGTCTCAGAAGGAGAAGAGAGAGAGAAAGGACCAGAGAAAATATTTGAAGAGATTATAGTCAAAAACTTCCCTAACATGGGAAAGGAAATAGCCACCCAAGTCCAGGAAATGCAGTGATTCCCATACAGGAAACCCAAGGAGAAAGACACGGAGACACATAGTAATCAAATTGGCAAAAATTAAAGACAAAGAAAAATTATTGAAAGAAGCAAGGGAAAAATGACAAATAACATATCAGGGAACTCCCGTAAGGTTAACAGCTGATTTCTCAGCAGAAACTCTACAAGCCAGAAGGGAGTGGCATGATATACTTAAAGTGATGACAGGGAAGAACCTACAACCAAGATTACTCTACCTGGCAAGGATCTCATTCAGATTTGATGGAGAAATTAAAAGCTTTCCAGACAAGCAAAAGCTAAGAGAATTCAGGACCACCAAACCAGCTCTACAACAAATGCTATAGGAACTTCTCTAGGTGGGAAACACAAGAGAAGAAAAGGACCTACAAAAACAAACCCAAAACAATTAAGAAAATGGTCATAGGAACATACATATCGATAATTACCTTAAACATAAATGGATTAAATGCTCCAACCAAAAGACACAGGCTTGCTGAGTGGATACAAAAACAAGACCCATATATATGCTGTCTATAAGAGACCTACTTCAGACCTAGAGAAACATGCAGACTGAAAGTGAGGGGATGGAAAAATATATTCCATGCAAATGGAAATCAAAAGAAAGCTGGAGTAGCAATACTCATATCAGATAAAATAGACTTTAAAATAAAGAATGTTACAAGAGACAAGGAATGACACTACATAATGATCAAGGAATGAATCCCAGAAAAAGATATAACAATTATAAATATATACACACCCAACGTAGGAGCACTTCAATACATAACTGCTAACAGCTGTAAATGAGGAAATCGACAGTAACACAATAATTGTGGGGGACTTTAACACCTCACTTACACCGATCATCCAAAATGAAAATAAATAAGGAAACAGAAGCTTTAAATGACACAATGGACCAGATAGATTTAATTGATATTTATAGGACATTCCATCCAAAAACAGCAGATTACACTTTCTTCTCAAGTGCGCATGGAACATTCTCCAGGACAGATCACATCTTGGGTCACAAATCAAGCCTCAGTAAATTTAAGAAAATTGAAATCATATTAAGCATCTTTTCTGACCACAACGCTATGAGATTAGAAATGAATTACAGGGGAAAAAACATAAAAAACACAAACACAAGGAGGTTAAACACTACGTTACTAAATAACCAAGAGATCACTGAAGAAATCAAAGAGGAAATCAGAAAATACCTAGAGAAAAATGACAATGAAAACACAACAGTCCAAAACCTATGGGATGCAGCAAAAGCAGTTCTAAGAGGGAAGCTATACAAGCCTACATCAAGAAACAAGAAAAATCTCAAATAAACAATCTAACCTTACACCTAAAGGAACTAGAGAAAGAAAAACAAACAAAAAACTAAGTTAGCAGAAGGAAAGAAATCATAAAGTTCAGAGCAGAAATAAATGAAATAGAGACAAAGAAAACAATAGCAAAGATCAATAAAACTAAAAGCTGCTTCTTTGAGAAGATAAACAAAATTTATAAGCCATTAGCAAGACTCATCAAGAAAAAGAGGGAGGGGATTCAAATCAATAAAATTAGAAATGAAAAAGGAGAAGTTACAACAGACACGGCAGAAATACGAGACTACTCGTATTTCTCGAGTAGTACTCGTATACGAGTTTCATCCTACGAGACTACTGCAAGAAACTCTATGCCAATAAAAAGGACAACCTGGAAGATATGGACAAATTCTTAGAAAGGTATAACCTTCCAAGACTGAACCAGGAAGAAATAGAAAATATGAACAGACCAATAACAAGTAATGAAATTGAAACTGTGATTAAAAATCTTCCAACAACAACAACAAAAAAATCTGCCAACAAACCAAAGTCCAGGACCAGATGGCTTCACAGGTGAATTCTATCAAACGTTTAGTGAAGAGCTAACACCCAACCGTCTCAAAGTCTTCCAAAAGACTCTAGAGGAAGGAAAACTCCCAAACCCATTCTATGAGGCCACCATCACCCTGATACCAAAACCAGGCAAAGATACTACAAAAAAAGAATATTACAGACCAATATCACTCATGAACATAGATCCAAAAATCCTCAACAAAATACTAGCAAACAGAATACAACAACACCTTAAGAGAATCATACACCATGATCAAGCGGGATTTATCCCAGGGATTCAAGGATTCTTCAATATATGCAAATCAATCAATGTGATACACCATATTAACAGATTGAGGAATAAAAACCATGTGATAATCTCATTAGATACAGAAAAAGATTTTGACAAAATTCAACACCCATTTATGATAAAAACTCTCCAGAAAGTAGGCACAGAGGGAATATACCGCAACATCATAAAGGCCATATACGACAAACCCACAACAAACATTATTCTCAATGGTGAAAACTGAAAGCATTTCCTCTAAGATCAGGAACAAGACAACGATGTCCACTCTCACCACTATTATTCAACATAGTTTTGGAAGTCCTAGCCATGGCAATCAGAGAAGAAAAAGAAATACAAATTGGAAAAAAAGAAGAAAAACTGTCACTGTTTGCAGATGACATGATACTATACATAGAGAATCCTAAAGATGCCACCAGAAAACTACTAGAGCTAATCAATGAATTTGGTAAAGTTGCAGGATACAAAATTAATGCACAGAAATCGCTTGCATTCCTATACAATAATGATGAAAAACCTGAAAGAGAAATTAAGGAAACACTCCCATTTACCACTGCAACAAAAAGAATAAAATACCTAGGAATAAACCTACCTAGGGAGACAAAAGACCTGTATGCAGAAAACTATAAGACACTGATGAAAGAAATTAAAGATGATACCAACAGATGGAGAGATATACCATGTTCTTGGATTGGAAGAATCAATATTGGGAAAATGACTATACTACCCAAAGCAATCTACAGATTCAACGCAATCCCTATCAAATTACCAATGGCATTTTTTACGGAACTAGAACAAAATGTCTTAAAATTTGTATGGAGACACAAAAGATCCTGAATAGCCAAAGCAGTCTTGAGGGAAAAAAACAGAGCTGGAGGAATCAGACTTCCTGACTTCAGACCATACTACAAAGCTACAGTAATCAAGACAATATGGTACTCGCACAAAAACAGAAACATAGATCAATGGAAAAAGAAAGAAAGCCCAGAGGTAAACCCATGCACCTATGGTCAACTAATCTATGACAAAGGAGGCAAGGATATACAATGCAGAAAAGACAGCTTCTTCAGTAAGTGGGGCTAAGAAAACTGGACAGCTACATGTAAAAGAATGAAATTAGAACACTCCCTAACACCATACACAAAAATAAACTCGAAATAGATTAGAGACCTAAATTTAAGACTGGACACTATAAAACTCTTAGAGGAAAACATAGGCAGAACACTCTTTGACATAAATCACATCAAGATCTTTTTTGATCCACCTCCTAGAGTAATGGAAATAAAAACAAAAATAAACAAATGGGACCGAATGAAACTTCAAAGCTTTTGCACAGCAAAGGAAACCATAAACAAGACGAAAAGACAACTCTCAGAATGGGAGAAAATATTTGCAAATGAATCAACGGACAAATGATTAATCTCCAAAATATATAAACAGCTCATGCAGCTCAATATTAAAAAACAAACCACCCAATCCAGAAATGGGCAGAAGACTTAAATAAACATTTCTCCAAAGAAGACATACATATGGCCACATGAAAAGCTGCTCAATATCACTATTAGAGAAATGCAAATCAAAACTACAATGAAGTATCACCTCACACCAATTAGAATGGGCATAATTCGAAAATCTACAAACAACAAATGCTGGACAGGGTGTGGAGAAAAGGGAACCCTCTTGCACTGTTGGTGGGAATGTAAACTGATACAGTCACTATGGAGAACAGTATGGAGAGTCCTTAAAAAACTAAAAATAGAATTACCATATGATCCAGCAATCTCACTCCTGGGCACATACCCAGAGAAAACCACAATTCAAAAAGACACATACACCCCAATGTTCATTGCAGCAGTATTTACAATAGCCAGGTCATGGAAGCAACCTAAATGTCCATCGACAGACGAATGGATAAAGAAGAGGTGGTACATATATACAATGGAATATTACTCAGCCATAAAAAGGAACAAAATTGGGTCATTTATTGAGACGTGGATGGATCTAGAGACTGTCATACAGAGTAGAGTAAGTCAGAAAGAGAAAAACAAATATCGTATATTAACACATATATGTGGAACGTAGAAAAATGGTACAGATGAACCGGTTTGCAGGGCAGAAATAGAGACACAGATATAGAGAACAAACATATAGACACCAAGGGGGGAAAGCCATGGGGGGTGGTGTGGGTGGTTTGATGAATTGGGAGATTGGGATTGACATGTATACACTGATGTGTATAAAATTGATGAATAATAAGAACCTGCTGTATAAGAAAATAAATAAAATAAAATTCAATAAAACCAAAATTCAACTGCATAAATTTGAAAACTGAATTTGCTTTTATTCAGCAATTCATGAATTAGGCTGCATCCCACCTAGCGAACAGAAAGGAGTTCCAAAGAACCACAAGAATGAAAAATTTTTTAAAAAGGAAATTCAAATTCTAGTTTCCATAAATGGTTTTTTTAGAACATAGCCAAGTTCATTCACTTAAGGGTTTCTTTTTTCTTTTTTTTTTTTTTTTTGGCCACACCACAGCATGGCTTGTGGGGTCTTATTTCCCCAACCAGGGATTGAATCTGCACCCTCAACAGTGAAATCCTAGAGCTCTGACCACTGGACCACCAGGGATTTCCCTCACTTAAGCATTACCTGCAGCTATTTTTGAAGTAAGATGACACAGTTGAGTACTTGTAACAGACACCACATGGCCCACAAAGCTGAAAATATTTATTATCTGGTGCTTTAAGAAAAAGTGTGCCTACTAGATTAACCCACCCATAGTGGGTTAGTATGAAGGTGGTAGGTCAGTCAGGTAAATGTTATAAAAGCTATAGTTTACATGTTTTCTTTGGTGCTTTTCAGTAAGGAGGAGGCTTTAAACCACAGACTTGATGTAGCCAATTCCCTTTAACAAATCTTCTCTATTTCAGCCTGATAGTATTAAATATTTGATCATGTAGGTACTTTTATTCTAATTGTGATTTGGCTTTGTAGATAGGTCAGCCTGTAGAGACAACGTTCACATCATAAGGTCTCTGAGTTTAGTGCTTCCCCTTCCTGTCACAGTGATTTTACCTTGTGAATTAATGATTGTGATTGGCTTCCTGTATAGCTTGAGTGCTGGGAGAGAATGTGCTCCTCATACAGAAGTGAACATTCTGAGCTCGATGTAATTGTACATTAATACATTGATTTTCCAGATCTTTAAGGCAATCTCAACAGCCTATTTAACATTGGTCCATTATCAAGAGATAGACTTGCCCTTCGTGAGCACAGGGCAGTATCCAGAATATACCAGGCTCCTGATAAATTACATTATTACTAAAGACTTCCCTCTAGGGGAGACAATGTATTTTTTATGCAAATAATCAATAAACAGTCTATAATACGAATAGAAGTGAGTTTTATTTGAGCCAAAATGAGGACTATTGCCCAAGAGTGCAGTCTCCACCATGGAAGAAAGCACTCTGGAGAAGCATGGTTTTCAGGACAGTTTTATATCTTGTCAGAACAAAGAACAAACATCAAACATGACAGGCATACATTCCTTCAAGGTTTCAAAAGAGACAGATTAGCATGTACCCAGCAAGTCAGCATGACCTTGGTGTCTGGAAAGGGAGCCTTATCTTTGAAGACATGCTAGCATTGGCAACATAGGAAGGGAGGGAGGGGCATTTATCCCTTTTTTCAAAGTGAACATTCTTTTTTTTTTTGGCTACTTTCGGTCTTCCTTGCTGCACGTGGGCTTCCTCTAGTTGTGGCAAGTGTGGGGGGGTGCGGGCTTCTCACTGCAGTGGCTTCTCTTGATACGGGCTTCAGTAGTTGTGCACATGGGCTCAGTAGTTGTGGCACACGGGCTTAGTTGCTCCGTGGCATGTGGGATCTTCCCAGACCAGGGCTCAAACCTGTGTCCCCTGCATTGGCAAGCAGATTCTTTTTTTTTTTTTAGTAAGGTTTTATTTATTTATTTATTATTTGTTTATTTATGGCTGCATTGGGTCTTCGTTCCTGCGTGCGGGCTTTCCCTAGTTGCAGCGAGTGGGGGCTACTCTTCTTTGTGGTGCGCATACTCTAGGTTCATGGGTTCAGTAGTTGTGGCTTATGGGCTCTACAGCACACGCTCAGTAGTTGTGGCGCAAGGACTTAGTTGTTCCACTGCATGTGGGATATTCCCCCAGATCAGGGCTCGAACCCATGTCCCCTGCATTGGCAGGCCGATTCTTAACCACTGCGCCACCAGGGAAGTCCCCAAAGTGGACATTCTTTACCTCTGGATAATGCATTCTTTTCTTTAACGGTTAACGCAGAAGTACAATGGGTGTTTGACAGGCCATAAGATAGGTTCTTCTGGTTCAGACCAAATCATGTATAAGCCAGAATGCCTTCCTCAGAACTCAGTAGGTGAGTGTTTCTTCCATCACATTGATAGGAGTTAGTTTTGAATAAGTTGCATTCTGTTTTATATACTACATTGAGAGTCTATTTAGTGTGATTCAGTTCCCTTAAACTTGTTTGTTCCTGAATGTTCAAATAAATGAGGTCCAGGGCCTGCAAAACAAAAGATTAGAACCTGGAAGTAGTTTGTCTGAGCATTGTTTATTCATTCATTATTCTATTATCCAGTGCTCATTGAATATCTACCATTTACAAATCACTGCACTAACCTCTTGGGTTCAAAATATGAATAAGACATAATCTTTGCTCTCAAGGAGCTCACAACATTCAAACAAACCAAGTCATAAGTACAAAGATATAGAAAGGTATGATCAGGAGTTATGATAAGTACACACAAGGAGCACCTTAACCCAATCAATGGAGACTTCAGAGAGGAAGTAATGCCAGGCCAGGACTCAAGGAACACTATAGTTTGTGGAGGAAACTATGTGCAGTTTGATGAAACTGGGGAGATGAGCCAGATTAAGAAAGGCTTTTAAGAAATGCCATCTTAAAGAGTTTTATCTTTTTTTTTTTTAAGAGTTTTATCTTTAACATTTTTAGGATAGCACTGGGGAGTCACTAAAACTATCACTAATATTTATTGAGCAAGGTACTAAGTGTTTTACATTCTTCATGTCATTTAATGTTCTCAGCGACACAGTGCATAGATACTGTTATTTATCCCCTTTTATCAGATGCAAAAACTAAGGCTCAGAAAGATGAAGTAATTGTCCCAAGATCAGGCAGCAACTAAATGGCAAAACAAGAATTTGAACCAAAACAAGAATTTGAACCAAAACAAGAATTTGAACTTCTAACTTTAGAAGCCGTTCTATAGCACTGCGAAATAATGTCAAGCTCATATATTTGAAGGAAAGTCATCCAAACAGCTGCAACTCATTTTTCTGCCTTGATTTAAGTTAGACTTTGAAGAGTCATTCTCTACCCACCACATCCGTCCTTGAAAACAGCACACAAAGCTCTTTTCATATGATGTGAATTTATTTGAGGAAAACATATATGGAAACAACATGAATGCCAAATACAGGCAAATTATGATTTTCTCATCCTGCTCTTTGATTGAAGGTAACTTCAAATATGGTACATGTCCCACTTACATTTTGCCTTTCTTACTCCTTCATGAAGCCCTTCCCAGAAGGGTTCCTCTCTTAAATGCAGTTAAGGTATGATGATTTCAAAATAGAATGGAGGGAATTCCCTCGTCCAGTGGTTGGGACTTGGCGCTTTCGCTGCAGGGACCGGGTTTGATCCCTGGTTGGGGAATTGTAAGCCATGTGGCAAAGGCCAAAAAAAAAAAAAAAAAAAAAAGGAATGAAGATTCTGTCTGAGAGAGTATTTATTTAAAGTACAGAAGACACTTGACTTTTTTTATTTTTTTGGCAGTGCCACGGGACATGTGGGATCATAGTTCCCCAACCAGGGATCAAACCCGTGCCCCTTGTATTGGAGCACAGATACTTAAACTGCAGGGAAGTCCCAGACACTTGACATTTTTGGATTAACATTCATGCTTTGAAAAAATTCAGCATAAATGCCCTTTTAACAATTTGTAATTTTTCACAAATTGGAGCTTTAAGGGATCAGGCAGGTCTCAAAGTTCAGAGTTAAGTCTTAGCTCAAAAGCTGCACTTCAGGTGCAGCCACTACAGAAAACAGTATGGAGCTTCCTTAAAAAAACTATAAATAGAGTTACCATATGATCCAGCAATCCTACTCCTGGGAAAACTTTCTGGAGAAAACTTTAATTTGAAAAAATACATGCACCCCAGTATTCATAGCAGCACTATTTACGATAGCCAAGACATGGAAGAAGCCTAAATACCCATTGACAGATGAGTGGATAAAGAAGATACGGCACATATATACAATGGAATGTTACTCAACCATAAAAAAGAATGAAATAACGCCATTTGTAGCAACATGGATGGACCTAGAGATTATCACACTAAGTGAAGTAAGCCAGACAGAGAAAGACAAATATCATATGATATCACTTATGTGTGGAATCTAAAATATGATACAAATGAACTTATTTACAAAACAGAAACTGACTCACAGACATAGAAAACAAATTTATGGTTTCCAAAGGGGAAAGGGGGAGGGAGGGTTAAGAGTTTGGGATTAGCAGACACAAATTACTATGTATAAAATGGGTAACAAAGTCCCACTATATAGCACAGGGAACTGTAAGGCCAACTGGCCTGAGGCAGGGGAACACAATCAGATTCACAGGTTGCATCAGACCGAAATTCTCCGGACCACCCAGTTCCAGAAACTGCCCTGGAGACATTCCGGACCACCCAGTTCCAGGAACTGACCTGGGGACTTTGAACCCAGCCCAGCCTTCCGGCCTTTCGAGGGGTGGGACTAACGGTCCCCCAGGATACCCGAAAAGACCACCAAATAAGGAATACCCTGCGCCCTCCCAGATTCACCACACCCCTTTCCCTTCTTCCCCTATAAAATCTTGCCCAACCCTCACCCGGGCGCGACTTCTCTGGCCCCTTTCTCTCGGACCAGTGAACCTCGCCTGGGAGGCGCTCCCTAATAAAGCTCACTTGAAGCTTTCTCTGTTTTGCGGTGCCGTTTGTTAAGATCCGACCTTACAGGAACTATATTCAATATCTTGTAATAAGCTATAATGGAAAAGAATAAATAAATAAATAAAAATATAAATATATAAATATATATATATATAGAGAGAGAGAGAGAGAGAGAGAGAACTGAATCACTTTGCAGTACACCAGAAACTAACACAACAGTGTAAATCAACTATACTTCAGTTAAAAAAAAAAGGCAAAAAAAAGAGGTACACTTCAGGAAATTAATGGTCATAATTTGTTCTAGTATTAAATCAGGATAAACAATGCAGAACTCTTGATTTTAGCATGTCCTCATGGGCACTTAGAAGCTTGATTGTCTGTGGTAGACCACCAAATGAATAGGGGACCCCAAAACAAATAGCAAAATTTTTTTTTTTTTCTCCCATGGCACTTGATGTTCTTTAACTTGTATTAAAATCTATTACAACTGTTGGGAAAGGAAGAATTTCCTCCTACCCTTCTTGGTTCTTTTGGATGGTCTAATAATTAAGTTGACACAAGACAGATTAAGGAGAAGAAAAATTTTAATTTCATATGTGTGGAAGTTTCATGGATATAGGACCCAAGAATTGACCAGAGTAGGCTGTTTATATACATTTTAGACAAAGAAGCAATAAATTTGTGAAGAACTGACAAGACAAAGTAGCTTCAGCTTGGGTACTAATTAGTGAAGAAATCAAGCAGAATTTGTTTACATAGGCTTCTGGGCCCTGAGCTCCCTATTTCTGGCAATAAGGATGTCTTCCTACCTCCTGGTGCAGGGAGGTGCCTTTCACATGAGAGATTTATTTCCAGCTTTCAAGGGGACAGAGAGGAGGGTCAGAGTGTTCTTATTGCACTGGCTGTTTCTCAAGTACCTTTAATTTAAAATCATCAATATGCCACGTTGACATATTTTAGGGGCAGCTTAACCCTGAGCCCCATCACAGCTTTTACATAACAGAATTGTAGGCCCCAGGTTAAAGCACTAATTTTTCTGGCTAAAAGGAATGTATTCTTCAGGACTAGCTTAAATTATAAGTTCCTTGCTACACTGGACCTGGCTAACCCTTAAGCCACCTATCTTGGATAACAAGAAACAGAACATTTGCCTCACCTCTCACATTACATTGTTTTCTTACTCCTTCATGTCCTATATAACCCATAAAATTTCTAACTAACAGGAGGGGTGGGAGTGGGAGTGCGGTGAGCCATCTCAATTTCTTTTTTTATTATTTTATTTATTTATTTTTGGCTGTGATTGGTCTTTTTTACTGCGTGCAGGATTTCTCTAGTTGCGGTGAGTGGGGGCTACTCTTCATTTGCTGTGGGCTTCTCATTGTGGTGGCTACTCTTGTGCAGCATGGGCTCTAGGCACGTGGGCTTCAGTAGTGGTGGCACACAGGCTCAGTAGCTGTGGCTCACGGGCTCTAGAGTGCAGGCTCAGTAGTTGTGGCTCATGGGCTTAGTTGCTCTGCGGCATGTGGGATCTTCCCAGACCAGGGCTCGAACCCATGTCCCATGCTTTGGCAGGTGGATTTTTAACCACTGTGCCACCAGGGAAGTCCCAACCATCTCAACTTCTGACTGACCCTCCAGCTGCCAGCAAATGTAGTGTTCTCTTTTCTCATCTGTATTCTTGTGGTCTTACTTTAAGACCCTGACGAGTGTTTATCATTGTTGGCTGTTAAGGTCAAGGAGAGGCTTGCTTGAATTGGATTATTGCTATTGTAGAAGATATCAGGGACTCATCTAGAAAAATATTTGTAAAGGTTTCCAACTCTGAGTCAGACTTGAGATTGGTTACGATCTTCTTCCGTAATGCCAAAGGGAATTACATATTCAATAAAAATATCCTAACTTTCTTCAGTCTCTATCTTATTTGGATCTTAGACAATAGTTATGATAACTGAAACTGAAACCGAGCAGGCCCCTGTGAGACCCTCGTGGGTACAAATCCTTTCCGCATCCTTTCAGCCTCCTAGATCTTCCGTGAGTACCAAAGGGTAGGTTCAAACAGTTGCTAATCAAAGAAGTGAGGGAATGCAGAAACAAAGGAGAAGCAGTCAAGAAACCATAGTGCAGTGATTAAAGCAGGATCCTGGTTCCTCCTCAAGAATATGCATAAAACAGTATATTTGAGTTCTTATACAGGAACTAAGGCCCCCACCCTGGTGGAGGATGGTAACTACAGGCTGAGACCCTGGACTGGTTGAAACCAGAGACTGAGGACTGAGATTCCTGGAACACTGTTCTGTTACCTCACCACCAACCAATCAGAGGAAAGTCAGACACCCTGCAGCCCCTGAAACCGAGCAGGACCCTGTGGGGCTACTGGGCAAGCTCCTGGGCAAAATAGCCTTTCGGTATCCCCCATTTCCTCATTATGGGAAATAGGCTTCATTCAGCCTCCATGATCTTCCCGGAGTTCCAATGGGAAGGTTCAAATAATTGCTAATTAGGGAAGGGAGGGGATGCAGAGACAAGGGAGGAACAGTCAAGAAACAATAGTGCAGCCTTGAGGCAGAGTCCTGGTTCCCCCTCAAGGCATATACATAGCAATATCTTTGAGCTGTTTTGCAGATACTGAAACCCCTACCAGGTGAGAGAAGTTATCTGCATGCTGTCCACAAGCATGTAGACCCCAGACGGGGTGGAACCAGAAGGTTGATGATGCTGACTCCCACTTACCTCACCACCAACCAGTTAGAAGAATGTCCATGAGCTGATCACGTCCTCTTTGTATTATTACTATAAAACGCCTCACTAACCGCCCCCGCCCCCCAGGTGGGGGACACACAGTTCTGAGGGCATTAGCCCACTGTGGCCCCTTTTGCCTGACAAAGCAATAAAGCTAGTCTTTTCTACTTCACCCAAAAGTCTGTCTCTTAGATTTAACTTGGTGTTGGGGTACAGAGGCTGGATTCGGCTTCACCCTTGCCCCAAATTTTGCCTGTAAAAACTTCTCCCCAAAAACCATTGGGGAGTTTGGGGATTCTGAGCAGGAGTCACCTGTTCCCCTTGCTTGGCCCTGCAATAAATCTTTCTCTGCTCCGAAGTTCAATGGTTTGGTTTTTTTGGCCTCACTGTGCATCAGGCACGTGAACTAGAGTCCAGTAACAAAACCAACATACTTCTCTGTTTTGGTGTTAAGTAATTCTGAGATGAAGCGTTCTTTCCTGCCTTTGTGCTAAACAATGCTAGGATAAGCAAAAACAACATACGTACTCTTTCATAGAAATATTTATTCATAGAAAACAAAACTAGGAACCAACTAAAATAGCTTATTCATCAAGCTTACTGGTCAATACTTACCTCAAGGCCCTCATCTGGCTCTCCTAAACAATTCGAAGCTATTATGGGGTATGCTGTTTTGTCTAATCCCATTAAACTCTCTACTTTGGGAGACCCATCATAAAGTCCCCCTGCACTGGCCGTAAAACCCTAAAAATATTGTCTCCAGTCTTTGTCCATTTGAGATACTACTAAGGCTGTGTGGTGTCTTTTCTTATTGCAGTAAGCCCAATAAACTTAGCTTTGCTTGATCACTGGGTCTTTTTGGTGTTCCTTTAGGAAGTAATTGGAGAATTGCAAGTTAAGGAGGAAAGTCCTGATTTTACCAGGGTAAGTTGCCTGAATCTTCCTCCCTTCCTCCCAAAGTAAACACTCTCCTTGTCTTTCTTTCCTGATTTATATGTTAATCATTCCCTTTCCTTTCTTTATAACTTTCATAACTTACTTTGTGTGTCTAAACAATATAAGGACAAAACCTTTTACTGACAATTATGATATAGAGTAACTGGCAATTAGTTCCTCGTTCCCCAGAATTCTCAGCAACCTAACTGCAGACGCACCTGGTCATTTCATTATGCTGGTAATAACAAGATCCCAGATATTCGGCAATTCAGTTTTGGGGGACCATTCATCATTCATTAAGAAAGCATTCGCTCTACTTTTTGGCTGTGAAACACTGCGTAGCAAGAACACAAGATAGCAAGAATCTGGATAAGAAAATGTTACATTGCCACTGTTTGGTGCAAAATCCCCAATCAGAACTGGGTGTCTTCTGAGAGTTTGTAAGAACCTCATCTGGGGCAATATGAGGGCAGGGTCATGAGTCCTGAAAAACATACAAAAGATTGTGGTGTAGGCCCAGGAAAGGACATCCAGCAGGAATATGGTCAGGGAGCTTGGAGTGCTCTATATTTTCTATTTCTAGCTAACTGTGGCCTACATCTAGATCTCAGGAATAGATTAAAGCAGAACACTTCTATGGGATAAAATGATTCTCAGATGATCTAGGCAGCGAGGCAGAATCACAAGTGATACAAGCAAGCCAAGTGCAGACAAGATTTTGACCTCAGGCTAAATAGGGCAGTAGGTATCTTGAGGATAATTCTCAACACATCTGTCTCTTGAGTTACATTGCTCCCAGTCTGGGCCAGTTGCTTTTTCTACACTTGTGGCCTGGTTTTCACCCTGTGATTTTCTGTCACTATCATCTCAGGTACCCCTTTGCCTCTCTCCTGTTTCCTATATTTCACACCTGCTTTTCTCTCAGTTTTATCATTTTGGTTCACATATCCTTCAGTAGTTTCCTTAGGAAGGGCATATGGAAAGTATTCTTCTTACTCTTTGCAAGTCTTTATATAAACCAGCACCTGTTTGATAATTTGGTTGAATAGAGTTCTCTGCTGGAATAAATTTTCCTTCAGAATTTTTAAAGCATTACTGTATGTCAGGATGTGCTACCCCAAAATATGGCACCTTGGCATACACTTTCCCAAAAAGAAGGAGATAAATCTTCTAGGTACTCTCCCTGTATCAGGAGAAAGATGTTCTTATCACTAGAGACAGGGAATTAGGGGCCTGGAAGCCTGTATAAAAAACCTTGCTACTTCTTCACTATTTACCACTCATAGCCCAAAACCCTTTGTCTTGTCAGTTCTTCAAAATGTATGTTTCTTTGTCTAAAAGGTATATAAGCCTTCTGCTCTGATCACTTCTTCAGGTCTTTATTCTCCCGTGAAGGCTCCCATGTACTTGTAAGAACTGTATAAAATTTGTATGCTTTTCTCCTGTAAATCTGTCTTTGTCAGTTTAATTTTCAAATCCAGTCAGGGACCCTCAGAGGGTCAAGGGAAACTTGTTCCTTCTCTACACCACGTTGCTGTTGAGAAGTCCAAAGCAATTCTGATTCCTTTTCCTTTTTTTTCTCCCTTGTCCCCTTTCACCTACTTTTCTGGAAGCTTGAGAATCTCTTCTTTTGTCCTAAATGTTTTAAATTTTACAATCATATGCTTTGGCGTAGGACAGTTTTAATCTGTTATGATGGCTCTTTCAATTTGGAAATTTGGGTCCTTCAGTTCTGGGAATTTTCTTTGAATTATTTCTTTTTTTGTCGTTGTTGTTTTGCTTTTGGCTGTGCCACACGGCTTATGGAATCTTAGTTCCCCCGACCAGGGATTGTACCCACGCCCTAGGCAGTGAAAGCACAGAATCCTAACCACTGGACTGCCAGGGAATTCCCTTGAATTTTTTCACTGTTGATTTCTTCCCCTCTGTTTTTTGTTTTGTTTTGTTTTTTATTCCTGAAAACCCCATTATCTGGCTGCTGAACTTCATAGACTGGTATAAGTTTCTCATCTTTTTTCTCCTATTTCGTATCTCCTTGTCATTTATTCAGTTTTTTCTTATCATATTTTTAACTTCCAAAACCTCTTTGTTCTATGAATGTTCCGCTTTTAAAAAATAATACCCTGTTCTTGTTTTAAGGATGCAATATCTTCTCTTACTTCTCAGGACTAAGAAATGAAAAACTACAGAAACCACAACTTGAAACACAGAAAAACTGTACAGAAACCACAACTTGCAGAACAGATAAATTATTTCATCAACAGCTCAGCTTGGACCCATGTGTTCAGGAAAGATAAAGCCACAGACTTTTTCACAAACAGCCTCGCCTAGCCTATCAAAGCAGTCAGAGACTCAACTCACTTGCAATCTGATCACCTCTTTCCTGTCTTGCCTAACTTTCCTTCCTGCCCCTCCCCCCCTTGCTAACTTCCGTCCTTTGACTAACTCCTCCCCAACAAAACTTTTATAAAGTTCTCAGAGAGTCCATTTGACTGGTTTCATTTGGCCAGTGTCTCCCTTGCCTGGCATATTTCTAACAAACTAAGTTTGGTGTTTATTGTTGCAATGATAACAAATTTCTTTGGTGGTTTATTTTGGGAAGCTTTGACTGAACACAAATTATGTAAAGTTTTCTTTCATCTACATAGTCTGTTTTCTTCAAGGTGCCTTTTTCTGCTTGTTTGGTCTTTATCTTGCATAATAAAAGACTTTCTCTAGAGTTCTGGTAATCTTGTTTTTCTGCTCAGGATTGAGAGGGGTAGACTAAAGAGATGACTGGAAATTCTGAGTACACAGAGAACTCGTGTATTCTTTAAATTTACTGTAGGGCCATTTATTTGTTGGATAATCCCAAATGTCAGTTTCTCTACTTCGTCTGTCTTGGGTTGCCCAGATTTCCCCAGGGGAAGGTGTGCCAATCTTGGGCCTAGAGGGTAAAGATCTGACTGCCTTGGTTTGGGGGCTGAATAGTTGATGAGGGCTGTGGAGCAGGAGGTGGAGCCTTATCAAGCAGGATGCATGTGACTATGCAAACCTTCACTTTCGCATAGTGCCAACGCCCTTAACTGTGCCTAGAGTTTCTCCTTGAGTCGGGGAGAAATAGTCATCCAGTAGCAAGGAGTTAGGGAAAGGATTTGTGTTTGTGGGTAATTCTTTGATATAATCATGTCTATTTTCAATTTTCTACGCCTTTGCTATAGAATTCAGCTTTCTCAGTTCTTCGAAGTTAATTGCAATATTTGCTTTCCAGCTTCCAGAAATTTATTTTTGTTGTCCCCATCTTTGTGCTTTCATGTCTTTGCTGTTTCTTTTTTTTTGATATCACTGTTGTAGTTTCAGGGAGGGAGCAAAATTAGATTGATGTGTTCTATTCACCGTCTTAAGCCAGAATGCCTCTACTGCTTTTTTCATTAGCCATATGGCCTCCCATTGGCATTCCACCAGAAAC
This sequence comes from Stenella coeruleoalba, assembly GCF_951394435.1. NCBI lineage: Eukaryota > Metazoa > Chordata > Mammalia > Artiodactyla > Delphinidae > Stenella > Stenella coeruleoalba. Next base: position 76,007,984 of record NC_137157.1, read on the forward strand.
ATATCTGTAAAGTCTATAGTTTTGTAAACCTCATTCACCAATAGCCAAACTGTTTTCAGAACATTTAGGCAAGTCATAAGATTAAGCAATGAACTGGTTTAACTACTGAAGTCTTTCATATGCATATCATTAGGAAATGGATTCAGCAGCTTCCTCTTTTGAAATTCTCTTCCTTTGCATTTTCTGAATCACAAGTTGAATGTGTTATAATTTAAAGAATGCCCTGGGTTTGAATGGGAAAGAAGGAGGTAAGAGGGGAGAGGAAGAGAGTAAATGAAGAAGGAGGGAGAGAGAGAAGAATTAAACTGTTCCTGAATAAGTGTATGGGAGGAAGGACTTCCCTTCTACCCTTCTAGCTTTGATAGTTGGGTCTATGAAATAAACCGACAACAGGAAGTTTAACAGGAGAAAAGGCCTACAAATTTATTAATTTTTTAGTAGTATGAGCATGAGGACATCACAGGGGGAAAATATGAGTACCCAAAATAGTGAGATTTGAGGAGCTTATATATGGTCTTAGCAGAGGAAAGGGAAGGAGGATTAGGTCTCTTAGGGGAGAGTAAACGATTTTTAGAAAAGATGAATGGGCCCTTAAAAGAGTAGATAGGAGATGGATAGTATGACAAGTGTATCTTCTGGCCTCCTCTCCTGTGATAAGAATCATTCCTACCTGACTGATGAAACTCCTGGGGAGGAGATTTATGACAATTGAGTTTCTTTTGGAGGATTTGTCTTTAGGCAGATAAGGGGAGTTCAGAGAAAGCCCTTTCCTGCATTTGATATTTTTCAAGTACCTTCAGCTCAAAATAATCCTTATAGCCAAAAAAGCATATGTTAGAGTGGCATATTCTGCCACCCTTCAAGGGCAAGCAGGCCTGTGCACAGGCTCCTCATGCTCTCTTGGCAGGGCCATCCACTTCAAGGTGTGATCTTTAGTTTAGAAATTAAACTGTTAGATAGACCCAAAGTTGATTGAATCCCAAACTCAAGAGATTCATTTAACCATTCTTTCATTAAATAATTATGTGTTCATCCTGGTGCTGTGTGCTGAGAATACAAAGTGAACAAAACAGACATAATCCTAGCCCTTATGGTGCATAGGATCTATATAGAGAGATTTCTGCTTTTATGTTTGTCATTTTACTGTGATAAATATTACTATCAATGAGCATGCCAGATGTTACTCTGAAAGCACATTACCTGGTTCTCAATCTAGTCAAACAGGTCTAGAATCCTCTCCACTGCATACTTTCCAGATTCTATGAGAATTTCTTGTTCTGCAGCTTCCCTTTTATAGATACCCTACAGATCATCTCAAGACTGTTAAAAACATTCCTTCTGTAGAGAGAATGAAATACCATTCATTAGACCTCAGCTTTCTAGTTACAATAACATTCCAATCATGCCTTTCTGATCATATTTGGATTTGGGATAGTCCCAATCTTTTTTTTGGCCACTCCGCGTGGCTGCAGGATATTAGTTCCCCGACCAGGGATTGAAACTATGGCCCCTCTAATGGAAGCGCTGGGTCCCAACCACTGAACCACCAGGGAAGTCCTACCAATGTACTTCAATCCCTGGTTTATATACATCCTCACCTTTCTCTCCCAGAATTAAGTACTACCCTGAATTTTGTGTTCTTTCATTCCATTACATATTGTATAATTTCACAATATACATATGTATCATTTGTGTGGTTTTTATTTTATATAGTAGTATCACACTATACTCATTCCATCACAGCTTTTTATTTTGGGTGAACAGTACATACCTAGGGATGAAAATATAGGTACAAGGTAAGCACATCTTCAAATTTACTAAATATTATCACTGTGTCCTTCAATTTTTCTTTAGCAATTTGCAATCTCCATCATGCACCCCACCCCCAGTAGTATATAAGAGATCTTTTGCTTCAAAATTTCCCCCAAATTTGGTATTGTCTAACTTAACATTTTTTGCAACTATGGTGGGTTTAAAACTGATTGCTGCTTTGATAATCAGTGACAATCTTTTCATACATTTATTGGCTATTTGTGTTCTTCACTTTTGTGAGTTGCATATCTACAGGAATTTAAGTTCCATGAGTGCAACTTTGTATCCCCAGCACCATGAGTAATGCCTAAAACACTGTAGATATTTAATATATATTTAGTTGAATACTTGCTGACAAGGATATATAAGTTGAATAGTGTAGTGGAGGAAAAAGTTTTCCTCAACCTTCTTAAGGTCCCTGGCTGGGTCTAAAAATAAAACTGACAAAAATAGATTAACGGGAGAAAAGCGTACAAATTTATTTAATATAAGTTTTATGTGACAGGGGAGCCTTCATGAGGAGATGAAAACCCAGAGAAACAGTATTTTCATGGTAGGTTTAATGAAGAGTGGATAGTTGTGGAGGAATATGACAGGTTAAGGAGTATGAGGTAAGCGTAGTAAACTGGGGGAGACATTAGCAAGGCCCGTTTGTTTACATTCTTCTTAGTGTGCCTTCCTCTTTGGGGATAAAGATACTCCTTTCCTCAGGGTATAGGGAGGGCACCTTTCACAGGGGGATTTTATGACCTGTTTTAGGAGAGGAAGGGCAAGGAAGGAGGAGACCAGAGTGATCTTTCTGCTTCTTAAGTTTTCTCAAACTCTTTCAGCTTAAGATATTCAAAATGCCAAGGTGCTATATTTGGGGGTAGCATGTCCTGAACCTTATCAATATCAATGACTGTTTGTAGCTTATGCCCCACTCCCTTTTTTTTAAAGCTCCGGTGGTCTTTTTTTTTTAATTTATTTACATTTTGGGGGGGGGGCTTTGTTGGGTCTTCGTTGCTGCGCGCGGGCTCTCTCCAGTTGCAGCGAGTGGGGGCTACTCCTCGTTGTGGTGTACGGGCCTCCTGCCGTGGTGGCTTCCCTTGCTGTGGAGCATGGGCTCCAGGCGCCCGGGGCCTCAGCAGTTGTGGCACGCGGGCTCAGTAGTTGTGCCTGTAGGCTCAGTAGTTGTGGCGCATGGGCTTAGTTGCTCCGCGGCATGTGGGATCCTCCCGGACCAAGGCTCGAACCCGTGTCTCCTGCATTGGCAGGTGGATTCCCAACACTGCACCACGAGGGAAGTCCGTATGCCCATTTTTTTAAATGCCTTTTTCTTACTGATTTGTCCGATTTTCAAAACATGTTTTGAATACTAATATTTTATGTATTATACGTGTAGCAAATATCTTCTCTCAATTTATGGCATATCTTTTCCATTTTTAAAAAAAGTAACTCTTTATGCACAGATGTTTTTCATTTTAATAAAGTTTTCCATTTAATATGTAAAATCAAGGATGGGTGTCCCATCTTGCCAGGTGGCTCTAGTCCTTGTAGATATTCAGGAACCTAGGTTTCTTCCAATTTGAGGATAAGCCATCTCCTAGGAGTTTGTTCCCTTTGCATGGTTGAAACAAGAGCTGCAGCTATGTCCATGTTCCATCCAGCAGGAAGAGGTAAGAGGAGCATGGAGTGGGTACACAGGCTGCAGTAAGGGAAGGATATTGTACTTATGTCTGCTCACATTCAGTTGGGGAGAACTTATTCACATAACCACAACTCAGTGCAACAGAGGGAGAAACACAGTCTCTGGCTGGGCAGCTACATGCCCACTGTAGCCTTCTTGCCCCTGGACGAAGGGGAGAAAGATTTTAAGTGTACAGTTGACAGCTTCACCACCGGGAGCTTTATCTCTTTTTCTGTTATTTGGAAGAGTCATATGGTTGCAATGATCTATTCCTTAAAGATCTAATACAATGCATGTAAAATCTAAAGGGACTTATATGTTTTTCCATGGGAATATTTAAAATTTATATTAGAAGTAATTTACTAATGATAGAACTATTCAGCTTCTATTTCTTCTTGAATAAGTTTTGGTAAGTTACCTTTTTTCTAAAAATTTGAATTTTTGATCTAAAATTTCAAATTTATTTGTGTAAAGTTATTTGTATAATTATTCTTTAATTATTGTTTAAATATTTGCCAAATCTGTGATTACATTCCCTCCTTTTTTGATTCTAATATTATGTGTGGCTTTCCTCTTTTTTTTTCATCTCACCAGAGGTTTGTCTAATTTATTAGTCTTTTCAAATTACCCACTTTGGGCTCTGTAGATCCCTCTTTATTGTCTTTGCTCTCTAGTTTGTTATATCCTGCCTTTATCTTACTTTCTTCTACTTTTATTTATTCAATTGTTCAATTTTTAAAACTCCTTAAGCTTATTAATTTCTGGCCTTTCTTATTTCCTAACATAAACATTTAAAACCAGAAAAAAAAAGAAAAGAAAAGAAAAGAAAAATCCCCTACATGTTGCTTTAGATGCATCCCAGTTTTGATATTTGGCATTTTTGTTATCACTCAGTTTAAGATTTCTTACTTTATTATGATTTCTGCTTGGGGTTAGTTAGTGGTATATTTTAAGCTACCAAATAAATTTCATGTTATCTTTTTATTAATTTTTAATTTAATTGCACTATAGTCAGAGATTGTGGCCAGTAGAATATTCTGAGTACTGCATTGTTATTCTCCTTTCTTACTCTGGGCCCTTTTCCGTGAACTAAACATTTCCTTCTTAACCCTCTCTTCCTCTAGGAGGAAAGAGAGGTTTTCAGGAGTTTCCTCTCTTCCTCTTACACCTGGCCACTAGCCTAGCAGACCCGCAACATTGCCTGAATCCCAGAGTGAGCGGACCACAGGCTCAAACTGCAACTCATGCCATGTAAGTCATTTTTACCTGCTACACAGTGCATTGCTTATAATGCCATGTCACTTATTGAAGGCTCACCATGTGCCAGGCATAGTACTAAGAATCTTATATACATTATCTTATTTAATCATCCTAACAAGACCATTATTAACCCCCATTTTGTGGACAGGAGATTGAAGCACTGAAAAATTAAGTAACTTTTCCCAAGTCATGTCGCTTCAAGTGGAGGCACCAAGATAAGACCCCAGTGTCTGTTGGACCCCAGAGTCTATGCTATGTAAGCACTCAAATGAGGTTTGTTGAACAAAGAATTCCCCCTTTTGATAGTTCATGGCCACAATGAATTTTATTGCCACTGGGTCATGCATTCCCATAACACTCTGCATTTCCACTTTACATAAAACATTCAACACTTGTTGAAAATACTTTGAAATGTGGAATTATATTCCTTTTGGACTATTTCAAGTCATCTATAAAATAACAGCATGAAGAATTACAAGACAGCTGCTACCTATCTTTTAATATTGGCTGTTTTGGTGTTATCTGACGTTTATCTGACAAATCAGTAGACACCTTCTAACCACATCCTTCTTCTAAGTGCTCCCTGTTAATGCTGTTACAGCTCAAGAAATTGTGAATTTTCTAAATTGTTTAAGATAATTTACAATCTTCCCCCAAAGTTACTTTTTGCTGTTTCTTCTTTTTATCACATAACTTTTCTTTTTTCTCATGATATATGTCATTTTACACAATTAATTACTTATATATTTAAAAATTTTTATAACATAATTATGTTCATATGTATAAAATAAAAAATAAGAAAAAACTGAACACATGTCATGGAGTACACTTCATTAATTATTTTTTTAAAGTGTGTGGGGTTTTTCTTTTTTGGTGTTTTCTTCTCTAATTGAATGACAGTAAGCAATATTTGAAATTATCTTTTAATTTTAATTATTTAAAAATAATTGTTTTACTGTTTCTACTGTAAAATGAAGGAAAAACATTATGTATAAATTAAAATAATAGAACTAGTAATGATTAATTGTCTACATTTTTATTGTGATAAAATATACATGATGTAAAATTTACCATTTTAATCAATTTTAAGTGTAAAATCAGTAGCATTAATCGCATTCACAATGTTGTACAAACACTGTTTTTTTCTAGAACTTTTTTATCATCTCATATTGAAACTCTTTACCCATTAAACAATAGTTACCCATTCTCCCCTCTCCCCAGCCCCTAATAATCTCTATTCTACTTTCTGTCTCTGAATTTGCCTATTCTAGGTGCCTATATAAGTGGAATCAGATAATATTTGGCCTTCTGTGTCTGGCTTATTTGATTTGGCCTGATGTGTTCAGGTTTATCCATGTTGTAGCATGGATCACAATTTCATTCCTTTTTAAGGCTGAATAATATTCCATTGGATACATACCACGTTTTGTTTTGTTGAATATTATTGTCCAATGTTTTGTTGATCCATTCATCTACTGATGGATATTTGGGTTGTTTCCACCTTTGGCTAATGTGAATAATGCTTCCCTGAACATTAGTATACAAGTATCTGTTTTCAGTTCTCTTGGTTGTATACTTATGACTGGGATTGCTGGATCATACGGTGATTCTATGCTTAACTTTTTGAGGAATCACCGAACTGCTTCCACAGGGCTGAATCATTTTACATTCCTTCCAGCAATGCACAGCATTTCAATTTCTCTCCATCCTTGCCCGTACTTGTTATTTTCTGTTTTGTTTTGTATGTAATAGCTTTCCTAGTGGGTGTGAAGTGGTATCTCATTGTGGTTTAATCATCTACATTTAAACTCGCATTTGAGAGGAAAGGGAATTGAAATTAAGAGAGATAAATAACTTACAGTTAGTAGGTAGTGAAGGAGCAACTACAGTTAAGGTCTCCCAACTCGAACCAAGGTTGTTTTCTTCTTCAAAATCTTGTCTTATTGTACCATTACAATATTCTTTATATATTTGGCTCCTTACATATTTTATTTGACTTATATTTAGAAGTAAAATAGGAGACTTCCCTGGTGGCACAGTGGTTAAGAATCCACCTGCCAATGCAAGGGACTTGGGTTGGAGCCCTGGTCCGGGAAGATCCCACATGCCATGGAGCAACTAAGCCCGTGAGCCATAACTACTGAGCTTGTGCTCTGGAGCCCGTGAGCCACAACTACTGAAGCCTGCACACCTAGAGCCCATGCTCTGCAACAAGAGAAGCCACCACAATGAGAAGCCCATGTACTGCACGGAAGAGTAGCCCCCACTCGCTGCAGCTAGAGAAAGCCCGTGCACAGCAACAAAGACCCAAAGCAGCCAAAAATAAATTAATTAATTTTTAAAAATTTTATTGCTTAAAAAAAAATGTAAAATAGGGTAGTGTCCACATAGTATTAGGTTTAACCATGTGAGATTGTTGTTTTTGTAGGCCAACACAATCAAGTATCAGGAATTTTGTATGGTTCAACTTAATATTGAAACATGCTCCTATTATCAAGGATGTGTTGGGGGAAAAAGTAAAATTTCAGAATATAGCTAAAAATATACTGAAAGAAAAGTTGTTTGGTACACTTTGGAGGGTGAAGGAACAGAAGACTTTCTGGATATACAGAGTAGTTTATAGGTCCCTTAAATTTGGATTGCATTGTTACTTTATCCATGTATATTTAAAAATATGTTCAATGTATTCTTCTAATTCTAAAGGACTTTAATTGTATCTTAAGACATATAAGTGTCTTGTTGAATTTTAAAGACCTTTAAACTAATATAAGCCCATGTTATTCTCATATTCTCAGAACCACTCAATTTTAATTCATATTTAAAATGATATATGGAAAAGAAAGGGTTATTGTGCAGCAGGTCTGCAACTAATTCCCTTTTGTTTCTAGGAGACACTTCTGGGAAAGAAAGAAGGGAGGTGATCTGGTTTAATTTTCTTATGATCATTCTACTAAATAGACCTCCTGGCAAAGAAGCCAGTGGTATTGCTGGCTGAAGAGTCCTTACCTATGGCATGCTTTTAGCAGAATATATCTAGTTGTCTATGATTGCTTATGGTAACCAAACCTGGAATCTATGAATTTAGGAAATGGCTTCCTGGAAAATATCATGTAAGCTATGTAACTACCTGGGTATAAAATGGATACTTCATGATTAAAATGACTTTTGTTTTAATGTGATGCACACATTGCTTAGAAACCTCATCTGTTAATCTTGGCCAGAGCTGTGTTGATGGTCCCAGATCCTACCCTACTTCACCTGTGTCTCATGATTATTTGTATCCTTGAAACTGTAGAGAAGCTTGATTCTAGGTAATTCTCTGGTTTGTTGAGTTTGATTTGACAATCTGATCCTTTGTGTTATCCCATTATGTGAATTTTGGATGTCACCCGTAATTTTCTGATTTATAGCCACATTGTATGTAAGATATATCCAAATGAATACATATAATGGGCTTTTTAATAGCTGCATAGTATTCCATTAAGCATAGGTATCATAATTTATTTATCCAGTTTCCTATTGAAAAATATTTTGATTGTTTTCATTCTTTTTGCTATTATAAATATTGCTGTGATAAAGATCCTTATTAATAGGTCAACTTGCACAATTGGGAGAATATTTATAGAAGTAGAATTTCTGGGTCAAATGATGTGTGCATTTTCAATTTTAAGAGCTATTGCCAGGACTTCCCTGGTGGTCCAGTGGTGAAGACTCTGTGCTTCCACTGCAAGGGGCACAGGTTTGATCCCTCATAGAGGAACTAAGATCCCATATGCTGTACAGAGTGGCCAAAAATGTTTTTAAAGAATTAATAAATAAGAGCTATTGCCAATTTGTTCCTTATAGATATTACGAATGTATACTCCCATCAATTATTCACCAAACCAAAAAGTGAAAATTTTTATATCATTTTAAGTTTAATTTGCTTTTCTCTTGTGGGTACAATTAAGCATCAGATAATACATCTTTTTAAAAATTTAATATTTCATTTTACGTCTGGGACCTGGATTGGTAGTTTGGTCATAAGGTGAAACATAAGGTGATGCTGTGTTAAAGATGTCCTTCTTCACAGATTTTTGATGCCCGAAATTCTCTGCAAAACCCCCAGCTTCAGTTCAGTCATTAATCTCATGTTAAAACAAGCTCCATATAGAACAATGATAATTATCAGTCTTTGGGTCTTAGTGCAAAAGAAGACTCTGAGTGTGGTTAAACAAGAGGGAAGTGAGTCCTGCTTATGGCAGAAAAGGCACTGGGAAGGAAATCTACTCCTTATAAATGCTTTCAACCAACTGGCAGTAGGAAGGATACAGGGAATAATGAGAAGTAGTTTTAGAAGTGGTAGAAAATCACTTCACATTAATGGAGGAAGTGGCATCACAAGTTGTTGTTTTTGTTTGTTTGTTTGCTTTTAAATTCAGATTCCGTGGAAACTGTCAAAAATTGCCAATGCTCACTATTTTTCAAGTCGTCCCGACAGGGTATTGGGAAAAGTTTTCAATTAGCAATAATCGCACCTTGGATAAACCTCATTGGCTCTGATACTGTCACTGCACAAAGCTACAAGTTTTTAAAGAAGGCAGTGGAATGGTTGGAATATTTAAATACAAGATGATTTTTGAACAGTTACTAGGGTTGACTATAAAATGTGTTGCTGAAACAGGGAAGCTAAACTAGATATTTTATAGGGAGATATAAAGAACCTAGACTAATGATTATGTACACCAAGAGGGAACAATTTTTTATCTAAAAGTAAATAATCAACATCATCATCTTCACCATAATTTTAACATAGTTGTTTCACCATTGCCCTGCTGTTCTGAGTCAAGTTCCTTCCAAAACAACAGGGTAATTGAGAAGCAAAAAAAGCACTGTTTGTAATGGTGTGTGCAGGATGAAGAGGAAACGAGAAAGGATGGTAAAGCTTCTCAGGGGTAGTAAGAACCTGGAGCAGTTGCCACCATTGGGCCCGAAAGGCCCAGGGGAAAGAGCAACTGTTAGAATGCAAAGAAAGTAGCTCAAGTTGGAGGAAAGGGACCCGGGACAGGAGCCTTGGCCTTCAGAAAAGGATGCAACGACCAGCAGGGAGAGAACAAGTAGAATAAATACTTCAAACTTATTCTCCTCATGCTCTCTCTTCTCTTGTCAGTGGCCCCCATTGGCTGAATCTAATTGGAAACCATGTTATGCTGAATAATGACCCTCCAAGATGTCCATGTTCCAATCCTTAGAACCTGCGAATATGTTACTTAAATGGCAAGAGACTTTACAGATGTGATAAAGAATATTGAGACGGGAAAATCCTGGGTGGGCCCAATGTCATTGTAAAGGTCTTTTTTAAGTGAAAGAGGGAGGCAGGAGAGTCAGAGCGAAAGATTTGAAGATGCTATGTTGCTCACTTTGAAAATGGAGGAAGAGGCCATAAACCAGGGAATGCAGATGGCCTCTAAGAAGTTGGAAAAGACAAAGAAATATTCTCCTCCAGAACCTCCAGAAGGAATGCAGCCATGGCAACACCTTGATTTTAGCCTAGTAAAATTTGTTTCAGACTTCTGACCGCCAGAACTGTAAGATAACAAATTTGTGTTATTTTAAGCCACTAAGTTTGTGGTAATTTGTTATAACAGCAATACAAAACTAATACAGAAACAAAGAGCAAGGAAGCCTGTTGATGCAGTCCACAATATTTTAATCCCATGGACACAGAAAAAGGTAGAAATGGACAGAAAGTTGACCCATGGGGCAAATAGAAACTACACAGCACGTTCCACCCTTTTTACTCCTCATTCTGCATTCTGTTCTTGGACAAAAAGTTTGTTCCTCAACACCAGAGACACACAGAGTCCCGTCAACCACCGTATTACCACAGGATGATGTCAATTCAGTCATACTTCCAACCTGAAACCAAAAACATTGGTCACTCCTAGAACCCTTTATATAAGTTGACTGGGGGAAAAAGGAGAGAGGGAAATCATTAACAAAAAATGTATTTACTAATTTTTTCACTGCTGTATTTACTTTAAAAACTAAGTTGATAATTTTATCTATTTTCTTCCACCACCCATTCTATAATCCCCTTACCTCTGCCAGCACCTTGTCTAGACAGAGTCGTTTACCTGGTGGGGTGAGCCAACCTTTAGTGATTCTATCTTTATCAAGTTGCCGCAGTTTCCCATTGACTCTTATTATTGGCCGTGGCTGTACTGAAAGGCACCGTGTGAGTCTCCTGGTTCTAGATGTAGTCTTCCTTGCTTCCACTTCCAAATTTCCCCTGGTAATCAGGACCACTCAATCTGGCCAGTAGAGAGACCAACTTCTCTACCCAGTGTTTCAGTGGCATGAGGAACTCAAAGTGGTCAGGGGAAAGTCTCAGCTTCCAATTTACAAGAATCTTGACTCTATTCCCTGGAAGACACATTCCTCTCCTGGGTGCTAGAACCTCTAAATCCACTAAGCCCAAGAATTGTAGATAGGAAGCAAAAACCCTTCAGTAGGTATTTAGGTGTAGTAGTGAGAGGATTGCTCCTGCTTTAACCCTTTGGCTCCCAGATGTACTTACCATAGTTGTAGAAGGGATAGACCTGAACTACCATAAATAGTTGGATTCTCAAAACAGACCCACATGAATCATAGGTCTCACCAACACCAGACTTTATCAATGATTCAACTGATACATGCAGGATACAGACATAAATGTGTCACTTGTTCCTAGAGGAGCTAAATCTATCAGATACATCTTCCTAATTTTCCTTTTCTCCCACATTGGGATGCATTTTGGTCTTGGAGTAATAGATGAGCACTTAACTTTGTGTTCTCAGAGAAAACCATTTGGTAGGTAGAAAGATCCGCATGACTAACTCTCATTACTCAGCCAGTCATGTCCACCAACCCATAAATTCCACATTTATTTACAGTAAGAAATCTAGACAGTAATTTAGTATATCTTGCTAAAAAGCCATATTTAGATAATGAATTCCTTACACTTTGGGTTGGCCAAAAACTTCATCCAGGTTTTTCTGTAACATCTTATGGAAAGACCCGAATGAACTTTTTGACCAATGCAATGCTTTCACTAGTAGATGCCATTAGTGTGTTTACAGGGCAGGATGGTTAACGTCAATCATTTCTTACCATATCACTGATAGGGAGGAAATAAATGAATGACAGGCTTTCCTTCAGAGAAATATTTATTAGTTACTGGTTTAAGGTATATAGTGTAGGATGGTACTGACCTCACAGGGTGTTCTCTCCTGGAAGCTGCTTCTGGGTGATGGGATATGTTTTGACAGGTGAATATTATGGGCATGAACACATTGTCAAAATTATTTTGCTGTAAAGTGAATCATCTGTCTGGAGTCTGTGCGTGAATAACATACACAAAATTGGCAGAGGTGGTTTTGGCAGGACAAGTAAAACTATACCTGAAATGTATGTCTATCCCTAAGAGGACAAGTCACTCCATCTCCATGATGGAGGGGATTCTGTGTAATCACTCTGCCACAGGGTGGGCTAATTTCCCAGGAGATGGTGCCACATTTGGGCTCATCACTGGCCTCCATTGTTGTTAGAGGTGGTAGCCACCACCTCAGCCTGGTGAGGGGAGGGTAATGTTGAACTATGTATATTAGCTTGCTAGATTTTCCATAACAAAATACCACAGACTGAGTGGTTCAAACACCAGAAATTTTTTTTCTCTGGAGACTAGAAGTCCAAGGTCAAGGTTTTGGCAAATTTGGTTTCTCTCAAGGCCTCTCTGCTTGGCTTGCACATGGCTGCCTTCTCACTGTGTCCTCATAAAACCTTTTCTCTGTGCACTTGTCCTTAGTATGTCTTTTATGTCCTAATCTCCTCTTCTTACAAGAACAGGAGCCGGATTTGATGAGGGCCCACCCAAATGGTTTCATTTTAACTTAATTACCTCTTTAAAGGCCCTGTCTCCAAATACAGTCACTTTTTGACATTATGGGGTTAGGGCTTGAACATATGAATTTTAGTGGAATTTTAGTTTAGTCCATAACACGCTGCTTTCTGGATGCCCCAAATTCATGTCTTTCTCGTATGCAAAATACATTCACCCCATCTCAATAGCACAAAAGTCTTAGCCATTTCAGCATCACCCCTAAGCCCCAGATCTCATCTGAAAATCATCTAAATCAAGTAGAGGTGAGATTAAAGGTATGATTCATCCTGAGGCAAGTTTCCTCTCCAGTTGTAGACATGTGAAACCAGAGGGGTTATTTACTTCCAAAATACAACATTGGAACAGATACATAATAGACATTCAAAAAGGGAGAAATTTGAAAGAAAAAGGGATCACAGATCCCAAGAAGTCCAGAACCTAGCAGGGCAAATTTCATTGGATTTTCAGGCTTGACAATAATCTTCCTTGGTTTGATACCCTGTCCTCTGGTCCCACCAGGGTGCTGGCCCTGCCTTCTGGGTCCACTGGGGCAGCAGCATCACCTTGGGGCTCTGGGAGATATCATTGCCCCTCTGGCCCTGGGCAGTAGCTCTGCTTCCAAGGTTCTATCTCTGAATACAGTCACACTCTGAGGTACAGAAGTGTGAGTTTGGGGGTGAGGGTCACAATTCAATCCATAGCACCATGCATACCTGCCACTATGGATACTTATACATGAGACCATTAAGTAAACACTGAGATAACTAGGGGAGAAAGGCTTACTGATATCCAGAGGTTGGGTCATCTTGGCTACCTGATTATTGAGCTCTTCCTCCAGAATGGATGCCCTCTGGTGGCACTTACATGGGACAATAATAGCTTCACACTCCATAACCATTTTGAGAAGTCAATCCCCACACCTTTCCCCCTTGTCTTCTTGTTGTCAATCGTCTAATTCTCTTTTTATCAAGTCTCTATGTAACTAGTGAACTTTTAGCCACTATCCAGGAATCAGTTTAGATACATATCTCAGGATATTTCTCTTTCCACATGAAGTACACAAGCAAATGTATCTTCTAGTTTGCTGCCCCTGGGAGGGTTTCCCTCCACCACTCTCAGAATTATCCCCAAGTGATTCTATAGTGCTGAGATCTTCCATTTCTGGCCAGTTTCAGGCTGACATTTTTTTCCTACTCTGCTTTCTGGGCACAGAAAACTCCATGTAAAATCTTAAATGTGAGATGAAGAGAAGGCAGTAAAACAGCACATGCAGTTACCAAGACGCTCTGACTCAATTACTTGTACAGTTTAACTGTGCCTCTCGAATCTACTTCACCACAGTCTTACATATAATATTGCCATTCAATTATAAAGTGCCACCGTTCACATGTAATGTTCTAATTTGATCATCATATAACACTTAGTTCATGGTTGGCAGTTTGGGTGAACTAAATACTTGGACATTTCACAGTCAAGGGCTCAGACTCTAGCAGGTCCCAGTAGCAAGTGAGGAGCTACTTTTCAAATGGAGCATGGTTGTCAGAAAGACGGTATGGCCTTCTTCCAAAACTCTGGGAGTCTCTGATATGGCTCTTCTACTGAGGCCTCCTAGAGGCTAAATGCAGCATCTTTGTCCCCCACAGACACTTCCATCATTGGGACTGCTGTCACCTACAAAAGTGTCAGGGAAGCTCGCACCATACCATAGACTTGCTACAGAAATGTCTACCTCTGGGTTTTACTTGAAACTAGAAGCCTATGGGTTACCTGGCAAATGAGAAGCAGCAACAACACATCAGACATAGTGTAAGTTGTCAATTCAAAGAGGTCCTCCAAGAATGATGCCTCTTTCTTCCTGGGGAGCAATGCAATAGGCAACAATTTCTCTCACTTTAGAGGGGATATCCCAACATGTCTTCAGACCACTGGACCCCTAGAAATCCACCAAAGAGGCAGGTCTTGAATTGTGTGACATTTATCTACCATTCTCTGGCAAGATTGTGCCCATAAAGGTCAATCTTCCAGGGATATCACAAGATAGAGAAGAATAAAGAATATATATGAAGGGGGGAAAAGAGGGAGAGACATAGCACAGAAGTAAGGTTGTCAAAGTTTATTGCTATCCCTAACATATAAAGGCAAACTGCTTTTGATGATCTTTGATAAAAGGAATTGTAGAGAGAGAAAGAAAGGGATTATATTCTAGGTCATTAGTTCATACCAAGGGCCAGAGGCTATGTTGATTTGCTCCATAAATATACCACAACCAGAATCATAGCTTTAATTGGCATCACCCCTGATTAAGTTTCCAATAATCTACAGTCATTCTCTAAAACACATGTGGCTCTTGCCCCAGGCAGAGAATTAAGTGGGGTTGTGATAGAAATAAACACTCTGCATCTTTCAAGTCTATAGTGGTAGCACAAATCTTTAGAATTTTCCCAGGGAAACAGAATTACTTTTGGAACACGGTGTTGATGGGTTGGAGAGAGAGTTACAGCAGCTTCCACTTGAACCTTCTAACTATAGTCCTCACTCCATCAATCAAAGAGCAGTTACTAAATATTTCTTTTCCCACCATACAGTCTGAGACTAGGGAAGCAACCATAGAATGGCTCCATCATGCCATTGGACCCATTGTGAAAGTGACTCTGATCAAGATACTGTATATCACCTGACCTCCATAAGGTCCAAGTCTGACTGGTGATCTATGGTGGATTTCTTTGTTGATTTGCTTTTGTTTTGTTTTGCTTTATATAATTTCTTTTTTGTAAATTTACTTATTTATTTATTTATTTTTGACTGCATTGGGTCTTTGTTGCTGTGCGCGGGCTTTTCTCTAGTTGGGGGCAAGTGGGGGCTGCTCTTTGGTGCGGTGTGTGGGCTTCTCATTGCGGTGGCTTCTCTTTTGCAGAGCACCGGCTCTAGGGTGCAGGGGCTTCAGTATTTGCAGTACATGGGCTCGGTAGTTGTGGCTCACGGGCTCCAGAGCACAGGCTCAGCAGCTATGGCGCATGGGCTTAGTTGCTCCGCGACACGTGGGGTCTTCCTGGACCAGAGTTCGAACACGTGTCCCCCTTCATTGTCAGGGAAGTCCACTTTATATAATTTTATTTTATTTATTTTGTATCTCTGGGGAATTAGCTTTAGTTCAAAGCCAATATCAAATAACCCCTAAATATATTTACCTTTTTCCAGTTCATAGTCACACTGTCCACTTGTGTCTGGGAAAAGTTTTACTGAAGATTCACAAAACACACCTGTGGTCACATTGCAGGGTCCTTTGGGGCTTCTGTCTGTGAACTAGTTTAGTTCTAGAAACTGGATAAGAGGATGTGAATCCCCACTACAGTGACTTAGTTTTCTGTCCACTAGACCTATAATTATTGTCTGAATATGTCAAGAAACACCTTGGTAAGTTGCCCTTATATTTAATTCCTAAGGTCTTATGACCAGTTATACATTATCACATATCATTACAGGTCACACCTTCATCCCTGTGGGTTATTCTGGTAATTGTACTCACCTTGTCACTGAGGTTTAAGGATTGCCATGCCTCTTCCACTCCTGTATCCCTTTACTCCATTTTAGAGGAGGGAACTCAATTCCTTGGCAACATCCTTAACCATTGTCTCCAGCTTACAGAAGAATAGCTACCAAAAAGCTTTATAAGGATGTTGATATCCACCTTACTAACGCATTCGGTAACGTACTGGGGGAGGGATTCTTGTTCAGGCTCTCCCAGAGAGGTGTGTGCTTCAGAGTGGCAAAATAAGTAGATCATAATAGATTCATGCCATCATTACCGTATCCCTGAGTCCTTAGACTCCTTCCTCTACACTACGTACAAAGGAAGTCCAGGCTTCTCAATTTTATGGGCAATGAATTGGGCTCAAGATTCAATTAGCCAACTTAGGAGAACGTTCATTCTTCTTTTGGTGCTTGGGTCAACACATTAAATTCTTTTTTTAAAAATTAATTTATTTATTTTTGGCTGCTTTGGGTCTTCATTCCTGCATGCGGGCTTTCTCTAGTTGTGGCGAACAGGGGCTACTCTTCGTTGCAGTGCACGGGCTTCTCATTGCGGTGGCTTCTCTTGCTGCAGAGGATGGGCTCTAGGTGCACGGGCTTCAGTAGTTGTGGCACGCGCTCAGTAGTTGTGGCACACGGGCTTAGTTGCTCCATGACATGTGGGATCTTCCCTGACCAGGGCTCAAACCCGTGTCCCCTGCATTGGCAGGCAGATTCTCAACCACTGCCCCACTGGGGAAGTCCAACACATTAAATTCTGATTCCCATGGGAGTGCACCCAACTGATAACTTCAACCTAATCAAATCTTGTATTTATCATCACTGGTCTAACACCTAACACTTTTGGAAAATGCAATCTCATACATGTTCTCCAGATTTTTGCCAATACAAATTGCTGAGATCTTTCAATTTTTTTCATGTATAAGCTATTTCCTCCTGGGTAAGGTACTGTATTTCCCTGCTTGTGTTATCACTATCAGTTGAATTGTGTCTCTCCCAAATTTTATATGTTGAATCCTAACACTCGTTGCCTTGGAATGTGGCCTTATTTGGAGATAGGGTCTTTATAGATGTAACCGAGTCAAAATGAGGTCATTAGGTAAGCTCTAATCCAATATGACTAGTGTCCTTATAAAAAGGGGACATGCATACAGGGAGAACACCATGTGAGCACGAAGGTAGATGGGACAATATTTCTAAGAGTGAGGAACACCAGAGTGTCAGCAAACCACCAGAAGAGATGAACAGTCTCTCTCACAGTTCTTGGAAGGAACCCACCCTGCCAATACCTTGATCTTGGATTCTAGCCTCCAGAACTGTGAGACAATAAATTCTGTTGTTTATGCCACTCAGTTTGTGGTACTTTGTTACAGCAGTCAAAGCAAACGAAGACATTTATGTTAGATCTAACTCTTACTGTGGGACTAGAAAGAATGAAGGATAGTACAGGGGGTTCAGAGAATTATCATAATCTTGGGAGGCTACTGACCAAGGTACAATCATTAAAGAATTTTATTTCGGGGGAAGACTGGTTTCCTCAAACAGCTGAGGAGGATCTGCACTCTGTCAGGAAAAAAGGCTCAGAGGTAGGAGTCAGGGGGTAGTCAGGGTTTTAAAGTTCTTCACCTCATTCAGGTCTGCCAAAATGAGCCTATCTTATGTCTCAGGGTCTATCTCTTACCCACAAGTGTCTTTACTTTTACAAAAGAGATCCTGACAGTGTTAAGTCTCAGTTTTGTTACAACTCTATAACCACTACATTTAGCCCCTGTGCTTGATGTTTAGTTATATTGGCTTTGCAAACTCAAAGCTGCTGTGGAGGTTTTTTAATCTTTTACTCAGTTTCTGAATCAATTTGTCCTTTACCCTTCGTAGGGCCACCAGAAATCTCCCAAATCTTTATAATTTCTATTGTCCCCACAACAACTGCATGCCATACTGATTTGATCTCCCAGTGCCTTCAACATGCACATTAACCTATGCTACAACTGATATTTGAGTCATCATGGTGCCACTATATTCTGTGGCTTATCAGTGTTCACTCTTCTCCAGCAAGGGGGTTAGCCATTGCTTCTCAAATATGTTAGCAGCCTAATCCCAGAGTCCCTTTTTGAAGGAATGCTTCCTGGGATCACTTCTGGTACCAGTTACTGTATCAGTCCAGATCCACTAGGAAACACTGCACATTTAAATAGAGGCACTGAAAAGAGTTTAAGAAAAATATAGGTCACTTGATTTCCAACAAGGGTGTAAGACAATTCAATGGGGGAAAGAATAGTGTTTTCTTTTTTTGTTTTTAATATCAATACATAATATTTATTGAACTCTTGGCATGTGCCAGGTGTTGTTCTAAGAGCTAAATTTTCATGAGCTCATGTGCTCCTTACCGTATGAGGATGATGCTATTTTCATCCACATTTTTATATACTTATGGAAATTTATCATTGACAGTTCTGGAGTTTTCCATGGCAAGCAAGCACTATTGGAAAACTGGCTGCCTCCTTTTCCAAAGGGATTTGATTTTGTTACAATTTTATTGTTATTTTTGAGGAGGACAAATAGACTCATCATGATTAAGAATAATGTTTTCAACAAATGGTGCTGGGACAATTGAATCTACATGCAAAGTAATGATGTTGGGACCCTATTACATCCTTCTTCCTCCCAACACTTCATATCCCTCATGCAAAAATTGACTCAAAATGGATCAAAGACCTAAATGTAAGAGCTGAAACTCTTAGAAGTAAACTTAAGTATAAATCTTTGAATTAGGCAATGTCATTTCTTAGATATGACATTGAAAGCACGAGCAGCCAAAGAAATTCTGTCTTCATCAAAATTGAAAAGTTTGTGCTTCAAAGGACATGATCAAGAAAGTAAAAGGACAACCTACAGAATGTGAGAAAATACTTGCAAATCATATCCAGGAACTAATATCCAGAATATATTTTTTAAAATCTTAAAACTCAACAATAGAAAGATAAATAGCTCACTTAAAAATGGACAAAGGATCCGAATAGATATTTCTCCAGAGAAGATATATAAATGGCCAATATGCTCATGAACAGATGATTAATATCATTAACCATCAAGGGAATGTAAATCAAAACCACCATGAGATACCACTTCATGCTTCCTATGATGGATGGCCATAATCAAAAAGACAGACAGCAAGTGTGGTGAAGATGTGGACAAATTGGAACCCTGACATGTTGCTGTTGAGAATATAAAATGGTGCATCTGCTTTGGATAACAGCCTGGCAGTTCCTTGTTGAGGAGGGCAAAATTTCCCCCTCTACCTTTCTTGAGTTCTTGTGGCTGGACAAATAATAAAATTGACACAAGACAGATTAACAGGAGAAAAGCCAATTTAATTTCACATACACAGGAGATCATACTCAGAGAGTGACCAAAAGCAGGCAGCTTTTATATCTTTTCATGTAAGGAAACAGTACCTTTGTGAGGATTTGACAGGACAAAAAAAGCTTAGGTTTAGGTGTTTAATTAGTAAGGAATTTAAGCAGAGTTTGGGCTTGGGTGGTAGGTGAGTAAAGAAGTAACAAGGTTTGTCTATATAGGCTTCTCTGCCTGAATTCCTTGTCTTTGATGGTAAGGATGTCTTTCTACCTCCCAGTGAAGGGAGGGCACCTATCACATTGGAGATTTATTTCCTGCTTTCAAGGAGTCAGAGAAAAGGACCAAAGTGTCCCTCTTACATCAACTGTTTCTTAAGTAACTTTAATTCAAAATAATCAGGGGCTTCCCTGGTGGCGCAGTGGTGGAGAGTCTGCCTGCCGATGCAGGGGACACGGGTTCGTGCCCCAGTCTGGGAAGATCCCGCATGCCGCGGAGCGGCTGGGCCCGTGAGCCATGGCCGCTGAGCCTGTGCGTCCGGAGCCTGTGCTCCGCAATGGGAGGCCGCAACGGTGAGAGGCCCGCGTATCACACACACACACACACACACACACACACACACAAAAAAAAAACCAAAATAATCAGTATGTCATTGAGATATATTCTGGGGTGGCCCACCCTGGTTCCAACATCCTCAAAAGGTTAAACATAGTTACCATACGACCCAGCAATTCCATTCCTAGATATATACCCAAAGAAACGAGAACATATCCACACAAAAACTTGTACGCAAATGGTCATAGCAGCCTTTTTCATGAAAGACAAAAAGGGGAAAGAATCCAACATGTGCTCATTGGCAAAAGTCCTACCTACCTCCTGCTGTTCTCAAGGTGGTGAGGTTTTCTTTGCAATTCCAGGCATCCACCTAAGGCATCCAGGTTCCTCACCATCAAATTAGGGCAACTGTAAATGTCTACAGCTGTTGAACAATGGATCACCCTCAGATCCTTTGTTTGTTTGGGGTGGATAGGGGTGGTGGGGGCATTTCCTCTATCCTTCCTGGTCTTTGTTATGGAAGGTCTTTTTCTCCATCCTTCTTCCTGCCAGAGCTCCATTTCCTCTCACTTTCCCCTGCAATCAAGCCGTCCCTCTGTCTCCTTCTCTGTATTCCCATCTGTAATTATATCTAGTTTGTATGAACTAAGAACTGGCTTTAAAAAAAGAATTTAAAAAATGGCTTTGTAAGTATGCATCTTAATCCTTTCAATTCCTAATTAAGTTAGCAATTTTTGGACTCCATTTTCCTGTGATATTGTGGCCTGAAAAAGGAGTAGAGTAGCTCTTAAGTTATCGTTATTGAGAGCAGGGTCGGATAATGATACACAATGAAAATAAATTAATAGTGTGAGACCTAAACATGACACATCCTCACAACAGAAACACCTTTCCAAGACCCTTATAGTCATCACTTTTTAGGGTCTAGATATGTTGGAGAAGCAGGAGATTTCTTCTGACTTATGGAATCTTCAAATTAGTAAATATTTATTTTTTATTTATTTAAACTGATATGTGAAAGGCTTTAGCTTTTTTTTTTTAATTAGTTAATTTTTATTTTTGGCTACATTGGGTCTTCATTGCTACACGTGGGCTTTCTCTAGTGGCGAGCGGGCCTACTCTTCATTGCAGTGCACGGGCTTCTCATTGCGGTGGCTTCTCTTGTTGCGGAGCACAAGCTCTAGGCACGCGAGCTTCAGTAGTTGTGGCTCGCAGGCTCTAGAGTGCAGGCTCAGTAGTTGTGGCCCACGGGCTCTGTTGCTCCGTGACATGTGGGATCTTCCCGGACCAGGGCTCGAACCTGTGTTTCCTGCATTGGCAGGCGATTCTTAACCACTGTGCCACCAGGGAAGTCCAGTAAATATTTATTGAGGATCCTTATCATGTACCAGCTAGGTACCAGGGAAACACAAAACACGTGGTCTCTGCTTTTGAGGAGCTTATTTTTATTAACTTCACAGGACCAGTTAGAATCATGGGATCAGTGTGTATACTACCTCTATCCTTTTGTGGAGAAGAAACTTTTGCAAATATTATAGAGCTGAGCCTCCACTCAAGGTCCTTTTCATTACAGTCCACATCACTATGATAAGGCCAGAGGCAGTCTCTCCAATTCCCATTCTTTATCTCATAAATGATTAGCTGAACAGTTTGTACTGACCAGTCTAAACAAAATGCCACTAATCTTGTTAGCAAGACAGTAATAAGGAAGGGATGGGTTTAAGTCAGAGTTTGTAATACCTTGCAGAAGTAGAATACCAGGTAATAAGAGAAATCGTAATATATGCTGGATAAGCTTAAGTTATTTCAGAGTGAATTTCAGAACCCATCTGTTTTCTCTTTACTGATGGCTGGGGGAAGGGTAAATTATGGCCTCCTAGGTCTTCATAAGGAACAAAGAATAGATTTCAGTTATTAATGATTTTGAAAGAACAAAGCGGTTGGCTTTAGCTTAAGTGGTTACTCCATCCCACTGGACTTCTGAAAGAACAAATAATTCAGGAACAAATGACTATTATCAGGCTAGAGCACTAACCATAGTGGATACAATAAATCAGTCACAAGGACTTCTAGTTCTGTTTTAAAGGTAAAGATCACCCTGAAGTACATTCCTGAGCTGTTTTACAGGATCCAAACCCCCGGAGCACTCAACCACCAGGTGAAGGGAGCCTAAGGATTGATGATGCTGACCTTTGCTGACCCTCTTGACTTCACTCAGGTGCCTGGATTTTGTCAACCTAGAGTAACCTTTGCCTCATTTTAATGCTAAAATCTCCACCTTAAGGGCGGGGATTGCCTCCATATTTTGAATATGAGATGCCTAAGCCTGTTGTACTGCTCGAGTGCATCTAGAACTTCACCTCTACATGGAAGGTCACACACGCCCTTCCGTGAATATGCATGCTCCCTTAGATTAAAACTTCACTGATCTTGCTGTTCAGAGAGACAGTGCTTTGAAAGTTATCTCCCTGCCACCTTACTTGTCACAAGTAATAAATGCTTCTGCTTTGATCAAAAGTACTTGGTGTGTTCGTTGACTATGCACCCCAACCGACGGACCCGTTGAGTCTAGTAACAACCTGATTAGACCAAACTTTAGTTGGGCTTCTCTCCTTCCTCTGGGCTCCTAAACTTTGGTGGACCCTTGAGCTTAAACAAGCATTGTGATGTGGAACAACTTCCTTAATGGCACTACCAGGATTGGTTGACTGCAATGAAAAACTGTTCAATTGTGTCCCACACTCAGGGTGCTAATCTGCTGATCGCATTCGCCCACACCCTGTTCCTGCTGAACTTGTTTACTCTGGCAGAGTGTTCTTTCTTCTGCAATATCTTCCTCCCCCAATAAAATAGTCTTTTTGAAAAACAGTTTCTCCTTACCTAGTCTGGGTTTGTTTTTGACACCTTATAGTATAAATGAGGAAACGGGAATGAAAGGTATTTTATTGTAGTGATATCATTCGTTTATCTGAAATCTTTCTGAGGTACATGACAGTAATTGTTATCAATCATCAAATGTTGATTTCTTTTCTTTTCCTTTTTTTTTTTGGCCACGCCCTGCAGCTTGCAGGATCTTAGTTCCCTGTCCAGGGATTGAACCCGTGCCCTCAGCAGGGAAAGCACGGAATCCTAATCACTGGACCACCAGGGAGTTCCCAAATGTTGATTTTTAATGTAATTTTGGCTGTCAACTTCTTTATATCCTCCTTCAATTTTCTTGAAAGCAAAGAATTTGGAAACATCTGACTTGCGAGGGATGTATTACTCCATCATTAGAGTCATTCACTTTCTCAATAGCTGACGCTGTGCTTTGAGGTTTATCTGTCCTGGGACCCTGAAGCCTTCCTCTGCCACAAGCAATACACCCTAGTAGGTTCATGTATTGGGAGAAGAGTGGATGTGAAAGGGGAGCTGGAAAGGTAGGACATGTATAACATCCAAGAACCAGCATGATGTCTTGACTACAGGCAAGTTCTCAGGCAGATCTAGTTTAAGGAAAAGTACAGTCATTCTTCAGTATCCATGGGGAATTGGTTCCTGGCCCCCTGCAGATACCAAAGTCCACAGGTGCTGAAGTCCCTCACAGTCGGCCCTCCACATCTGCAGGTTCCACATCTGCGTATTCAATCAACCTCGGATCAGATACACAGAAGTTGAACATATAGAAGCTTGTTTTCTTAAAACCAACTGCCAATTGCTTCCTTCTTCTGTCTACTTTAAAGCAACCATTTTGCTCTTGCCACCTGCTAGTGTTGAAAAGAGCCTCCTCCTTCAGGTTGACCAACAACATGAATCCAGAAAAAGTAGACAGGCTTCCTGCACACATCTAGAATGGAGCCAGTACACCTTACCTTGCACAAAGAAGGTGGTGTATAGAATATTAACAGCTGATGACAAAAACTTCAGAGTTTTCTTTTTTAAAATATCTGTAAGGACTATTGCTGCAGTGACAGAGAGAAACCTAATTAAAGCTGAAGGGGGAATCCCAGGCCCCAGGCTTTCTTCTCTAACTCCTTTATAATTACTCATTATACAAAGACCAGAGTGGTCTCAGAAACGTCCCCTGGAGAATAAAGTCAGCTGGGCACTGGCGATGTTGCCTGTTCTAGAATGTTGTTAGCCAAACAGTCATTCCCACAGGAAGTGTTGAATAGCAAAGGATTAAAAAACTAGAAGATACTGATGATGAAGGTAATAATGGTCTTGCAGAAAAAAACAAAGACAACCCAAATGAGAACAAGCAAAGGCTATTAACAGCTACAGCAAAAAACGTCAGCCACCATCACTGTGTTGTGAAAAGAAACTCAAAGGCAGCCAGAGGAGTGGGAAAGCTTTATAATGGAGAAAAGGAAAGGCTTTGGATGTGCTCTGATTGGAGGATGCTGGTGTAGGGGAGCTGCAGGTGGACTAACTAGAAATGGAGCATCCCAAGTGATTGGTTAGGGGTGCGTATTTGGCTTTCTCTCCTTGGCCCTAAGTTGGAAGCAGGGGCAAAAATTCGGAAAGCTACCCAATATTAATCAAGCCCTAGACATTTTGGGCCAATTGTTACAGAGGTTTTTGTTTAGCTTCCTGGACTGTTTGCTAGAGATAGTTGTCTGACTTCCTACAAGTCTGAGTTGTATTTGTTTGACTTCCCGGATGTTTGCGGCAGACTGTGGGTCAGAGGTCTATTTTTATGTGTAGTCTGTCTATTGTCTGTTTGTGTATACAGTCTCTCAGTCTAGATACCCCAGAAATTTTTGATGTGACATCAAAGAATGATAATAAGGTCTTTTCTGGTTCTTGGAGCTCACATGGAGTAGATTTAACAGGTCAATAATACAGTTCCAAAGTTGTAGAGAAGCAGAGAACATCATCTACTAATACTTATGTAATAGGAATATTTTGTATTTAATAATGCTGTTTGCTTATTTTTTTTTTAATTGACTTTACATTTTGCTTTTACTCCTAGGATCTTTGTTTGCTTAAATACAAAATGTAGATATGGCTTAAGGGATTATTTTATTATTATAATTTCTGTTTTTGTTTGGGTAGAGAGCATTTTTTGGTGACTGTGAATTTGTGCAAGTAGGTACGTGTGTGTGAAAAATAAATTGGAGGGCTTCCCTGGTGGTGCAGTGGTTGAGAGTCTGCCTGCTGATGCAGGGGACATGGGTTCGTGACCCGGTCTGGGAAGATCCCACATGCCGCGGAGCGGCTGGGCCCGTGAGCCATGGCCACTGAGCCTGCACGTCCAGAGCCTGTGCTCTGCAACGGGAGAGGCCACAACAGTGAGAGGCCTGCGTACCGCAAAAAATAAATAAATAAATAAATAGGAAAATATTTCTATTAACCATCCTCCTTCCCCAGCAGAAACAAATGTTTACATTTGTTATGTTTTTGCCTACCAATGCAGAGAACTACTGAAAAGTGCTGTTTCTAATCTAAAGTTATTCAAGACTTGGTTCTAATTTGCTGTGTTTTTTGTATTTGAAAGACTTTTTTTTTTTGACTGTGCAGCAAAAAAAAAATGAACCTGTGCCCCCTGCATTGGGAGTGCAGAGTCTTAACAATTTTCCTACCAGGGAAGTCCTGAAAAGATATTTTTCTTTAAGGTGTCTTCCCATCAGCTTTTTGCTCATAAATGAGCAGACTATCTTTGGTCCAGTTGCCTTTGATTTAGTTACCTAGTCAGAACTAGATGAATTTCTTCCTTTCTTTTTTTTTTAAATTAATTAATTTATTTTTGGCTGCGTTAGGTCTTCGTTTTTGTGTGTGAGCTTTCTCTAGTTGCGGCAAACAGGGGCTACTCCTCGTGGCGGTGTGCGGGCTTCTCATTTTGGTGGCTTGTCTTTATTGCAGAGCAGGGCTCTAGGCACACGGGCTTCAGTAGTTTCGCACGGGCTTAGCTACTCCACGGCATGTGGGATCTTCCCAGACCAGGGCTTGAATCCATGTCCCCTGCATTGGCAGGTGGATTCTTAACCACTGCGCCACCAGGGAAGTCCTAGATGAATTTCTTTAAGTCTTTTTCTTCCTACTTTTCAATATGTACATTTCCATCTTCCTTCCTTCTTCAAATGGCTAGGTCACCTTTTGGTAATATGCCTCCTGTTCTTCAACCAGGGAAGGCGTCAGCAAGTTATTTCTATAAATATCCAGATAGTTAATATTTTAGGCTTGGCAGACCATACAATCTCTGTTGTTAACTACTCAGCTCTGTCCCTGTAGCGTGAAAGCAGCCATAGACAATACATAAATGAAAGGTGTGGCAGTATCCCAATAAAACTTTATTTATAGGCACTGAAATTTGACTTTCTTATAATTTTCATGTGTCATGAAGTATTATTCTCCTTTTAATTTTCCAACTATTTAAAAATGTAAAAGCCATTTTTAGCTTATGGGTTGTACAAAAATATTCAGAGCGTCAGATTTGGTTCACAGGCTATAGTTTGCCAATCACCGATCTAGACTAAGAAAGAAATAGGGTAAAGTGAGTGACTAGAGCTCTCTCTATAAAGATTGTTCACATTTGCCTCAGGAAATTTTTTCCAGAAAGGCAAGATGATAAATCAATAAATAACTTTACTATCCATTTGGGGAAATTTTTTCAAAGCTAATTTTATCTATGCAAGCAATTTGTTCATCTAGGCAAACAGCTCTTCTATTAGGACAATAGATCACCCACCTGGACAAAAAACTTACTTATCAGGTAATAGTTGACTTATCAAGTCTCACTGCAAGGCCCTCATCTCACTGTATCCACAAATCCTAAGCTATTATGTCACAAACTTTGTCCAATCCCACTCAATTTTCCTTCTTGAAAGATCCATCTAAGTGGCTTGAACTCAACACTCCAAAACCCTATAAATATCTTCCTCTGACTTCACTCTTCCGAAACATTACTAAGACTCTATCAAAGTGGTATTCTTCCTTACTGCAGTAAGTCTAACAAATAAAGGTTTGCCTGATTAATAAATTTTTCTAGCAGTCAGTTGACCTGAGGAGCAACAGCTTCATCCTCAATTTCTGGTTTTGTATTTCCTTTATTGTTTTTTAGATCTCAAGGTAGGCTAACTGGCATGTATACTTACTACATAATTATATGTCAAATTACCCTGTGTCCTAACTGTTCTTACTAGCACATGCAGAGTTATCTCTTTTTCAGCAAGGTTAAAATTGTGAATGTCCTTTTTTTCTAAGCAGCTTTGTGAATATAATTCATACACCATACAATTCACCTAAGTGTAAAATTCAGTGGTTTTTGGAATATTACATTATTGTTTTTTAAAATTGTAGTTAAAATATATATATAACATAAAATTTGCCATTTTAACTGTTTTAAGTATATAATTCAGTGGTATTAATTACATCCACAATGTTGTACCATTATTCCTATCTAGTTCCATAACTTTTTCGTCATCTCAAACAGAAACTCTAACCATTAAGCAATAACTCCCCATCCCCTCCCTCCAGCATCTGGTAACCTCTAACTTACTTTTTGTCTGTATGAATGTGCCCATTCTAGATGTTTCATGTAAGTAGAATCATATAATATTCATCTTTTTGTATCTGGCTTATTTCAGTTAGCATAATGTTTTCAAGGTTCATGCAACACAGTAGCATGTGCCAGAACTTCATTCCTTTTTAAGGTTGAATAATACTCCATTGACGTATATACCATATTTTATTTATCCATTCATTTGTTGACGGACATTTGTTTTTTGTTTTTAATATTTATTTATTTATTTATTTGGCTGCGTTGGGTCTTAGTTGTGGCACACGGGATCTTCGTTGCGGCATGTGAGCTCTTAGTTGCAGATTGCAGGATCTAGTTCCCTGACCAAGGATCGATCCCAAGGCCCCTGCATTGGGAGGGTGGAGTCTTAGCCACTGGACCACCAGGGAAGCCCCCTGATGGACATCTGAATTGTTTCCACCTTTTGGGTAACGTGAACAATGCTGCAATAAATATTGGTATACAAGTATCTGGTTAAGTCCCTGCTTTCAGTTCCTTTGGGTATAGTAGAATTGCTGAGTCATAAGGTAATTCTATGTTTAGCTTTTTGAGGAACTGCCCAAACTTTTTTTGTGTTGGCTGTATTATTTTACATGCCTATCAGCAATGTATAGCAATTTCTCCACATTTTCACCAACATTTGTTATTTTCCTTTTTTTAAAAAAATTGTAGCCATCCAAGTATGTGAAGTGGTGAAAGTCATTTTGAATAATAATTTTTAAAAAGTCGTAAACTCATTCTGTAGCTCTAATTGGGGCAATTAGTGAAAATTACTTTGTCCTATCTTCAAACTGGATTGACCATTCAGCTAGGTACAGAATTTTATGTTGAAAATGAAATTCCCTCAGAAATAAAAAAAAATTTTTTTTTAATTTTTATTAGAGTATAGTTGTCCCGCAGAATTTTAAAGACATTGCCTGGATACTTTAAAAAGATCCTTTCCATACTTATTCCCTCACAAACACCATCTTGGGTCCAAGATAAGGAAATGGAAAAACATGGATACAAAGAAACCATTTAACATTATGGAGATTACCCTTATCTATATCCTGAGTCATTTTGGCATACATGCATGACAGGATGTATTTAAATTTTAAAAAATAGTGTATTCACATGGTTCAAAATGCAAAAATTACAAAAGAATATTGAGTAAAAAATTTCCTTCCCAACTCTATGAGTCAGCTAGTGCCATAATAATCCTGTATTAAAAAAACACCAAAACCCAGTGACTTACAACAATCACTTACTTTTCTTGTTTGCTGGTCTGTGGGTCAGTGGATAACTCTGCTTCACACTGGTGCTTGGCTGCCTGGGCTCTAGGATTCAGGTAAGGATCATGTCTGTTCCTCATGTCTTGTCCTGGAACCTAGGCTGAAGGGGAAGTGCTGTTGGGTCATGTTCTTTTTCTCTTTTTTTTTTTGCAGTGCACGGGCCTCTCACTGTTGTGGCCTCTCTCATTGCGGAGCACAGGCTCCGGACGTGCAGGCTCAGCGGTCATGGCTAGTGGGCCCAGCCACTCCGCGGCATTTAGGATCTTCCCGGACCGGGGCACTAACCTGTGTCCCCTGCATCGGCAAGCGGACTCTCAACCACTGCGCCACCAGGGAAGCCTCTGTTTTTTTTTTTTTAATAAATATTTATTTTACTTTTGGCTGCATTGGGTCTTTGCTGTTGCATGCAAACTTTCTCTAGTTGCAGCGAGCAGGGGCTACTCTTCGTTGCGGTGTGTGGGCTTCTCATTGTGGTGGCTCTAGGCACGTGGGCTTCAGTAGTTTTGGCTCCCAGTAGTTGTGGCTCGCAGCCTCTATAATGCAGGCTCGGTAGTTATGGCTCACAGGCTTAGTTGCTCTGTGGCATGTGGGATCTTCCCAGACCAGGGCACGAACCTGTGTCCCCTGCATTGGCAGGCAGATTCTTAACCACTGAGACAGCAGGGAAGCCCGGGGCATGTTCTTAAGGCAAATATCAGGACTACAAGAGCCAAGTCAAACATATTTAAGGCCTGTGCTCATGTCTGTTTGCTCGTGAAACCAAACAGGGCCCTCTCAAGCCCCAAAACCTTTCTGTGTCCCCATTTCTTATTTGCAGGAAAAAGGCTTTAGCCTCCTAGACCTTCCCTGAGTTCCAAAGGGCAGACTCAAACAGTGACTAATTAGGGAAGGGAGGGAATGCAGAAACAAAGGAGGAGCAGTCAAGAAACAATAGTTCAGTGATAAAGCAGTGGAGGATGGTAACTTCAGGCTGAACACAAGATTCCTGGAACACCACCCTGTTACCTCATCACCAACCAATCAGAAGAATGTCACACACCCACCAGCCCTCACCCCAAATTTTGCCTATAAAAACTCTTCCCTGAAAACCCATTGGGAGCTCGGGTTGTTCTGAGCACAAGCCACCTTCTCCTTGATTGGCCCTGCAATAAACCTTTTTCTGCTCCAAACTCTGACAGTTCGGTTTGTTTAGCCTCACTGTGTGTAGGGCACATGAACTTGTGTTCAGCCTCACTAGTATTCCATCAGCCAAAGCAAGTCACATGGCCAAGCCTAAAAAGTAAAATCTACCCACAGTAGAATGGGGAAGGGAGTGAATATTTACTGCACAAAAATTCAAAGTATTGTACCAACCCATCAATCACTAAATAACCTTTCCTTAGACAGCTAATGTTATTGGTGTTTTCGTTATACTTACATTGATATCCAGACACAAGAAATTACATATACATTCTTTCTTTACTCCCCTTTTTATGCAAACAGTAATATTTAAGACAAATTTCTAATACCTAATATAGTAGGCCATCTTTAAAATAAATTATAAGGGATTTGAATCTTTCTTACCTCCTCAGTTAGCACAAGGTCACTGTCTAATATACCATCTACCATTGTCTTTCTGCCAAAATATTCTTTTTTTTATTTTATTGAAATATAGTTGATTTACAATGTTGTATTAATTTCTGCCATACAACAAAGTGATTCAGTTATATACACATATGTGTGTGTGTGTGTATGTGTATATATATTCTTTTTTCATATTCTTTTCCATTATGACTTATTACAGGATATTGAATATAGTTCCCTGTGCTCTACAGTAAGACGTTATTGTTTATCCATTCACTATATAATAGTTTGTATCTGCTAATCCCAAATTCCCAATCCACCCCTTCCCCACTCCCACTCCCCCTTGGCAACCACAACTCTGTTCTCTATGTCTGTGAGTCTGTTTCTGTTCCATAGGTAAGTTTTCTTGTGTCATATTTTAGATTCCACATATAAATGATATCATGTGGTGCTTGTCTTTCTCTTTCTTACTTATTCACTTAGTATGATAATCTCTAGGTCCAACCATTTTGCTGTAAATTCTGCCAAAATATTCTGACTGAACACTTTAAGTTTGTTGCCCATAGTGGTTTTTGTTTTGTTTTGTTTTGTTTTTTTGCGGTACGCGGGCCTCTCACTGTTGTGGCCTCTCCCGTTGCAGAGCACAGGCTCCGGATGCGCAGGCCCAGCGGCCGTGGCTCATGGGCCCAGCCGCTCCGCAGCATGTGGAACCTTCCTGGACCGGGGCACAAACCCATGTCCCCTGCACTGGCAGGCGGACTCCCAACCACTGTGCCACCAGGGAAGCCCTGCCCATAGTGTTTTTATATTGAGGAAATTAGCTGCACTTGGTTTGAGAGTTTTCAACAACTGAAATTGTTGGAAAGTATGAGATTTTTTTTTAAGAGAAGTGTAGGCACTTCCCTGCTGTGTTCCCATAAGGTGATATAAGAAGCTAAAGTTATGGTCCCCAGTTAAAAAAGTAAGTTATGATCCCTGCCTACAATGTGTTTTTTATTCCACGAATTCAAAGGTTAAAAAAAAAGGACCTTTTGAAACATCCAGAGAGGTAGTGACTAGAATGCCATACTGGTGCTGGGGGAAGGAAACAAGGAAATGAAACCAGCTGCCAGCAAAAATCACTGTGGCATGAAAGCGTACACTCAGTGAACAAAACCTTTCCTGCATCCATCTTTTCTTTTTTTTTCTAAGGCTGCTCTTTTTTTTTTGTCCACACCACATGGCATGTGGGATCTTAGTTCCCCAACCAGGAATCAAACCTGTGCCCCCTGCCATGGAAGCATGGAGTCCTAACCACTGGACCATCAGGGAATTCCTCCAAGGCTGGTCTTGATGTTTATTTCAATCAGAACATGAATTTGCAGGTGTGAATGCTAGGGGTTGAGGAGGACGTGAAGATCAAAGGTATTCACTTTACTCAATGTGGTTTGTCCCACCCAGATGTTCCTAAAAGAGTTCTGCACACAATCAGCTCTTGGAAAAGGACTGGGTATCCTGAGGCTCTTGAAGGGCAGAACCTCCATAAGTTAATTTGAGAAGGACTCAGAGATCTGAAGGGCGATGAGACTTGGTAGACCAAGGAGCGTGGGCTTTCTGTGGGGGTGGGGGTGGTAGTAATAAGGATTAAGAGACAGGCAGCGTAGGAGGTGGTGGGAAGGAGGAAGAGATTGGTGATCCCCAGGTGATTGGAAGTCAGCCATATCCCAGGCATATACTAAGTGCTGGGTGGTCAAGACTTTTCATAATATGCACTGCAGGTAAAGTTGCATAAGTTTCACAATGTGGACCATTAAAAAAAATATATATATATATATATATATTTATTCATTTATTTATTTTGGCTGTGCAGTGTCTTAGTCGCAGCATGAGGGATCTTTATTTGCGTCATGAGGACTCGTAGTTGCGATATTCAGACTTCTGAGTTGTGGCATGCATGTGGGATCTAGTTCCCTGACCAGGGAATGAACCCAGGCCCCCTGCACTGGGAGTGTGAAGTCTAACCCACTGAACCACCAGGGAATTCCCAGTGTGGACCATTTTTAATCTCCTTATCTTCATATCCTAAAATATGATATTTAGGAGAAGATGGAATTCCTTTCCATCTTCTCATAAGACCTCTAGGTACACCACTGGGGTATTTTTGTTTTAATAATAACTTATTAATTATCTATATATCTATATCTGTATGTATAGATCTATACTTATGTATAATTGAAATAATGACAGTAATAGTACAAGGGGTGGGAAGATGGAGTCAGGGATATTTTGTTATTACAAGGTATTTGCACTACCCATGAACTGGAAAACATACCATCACCCAGTGGGTTTTCAATATACAATATGTAGATATAATACATAAGACACCTACAAGACAGAGGGAAGAGAATGAAAAGACCTGAATAGTGATAAGGTGGCTACGTTCCATTAGAAATGGTAAAATAGGTATTCTAAGTAGACTGCAAAAATATATATATGAATATTGTAATCACTTTAGCTTCAACTAAAAAAATATATATATTGAGACATAGTGAAAAAAACAATAAATGAATTAAAATGGAATATGAAAAGTATTCAAATAACCCAAAATACAGCAAGAAAGGGGAGCAAAGGAATGAAAAAGGGGGCACAAACAGAAAATGTAATTAAATAGCAGACTAAAATCCAAGCATACCAGTATTTTCTTTAAATATAAATCCATTAAACACACCAATTAAAAGACAGAGATTATCAGAATAGACACATGATCTAACTTTATGTTGTCCAAAGATATCCAATATAAATTTAACAATATAGGCAAGTTAAAAGCAAACATCTAGAAAAAGGTATACCACAGAAACAGTAAACAAAAGAAATCGGTAACCACTGGGGTATCTTAAATCGATGTCAAGACTCTCGTGGATAGCTCTAGGTTGGTGAACCCTCTTCATTAAGACTTGTTCACTAAAGAAATCTTCCCAGTTCAACTGTGAGTTACCAAGATGATTTTAATATGTCTGGGGGTTGTTTTTAAGGACTGTGCATATAATGAGAGGTGAATGATACATCTTTCTCTGGCATTTTACTGGTGGCTATTTGCTTTGCAGTTAACTTACCTAAAATACCTTGTAGAGACTAAGAAGAAATGCTGATTTCAGGAAAAAGAGGCTTTTATATCATAATCACATTTTCTTATCACAGAAATATAGAGTGTTTTAATAATTTTCACTTGAGAAGAGATCATGTCCTGTTGGTTAGAAATTTACTTGTTAAAAGACCATTAGGGACTTCCCTGGTGGTACAGGGGTTAAGAATCCCCCTGCCAAGGCAGGGGACATGGATTCGAGCCCTGGTCCGGGAAGATCCCATGTGCCGCAGAGCAACAAAGCCCGTGCACCACAACTGCTGAGCCTGCGCCCTAGAGCCCGCGAGCCACAACTACTGAGCCCACTTGCGGCAACTACTGAAGCCCACATGCCTAGAGCCTGTGCTTCGCAACAAGAGAAGCCACCACAATACGAAGCTTGCACACCGCAACGAAGAGTAGCCCTGCTAGTCGCAACTAGAGAAAGCCTGCACCCAGCAATGAAGACCAAACACAGTCAAAAATAAAAATAAATAAAATAAATAAATTTAAAAAAAGAAAAGAAAGTTAAATTGGACTTCTCTGGTGGCACAATGGTTAAGAATCCTCCTGCCAATGCAGGGGTCATGGGCTTAAGCCCTGGTCTGGGAAGATCCCACATGCCATGGAGCAACTAAGCCCATGAGCCACAACTACTGAGCCCGCATGCCACAACTACTGAAGCCCGCGTGCCTAGAGCCTGTGCTCCACAACAAGAGAAGCCACCGCAATGCAAAGCCCACACACCACAACAAAGAGTAGCTTCCACTTGCCGCAACTAGAGAAAGCCCACACGCAGCAATGAAGACCCAACGCAGCCAAAAATAAATTAATTAAATACATAAAATTTTTTAAAAAGAAATTTAAATTATTTACATCAATTGGGTCATAAAGGGTAATCTTTAACCAGTCATCCAGGGAATGAAAAGATACGTGTTAAGTAGGGCTCCAAGTTTTTAATATTTTAAAATGAATCTTAACATTAAAAAAAAAGATTTAACATTGATTTAGCAGAGTGTACTATTTGCTATGTATTCTGTAAATTGTTGTAAAAACCACTGTGAAATTTAAAAAATATTGTAAGCATTTTCAATAACATTTGTAAAGAGATATGACCAACTTCTGAAGCTATCTAAGCTTTCTGCATACCAGAGATAACTTAAATTTTTCTTCTTGAATATCTGAACTGTAAGACAAGAGGATGTTTGCTCCAGAACACTGGTTCAGTAGAACATTTCGGCAAGATTATCTCTCTCATTCTCATTGGTAGATAGACACATCTATAGGTAATTATGTTTACCCCCTATGTTTTGCTCAGTATTAGGAACCTTTTAATGAATGCAGATGTCTTGTTTAACTTGTACGTTGTTAAAAATACCTTCAAGCTCACTTCAAAGAACTTCCCACATGGAAGATGCATCGGTATTTAATGGGATTCTTTCATGTGCGAATGACAGAAATCCAAGTCAAAGTAGTTTAATTACAAGGCCAATGTATTTATTACACTTGAAATTCCATGGATAGATCTAGTTTCAGATACTTCATAAACCCAGAACTTAACCAGTATTACAGTTTGAAATTGCTCTTGCAAACATTCTTTCTGTTTCTTTTTCCCTCCATTTCTCTAACCTGCTTTCCTCTGTAAATTGGTGATGTTCTCTCAGTACAGATGGACGTTTTCATGGGGACACATTCCCTATCATCCTCATATTATCCCAACTCCAAGAAACTGATTTCCATGCTAGCTTTGGTAGATATGTCTGATAAGTATATGTCTACTGTACAAAAGTATTAGTTGATGCTTCTATATAAATTTGCTGACAAAAATTAATCAATAGATGGGTGCACGTGGCTCTACGGAGAGCTGCAGGGTGAGAGGAAGGCCACCTCCACCTCTTGGCCTAGGACAGACCTGCTGGGGACAACACACTTTCCACTAAGGACTCAGGGAAGCCTGACGGGGTTTAGACAGAGTGCCTGGATGCCTGTGCCAACACGACGTGGACTGCACCATGGGGACGTGCCAGGAAAGGGTCACTTCCATGCTGTCACTGGACCAGACAGGTCCAGATGACCCTGGACTGCATTCTTAAAGGACCTCCAGTTCAAGGTTGCCAGGGCAGCAGCCAGGACAACACTGTGAGGACAACACTGCAGGCAGAGGAAAGAATCTTCAGAGTACTATGCCAGTAAAGAGAGACATGGTTTTCCCAATCTTCAAGCAGAGACATATAACATGAAGAAGGCTTCTTGGAAGCAGTGCAGAGAACTGGGTGTATTTTTTTTCTTTATTTTTTTCTCCCTTTCCTTCTGAGCCATGTGGCTGACTTGGTGCTCTGGCCTGGTGTCAGGCTTGAGCCTCTGAGGTGGGAGAGCCAAATTCAGGACATTGGACCACCAGAGACCTCCCAGCCCATGTAATATCAATTGGCAAGAGCTCTCCCAGAGATCTTCGTCTCAATGCTAAGACCCAGCTCCACCTAATGGCCAGCAAGCTCCAGTGCTAGACACCCCATGACAATTAACTAGCAAGACAGGAACACAACCCCACCCATTAGCAGAAAGGCTGCCTAAAATCATACTAAGTTCACAGACACCCCAAAACACACCACTGGACTCAGTCCTGCCCACCAGAAAGACAAGATCCAGCCCCACCCACCAGAATACAGGCACCAGTCCCCAACACCAGGAAGCCTACGCAAGCCACTGAACCAACCTCACCCATGGGGGGCAGAAACCCAAAACAACAGGCACTATGATCATGCAGCTAACAAAAAAGAGACCCAAACACAGTAAATTTTAAAAAATGAGAAGACAGAGAAATATGCAGTAGATGAAGGTGCAAGGTAAAAACCTAACAGACCAAACAAATGATGAGGAAATAGGCAGCCTACCTGAAAAAGAATTCAGAGTAATGATAGTAAAGATGATCCAAAATCTTGAAAATAAAATGGAGAAAATACAAGAAACGTTTAACAAAGACCTAGAAGAACTAAAGAGGAAACAATGATGAACAGCACAATAGATGAAATTAAAAATTCTCTAGAAGGAATCGATAGCAGAATAACTGAGGCAGAAGAATGGATAAGTGACCTGGAAGATAAAATAGTGGAAGTAACTAACACAGAGCAGAATAAAGAAAAAAGAATGAAAAGAATTGAGGACAGTCTCAGAGACCTCTGGGACAACATTAAACGCACCAACATTCATATTATAGGGGTCCCAGAAGAAGAAGAGAAAAAGAAAGGGTCTCAGAAAACATTTGAAGACATTATAGTTGAAAACTTCCCTAACATGGGAATGGAAATAGTCAAGCCCAGGAAGTGCAGAGAGTCCCATACAGGATAAATCCAAGGAGAAACACACCAAGACACATATTAATCAAACTATCAAAAATTAAATACAAAGAAAAATATTAAAAGCAGCAAAGGAAAAGCAACAAATAACATACAAGGGAACCCCCATGAGGTTAACAGCTGACCTTTCAGCAGAAACTCTGCAAGCCAGAAGGGAGTGGCAGGACATATTTAAAATGATGAAAGGGAAAAACCTACAACCAAGATTACTCTACCCAGTAAGGATCTCATTCAGATTCCACAGAGAAATTAAAACCTTTACAGACAAGCAAAATTTAAGAGAATTCAGCACCACCAAACCAGCTTTACAACAAATGCTAAAGGAACTTCTCTAGGCAGGAAACACAAGAGAAGGAAAAGACCTACAAAAACAAACGCTAAACAATTAAGAAAATGGTAATAGGAACATACATATTGACAATTACCTTAAATGTAAACGGATTAAATGCTCCAGCCAAAAGACATAGACTGGCTGAATGGATACAAAAGAAAGACCTATATATATGCTGTCTAAAAGAGACCCACTTCAGACCTAGGGACACATACAGACTGAAAGTGGGGGAATGGAAAAAGATATTCCATGCAAATGG
Organism: Stenella coeruleoalba; assembly: GCF_951394435.1. NCBI lineage: Eukaryota > Metazoa > Chordata > Mammalia > Artiodactyla > Delphinidae > Stenella > Stenella coeruleoalba. The sequence continues at coordinate 76,045,446 of NC_137157.1, forward strand.
AAATCAAAACAAAGCTGGAGTAGCAATTCTCATATCAGACAAAATAGACTTTAAAAAAAAGACTATTACAAGGGACAAAGAAGCACATCACATAATGATCAAGGGATCAATCCAAGAAGAAGATATAACAATTGTAAATATTTTTACACCCAAGATAGGAGCACCTCAATACATAAGGCAAATGCTAACAGCCATAAAAGAGGAAATCGACAGTAACACAATAATAGCAGGAGAATTTTAACACCCCACTTTCACCAATGGACAGATCATCCAAAATGAAAATAAATAAGGAAACACAAGCTTTAAATGACACGTTAGACAAGATGGACTTAATTAATATTTACAGGACATTCCATCCGAAAACAACAGAATACACTTTCTTCTCAAGAGCTCATGGAACATTCTCCAGGATAGATCATATCTTGGATCACATATCAAGCCTTGGTAAATTTAAGAAACTTGAAATCATTTCAAGTATCATTTCTAACCACAACGCTCTGAGACTACATATCATTTACAGGAAAAAAACCTGTAAAAAATACAAACACGTGGTGGCTAAACAATACACTACATAACCACCAGGAGATCACTGAAGAAATCAAAGAGGAAATCAAAAAAATACCTAGAAACAAATGACAATGAAAACACGACCACCAAAAACCTATGGGTTGCAGCAAAAGCAGTTCTAAGAGGGAAGTTTTTAGCAATATAATCCTACCTCTAGACACACAAAAAATCTCAAATAAACAATCTAATCTTACACCTAAAACAATTAGAGAAAGAAGAACCAAAAAAACCCAAAGTTAGCAGAAGGAAAGAAATCATAAGGATCAGATCAGAAATAAATGAAAAAGAAATGAAGGAAACGATAGCAAAGATCAATAAAGCTAAACGGTGGTTCTTTGAGAAGATAAGCAAAATTGATTAACCATTAGCCAGACTCACCAAGAAAAAAAGGGAGAAGACTCAAATCAACAGAACTAGAAATGAAAAAGGGGAAGTAACAACTGACGCTATAGAAATACAAAGGATCATTGGAGATTATTACAAGCAGCTATATGCCAATAAAATGGAAAACCTGAGAGAAATGGACAAATTCTTAGAAATGCACAACCTTCCGAGACAGAACCAGGAAGAAATAGAAAATATGAACAGACCAAGCACAAGCACTGAAATTGAAACTGTGATTAAAAATCTTCCAACAAAAAAAAGCCCAGGACCAGACGGCTTCACAGGGGAATTCTATCAAACATTTAGAGAAGAGCTAACATCTAACATTCTCAAACTCTTCCAAAATACAGCAGAGGAAGGAACACTCCCAAACTCATTCTACAAGGCCACCATCACCCTGATCCCAAAACCAGACAAAGATGTCACAAAGAAAGAAAACTACAGGCCAATAACACTGATGAACAGAGATATAAAAATCCTCAACAAAATACTAGCAAACATAATCCAACAGCACATTAAAAGGATCATACACCATGATCAAGTGGGGTTTATCTTAGGAATGCAAGGATTCTTCAATATATGCAAATCAATCAGTGTGAGACACCATATTAAGAAACTGAAGGATAAAAACCATATGATCATCTCAACAGATGCAGAAAAAGCTTTTGACAAAATTCGATACCCATTTATGATAAAAACTCTCCAGAAAGTAGGCATAGAGGGAACTTACCTCAACATAATAAAAGCTATATATGACAAATCTACAGCCAACATCATTCTCAATGGTGAAAAATGGAAACCATTTCCTCTACAATCAGGAACAAGATAAGGTTGCCCATTCTCCGCACTATTATTCAATATTGTTTTGGAAGTTTCAGCCGCAGCAATCAGAGAAGAAAAAGAAATATAAGGAATCCAAATCAGAAAAGAAGAAGTAAGACTGTCACTGTTTGCAGATGATATGATACTATACATAGAGAATCCTAAAAATGCCACCAGAAAACTACTAGAGCTAATCAATGAATTTGGTAAAGTTGCAGGTTACAAAATTAATGCACAGAAACCTCTTGCATTCCTATACACTAATGATGAAAAATCTGAAAGAGAAATTAAGAAACATTCCCATTTACCATTGCAACAAAAAGAATAAAATATCTAGGAATAAACCTACCTAAGGAGACAAAAGACCTGTATGCAGAAAACTATAAGACACTGATGAAAGAAATTAAAGACAATACAAACAGATGGAGAGATATACCATGTTCTTGGATTGGAAGAATCAACATGGTGAAAATGTCTATTCCACCTGAAGCAATCTAGAGATTCAATGCAATTCCTATCAAACTACCAATGGCATTTTTCACAGAACTAGAACAAAAAATTTCACAATTCATATGGAAACAGAAAAGACCCCGAATAACAAAAGTAATCTAGAGAAAGAAAAACGGAGCTGGAGGAATCAGGCTCCCGGACTTCAGACTATACTACAAAGCTACAGTAATCATGACAGTATGATACTGGCACAAAAATAGAGATATATATCAATGGAACAAGTTAGAAAGCCCACAGATAAACCCATGCACATATGGTCACCTTATCTTTGATAAAGCAGGCAAGAATATACAATGGAGAAAAGACAGCTTCTTCAGTAAGTGGGGCTAAGAAAACTGGACAGCTACATGTAAAAGAATGAAATTAGAACACTCCCTAACACCATACACAAAAATAAAATCAAAATGGATTAAAGACCTGAATTTAAGGCCAGACACTATAAAACTCTTAGAGGAAAACATAGGCAGAACATTCTATGACATACATCACAGCAAGATCCTTTTTGACCCACCTCCTAGAGAAATGGAAATAAAAACAAAAGTAAACAAATGGGACCTAATGAAACCTAAAAACTTTTGCACAGCAAAGGAAATCATAAATAAGACGAAAAGACAACCCTCAGAATGGGAGAAAATATTTGCCAACGAAGCAACTGACAAAGGATTAATCTCCAAAATATATAAGCAGCTCATGCAGCTCAATATCAAAAAAATAAACAACACAATCCAAAAATGGGCAGAAGACCGAAGTAGACATTTTTCCAAAGAAGATATACAGATTGCTAACAAACACATTAAAGGATGGTCAACATCGCTAATCATTAGAGAAATGCAAATCAAAACTACAATGGTCAGAATGGCCATCATCAAAAAATCCACAAACAATAAATGCTGGACAGGGTGTGGAGAAAAAGGAACCCTCTTGTACTGTTGGTGGGAATGTAAATTGATACAGCAACTATGGAGAACAGTAAGGATGTTCCTTAAAAAAACTAAAAATAGAACTACCATACGATCCGGCAATCCCACTACTGGGCATATACCATGAGAAAACCGTAACTCAAAAAGAGATATGGGCTTCCCTGGTGGCGCAGTGGTTGAGAGTCCACCTGCCAAGTCAGAGGACACAGGTTTGAGCCCTGGTCCAGGATGATCCCACATGCCATGGAGCAACTGGGTCTGTGCACCACAACTACTGAGCCTGCACTCTAGAGCCCACGTGCAACAACTACTGTGCCCATGTGCCACGGCTGCCGAGGCCCGCGTGCCTAGAACATGTGCTTCACAATGGGAGGAGCTGCTGCAGTGAGAGGCCCGCGCACTGCAATGAAGAGTAGCCGCCGCTCGATGCAACTGGGGACAGTCCGCGCAGCAACTAAGACCCAACGCAGCCAAAGAGAAATTAATTAATTAATTAATTTTAAAAAAAGAGAGAGAGAGAGAGACATGTACCACAATGTTCACTGCAGCTCTATTTACAATAGCCAGGATGTGGAAGCAACCTAAGTGTCCATCGACAGACAAATGGATGAAGAAGATGTGGCACATATATACATTGGAATATTTCTCAGCCATAAAAAGAAACAAAATTGAATTATTTGTAGTGAGGTGGATGGACCTAGAGTCTGTCATACAGAGTGAAGTAAGTCAGAAAGAGAAAAACAAATAGCGTATGCTAACACATATATATGGAATCTAAAAAAACAAAAAGTGGTCCTGATGAACCTATGGGCAGGACAGGAATAAAGACGCAGACATAGAGAATGGACTTGAGGACCCAGGGAGAGGGGATGGGTAAGCTGGGATGAAGTGAGAGAGTAATATTGACATATACACACTAACAAATGTAAAACAGATAGCTAGTGGGAAGCACCCACATAGCACAGGGAGATCAGCTCTGTGTTTTGTGACCACCTAGAGGGGTGGCATAGGGAGAGTGGGAGGGAGGTGCAAGAATGAGGGGATATGGGGATATATGTATACATATAGATGATTCACTTTGTTATACAGCAGAGATTAACACACCATTGTAAAGCAATTATACTCCAATAAAGATGTTAAAAAAAAAGATTAAAAAAATTAATCAGGGCTTCCCTGGTGGCGCAGTGGTTGAGAGTCCGCCTGCCGATGCAGGGGACACGGGTTCGTGCCCCGGTCCGGGAAGATCCCACATGCCGCGGAGCGACTGGGCCTGTGAGCCATGGCCGCTGAGCCTGCGCGTCCGGAGCCTGTGCTCCGCAACGGGAGAGGCCGCAACAGTGAGAGGCCCGCGTACCACAAAAGAAAAAAAAAAAAATTAATCAATAGTCAGTCTAAAGGAGAAATAGAGAATTTTATTTGAGCCAATCTGAGAAATATAACCCGAGAGACAGTGTTTCAGAAAACTCTGAGGAATGTTATGCTTGTTAGAAGTTGAAAGCACAATCATATACATTTTTGAGATGAAGGATCGTATGTCAAAATGACACACTGACATTTTACATAAAGTTCACCAAAGGTACATAGTCTATATCTGCATGTGCAAAGAGAGCAGCTGGTCACCATGACCCGTTTACAGAATAAAGAAAAGAAAAATTAATCTTCTAAGGAGTTACAATGCTGGCATCAGAAGAAGAAATAAAAAGCATTGATCTTAACGGTTGAGCAGGCATTCCCAACTTGGAAGAGGTCTGGTTAATGTATAATACAGGTGCATGCTGCACATTAGGGAGGGCCCAAAATGAGCAGGGAACATGTTATGGTTAAATTTTCCTATCCTGCCTTAAAATATAAATTTTATTCCAACAAACGGTCGACTAGGAATTTTCTATTTTGTTTATTAATTTTCCCTGGAAAAGTAACTATGAGGAAATAATTCATAGAGAGTAGATTATCTTCATAAGGAGTTGTGGTAATGACATTTCTTAAAGTAAAGAAGTATGTATTCAACAAATGTTGATTGAGTACCAACTATGTTCAAGTTACTGTTGATAAAGTAATAAAGAAGCCAGACACCATTACTTCCCTTTAGGGGCAAATATACTACTATATAATACAGTATATAATATTATAGCATACTATATATACTATAGTAAGAGTGATGTGTATTAAACAATGAATGATAAAACTAAGTGTTAATTTATCGTTGTAATAATGCTCATGTTGGTTATTAGTGCTGCTCTCTAGTAGATGATTCTCCACTTCTTCCTGACACATAAGATTGAACTGGGTTTGGGTTGGAGTAAGTTAATAGTTCTGGCCAGTGAGTTATGAATAAAAGTGACACATATCTCTTTTTTGCAGATATGGAAAAGCCAATCCTAAAATTCATCTGGAAATGCAAAGACCCCTGGATAGTTGAAACAGTATTCAAAAAGAACAAAGTTGGGGACTCATGTATCCCAATTTCAAAACTCACTACAAAACTACAGTAATCAGAACAGTGTGATACTGGCATAAAGATAGACACATAGACCAATGGAATAGAATTGAGAATCCAGAAATAACCCATACATTTATGGCCAGTTGATTTTCAACAATACTGCCAAGGCCATTCAATGAGGAAAGAATAGCCTGTTCAACAAATGGTGCTAGCACAAGTAGATATCCATTTGCAAAAGAATGAAGTTGTACCCCTATCTTATATCATATTCAAAAATTAACTTAAAGTGGATTATTGACCTACACATAAAAGTTAAAACTCTAAAATTTAGAAGAAAACAGGGGTTTTCTTCAATTCATGACCTCACATTGGCAATGGATTTAGATATGCACTAAAAAACAAGAAACAAAAGAAAAAATAAATTGAACTTCATCAAAATTAAAAACTTTTGTACATCAAAGGACATTATTAAGAAAGTGAAAAGATAACCTACAGAATGGGAGAAGATATTTGCAAATCACATATCTGATAAGGATCTTATTCCCAGAATATATAAAGAACATTTACAACTCAACTACAAAAAAGACAAACAACCCAATTTTAAAATGGGCAAGAGAATTGAATAGATATTCTAAGAAGATATATGAATGGCCAGCAAGCACAGGGAAAGATGCTCAACCTCATTAGTCTTTAGGGGAATGTAAATCAAAACCACACAGAGGTACCACGTCTTACCCACTAGGATGCCTATAATTTAAAAAAAGAAAAAAAGGGAAAAAACCAAAATGTTGGTGAGGATGTGGAGAAACTGCAACTCTCATATATTGTTAGTGGGAATGTAAAATGGTTCAGTCACTATGGAAAACAGTCTGGCTCTTCCTCAAATACTTGAACATAGAATTACTGTATGAAATTCCACTCCTACACATGTACCCAAAGAATTGAAAATAGAGACTGAAACAAATACTTGCACATTAATATTCATAGGAGCACTATTCACAGTAGCCAATATATCCAATCCAAATATCCATCCACAAATGAATGGATTTAAAAATTTTGTGACATATACATACAATGGAACACTACTCAGCCATAAACAGAATGAAGCACTATTACATGCTACAATGTGAATGAACCTTGAAAACATCATGCTAAGTGAAGAAGCCAGACAGAAAAGGTCACATATGGCATGATTCTATTTCTGTAAAACACTCAGAATACGTAAATTCAGAGAGAGAGAAGGCAGATTGGTGGTTGCCAGGAACTGGGAGGTGCAGGGAATGCAGAGAAACTGTTTAATGGGTACACAGGGTTTTATTTTGGGGTGATGAAAATATTTTCAAATTAGATAGAAATTGTGACATTGTAAATGTATTAAATGCCACTGAATTGTTCACTTTAAAATAGTTAATTTTATGTATGTGATTTTACCTCAATTTTTAAAAAAAAGTGGTATGTGTCATATCTAGGATAAGCATTTAATTGTCCAGTGTGAGCAACTAAAGAACTTTCCTCTCTAACATGGCAACTGCCAATGTTCAAGATGGTAAATAATCCATCTATCTAAGTACTTAGACCAAATGACTATGTGTCTAAGATGAACAAAGTCTCTTGCAGAACCTTGGAAGACAGATAAATAGAATGTGAAAACCTCTGTTGTTTTAAGCCACTGACATTTTGGGATGGTTTGCCCTGCAACATAACCTAGTCTGTCATAATTGATGAATTGCTGCTAAGAACTATAGGGTGCTGTGGGGTTCGTATAACAAGGGGCCTGGTCTGAGAGGGTTCCTTAGAGAAGTTGCATTTGAGCTGAGCTCTGAAAGCCCAGTCAAAAAGACAGAGGAGGACATTTAAAAAAGAAGGAACATGATGTGTCAAGGCTCTGAAGCAGATAAGAATGTGGCATATTCATAAATGTGGTTCAAAAGTTGAAAGCAAAGCAAAGAATGGTATGTACACAGTGAACACAGTAAGGTATAAAAGGAAAGATCAGGCAGTGGCTTGCCAGCCTTGTTAAAGATTTTGTGTTTTATGCTAAGAACAGTAGAATGTCTGAATGGTGTTAATGGAAATGTTGACCTGTAATAATTAGACTGCCAGACATTTCGCCAGCGAAGATGAGTTTATTCAGGATGAGCATAGACTTGCTATTTTGGGTCTGTAACTATGGTGAGCCACATGCAAGTCCCTAAATGACAAAGGAAGGAGAACTCTTTTATAAGGGGAAAAGAAGTTGGGTGGGCTGTAGTAAACAAAGAGTTCATGGCTTTTCATTGGCTGAGTCCTTGCCAGGAAAGAAGAGGAGTCTTTCCTCCTCCCGTAGGGCTCTGCTGTTGCCACAGGGTGTGAGAACTCCCCCTTCTGGTCTTCCAACTATATTTAATTGAGGTTTCTATTTATTAATTTTATAAAAATTATGATAATAACTAACATCTCTTGAGCACTTATTATGTTCCAGTTACCATTCTAAGAATTTTGCAAGAATTGTTATTTAAGCTTCTGCAAAAATTCTGTGAACTAAGTATTATTATTCTCACCTACTCTACAGACAAAAACACTGAAATACAGAGAAGTTAATGTTTTCTGCTCATTTTCCACAAAATTTGCAAGTGGTAGAGCTATGATTTAAAACTAAGAAATATAATTTCAAGGTCACAACAAGACATTTTAGGCTTACATTATATTTCAATGCCTCAGACCTGAAAACACCCATTTTTCCAATTAAAAGGCAACAATTCCTTTTAGTGGAGAATGGTATTTAGAAGCTACAATCTGGGCATCAGGTATGCTCAATGGTACTGGAGTGTCATTGCTTCTAGGTCACTTCAGTGAACGAAATTAGGAAGTGATATTGTTTTTAAATCATGAGTTGATATTGATATTGCCAGTTCAAATTTAACATTATGGTTTTCTCCTATTTTATGTTTGTATCTCATTCCCTTACACTTTACTCTTAATGTAGTTTCTTATTTGCTGTATCCTATAATATATATAAATAGTTGTGTATAGTCTTCAAAGGTCAATGTCATGAAGAACAAACAAACAAAGAAGGTGGAGCAAATGTTCTTGATTAAAAATGACTAAAAAGACCAGAAAACCAAATATAATGGATGAATATTGATTGGATTCTGGGTAGGAGAAACAAACAAACCAACCAACCAGCAATAAAAAGCTTTGGGTACACCTGGGGAAAATGGTATTGTAAAATTATAGTTAATGTTTTTGGGTGGGGTAACAGATTGTAGTTATGAGAGAGACTCTCCTTATTCCTAAGAGATGCTTGCTTGATATATTTAGAGGTGAAGTATCCTGATATCTGCAACTTAGTTTCAAATGGTTCGATAAAAAAGCGTAAATACACACAAAGACAATAGAAAAGTATAAACTAAAAGGAATCATTTCCTTTTAATCATAGACTTTTAAGGAATCATTTCCTTTTCAAAATAGCTGATTCCAGGTCTGAGGCAGGGAAATGTGAAATTAAAACAAATCTGGACTTAGAGAGGGAGAGACTTCAATTAGAAAGAAAATCTAGTGCAATAGGGAAAACACTCTGATCTCAGAAATCTGCAAGCATTTAAAAACCAAACAGAGGGCTTCCCTGGTGGCGCAGTGGTTGAGAGTCCGCCTGCTGATGCAGGGGACACAGGTTCGTGCCCCGGTCCGGGAAGATCCCACATGCCGTGGAACGACTGGGCCTGTGAGCCATGGCTGCTGAGCCTGCGCGTCCTGGGCCTGTGCTCCGCAACGGGAGAGGCACAAGAGTGAGAGGCCCGTGTACCAAAAAAACAAAAACAAACAAACAAAAAAAATAAGCAGAAAAAGGTTTTTCTTTTATAAGGTAAAGGAAGAGAAGAAGAGATAAGCTGAATCATTTAAGGGGAAGCTGGATAAGCAGTGACATCTGACAGGAAAAGTGTCTAGCTATGGTCAGCTGATTGCCAGGAAAAGCTGATAAGGGGACCATGTTCCAGTTCTCTGTGCATGCTTGCTCAGACTTGGGGAAAACAGGGTTCAGGGGCCTATAAGAAAAAAAATGAAGCCTAACTAAAGTTTGGTCAAGACAAAGTTAGAGTAAGAAATGGGCAATTGTCAACATTTGGTCAGAAAATACAAGGTGTCCTTAGAATGTCTTGCTGTGATCCTAAACTTAGATATCCTAGTTTTAAATGATGAGCCTACCACTTGCAAAGTTTGTGAAAATGGCACAATAAAAAAATCACACACATTAAAACAAATATGGATAAAATTAATAGCGAATGAATCTATGTGAATACAGATATTCATTGCATTATTTCAATTCTCCTGTGTGTTTGAAAGTTTTTTTTTTTAATAATAAAAAGTTGGGAGAAATAGACCCCAAAATACATTTTATAAAAACCTTCAAGTGCTTAGAAATAAATCTAACAGAAGGTATACAACCTTTTTTTTTTTTTTTTGGAGAAAATTATAAGCTCTTATTGAGATACATTTAAAAAAATCTAAATAAGTAGAGACGGATCATGTTTTTGGATAAGAAGGACTGATATCTCTAAAATCTTCTAACAATTAACTTATAACTTGACAAACTGATTCTAAAATTATTATTGAAGAACAAAGGGCCAACCACAGTCAAATACTCTGCTTTAAAAAATGTAGTATTAGCTAGGAGATTGAAAAAAAAAAAAAAAAAGGATCAATGGAACAGAAATGAGAGCCCAGAAGAAAGTCCCTTGCCTGTATAGAACATATGACTTATGATAGAATATGATAGAACAGCACTACAGATCAGTGGACAGAGGACGGCTCCTGAGTAAGTGGTACTGAAACAAAAACTAGTTTTAGGTAAATTAAAGCCTTAAATGTGAGAGACAAAATTATAAAACTTTTGGAAGACAAACTAGGAAAATAGTTTAAGACTTTAAAGTAGGCAAATGTTTCTTAAACAATACAAAAAAAAAAAAACCTTGACAAAGGAAAAGACTGACAAATTGAATCATATTAAAATTAAGAACATCTATTTATTGAAAGACACTATAAAGTAAGTGAAAGACAATCCATAAACAAAAAGATTGCAAATCATATAACCGAAAAGATTAATATCCAGAATATGTAAAAAATTTCTACAAATAAAAAAGAAACACATAGAAAAATGGATAAAAGTCTTCTCATAAAATAGGAACCATAAACATGTGAAAAAATGCACAACCTCATTAGAAATAATGGAATGCAAATTAAAAACACAGTGAAATAGCATTTCTTAGGCATTCGACTTGCAAAATAATTTTTTATCTGATGATACCAAGCGTTGGCGAGGATGTGAAATGAGAAATTTCAAACAATGCTCGAGAAAATTCGTACAACCACGGTGTGAAATGGTTTTGTATCACAGAGTAAAGTTGAACACATGCAGAACCTAAAGCCCTGTGATTCTATACATAGATGAGAACCCCAAGATGTGCACACGAGCACCAGGAGACAATACAAGAATGCACTTAGCAACATCAGTTGTAAGTGTCCCCATCTAAAAACTGCCTTATGTCAATACACAGTAGAATTGTTAAATTATGGTATATTCATCAATGGAATAAAGGAGAAAAATCTGAATGAACTACAAATACTCACATCATGGATAAATCTCAAAAACATTGTTACATGAAAGAAACAGATCTCAGAATAACATATGTGGTATGATTCAATTTACATTATGCTTAAAAACAGTCAAAAGGAAACAACATATTGTTTAGAAATATATACATAGTATAAAGAAGCAAAAAATAAGATAACACAAAACTCAAGATAGAGGAGTATACAGTCTGCATGAAGCACAGAAGAGGCCTTTAGATAGGATGACCATGTGTCCGGTTTGCCTGGGAAAGTGCTGGTGGACACCTCTCATTGTATCCTGTCCATTCAGCATATCCTTTCACTCTCAAAAGTGTCTCAGTTTAAAGAAAAAAATTATATGGTCATTCTTCCTTAAAGGTACTGGTAATGTTTTGTTTCTTAAGCAGAATGGTGGATATATGAATGTTTTTTATTATTAAACTCTCTAGATATGTTATATTCACAGTTTTGTATGAATGATGTTTCACAATAAAAAAATTGAAACAAAAAATGGAGGGAAAGAAATTATACATCAAAATAAAGTAGAATTGCCAGGAAGAATAAAGGTCATTAGGGTTTGCCGTCAGGTTTAGAGTTTATGAATTTAGAGTAGAACCAACACACCCGGTTTTACTTTCTCCATCAGATCTTAGGTAAAGGCTACTCAGGTGTAAGAAAAGAGAAAGCAGAGCATTGGGTTCATCTAGGGTTGGAGCCAGTAAGATGCAAAAGAGGACAGAGGGATGAGGAGTTTGATAGTTGCAAGAAACCATTGTGGTAATTAATCATGGAGTCTAACCTAGATGGAGGTCAGTACTGTCAGAGTAGGTCTGATGAATAAGGACAAAATATGGAATATTAGTGTCAGTAGAGTCTAATTCCCAGTGAGCTGAAAAATAATTGAGTGAAAATATTTATGTAGTGAATATTTATCTTTTTGAATATGGACTAAGCACTGTGACAGACACTGAGGAATCAATGTTGAGTCAAAATAGACACAGTTTGCCCCCTTATGGATTTTACATTCTAGTGGAGGACCCAGATAGTAATCAAATAGTCACCCAAATAAACAGAAAATTGCAACTGAAATAAGGAATAAGATTAAAAGGACTGGGAATATGACATTTAAGGAATGCTATAATAGGGCATTTGACTTAATCAAACAAGTCATGGAAGGCTTCTCTGAGGAAGTAACCACTGATTTGTTGCTGAAGGATGAATAGGAGTTTACTAAGTGAAACGATGGACTGTGTGTATTTGTGCACAAGTTGAGAAGCTAATTGAGGACATTTTAGGCAAAATGCAAGGAAAGAGATTGCATTTGGTGAGTGAGATGTTTGAGATTTTTGAGGTGAGATCATATCAGGTGATGACAAGGTCCGAAGCAGCACTGTCCAACAGAAATAGATGTGAGCCACACATGCAATTTTTAATTTTCTAGTAGCCACATTAAAAAAAAAGTAAAAAGAGACAGGTGAAATCAATTGAAATTAATTTTAATATTATATTTTATTATTTTAGATGTCCAAAACATTGTCACTTTAACATGTAATGAATTTTTTAAATGAATATATCTCATTTTATCTCAGTGTTTGGTAGCATGGACTCTGGAGTCTAATAACAAAACATTTGCTATGTTCTATCAAGTGCCAGCCAATATAAATAATTTAGTCCTCACAACAACCTTATGAGGAATATATTATTATCCACATTTCACAGATGAAGAAACTGAGGCATAGAGGTTAAATAACTTGTCAAGGGTCATAGAGTGTAGAGCCAGGAATGAATCAGTCAGTCTGGCTCCTGGGCCCCTACAAACAACTACTGTATATGGTCTTCGTACAGAATCCAGTGTGGCATCCCAGTGGAGATACGCAGGAGGCCTCTGGAGCTAGGGATATAAATTTCGGAATCACCAGCGAGTAACCAGCTTATAAGAGTTTCAACTCAGTGGGGTGCGTATATGAAAAGCATTTTTTCCTCTCATCAGTGCTTTCAGTCATGTTCTGTTGAATTCCCTTTTCCTATCTCTTAACAATTACCATGGAGAGATTCCATGATTTTCCATTTGGATTCCTCACTTTCAATTATGAAAACAGTCCAGTCCAACTGAAAACTGCAATCACGTATCTAATTCAGAACTTCCCTGTCTTTCATTTCTTGCTAGAGTTATGAATTAACAAGGAACTAGGAACTGAAGGTGGTGGCAGTGGAGGCAGGATTTAGCCAGCTTCATTACTGCCTCCACCACACACCTGAAACCTACCTTTCCTTCGACCTCTCCCAGCTGCCCGCCTCCACGCTGCCTGTCCGCTAGCCTTTTACTGCTGGGGTCCCTTCATCTGAACAACAGTCTTTGGGGCCAAGAAAACATGTGTATCCCAGCCTTGCTAGTTGTTAATTTAAGCTAGATTAAGAGTCACGGAGACTCTTTGTTAAAATAAGAAATCTAGCCAAGTCACAGGCTCTCCCCCGCATCATGTATGAGAAAGAAGAGGAAGAAATGATCTGATTTGCAGAACAGTTTAATAAGAATGTGTACTAGTTATGCATGTAGAGATGTCATTTAAAGCGTTACTAACAGGGAAAAAATATATTAAGTACAGCAACCAGTCAGAATCATAAACTTTAAGGAAGGAGTTTGCATAGCATGTCTGCTTATTTCTAGGAGTATCTGGAATCATGACACCAACCGTTGGCCAAATTCTGGGAGCTAAACCCTTGGAGTTAACACAGTCACTGGTTAATGAGGTTGTCTTGCGCTCCTGAGGCATTGAGACAAGGTAGATCAGATGTCAGACTTGCTAACACACATATCAAGATTTATAATCATGTGCACCTGCCTCCTGGAGGTCTGCACCATGGGTGGTCACATAGGAGGAATATGCCTATGTGACCAGATTCCTATAAGAACTCTGGGCCCTGAGACCTAAGTGGGCTTACCTGGGCAGAGACATCTCATACACATGCGTTCTTGTAATTCACAACTATACTGAAAGCACTTCAGTGTGACCTCCATGGAGGGAGGAACTGGATGTCTAGGACTAATCTTTCTGGACTTAGGCATATCTTTTCTTCTGCTGATCCTACATGGTATCCTTTGCTGTAATAAACGTTAGCCAATTATAACCTTTTGCGGATGCAAACTAGTGTATATACAATAGAATGGATGAACAACAAGGTCCTACTATATAGCACCAGGAACTATATTCAGTACCCTGTGATGAACCATAATGGAAAAGAATATTACAAAAAGTATATATATGTATAACTGAACAGCAGAAATTAACACAACATTGTAAATCAACTATACTTCAATTTAAAAAAATGATTATAACCTGTTATTTAGTCAAGAGCCTTCAAAGGACAAGCATTTCTCCAAAGGTTATTTTAAGGGATATAGCAAGTAAATTTCTAAGTCCCAGGAGTTTTTTGTTTTTGTTTTTTGCAGTACACGGGCCTCTCACTGTTGTGGCCTCTCCCGTTGCAGAGCACAGGCTCTGGACGCGCCGGCTGAGCGGCCATGGCTCACGCGCCCAGCCACTCCGCGGCATGTGGGATCTTCCCGGACCAGGGCACGAACCTGTGTCCCCTGCATCAGCAGGCGGACTCTCAACCACTGCGCCACCAGGGAAGCCCAAGTCTCAGGAGTTTTACAAGACTCTTTTTTAAAACTATACTTCCAAGGACAGATTTACAATAACAAGAAATAGAACATGATGGAAATATTTATAAGTATTCACACCATCTCTATATTGCACAGAAAGAAAGACTGCTATTTTTGTGAATATCTACCATTTAATGTCATACAAAAATCAGTTATTTTGAACAAGTTTACGTGACAGAAATAGAGCTCTTCCCCTATGCTAAAGGGGAGAGGGGCATGTTCTTTGTCTCTTTCTGAGACCTATTTTGTTATTTAGAAAGGTTTGCATTAATAAAGCCAAACTCTAGATCTTCATTAGTTGGCATTATAAGCAAAAAGCAGGCCTGTGGAGATCAACCTTATTGGCATAAGTGCAGTAAAGAATGAATAATATCTTACAATAACAGTGAAATAAGGAGTGTATAGTGTTACTTTTCCACACTGTGTGATCACATACTTATAAATATGACAGTAAAGGAAATACCACTAGAATGTTACTCTATGCAAATTTATGGCAGTATGCACAAACATACCCTAAAAACTGCTTTATTCTTTTTACACAATTGTGTATTTACATATGCTTTTCTGTAAAGTCAGACAAATTTTACTTTGATGTGATAAGAGACAATAGACCATGAGGTTAAAGATAATAGATTTGGGTCATAGAGAATATAAACTTAAGTTGATTTATGTATATTTATGACAACAGGGTAAAATTTGAGGTTGTTCACCTGAATGCATAAAATTATCTAAATTCCCTCTGGAACATAAATTGTTTACTTTTCACAAAAAGGTCTTTTTTCCTGTCTGAACACAAACAATAATAAATTAAAGTAAGTGGCAAATAAGTAAAATAAGATTCCTCTAATATTTTCTTTTCCTTTATATATAAAAATAAACCTATCTGAAGACTCTAACCTGCCTTGTAAGTATACCAGGCATGTATCTGAAACCTTATTACACAGCATAGTATAGTGACTCCCCAGCTCTGCCAAAATAAAACAAACAAAAACTGGTGAGACAATCCTCTATTACGAGCCAGGAAATTGTTTCACAGATCAGGAACGAAAAGGATTGTTTTTCTTTTAGTTCAAGTTCTTGCCTTCAGGAGTTCTTCCTATATCTATCTATCTACCTATCTATCTATCATCTACCTATCTATCTATCATCTATCATCTGTCTATCTGTTTATTTATTTGTTTTCCAGCTTTGCTGAGATATAATTGACATGTTTCTTCCTATTTATATTGAGGAGATATATTGATATTTTGTTATCAGGTCAACTAGTCTGCTCCTGTAGTGTTGATCTTGGGATGAAAGTTTTCTTTGAAAGTCTACTTCCAAGAGCCAGAGGGCTTTGGCCTTTTAAGTATAATACAAAACCCAGAAGAGAGCTCTTTAAATGATAAATTTGCCCACTAAAACAAGTTATTCATGACGTAAGTAAAGGACATATTTTCTTTTAATAAATTTATTTATTTTATTTTTGGCTGCGTTGGGTCTGTGTTGCTGCGCATGGCTTTCTCTACTTGTGGTGAGCGGGGGCTATTCTTTGTTGCGGCACGCAGGCTTGTTATTGCAGTGGCTTCTCCTGTTGCGGAGTATGGGCTCTAGGTGCGCAGGCTTCAGTAGCTGTGGCTTGTGGGCTCAGTAGTTGTGGCTAGCGGGCTCTGCTCATGGGCTCTAGAGTGCAGGCTCAGTAGTTGTTGCACATGTGCTTAGTTGCTCCATGGCATGTGGGATCTTCCCGGACCAGGGCTCAAACTCATGTCCCCTGCATTGTCAGGTGGAGTCTTGACCACTGCGCCACCAGAGAAGTCCCTATATCCACTCTTTTTTAGATTATTTTCCCATATGGGCCATTACAGAGTATTGACTAGGTTTCCCTGTGCTATACGGTAGGTCCTTATTAGTTATCTATTCTATATATAGTAGTGTTTATATGCCAATCTCAATCTTCCAATTTATCCCTCTCCCCACCCCTTTATCCCCTGGTAACCATAAGTTTGTTTTCTACAAGCATGAAGGCACTTTAGATGGCATGGTTGGAGAAGGCTTTTTGAGGAAGTGACATTTCATCTGAGACTTGAATACTGAGAAAAGGCCAAACACACGAAAGCAGAAAGAAAAATATTAAAAACTGTGGAACAGCAAAAGTAGATGCTCTGAAACAATAAAGACCCAGCATTGAGGAAGGAACCCAGAGGGAGCCAGAGGGATAATGCTTTGAACCAAGATGGGAGAGGCAGGCAAAGTCCAGATCATGTAGCCTTGGAGTTCTTGATGAGAAATTTGGATTTTATTTGAAATCCATTGAAAATCTGTTGCAAAGTTTTATTGAAGGGAGTGACATTACATTATATGTTGAAAAGATTATTCTGGGTGCAGTGTGATAAATGCAATAGAGGAGGTCGAGATTGAAAGCAGGAAGGCAAGTTAAAAGGCCGTTGCACTAATCCAGGTGAGTGACTATGGTGCAGCTAAAAGAGGGTGGCAACAATATAGATGGAGGGAAATGAACAGATCAGAGAGATATTTAAAAGTTAAAATTGATCGAATATGGTGATTGATTAGATACCAGTATTAAAGGAAAAGGATCTTCAGTTTCCTGAAAGAGGAAATTTGAGGAATGGTGATGCCATTCACTGGGATTTCCAAGTGGATATGTTAAATATGCAGTTGAAAATAGCAGCTCAGTGGAGATTCTACAAAACTGGTATTGAATTTGTCCATAGGTGGCCGTTGCAACCATGGATGTGGATAATAATGCCTAGGAAGAGAGCAGGAAGGACGGAGGAGAGCCAGTTTCTCTCCATTTCTCTGAGTCTTGAGAAATTTGGACATTTAGAGACTGTCTGAAGGGTATAAACTGATCAACGAGACTAAGAAGAAATGAGTGTGGAGGTAGGCAGAAAACCAGGAGAGTGTACTGTCTCAGAATGTGCTGAGAGACAAGGAAGCTGAGGGTTGAAAAGCAGCCACTGCATTTAAAGGCAAGGAATCATTGATGTCATCGATGACCTTGGCTATGAGTCATTTTGAGGAGAGGACAAAGCCACATTGTAGCAGGGGAGGACTGAGTATGAGGTGATGGAGTGTAGATAACTTTGAAAAATGTAGATATAAAAGGAGACAGAGGCCACAAAATAATCTCTCAATAAATAATAG
Organism: Stenella coeruleoalba; assembly: GCF_951394435.1. Lineage (NCBI taxonomy): Eukaryota > Metazoa > Chordata > Mammalia > Artiodactyla > Delphinidae > Stenella > Stenella coeruleoalba. The sequence goes on from NC_137157.1 coordinate 76,063,492, forward strand.
TTTTTTTAATTTTATTTATTATTAGTCATCAATTTTATACACATCAGTGTATACATATCAATCCCAAGTACCCAATTCATCACACCACCACCACCACCACCCCCGCTGCTTTCCCCCCTTGGTGTCTATATGTTTGTTCTCTACATCTGTGTCTCAATTTCTGTCCTGCAAACTGGTTCATCTGTACCATTTTTCTAGGTTCCACGTATATGCATTAATATACAATATTTGTTTTTCTCTTTCTGACTTACTTCACTCTGTATGACAGTCTCTAGATCCATCCACATCTCAACAAATGACCCAATTTTGTTCTTTTTTATGGCTGAGTAATATTCCATTGTATATATGTACCACATCTTCTTTATCCATTCGTCTGTTGATGGGCATTTAGGTTGCTTCCATGAGCTGGCTATTGTAAATAGTGCTGCAATGAACATTGGGGTGCATGAGTCTTTTTTTTTTTTTTTTTTTGCGGTACACGGGCCACTCACTGTTGTGGCCTCTCCTGTTGTGGAGCACAGGCTCCGGACATGCAGGCTCAGCAGCCATGGCTCACAGGTCCAGCCGCTCCACGGCATGTGGGATCTTCCTGGACCGGGGCACGAACCCGTGTCCCCTGCATCAGCAGGTAGACTCTCAACCACTGCGCCACCAGGGAAGCCCGCATGTGTCTTTTTGAATTGTGGTTTTCTCTGGGTATATGCCCAGTAGTGAGATTGCTGGATCATATGGTAATTCTATTTTTAGTTTTCTAAGGAACCTCCATACAGTTTTCCATAGTGGCTGTATCAATTTACATTCCCACCAACAGTGCAAGAGGGTTCCCTTTTCTCCATACCCTCTCCAGCATTTATTGTTTGTAGGTTTTCTGATGATGCCCATTCTAACTGGTGTGAGGTGATACCTCATTGTAGTTTTGATTTGCATTTCTCTAATAATTAGTGATGTTGAGCAGATTTTCATGTGCTTCTTGGCCATCTGTATGTCTTCTTTGGAGAAATGTCTATTTAGGTCTTCTGCCCATTTTTGGATTGGGTTGTTTGTTTTCTTAATATTGAGCTGCATGAGCTGTTTATATATATTGGAAATTAATCCTTTGTCCATTGATTCATTTGCAAATATTTTCTCCCATTCTGAGGGTTGTCTTCTAGTCTTGTTTATGGTTTCCGTTGCTGTGCAAAAACTTTGAAGTTTCATTCGGTCCCATTTGTTTCTTTTTGGTTTTATTTCCATTACTCTAGGAGGTGGGTCAAAAAGGATCTTGCTGTGATTTATGTCAAAAAGTGTTTTGCCTATGTTTTCCTCTAAGAGTTTCATAGTGTCCGGTCTTACATTTAGGTCTCTAATCCATTTTGGGTTTATTTTGTGTATGGTGTTAGGGAGTGTTCTAATATCATTCTTTTACATGTAGCTGTCCAGTTTTCCCAGCACCACTTATTGAAGAGATTGTCTTTTCTCCATTGTATATCCTTACCTCCTTTGTCATAGATTAGTTGACCATAGGTGCATGGGTTTATCTCTTGGCTTTCTATCCTGTTCCATTGATCTATATTTCTGTTTTTGTGCCAGTATCACATTACCTTGATTACTGTAGCTTTGCAGTACAGTCTGAAGTCAGGGAGTCTGATTCCTCCAGATCCGTTTTTTTCCCTCAAGACTGCTTTGGTGCTTCGGGGTCTTTTGTATCTCCATGCAAATTTTAAGATTTTTTGTTCTAGTTCTGTAAAAAATGCCATTGGTAATTTGGTAGGGATTGCACTGAATCTGTAGATTGCTTTGGGTAGTATAGTCATTTTCACAATATTGATTCTTCCAGTCCAAGAACATGGTATATCCCTCTATCTGTTGGTATCATCTTTAATTTCTTTCATCAGTGTCTTATAGTTTTCTGCATACAGGTCTTTTGTCTCCCTAGGTAGGTTTATTCCTAGGTATTTTATTCTTTTTGTTGCAATGGTAAGTGGGAGTGTTTCCTTAATTTCTCTTTCAGGTTTTTCATCATTAGTGTATAGGAATGCAAGAGATTTCTATGCATTAATTTTGTATCCTGAAACTTTACCAAATTCATTGATTAGCTCTAGTAGTTTTCTGGTGGCATCTTTAGGATTCTCTATGTATAGTATCATGTCATCTGCAAACAGTGACAGTTTTACTTCTTCTTTTCCAATTTGCATTCCTTTTATTTCTTTTTCTTCTCTGATTGCCAAGTCTAGGACTTCCAAAACTATGTTGAATAATAGCGGTGATAGTGGACATCCTTGTCTTGTTCCTGATCTTAGAGGAAATGCTTTCAGTTTTTCACCATTGAGAATGATGTTTGCTGTGGGTTTGTCATATATGGCCTTTATTATGTTGAGATAGGTTCCCTCTATGCTCACTTTCTGGAGAGTTTTTATGATAAATGGGTGTTAAACTTTGTCAAAAGCTTTTTCAGCATCTATTGAGATGATCATATGGGTTTTCTTCTTCAATTTATTAATATGGTGTATCACATTGATTGATTTGTGTATATTGAAGAATCCTTGCATCCCTGGGATAAATTCCACTTGATCATGGTGTATGATCCTTTTAATGTGTCATTGGCTTCTGTTTGCTAGTATTTTGTTGAGGATTTTTGCATCTATATTCATCAGTGATATTGGTCTGTAATTTTTTTCTTTTTTTTTTTTTCTGGTACATGGACCTCTCACTGTTGTGGCCTCTCCCGTTGCAGAGCACAGGCTCCGGACATGCAGGCTCAGCAGCCATGGCTCACGAGCCCAGCCACTCCGCGGCATGTGGGATCTTCCTGGACCGGGGCACGAACCCGTGTCCCCTGCATCGGCAGGCGGACTCTCAACCACTGTGCCACCAGGGAAGCCCTGTAATTTTCTTTTTTTGTAGTATCTTTGTCTGGCTTTGGTATCAGGGTGATGGTGGCCTCATAGAATGAGTTCAGGAGTGTTCCTTCCTATGCAATTATTTGGAAGAGTTTGAGAAGGATGGGTGTTAGCTCTTCTCTAAATGTTTGATAGAATTCACCTGTGAAGCCATCTGGTCGTGGACTTTTGTTTGTTGGAAGATTTTTAATCACAGTTTCAATTTCATTTCTTCTGATTGGTCTGTTCATATTTTCTATTTCTTCCTGGTTCAGTCTTGGAAGGTATCTTCTCAAAGAACCAGCTTTTAGTTTTATTGATCTTTGCTATTGTTTTCTTTGTTTCTATTTCATTTGTTTCTCCTCTGATCTTTATGATTTCTTTCCTTCTGTTAACTTTGGTTTTGTTTGTTTTACTTTCTCTGGTTCCTTTAGGTGTAAGGTTAGACTGAGATTTTTCTTTTTTTAATTTTTTATTTATTAATTTTTTTTTGCGGTGCGCAGGCCTCTCACTGTTGTGGCCTCTCTCGTTGCGGAGCACAGGTTCTGGACACATGGGCTCAGCGGCCATGGCTCATGGTCCCAGCCGCTCCATGGCATATGGGATCTTCCTGGACCGGGGCACGGAGCCGTGCCCCCTGCATCGGCAGGTGGACTCTCAACCACTGCACCACCAGGGAAGCCATGATATTTTTCTTGTTTTTTGAGGTAGGCTGGTATAGCTATAAACTTCCATCTTAGAACTGCTTTTGCTGCATCTCATAGGTTTTGGACCATCGTGTTTTCACTGTCATTTGTCTCTAGGTAGTTTTTGATTTCCTCTTTGATTTCCTCAGTGATCTCTTGGTTATTTAGTAACGTATTGTTTAGCCTCCATGTGTTTATGTTTTTTTATGTTTTTTTCCCTGTAATTGATTTCTAATCTCATAGTGTTGTTGTCAGAAAAGATGCTTGATATGATTTGAATTTTCTTAAATTTACTGAGGCTTGATTTGTGACCCAAGAAGTGATCTATCCTGGAGAACGTTCCATGAGCTTGAGAAGAATGTTTAATCTGCTGTTTTTGGATGGAATGTCCTATAAATATCAGTTAAATCTATCTGGTCTATTGTGTCATTTAAAGCTTCTGTTTCCTTATTTATTTTCATTTTGGATGATCTGTCCATTGGTGTAAGTGAGGTGTTAAAGTCCCCCACTATTACTGTGTTACTGTCGATTTCCTCTTTTATAGCTGTTAGCAGTTGCCGTATGTACTGAGGTGCTCCTATGTTGGGTGCATATATATTTATAATTGTTATATCTTCTTCTTGGATTGATCCCTTGATCATTATGTAGTGTCCTTCCTTGTCTCTTGTAACATTCTTTATTTTAAAGTCTATTTTATCTGATATGAGTATTGCTACTCCAGCTTCCTTTTGATTTCCATTTGCATGGAATATCTTTTTCCATCCCCTCACTTTCAGTCTGTACGTGTCCCTATGTCCAAAGTGGGTCTCTTGTAGACAGCATATATATGGGTCTTGTTTTTGTATCCACTCAGAAAACCTGCATCTTTTGGTTGGAGCATTTAATCCATTCACATTTAAGGTAATTATCGATATGTATGTTCCTATGACCATTTTCTGAATTGTTTTGGGTTTGTTTTTTTAGGTCATTTTCTTCTCTTGTGTTTCTCACTTAGAGAAGTTCCTTTAGCATTTGTTGTAGAGCTGGTTTGGTGGTCCTGAATTCTCTTAGCTTTTGCTTGTCTGGAAAGCTTCTGATTTCTCCATCGAAACTGAATGAGATCCTTGTTGGGTAGAGTAATCTTGGTTGTAGGTTCTTCCCTGTCATCAATTTAAGTATATCATGCCACACCCTTCTGGCTTGTAGAGTTTCTGTTGAGAAATCAGCTGTTAACCTTATGGGAGTTCCCATGTATGTTATTTTTCGTTTTCCCCCTGCTGCTTTCAATAATTTTTCTTTGTCTTTAATTTTTGCCAATTTGATTACTACGTGTCTCGGTGTGTTTCTCCTTGGGTTTATCCTGTATGGGACTCTGCATTTCCTGGACTTGGGTGGCTATTTCCTTTCCCATGTTAGGGAAGTTTTCGACTATAATCTCTTCAAATATTTTCTTGGGTCCTTTCCCTCTCTCTTCTCCTTCTGGGACCCCTATAATGCGAATATTGTTGCATTTAATGTTGTCCCAGAGGTCTCATAGGCCGTCTTCATTTCTTTTCATTCTTTTTTCTTTATTCTGTTCTGCAGCAGTGAATTCCACCATTCTGTCTTCCAGACCACTTATCCATTCTTCTGCCTCAGTTATTCTGCTATTGATTCCTTCTAGTGTAGTTTTCATTCCAGTTATTGTATTGTTCACCTCTGTTTGTTTGTTCTTTAATTCTTCTAGGTCTTTGTTAAACATTTCTTGCATCTTCTCGATCTTTGCCTCCACTGTTTTTCCGAGGTCCTGGATCATCTTCACTATCATTATTGTGAATTCTTTTTCTAGAAGATTGCCTATCTCCACTTCATTTAGTTGTTTTCCTGCGTTTTTATCTTTTTCCTTCATCTGGTACATAGCCCTCTGCTTTTTCATCTTGTCTATCTTTCTGTGAATGTGGTTTTTGTTCCACAGGCTGCAGGATTGTAGTTCTTCTTGCTTCTGCTGTCTGCCCTCTCTAAATAATAGTTTTATTATTACTATTTTGTAGTCATTAATAAATCATATAGGTACTGGGAAATTTTCTCTTAAGTATCAGTTTATGGGCTTTAACCCACATTAATTTTCAATGTTAATTTTATTTTTAAAAATATGCAATATATCCAAATTGCTCCAACTTCAAAAGGAACAAAAGGTACAGTGAAGTCTTTACTTGCCACCTGTCCCTCAACCCCCAGTTTCTTTCCCAGAGGAAACCGTGTTGTGATTTTAGCTACCTTATTCTTTTTAACAGCTTACATGGTAAGTATTCAATCATATATATATTACGGTATTTTATTTAACTAGTATCCTAGTGATGGACATTTAGCTTTTGAGCTCTTTCCCTATTACAGATAATGAAAAATCTTGTTTGTGTCATTTCACACATGTGCGAGTGTCTTAGGTCTGTCTCCCTAGAAGCAGAGATTCTGGTGGACTCTCGTGTAAGGGATTTGTTAGGAGAACACTCTCAGGAGAAACCAAAGAAAGCAAGGGAAGCAGGACTTGGAAGGGGAAGAAGTAAAGCAAAAATGTGGTTTCAGGTGGAGTCTAGATTCAGTCTTCCTACAGGGAGCTCTGAAGCATAAACTCCAAGCAGAGTCTTTCTGCCCTCAGGCTAGGGATCAGAACATTGTACCCCAACATACAGTCACCAGCTGGGAGCTACCAAGGGGGTGGTGTGGGGGGTATGGGAGCAGCACATGACTCTAGGCACTTCAGGTCCAGGTGGCTCTAATCATCTCAGGGCAGCCCTGGGGGGATGTGCACACCAAAATGGTAGCAGAGATCCCCAGGGATCTAGCTGGGGACCCAAACAGGTTCTGCAACAGTGAGTATAACTGTAGAATAAATTCCTAGAAGTAAAATTGCTGTATGGGGTTAACATTGCTAGTTGTCTACTCAAACAATATCCACCCCCTACCCCCAACCCAATCCTTCTTCCTAATACAGCCCTGATTTTATTTGAAGTAGCAATATGCCCAATTAAAAACACTTTCCCACCCTCCTTGGCATCTGGGCTGGTCATGCGACACATTTTTACACACTGAGATGAAGGTAGTAGTTTCTGAGTGTCCCTTCCTGAATAAAAAGACAAAACTTATTTTGCCCTCTTCACGCTTTACTTCACATCCTTCTTTCTGCCAGGAGTGTATGTTAACATGAGTCTGAAGGTATAGCAGCCATCTTGTGACCATGAGACAGAAAACAGGAAAATAAAGGCCTGTGTCCTAAATGTCAACACAAGCCATGAACAGAAATACAGTGTCTTCCTTACCCAGGCTTCAGTGTAGTATTGGTAAGTATTATTATACAAACTGACATTCATTTTTATGGTATTTTACAAATTACAAGTGTGCTTTCACAAACTTTACCCCACTTCATTCTTTCAATCCCTTCATGTCTGTGTGATAGATATTGGTACTCTTTTAAAAATCTCCTGCACTGTTAAGAGCATAGAATTCATTGATAGATAATTTTGTATTAGTTTACTTTACTTCTAACAACTAACTACGGTTCACTGCCCTAAACATATGGGACATTTAAATTTGGGACACGGACATGTCTTGTAACAGAGTATTTGCAGAAGGGACTTCATGCCTCAAAATTGAAGTGATAGAGTAGAGTTTCACAAGAGCACCAAAGGTCAAAGAAAAGATGCATTACATGGGAAAGAAATAGTGAAGTAAGGATGTCTATATGTTACCAAATGCAAATTTTACCCATTCTGAAATTTTGCACAGTCCTGTGCAGGAAAATAAATGTTCCCCGTGTTCCTGCAAAATCCCAGCCTCTTGAGCATTGATACTGATTTACTGTGAAGATGAGAATGTTTGCTTTTATGTCCCCCTGGAACATTTGCTCTTTATAGCCTTGAATTTCCAAGCCATTTGCTGCCATTTAAAGGGTAATAAAACTTCTGTATCTTACCTGGGGTCAAAGCCTTTCATTCCAGGATAGGGAACTTTCTCTCTTCCCTAGGGAGACCTTGGGAAGGATAGAGAGCTATCTCCCTACCTACATACATGTCAAAAGAGGAGAAAACCCTGGTTGTAATCTCAGAGAGGCTGGTTTTGTCTTCTCCATAAAGACAATTTAGATACTTTAGCTTCCAAAGGGTAAGAATCCAAGACTCTTCCCCTCCTATTCCTAAGGAAAATTAGTTTACATCAGGGGCAAAGATTTTTCTCCTTTCTTCGACGAGGGGAAAGAAGAATGGTTGTCTCTTCCCATGTAAACTCCCAGATCCATATTTGTGTTCCTCTACTACAGTTTGATCCCTCCATATATATAGGCTTAGCCACCCCACTCTCACTGTGTCATCTGAGGGGTGCTAAGCCTGAGGGACCAAGCTTCAGTGTTATTCTGACACTATGAGTAAATAAAGTTCTGATTTCTGATCCAGAAACCTGGTGTTACTACTAGCCTCCTTCTCTCTCTCTTCCTCTCTCTCTCCCTCTCTCTCCCTCTCTCTCTCTCTCTCTCAATCTCTCTATCTCTCTCCCTCTCTCTCCCTCCCTCCCTACCTATCTCTATGCAGGTAGGTGACCTTCTCAGACCCCTCACAGTTTCTGACTTGACATCTTCCTTTAAGAAATCAGTGAATTACTTTCTTTATTAGTGATTCAACCAACATTGAGTTTCTCATTTGTATACATATCTCTTATGTATTGTCCTGCCTAAAATGGAGGAAACCTAAAAATGAGGAAACATCAAGCAACTCCAAATCTACTCCAAATCTACTCTAAAACCTGTTGGTCTTTGTGCTTCAAAAACGTCAATGCTAAAAAAAAAAAAAAAAAATGTCAATGCTACAGAAGACAAAGTCTGAGGAACTGTTCCAGATTAAGGGAGATGGAAGACACACAGGGACTGAAACTAAATGAAATGTGTGAAGAGGAAGGATTGTTACAGAGGTTATTAGAACAATTGGCAAGATTTGCATATGGACTGCAGATTGATAACAACACTGTAGATTGATAACAACATCACTCTCTCAATTCCCCTCCTGTCTCATTGGTTGCTACTTCTCAGTATCCTTTGCTAATTTCTCTACATCTCCCCAAACTCTAAATTCTTGTGTGCCACAAAAGTCACACTTTGAACCTCTTCCTGTCTTTGACTTCTCTTGCTCCTTAGCTGGGCTTAACTAGTTGTATGGCTTTAAAGATCATCTGCAAGCTAATTCCCCAATTTATATCTCCAAGCCTTGGCCTTTCCTCTGAACTCCTGCTTATTCAGCATATCCACTTGGATGTCAGACTGGCATCAAAAACTCAACTTATCTAAACACAAACACTTGATTTCTTCCCAAACATATTCGTTCTAGAGCATTACCCATCTCAGTGAAGAAAAACTTTTCTCTTACATGTTTAGAGCAGAAATCTTAGAGTCATCTTTGATGTCTCTCTTTTTCTCAAACTGTACACGAATCCTTTAACAAATTTTATTGGCTTTAAATTAAAAATGCAATATATCCATAATCTGACCATTTTGTACCACTTCACTGTTACCATTCTGTTCCCAATCATCATCATTTCTTGCCCAGATTTTTGCAATAACTTTCCAACTAATCTCTATACTTCTCTGTATGTATCTTTCCTATTGTTATAATGCAAGCCAGATCATGTCACTTTGCCTCAAAACCTCCAGCGACATCCTAGTTCACTCCTGATCTTAAAAACAAAGACCCAGGCCTAATCTCCCTGACCTCATTTCCTTATATTCTTCCCCTTGGACCCTCAGCTCCAGCCATACTGGCTTCCTTTCTGTTCCCTGAATGCGAACATGCTTCCACCTCAGGACTTTTGCACTTACTCTTTCTTCTGTTTGGATCACTCTTTCAACACATTTCCATATGACTTCCTCCCTCACTTCCTTTGAGTCTTTATTCAGATGTCACCTTCATTGTAATGCTTTCCTTGAGCACCCTATATACTATTTTGTATTTCTGCCCCCCACCCCTGGACTGCCTATTCCCCTTGCTCTATCTATTTTTTCACCTATTACCATTCGATATAGTATCAATAATTTGTAGTTTTTTGTGTTCCCCAGTTGAAGTAAATTCCTTGAGAGCAAAAACTTAGTTTCTCATTCACTATTTTATCCCTAGACCTAGACCAATGCCTGTCGTATACTAGGTGCTCAATGGACATTTGTTGAATATATGAATCATAATTGTATGTAAGAAACACACATGGAATTGAAAATAGTTTTATTTGGTTAAAAGCCTTGGAAAAATAGAGAACAAGGTCATGTAGATGTGGGTATTTGGAGGATTTTCAGTTCTATGGGAAAATTACCCTGGTCAGCAATACAGAAGAAGGAAGTTGAATAGCTGGCCCTCATACATGAGATAAGAGAATGAAAACTAAATTAAATTTCAGACTTGAGACTACCAGATCTCCAGTAAGCCAAGGACACATTGGAAGCTGACCAAAGGAGTGCGTGAAGTCCACAAAATGGATTCCCCAGGCATGTACTGGTTACTGTAGAAATGGGCTTCCTCCTAAAGATATTACAATGAGAAATAGTGAACAGTCAACAAAGGATGAAAAGCACATTGGTCTAATTAGTGCCACCTTGGAGGAAGATCTGGGGAAGATGTTTGAACAATAGCCAGAGGATAAGCTAACCTGAGTACAGAGTTTAGGTAAACTCGGCTCACTTGAGACTTGGGCTTAAGGACTTCATGGTGACCGAATGTCCGTGAACCTTTCTCTGACTGGCATGGTGATTGGGGTTTATGTTTATAAATTTGATGTTTCACTCACCAACATCGATTCACTTTGTACTTCAATAAAAACAAAGTGTCACTGACCCAGGTTCGATTGACTGCCTTGCAGCAAACTGAACACAGAGACGTTGAGGTTTGCAGCAGAGAATAGATTTATTTACAAGGCAGCCAAGCAAGGAGACAGCAGAACAAGTCTCAAATCCACCTCCACCAAGAGAGGGTTTAGGGGTGTTTATGGGATAAAGAGGTAGGGTGGTGAGGCATGGGGAAAGATGGTTGGAGGTAAGAAAAGTGAGGTAATTGGTGGTCTGCACAAATGTAGTTGAGCTCGTGGCTTGTCTTAGGATGCATGTTCAGAAAATGGCGGCATTAGCATGTTCTCGGGGTGGGATTTTTGGTCTTCTGACGTCAAAAGGTCATTCATCGGACACTCATCAGGCCCAGTTGAATGGTCAGTGGTCTCAACCGGTCTGAACCAGACAAGAATTAGCTCCAAGTTCCTGAAAAACAACTTAGGCAACTGTTACCTAAGTTGACGGTAGTGACCCATACGTCAGAGATGTTATCTATAGGGGGCGGTCAAAGGAGTCTTGTGATAATATTGTCTAAGCTAAGTGAAGCTTGAAGGGTATGCAGTTTGCAAGAACAATTAAAGCGAACTTGATCAGTGAAGGCAGGTTACAACTTACTATTTATTAGACAAGCAAGTTATAGTTTAATGGGTCTAGCAGTATTCAGTTTCAAAAGTGGTTTTTTGTTTTGGTTTGGTTTGATTTGATTTCTGGAAGGAAATAGAATTTATTCTCTAGGTACTTGGTGTGCCCTGGTGCGGGGATGGAGTGTCTATGTCTTCTTACTGTTTGGTTGCTTTCTCTGCCTCTCACCACAGTTGAAAAGAGAGTATCAAAGAGGAGAGCAACATGAATCCACAATTAATATACAGTGTGGTAGTATTCTAACATACCAAAGACCTCAGGTCAGTATACTAGCAATAATTATTATGAAAAAGTTATTTTTCTACGGTACTTTATAAATTCAAGTGTGCACTATACACTCTCATTCTCACAACTACCCCATGATCTAGTGTCAACCCTCCCATTTTACAATGAAGAAATTGAGGCTCAAGCAAGGTAGGATGACTTTTGCTCAAAGTCATTCAGTTGTGACCTAAACCTAGAGAAAAGATATGTCCTGGTGTGTCCAGGAGAGTCCCAGTTTATACCTATAGTCCCAGTGTAATTATTAATAGCACCTCTTTCACTCTCCAAAGTCTCCTAGTTGGACAATAAATTATATGGTCATTCTGCTAAAACTGGCTTCTTTCATTCACTCAGTTCCAATCTTTCATTATTGCTTTGTTTCCTCCACTTACGGCAGATCAGGGTGGTTATACCAGCCTAAAGAGCTGGCTTCAGACCATGAAATCACTTCTATGAGAAAGGGCATTTCAGACTGCAAACAAATAAGTCAACAAGTAACTTTTAAAATTGAAAGTTACCAGTATAGTGTAGCAAATAAATGGTCGGGATCTGAATCATAGTTCTATTACTTCCCAGGGGAAGTTGGGGAAATTAATGTGGAAAAATATCAGCCAGAGCACCATTAGCGTAAGAGTTCATTTTTAAAGTGTCAGGCTTGAGAGGCTCCTGAAGGGCCTAAGGAATCGTCTATCTTGGGGAAAGAAGGAGCAAGAATTTTATAGCAATTTAGCGAGGGTCGGGGAGGGGATTGTCAGCCAAAATTCAGCTAGTTTTGGGAATAGTTGGTCAGAAAAGCTTCTTGGAGGAGGAGGGAATTGTTGCAGATTAGCAGCCATTGTTTGGGCGATTTGGATCCATCAGAATGAGTGGGAGGAACAGTTAGGGGCTAAGATGCTGTGCAAGAAGGAATGGGAGGAACAACTTCAGGCAGAGACACGCAGGGGCCACGTGGGAAATTCTCAGGACTTCAGGGTCTCTTACATTAATTAACCTCTCCAAGCCTCATTTTACAGATTTGTAGGTGGTTCTGAGGATTGAAGGTACTCAGTACAAACTGTTCAATAAATGGCAGCTGTTATTATTTCTTTGAGCCCCTCCTCCACCCCACCACTTACCCCCACCCCTTGTTCCTAGAGTAGTAGCTAAGCGTGTAGATTCTGAAGCCTCACTGCCTGGGTTAGAATCCTGGCTCTACTAGTTATTAGCTTTGTGACTGTTAGCTGAAAGGACCCCAAGCTATAAAGAGGGCAAAAAGGCAGATTATTTGTGGTCTTAGAATTGCAGTTCGGGGATCTCAGATTCCCCTCTGGAGGAAAATGGGTAAGCATTTTATGGGAAAAAGGGGGAAGTTTACCAAGAGTTGTTTGGTAAACTCTTGTTTACCAAGAGTTTGGATTGGAGGGTAAAACTGTTCTATACATACAATTGAGTTAGGGAACACATCTCATCCTTAGTCCAGACAAAGTCCAGTTCTCAACGTTCTTCCTTCCTTTTGCCAACTCAGCAACTATTCAGCAGTTTAATTTAGAGTGTTCAGCAAAAGTCCAGCACGGGTGCATTAAGATGGAGGCCCTCAGGTCACATTTCAGTCGTTCCTGACATAGCTTTTTTAACAGTGACCTTAAGCAGGCTAATTAGTTTGTCTGTACCTCAGTTTCCTCAACTGCAAAATTAAAACCAATAAAACATAAATTGTTCAGAAGAGTAAATGTGTTATTAAATATAACGCAGATACAATAGCATCTGACACATATTCAGTGCTTAATAAACGTTATTATTTTCTTTCTTCACTTACCTCTGTCATCTGAAGGAGGGTAGAATGGAAATGAGGGTGAAGATATATTTGCCAGAGAGGTTTACAGCAGTGCCATCTCCAGAATTTTTACCTAGTTGGGCTTGGGGCTGACAATTTATTTGGAAGGGGAAGAGTGACAAGAGGGGGCTTCGATTGGCATTTGTGCCTCCATAAGTTTAATGAACTCTCCCACATAACTCCTTTGATGTGGGCAAAAGACTACTTTCTCAAAGAATTAGCCCAACACAAATCTCCATCATGCTGCACTGTTCACCACTTCTCTCACCCCAACCAAGTTGCCATCCCTAAACGCCAACATTCTTGATCTGGAAGGCAGGGCAACGGGACTTTCTCAACACTTTCTTGGATTTGCACACTACGTTCACCATTTTCTACTTAGATTACATGTTCTAGGTCAATAAATAGAACACAATGTACTAAAGAAGCTTTTACTTACATTTTTCATAAGCTTGAGAAAATTGTTTATAACAGAGGATGAAAACTCTTAGAGGCATCTGGGGTAGGGTCTAGAGAGTATGCATAGAAATTACGGAAGCAGGGAACCTCCCAAATTGGACTTGGACCTCACCCACTCAACAGATTGGAACAGAGTGTCAATTCATAGTAGTTTTGAAACAGGAGGGAAGGGGGCAGGGAACAACCTTTGAAAGAATAACATAGCCTGAGGACATGACATAAACAGATTAAAACCAAATGGGTCCAAGATGGCGGACAAGTCGACTTCCACTAGACCTTGAGCCTCAGTATACACTCACTGTAACACATCAGCAAGCTAAATGACACACCCACAGGTGCCATGACAGTTCCAAGGATCCATAAGGATCAAAAAGTGGGCAGTGGTCAATTCTTGGAAATCCCCGCCCCTTCCTGAAATAGCTGGGATACTCCTCTCACTCATTAGCCATGAAGTTACCCGTCCCTATAAAAACTGACAACCTCCATATCCTGGTGACTTTCTCACCTTCTGAGATGGCCCACAATCCGTCTGTAGAGCGTGTTTCTCTCTAAATAAATCCACTTCTTACCTATCGCTTTGTCTCTCACTGAATTCTTTCTGCAATGAGACATTAAGAACTTGAGCTTCATTAAGTCCTGAAACCAACTGTGTGATCTCAGTTGGAAGACGGTGGGTTTTGCCCGGGTTCGAGTCCCGGCTGTGTGGGTTCGAGTCCCAGTCAGGGTTTTGGCCAGGTTTGAGTCCCAGCATGTAGGTTCAAGTCCCAATCTGAGGTGCACGGTTTCAGTTTAAAGGTGCTTTACTTGTTACAAATTACTCAGATTTTACTATATTTTCCTTGGGGTGGGGGGGAATCTTCCTTTTTTGGCTTTTTGAAAATAACATAGATTTCTTCATTTGTCAAAAGTATTAATGACCAGTCCAACCGCTTTTCTTTAGCCCTAAGGCTAGAAGAATAGTGATTAACTCCCATCTACTGTTTAGTAGTTTCATTCCCTGCATTCATAAAATTTCCATTATATTCTTGCTGGAACTGTTCAGATTCTGTCTAAAACCAAAGGCTCTAGTACTACTGACAGTTTTGTTCGTTTGTTTTTTGGTTTTGTTTTTGTGGCCGCACCCAGGCCCTTGGCAGTGAAATCTATCATAAGTATCAATGTTCTACACATTTTTACTCTCTTTACAATGGCAACAGTGCTTTATAGAGATATGTGCTGCTGTTAATCAAGGCCCGGAAAGGCTGGCCATTTTTTCCCCATGTTATGGACAAGGAAATTAGCCCCTTCTGAAATCAACACAACAGCACAGGCACATTTCTAAAAGTTGAAAAGCCACCTAACAAAATAAGATACTTCATGTTTTACTCCATGGAACAAATATACAGAAATGTAACACTTCTACGAAGTCAAATTATTGTTTCTAAATTTAAGGTTCATACCTTTAGGCATCAGACTAGAGGGCCCTATCCATCCCAAGATAATGCAAATATTTGGTATTAATTGTTTTATTAAAAGTGTTTCGACATTTCATTTTGCTCCTCTATATTTTTGTATTTTAACTTGAAAGATAATTTAAAATGAATAAGAAAAATAAAAACACATATAGGAGGTACACTGTGTCAAATAAATAATAAGGTAGACAATAAGGGTAGAAAGAGTTAGGGAAAAAAGGATGAAAACTAAAGGGTGCTAGATACAAAATCCTTGCAATCTCGAGAACATAAATATTTAGTGTTTTCCAGTAATGCAGGTTTGTTTTAGGCATTATTATCTTAAAATAAGGCTTCGTGAAGGAGGTGGGATTGATTTAGGCCTTAGAGTATGGAAGTAATATGGGTTAAGAGGAGAGGGAAAGGAGAGTAGAAAGATCAGGGGAAGGAAAAATGCAACAAAGAATTGAGATTATCTTAAGAGGGAAATAAGCCAGTTTGTCTCAAGTATAATATTTAGGCAAGGAGAAAACTAGGGTCATAGGGTCCACATTAGAAGAACTTGGAATTGGGATTTAAGGACTTTTACACTTTAATCTGCAAAACTCAGAGACAAATTGAAGAACTGACTAGAGTTTTAACTTGTATTTGCAAAGGAGACACCTAATCAAGAAAATAAGACGCATTTGCTTAGAAAACCACAAGGTCAGGCGATAACTCAGATTGTTACATGGTAGTGGACAATTCTGATTGGGTAACAGCTGGCTCCATTTTGATAAAAAGAGAAACAAGATGTTTCTGTCTTTTGAATAAAGAACAACTTTATGGCTTATCTTGGAATTCAAGGCTTTTAGAATATTCCTGTTTTTCATGGCTTATCTTAGCGTGCAAGGCTTTTAGGAATGTCAGCCTTTTCCAGGCTGTGGTACAGGATGGGACTGATTAGCTATTATGGTAGACAGGGTTAGACAAGATATCAGTTTTCTTTCTCATGTTGTATAGACTAGAGTGTAGAACCTCAAACATCCATAGGCTTTAGCAGGACCACCAGGTAGAGTAGTGCTGATTGTACAGGTTGTGCACAACTCCAGGGAGTGCTATGCACACAGTCCCCCTGGAGTTATACAATGCAGTCTGCTCAGCCATACGTGGAAACCTGGAGGCCAGGCAGGTAACACAAATCAGTGAAGCATCTAAAGGATTCCAACTAATTAAAAAACAATGTTCAGAACACTGAACACAGAACACAATTTGCAGACTATGTCCAGCCTTGGAGCTGGATCCAGTTTGGGACCTCTGCTACAGAAAGTAGAGTCAGTTAGTATTTTTGAGCAGGGTAATGATACATTAAAGAGGTTTATAAAATAGATTATAGAGAAAAGAGACTAGAAAGAAGGAGACCAGTCAAAAACCTACTTCAGTGATTTGGTGTTGAGGAAAAGGGACCTGGGCCAGGGCCATGGTAATAGGAATAGAAAGGAAAGAATTACTAGGATAGAATTCAGATTTGATTCAGAATCAAGTCAATTCAGATGATTTCCCATAAGAAAAAAAGAGAAGTGGTTCAGAGTAGTGCAAGGTTTTGAACTTGAGTCCTTAGAAATATACTTGGAGGGAAAATATTTAACTTTGAAACAAATTCAGATATTTTCTTAAAAGGTTTTTAGATTTTAGATCTAAAAAAAATTAGATTTTACAAGCAAAAAGAAAATTGAGTTTTGAAAGATTATATAGGACTTCCCTGTTGGCACAGTGGTTAAGAATACCCCTGCCAGGGCTTCTCTGGTGAAGCAGTGGTTAAGAATCCGCCTGCCAATGCAGGGGACCCATGTTCGAGCCCTGGTCCAAGGGAAGATCCCACATGCTGCGGGGCAACTAAGCACGTGTGCCACAACTACTGAGCCTGCGCTCTAGACCCTGAGAGGCACAACTACTGAGCCCACGTGCCACAACTACTGAAGCCCACGCACCTAGAGCCCGTGCTCTGCAACAAGAGAGGCCACAACAGTGAGAAGCGCCACGCACCGCAACGAGGATTAGCCCACGCTTGCTGCAACTAGAGAAAGCCCGTGTGCAGCAACGAAGACCCAACGCAGCCAAAAATAAATAAATAAATAATTTTTTAAAATTATATAATGTTATGGTACTGCTTACAATTAAAAATGTGGAGGGAATTCCCTGGCGGTCCAGTGGTTAGGACTCTGCCCTGTCACTGCCTGAGGGCCAGGGTTCAGTACCTGGTCCAGGAACTAAAATTCCTCAAGCTGAGCTGTGCTGCCAAAAAAAAAAAAAGCAGATGAGAGGGAGAAGGAAATTGGAAAAACTATGCAGAAATGTTAACAGAGGCTATCTATGCAAAATGGGATTACAAGTTATAATAATTCTCTTCTTTATGCATATATGGAGTGTCCAAAATTTCTACAATGAATGTGTTATATTTATAATCAGAAAAAATATTTGTAAATATCCTAAGGGATTTGCCTTTCACATAGTCCATAAATTAAATCTCCACTATTTGTTTTGGTGGCAACCATTTGCAATAGCAAATGCTAATAGGTCAGCTTTTTGGTGCTGGGAAAATAGGTCCTATTCTAGGGTGCTAGATACAAAGTCCTTGCAATCTCAAGGAGATAAATATTTAATGTTTTCCTGTAATATAGATTTAGGCATTATCTTCTGATTCAAAAATTAATTTCAAATGTGTTAATATTTTCAAAGACATAGTTTTTCTTTTTTTCAGCATTAGCTATTAGCCTTTCTCAATCTGTATTCAAGACTTAAAGCCTATCATAGCTTTTGCCAAGAACATAAAGATTCTAGGTAATAAGGAATGATAATAGTATCAAAAATTAAAATAATATGTTTATAATACTGTAAAGTTTTTAAAAAATGGCTTCACATATATTTGATATGAGGCTCATATGACCTTTAAGAAAAAAATCAGGATGTGGTAATAGCAGGGTTTTTTATCTCTTTTGTGGAAGAGACATTGAGACCCAGGTAAAGTCTCTTGTTCAGTATCACTACTAAATAGTAAAACCAGAATTCAGGGAATTCCCCAGTGGTCCAGTGGTTAGGACTCTGTGCTTTCACTGCTGAGAGCTTGGGTTCAATCCCTGGTTGGGGAACTAAGATCCTGCAAGCTGTGTAGCTTGGCCAAAAAAACCCCCAAAACAACAACAACAATTAAAATCAAGGTCTTCCATTTTCAAGCACTGTAACTTTTCCTACAGATTATGAATGGGAACCCATGAAAACCATGCCTTGCCCACTGGGTTAGATGTTTCTCTGAAATGATAGTGGAGCCTGTTAATCTTGCCACCTTTGCCCAGCCCCATGACTTGGTCAAGCTCCAGGCTCTCACAATGGTCCAGCCTGTTCCAACCTAGTGAAATCCAAAATACAATAAAGGAAAATAGAAAGTGGTTAAAAACTCTTGCATTAAGGAAAAAACCCACTTTCTTTAAAATTTTTAAGGCATATTTGTCATTTTAAAATTTTCACAATGGTTTGCACATAAGTCCTTACTAAAATGAATAAAAAGAGTAAAGGTCTGAGATAAATAATGGAAATGATTGGAAAATTTGCAAGTTTGGTACTGCAGTAAGTCACATGCATCAGCAAAATAATTTTTTATGCTTGACTCTTTTACTTATCATAAATGGTTAAAAGGGGAGGACAACTCTCTTGGATAATCTGAAGCAGAACTTCAAGAATCAGTTTCAGTTCCACCTGGTTATACCCTCAAAA
Source organism: Stenella coeruleoalba (assembly GCF_951394435.1). NCBI lineage: Eukaryota > Metazoa > Chordata > Mammalia > Artiodactyla > Delphinidae > Stenella > Stenella coeruleoalba. The sequence continues at coordinate 76,082,202 of NC_137157.1, forward strand.
TTAGTTTTCCCTTCATACTTTTTTTATATGATCCCATTTGGCAGTCACACCCTCTTGCTGGAAGAATTTCTCATTGTTCTGTGATCAAGGGTATTCATTTGTCTTAACTGGTACTCTACTGTTCGTCATGCAAACATGATTTTTGCTTTGAACACAATTTTGATTTGATACATTCTTAGATTGTTCTTCACACATGTGTGGGTTTTTAGTATATATCATTTTTCTCTGCCTGGTTAATTCTCACGTATGCTATCTGGGTATTTGTTCATGCTTTTATGCTAACACCCATACTGCTTTGTTCAGTAAAGCCTTATTGCTGGATAATTTGAATATAGTAGCAAATAGCTCACCTATCACTACTAACCACTTTAAAAGCAAAATTGCTTTCTCTAAAGTTTATAATAATGTCACATAACACATCTTTATCAAATGAATGATTAAATGGGTATCAGCTAAGAGAAGAAGTATTATGGCCAACTTTGAGTGGGATGTTACAAAAAGTAGGAGATTCTAATGTTTTAAATATTTTTTGAAATGCAATAAAAATGCTTTATCTAGTCGTAGGTTAGAATTTGAAACATTTTAAGAAATCATGCCTAAGCAATAAAGGGTGAGCAGAAGGCTCACCCTAATAATTAGTTTCTGCAGAGAATGGTAAAAGTAAGAGCTGTACCCAACTTCATGTCAACTCCTATGTGCCAGCACCTCCTTCAGATGCTTCCTGGTGGCTGTCCCAAGACTCCAAGAACCTTGCTGCATTCTGTCCTCCTAGACAAAATTGCTCAACTAAGACCAAGTTCTCCCTGGAATGCTCAGGGTTTCATACCTAAACTTCTCCTCAATCACTGTCATGAGACCAAATTCTAAGAGTTATGTCCCACAGTGTGCTGTTAGCATAGACACTGAGTCCACATCCTGCAGCTGTTACTACTACAGCTACTCCTGCTGTCCCTACAATTCTACCATACAAATGTACTGCAAACAAGGGTTCATCATGCTCAATAATACCGTAATGCCCAATCGCAGGGTACCAGGGAGCAGCCTGCTGTTCATAGGCATACAAGACCAGATATTTTAACATTTCCATGTTGGTATATGCCCTTCCTCAAGAGCAAAACCAGATGTCAGGTGGACAGGTGTTTTCTCTTATTCAAGACTTGATCCTTATTTTTGTCAGTGTAATCACTGTCATTGAGACCGAGCACTCAGAACTTCTTATGCTGCACTCTCCAGAGCCTCCATTCTAAGAATGATGAAACCATCTCTGTACTTCAAGCCCATCTAGTCAAAAAGACTGCCCAGAAGCCAGTCAGCAGTGCTACTGAGGTCCTGAGGTTTAAAACTGATCAGGGGGAGGGACTTCCCTGGTGGCGGAGTGGTTAAGAATCTGCCTGCCAATGCATGGGACACGGGTTCGAGCCCTGGTCCGGGAAGATCCCAGATCCCACACGCTGCAGAGCAACTAAGCCTATACGCCAACTACTGAGCCTGCACTCTACAGCCCGTGAGCCACAACTACTGAGCCAAAGTGCCACAACTACTGAAGCCCGCGTGCCTAGAGCCCATGCTCCGCGACAAGAGAAATCACTGCAATGAGAAACCTGCACACCGCAACGAAGAGTAGCCCCTACTCGCCGCAACTAGAGGAAGCCCACGTGCAGCAATGAAGACCCAATGCAGCCAAAAATAAATAAATAAAATAAACAATTAAAAAAAACTGATCGGGGTAACAAAAAGAAACTCATGTTTCATCCAAGAAAAATAGCTAAACACTGAAAAACTTCAATAGTATGTGTGGGGGGTGATTACAAAATAAAATTTTAAGTAGAAAAAAAATTGAAACACATAGACTGAGAAAATGCCATGTCTAACAAACAATGCTAGTCCTAGATTATTTATGTAGCTTTAAAAAAGCAGAGAGGAAGGAAGGAAGGAGGGAGGGAAAGGAAAAATATTAAAAGGGAGCCTCTTTATCCAGAAATCAATGAGAAAGGTACAAGCCTTGGTTCTATATACCCTGAAACTACCTTTTCAAGTTAGTTAATGGTCCTTCATAGCATAGTGCTACTTCTTTATTTATCATTGGTATTGCATAAATTTATGGCTGATGTACTTTATACTGATATGTTTGTATTTTTGTTATGTTGAGAATGCTTTATAGACTCTTTTGTAACTGAGACATAATTCATGTCCTTTACTACATAAATTATTTGTAGCCATATGTAATCTTGATGTTCTGATGACTGACTGAGAAAAAGGCACAAAAAATTTCAAATAGTATCTCTGGTGCCAGGACAAACCAGGAGCATTGTGATCCTAACAGTTGTTCAAAAACTGAATAGTACTGACTTCCACTGCATACCAGAAGCCCACAGTAAGAAGATAAGCTACCAGATATGACCTTCACGTCTGACATCATCAAATTAGGAGGAAGAATTTCAGCAGCAGAGCAAATTACAACCTCACTCCGTTGATCTACCCAGTTAACACTGCATATTACAGAGTGGTGCATATGTGCAAAAGGAACCACTTCAAGTATCACAAACACTTACTATAGGATGCAGATGATGGTAAGGAGACTCTGATTAATGTTGTAAATTTGGGATGGCTTTAATTATATATGTTATTTCAAAAAGTTCTTCTTACGAGCAGGGTTTAAGAAATCATGACACCGACGTGAATTACAAGATCAATAAAACCTTCCAAGATTCTGCAAACCTCGCACTTCTGTCTCCTTGACATTCTCCTGTTACACTTGAGACAGACTGTTGAGATTGAGGGAGAGGCTGAATGGACAGCCTGAAGAAAATTGTAAAAGTTTGTTAAAACCTGATGAGGGAATTTTGGAGAAGCAGATGGCTCAGAACAAATAAAAAGATTGCTAAGCTCTGTTGGAGGTTCACCTGAGTTTAGAGGTCACAGATTTATTGTGGTGTTTGCATGCCAGACCCCTTAAGTTTGTTTTCACATTTAATCCTCATGACCTCCATATATGTAAATATAATTTTCTTGATTATACAGAATTTAAGTCACTAATATAAGCTTCCACTGCTAGTTGGTTAGGGTTTTATGGTTGTAGACAACAGAAAATTACTCTGGCTAATATAAGATAAAAGGAATTTCTTTTAAAGGATGTGTGCAAGCTGACAAAACAAAGAGGAAGCTAATGAATCAATATGTAAAGGATGAAACTAAAGCATTTTCACAGGTCTCACTAATAGAAATGGATAGACTGATTCTTTAGGACATAGCTGCCTGTGTAAATCACTTAATGTCTCTGGATCACTCCACTCCAGAATCCAATTCCAGAGACAGAGAGAGAGAGACTGTTTGCCCTAGCAAAGGTCATATGCTTACTTAGCGGGGTGCCTCCAGGATTGGAAGAGTTAATTCACCAAAGGAGAATTGGGATGCTGTCACCAATAGAAAAGGGGCTGTGATCTCTTCCATACTAAGATATTACATAGTTATTGACTAAATTCCCAAGCTGTACATTTTATCCCTGTGACTCATTTATTTTGTAACTGGAAGTTTGGAACTCTTAATCTCCTTCATCTATTTCTCTTCTCCTACACCATACCCTTGCCCTCTGGCAACCATCTGTTTCTTCTCTGTTCTATGATTCTGTTTCTATTTTGTTATATTATGATAATTTTGAAATGTATAGAAATATTGAATCACTGTGTTGTACAATACAAACTAACATAGTGTTGTAGGTTAATTACACTTTGAAAACAAACAAAAAACCAAACAAACTCGTAGAAAAAGAGATCATATCTGTTACCAGGGGCAGGGGGTGGGAGAGGGGGAATTGAAAGAAGGTGGTCAAAAGGTAAAAACTTCCAGTTATAATATACATAAGCACGAGGGGTGTAATGTACAACAGTTAACATTGCTGTATGTTATATACAAAAGCTGTTAGGACACACACCTATGGTCAATTCATCTGTGACAAAGGAGGCAAGAATATACAATGGAGGAAAGACAGTCTCTTCAATAAGTGGTACTGAGAAAACTGGACAGCTACATGTAAAAGAATAAAATTAGAACATTCTCTAACACCACTCACAAAAATAAACTCAAAATGGATCAAAGACCTAAATGTAAGGCTGGATACTATAAAACTCTTAGAGGAAAACATAGTCAGAACACTCTTTGACATAAATTGCAGCAGTACCTTCTTTGATCCACCTCCTAGAGTAATTAAAATAAAAATAAACAAACGGGACCTAACTAAACTTAAAAGCTTCTTCACAGCAAAGGAAACCATAAATAAAATGAAAAGACAACCCACAGAATGGGGAAAAATATTTGCAAACAAAGCGACTGACAGGAATTAATCTCCAAAATATACAAACAACTCATGCAGCTCTATATCAAAAATAAACCAAACAACCTAATCAAAAAATGGTCAGAAGATCTAAATAGACATTTCTCCAAAGACATACAGATGGCCAACAAACACATGAAAAGATGCTCAACGTCACTAATTATTAGAGAAATGCAAATCAAAACTACTGTGAGATATCACCTCACACTGGTCAGAATGGCTGTCATCAAAAAATCTGCAAACAGTCAATGCTGGAGAGGGTGTGGAGAAAAGGGAATCTTCTTGCACTGTTGCTGGGAATGTAACTTGATACAGCCACTATGGAAAACAGTATGGAGGTTCCTTAAAAAGCTAAAAATAGAACTATCATATGACTCAGCAATCCCACTCCTGGGCATATATCTGGAGATTCAAAAAATATATGCACCCCAATGTTCATTGCAGCACTATTTACAATAGCCAAGGCATGGAAGCAACCTAAATGTCCATTGACAGAGGAATAGATAAAGAAGAGGTGGTACATATATACAATGGAATATTACTTAGCCGTAAAAAAGAATGAAATAATGCCCTTTGCAGCCACATGGATGGACCTAGAGATTATCATACTAAGTGAAGTAAATCAGAAAGAGAAAGACAAATATACGATATCACTCATATATGGAATCTAATTTTTAAAAAAATGACAAAAATGAACTTATTTACAAAACAGAAACAGACTTACAGTTATCGAAAACAAATTTATGGTTACCAAAGGGGAAAGGTGAGGGGCGGGGAGGGAATAAATCAGGAGCTTGGGATTAACATACACCCACTACTATATGCAAGATAGATAACCAACAAGGACCCACTGTATAGCACAGAGAACTCTACTCAATATTCTGTGATAACCTCTATGAGAAAAGAATCTCAAAAAGAATGAATATATGCATATGTATAACTGAATCACTTTACTGTACACCTGAAACTAACACAACATTGTAAATCAACTATACTCCAATAAAATTTAAAAAAGAAAGGAAGTTGTTAGGAGAGTACATTCTAAGACTTCTCATCACGAGGAAAATGGTTTTTTTCTATTTCTTTAACTTTGTATGAAATGACTGATGTACTTAGTGTGGTAATCATTTCATGATGTATATAAGTCAAATCATTATGCTGTACACCTTAAACTTACAGAATGCCGTATGCCAATTATATCTCAACAGAACTGGAAGAAAAGAAACAAAGAAAAGGGGTCGGATGATGGTGAGCAAAAGTTAGTAAGTATCCACAGCAGATAAAATAGCAAAATTAAGATGTGAATTTGTCAGATGTAAAACCTAACGTTGTATGTTCTTTACCAAGTTGCCTCCTGATAGGAATGGAGAAGGTAGATTGCCATGTGAGGTTAGAGCACAAGTGAAACAGAAGAGTAAGAATGTGCAAACTCTGACAATGCAGGAAATGATGATGGCTGACAGGGTCTCTGAGCGAGGGAAGAGAGTGAGGCCAGGAGGGGACTGGAAAACCAGGAGAAGTGGAGGGACAAGGCAGTAAGACATGCGAAGTGAGGACATTTCTGAGAATGTTCTGAAATGATGCCAGAAATTCTATTATGTAAACCAAGCTAGAGATGTCCTGAGAAGCTGAGTATGTCATGAAGGGTCATCAAAGAACAAACACATTTCTAATTGTGTTTTAGTTTCTGATATGATCAGAAGCACACTAGTTATTTGGTTTATTGAAAAGTTCAGCAGGAGGGAGACAGTTAATGGCCATAGACATCTTAAAAATAAAAGCTGCCCCAGAAATATTATGGCTTTGTGTTAAACAAAGAAAAAATGAAAACTATATTGATCATGATATTTATTTATTTATTTATTTATTGGCTGTGTTGGGTCTTTGTTGCTGTGCACGGGCTTTCCCTAGTTGTGGCGAGCGGGGGATACTCTTCGTTGCGGTGCATGGGCTTCTAATTGCAGTGGCTTCTCTTGTTGTGGAGCATGGGCTCTTGGCGCGTGGGCTTCAGTAGTTGTGGCATGCGGGCTCAGTAGTTGTGGTTCCTGGGCTCTAGAGCGTAAGCTCCGTAGTTGTGGCACATGAGCTTAGTTGCCCCGCGACATGTGGGATCTTCCTGGACCAGGGCTCAAACCAGTGTCCCCTGCATTGGCAGGAGGATTCTTAACCACTGCGCCACGAGGGAAGTCCTTGATCATGATATTTAAAAAATAAAGAATGTCTGAAGAACATTTTATGAATGAACTTATTTTTCTACCCATCCCCTTTCCCAAAGAACTGTGCTATGATTCTAATTCTCTCAAACAACAGAAGTGTTAACAGAAACCTAGAGGCAATAGGTTTTAGGTGCTTAAAGATAGTCTTACTGGTTGGAAAAAAAAAAAAAAGTAAAAAGGTGTCTTTATTTGCTTTGTATGAAAGAAAGGAAAAAACATCAGAGGAAACCTGCCATTTATGAAAAGAGCAGAGCATACTGAAAATGAACCTTCCTAGAGAGTAGAGAAATGGCTGTGGCTATAAAAAGGCAACATGAAGGATCCTTGTGGGGATGGAAACACTGAATCTTGCCTGTATCAATGTCAATATCCTGGTTTTGATATTGTACTATAGGTTTTGTTTTGTTTTTGCAGTACGTGGGCCTCTCACTGTTGTGGCCTCTCCCGTTGCGGAGCACAGGCTCCGGACACGCAGGGTCAGCGGCCATGGCTCACAGGCCCAGCCGCTCCGCGGCATGTGGGATCTTCCCGGACCGGGTCATGAACCCATGTCCCCTGCATTGGCAGGTGGACTCTTAACCACTGCGCCACCAGGGAAGCCCCATGAACCTCTATTGTTCTACCGGGAAGCCTGTGTTTTTCAACTGTGCCAGTGAGTAGTGCATAAGTCTGGGGAAAGTGTGAGTGTGCCCACTTGGCCACATCTTACAGTCAGCTTTATTAAGATGATATTTTGACCTTCATCTGTCTGACTCATATCTCAATTGCTTCTGAATTCAGGAGGAAGAATGGGACAATATTTATTAGGTACCTGGTGCTTGCAAGGCAAGTTTTTTCAGCTGGTCTGAATTCTTAGATCAGACCCAGAGACCCTGTGGACATAACCTTAGATTTGCCTTCTTGCCACTCTGCTCTCCAGAATGTAGTGATGTAAGATAAATGTGGAATGTTAGTGGGTCAGATTACACCTGGTTTACAGAAGCACTCACTGTGAAATCTCGGACTGATGGGTTGCAGCTGCACTGGGAGGCATGTGACTTGGCACTCACTCCTAGAGAGACCATGCAGCAAGCATAGGACACACACAGGCAAGGGAAGAGGCAGGGTGGCTGCCCTAAGGTGAAGTTGTCTGCACCGGGCTCTACCTCATTCTTGGGACTGAACCCTGAGGAGTGGAGGAGAGTAGAAGCTGCACCTAACCTGTTGCCAGATGTCAGAAGGCCTCTGCTATTTGGCTTTGTGCATTGTTACTGTGTATCTTTCAAAGCTAAGTAAACTGGTGTAGGTGCCAGGAACATGTCTTGATCTGTGAGTCTTTTTATCAGTTTTGAACATAGGACCAACCAGTATTGAGTAACACTTGTAGCAAATAGTCCATGAAAATTCCAATACCTGCTACCTGCTCTTCAATAACGAGATAAAGTTCTTTGTTAAGTTCACTTGGTTGTTGCAGTACTTCTGTAGGTTAGTATATATATCACTCATTTCAACTTTATTTCAATTTTCCTTCCCTTTTTAGAGAAGCGGGAAAATAAAAAACTTACCTTCTCAGATTTCCTTTCCGTTAGAGGTGATCCCATGATTCAGTTCTGGCTAATAAAATATAAACTGAATTTTTCTGGCACTGCCCCTTCTACTTCATTATTCTTCCCCAGAACACATGTGTGATGCCTGAGGCTTGGCAATCATTGCTAAGTATGGTAAAGTGCAAGACACAAGGGGATGGTTTCCTTGATGGCATTATTGAGCTACCATACCAGTCTTGGACCTCCCCTTTCCCAGACTTCCTGGTACATGAGACAAAGAGATCCTTTACTGTTTTAAGCAGTCAAGTGCAGTCTTAACTGATATATTCATCAATTCCATGTGTTGTAGGCAAAATAGTGGTCCCCTAAAATGTTGATGTCCTAATCTCTTGAATTTATGAATATATCACCTTACATGGCAAAAGGGACTTTGCAGCCAGGATTAAGGACCTCCAGGTGAGAAAAGTATCCTGGATTCTCCGGGTGGACCCAATATGATCATAAAATTCCTTATAAGTGAAAGAGAGTGGCAGAAGGAAGGATCTGAGAAAGAGATGTGACAACAGAAACAAGGTCAGAGGAATGCTATGTTGCTGGCTTTATAGGAGGAAGGGAGCCATAAGCCAAGGAATGTGGGCATCCCCTAGAAGCTGATAAAAGAAAGGAAATATTTATTTTTCCCCAGAGCCTCCAGAAGAAACACAGCCTTTCCAAAACCCTGATGTTAGCCTAGTGGGGCCTGTGTCAGACTTCTAACCTTTTATTTTTGGCTGAGTTGGGTCTTCGTTGCTGCACGGGCTTTCTCTAGTTACAGTGAACGGGGACTACTCTTCATTGCGGTGCACAGGCTTCTCATTACGGTGGCTTCTCTTGTTGTGGAGCATGGGCTCTGGGTGAGAGGGCTTCAGTAGTTTCAGCACGGGGACCCAGTAGCTGTGGCGTGTAGACTCAGTAGTTGTGGCACACGGACATGTTCTCATTTAATATTTTTCTATATAAACTTTTCTTTTTTGCAGGGGCTGCATCAGGTCTTGGTTCCAGCATGCAGGAGCTTTTCGTTGCCATGAGCGGGCTTCTCTCTAGTTGTGACGCACAGGCTCCAGAGCGCACGGGCTCAGTAGTTGTGGCACACAGGCTTAGTTGCCCTGCGGCATGTGGGATCTTAGTTCCTCAACCAGGGATGGAACCCACGTACCCTGCATTGGAAGGCGGCTTCTTAACCACTGGACCACCAGGGAAGTCCCTGTGTATAAACTTTAGAATTAGTCCGTCTCTTAAAATTTTTTTCTTAAAATAGGGGTGGGTTTTATAGATTAATTTAGAAAGAATTTTACGTTTTATGATGTTAAGTTATCCTAGCCTATGCCTTTGCATTTATTCAAATCTTCTTTTGTTTCCCTTGGTAGTTAGTTAGACGTTTTCTTTGTTTACTGCACATTTTCTGTTACATTATTCCCAGGAATTCAATCTTTCTTTTGCTATTGTAAGTAGAGCTTTTTGAATAGCTTGTTGTTTATATGTATGAAAATGAGTGATTTCTGAATATTAATTTCATACTAACCCACCTCAATTGTCTGATAATCTGTAAGATTTTGTGTTTTCCTCTTAGATTTTCTGGGTATATAATCACATCATCTGCAAATAATTTATAAATTTACCGCTTCCTTTCCCTCAAAATTATTTTTTCCTTTTTTGAAAAGTTGACTACTATACAATAACTTAAAGCTTGGCAATATTTTTGAGATATAATTAAAATACAATAAAATTTATGATTTTAAAGTGTGTAAGTTAGTGATTTTTAGGATATTCACAAAGTTATACAGCTATCACCACTATCTAATTCCAGAAGATTTTTTTTTTTTTTTTTTACCGGTACGCGGGCCTCTCATTGTTGTGGCCTCTCCTGTTGCGGAGCACAGGCTCCGGACGCGCAGGCTCAGCGGCCATGGCTCACGGGCCTAGCCACTCCGCGGCATGTGGGATCTTCCCGGACCGGGGCACGAACCCGCGTCCCCTGCATCGGCAGGCAGACTCTCAACCACTGCGCCACCAGGAAAGCCCCCCAGAAGATTTTTGTCACCCCAAAATAAACCCCATAGCCATTAACAGGCATTTCCCATTCCTCCCTCCCCTTAACCTCTGGCAACCACTAATCTACCTTCTGTCTATGAATTTGCCTATTCTGGACATTTCATATAAATGGAATCATAAAATATGTGCCTGTTTGGCTTCTTTCACTTAGCATAATATTTTCAAGACTCATTCACATTAGCAAGGTTCATTACTTTTTTTTTTTAATTTTAATTTTTGGCTGCACTGGGTCTTTGTTGCTGCGTGAAGGATTTCTCTAGTTGCAGCGAGCTGGGGCTACTCTTCATTGCAGTGGGCGGGCTTCTCATTGCAGTGGCTTCTGTTGTTGTGGAGCATGGGCTTTAGGTGTGTGGGCTTCAGTAGTTGCAGCATGTGGGCTCAGTAGTTGTGGCTCACGGGCTCTAGAGTGCAGGCTCAGTAGCTGTAGCACACAGGTTTAGTTGCTCTGCAGCATGTGGGATCTTCCCGGACCAGGGCTCAAACCCATGTCCCCTGCATTGGCAGGCAGATTTTTAATCACTGTGCCAACAGGGAAGCCCCCTCATTTTAGTTTTGATTTGCATCTCCCTGATGATTAGTGGTGATGAGCTTATCTTCACGTGCTTATTGCCCCTTTGTATTTGGAGAAATGCCTATTCAAATATTTTGCCCATTTTTTAAGTTGGGTTGTCTTTTATTGTTAGGTTGTTAGAGTTCTTTATATATTCAAGATACTTATCCCTTATCAGATATATGACTTGGAAATACTTTATCCCATTCCATAGGTTGTCTTTTCAGTTTCTGGATAGTGACCTTTGAAGCACAAAAAATTTTAATTTTAATGAAGTCCAATCTATCTTTTTGTGTGTGTGTGGCTTGTGCTCCTGGTGTCATATCTAAGAAACCATTGCTTAATGCAAGGTCACAGAGATTTATATCTATGTTTTCTTATAAGAGTTTTATATATCTATATATATATATAGATTTTTTTTTTTTTTTTTTTTTTTTTTGACTGTGCCACTTGGCTTGGAGGATCTTAGTTCCTTGACCCAGGCCCATAACAGTGAAAGTGCCAAGTCCTAATCCCTGGACCACCAGGGAATTAACAAGAGTTTTACCTCATATTTAGGTCTTGATCCATTTTGAGTTAATTTTTGTATATAGTGTGTGGTACTTGGGTTCCAAATCGTTCTTTTGTTTGTAGATAATCCAGTTGTCCCAGAACTGTTTGCTAAAGACTATTCTTTCCCCTATTGAATTGTCTTGACACCTTTATCGAAAATGAATTGATCATAAGTGTATGGGTTTTCTCAATTCATTCCATTTATGCCAGTACCACACAGTTTGATTACAGCAGCTTTGAAATAAGGTTTGAAATGCAGAACTGTGAGTCCTCCAACTTTTTTTTTTTTTTTGCGGTACGCAGGCCTCTCACTGCTGTGGCCTCTCCCGTTGCGGAGCACAAGCTCCGGATGCGCAGGCTCAGCGGCCATGGCTCACAGGCCTAACCGCTACCACGGCATGTGGGATCTTCCAGGGCCCGGGCACGAACCCGTGTCCCCTGCATCGGCAGGCGGACTCTCAACCACTGCGCCACCAGGGAAGCCCGAGTCCTCCAACTTTTGACTTCTTTTGTTTGGTCATTTTGGTCATTCAGGGCCCCCTGCAGTTCTATTCAAATTTAAGGGCCAGGTTTTCCATTTCTGCAAAAAAGGCTATTGGAATTTTCGTAGATTAATTTGGGTGAATATCATCAATATTAGGTCTTCCAATCCATGAACACAGATATCTTTTCAATTTCAAGTTTTCTTTAATTTCTTTCAGTGGTGTTTTGTTTTTTGAGTATAAGCCATCCACTTTTTTTTGGTTAAATTTAAGTATTTTATTCTTTTTTATGTTATTGTAAATGAAATTGTTTCCTTAATTTCATTTTTGGATTGTTATTACTAGTGTATGGAAATACAGCTATTTTGGGGACTTCCCTGGTGGCACAGTGGTTAAGAATCCGCCTGCCAGTGTAGGGGACACAGGTTCAAGCCCTGGTCCAGGAAGATCCCACATGCCGCGGAGCAACTAAGCCCATGTGCCACAGCTACTGAGCCTGCGCTCTACAGCCTGTGAGCTACAACCACTGAGCTCACGCGCCTAGAGCCCCTGCTCCACAACAAGAGAAGCCACCGCAACGAGAAGACTGCGCACCACAACGAAGAGTTGTCCCTACTCACTGCAACTAGAGAAAGCCCGCACGCAGCAACGAAGACCCAGTGCAGCCAAAAATAAAGTAATAAAAACAAGAATTTAAAAAAAATACAATTACTTTTGTATATTGATATTATATCTCCACAACATTGCTGAACTAATTTATTAGCCCTAATGGACTTGTAAATTCTTCAGAATTTTCTTTAAATAAGATTGTTATCTGCAAAAAGAGATAATTTTACTAGTTATTTTCCAATCCAGATGTCATTTATTTCATTTTCTTGCCTAATTGCCCTGGCTAGAACCTTCAGTGCAATGTTGAATAGAAGTGACAGGAGCAGGTATCCTTGTGTCCAGTATTTTTATACTTCTAATTTTTCTTCAAATTATAAAGATAATCACATTAGATAGAAAATGTTAGTGGAAATAGTAGTCATCATTTTTTAAAACTTTTGTTAATGAGAGTGGCTCTAATATTTTCCTATTGAACATAAGCTGGCTTGGGTGTTAAAATAGATTCATGTTAAGGAAGTGTTCTATATTCTTATTCTCTTTTTTTTAAACATCTTTATTGGAGTATAATTGCTTTACAATGGTGTGTTAGTTTCTGCTTTATAACAAAGTGAATCAGCTATACATATACATATATCCCCATATCTCCTTCCTCTTGCGTCTCTCTCCCACCCTCCCTATCCCACCCCGCTAGGTGGTCACAAAGCACAGAGCTGATCTCCCTGTGCTATGTGGCTGCTTCCCACTAGCTATCTATTTTACATTTGGTAGTGTATATATGTCCATGCCACCCTCTCACTTTGTCCCAGCATACCCTTCCCCTCCCTGTGTCCTCAAATCCATTCTCTACGTCTTTATTCCTGTCCTGCCCCTAGGTTTTTCAGAAACTTTTTTTTTTTTTAGATTCCATATATATGTGTTAGCATACAGTATTTGTTTTTCTCTTTCTGACTTACTTCACTCTGTATGACAGACTCTAGGTCCATCCACCTCACTGGACAGTTACATGTAAAAGAATGAAATTAGAACACTCCCTAACACCATACACAAAAATAAACTCAAAATGGATTAAAGACCTAAATTTAAGGCCAGACACTATAAAATTCTTAGAGGAAAACACAGGCAGAACACTCTATGACATAAATCACAGCAAGATCCTTTTTGACCCCCTCTTAGAGAAATAGAAATAAAAAGAAAAATAAACAAATGGGACCTAATGAAACTTAAAAGCTTTTGCACAGCAAAGGAAACCATAAACAAGATGAAAAGACAACCCTCAGAATGGGAGAAAATATTTGCAAATAAAGCAACTGACAAAGGATTAATCTTCAAAATTTACAAGCAGCTCATGCAGCTCAATATCAAAAGAACAAACAACCCAATCCAAAAATGGGCAGAAGGCCTAAATAGACATTTCTCCAAAAAGGATATACAGATTGCCAACAAACACATGAAAGGATGCTCAACATCACTAATCATTAGAAAAATGCAAACCAAAACTACAATGATGTATCACCTCACAGCAGTCAGAATGGCCGTCATCAAAAGATCTACAAACAATAAATGCTGGAGAGGGTGTGGAGAAAAGGGAACCTTCTTGCACTGTTGGTGGGAATGTAAATTGATGCAGCCACTATGGAGAACAGTATGGAGGTTCCTTAAAAAACTAAAAATAGAACTACCATACGACCCAGCAATCCCACTACTGGGCATATACCCTGAGAAAACCAAAATTCAAAAAGAGTCATGTACCACAATGTTCACTGCAGCTCTAGTTACAATAACCAGGACATGGAAGAAACCTAAGTGTCCATCGACACATGAATGGATAAAGAAGATGTGGCACATATATACAATGGAATATTACTCAGCCATATTCTTATTCTTTTTGTTTTTATTTTGCGGTACGCGGGCCTCTCACTGCTGTGGCTTCTCCCATTGCAGAGCACAGGCTCCGGACACGCAGGCTCAGCGGCCATGGCTCACGGGCCCAGCTGCTCCGCGGCATGAGGGATCTTCCGGGACCAGGGCACGAACCTGCGTCCCCTGCATCGGCAGGCGGACTCTCAACCACTGCGCCACCAGAGTAGCCCCATATTCTTATTCTTTTTTTTTTTTTCTTATTCTTTTCATGACATTTTGATTCAAAAATAGATGTTAAGTGTTTTTATCAAATGCTTTTCAAAGTCTGTAGAATTGATCTTTCTCAGATCTATTCATAAAATATATGTCCTAATATTTAATCATCCTTGTACTCCTGAAATAAACCCGATTTTGTCATGTTATTTCTTTAAGATATTGCAGGATTCCCTTTCTTAATATTTTATTTAGTATTATTTCATCAATATTTACAAGTGAGATTAATGACCAGGTTTTTTCCCCTATAGGCTTTGTCAGATTTAGTTTTGAAATTATTCTTGCTTTGTGTAAAGAATTTGGAAGGTTTCTTTCTTTATATGATGGGATAGCTTAAATAATTTTGGCATTATGTGGTCCTGAAAGGTGCAGCATAACCACCTATGAAAAGCACCTGGCACTTTTTTTGTGCTTTCTTTTATGGTAATTAATTCGTTTAGACTTTCTTTTGAGATCAGTTTTGGTAAATGATAGTTTCTTTAAAAAGAATCTATTTTGGGACTTCCCTGGTGTCCCAGAGGCTAAGACTCCATGCTCCCAATGCCAGGGGCCCGGGTTCGATCCTTAGTCAGGAAACTAGATCCCACATGCCGCAACTAAGAGTTTGCATGCCGCAACTAAAGATCCCGCATACCTCAACTAAAGATCCTGTGTGACGCAACTACGACCTGGAGCAACCAAATAAATAAATGAAATAAATAAATATTAATAAGTAAATTAATTAAAAAATAAAAAGTATCCATTTTATCTAGAATTTCCAAATTTTTGCACCAAATATATTTTTGCTTTTTTTCTTAATTAACTTAGCCAAAAGTTTACTTTTTCAAGCAACCAGCTCTTGGGTTATTTAATTCTACCATTTTTGTTTGTTTGCTTTATAATTAAGTAATTTCTACTTTTATCTTTTTAATCTCCTCTTTCTATTTTCCTAGATTAATTTTCTGATCTTTGTTGAACTTCATTTGGATACCTCATTTGTTTTCATTCTTTCTTATTAGTTGATGTAGTGAAATTTTCTAGATGCTTTGTGATTTATTCACCTGTGAATAAGACCTAGTTTGGAATATTTGTAGAGCAAGATTCTAGGATATGTTTGTGTCAGCATAACTTGGAATATATGCAATTTATGTCTGCTTAAAAACCGAAATCATTTAAGAAGGCACTGACAGCCAGTGAAAAGGCTGGTCAAACTTAGCTTGATATAACTTTAGTCTGTTAAAGGAAGGTTAGGCCCTGAACTTTATGCAAACTTTCTACACTGTAATTTGTTTGCTCTATCTAAGACCCAAACTCCACCCCCTGTGCCTAACCACTGACTAATATTTCCTGCCTTGATCTTCCTGTTTTTGCAATATTTGACATAGTTCGTTAAGTTCAGGACTTTCCTTACCAATTTTAATACACCACTTCTTCTTTCCACAGCCACCTGTCCCATGGTCTCTACATATAAAGCTATGCTTGGGCACTCCTTCTCAGAGATGTTTCTGGCTTCAGTTTTGAGTATCTGCCTATTGCAATAGTCTCCCTTAATGAAATGTTGCTTTGCAGACTCACCATTTTGCCTTGATACCAGAAGAATTTGAAAGACACTTTGATTCCTAGAATTACATTGACTTTTCTCTAAGTTGAAGTATAGTTGGTTTACTATATTATTTATATTAGTTTCAGGTGTACAGCATAGTGATTCAGTATTTTTCCAGATTATACACCATTGAAAGTTATTACAAGGGCTTCTCTGGTGGCGCAGTGGTTGAGAGTCCGCCTGCCAATGCAGGGGACGCGGGTTCGTGCCCCGGTCTGGGAAGATCCCACATGCTGCGGAGCGGCTGGGCCCGTGAGCCATGGCCACTGAGCCTGCGCGTCCAGAGCCTGTGCTCTGCAACGGGAGAGACCACAACAGTGAGAGGCCCGCGTACCGTAAAAAAGAAAAAAAAAAAAAAAAAAGTTATTACAGGATAATGGCTCTAATTCCCTGTGCTATACAATATATTCTTGCTCCTTACCATCTTATACATAGTAGTTTGTATCTCTTAATCCCATTCCCCTAATTTGCCCCTCTCCACTTCCTTCTCCCCTTTGGTAACCACTAGTTTGTTTTCTATGTCTGTGAGTCTGTTTCCATTTTGCATATACATTCATTTGTATTATTTTTTTAGATTCCACACATAAGTGATATCACATAGTATTTGTCTTTCTCTGTCTGAGTTATTTCACTTAGCATAATACCCTCCAAGTCCATCCATATTGCAAAAAGCAATATTTCATTCTTTTTTATGGCTGAGTAATATTCCATTGTATACATATATACATAGCACATCTTCATAATCCAATAGTCTATTGATGGGCATTTGGTTTGCTTCCATATCTTGGCTATTGTAAATAGTGCTGCTATGAACATTGAGGTGCATATATCTTTTCAAATTAGTGTTTTTGTATATTTTCTGGATCATATGGTAGTTCTATTTTTAGGTTTTTTTTTTTTTTTTTGGCTGCACCATGTGGCTTCTGGGATCCTAGTTCCCCAACCATGGATTGAACCTGGGCCTCAGCAATGAAAGTGCTGAGTCCTAACCACTGGACTGCCAGGGAATTTCCTATTTTTAGTTTTTTGAGGAACCTCCATACTGTTTTCCATAGAGGCTGCACCAATTTCATTCCTAGCAGGTACAAGGGCTTCCTTTTCTCCATATACTCACCAACATTTGTTATTTGTAGACTTTTTGACAGGTGTGAAGTATTACCTCATTGTTGTTTTGACTTGCATTTCTCTAATAATTAGTGGGTTGAGCATCTTTTCATGTGCTTCCTGACCATCTGTCTGTCTTCCTTGGAAAAATATTTATTCAGTTCTTCTGCTCACTTTTTGATTGTGTTGTTTGTTTTTTTGTTATTGAGTAGTATGAGCTGTTTATGTATTTTGAATATTAACACCTTATCAGTCATATCATTTGCAAATATTTTCTCCCATTCCATAGGTTGTCTTTTTGTTATGTCCATGGTTTCCTTTGCTGTTGCAAAAGCTTTTAAATTTAATTAGGTCCCATTTGTTTATTTTTGCTTTTATTTCTTTTGCCTTAGGAGACAGATCCTCCATTGATTCTTGGATTGTAATTTTGCTGCTAGTGATTTCTACATTAACTAGTATGTTTATATATGTAGTAGGTTTTTGGAATCCCCTAGTACAATCCCTAGCTGTTCTGAGCAAATCCAGGTCAATATATCTGCTAGTATGGCATACTATAAAAGTATTTAAAGTATAATGTTTCCTCTGAACACTGCTTTAGCAATATCACATACGTTTTGATATGTAATGTTTTCATTATCACTATTTTCTAAATAGTTGTAATTCTATGTGGATTTTTCCCTTGGGTTCAAGAACTGTTCAACCTAAGATATTTTACTTCCAGATGGGTAGAAGATTTTGGTTTCTTGTTACGCCTTCTAGTTTTATTGCATTGCTACTAGAGAAAGCTGTCTGTACTGTTTTATCTTTTTAGAATTTATTGAGGTTTCCTTTTTAATTGGGAATATAAATAGGAGGTATATTCTCTATTTTCAGAATCACAGAATTTGATATTTATAAATTAATTTTACCTTATTAATTATGTTATTTAAGCCCACTATATCCTTCTTTTTTTTTTAATGTGCTTCATTTGTCATGGACTGAGGGGATGAATTAAAGTATCCTGCCACTAATGTGCTTCTGTTTACTGCTCTGTGTAGACTTTAACTTTTACTTTAAGGGCTATGTTTAAATTGATGCCATGTTATCTGTACATAGATATCTGTAAACGCTCTCTCTCTAAGTTGGGCCCTTTAGCATATGAAGTGCCCTTCTTCTTACTTAATGCTTTTTGTCCCAAACTCAGTCATATTTGAAATGAAGATCATGACCACTTTTTTTTGCATTAGCCTATTCAGGTTTGCCCACTTATCATTTTTTTCTTTTCATTTCCTTTTCTTTTGATGGTTTTAAGTTTCTCATTCTTTACAGTGTTAAATTATTTTTGTTTTGTATCCAATTTGACTTTTCCCCTTTTACAGGGTGAGTTTAACTCATTTATAATTATCATAATTATTGATATGAAAGATATATTTAGTCATGGTTATGTTGTGTTATTTTGTGTTATGATTCATGTTTTCAAGGTTAAAAAGTAATTTCTTGTGTGAGATTTTGCATGGTTTTATGTGCAGTCTTCTGATGATTATGAATGTTTGTATTTTTATGTAATGTCTAATCTTCTTTCTTTAGACGTTATAAATGTCCTATTCTGAACAATAATTAAATTAGTAGCTTTCCTCTTCCTTCTCCCCTTTCTCGCCACAACTTCCCAATTTTAGTTAATTATATTATCTTTCTTAATATTATCTTTCTGTTTAATAACAATTATCCCCACATTTGTTTTAGTTTTATTTATCTGCAGTCCTTATGCTATCTACCTTATTCTTTCTAGTCATCTCTTTGATAAAACGTGTCCACTGGCAGATTATTCAAATGAGTTCATGGAAACAATACCCCTAAAATCTTGTGTTTTCAAAATTGTTTGCCTTTATACCTAAGCAACAGTTTGACTGGGTATAGAATTCCTGGGCCACACCTCTTTCCTTGAGGATTTTGTCTGTATTGCTATATCTACAATGTCTTCTAGGAGTGAACGTTGTGATCAAATACAAAGTCAGCCTAAGTTTTCCTAATTATAAGTAACTTATTTTCTTTAACTTTCAAAGCATACTTTATTTTTGAAATCTAATAATGTTATGAGGACATATATTGGTGTTGACCACGTGGAATCATTTTTTAAATTAATATGTGTCCTTGTACATTTTCAGACTCAAGTCTCCTTTCATTTCTGCAGTTTTTTCTTGAATTATTTTTTTCCTATTCCATTATTTTTTTCTTCTTTGCTTTCAGGATCTGGATTTATGTTTCTCATCATTTCTGGAAAGTTCACAGCCATTATCTCTTTAGATATTACCTCTATTCCTTTCTCACTTTTCTTTCTATTTGGAACTCTATCAATTGTTAGATCATATCATTCTATCTTCCATGTCCTTTAATCTTTCTTTCATATTTTCCTTTTTTGTTGTTGTTGTTTCTCTTTCCTGCAGTTCTTCAGGTATATCTTTTGGTTCACAAATTCTCACTTGAGTTATCTAATCTAGTTAATCTTTCCACTGAGGGTTTTTTTTTTTTTTTGCTGCCAACAATTATATTTTTAATTTCTGTTTTCTTTGGATTGTTTCAAAACATTTCTGTTCATTCCTGAGTGGTTTTGTTTGTTTGTTTGTTTGTTTGTGGTACGCGGGCCTCTCACTGTTGTGGCCTCTCCCGTTGCGGAGCACAGGCTCCGGACGCGCAGGCTCAGTGGCCATGGCTCATGGGTCCAGCCACTCCACGGCATGTGGGATCCTCCTGGACCAGGGCACAAACCCGCATCCCCTGCATCGGCAGGTGGACTCTCAGCCACTGCGCCACCAGGGAAACCGCATTCCTGAGTGTTTTTAGCTGAATGTTCACTTTTTAAATTGCATGCTTTATTTAACACATCCGATATATGTGTTTTATGTTATATGTATGTAATTATAACTCCAATACTTGAAATCTTTGGGAAATTTAAATCTGCTGTTTCTTGTTTCTGCTGACTCTCACTCATGGTTATTGCCTTCTTGTGTGTTTGGTAGTCCTGTTTGTGAGTTCATTGCTTGATCATAATATGTGGGAATCTCTGAAACAAACTTGGATAGCTCTCCTTCAGACAAGGTTTGTTTCTGTTTCTGTCATTAACCAGGACCACTCAATCCTTCTTGGAGTTTGGGCTTAGAGTGTTCCAGGTTCAGTTTGTCCATACAGCTGCCATTCCAAGGTTTGGTACCCACTACAGTTATATTGCTATAGGAATACTTCCTTAGGCCAACACTGTACTTTCTGGCTTCCTGCCCACCCAGGCAGCTTCCTGCTACTCTGGCTCTCTACTGTTTTTCAAGCCATCAGGAATTTGGATTATGACCCAGCATTCTGTGTGTGAGTCTATTTGACCTTGACTTCTCCCCAGCCAATGGAGGTTGGCCATTACAGGGATGTTTGCAATGTAGAGTCTCTCTTCTCCCTGACTGTCACAGATGCAGACTGTTTTCTGCAAAAACAACTTGTCCGTGTGATACGTATGTTGCTACACTTTCTCTGCTTCTTGGAACTGTATGGGGTCTAGAGAAGCTCTTCCAAACAGCCTGTGAATCTCATTCCTACCTCTGAAATGAAAGATTTAGGCTCTAACAAGAGATTTAAGTTATGTCCTTAACCTTTACGCGATATATTTAGCTACTTAATCCTAACCCTGACCCATATCCAATCTCAAACCCTAAATCTAACAAGATCTTTCTAAAATATGCACTCTTAACATCCTCCCATACTCAGTCCTTCTACTTTTTGTAATTTAGGGATTTGTCTCATAATTTCTTCTGCTCAGTCTGCTTGTCACTTCTGAGTGATACTCCCCCAAAAAGGAAAATTTCTAACTACACTGCTGTCTTCAAATCTTAAGTCCCACTATATCTTTTGCGATAATTTCATTTTTGAAGGTACAAGATGCACTTTAAAAACTGCGTTTGGCAGTTTGTCTCCACTAACATTCAATTACTAGGTGCAACTCATCTTGGTTTAAAATATTTTCACAAGACTTTAACTTTTCGTGTGGTTACTGTTGTGTGGACTTCAGTGTTTAAAAAAAAATGTTATCAAAGATTTTGAAAGTGTTTTACTAAAGCAAAAACATAATGATAAAAATAGTAATGTAAACATTAAAGTTCAGAATGTCATAAATGTGAAAAAATGGACAGGACTTCCATTTTTAGGTAAATCACGAGGCAAATATGATAATTTCATAGAAACAAGTGAAAAAGAAAAAATATAAACACAAGTATGAGAGTGGATATCTAAAAACTCACAATCCAGCTACTTTTTTTTCTCACTGTGTTATCTTCTGAGAAACTTGGTCAAGTTTCGGCATGAAGTTAATGCTTTCATTTCAATTTCTAACAAAACACTGTGGCTTCTGGTAATCCAATTAAATTTTTTGTTACTAAAACAAAAAATATGGTACAAAATTAAATAATTCTTTTGCTAAAGTCAGAAAGAGGCCAAAACTGCAGATATTTTATACAAAGTTGCACTCCTTATACACTAAAACAGGCAGTTCTTACTGTTCTTGAAAGGTTTGTAAAAATCAGCTGCAAAGTTATTGAAAATACACTCAGAGCAAAACAAGCTATTGGCAAAATGCTATTGTCGTATTATTTATCATTGTGTAATGTCAATGCCATACAATGTGAAAGAGGAATTATGGCCCTGTGTATACGCTACCAAGTATTGTTTAGAGCTGGATGAAGCCACTAACCACTAGAAAATGAATCAGTTCGTGGCATATATGTGGTATATGAAGAAGTGCTAAAGTAATTTTTGTTCTGCTCATTACTAAAATCCATTGCTTCAGGAGAAAATATTTTTATTTAGATTATCAGTATTTTGTAGGCTATAACATAGACTGGAGGAGTATGCTGGATTCAGTTCTGATGCTACACCAGCTGAATACTTGTAACAATGCAAGGTGCACTTTAATGCCAATACATGCATTGCTTTATAAAGAAGAACAGGTGGTCGATAATATGCCTCCAGGTCTTATGTAAAAGAAACTGTAAAAAACATGAATAAACCAAAGGTTGGCCACTTGTCCAACTCCCCAGTGTGTCGTGTAAAGCCAATCAGGCTTTCATCTGCATCACCAATGAAATATCTCTTATCAAAGTCGCCAAACATTTTTATCTTGTCAAATCTAATGATTAAGTCTCTGTCCAAATCATAGTTAATCTCTTAGCAATATTTGACCATTCTTTTTTCTTTGAAACATTTTTCTCTCTCTGCCACATTTTTTTCTCTAAGCCACAGTCTCCAAAATTCTTCATCACTGGCTGTTCCTTCTTAGTCTCCTTTTGTCTATATTCTTTCTCTATGTAATCTCAACCAGTCCCATGGCTTTATGACAACAATATGGTATAGATTCCTATAGCCCTGCTTCCCTCACTAAACTCCAGATTCATTTATTCAATTGTTTGTCTTTTTTTTTTAAGCGCTTTTATTTGGCCGCATCATGCGGCATGCAGGATCTTAGTTCCCAGACCAGAGATCGAACCCATGTCCCCCTGCAGTGGAAGCACGGAGTCTTAACCGCTGGATGGCCAGGGAAGTCTCTCCAATTGTTTTTTGACTTCTCTGCTTGGGTATTGAAAAAGCTACTCAAAATTAACATATCCTAAAGATAATTTTGTTTCTTCCCCCCAAACCTTGCTCTTTCTGCGTTCATTGCTGTCTCAGTTATGGCACCACCATCCACCCTTTTGCTTCAGCCAAAAATCCATGAGACATTCCAAATGGTGTTCCTGATTTGTCTCTTGTTCCACTACAACTTGCTCTCCACATACAGTATCCAAAGTGATTATTTCTTATTTATACTTTTAAATCTATGAAATATAGTCTACATACAGAAGAGTATATACAATACGTTATAAAGTGAACGTCCATGTATCTACACACAGCTTTAGAAATTGAACACTATATTCAAAAGAATTATGTTAAACTCTCTACCTCACACTATATACAAAAATTAACTTAAGATGTACCAAAGATCTGAATGTATGAGCTAAAACTGTAAAACTCTTTGAAGAAAATATAGGGATAAATCTTTGTGTCTGTGGATTAAAATATGACACCCAAAGTATAAGCAACCAAAGGAAAAATATATATAAATTGAGCTTCATCATAATTAAAAACTTTTGTGCTTCATAGAAATGGAACTTCTGTGTTTCATAAGGCTACTTCCTACTCATATCTCTTCCCTCCTGTTGAAATAACCACAGTACTTATTTATTTGTGTTTTGGATCATTCTGTTGCTTTACTTTAGTTTTACCATATATATATATATATATGTACAATATAGTTTAGTTTTATCAATCTTGAAATTATATAAATGGAATCCAGCTGTATATGTTCTTTTGTGACTTGCTTCTTTTTTCTCAATATTATGTTCATAAGCTCCATCCATCCTGATGGATATAGCTGTAGCTCTGTATAAAATTTTATAATATAACATACCATAATTAATACCATTAGATTATACTAGCTATGGACTTTGGGATGTTTTCAGTTATTAACAGTGCTACAATGAACATTCTGATACATGTCTCCGGGTACTTATGTGCAAGTTTCTCTAAGATCTTTATCTAGGAGACTGTAGATATTGGACTGTCTAATAAACATGAAGGTATGCATCCTCATTTTTCCAAAATAGTTACACCAATTTAATACTCTGACAACTAGTAGAGGGTGAGTTTGCATTGATATTGTCAATGTTTTGGTAATGTCACATTTTTTCCCACTTTTACCAAGCTAGTGGCTTATACAGTTATGCTATTGCAGTTGTTTTTTTTTGGGCGGGGGGTGGCTAGTAAAGAGCTGGCCTTTATTTGCCTCAGAGATCTCCAGGCATAAGTCTCCTCACATAAATTAGGTCTGAACCATTGGACCAAAGGTTAAGGTAAGAGGGGGCTTATAATTAGACACAGAATGGGCCAAGCTTCCGGGTAACTGAATGTGCATGTTTCTGAGAGAAGCAGTCTCCAAACTAACCAGAAATGACTATCAAGTCTTCTCTTGTTTGGTGTGTTTGCCTTATTATTTCTCTCTTCCTTTGTTATAGACAATCAGTAGCTTAATGCACAGGGAGAATTGCAGGCGTGGAAGCTTTGTATGCTTTTATGACGGAGCCCAGCCCTCTACTGGGAGTATATTTGAGCTGATTCCAGAGCAATTAGCTGAATGGAGCATATTTGATTGTTATAATGAGTAGAGCAGAACTATCCAGAAAACTGTCCTTTACATCACATCTCCCCCTTTGGAGTTTTCTCAGTGTTAGTGGAGGTCGTTGTCTTTGAGACTCAACTTCTTGAAACTTTGAAGAGCATACATCCCACCCCGGATTTGATGGACTCTTCTCCTTTACCCTGCTCCAGAATTGAGCTCCAGGCCCTGGGCAAGATCTCAGAAGGAGAGGAGCTGACCGCGTCCTATATCGACTTCCTTAATGTCAGCTAAGAATGCAGGAAGCAGCTGAAGAAGCAGTACTACTTTGACTGCACGTGTGAGCACTGCCAGAAAGGGCTGAAGGACAACCTCTTCCTGGGTGTGAAAGACGACCCGAAGGTACAGGCAGCCCCACTACTGGAGTGCTTCTGGGCATCTTCCCCAAGAGCCAGGCAAGGGCAGATTCCACAGCTAACCAAGCTACCGCTGCCCTTATGGGTGGTGGACAGAGCACTGCAGATGGGTCCCAGCTAGCATCCTGGTACCACTGCTTGCCAGGTGTTTGAGTCTGGGGAAGTTACTCTGTTTTCTCATTTGTAGAATAGGAATGATGGCCCCCACTACAAGGAGTTGTTATGAGGATTAAACAAGATGATATATGTGAAAGGAGTGACATAGAGAGTAGACACTCAGTAAATTTAAGTTCCTCTTCTTGCCCCTTTGCAGGTTAAGTGATGCTGAGAATTTCATATAGAGAGACAAAATGGGCAGAGATTTGTTGTCTGGTTATCACAAAGATATTCCTTGTCCCATGGAAATTGGCAATGTGGAGATCGGGCAATGTTTAGATTGCTTAGTATGCTTAACTTGCCTAATTGATGGTGAGACCATTGAGCGTTGGAAGTCTTACCAAGGGGAATGTCAGGGGCTCTGCTGAGTTGGGAGATAGCTAGGCTGCCAGGTGTCAGAGTAGCCGATTAAAGCAGCAAGCCTTTAATCACTTCCTATGATGGTAAAGCAGGAGGCTGAGACTAGAGCAGGTGCCAACTCCCCCTGGTCCATTTTTCCCCCATGGGAAGGCACACAGGTGGAGGGTCAGATGGATCAGCACAGATGTGAGGGTCGGCTCACTGCTGAGGGACCCAGAACAAAAGGCTCCAGCAGTTTTAGGGACCCTGAGGAGCATGTGTTGGGGAGGAAGGTGGGGGAAGGGTGAGGAGTGGAAAAGTACTGGGTACAGAGTCAGAGTGGGGAAAAGTGCCTTCAAATCTCCCCCAACCCTCCCTTCACAATAAGCAGGTCTTAGTAGAGCCTCCTGAAAAAGACCTCAAGACCTCAGATAATCAACTATATTTCAATTAAAAAAAAGAGAGAGAGAAAGAGAGACTTAGGAATGAAGGCACCTGGGCCAGGAATGCAAATATGCGAAGAGCGTGACCTGCCAAGGGGGACCTGAGTCCTTGGCTGCATCTCCCTTCACAGACTGCCATGCACTGGCCCTGCACCAAATCCCTTGTGGGGAGGGCAGCTTTCCCCCCACCCGTGAGGCCTGCCAGGTAGAGCCTTTGTAATTGCCTATGGTTGGGTCTGAAAAATCACACATAGGTTTTTAACCGGGAACCATTTTCCTTGGGGAGGCTAACCCTGCACTTCTATATAATTCACAGTTCACCAGAGCATTTAAGATACAAATATACTTCTGAATTAACTTCTGTATCCTAAGTGTGAGCAGAAACGTTTCTCTGGTTAGAGCAAAGGCTACAAGCAAGCCCTTTTTTTTTTTTTAACACCTTTATTGGAGTATAATTGCTTTACAATGGTGTGTTAGTTTCTGCTGTATAACAAAGTGAATCAGCTATACACATACATATATCCTCATATCCCTTCCCTCTTGCGTCACCCTCCCACCCTCCTTATCCCACCCCTCTAGGTGGTCACAAAGCACCAAGCTGATCTCCCTGTGCCATGCAGCTGCTTCCCACTAGCTCTCTATTTTACATTTGGTAGTGTATATATGTCAATGCTACTCTCTCAGTTCATCCCAGCTTAGCCTTCCCCCCTCCATGTGTCCTCAACTCCATTCTCTATGTCTGTGTCTTTATTGCTGTCCTACCCCTAGGTTCATCAGAACCATTTTTTTTTTTTTTTTAGATTCCATATATATGTGTTAGCATATGGCATTTGTTTTTCTCTTTCTGACTTCACTCTACATGACAGACTCTAGGTCCATCCACCTCACTACGAATAACTCAATTTCGTTTCTTTTCATGGCTGAGTAATATTCCATTGTAGGGCTTCCCTGGTGGCGCAGTGGTTGAGAGTCCACCTGCCGATGCAGGGGACACGGGTTCGTGCCCTGGTCCAGGAAGATCCCACATGCCATGGAGCGGCTGGGCCCATGAGCCATGGCCGCTAAGCCTGAGCATCTGGAGCCTGTGTTCCGCAATGGGAGTGGCCACAACAGTGAGAGGCCCGAGTAATGCAAAAAGAAAAAAGAAAGAAAAAAAAAGAAATTCCATTGTATATATGTGCCAAATCTTCTTTATCCATTCATCTGTCAATGGGCACTTAGGTTGCTTCCATGTCGTGTTATTGTAAATAGTGCTGCAGTGAACATTGTGGTACATGACTCGTTTTCAATTATGGTTTTCTCAGGGTATATGCCCAGTAGTGAGATTGCTGGGTTGTATGGTAGCTCTATTTTTAGTTTTTTAAGGAACCTCCATACTGCTCTCCATAGTGGCTGCATCAATTTACATTCCCACCAACAGTGCAAGAGGGTTTGCTTTTCTCCATACCCTCTCCAGCATTTATTGTTTGTAGATTTTTTGATGAAGGTCATTCAGACTGGTGTGAGGTGATACCTCATTGTAGTTTTGATTTACATTTCTCTAACGATTAGTGATGTTGAGCATCCTTCATGTGTTTGTTGGCAATCTGTATAACTTCTTTGGAGAAATGTCTATTTAGGTCTTCTGCCCATTTTTGGACTGGGCTGTTTGTTTTTTTGATATTGAGCTGCATGAGCTGCTTGTATGTTTTGGAGATTAATCCTTTGTTCATTGTTTCATTTGCAAATATTTTCTCCCATCTTGAGCATTGTCTTTTCATCTTGTTTATGGTTTCCTTTGCTGTGCAAAAGCTTTTAAGTTTCATTAGGTCCCATTTGTTTATTTTGTTTGTTTGTTTGTTTGTTTGTTTGTTTTGTGGTATGTGGGCCTCTCACTGTTGTGGCCTCTCCCATTGCGGAGCACAGGATCCGGACACGCAGGCCCTGTGGCCATGGCTCACAGGCCCAGCCGCTCCACGGCATGTGGGATCCTCCCGGACCGGGGCACGAACCCATGTCCCCTGCATTGGCAGGCAGACTCTCAACCACTGCACCACCAGGGAAGCCCTATTTTTGTTTTTATTTCCATTTCTCTAGGAGGTGGGTCAAAAGGATCTTGCTGTGATTTATGCCAAAGAGTGTTCTTCCTATGTTTTCCTCTAGGAGTTTTATAGTGTCTGGCCTTATATTTAGGTCCTAATCCATTTTGAGTTTATTTTTGTGTATGGTGTTAGGGAGTGTTCTAATATCATTCTTTTACATGTAGCTGTCCAGTTTTCCCAGCACCACTTATTGAAGAGGCTGTCTTTTCTCCATTGTATACTCTTGCCTCCTTTATCAAAGATAAGATGACCATAGGTGTGTGGGTTTATCTCTGGGCTCTCTATCCTGTTCCATTGGTCTATATTTCTGTTTTTGTGCCAGTACCATCCTGTCTTGATTACTGTAGCTTTGTAGCATAGTCTAAAGTCCAGGAGCCTGATTCCTCCAGCTCTGTTTTTCTTTCTTCAGATTGTTTTGGCTATTCGATGTCTTTTGTGTTTCCATACAAATTGTGCAATATTTTCTTCTAGTTTTGTGAAAAATGCCATTGGTAATTTGATAGGGATTGCATTGAATCTGTAGATTGCTTTGGGTAGAATAGTCTTTTTCACAATGTTGTTTCTTCCAGTCCAAGAACAGGGTATTCTTCTAGTCCAAGAACAAGCATCTGTTTGTTTCATCTTTAATTTCTTTCATCAGTGTCTTATAGTTTTCTGCTTACAGGTCTTTTGTCTCCTTAGGTAGGTTTATTCCTAGGTATTTTATTCTTTTTGTTGCAATGGTAAATGGGAGTGTTTCCTTAATTTCTCTTACAGATTTTTCATCATTAGTGTATAGGAATGCAAGAGGTTTCTCTGCATTAATTTTGTATTCTGCTACTATACCAGATTCATTGATTAGCTCTAGTAGTTTTCTGGTAGCCTCTTTAGGATTCTCTATGAATAGTATCATGTCATCTGTAAACAGTGACAGTTTTACTTCTTTTCCAATTTCGATTCCTTTTACTTCTCTTTCTTCTCTGATTGCTGTGGCTAAAACTTCCAAAACTATGTTGAATAATAGTGGTGAGAGTGGGCAACCTTGTCTTGTTTCTGATCCTAGAGGAAATGGTTTCAGTTTTTCACCATTGAGAACAATGTTGGCTGTGGGTTTGTCATATATGGCCTTTATTATGTTGAGGTAAGTGCCCCCTATGCCTACTTTCTGGAGAGTTTTTATCATGAATCAGTGTTGAATTTTGTCGAAAGCTTTTCCTCCATCTACTGAGATTACTATATGGTTCTTATCCTTCAATTTGTTAATATGGTGTATCACATTGATTGACGTGCATATATGGAAGAATCCTTGCATTCCTGGGATAAACCCCACTTGATCATGGTGTATGATTCTTTTAAGGTGCTGTTTGATTCTGTTTGTTTGTATTTTGTTGAGGATTTTTGCATCTACGTTCGTCAGATATATTGGCCTGCAGTTTTCTTTTTTGTGACATCTTTGTCTGGTTTTGCTATCAGTGTGATGGTGGCCTCATAGAATGAGTTTGAGAGTGTTCCTCCCTCTGCTATATTTTGGAAAAGTGTGAGAAGGATAGGTGTTATCTCTTCTCTAAATATTTGATAGAATTCGCTTGTGAAGCCATCTGGTCCTGGGCTTTTATTTGTTGGAAGATTTTTAACCACAGTTTCAATTTTAGTGCTTGTGATTGGTCTGTTTATATTTTCTACTTCTTCCTGGTTCAGTCTTGGAAGGTTGTGCTTTTCTAAGAATTTGTGCATTTCTTCCAGGTTGTCCATTTTATTGGCATAGAGTTGCTTGTAGTAATCTCTCATGATTCTTTGTATTTCTGCTGTGTCAGTTGTTACTTCTCCTTTTTCATTTACAATTCTATTGATTTGAGTCTTCTCCCTTTTTTTCTTGGTGAGTCTGGCTAATGGTTTTTCAATTTTGTTTATCTTCTCAAAGAACAATCGTTTAGTTTTATTGATCTTTGCTATTGTTTCCTTCATTTCTTTTTCATTTCTTTCTGATCTGATCTTTATGATTTCTTTCCTTTTGCTAACTTTGGGGTTTTCTTGTTCTTCTTTCTCTAATTGCTTTAGGTGTAAGGTTAGGTTGTTTATTTGAGATGTTTCTTGTTTCTTGAGGTAGGATTGTATTGCTATAAACTTCCCTCTTAGAACTGCTTTTGCTGCATCCCATAGGTTTTGGCTCATCATGTTTTCACTGTCATTTGTTTCTAGGTATTTTTTGGTTTCCTCTTTGATTTCTTCAGTCATCTCCTGTTTTTTTAGTAGCATATTGTTTAGCCTCCATGTGTTTGTACTTTTTACATTTTTTCCTGTAATTAATATCTAGTCTCATAGCATTGTGGTCGGAAAAGATACTTGATATGATTTCAAGTTTCTTAAACTTATCAAGGCTTGATTTGTGACCCATGATATGATCTATCCTGCAGAATGATCCATGAACACTTGAGAAGAAAGTGTATTCTGTTGTTTTTGGATGGAAAGTCCTATAAATATCAGTTAAGTCCATCTTGTTTAATGTGTCATTTAAAGCTTGTGCTTCCTTATTTATTTTCATTTTGGATGATCTGTCCATTGGTGAAAGTTGGGTGTTAATATCCCCTACTATGATTATGTTACTGTCGATTTCCCCTTTTATGGCTGTTAGCCTTTGCCTTATGTATTGAGGTGCTCCTATGTTGGGTGCACAAATATTTCCAATTGTTATATCTTATTCTTGGATTGATCCCTTGATCATTATTAGTGTCCTTCTTTATCTCTTATAATAGTCTTTATTTTAAAGTCTATTTAGTCTGATATGAGAATTGCTACGCCAGCTTTTTTTTTATTTCTATTTGCATGGAGTATCTTTTTCCATCCCCTCACTATCAGTCTGTATGTGTCTCTAGGTCTGAAGTGGGTCTCTTGTAGACAGCATATGTACGGGTCTTGTTTTATTTATTTATTTCTTTTTGGCTCTATTCGGTGTTTGTTGCTGTGTGTGGGCTTTCTCTAGTTGCAGCGAGTGGCGGCTACTCTTCGTTGTGGTGTGTGGGCTTCTCATTGCAGTGGCTTCTGTTGTTGTGAAGCACAGGCTCTAGGCCTGCAGGGTTCACTAATTGTGGCACACGGGCTTAGCTGCTCCACAGCATGTGGGATCTTCCCGGACCAGGGCCGAACCTGTGTCCCCTGTGTTGGCAGGCAGACTCTTAACCACTGTGCCACCAGGGAGTCCCCGTGTCTTGTTTTTGTATCCATTCAGCCAGTCTATGTCTTTTGGTTGGAACATTTAATCCATTTACATTTAAGGTAATTATTGATATGTATGTTCCTATGACGATTTTCTTAATTGTTTTGGTTTTGTTTTTGCAGGTCTTTTCCTTCTCTTGTATTTCCTGCCTAGGGAAGTTCCTCTAGCATTTGTTGTAGAGCTGGTTTGGTGGTGCTGAATTCTCTTAACTTTTGCTTGTCTGTAAAGGCTTTAATTTCTCTGTGGAATTTGAATGAGATCCTTACTGGATAGAGTAATCTTGGTTGTAGGTTTTTCCCTTCCATCACTTTAAATTTGCCCTGCCACTCTCTTCTGGCTTGCAGAGTTTCTGCTGAAAAATCAGCTGTTAACCTTGTGGATATTCTGTTGTATGTTCTTTGCTGCTTTTCCCTTCCTGCTTTTAATATTTTTTCTTTGTATTTAATTTTTGATAGTTTGATTAATATGTGTTTTAGTGTTTTTCTCTTTGGGTTTATCCTGTATGGTACTCTCTGTGTCACTTGAGTGACTATTTCCTTTCCCATGTTAGGGAAGTTTTCGACTATAATGTCTTCAAATATTTTCTCAGACCCTTTCTTTTTCTCTTCTTGTGGGACCCCTATAATTCGAATGTTGGTATGTTTAATGTTGTTCCAGAGGTCTCTGAGACTGTCCTCAATTCTTTTCATTCTTTTTTCTTTATTTTGTTCCCTGGCATTTATTTCCACCATTTTATCTTCCAGCTCACTTATCCATTTTTCTGCCTCAGTTATTCTGTTATTGATTCCTTCTAGAGTATTTTTAATTTGAGTAATTGTGTTGTTCATCACTGTTTGTTTGCTCTTTAGTTCTTCTAGATCCTTGTTAAATGTTTCTTGTATTTTCTCCTTTCTGTTTCCAAGATTTTGGATCATCTTTACTATCATTACTCTGAATTCATTTTCAGGTAGTTTGCCTATTTTGTCTTCATTTATTTGGTCCTGTAGGTTCTTACCTTGCTCCTTCGTCAGTAAGATATTTTTTTGTTGTTTCTTTCTTTTTTGTTTTTGATGGGTGGTGCTGTATTCCTGTCTTACTGGTTGTTTGGCCTGAGTCGTCCAGCCCTGGAGTTTGCAGGCAGTTAGATAGAGCTGGGTCTTGGGGCTGAGATGAGGACCTCTGGGAGGCCTCACTCTGATTAATATTCCCTGGGGTTTGGGGTTCTCTGTTAGTTCAGTGGTTTGGACCCAGAGCTCCCACTACAGGAGCTCAGGCCTGACCTCCGGCCTGGGAACCAAGATCCCACAAGCTTTGTGGCATGGTAAAAAAATAAAAAGGGCTTCCCTGGTGGCTCAGTGGTTAAGAATCCATCTGCCAATGCAGGGGACACAGGTTTGAGCCCTGGTCAGGGAAGATCCCACATGCCACGGAATAACTAAGCCTGTGTGCCACAATTACTGAGCCTGTGCTCTAGAGTCTGTGAGCCACAACTACTGAGCCCACGTGCCACAACTACTGAAGCCCACGCGCCTAGAGCCCATGCTCCACAACAAGAGAAGCCACCTCAATGAGAAGCCTGTGCACTGCAATGAAGAGTAGCCCCTGCTCACCGCAAGTAGAGAAAGCTTACATGCAGCAACGAAGACCCAACGCAGCCAAAAATAAATAAGTAAATAAATTTTTAATATTATTTTAATAAAAATGATTAAGATGGTCAATTTAATGTTATAAAAAAAGGAAGAAAGAAAGAAAAAAAGGAGCAGTACAATATCAAAGGATAAATAACAAAATAAAATTAGAAAGATAAAAATTTTTTAGGAAAAATAAAAGTATAATTGAAACCACTGCAACAAGGTAAAATAAAACCACAGCAGAAAAAAGAAAAAAAAGGGGGGGAGGCAACAAGCCAAAAGGAGCGATCACTAACAAAGTATAAAGAATAAAATAGAATTAGAAAAATAAAAGCTTCCTTAGGAGAAATAAAAATATAAAAGAATCAACAAGGTAAAACAGAACCCCGATGTAACAGAGGAAGAAAGAAGAAAAAAAAAACCCTTGGCTATGGGGGCGGAGTTTAGTTGGGTGGTGGAACTTAGGCAGGGGCGGGGTTTAGGTGTGGCGGGGGACCTAGGTGGGTGGGGTGGTGATGTTTGAGCATGGGGCAGGGCCTAGGCAGGGCAACGTTCAAGCGTGGGGTGGGGCCTCTGCTTAGGACCTGTGCAGAAGGGGAGAGGCAGCATGTGGAAAGGAGGGCACCTGGAGTGTGGAGTTCAAGAGTTTGGAGCTAGGGCCCTGCGTGAGGGTGTGTGGGTGTGGTTTAGGCCCAGCTCTGTTGGAGGGGGTCTCCGAGTGTAGAGGTAGAGGCCTGGGTGGGGGTGTATTGGGGGCCTTGGGCTCTGTGCGGCAGAAGGGAGGCTCCGAGGTCAGAGGATTAGGCCTGGGAGCTCAACACGCTCCCCGGTGCCTAAGTGGACAGGGAAGGTGCTGGCCCCGCTCTGTTCCGTTCCTTCGCACCCCTCCCCCACCATCTCTCCCAGGGTCTCTGCCTTCCCCACTGGACCGCTAACCGTGGGTGGGTCCCGCTGGGTGTAGGGACTCCTCCCCTCCCCCAGCCACCCCTCAGGGGTGCTGGTCCCGGAGGTCCAGCCTTTACTTTTGCTCCCCCTTCCCTCCCTCCCACTCCCTCAGGACCCGCCCGGCTGGAGGGGGCCTAGGTGGGCAGAGGATCAGGCCTGGGATCTCAGCAGGTTCCTGGGGCTCCAAATGGTCAGGGGAAACCTGGCCACGCTCCCTTTTGATCTTCTGTCCTCCCAATGGTTCCCCAATTTCCCCCCTTCTGGCGTGGGATCCCTTCCCCTCCCCCAGCGGCCCCTCAGGGGTGCCGGTCCCGTCCCACCTCCACTTCTCCTCCCCCTTCACTCCTGCCACACCTCACATCCTACCCGGTCACTGGGGTTTCCTCCCGTTCCCTTAGGTGTCCATGGTCCCTCACAGCTGCCTGGTAGACGCCCTAGTTGTGAGGAGATGCTAATTCCACGTCCTCCTAGTACACCATCTTGACTCTGCCCCCGTTATTGCAGTTTTAATACGTATTTCCCTGGTTAATTAATGAGATTAAACATTTTTCATATCTTTATTGACTATCTGCATTTCCTCTTTTGGAGAACTGCTTAATCAAGTATTTTGCAAATTTTCTAATTGTGTTCTTTTTCTTTTATCATATTGATTTGTAGGAGTACTTTTAATACTCTAGATACTAGTCTTCTTCAGTTATTTGTTCTGCAGATACTCTTCCCAAATTTATGGCTCCAAATTGATCTGTTAAAAATGCCTATCAGGGGCTTCCCTGGTAGCGCAGTGGTTGAGAGTCCGCCTGCCGATGCAGGAGACGCGGGTTCGAGCCCCGGTCCGGGAGGATCCCACATGCTGCGGAGCGGCTGGGCCCGTGAGCCATGGCCGCTGAGCCTGCGCATCCGGAGCCTGTGCTCTGCAACGGGAGAGGCCACAGCAGTGAGAGGCCCACGTACCGCAAAAAAAAAAAAAAACCTATCAGATCTAGTCATATCCTTGTAAAGTATATAATTTAATAGATTTTAATATTTTCAGAGTTGTGCAACCATCACCACAGTCAATGTTGGAACATCTTTATCCCCCTCAAAAGAAACCCTGCAGCCATAAGCAGAGCATTTCCTCTTTACACGTGAATGCTAGTCTCCAGGTTTCATGAGACTGACAACTTCTTGACAAGTCTCAAGTAAAACATTACCATCTCTAGGGAGACCAAGTTACTGCCCCTTTTAATTATTCCCTGACTCTCTGTGGATGACAGTGTTTGTTGCTTACACTAATTGCCTGTGCCCTCCTCTTCTCTTTTAACAGAACCCTGATTTTGTTCAAGTATCAGGTAGCCATAAGCTACAGGGGCAGTCAGGCCCATCCCCAACCCAAGAGATAAAGCACGACTGATCTAAGCCAAAGGTGATGTCTCATTTCCCTTGGCAATGATTAGTTTAGTCATGGTATGTGTTATAATACAAGGGTACTGCTGGGGGTTCTTCTAGGCAAATACTTTGTGCTCTTACAATGGGACGTGAGAAAACACAGTTCCATTTTCCCTGCCTCCAGACACCTTAGCATGAGAATATATTGCTTAGACCCACAGAACCATCTTACAAGCATGAGAGGAAAACTCAAGAGAATCACAGAGATGCTGAGCTGGAGTCACAATGCCATTGAGCCACTGAGTAACCAGCCCTGGAACCATCCTACTTTGACTTTTCATGTGCGATAAAACCCTTAAAGTTAAAGCATTCTGAATTGAGTTTTCAGCCACATCTATCCTACCTCATAATCTATTACATCGCCCTCTTTTGTTTTCCTCTTAGCACTTAGTTTCTGTAATATTTTGTTTATTGCTTGTCTCCATCAATTAGAATGAAAGCTCCTTGAGATCATGGTCCTTCTCTTCTTTGCCACTGTACCTGAAGCATCTTAGGTAGTACCTGGTATCTAGTCAATAACCAGTAATTATTAGTTGAAAATTAATGAATGAACAACACCTTTATTTCTCTCTTTCCCTTACTTCCAGTCCTTCAGCAAGTCTATTGGTTCAATCTTCAAAATATATCCAACTTTGACTACTCTGACCATCCCTGGGGCTGTCATCAGTGCGTGTCCAGGTGGGAAGTGTTGTCTCACCCTCCTGTTCACCTGGTAAACTCCCCACTCTGCCTATTTTCACTGACTCTACTTTTGCCAAGGTACGTGCAGGGCATTGGGCTGCCCATATGAACCCACAGTCTAGTGGGGGAAGTGGGAGAGGGGTACTGACACAGATCTTTTCTGTGTGAGATATGAGGAATGCAGAGGTGGGTCTGGTGGTCTGGGCGGGTGGAGAACTGCAATCCCCACTCCAGTTGCACAGAAGACTAGGCAAGAAGAGAGGAGCCCCTCCTCTGTGGTCTCTGTGGGGGTAGGGGTGGGGCTTAGAATTAGGGTCAGGAACATTTCTGTTTCCTTTGTATATATGAGGAGAGGCCAGACAAACCCTTGCACCTGTTCTTCCCCTCAAATAATACTCAAGACAAAAATAATCCCTCAGTCCACAGTGAGTATATCTTGTCATACAAATAATTAGGTGGGAAGGCCCAACCAGCTCCATTTGACAGACAGAAAAACTGAGACTCATCAAGAAGCCATTTCCCCAGGGTTGTGCATCTCTTCTGCAGTAAGGCCACAAGCAGACCCTAGGCCTCTTCATTCAAGAGCAATTCACATTACAGCTCACTGAGCACCCAGCCCAGAGGCTCCCCAGAACAGGGGCTCCACATGTAGGTGTTTCTGACCCTTTTTGGACTCCTCTGAGAGGCCCTCCTGTTAGAGATGGGGAACCTGAGAGGAAAAGTGACTTGGCAAGGAATAACAGAGCAGACAGGCTGACCTGCCGCAGGAGCTCTAATTCTAATCATAAGAGTAGCCAATATTTATGGAGTACTCCTGGGTGGTAAATCCTATTCCAAGCCCATTACACATGGTATCTTTTTTCATCCAACAGCAACCCTGCAAATTTATATACCTCAACTCACAATCCCTAATCTGTAATTCGGAAACAAAAAACCTCTGAAAACCAACAGACTTTTCCTATATTTGCTGCCCAAACTCTTTTGGTGGCAAAATTTGTCTCAAACAGATGTGAGGCTATTTCAATTATTTATAATTTTTTATATCTTTTATTTATTAATTTTAAAGATCAGGGAAAAGCATGAATAGCCATACCTTTATTAGTTTTCTATTGCTGTGTAATGATATTACTACAAAGTTAGTGATTTAAACCAACACATATTAACTGTCTCTAAGTTTCTGTTGGTCAGGAGTCTGAGTGTGGCTTAGCTGGGTCCTCTGCTTAGGGTCTCACCAGGCTTCAATCAAGGTGTCAGCTGGGACTGCAGTCTCTTCTGAATTCAAATGGGGAAGGATCCACTTCCAAGCTTACTTGTGTTATTGGCAGAATGCATACCTTGAGTTAGAACTGAGGGCTTCAGTTCGGGTGTTTTTTTGTTTTTCTTTTTCTGCCTGTCAGCCAGAGATTGCCTACATCCTGGTTGTATGGGGTCCCCTAATGTGGCCACATGCTTCCTCAAAGCCGGTAAGAAGTGGGGCGAGGGGAGGCTGAGACGAGACTCCAGCAAGATGAGTGCTGCAATCCTATACAACATAATCACATATGTCTAATCATATACATCCTATTACCTTTGCCTTATTCTTTCAGTCAGAAGCAAGTTACAGGTCCTGCGTAACACTTGAAGGGACAAGATCACATACCACCAGGAGATGGGGATTGTGGGGCCATCTTAAGAGTCTGTCCACCATAATTTTGATTCCTTTCAATGCAGAAATGTTAATGTTTTGATTATGCCCTAGACCCCCATGGGGGTGTCTCATAATATCTGGTATATGTACCATGACATCTTTCTAAAATCCTGAAAGTTTTGAATTCTGAGACATACTGTCCTCATGGGTTTTAGGTATGGTACTATATTACTATTGCCATTTTACAAGTGAAGAAATTGAATTACCTTAGGAGTCAAGTGACTCAGTCTAACACA
Source organism: Stenella coeruleoalba (assembly GCF_951394435.1). Lineage (NCBI taxonomy): Eukaryota > Metazoa > Chordata > Mammalia > Artiodactyla > Delphinidae > Stenella > Stenella coeruleoalba. Next base: position 76,119,754 of record NC_137157.1, read on the forward strand.
CTCACTTCTGTGTTTTTCTCCTCTACTCTCAATACTGTGGTACTCCAAGGACAAAAAACAAGATAAACTCAAAGGCCAACATCGCAGGGACAGAGAGTTACCAGACTCTTAACACTCTGTCACATAGTGACCATTACAATATCCCCGAACCCTCCCAAGCAGCATGCCCTGCTCCCTTCCCATCCCATATAAGGAAAGGTATTTGTCCTGTTCTTCTCCTGCTCTGCACACTGGAAGTATGCATACCCTGCCCAATCAGCAGGTGACTCACATGTTCCTTTGTTCCCTGGCTATAAAAACAGACCAGTAACCGTTGCTTGGGGTCAGCTCTCCTGGATTATCAGGAAGTGAGGGCAGTGACCCTTCCCTTTAATAAATTCTGTCTTCTTTATTTTCTGCCTTGTGTCTGGAAATTCTTTTCCAACCCACACTTGGACCACGACAAATACTACACTACTACACTTCTTCACTTCTGACCCCAGCTGTGTAGGTTTTCCACACATCAAGCAGTTCTGCAATTCCAGCTGGCTGTCCTACAATTAAACTCAATTCTGACACTATTTACCTGGAGATAGCATCAGATCCCATAGGTTAAGGATTCAGTCCCACAAGGCTGCCTTCCCACCAGATGCCAATTGCAAGTCCAGGTTGTCACCTGGGCTTCTGACCTTCTAGCTATAAATTGGAGGTTCCCCTCCCTGGGTTCAATTATACTTGCTAAAGTAGCTCATAGAACTCTGGAAAATACTTTATGTACTACCTGTTTATTATGAAAGGATATAACTCAGGAACAGCCAATGGAAGAGATATATAGAGCAAGTTTTATTGGTGATTGATTCAGTCCCAGGCCCCTCTCCCCTCCCCAGAGGTTGGGGGGCAGGGGCTGAAAGTTCCAACCATCTAATCACTAGCTGGTTCCCTTGGCAACCAGCTCCCATCCTTAGGAGCTTTTCAACTCATTAACATAAACTCAGGTGTAGTTGAAAGGGGCTTTTTATGAATAACAATGTTACTGAACTCAAGTCCCTGTGCCTAACTCACAGTGAGGCCAAACAATACTGAAGTTCAGAGTTGGAGCAGAGAAAGGTTTATTGCAGGGCCATGCAGGGAGATGGGTGGCTCAGGCCTTAAAAGCCCGAAATTCCTGAAGGCTTTCAGCAAAGCCCTTCTAAAGCCAAGTTGAGAGAGGGCCATGGTTAGTTGTTGCAAACTTCTTGGTATTGGATCCTTTGTTCTTGCAACTGTCCATGTTGGTCAGGTCACCATGTTCCTGTAAACATCCAGCAAGACAGATGTTATTCTCTGTTCAGGTCACGGTCAGGTTATCCTGTATATTTCAAGCTATAGGCAACATTCTTTTACAAAAGGTGCAGAGCCAGCATGACTAAGCACAGGCAACAGAGCACAAAGGTTAAAGTAAGGTTAAAGCAAAAGGAACAGATCTAATATGGTGTCAGTTTAAAGTAAGGTTAAAGCAAAAGGAACAGATCTAATATGGTGTCAGATTTGTTCTTCCCTGTTAGAACAAGATGTTCCTCTGAAGCTGTTTCAGGAACAAAGACCAAATACTGTAACAAAAGATGCTTCCCTTGCTCTTATTGCTTAGGAAAGTACAAGCGTTTTAGGAGCTCTTTGCCAGAAACAGGACAAAGAACAAATAAATATATATTTCTTGTTATAAATCACAATATCACACTAATCTTGGGCCAAAATAAGGGTTCAGACTCTGAGGTCAGAGCCCAACCATGCAGGCCCCATGGTTCTGAGATTTAGGGGTCTATGATGAAGAGATTCCAAGTGTTATCACTGCCATGACAGCAACCCAGGGTCAAAGGCTTCAGAGCCCCAGGCACTGAGGTCCTATAGATACACATGCTTCCTGATGCCATTGTAATAAGGAAGAACAAATCTGACTCCATATTAGATCTGTTCCATTTTACTTTAACCTTTGTGCTCTGTTGCCTGTGCTTAGTCATGCTGGCTCTGCACCTTTTGTAAAAGAATGTTGCCTATAGCCTGAAATACATAGGATAGCTTATTCGCAAGGCTCTTGACCTTTAAGAGTTCATTCATATAGAGATAAAAAGTTGCAGAACAGAGATTAACATTTATCTTGTTGGAGGTTTACAGGAACATCATGACTTGCCCTAAGTGGACAGCTGCCAGAACAAAGGCTCCAACACCAAGAAGTCTGCAACAACTAACCATGCCCCTCCCTCACCTGACCTTTAAATAGGCTTTGCTGAAAGCCTTTGGGGAGTTCAAGGTTCTTCTAATGCATGAGCTCCATGTGTGGCCCTGCAATAAACTTTTCTCTGCTCTAAACTATGTCATTTCAGCATTATTTGGCCTCACTGTGTGTCAGGCACATGGACTTGTGTTTGGTAACACCATCAGCGCTACCACCATCTCCAGCAGCACCACTGCCACCACCACCACCACTGTTCTTTTTCCCTGGAGGGCACCTTCCACCTGTTTGGAAGGGGGTTGAGGATTCTAGGTGGGGGCCCTGGAGAGGTGTAGCCTTTGGGGAAACCACTACCAGGCTCAGCTCTGTTCAAGACATGCTGTGATTCACTCCCCACAGCTTCCTCCATTCTTCACACTGCAACCCAAATGGTAACAATCCCCTTCTTTAAACTTTTAGTGGTTTTCATTGCATCTTTTTTTTTGGACAGTTTTTAGCTGTACCTTTATTCATCTTAGTTCATTACAAATGTACTTGTTTTAAAGATCCTATAGGGACTTTCCTGGTGGTACAGTGGTTAAGAATCCATCTGCCAATGCAGGGGACACGGGTTCAAGCCCTGGTCCTGGAATATCCCACATGCCGCGGAGCAACTAAGCCCGTGCGCCACAACTACTGAGCCTGGGCTCTAGAGCCCATGAGCCACAACTACTGAGCCTACGTGCCACAACTACTGAAACCCCCATGCCTAGAGCCTGTGCTCTGCAACAAGAGAAGCCACTACAATGAGAAGCCCACGCACCGCAACGAAGAGTAGCCCCTGCTCGCCACAACTAGAGAAAGCCTGCACGCAGCAATGAAGACCCAACACAGCCAAAAATAAATAAATGAATAAATAATAAAGATCCTATAAATAGTGTCTACCCACTAATGTGGGATATAAGTCACCCCTCTCAGCATGGTATTTTTGTCTTTAGAAAGCAGAATTCTTATAGGAATCTTATTGATTGCACAGTGGTTACAAAAATGTCAGATATAATGATGTATACAATCTAAACAGGACAGGCTGATTAAAAATGTACATAATGCAAAAATGTACTTATTAAAAGTTAGCCATGGGGACTTCCCTTGTGGTGCAGTGGATAAGACTCTGCACTCCCAATGCAGGGGGCCCGGGATTTGATCCCTGGTCAGGGAACTAGATCCCACACGCAAGCCGTAACTAAGTGTTCGCATGCCACAACTAAGGAGCTCGTGTGCCACAACTAAGACCCAGCACAACCAAATAAATAAATATATATGCATATATTAAAAAAAATTAGCCATGAGGACAGATGAATGCAGTGGGAAGAGTAGCTGATTGGGGTTGACGGCCCATATACAGTGATACTGCTTTTCTTCCTCCATTACAGTAAAAAACTGCCACTAATAGATACAGGTATTCCACACACATCTAACTACACAAAGGTAGGTGGTGACCGGCTACGTGTATAGTCTAAAGTGGTCTGTGATCCTTCTGTGATAAGTCTCACAAAAATAGTACATAGTGAACCCCATGCAGGTAGTAGGAAACACTGGTTATCCATTCTAGTTAGACTTTGAAAATGTTTAACTTTTGACATTAATATCTGTAAAGAACATGTTTCCTTTTGCTGTTTTCAAAATTAACAGGCACATAGAGTGGAGGAATTTTGACGGTTGCTTTTCCTAACAGTGATAACTGAAATAATCTTTTTAAATTTTTTTGAATTTATTTATTTTTCACTGCATTGTGTCTTCACTGCTGTGCACAGGCTTTCTGTAGTTGCAGCAAGCAGGGGCTACTCTTTGTTGCGGTGCACATGCTTCTCATTGTGCTGGCTTCTCTTATTGTGTAGCATGGGCTCTAGGCGCAGGGGTTTCAGTAGTTGTGGCACATGGGCTCAGTAGTTGTGGCACATGGGCTTAGTTGCTCTGCGGCATGTGGGATCTTCCCAGACCAGGGCTCAAACCCGTGTCCCCTGATTTGGCAGGCAGATTCTTAACCACTGCGCTGTCAGGGAAGTCCCTAAAATACTCTTTAAAATACTTTTTAATAACATATTTCAGTCACATACAACATAAAATGTGGATCATCTACAGCTTTAAGCTGAAAGGTAGAGGACATGCATCTGAATTTTAATGCTTTACTTTCAGTATTCTGCAGTTTCCTACCTTTGCCGTGAAGAATGAAACTGATGTAACTGCTTGTTTATTTTCCATTTCATTTTGAATAACATTCAAATTCAGTTCTTTGGTCATCAAGGTTTTACCTGGTCTGGCTTCTGACTTTTCCAATCTTATCTCCTACTATTCCCCGCTCCACACTGACCTCTTTCAGTCCTTCAAACTTTACTAAGTGTATTTTTTGCGTCAGAATGTCAACCAAAAAAATAATGCAGGAGGCTCCAAATAAGAAAGGAGTTTATTTGGGGTCTTAAGAACTGCAATTCGAGAGACACAGATTCAGGTGAACCCAAAGGAGAGTTCTGAGGAAGAGAAAGGGTCAGGAGCTTATAAAGACAAAAAGACAAGGCTGTTAAAAGTTGCCTGGCAAGAATTGTGATTCACTCTGATATGAGTCAGAAAATATTTGTCCTTAGGAATTACAAGTTGTTTTAGGATAGGAGTCCAATAATTAGATAGACTATCACGAGTTATTTTAGGGTTAGGATCCAATAAGTATCTTGGGTTTCTGGCAGGTGTTCTGGATTACTTCATCAGGTCAAAAGGTCAGATTCCATCCAGACTGAGATGTGCATAAGCCATACTTCCTTAATGGTCTCCTGGCTCCATTTTAGAGAGCTCTCTTAGCAATGCTGACTCCATTTTTACTTTCCTTTCACGAGAGTCTTTCTCTTCCCTCTGTCCCCAGATCTCTGCATGGTTATCTCCTTTTTATAGTTCAGGTCTGAAGTATAAAACAATTAAATAGGGAAACAATTAGATTGGGGTTGGCTCTAATGCCATGGCATCCTATGTAAGCAAACCAAAATCTAAGCCTGTAAACGCCTCAAAGTTATGATATCAAAACACTTAACCAATAACAAAGAGCCAACTAAGCTTTAAGCCATAGCCAACCAAATAATTTCCTTCTTTGCTTTCTCTGTGTAAGTCTTTCCTCCCAAATCCTATTAGCAGAGCACTCTTAACCACTTCTAGTTTGGCACTGCCCAATTCTAAGCAGTTTTTGCTCAAATAAACTCTCAAAATTTTTAATAAGCTTCAAGTTATCTTTTAATAGGTTTCAGCAAAAATGTCACAGCCTCAGAGATGCCTCCCTTGACCATCCGAGCAAAAGTAATCCTTCTCTCATCGCTTGGCCTCTCCCGACACCCTCTCTCTCCCTGATCCTATCTTGTTCTTTATAGTCCTTATCTTATCTCCACATGTTGTTTGTTTGTGTGCTTGTTTTCTATCTCTCACACTAAAATCTATACTCCAAGAGGACATGTTTGTTTACTGATACATGCTCCCTGGCACATAGTAGGTATTAAATATCTGTTTGAATGAATGTAATTAATGGATTTTAAAAGTCCCATTTAAATGACCAATAAATGTGAGTTAGGAATCATATAATTTTGTAAAAATAAAAATAACTGGTGACACTAACTAGAAAAAGACAAGGTTGTCTTTGCAGTGGGTCAGCATCCTGATGAAGGACAATTGCCATCCCTGTCACTGTTACAAAACTGATCATTATTATGTTGGCGTTACTAAGCGATTATTCTTAATTTTCAAAATGTTAATGATATTTAATTACATTATGTAAAAATCAGGGCTTCCCTGGTGGCGCAGTGGTTGAGAGTCCGCCTGCTGATGCAGGGGACGTGGGTTCGTGCCCCGGTCCGGGAAGATCCCACGTGCTGTGGAGTGGCTGGGCCCGTGAGCCATGGCCACTGAACCTGCGCGTCCGGAGCCTGTGTTCTGCAACGGGAGAGGCCACAACAGTGAGAGGCCTGCGTACCGCAAAAAAAAAAAAAAAAAAAAAAATTCAGTGGTCTGTTTATGAACTGGATATTTTCCACTCTATCCTTCTCTACTCTGGGCTCTAACAAGCCGACCTTTATGGATTGCATAAACTAGGATCCCTTGACCTCTGATTTCTGGTTGGGTTGAGGACATGACCGCATCAGCAGATCAAAAGGAGAGGTAGAGAATGGGTTAGAGTATTTATTCTTCCAGCTCCCTCCTGGCTGGGTTGCCACAGGCTGTTTACCCTAACTGACCCAAAGGCCATAGCTCCTTTTAGGTGGGTATGGCCATTCTCTCCAGGTTTTGGTAACTTTCCCTCCCTGCCCTTTCAGGACTAGGAGAGGTAAGGGCTTCCTGCTATTGCTAGTCCTAAGGTATTGAAACATTATCACCCCTGCCCTTAACTGTGCCCAAACCTTTGTAAGCAGCCCCTTTATTAACACCTCCTTGCTTATCCTGTTTGAATTTGCCCAGCTGTTTCCTGCCTTGGATCTGGAGTCATACACTGTATGCCTCAAACTCATGAGAATTTGAAAGACATGGATCTATAGCCTAGAAACAAAGTAAATCAAGGATCGAGCTAATGGAAAATTTTAACAATGCCCAAGAACTCATGATCATGGGCACTATTGTTTCCAATTTGGAGTAAGACATAAGTTGAGATATAAAAAGAAACTAAATAAAAAGAACGCATGTTATTTTCACATTACCTTGAATTAAGGACACTCCTACTGGGAAATAACCTGCATACGGTAGGATAATAAAGTAGTGGTTTATTTGGCTTATCTTTATTCTATTTGCCCTTAGCCCCCTTCCAAGTTATAACCTAAAGATCAGGTTTTAAAAAGGTACCAGACAAGGGATTGGCTACTTTCTACGCCCATCTTTGCCATTTTCCTGCTCGGAAATCATAGATGTAGTGAAGACGGCAGAGTAGGGAGAGCCTGAGCTCACCTCCTCCCATGGGCATACAAAAATTAAAACTATTTATAGAGCAACTATCTATGAGAATGACCTGAAGACTAGCAGAAATGATTTTCCACAACTAAAATATAAACAAGCAACCACAGTGAGATGGGTAGGAGGAGTGGAGACACAATATCGTCCAGACTCATACCCCTAGGTAGGCCACTCACAAACAGGAGGATAATCACAATTTCAGAGATTCTCCCCAAGGAGTGAGGGGTCTGAGTTCCACATTAGGCTTCCCAGCCCAGGGGTCTTATACCAGGAAGATGAGCCCCCAGAACATGTGGCTTTGAAGTCCAGTGAGGCTTGCTTATGGAAGAGGCAGAGGGCTGTAGGAAACAGAGACTACACTCTTAAAGGGAGCATGCAAAATATCACATGCTCTAAGGTCTAGCACGGAGGTAGTAATTTGAAAGAAGCCTGGGTCAGACCCACTTGCTGATCTTGGAGAGCCTCTGGGAGAGGCAGGAGGCAACTGGGAATCACCCCTGGAGACAGAAACTGGTGGCGGCCATTCTTCTAAGTTCATTCTGCCATGAAGACAATGGTGTTGACAAGCACCAATTTAGAATCTTCCCTCTAGCCTATTAGCACCAGGGGTTACCTGCCCACTAGTGGGAAGGCATCAGTCAGTCCTGGACCCCCTCACCCCCAAGACCCAGCCTCTCTCATCAGTGGGCCAAGGGCACCCCCATAAGACTGTCAGCTGACTTTTCAAGCAGAAGCTTTGCCGGCCAGAAGGGAGTAGCATGATATTCAAAGTGAATTAAAGGAAAAAAACCTATAACCAAGAATACTGTACCTGGCAAGGCTACCATTCAGATTTGAAGGAGAGAGAAAGAGTTTACAGACAAGCAAAAGCTAAAAGTTCAGCATCAATAAATTGGCTTTATAAGAAATGTTAAAGGGACTTCTCTAAGCAGAACATAAAAGACCACAGCAAGACATGTGAAAACTACGAAAAGAAAAATCTCATTGGTAAAGGCAAACATACAGTAAAGTTAACAGATCAACCACTTGTCAAGCTGGTAGGAAGGTCTAAAAACAAAAGTAGTAAAAGCATCTATACTCACACTAAGTATTTAAGGGATATACAAAACAACAAGATGTAAAATATGATGTCAAAAGTATTAAACGTTGGTTGAAAAGATAAAAGAAAAAGAAAAAAGGGAGGGAAAAAGAAAAAGAAAAAAAGAAGAAAAAAGTTAAACAGTGGGAACAGAGTAAAACTGCAAGGTTGTTAGAATGCATTCAAACTTGAGATCATCAGCTTAAAATAATCAAGTATATGTATACAGGTAATTATATATAAACCTCATGGTAACCACAAACCAAAAACCTACAATAGATACACACTCATAAAAAGAGAAAGGAATCCAAACATAACACTAAGGATAATCATCAAATCACAAAGGAAGAGTGCAAAAGAAGAAAGGGAAAAAAAGAACTATAAAAACAACCAGAAAACAAGAAGCAAAATGGCAATAAGTACATACCTATCAATAATTACTTTAAATGTTAATGGACTAAATGCTCCAACCAAAAGACATAGAGTGGCTGAATGGTTACAAAACCAAGACCTATATATATGCTACCATCAAGAGACTCACTTCAGATCTAAATATACACACAGACTGAAACTGAGGGAATGGAAAAGATATTACATGCAAATGGAAATGAAAAGAAGACCTGGGTTAAAAATACTTATATCAGACAAAATAGACTTTAAAAAAAGACTGTAGGACTTCCCTGGTGGCGCAGTGGTTAAGAATCCACCTACCAATGCAGGGGACAAGGGTTCAATCCCGGTTTAGGATGCCACGGAGCAACTATGCCCACGTGCCACAACTACTGAACCTGCGCTGTAGAGCCCACGAGCCACAACTACTGAGCCTGCGCACCACAACTACTGAAGCCTGTGCGCCTAGAGCCCGTGTTCCACAACAAGAGAAGCCGCTGCAAAGAGAAGCCCGCGCACCGCAACAAAGAGTAGCCCCCACTTGCGGCAACTAGAGAAAGCCCACACACAGCAACAAAGATCCAATGCAGGCAAAAATAATGTTTATAATAAATAATAAATAAATAAATAAATTTATTTTTTAAAAAAAGACTAACAAGAGACAAAGAAGGATATTACAGAATAAAGCAATCAATCCAACAATAAATATAACTTATTATATTTATAATAATTGTAAATATTTTTGCACCCAATATAGGAGCACCTAAATACATAAAGCAAATATTAACAAACATAAAGGGATAACTTGACAATAACACAATAGTAAAGGACTTTATTACTTTTCTTCCAATTTTATTGAGATATAATTGACATACAGCATGTATAAGTTTAAGGTATACAGCAAAATAATTTGACTTACCTCATGAAATGATTAGCACAAAAAGTTTAGTGAACATCCATCATCTCTTGAGATATGAAATTAAACAGAAAAAATGTTTTTCCTTGTGATGAAGAAAATCTTAGCATTTACTCACTTAGCTTTCTTTTTCTCTTTTTCTTTTTTCTTTTTCTGCAAAACGCTTTACTGTTTCCATTTGGTCCAAGGCTTGGGAGAGGGTTCCAGGGCGGTTAAAAAGCTGCCTAGAGGCTGCAGAGTGGGACTTCAGGTAGAAGCCCTGACACCAGAGGGGCTCCTCAAATGTTTCTGGGCTTCAGAGGCTCCTAGTCATGCTTGCGGTTAAGCCTTTTAAGCCTTTCGAAGAGATACTCACCCAGCCCAGCCTGGGGACCAGCCAGCCTGCAGATGTTGGTCAGGTGGTCGCCCAGTTTCTAGATGAGTTTCACCTCCTCATCTAGGAAGTGGCTCTCCAGGAAGTCACAGAGGTGGGGGTCTGCACGGGCAGAACCCAGGGCATGCAGATCCAAAAGGGCCTGGTTCAGGTTGTTTGCCATGAGTACAGCAACTTCCATAACATCCTGGGTTTACCCCTCTCATCTTGAGGTGGCTTCTGCACATCCTGGAAGAGGGTGTGGCTGCCACGATGGTTTTGCATTTTCAAGAGACGGTCCTGCGGTGCCCTTGCGATTCTCCTTGGCCAGTTCGTGGATATAGTGCCCCACGCCCTCCAGGGCCACATAGTCATGGTGGAAATAGAAGCCCAGAGAGAGGTAGATGTGGGAGGCCCACACGTGCACATTAATTCTGACGAATCTGGGAGGTCATGTTTGTAAGGAGTTGAGGCCAAAAAATGGTGTTGGCCGGTGCCAGTGGCTGATTCTGAAGGTTGCAACTGGAAAAAAGGTTGGAGGATGGTTGCAGAGGCTGGAGCATGGAGGCATCCCTGGGTCTGTTCAGTCCAGACACTGTTGAAGCAAGAGACAGATTCGTGGGACCCCAAGCACACTGCGACTTAACTTTCATATATAATATTCATCAGTGATAATTATATTTATCAAGTTGTACATTACACCCCTAGTACTTATTTATCTTATAACTGGAAGACTGCCTTCATCCACTTTCCCCTCCACACTCACTGCCTCTGGTAACCACAAATCTGATCTCTTTTTCTATGAGTTTGTTTGTGTATGAAATATAATTGACCTACAGCGATATGTTAGTTTCTATTACACAACATAGTGATTAGATATTTCTATACATTTCAAAATGACCACTATGATAAATATAGTTACCATCTGTCACCATACAAAGATATTACACAATTATTGACTATATTCCCCACAGTGTACAACTCATACCCATGACTCATTTATTTTATAACTAGAAACTTGCACCTCTTAATCTCCCTCACCTATTTCTCTTCTCCTCCCCACAAGTCCTCCCCTCTGGCAACCACCTGTTTGTTCTCTGTATCTATGACTCTATCTCTGTTTTGTTATGTTTGCTCACTTGTTTTGGTTTTCAGATTCCACATATAAGTGAAATTATATAGTATTTGTCTTTCTCTGATTTAATTAATTTCACTTAGCACAATATCCTCTAAGTCCATCTATGTTGTTCCAAATGACAAGATTTCATTATTTTTTATACCACATATTCTTTATCCATTCATCTATTGATAAGCACTTAGGTTGCTTCCATATCCTGGCTATTGTAAATAACACTGCAGTGAACATAGTGGTGTGTATTTTTTTGAATTAGTGTTTTTGTTTTCTATGGATAAATATCCAGGAGTGGAACTGTTGGATCATATACTAATTCCATTTTTAATTTTTTGAGGAATCTCCATACTGTTTTCCATAGTGGCTGCACCAATCTACATTCCCAACAGCACTGCATGAGGGTTGCCTTTTCTCCACATCCTCACCAACACTTGTTACTTGTCTTTTTGATAATAGCCATTCTGACATGTGTCAGGTGATAGCTCACTGTGATTTTGATTTGTATTTCCCTGATGATTAGTGATGTTGAGCATCTTTTCATGCATCTGTTGGCTATCTGTGTGTCTTCTTTGGATAAATATCTATTCAGGTCCTCTGCTCATTTTTTAATCTGATTTTTTTTGTTGTTGTTGTTGAGTTGTATGAGCTCTTTGTATATTTTGGATATTAACCCCTTATCAGATATACTGTTTGCAAGTATCTTTATATTCAGTAGATGGCCTTTTTGTTTTGTTGATAGTTTCCTTTGCTGTGAAAAGCTTTTTAGCTTGATGTATATAGTCCCACTTGTTTATTTTGCTTTTGTTTCCCTTGCCTGAGGAGACATACCCCCCCCAAATATTGCTAAAACCAATGTCAAAGAGCATACTACCTATGTTTTCTTCCAGGATTTTTATGGTTTAGGACTACATTTAAGCCTTTAATCCATTTTGAGTTATTCAAATATATGGTGTGAGAAAGCAGTCCAGTTTGATTCTTTTGCACATAGCTCATGACTACATGCTTAAGAATCCAGCTGTACACCCTGATTGCTTGGTTTCAAATACCAGCTTTACCACTGATAAGCCATGTGGACTTGGACATGTTTCTTACTCTCTTTGGACCTCTGTTTCCTCATTTGGAAAATGAGTGATAATGATAACGATACCTACCAATCAGGGTTACTTTGAGGATTATATGAGTTAGAACTTGTAAAATGCTTACTGTATGCAAGGCATTATTCTAACCACTCAATAAATATTCATAGTCTTCATCGATACTGTTAAAAGAAAATTTTCCAGAGATAATTTACTGGTCAAGTAGGCTTTTATTCAGCAATTCATAAATGGGACAGCATCTAATCTAGCAGATAGAAAGGAGCTCAAAAGAGCCATACAAGGCAAGAAATGTTTACAGACCAAAGCAAGGAGGTACAAGGAAGTGACACTGGGCATTTGCTGATTGGTTTTAACCAATGGCAGTGTTACTTCCATTATATGGAGCAAAGGGAAATCTTGGAGCCACGTCAGGTTAACTTCTACTGAGCAGGCAAGCGTTGACTGGTTGGCCTAGGTCTTCCGTTGGGAGAGCAGAGGATAGAAACTAAGGTAAACTCTGGTTTGCAAATGTGGGGGCTTTACATAAATGATTCCATCTTGGGCCTAACCTGGTCACTTTAACAATAGCCAACTGAAATGACTTTGGGTTAGTAATAGATGATGATGTGCATGTTATACTGAATTGAAAATTAATATTAGAGGAGCAATTGCTGTTTTTTTTTAATTAATTTATTTATTTATGGCTGTGGTGGGTCTTCGTTGCTGCGTGTGGGCTTTCTCTAGTTGCGGTGAGCGGGAGCTACTCTTCATTGTGGTGCGTGAGCTTCTCATTACAGTGGCTTCTCTTGTTGCAGAGCACGGGCTCTAGGCATGCAGGCTTCAGTAGTTGTGGCACATGGGCTCAGTAGTTGTGGCTCGCGGGCTCTAGAGCGCAGGCTCAGTAGCTGTGGTGCATGGGCTTAGTTGCTCCACGGCATGTGGGATCTTCCTGGCTCGAACCCGTGTCCCCTGCCTTGGCAGGCGGATTCTTAACCACTGCGCCACCAGGGAAGTCCGCAATTGCTGTTTTGAATCCAGATATAATCAGTATGGCTTAAGAGTGAAGAACCTAACTCATGGCCTATTCTTATATTTTGAGATATGACATGTAAAGATGATTTGAACAATTTATTGCCATCTGCTTATGTGCACACATGTTCTTATTATTGACCCAATATTCACTTATATATAGCATAAGAGATATACTTAATCATTTTATATATATATACTTATTATATATTTGTATACACACACTAGGAATGAATAACATGATTTAAGGAAAGTAATATTGTTTATTATTCTTATATAACCTGCCCAGAGGAACAAACTATAATAAAGTTTTCTTTATATGGTATCTAGGGAAGGAAATGGAGAAGGTTCTGAGCTAGAGGTAACTACAGTAAAGTGGACACAGCAAGCAAAGAGGCAAGAAAGGAAAAATGACATCTTGCCCTTTGCCCAGCCTGTCCACAAATCACTGACCATGCACCAGAAGAGACTTCCATTCCTAATAACCTTGCATTCCAAGATAAACAATGAATAATAGGAACCTCCTAAAAGCCTCGACTAACAGGAAATCCTAAAAGCTTTGCCTCCTGAGATAAGCCACAAAAACAAGAACATCCTGTTTTTCTTCCCAAAAGACAGGAACATCTTGTTCTTATCCAATCTGAATTGTCAGCTGCTGTATCTGAACTATAAATATCTGCCATATCATCTGAACTACAATTTCCTCTCATTCTATTCGATGAGCCACTATTTCTAAAGGCCTAGTTCCCTTGCACTGCTAGTAAAAATGTTTCCCTGTGTTCACTGTTTGTCTCTGAATTTTATTTTTTGACAGAGTTCCTGAATACAGTAGTAGTAACTGATTCTCTTGGGGAGTCCTGAGGTCAGATGCACCAAGAGCCAGCCTCATGGGGGGGGGACACTTGTGCAGCTGCACAGGCCCCACCCCTGGTTTAATGCTCTGCTATCACCATCTTGAAATTCTTAATCACTTTTATATTGCTGGTCCTGGATGTACCATAAACCTCTCTCCTGAGCGCCCAAACAGAGTAGAAAGAGCATGGCCTTTGGAGTCTGACACACCTTTTTATTTGGGAAAGTTCTCACTTTATAAAATAGCATGATACTTCAGACTGATGATTACGTGAACTCATGAAAGTATTTATCACGTTTGACATCTGGGTAAATAGGTCCATAAATAATAGTTCTGAATTGCCCCATTTTACCTTCTTTGAAGTAGAGCTATATAGCCTTATACAATCTACTTTTCTTCTCAGCATGAATCTAAATAGAAGCAGCAATTCATTTGAACAAGTATTTATTTGAGTGACAGTTGGGATACAGTACTCAAAACTTCAAGTTGCAAGCTTTCAAAGATGCGAACGTTCGTTCACACGTCCAATCACGCAAGTTAGTTCACATGTCTTGCGTACATTGTCACATGCGTGCATCCTCTACAACTGGTAGTGGTTTTGTGTACTTTACTGTACAGTACTGTATAGAGTACAGTAGTACAGTATCTTTATTTAAAGTCCACGATGTCTGGAAGCAAGAGTAAAAGCAGCAGTGATATAACTGGTACTACTGTATTTTTCAAGGTACCGTACGGTAAGATTAAAAATGTTTTATTTTTTTGTGTTTGTTTTTTATGTATTATTTGTGCAAAACGTATTATAAACCTATTACAGTGCAGTACTGTATAGCCGATTGTGTTAGTTGGGTACCTAGGCTAACTGTTGGACTTACAAACGAATTGGACTTATGAACACACTCTCGGAATGGAACTCATTCATATGTAGGGGACTTACTGTACTTACGCGTTCATTCCCTCACCTCCCATTCATTCCTCTCATTACAATCAGGCTACATCCTCCACCACCACCTCAGTGACCCTCAGTGACCTCCTTGCTGCTAAATCACCTTCAAGTGTTATCTTAGTTGACCTCTCTGTAGCATGTGACAATTTTGGTGATGTTTATCTTCTGTAGTACCTATTTCTTCCCTTCCTCTTTGGCTGTTCCTTCTCAGTGTCAATTGCCAGCCAATTGCTATTCCTCAGCTATCTCTCCAAGGACTGATTGTTCTCTATATACAACTCTATATACAACTGTTGAGTGAGCTCATCTATTCCTATACCTTCAATATCTGTCTATATGCTGGTGACTCCTGCTATGAATATGTAACTGTTAGGCTGTTTGAGGCAGCAAGAAGCAGAAAACTCAAGTCAACCAATTTTATCAACAGCAAAAGGGATTAACTGAATTATATAACAGAAAGTAGTGTTGAAATAAATTTCTAGGTCCAAGATGAGGCTGCTCCTGTCCAGGATGGCATGTCAACAAACCCAAACTTAGATAATTTTCATGTTCCTATAAATGCTCTGCTTGATCAGAAGCGCAGTATCCAGCCAGCCAATCCCCAACTGCCAAGAAACTGTGATGATTTCCTTGTTTTCAGATATGCAAGCCCAGCCAATCAACTTAAGCCAAATACTCTTTCCTTATTCCCTGACTGACCTGCTAGCCTTATAAGGAAATCCCTGACCTCCTAGCCAATCAATCATGCCATTTCCTCATTGCTGCTTCAAACACTGTGTAAAATGTACTGTTGCCAAACATCCCTCAGTAAGAGTGCTCCACTGTTTGTGAAGTACTGTATTCCCCCAATCCATAATTGTTTCCCCTTGAATAAAGGATATCAAACTCCTTGTTTTATTTTTGTCATCTGATAGTAAAGAGGAGGGGTGGTGTTCATGCATGATTCAATCAGGTCTCCGGCTGTCTTCCTGTGATTCTCTTACTCTGTTTTCCTGTTTAACTTCATTCAAAATGACAATGATGAGAGAACAGAGTGTTGCTTCACAAAGCATCATACAAATAAATATGAGGAAACTTCTTTCCCAGCAATCTCCAGAACTTTTCCTGCTTCTTATTGGCCACGAATGAGTCACATGCCCACGTGCCCATTCTTGAACCCATCTTGGTGGCTGAGGGAATATTGTGGTTTCTTGATTAATCTAGGCCTGCTAACCTTTGAATCAATTACTATAGTAATCACTGATTAGCCTTAATCTGGACCCACCACTGAAGATGAAGTCAGTCCCCAAACCACACTGCTGCCAAAAAATAAGGTAGGAATGAGATGAGTACGTTAGGGCAACCACAACATACATCAGACCTATATTATTCAGTGGCAAGAAACTCAAATTCTTGACACAGTTATGCTAAGTAACTGAGAGGCTAGTTTGTAAATTGTAGGCCCTAAAATCTGCAGGAAATCATTGTAAAAACATTTCTAAGAACTGTGATATCATGAGGGTTTACAAATCTTTGACCTTTAAAATAATTGGCTAGAAATAACTAGGACTTTGTTATCTTACCTTTTTATATAACTGACATTTTCTTAAAAAGAAAAAAACAGGGGGCTTCCCTGGTGGCGCAGTGGTTGGGAGTCTGCCTGCCGATGCAGGGGACACAGGTTCGTGCCCCGGTCCAGGAAGATCCCACATGCCGCAGAGCGGCTGGGCCCGTGAGCCATGGCCGCTGAGCCTGCGTATCCGGAGCCTGTGCTCTGCAACGGGGGAGGCCACAACAGTGAGAGGCCCGTGTACCGCCAAAAAGAAAGAAAGAAAGAAAGAAAAAAACATAAAAAAGCAGCTGTGACATTTTCTTTTGACTATCTAGAAGAACTCAGGCACCCAAAGTTTAACACCTCATAATACTGGGGCAGTGACCTGCACTTTTCTGGTGTTGAAGAATCAGGTAATCAGCAGGAAGAACTAGATGGATAGCTGTGTAGCATTCAAGCTGGGCAGCACTCAACAAACAGATAGGAAGGACCATGAAGTCTGCCCTTATCTGATCTGTCAAGGTCTTCCAAGGTCCAAATGACTCCCAGAGCAGCAGACGATTCTTCCCCCAAAGTACTGAATTCATAAGTAAATACATGTACTATTGCTGCTATTCAATCTCACCTTTAAAAGCAAAACAGCATCATTTCCAGACCTATAGCCCCAAGGCTATATCTTCCATAGACACTGCAAGATTCATATGTCCAAAATTTAATCTCCCCTTGTTTTCAAAAAACCCCTGTAATCCTCTCAGCTCATTAAAATGGCATCACCATATGTCACCCAATTCTCCAAACCCAAAGCCTAGAAATTAGCCTTGACTCTTCTCTTTTCCCTCCACTCCAACCAATCTCTAAATCCTATTGGCTCTATTTCCATTACCTCTTGAATCTGTCTATCCAGTCTGCTGCTATTACTTTAGTTTAGGCTATTAACAAAAGACATCTTTCTAGTCTCCAACTCTCCATCTGTGACCGCTACAATTCGTTTACTACTTAACAGCTAGAGTTCTTTCAAAAACTCATCCTTCCTATGCATGTACTGTCCTTGTTTAAAACCTATCTATGACTCTGCACAAAGTACTTCAGACAAAGCCTAAACTGTTTAACGTAACACAGGCCATCATGCCCCCATTTTAGCTTTCTAGATCGGAAGGCAAGCCACCACAGCCATCCAACCCAGGCTGCTGCCTGTTTTTGTACAGTTTTCAATGTAAGGTTTTTACATTTTTTAATGGTTGAAAAAAATCAGAAGATGAATGATATTTCATAACACTGACAACTACATGAAATTCAAACCTCAGCATCCATAAAGTTTTATTGGAACACACCTCCCCCACCCCTGCCATTCATATGGTCTATGGCTGCTTTTGAGCTACAAGGTGAGGAGCTGTGACCTCCTAAGGTCAAGGATGAAACCCAGTCCTCCTAAAACCGAGTTTCCCTGCCAAGTTTATGATTAACCTCTCTTGTCCAAAACTTATTCCCTTTCTTGTCCCGCCCCTGTTCCCCTCAGGATTGAGGAGTATCAAAGAAAAGTGGGACTGAAACAAAGCAGGACCCTGTGAGGCCTTCCTGGGTACAAACTTCTCATATCCCCTGCTTCTTGCTTGGCCTTCCATGAGTTCCAGAGCAGACTCAAGCAGTTAATGATTAGCACAATAGCCACAGAACTCCTAGCTCTCCTGAAGGGATATAGATAACAATCTGATGCATACCTTTGAGTTGTTCTGCAGAAACTAAGATCCCCAACCAGGTAGAGGATGTTGAACACACGTTGACCACAAGCACACAGACCCCCCAGACTGGATGGAACCAAAGGATGATAATTAATATTCCCCAAACATCACCCTGTTACCTCACTACCAACCAATCAGAAAAATGTCCGTGAGCTGATCATGCACCCTGCCACCCTCACCTGTAGTGTTGCCTTTAAAAACTCTTGCCTGAAAGCCATCAGGTGAGTTCCAGTCTTTTGATCATCAGCTGCCTGTTCATCTTGCTTGGCGCCCTGTACTTTCCCTCACCACAACCCAGTTGTCAGTAGATCAGCTTGGCTTCAGGTAGGACACGCGGAGCCCAGTTCGGTTCAGCAACAAGGGATGTCCCACAAAACCTAAAATATTTATTTTCTGCCCCCTTATGGAAGAAGTTTGCCTGTTCCCTCCTCTACACGCACCTCACCACTCTCCACTGTAGCCATCCTGAACTATTTGCAGTCCCTAACAGGCCACGTTTTTCTCTCAACCTGCTCCCCCCACCCTTCCATGGGTGTTCCGGCAGAACTAACTCCATCTTAGTATTTAACAGTTGTTCTGATTGTCTTTTTACTTGTCTGGTTCAAGGGTTCACCACTGAAGCCTCAGCACCCAGCACAATCCCTGCCCTCCTTCAGTGCTTGGTAAATGCGTGCTGATTGAATAAGCAAGCATCCTGAAGAGATGAACAAGACTGGGTTCCAACTTTCAAAAGCTTACAAATGGAAGACATATAAACAACAAGTTAATCTACAAGGAAGAATGAAAAAGCACCAAAAAGTAGCAAGTACTCTGCAGCATAACCAAGGAGAGACAACTCCACCTGGGGAAAGGTCCCTCTTCTTTAGAAACCCTTCTGATTTAAACACAAGCCGCTGTCTCCGTGATGAAATGCTTACTGAGCTTTTTTGTAGGCACGTAATGTCCTCATCTGTAAAATAAGCTAAATAATTCCGACTTCACAGGATTAAAAAGAATATGGTTAATTACTGAAAGCACTCAGCTCAGTGCGTGCTTTCTTACACAAAGTGCTCGGTAAACGGCAGTCACTCTCGGATCCGCTAAAGCTCTCTGACGGTCACGGAGTCTGTATCCAAGGGGGTCCCTGGTGTGCATCGCCAGATGCTCGGCCCAGCATCAAACGCACCCCTGTAGTAAGAGCAGCGACCTCGCAGCCACGCGCGGCTCCAGGGGTACCGGGCTAGGTCGCGCGCGGGGCTGGCCGACTCGGGAAAGCGCCGGAGTCCGGCCGCAGGTCTGCAGAACGACAACTGCCGCAGCGCTTCTCTGAGAGTAAGGTTCCTTTCCATTTTATCCCGCCGCCGCTCCGGCGCACGGCGCCGGGCTCCGCCCCAAAGGGGCTCGGCAGTCGCCAGCGCGCCCGCGCCTGCTCACCGGAAGAGGCGGGCGACGTCACAAGGGCCTACGCGTCTTGTCGGGGCAGGAGTTGACAGACGGTCTCTGGCTGGATTTCGACGGCCCCGGGACCGCGGAAGAGGCTTCCGAGGGCGGCCGCGATGCCGAGCCAGCAGCGGGTCAGTCAGCTCCTGGATCTGTGAGTCCGCCCCGGCCCGCCTCCCTGTCGCCCCGCCCCGGCGCCGCCCGCGCCCGCCGCCTGCGCCCGCCGCCCCGCGCGGCTTCCCTTCCCCGCCCCCTTCTTGCCTCTCACCGAGGAGGCCCCGCGGCTGTTTCTAGACCTGGGTCGCTGATTTTGTCTTCTCCTCGCTGAGGACCGTCGTACCAGGGGGCTGCCCGGCAGGCTTGCCCCTCTGGCCCCCGGTAGATGTCCTATCAGTCAGCCTTGACAGCTCCACGCCCGGGCGGTTCCTGGCAGCGGGCTGTCTCTGACGGGAGCTGAAAGCCGTGGTAAAACAAAACAAAACAAAAAACAAAACACTGGATGGGGCTCTCAAAAGCCTTCAGCAAAGTTCCACCCAGTTACTGTAACAGGGATAAATATTGATTCTTTGACATAGCGCTCAAATTCTTGATTGTTCAGCTCCCGGTTTTGCTATTATTCTCCAGTTGTGTGACTATAGGAGAGTAATTTCACCTCTCTGGGCCCTAGTTCTTCATCTACAAAATTAGTATAATAACAGTACCTATCTCATGGCGTTGTAGTGAGCAATAAACTTAACATATTTAAATCCTTAGAAGGCTACCTAGTATTAAAAGGATTAACCTCCTTATTACTTAACAGCTAGATTAACACCTAGTATTAAAAGGATTAACCTCCTAATTAAAAGGATTAATTAATTAAAATAAATTTTTTTACTTGATATGAATATTTTATTGAGGGAGAAACCAGAAGCACAGAGGCATGTAGTTACAGGCTGGCTTATAAAGTGAGCGCGAGGAAGTTGTTTAACCTTTACAATGGTTATTACGTTGGGAGTTTACAGACAGCAGGGGATTGGTTAAAAGTGATTATCTTACGCTATTTTAAGAAGACAATTTACGTTGATTATTAGAGGCATTTACAAGGAATAACCTGTTAAGTGTCACTTATGTTCATGATATAAACTAGATTTGGTTTCGCTTATGCGGTCTAACTGCCTTGGTCAGCTTGGGGGATTTTCAAGCCTGGTCTCCATTTATTTTATTTAAAAAGTCTCCGACTTTTGGTCTTTCTCTCGACCAGCTGAGAGTGTGAACCAATATGGTGTTACTCTCACTACCCCTTTGATGTAGTCCTTGGCATGGATGGTCATGTAGTTGCTGTTACCGGCAGTTACATAGTCACCCTGAATACGGTCAGTGGGATCATTGAGTTCTTCCAGTTGTCTAATCCTGATGGATAACATATGATGTGTGAGTAGTCGCTGAAAGACATTTAAACTCTTGAGAGGATACAAGGCACTAGGGAGGTTAGTATAATGACTATGAGGGGAATAGTAGTCAAGGATTGAAAGATTCTCCAGAGCAGAGAGTCCCAGGAGCCATGATTTAACCAACTAAATAATCAAGGGAAGAAGCGTTGCCTATTTGATTAAAGACTGGCATCTGATCTTTAAGATCTTTTTGATATATTAACATAGAAACAACATTTTTTTTTTACCAGTTACAGTACATGCATTTCTGTCTTGGGTGGTTAGGGTGTCTAAGGCTATGCAGTTGTCTAAAATAACTGGCTAAAGAATTTACAAATTCTTGCTGTAACTGTAGAGATTTTGCAGAGGATAAGGTCTCTCCCAATGAAGTTTAAGTGCAGTCTTTTGTTGGTGTCTTTTCCAATAAACTGAGTCTCTGGGTTCTAATATATGGGGCACATTGTCTTCGTTGGAAGCAGATCACAGAAAGCTTTATGGACCTGTGGAAATAAGCCTTTCAATATTGCATTAGTGCCTTATAGTACTGAACTATGTCATGATTACTTAGGATGGGATGAACATGAGGATGTCTTATTTTAGGAAGCGGTGCTATAGGTAAGCTTCCATCTAAGTAGGCTTCTATATGGTGTGAGCAATCAAGTATTCAATAAGAAGCATTTCTATGGAAACAAAAAAAGGCGAAGATTAAAGATTAGTTGGAACAAATTATAAATGTAGTTGTTGAGTCTAGAGAGCAGCCCGTCGAGAAAATTTTTGGAATTGAGCTCGGATTTTTAGATGAAGGTGGAATGAAGGTGGCAGTTTCAAACTGACAGATTTTCCTTGTTTGCAGTTTGAATGTCTTTGATGATGTCATCAGGTGTTCTGCTGAGCTCTGAGTGGCCTACACAGAAGTAGGTATGAAGGTTGTCTTGTCTATACATGATCTGTTGTGACTTCTCTGAAGTCTATATCAAGACTGATAGCTTTAGCTTGTAGGGTTTGAGGAAAAGGACAGTTTTAGTTTTTATTTCAAGTCAGAAGGGTAGGAGAAAATTGAAAATATTAGTTTGGAGAGTCATAGCCAGATATTGGAGAAAACTAGAAGAGTTCAGGACCCAGTCCAGTTTACAGTTAGATACAAAACCTCAAAGACAATAAACAGGACTCGAATTTGATTATGATTATGCCAAAGTTTTCTGCTTAAACATAATTTTTCTCTCTGTAGTCACCTCATTTTTACCAAAGATAATCATAAGTAATTTGTTTGTAAAATAAGTCTAGTCTTTTTAAACTTGGCTTGTTATTTACATAAGTGCAGCAGGAACAGTGATTTTATGCACATTCTCAAATACGATACTCCAGTCAAAGCTTTGGTAATATCCAAGGGGCTTTATTGGCTCCATAAAGTCAACTTTAGATCCTTAAAACTGTCTTAATAAGTAAACTCAGGTTAGATCTTTAAAAGCCTCTTTATGCTAAGAAGGCAAGCCAAGGACTTGTCCAGTTGTGTCCCGTTACAAAGAGAACAGATTCTTATTGAATTTATGCAAATATCTATATTGCCATGAAAATAAGAATACTCAGTAAGGGTTTTTTTTTTTTTTTTTGTAATTTGTTTGTTTTAATTCTGAAGGGATCAGGTAAGGAGAAAAAGTAAATGTTTCATTTTTGCTTTTAAAAGTATACTTTACCAAATTGTTTTAAGTTTAGATAGCTTAGAAGGAGAGGAAAAAAGCGTTCTTTAAATCTGGAAAACAAGCATTGAAGAACTGACAGTGTTTCAAACAAAGTCATAAAAGTTATAATTATTCTCATCAGTTCATTTGGTCCCATGTAATTAATCCTTGTTTTGCTTGATCTTGGGTTAGCAGTTTTATGAGTTAAGCAGTTTCTCCATTAGAGTTCTAGAAGTTCTTACTCAGTTTAGTGGTATGAGCTTAAAGTTATCAGAAACCTGTATTCCAGAGTACTTGTCAGGGTCCTTTCCATGAATCTCCATAAAGACAAAGCATTTTGGCCTGTAGTTGATTGTAAATGCTTTACTGTGAAGCAAAACTTAGTTACCTATTCAGCCAAAGTGACAACTAAAAGATTTCAAAAGCAAATACAGAAAGTCACATAGTTCTAAAAGACAAAACAAAACCAAAAAAACCTTACCTCTTGTAATGTTGTAAAGATTCAGTTTTCCTAAGTAGTTAGGTAACGTGAAGCACAGGAAATTATTTTGCTAAGACACAGAATCTTTAGTTCCTAGACAGTTTACACAAAAGGTAAAGAAAAACCTTTTATAATACAGTAAGTCTCCTACATACAAACAAGTTCTGTTCCGAGAACGCGTTTGTAAGTCCAATTTGTTCATAAGTCCAACAAAGTTAGCCTAGGTACCCAACTAACACAATCGGCTGTATACTGCTGCTTTTACGCTTACTTCCAGACATCCTGAGCTTGAAATAAAGATACTATACTACTGTACTCTATACAGTACTGTACAGTGAAGTACGCAAAAACACAACCCTTGTAGAGGATGCACACATGTGACTATGTATGCCAGACACGTGAACTAACTTATGTGATTGGACATGCGAATGCACGTTCGCATCTTTGAAAGTTTGCAACTTGAGGGTTCATATGTAGGGGACTTACTGTATTTTATTAAGAGCAGACCAATAATTTAAGAAACTTTGTGCTTTTAATACAGAGGTAAAAACGTTCTAGTTTGTTTCAGTTTATTATTGAGCTCATTTTTTAAAACCCTTATAAATAATTTTAGCTAACTTTGACCTTCCAACATAAAATTTCTAAACAAGCACTTTCTATATCCATTTAGAGTTTGTGTTATTCCTTTTCTCTTTCTCATTCTGGAATGAACAGTAATTTTACTTTACAAATTTCTGTATGAAATTACTTTCTTTTTTCCATAACAAAAATACAACCTATATTCTTTGCATGCTCTTCTTCTAAAATTACATCCCATTTTCCTCTCATACTTTAGAGACAAAGTTGTTTTCTTTCTTTCTTGTTTCTAGTATTTTTTTATATATTGATTATAAATTTTAACCTTTATTAACATTTATTTTCCAGTGAAAACTAGGAAGCATGCAGTTGTGAACTGTCATAATAGCAGCATCCTATAGTAGATTAGCAAATTCATGAATACATAATTACTAAAAATTATATTTTTTAGAGACGTTTTCTCACAGTACAATTTTTTCTTACAGTTTTGTGGAGCTATAATTGACATACAGCACTGTGTAAGTCTGAAATATACAGCATAATGACTTACATACACAATAAGTTTAGTGAACATCTATTGTTTTATACAGATACAAAATTAAAGAAATAGAAAAAAGGGGTTTTTTCTTATGATAACTCTTAGAAATTATTCTCATAACAGCTTTCATATGTAACATACAGCAGGGTTAATTATATTTATCATGTTGTGCATTATATCCCTAGTACTTATTTATCTTATAACTGGAAGTTTGTAGCTTTTGACTGCCTTCATCCAATTCCCCCTGCCTCTGGTAACCACAAATCTGATCTCTTTTTCTATGAATTTGTTTGCTGTTTGTTTTTGAAGTATAATTAATCTACAACACTATGTTAGTTACTGTTACACAACATAGTGATTCAGTATTTCTATACATTTCAAAATGATAACCATGATAAATCTAGTTACAGTGTC
Source organism: Stenella coeruleoalba (assembly GCF_951394435.1). Lineage (NCBI taxonomy): Eukaryota > Metazoa > Chordata > Mammalia > Artiodactyla > Delphinidae > Stenella > Stenella coeruleoalba. The sequence continues at coordinate 76,144,450 of NC_137157.1, forward strand.
ACCATATAAAGATATTATATAGTTGTTGACTATGTTCGCCACACTGTACATTTCATACCCATGACTCATTTATTTTGCTGCTGGAAGTTTTGTACCTCTTAATCTTCCTCACCTATGTTTTTTCTGCCCCCCATCCCCTCCCCTCTGGCAACCAGCTCTTTGTTCTCTGTATCTGTAACTATTTCTGTTTTGTTTGTTCAGTTTTGTTTTTTAGATTCCACATATAAGTGAAATCATACAGTGTTTGTCTTTCTCTGTCTGACTTACTTCACTTAGGATAATGCCCTGTAGGTCCATCCATATTGTTGCAAATGGCTAGATTTCATTCTTTTTAATGGCTGAGTAATATTCCATTTTAAAATATATATCATGTCTTCTTTATCCATTCATCTGTTGATGGGTGCTTAGGTCGCGTCCATGTCTTGGCTATTGTAAGTAATGCTGCAGTAAACATAGGGGTGCATATATCTTTTTGAATTAGTGTTTTTGTTTTCTGTGGATAATTACCCAGCAGTGGAATTGCTGGATCATATGGTAGTTCTATTTTTAATTTCTTAAGGAATCTCCATACTGTTTTGCATAGTGGCTGCACCAATTTACATTCTCACCGACAGTGCACAAGGGTTCCCTTTTCTCCACATCCTTGCCTACACTTGTTATTTGTTGTTTTTTGATAATAGCCATTCTGACAGGTGTGAAGTGATATCTCTGTGGTTTTGATTTGCATTTCCCTGATGATTAGTGATACTGAACATCTTTTCATGTACCTGTTGGCTGTCTGTGTGTCTTCTTTGGAAAAATATCTATTCAGTTCCACTGCTCATTTTTTAATCAAGCTGTTTGTTTTTTTTAATGTTGAATTGTATGAGTTCTTTGTATATTTTGGATATTAACCCCATATCAGATATACTGTTTGCAAATATCTTTATATTCAGTAGATGGCCTTTTTCTTTTGTTGATTGTTTCCTTTGCTGTGCAAAAGCTTTTTAGTACTTTTTTTTAGTACTTTTTTTTTATGTATATAGTCCCACTTGTTTATTTTTGCTTTTGTTTTCCTTGCCTGAGGAGACGTACCCTAAAATATTGCTAAGACCAATGTCAGAGAGCATACTGCCTATGTTTTCTTCCAGGAATTTTATGGTTTCAGGTCTTACGTTCAAGTCGCTAATCCATTTTTTGTTGTTGTTGCATTGGGTCTTCGTTGCTGGGCACGGGCTTTCTCTAATTGTGGTGAGTGGGGGCTACTCTTCATTGTGGCGCCACGAGCTTCTCATTGCGGTGGCTTCTCTTGTTGCAGAGCACAGGCTCTAGGTGGACAGGCTTCAGTAGTTGTGGCTCGCGGGCTCTAGAGCACAGGCTTAGTAGTTGTGGTGCACAGGCTTAGTTGCTTCACAGCATGTGGGAGCTTACTGGACCAGGGCTTGAACCTGTGTCCCCTGCATTGGCAGGCAGATTCTTAACCACTGTGCTACCAGGGAAGCCCCTCTAATCCATTTTGAGTTGATTTTTATGTATGGTGTGAGAAAATGTTCTAATTTCATTCCTTTACATGTAGCTTCCAGTTTTCCCAGGAACACTTACTGGAGAGACTGTCTTTTCCCCATTGTATATTCTTGCCTCCTTTGTCATAGATTAATTGACCAGAAATGTATATTTCTGGGCTGTCTATTCTGTTCCATTAATCTATACTTCTGTTTTTGTGCCAGTATCATACTCTTCTGATTTCTGTAGCTTTGTAGTATAGTTTGAAATCAGGAAGCATGATACCTCCATCTGTGACCTTCTTACTCAAGATTATTTTGGATATAGGAGGGTCTTTTGTGTTTCCATACAAAATTTAAGATTATTTTTTCTAGTTCTGTGAAGAATGCCATTGGTATTTTGATAGGGATTGCACTGAATCTGTAGATTGCCTTGAGTAGTATGGTCATTTTAACATTTTTAATTCTTTCAATTCATGAACACACTGTATCTTTCCATCTATTTGTGTCGTCTCCAATTTCTTTCATCAGTGCCTTATAGTTTTCTGAGTACAGATCTTTTACCCCCTTAGTTATATTTATTCCTAGGTATTTTATTCTTTTTGATGAGTTGTAAATGGGATTGTTTTCTTAATTTCTCTGTCTGATAGTTCATTGTTAGTATACAGAAATGCAACAGATTTCTGTATATTTATTTGTATCTTGCAACCTTACTGAATTCATTGATGAATTATGGTAGGATTTTGGACAGTGTCTTTTGGATTTTCTATGTGTAGTATCATGTCATCTGCAAACAGTGATGGTTTTACTTCCTCCTTTCTGATTTGGATTCCTTTTATTTCTTTTTCTTGTCTGATTGCTGTGGCTAGGACTTCCAATACTATAGAAGTGGTAAGAGTGAGCATCCTTGTCTTGTTTCTTATCTTAGAGGAGATGCCTTCAGCTTTTCACTGTTGAGTATGATGTTAGATGTGGGCTTGTCATATATGGCCTTTATTATGTTGAGGTATATTTCCTCTGTACCCACTTTGTTGAGAGTTTTTTGTCATAAATCGTTGTTGGATTTTGTCAAAAGCTTTTTCTGCATCTATTGAGATGATATGATTTTCTTCTTCAATTTGTTAATGTGGCATATCACATTAATTGCTTTGTGGATATTGAAACATTCAAGGATGAGATTGGTTCAATCCCATCCCTGGGTTAAATCCGCATTGATCATAGTGTATGACCCTTTTCATGTACTGCTGAATTCAGCTTGCTAATTTTTTTTTTTTTTTTGCGGTACGCGGGCCTCTCACTGTTGTGGCCTCTCCCATTGTGGAGCACAGGCTCTGGACACGCAGGCTCAGCGGCCATAGCTCATGGGCCCAGCTGCTCCGTGGCATGTGGGATCCTCCTGGACCGGGGCACGAACCCGTGTCCCCTGCATCAGCAGGTGGACTCTCAACACTGAGCCACCAGGGAAGCCCAGCTTGCTAATATTTTGTTGATGATTTTTGTGTTTATGTTCATCAGTGATATTGGCCTGTAATTTTCTTTTCTTTGTGATATCTTTGGTTTGAGTATCAGAGTGATGCTGGCCTCACAGAATGAGTTTGGAAGCATTCCTCATTCTGCAATTTTTTGGAATAATTTGAGAAGGACAGGTGCTAACTTTTTTCTAAATGTTTGGTAGAATTCACCTGTAAAGCCATCTGGTCCTGAACTTTTGGGAGGTTTTTAAGTTGCTGATTCAACTTCATTCACATTCATAATTGACCTGTTCATATTTTCGATAGTACGGTTTTTTAATCTGGCAAAAGACATGTTTATTATAACCCCAAGTAGCTTTTATCTGTAAAAATTAAGAAGCCAAAAACTTATGATAAATTTATGTTTAGCAATTAATGTTTCAGTATATTATCTTATTTGGAAATGATCTAGATAGGATATAATAGATAATGAATATCCATCATTTAAGTTAACTTAGTATAAACTTTTATCTTACCTCTATTTAATTTACTTGTTTTTAGTAAATATGTTTGGATTAAACATTAAACAGCTAATCATCATCTTATATTGTTTTTCTTGCTGCCAAATTTTATAATATAGAGATAGCATGAGCTTATTTTACTAGTAAACCTGGGTAGAAATGTTTGTATATTTGCATTATATTTAATGTTGACAACCCTATTTTATTAAACCAACACATTTAAAGTAGCTTTTATTTACCAAATATCATTCCAGATCACACCAACTTGAAAAGCATTTGGATTAATTTCTATATTTCTGAGAGTTTTAAGAGCACTTAATTTATATAAGTGCTTATTTTCCTTTAAGCAGATTAAATAGAGCTCTTTAAAAAATATCACAGACCATACATGAATTCGTGTATACATAAATATATAGACAGACACAAACAGAGATTGTATAACTTTCATTTTTAAATTTTAACCATGTGTCAGGTACAGTAATATAAAACTCAAAAGAATAGCTGGATCCAAATTATTTCTGGCAGATGTAATAAATTAAGGTTACCTGCTGATGGCTAGAGCTTTTTACCAAAATTTTTTTGGTAAATTTTTTTCTGTGTGCTGTAAGGATTCTTTTAGAGAAGCTGTTTTTGGAGTCATTTTGTCTTTTAGAAGCTTTTGCCTACCATCGTTTCTGAGAAATTTGGAATATTCTCTTTTTAAGGGTGTCCCTAAGGTGGACTATCTTATCTAAATTAAAGGTTCCCCAAAGTGGCCACTGCAATTCCAGTCATCCTTTATAAAGTTCACCCATTTTTCCAAAAGGCACAAGATCCTGGTCTGTGATTTGGACCAGGTGGAACCCATCTTCACCTTAGATTCTCCAGGACATCTTAACTCTGAGGGGTCCTGTTTTTGAACAGCTGTTCTGAAACACAGGGAATTACACTCCCGCCCCTTTTTGAACAGAATAGGGTGACTTATCAAAAAGTTTCAACAATAGTTGCTCAGTAAAATTGGAGAGCTCAACACGAAAGGGAGTGAAGCTTGGATTCAGGAGAGGTGTACTGTGAAACTTCTTGGTCAGTGAGAAAACAGTGAGCATAATGGGCTCCATGAGTACTGGCACTTGTTTACTCACCAGCCTCTTGACTAATCAGGGATCTTCTGTAGGTCCCACTTCTGACACCAAAAACTGTCAAAAGAAAATTCAGAGAGATTTATTTGATACGAATATTTTATTGAGTGACAAATAAGCTATTTGTGAACAGAGAGACTTCAAACTGAAAGTGGTTAGAAGCTCAGAGGCATGTAGTTACAGGATGGTTTTTAAAGTGAGAATGAGGAAGTTGTTTAACATTTACGATGATTGGTTGTTACACTGGGAGTTTACAGATGACAGGAGACTGGTTAAAAGTGTTTATCTTATACTATTTTAGAAGATGATTTAAGTTCTGCTTATTGTTATCAGAGGCATATACAAGAAATAATGTTTCCTTTTGCTTAAGTTCATGAAATAAGCTATCAATAGATTAAGTTTAACTTATGCAGCCTAATTGGTTTTGTTTGCTTGGAGGATTTCCAAGCTTGGTCTCCATTTTATTTTACTTTAACACTAGCAAATAATAAACACTACTAAACGTTAGTTATTGTTATTATTAGTTATTTCACACCAGAAATTGTGCTGAAAATTCCAGTTATAATGGCAATTGCTTCTCTCCAGGAGCTTTCAGTCCATTATTATTCCCATGTAAAAAAGTTAAGGCTAAGGAGAACAATCACTATAATCTACTGAGTGCCTTCTAAAACAGTAGGATTTGACATTTGCGTTATATCTCATAAACTTCTGGCCCTCGGCCCACAGTCAATTTTCATAAAAGGGAAATCTGTTGATTCTCCTTTGTTGATTCTCAGACTTGTGTAGAGTCCTGAGAAAAGTATCTTTACTTTAGTTCTTGGTGAAACTTTTACACCTCATCCAAACAGAATATCCTTTCTGTTAGTAAAGACAGAGTAAGTTAAGGGTGCAAGTTAGGAAAACAGACTACATGGGTTCTATACATACACCTACCATTTACTAGTTATACAATCTTGAGCAAATGTTTCAACTTATCTGGGATTCAGTTTTCTCCTCTGTAAATGGAAGATGATGATATTATTACCTACCTTACTGAACTGCTGTGAAGATTAAAAGCCAGTACATGTAAATTCCATAAAACAGTGCTTGGCACATAGTAAGTATTCATTTATGTTAGTTATTAATGTTATATCATTCCTACCATGGAAAGCACTGTAACAAGGAATATGTTACCTAAGACCTGACCTTTTTTCCTAAGGCCTAGCTTAATTCCTACTCTTAGTTCCAATCTCTATCCTAAGGCTCTGTGAGGGTTCCATGCAAATGATCCTATGAACTCCTGGGGCCAGAATCAAGTCTTTTGTCTCTTTGTACCCACAGTTCCTTATTTTTAGGAGTTACTATTCAGTTAAGCATGTATATAAAGAGGACATGTGGCATATGAAGCACTATGCTGATGACTGTTGGAAATAACTAGCATAAAAGAGGTATAGTCTTATGGGACTAGCACAAGACAAGTATATGAATAAATATAATCTAGGTATAATAATACCACAAAAGCTGGATTTACAAATGGGAGGAAATGCGTTCAAGAGGGAGTGTAGGAATTTCCCTGGTGGCACAGTGGTTGAGAATCTGCCTGCCAATGCAGGGGACACGAGTTCGATCCCTGGTCCGGGAAGATCTCATATGCTGTGGAGCAACTAAGCCTCTGTGCCACAACTACTGAGCCTGTGCTCTAGAGCCCACAAGCCACAACTACTGAGCCTGCATGCCACAACTACTGAAGCCTATGCACCTAGAGCCCATGCTCTGCAACAAGAGAAGCCACTGCAATGAGAAGCCCGCACACCGCAACGAAGAGTAGCCCCTGCTCGCCACAACTAGAGAAAGCCCACGTGCAGCAACGAAGACCCAATGCAGCCAAAAATAAATTTAATTTAAAAAAAAAGAGGAGTATAATAATAAGAGCAAAAGCTTGATGAACAGGAAAGTTAGAAATATATGAGAAGACCAGAAAATAGTATTTCTATTTGGCTGGAGAATACAATATGAATAGTGTAATAGTAAGACATAAAGCCAGATAATTAGGATCAGAACCTTGGCCACCACAATGAAATAAGTGTTTAATTCTGTAACATGGGAAGCTATCAAAGGTTTTGGAACTGCTGGGAGCAGAGGGAGAGTTGAATTAGGGAGCAGTTAAGAGTAAGAAGACAGGAAACTGTTTTAAAATTTTGGAAAAGAGTAAGGAGAGCCCAAACTAGGAGACATATGTGAAGATGTTCTTGCAGAATTCATTCTGGTAAAAGAGAATTGGAATGTCCATCACTGGGAGAGGTGCCATGGAATGTTATGCAGCTATTAGAAAAGTAAAGAGTAAATGTGTATATATTCACATGGATGGAACTTGAAAACATAGTGCTTAGTGAAAAAAGAGGAAACAAGAATATATTAAGAAAAATTATCCAAAAATTGGAATTAAAGCAAAAAGATGACCATATGACCTTCATTGTCATACTAAAGTGTTGTCTCCCATGTAAAGGTCCACATTTAGGATAATATTTTCTAACCTTTTTTGGGATGAGATATGGTCAGGCTGGCAGTTGTTCAGCAAGCTGTTTCTGGGTTACCTTGGGTTTCTGTTACTTTGGTAACAAGCTTGGTTCAGAATAGCAGTCAACTGTTTTACTAAGTGCACTGTTAAGTCCACAGGAATGGGACTTCTCCGTGACGGAAAACTGGTTGGTTTACATCCTTGCATAAGTTCTTAACCTCTTCACTGAACCAACACTTTGAGTAGCACTGCCTTGGAGAATCCTTTGGATCTGTGATATGGTGAACAATTTTGAATAAGGGGAGCAAGGAAAGGCAAAAATTAAAAATTACTGTAGGGCTTCCCTGGTGGCGCAGTGGTTGAGAGTCCGCCTGCCGATGCAGGGGACGCGGGTTCGTGCCCTGGTCCGGGAAGATCCCACATGCCGTGGAGCGGCTGGGCCCGTGAGCCATGGCCGCTGAGCCTGTGCGTCCGGAGCCTGTGCTCCGCAACGGGAGAGGCCACAACAGTGAGAGGCCCGCATATCGCAAAAAAAAAAAAAAAGAAAAGAAAAAAATTACTGTAAAGTTTTTAGCTTCATTGACCAGGAGGATGGTGATATCGTTAGATAATTGTGGAGGAGTAAGTATCTTTTCAGGAAAATTAATCAGAACATCCAGTTGAAATAGGCAGTTAGGAATATAATTTAAAACATTTTTAATCCAGCTTTTCTTTCCACCATCTTTCCATGCCACCATAATGGCGCACATGAATGCCCTGGCTGATGCTCTCAAGAGTATCAACAATGCCGAAAAGAGAGGCAAACGCCAGGTTCTTATTAGGCCATGCTCCAAAGTCATTGTCAGGTTTCTCACTGTGATGATGAAGCATGGTTACGTTGGCGAATTTGAAATCATCGATGATCACAGGGCTGGGAAAATTGTTGTGAACCTCACAGGCAGGATAAATAAGTGTGGAGTGATCAGCCCCAGGTTTGATGTGCAACTCAAAGATCTAGAAAAATGGCAGAATAACCTGCTCCCGTCCCGTCAGTTTGGTTTCATTGTACTGACAACCTCAGCTGGCGTCATGGACCATGAAGAAGCAAGACGAAAACACACAGGAGGGAAAATCCTTGGATTCTTTTTCTAGGGATGTAATACATACGTGCAAATAAAATGCCTCAGAGGACAAAAACAAACAAACAAACAAAATTTTTTTAATTCAATTTATTTAATCTAAAAAAACCCGAACAATTAACCCATTTCTCCCACCCCCCACCTCTGAGAACCACCAATCTGTTTTCTGTAGCTATGAACTTTTGTTTGGGGTTTTTTCGTTTTTGTTCTTAGACTTCACATATAAGAGAAGTCATATGGTATCTGTCTTTCTCTGTCTGACTTATTTCACTTAGCATAATGCTCTCTAGGTCCATCCATGTTGTTGCAAATGGCAAGATTTCATTCTTTTTTATGGCTGAATAATATTCCACAGTATATATACCACATCTTCTTTATACATTCATCCATTGATGGACACTTAGGTTATTTCCATATTTTGGCTACTGTAAATAACGTTGCAGTGAACATGGGAGTGCAGATATCTTTTCAAATTAGTGTTTTCATATTCTTTGGATAAATACCGAAAAGTGGAATTGCTGGATCATACGGTAGTTCTATTTTTAATTTTCTGAGGAACCTTTATACTGTTTTCCATAGCACCTACACCTATTTACATTCCCACCAACAATGCACAAGGATTCCCATTTCTCCACATCCTTGCCAACACTTGTTATTTGTTGTCTTTTTGATAATAGCCATTCTGACAGGTGTGAGGTGACATCTCATTGTGATTTTGATTTGCATTTTTCTGATGATTAGTGATATTGAGCATCTTTTCATGTATTGGTCATCTGTGTGTCTTCCTTGGAAAAATATAATTTTTAATTTGAAAGAGATATCAAGGAGTAAGTCTAAGATTAGGAGTAAACTTATAGATAGTAGGTGAAGCCATGGTTAAGTTTGAGGAAGAGGATATAGAGAGAAGAAAAGGAGGCCAAAGACCAAATTTTATGCAACACTTACATTAGAAGCAGGCCATTTTGCCTGAATTCATTTCTTTGTTAGATTAATTTACTGTATAATTGATTGGCTAAATATCAATAAGTTGTTTCTTTTAACTATAAAATTTAGAGCAGTTCATATTGGGTGAGATATTTCTCCTCCCACACCCATACCCTTTTTTTTTTTTACAGCTTTTGAAGATTTGTTTAGTTTTAGCTGACCACTTTTCATTTTTGTCTTAAGAACTGAGACCACCTATGTTAACCTTTGGGATTGAGAACTAAGATTGCTTATGTCAATATAACTTTTTGCTCCAGGAAATTTCTGCAGTTTATCTAAATAAACATCTGGTTTTTAAGGTGAACATTTTGATTGTTAGGGCGAACATTATATTTATCAGGATAGATTATTCAAGACCCCATGTCCATCATTCTTAAACCATTACATCACAAATTTTGCCTAATCCTATCCCATTCCCCATCTTGGAGGGGGAGAACCCTCTTAAACTACTTGAGCTTTCACCCCCAAATCCTGAATGTACTCTTCCCTACCTTTCCCCTATTAAGACACTATCAAAACCCTGTTAAACCCTCACTGCAGCGAATTTAATAAACTTGCTTTGTTTGACCAACAGGCTTTTTGGATGGTCTTTGTGAGCCATTTAATAGTTCTCATAGCAGCATATTAAGAAATATTTAATTTGTTTCTGTCCCGGCTCTCTGCTAGTGCTGCTGTAGGGAACTGGAACAGAAAGGGGAAACCCTTTATTCTGTGGAACACATTGCACAGCCTGAGCTCAGAGAAGAGACCAAGAACAAAATGAAAAAGACTGAGAGGAAGAGGGAGTTGGGGGTCTTCCCTGGTGGCGCAGTAGTTGAGAGTCCGCCTGCCGATGCAGGGGACACGGGTTCGTGCCCCGGTCTGGGAAGATCCCACATGCCACAGAGCGGCTGGGCCCATGAGCCATGGCCGCTGAGCCTGCACGTCCGGAGCCTGTGCTCTGCAACAGTGAGAGGCCCGCGTACCGCAAAAAAAAAAAAAAAAAAGAGGGAGGGGGGAGAAAAAAGGGTATTATCATGGAAAGAAGAAAACATTTAAAATATAGCTGAAATCTGTATAAAGGAAAATGTAAGAGGAGTGATTGTGGAATTTGATTTTTCTCTTCTTCAAGCTAAAATGTTTTTAGCTTGGTCTTGTTTTGCGAATGCTGGTAGAAGACTAAAGGCTTGGGTCTTGGGTCAGAGACCCTAAGGACTTTATTATTCATTGCACAACAAGCAGCATGAGCATTAGCATGTTTATGTCACTTCCCCTTGACCTCCAAGACACATGCCAGCAACACAGAAGGCCAAGCTGGATACCTACACAAAGGGCAGGTTGTGTTACAGGAGACAGACTCTGAATCTGGGGACTCTGCATTTTATAGCAAGCAGTAAGCAACCTCTTTGTTCTGGAGGGAGACATTATCTCACAGTGTTGCTCATTGTAAACACAACCCTGAGAGTGGCCCAGATAGAGTGTCAGGGCCTTATAATCTTGTCATTCCCAGCAAGAAAGGTAAGGCCATGAAAAACCTGTAGAGAACTGCCTTTCCCAACATTTCACCTTTTGGTCCTACCACCTTGGCTTCTGACAAATTATCACATGAGTATGACGCTTCTTCATCACACTGATTCATTTAATCAGCAGAGGCTAGGACCAAATATATTCAATTTGTGTCATACAGCAATCAACTAAAGCTATTAATATCGCTCCCAAAAGGAGGATGAGGCCAACTGGCAATATTGACTTCAGCTATGACTCCAGAGTCCCAGAGTCAGGCAACTGTGACTAAATCCCAGGGGAGACCAGTAGGTCTTATTTCAGAAATCCAAGATGTAGTGTAAGCCCAGGATATTCTCCATTATGGCCTGCACAAGGAAATTTAAGTTTACCTGTTAATCTTTGGTGCTGTTATCTGTAATTACAGGGACATATATAATAGATGGGCCAAGAAAGAAACCCAACTGAGAGATATTCCGTGGCCTGTTCTCTATAGACAAGCATATAAAACCAAGAGACACAGGTCACTCTAGTTTGGATTTATTGTTAAACTTGATTTGGATCACCATGACATTGTTTTGCATATATCACATGGGAAAGTGTCACTGAGTAGTTGCAGCCTTGATTGTTAACACGTAGCTCAAGATCACTTGGACATCAAGGAAAACATGCATTTGTATTTGTCATATTGAAACAAGTTGTGCTGGTCCATGTTTTTATACCCTTATGAAGAGAGGCTAGGCAAAGCAGAATAGTGCAAGGCCTTCCACATTTACATGAATTATTCAGTTATCATAGCACAAAGACAATGATGAGAAATCCAACAGTAGGTCAGATTGTCAGCTGCAGCGGCTGCTTGCCTCAGGTGGACCATATAATTGTTTTGCCAAGGTGCAATGCTGGATCTAGAGGTGGAAGGAAGCATTAATTCCTCCCCTTCCTTAAGTACTTACTTCCCAGGGTCTAAAGTGTTCCCTCCCCAGGTTCTGGAGTTATTGCCATCCCTTATGATCATAAAATTGGTGTGCCCCATACCAGTGTAAATGATTTCACTTTTTTCCGATCATCTGCTACTCACAGTGGTCAACTGCAGGAGGGACAAGGGGATTTTTATTTTTGTTATTTTTTAAATTTATTTTTTTGTTACTTTTTAAAAATATCTTTATTGGAGTATAATTGCTTTACAATGTTGTGTTAGTTTCTGCTGTATAACAAAGTGAAAGAGCTATATGTATACATATATCCCCATACCCCTCCCTCTTGCGTCTCCCTCCCACCCCTCTACGTGGTCACAAATCACCGAGCTGATCTCCCCCCGTGCAATGAAGCTGCTTCCCACTATCTGTTTTACATTTGGTAGTGTATATATGTCAGTGCTACTCTCTCACTTCATCCCAGCTTACCCTTCCCCCTCTCCATGTCCTCAAGTCCATTCTCTACATCTGCTTTATTCCTGTCCTGCCCCTAGGTTCTTCAGAACCAATTTTTTTTTTTTTTTAGATTCCACATATATGTGTTAGCATATGGTATTTGTTTTTCTCTTTCTGACTTACTTCACTCTGTATGACACACTCTAGGTCCATCCACCTCACTACAAATAACTCAATTTCCTTTCTTTTCATGGCTGAGTAATATTCCATTGTATATATGTGCCATATCTTCTTTATCTATTCATCTGTCAGTGGACACTTAGGTTGCTTCCATGTCCTGGCTATTGTAAATAGTGCTGCAATGAACATTGTGGTACATGACTCTTTTTCAATTATGGTTTTCTCAGGGTATATGCCCAGTAGTGGGATTGCTGGGTCATATGGTAGTTCTATTTTTAGTTTTTTAAGGAACCTCCATACTGTTCTCAATAGTGGCTGTATCAATTTACATTCCCACCAACAGTGCAAGAGGGTTCGCTTTTCTCCACACCGTTTCCAGCATTTATTGTTTGTAAATTTTTTGATGACGACCATTCTACCTGTGTGAGGTGATACCTCATTGTAGTTTTGATTTACGTTTCTCTAATGATTAGTGAGGTTGAGCATCCTTTCATGTGTTTGTTGGCAATCTGTATATCTTCATTGGAGAAATGTCTATTTAGATCTTCTGCCCATTTTTGGATTGGGTTGTTCATTGTTTTGATATTGAGCTGCATGAGCTGCTTGTATATTTTGGAGATTAATCCTTTGTCCATTGCTTCATTTGCAAATATTTTCTCCCATTCTGAGGACTGTCTTTTCGTCTTGTTTATGGTTTCCTTTGCTGTGCAAAAGCTTTGAAGTTTCATTAGGTCCCATTTGTTTCTTTTTGGTTTTATTTACATTACTCTAGGAGGTGGATCAAACAAGATCTTGCTGTGATTTATGTCAAAGAATGTTCTGCCTATGTTTTCCACTGAGAGTTTTATACTGTCTGGCATTTAGGTCTTTAATCCATTTCGAGTTTATTTTTGTGTATGGTGTTAGGGAGTGTTCTAATTTCATTCTTTTACATGTAGCTGTCCAGTTTTCCCAGCACCACTTATTGAAGAGGCTGTCTTTTCTCCATTGTGTACTCTTGCTGCCTTTATCAAAGATAAGGTGACCATATGTGCACGGGTTTATCTCTGGGCTTTCTATCCTGTTCCATTGATTGATATTCTGTTTTTGTGCCAGTACCATACTGTCTTGATTACTCTAGATTTGTAATATACTTTGAAGCCAGGGAGCCTGAGTCCTTCAGCTCCGTTTTTCGTTCTCAAGATTGTTTTCGCTATTCGGGGTCTTTTGTGTTTCCATACAAATTGTGCAATTTTTTGTTCTAGTTCTGTGAAAAATCCCATTGGTAGTTTGATAGGGATTGTGTTGAATCTGTAGATTGCTTTGGGTAGAATAGTCATTTTCACAGTGTTGATTCTTCCAATCCAAGAACATGGTATATCTCTCCGTCTGTTTATATCATCTTTAATTTCTTTCATCAGTGTCTTATAGTTTTCTGCTTACAGGTCTTTTGTCTCCTTAGGTAGGTTTATTCCTAGGTATTTTATTCTTTTTGTTGCAATGGTAAATGGGAGTGTTTCCTTAATTTCTCTTTCAGGTTTTTCATCATTAGTGTATAGGAATGCAAGAGGTTTCTCTGCATTAATTTTGTATTCTGCTACTATACCAGATTCATTGATTAGCTCTAGTAGTTTTCTGGTAGCCTCTTTAGGATTCTCTATGAATAGTATCATGTCATCTGTAAACAGTGACAGTTTTACTTCTTTTCCAATTTTGATTCCTTTTACTTCTCTTTCTTCTCTGATTGCTGTGGCTAAAACTTCCAAAACTATGTTGAATAATAGTGGTGAGAGTGGGCAACCTTGTCTTGTTCCTGATTTTAGAGGAAATGGTTTCAGTTTTTCACCATTGAGAACAATGTTGGCTTTAGGTTTGTCATATATGGCCTTTATTACGTTGAGGTAAGTGCTCTCTATGCCTACTTTCTGGAGAGTTTTTATCATAAATGGGTGTTGAATTTTATAAAAAGCTTTTTCTGCATCTATTGAGATTATCATATGGTTTCTATCCTTTAGTTTGTTAATATGGTGTATCACATTGATTGACGTGCATATATTGAAGAATCCTTGCATTCCTGGGATAAACCCCACTTGATCATGGTGTATGATCCTTTTAGTGTGCTGTTGGATTCTCTTTGCTAGTATTTTGTTGAGGATTTTTGCATCTATGTTCATCAGTGATATTGGTCTGTAGTTTTCTTTTTTTGTGACATCTTTGTCTGGTTTTGGTATGAGGGTGATGGTGGCCTTGTAGAATGATTTTGAGAGTGTTCCTCCCTCTGCTGTATTCTGGAAGAGTTTGAGAAGGAAAGGTGTTAGCTCTTCTCTAAATGTTTGATAGAATTCGCTTGTGAAGCCGTCTGGTCCTGGGCTTTTGTTTGTTGGAAGATTTTTTTTTTTTTTTTTTGCGGTCCGCGGGCCTCTCACTGTTATGGCTTCTCCCGTTGCGGAGCACAGGCTCTGGACGCGCAGGCTCAGCCGCCATGGCTCACGGGCCCAGCCGCTCCGCGGCACGTGGGATCTTCCCGGACCGGGGCACGAACCCGTGTCCCCTGCATCGGCAGGCAGACTCTCAACCACTGTGCCACCAGGGAAGCCCTGTTGGAAGATTTTTAATCACAGTTTCAATTTCAGTGCTTGTGATTGGTCTGTTTATATTTTCTATTTCTTCCTGGTTCATTCTTGGAAGGTTGTGCTTTTCTAAGAATTTGTCCATTTCTTCCAGGTTGTCCATTTTATTGTTATTTAGTTGCTTGTAGTAATCCCTCATGATTCTTTGGATTTCTACAGTGCCAGTTGTTACTTCTCCTTTTTCATTTCTAATTTTGTTGATTTGAGTCTTCTCCCTTTTTTTTTGGTGAGTCTGGCTAATGGTTTATCAATTTTGTTTATCTTCTCAAAGAATCAGCTTTTAGTTTTATTGATCTTTGCTATAGTTTTCTTCATTTCTTTTTCATTTATTTCTGATCTGATCTTTTTGATTTCTTTCCTTCTGCTAACTTTAGGGTTTTTTTGTTTTTCTTTCTCTAATTGATTTAGGTGTAAGGTTAGGTTGTTTATTTGAGATTTTTCTTGTTTCGTTAGGTAGGAGTGTATTGCTATAAACTTCCCTCTTAGAACTGCTTTTGTTGCATCCTGTAGATTTTGACTCATCATGTTTTCACTGTCATTTGTTTCTAGGTATTTTTTGATTTCCTCTTTGATTTCTTCAGTGATCTTGGTTATTTAGTAGCGTATTGTTTAGCCTCCATGTGTTTGTATTTTTTACAGTTTTTTTCTTGTAATTGATATCTAGTCTTATAGTGTTGTGGTCGGAAGAGATACTTGATACAATTTCAAGTTTATTAAATTTGCCAAGGCTTGATTTGTGACCCAAGATATGATCTATCCTGGAGAATGTTCCATGAGCACTTGAGAAGAAAGTGTATTCTGTTGTTTTTGTATGGAATGTCCTATAAATATCAATTAAGTCCATCTTGTTTAATGTGTCATTTAAAGTTTGTGTTTCCTTATTTATTTTCATTTTGGATGATCTGTCCATTGGTGAAAGTGGGGTGTTAAAGTCCCCTACTATGAATGTGTTACTGTTGATTTCCCCGTTTATGGCTGTTAGTATGTGCCTTATGTACTCCTGTGTTGGGTGCATAAATATTTACAATTGTTATATCTTCTTCTTGGATTGATCCTTGATCATTACGTAGTGTTGTAGTGTCCTTCTTTGTCTCTTGTGATAGTCTTTAAGTCTATTTTGTCTGATATGAGAATTGCTACTCCAGCTCTCTTTTGATTTCCATTTGCATGGAATATCTTTTTCCATTCCCTCACTTTCAGTCTGTATATGTCCCTAGGTCTGAAGTCAGTCTCTTTTAGACAGCATATAGATGGGTCTTGTTTTTGTATCCATTCAGCCAGTCTGTGTCTTTTGGTTGGAGCATTTAACCCATTTACATTTAAGGTAATTGTTGATATGTATGTTCCTATTAGCATTTTCTTAATTGTTTTTGGTTTGTGTTTCTAGGTCTTTTCCTTCTCTTGTGTTTCCTGCCTAGAGAAGTTCCTTTAGCATTTGTTGTAAAGCTGGTTTGGTGGTGCTGAATGCTCTTAAGTTTTGCTTGTCTGTAAAGGTTTTAATATCTTCATTGAATCTGAATGAGATCCTTGCTGGGTAGAGTAATCTTGGTTGTAGGTTTTTCCCTTTCATCATTTTAAATATGTCCTGCCACTCCCTTCGGGCTTGCAGAGTTTCTGCTGAAAGATTAGTGGTTAACCTTATGGGGGGGTGGTTCCCTTGTATGTTATTTCTTGCTTTATCCTGCTGCTTTTAATATTTTTTCTTTGTATTTAATTTTTGATAGTTTGATTAATAGGTGTCTTGGTGTGTTTCTCCTTGGATTTATCCTGTATGGGACTCTCTGTGCTTCCTGGGCTTGACTATTTCCATTCCCATGTTAGGGAAGTTTTCAACTATAATGTCTTCAAATGTTTTCTCAGACTCTTTCTTTTTCTCTTCTTCTTCTGGGACCCCTGTAATATGAATGTTGGTGCGTTTAATGTTGTCCCAGAGGTCTCTGAAACTGTCCTCAATTCACTTCATTCTTTTTTCTTTATTCTGCTCTGTGGTAGTTATTTCCACTATTTTATCTTCGAGGTCACTTATCTGTTCTTCTGCCTCAGTTATTCTGCTATTGATTCCTTCTAGAGAGTTTTTAATTTCATGTATTGTGTTGTTCATCATTGTGTATTTACTCTTTAGTTCTTCTAGGTTCTTGTTAAACGTTTCCTCTTTTTTTCTCCAGTCTATTTCCAAGATTTTGGATTATCTTTACTATCATTACTCTGAATTTTTTTTCAGGTAGACTGCCTATTTCCTGTTCATTTGTTTGGTCTGGTGGGTTTTTACCTTGCTTCTTCATCTCTGCATATTTCTCTGTCTTCTCATTTTGTTTAACTTATTGTGTTTGGCATGTCCTTTTCACAGCCTGCAGGTTCATAGTTTCCATTGTTTTTGGTGTCTGCCCCGAGTGGGTAAGGTTGGTTTAGTTGCTTGTGTAGGCTTCCTGGTGTACAGGACTGGTGCCTGTGTTCTGGTAGGTGGGGCTGGATCTTGTCTTTCAGTTGGGCAGGGCTGAGTCCAGTGGTGTGTTTTGGGATGTCTGTGAACTTACTATGATTTTAGGCAGCCTCTCTACTAATGGGTGGGGTTGTGTTCCTGTCTTGCTAGTTGTTTGGCATGCGGTGTCCAGCACTGGAGCTTGCTGGCCATTGAGGGGAGCTGGGTCTTAGCATTGAGATGGAGATTGCTTGGAGAGCTCTCGCCAATTGATATTACATGGGGCCATGAGGTCTCTGGTGGACCAGTGTCCTGAACTCAGCTCTTCCACCTCAGAGGCTCAGGCCTGACACCAGGCCGGAGCACCAAGACCCTGTCAGCCAACTAGCTCAGACGAAAAGGGAGAAAAAAAAGAAAGAAAAAAAAAATAAGTAAAATAAAACTATTAAAATAAAAAAAATTTTTAATTATTAAAATAAAATACTTTAAAAAAAGAGAGCAACGAAACCAATAAACAAGTCTACCAATGATAACAAGCACTAAAAACCATACTACAATAAACATAAAAATCAGAAAGAAGTCAGTTGCAGGCAGCAAACCCCAAGTCCACAGTTGTTCCCAAAGTCCACCTCCTCAATTTTGGGTTGATTTGTTGTCTATTCAGGTATTCCACAGATGCAGGGTACCTCAAGTTGATTGTGGGGATTTAATCCACTGCTCCTGAGGCTGCACGGAGAAATTTCCCTTTCTCTTCTTTGTTTGCACAGCTCCTGGGGTTCAGCTTTGGTTTTGCCGCCACCTCTTCCTGTAGGTTGCCCTCAGGCTTCTGTTCCTGCCCAGACAAGATGCGGTTAAAGCATCGGCTGATTAGGGGCTCTGGCTCACTCATGCCAGGAGGAGGGATGGGTGCAGTAGTTATAATTGGAATACGGGGTGAGCCAGCGGTGGCAGAGGCCGGTGTGACATTGCAACAGGCTGAGGTGCACCATGTGTGTTCTCCCAGGGAAGTTGTCCCTGGATCATGGGACCCTGGTAGTGGTGGGTTGCACAGGCTCCCTGTGGGTATGGTTAGTGACCTGCGCTTGCACACAGGATCCTTGGTGGCTGCAGCAGCGTTAGTGTTTCCTGCCCATCTCTGGTGTCTGAGCTGATAGCCGTGGCTCACACCCATCTCTGGAGCTCATTTAGGCGGTGCTCTGCCTTCTGTGGGCAGACAGGTAAGGAATCCTCTCTCCTCGTGCACCCCAAAACAATGGTTTCTTGCCTCTTAGGCAGGTCCACACTTTTTCCCTGACTCCCTCCTGCCCAGCTGTGGCTCATTAGCCCCCTTCAGGCTGTGTTCATGCAGCCAACTCCAGTCCTCTCCCTGGGATCTGAACTGCGAAGCCCAAGCCTCAGCTCCCAGTACCCACCTGCCCCGACGGGTGAGCAGACAAGCCTCACAGGCTGGTGAGTGCTGGTTGGCACTGATACTCTGTGCGGGAATCTCTCCACTTTGCCCTCTGCACCCTTGTTGCTGCGCTCTCCTCCATGGCTCTGAAGCTTCCCACCCCCCGACACCCCATCTCGGCCAGTGAAGGGGCTTCCTAGTATGTGGAAACTTTTCTTCCTTCACAGCTCCCTCCCAGAGGTGCAGGTCCCATCCCTATTCTATTTTTTTTTTTTCGCGGTATGTGGGCATCTCACTGTTGTGGCCTCTCCCGTTGCGGAGCACAGGCTCCGGATGCGCAGGCTCAGCGGCCGTGGCTCACAGGCCCAGCCGCTCCGCGGCATGTGGGATCTTTCCGGACCGGGGCATGAACCCGTGTCCCCTGCATCAGCAGGCGGACTCTCAACTACTGCGCCACCAGGGAACCCCGCGTCCCTATTCTTTTATCTCTGTTTTTTCTTTTGCCCTACCCAGGTACGTGGGTATTTTCTTGCTTTGGGGGAAGTCTGAGGTCTTATGCCAGCGTTCAATAAGTGTTCTGTAGGAGTTGTTCCACATGTAGGTGTATTTTTGATGTATTTGTGGGGAGGAAGGTGATCTCCATGTCTGACTCCTCTGCCATCTTGAGGGTCCCCCTAATTTATGTTTTGGGGGGCCACGCTGTGCAACATGCAAGATCTTAGTTCCCTGACCAGAGATTGAACCCGGGCCCCCTGCATTGGGAGTGTGGAGTCTTAACCACTGGACCACCAGGGTAGTCCGACAAGGATATTTTTCCAAAATGTATAGGAATCCATCATATTTCCCACCTTCATGGGCATGGGCTACTGCAGGGGAACTTGGTGAGCAGTTTACTCAACCAAATGGTCATTATCTTCATAGGATAGAGGTTGGCAAACTTTTTCTGTAAAGAGCTGAAGAGAAATATTTTCAGTTTTGTAGGCTTCTGTCACAATTACTCAACTCTGCCTTTGTAGAGCAAAAGCAGCCATAGACAATACATAATAAAGAAACAGTCATGACTGTGATTCGGTAAAACTTTATTTACAAAAGCAGGCAGCAGACCAGGCTCGGCCCATGGGTTATAGTTTGCCGACTCTGATCTAGAACCAGTTCAATCCAAAAGGAGAATACGGGTGACTAAACCAAGATTAAGTTTGAATTCTATAAGCTCCTTTTTGGCCAGGCTGCCACCCAGCTGTACCAACCAGGCTGGCTTGGGGTAACTGTTAGGGAAAAGAAAGATGCATCATGCTCAGGAAATGTCAGAATAGAAGTCTAAAATTTCAGAATTGGTCAAGAAAACCCTCCACCCCTTTTATCCTGATCATTATCTAGAAGGTGGCCAAGGGGATGTGAACTCTTTCAGTGGATGCTTGCATTTAATTAAGATGTGTGGATCAGGAGAAAGTGAAGGAGGTAGAGTCAGAAATCTCTTTAGTTGACCTTTTAAAAAATCCATTTACCTCTTGTTGGAACCAGCAGCTTGAGGATAATAAGGGATATGAAATGTCCATTGAATACCTTGACTATTGGTCCAGTGTTGAGTGAACCTTTGCAATAAGAGACATCATACCGTCCAACTGAATATGACCTGAAAGGCCAAAAACATAACACATTTTATGTTATGGCCAATGTGGCTTGAGTTGGTTGATCAGACTGGAACAGTGACACCATAACCTGAAAACATATCGACAACAGTAAGGCATCAATGGAGGACCCAAGGCAAGTGGTCAAAGGCTCAATATAGTCAGCTTGTCAGGAGTGAGAGGGGACAACACTCTATGTATTGTGGCCTATTTCATTAGAAAACAAACAGGCAAACTTTTTTTAAATTTTATTTTATTTATTTATTTTTGACTGTGTTGGGTCTTCATTGCTGTGCGCGGGCTTTCTCTAGTTGCAGCAAGTGGGGGCTACTCTTCGTTGAGGTGCGGAGGCTTCTCATTGCGGTGGCTTCTCTTGTTGCAGAGCATGGGCTCTAGGCTTATGGGCTTCAGTAGTTGTGGCATGTGGGTTCAGTAGTTGTGGCTCATGGGCCCTAGAGTGCGGGCTCAGTAATTGTGGCACACGGGCTTAGTTGCTCCGCAGCATGTTGGATCTTCCTGGACCAGGGCTTGAACCCATGTCCCCTGCATTGGCAGGCAGATTCTTAACCACCACACCAGCAGGGAAGCCCAACAGGCAAACTTTTGAAAGGAGGCACAAGACTGGCATGCAGTGGTAGCTTTAACATCAGACACAGATAATCCTTACTTTCCTCGGCCATGATGGTGGATGTGTTGCCATGTTCGGTGTGATGATGGATTCCCAGTAGCAGTGACAGGGATCTGGGTGGGGCATACTTAATTAACAGCATGAACCCAGCCCATTCCATTAGGGAATGAGCCATTGCCATGTATATCAGCTATAATTTGTTTCTACAATTCACAGTCCTAAAGAGGACTTGATCTTTAATCTACCAATCTGTGGTCTTGCAAATGGCAGACCAGGTGACTAGGCAATTGGCAATAGTCTAAGAGTCAGTAAGAATATAAGCTTTAATCTTAATAGTATTACCATTATCTAAGGTAGATATTGGCAAACTGCTGTAAGTCTAGACAATGAATATTTTCAGACTTGCAGGCCATACAGTCTCAGCTCTGCCATTATAGTGTGTGAAAGCAGCCATAGACAGTACATAAATCAACAGACATGGCTGTGTTCCAAGGAAGCTTTATACACAAAAGCAGATAACAGGCCAAATTTGGCCCATTAGCCATAGTTTTCTGACCCCTGGTCTAAGACAGTGGTAACAGCTTTTATTGTATTTACCCAGAAACTGCCTTTGAGAGGACCCAGATGTTGGACTTAGCAAAGACTTAAAGAAACTACTATAAATGTGTTCAAAGAGCTAAAGGATACCATACTTACAGAAGTCAAGGGAGAAACAGCTTGGCAGTTCCTCAAAAAGTTAAACATAGAATTACCATATTACCCGGCAATTCCACTCCTAGGTATGTACCCGACAGAATTGAAACTGGGTACTCAAACAAATACTTGTACACAAATTCATAGCAACACTGTTCACAACAGCCAAAATGTAGAAGCAACCAAAATGTCCATCACCAATGAATCAATAAACAAAATGAGGTATATCCATACAATGAAATATCATTCAGCCATAAAAAGGAATAAAGTGCTGATACATGAGCATGGATGAACGTCAGAATCATTATGCTAAGTGGAAGAAGCCAGACACAAAAGTTCACATTTATATGAATTAATTTATATGAAATACCTGAAACAGAAAATTCCACAGTGAAAGAAAGCATATTGGTAGTTGCCAGGTACTGGGGAAAAAGAGGAATGGAAATTGACTCCTTAATAAGTGTAAGTTTTCTTTTGGGCTAATGAAAATATTTTATAAGTATAGAGGTGGTGGTTACACAACATGAATATACAAAATGCCACTGAATTGTACACTTTAAATGATCAATTTTATATTATGCAAATTTCACCTCAATTTCAAAGAAAGGAAAATAAAAGAAGTAAAGAAAGGCATGATGACAATGTCTCATACAGTAGATATAATAGAGAATATTTATATAGAGATAGAAATTATGTATAAAAAAGAACCAAATGGAAATTCTGGAATTGAAAAAGTACAATAACTGAAATTTAAAAATCACTAGAGGGACTCAGTAGTAGATTTGAACTGGCAGAAGAAAGAATTATGAACTTGAAGATAAATAATAGTATGCAATCTGAAGAGTGGAAAGAAAATAGGATGAAGAAAATGGAACAGA
The DNA here is from genome assembly GCF_951394435.1 of Stenella coeruleoalba. Classification (NCBI taxonomy): domain Eukaryota; kingdom Metazoa; phylum Chordata; class Mammalia; order Artiodactyla; family Delphinidae; genus Stenella; species Stenella coeruleoalba. The sequence goes on from NC_137157.1 coordinate 76,166,897, forward strand.
ACCTCAGAGAAGTATGGGATAAGTATGTCAACATACATGTGATGGGAATACCAGAACAAAAGGAGAGAAAGGAGCGGAAAAAAATTCTTGGAAGAAATAATAGCTAAAAGCCAGATTTAATGAGAAATATTAATCTACACATCCAGTAAACTCTGAATTGAAATTAACTCGATGAATTTGTAGGATAAATACAAAGAGATCTAAACACAAATATCATAGTAAAACTGCTGAGGCCAAAGACCAGAAGAAAATCCTGTAAGCAGCAAGAGAAAAATTACTCATGTATAAAGGAAGCCTAATTAGATTAACAGTGGACTTCTTATCAGAAACAATGGAGGTAGAAGGTAATGGATTGACATATTTAAAGTGCTGAAAGAAAAACCTCAACTAAGAATCCTATAAATAGCAAAACCCAACTTAAAAGTGGGAGCAGTATCTAAACAGATGTTTCTATAAAGGAGATATACAGATGGCTGACAAGCACATGCACAGATGCTCAACATCATCAGCCAGCAGTGAAATGCAAATCAAAACCACAATGAGGGGCTTCCCTGGTGGCGCAGTGGTTGAGAGTCCACCTGCCGATGCAGGGGCCGCAGGATCGTGCCCTGGTCCGGGAGGATCCCACATGCCGCGGAGCGGCTGGGCCCATGAGCCATGGCCACTGAGCCTGCGCGTCTGGAGCCTGTACTCCACAACGGCAGAGGCCACAACAGCGAGAGGCCTGCGTGCCGCAAAAAAAATAAATAAATAAAACCATTTAAAAAAACCCACAATGAGCTATTACTTCATAGCCACTGGGATGGCTATATTAAAAAAAGACAGATTAGGGACTTCCCTGGCAGTCCAGTGGTCAAGACTCCACGCTCCCAATGTAGGGGGCCCGGGTTCAGTCCCTGGTCAGGGAACTAGATCCTATGTGCATGCCGCCACTAAGAGTCCACATGCCACAACTAAGAGCCTGCATCCCATGATGAAGATCCTACGTGCCGCAACTAAGACCTGGTGCAGCAAAAAATAATTAATTAATTAATTTAAAAATAAAGATTAAAGAAAAAATCAAATATTGAAAAGGATGTTGAGAAATTGGAACCCTCTTACACTGCTGGTAGGAACATAAAATGGTGTAGCCACTTTGGAAAATAGTTCAGTAGTTCCTCAAATGTTTACACATAGAGTTGCCATATGATCCAACAGTTTTATGTGACCCAGCAACTGAGCTCTTAGATATGTCCCCAAAAGAAATGAAAACATATGTCCATCCAAAAACTCATACACAAATGTTTATAGCAGCATTATCCATAATAGCCCAAAAGTAGAGACAACCCAAATACCCATAAGCTGATGCATGGATAAACAAAAGACGGTAAAAAGGAATGAAGTGCTGATACATGTTACAACGTAGATGAACTTGAAAATGCTATGCTAAGTGAAGGAAGCCAGTAATAAAATACCACATATTTTATGATTCCATTTATATGAAATGTGCAGATAGGCTAATCTAGAGATACAGAAAATAACACCCTGTCTCGTTGTGTCCTCACATGGTAGAAGGGGCTAGGGATTTCTGTGGAGCTTCTGGTAGTTCCCTAGGCTGTGGAAGGTGGGGAGGATTGGCACAATTGGTACAAGATTTCTTTTTAGTGTATTGAAAATCTTCTGGAATTAGATAATGATGATGGATGCACAACTCTGTGGATTCACTAAAAACCACCGTTATATCAGTTATATCTTAATAAAGCAGTTACTCCCCAAATGATCTTTTTTAGTTAAGCTTTTAACTTTTAGAATAAATGACATAACTTTCTGTTGATGGTAGAGCATCTGATTTCAATATCATAACAGAGTTGAGGATAATGAGAGCTGAGAGTCTAAACTCGTTACCCTTCTTATTTCTTGTAGTCCATCCAGTATGAATTACTTAAAATGTGTAAACAACCTAAATAATGCATAGTTTTGGAAAACGGGAGTGAAATCCATGGAGATGTGCCACCCAGCTCATCCTTCAGGGAAGGACTTTCTGCCCTCCTGTGGGAGGAGGGTGGGCAGATAGCTTCCATTACTCAGCTCCATCAGAATCTACCTCTGTTGCAGAGCCACCTAGCTTGAGGTCACACTCTTCCAAGAGCAGCCCACATCAATGGCAAGGATATAAAGTCCCAGCCAAAAATAGAATTCCTGTTTAAAAACTAGTATCTTGGGCTTCCCTGGTGGCGCAGTAGTTGAGAGTCTGCCTGCCGATGCAGGGGACACGGGTTCGTGCCCCGGTCCGGGAGGATCCCACATGCTGCGGAGCGGCTGGGCCTGCGCATCCGGAGACTGTGCTCCGCAACGGGAGAGGCCACAACACTGAGAGGCCCATGTACCGCAAAAATAAATAAATAAATAAATAAATAAAAACTAGTATCTTGTGCATTTATTATATGCAGGTGTATGGTTTGAATTTTCACTGTTAATATCCTCAAGATGGATACATAACAGTTAACTATGCTTTGGAATTTGTGAATATTTATGAGGTCTGCTATGGTCTGAATGTTTTTGTACCTCTGAAATTCTTATGTTGCAATCCTATCCCTAAAGGTATGCTGGTAGTAGCTGGGGCCTTTGGGAGGTGTTTAAATCATGAGGGTGGAGCCTTATGAATGGGATTAGTGCCTTTACAAAAGAATCTCCAGAGAAATCCCTAGTCCCTTCCACCATGTGATGACACATAAAGAAGGTCCCAGCTGTGAATGAGGAAGAGAGCCCTTACCCAACCATGCTGGCACTTTGATCTTGGACTTCCAGCATCCAGAACTGTAAAAATTAAAGTTCTTTTGTTTTTAAGCTACCTGGTCTATGGTATTTTGTTATTGCAGTTCAACAAGATAAAGACAGGGTCCTTAAGAAGAGGAAAACTGAAACCTTCTCTGCGAGGTTTGCTTTCACAACGCAAAGAATACAGGACTCTCATGCAAAACTACTTGTGCAAAGAAGCGTTAACAGTCAAAATTTATAAAGTATCTAAAGAAAAAAATCGCATGAAAGAGACTCAACAGAAAATAGGAGAATTGACACTTTAAGAACTACAGACAACAGAATTTTGAAAAATATTTTAAAACAAAGATATTGGAAATGTTCAAAAACAAAGGAGCAGTTATCCTTAAGGGAAGGATATAGATAAAATAACAGACGGATTTTTTAAAAATTAAAAGCCCTAAGAAAGAAAAAGGTAGTCATTGAAATAACCACCTAAATTCCTTTGCATGTTTCATAATGGATGATAGATTGGATTTTGACCACACCCTGTCTTAAAATAAGACCTACTAGTTCCCCCCACCCCCACCCCATTCCATACTTTTTCACAGTTAGCTGAGTCTGGGACCCTGCAGGCACTTTTTCTTTTTTTTTAAGGTTTTTTTTTTTAACTTCTTTATTGGAGTATAATTGCTTTACAGTGGTGCTTTATAACAAAGTGAATCAGCTATACATATACATATATCCCCATATCTCCTCCCTCTTGTGTCTCCTTCCCACTCTCCCTATCCCACCCCTCTAGGTGGTCAAAAGCACCGAGCTGATCTCCCTGTGCCATGTGACTGCTTCCCACTAGCTATTTTACATTTGGTAGTATATATATGTCCATGTCACTGTCTCACTTCGTCCCAGCTTACCCTTGCCCCTCCCTGTGTCCTCGAGTCCATTCTCTATATCTGCGTCTTTATTCCTGTCTTGCCCCTAGGTTCTTCAGAACCATTTTTTTTTAATTCCATATATATGTGTTAGCATATGGTATTTGTTTTTCTCTTTCTGACTTACTTCACTCTGTATGGCAGACAGAGTCCATCCACCTCACTACAGATAACTCAGTTTCGTTTCTTTTTATGGCTGCCTGCAGGCACTTTTGAGGTCATCATTACTGAAGGTTGGCCTTATCCTGCTACTTGGAGTACTATTGATAATAGCTTTAATTAAATGCTTTAAGTGACAAATTGAACGGATTTGGTTTTAGCCTCTGTTGGTCAAATTAATTAAAATGGCTGACAGAGTGGCATACTTACATGAATATTTGAATTCAGCCAAGAACATGTTGGGGTAGATTGTTGGGAGAGGCAGTGCTGTGGACCTGCACATTTTTGCTGGGTATACCAAGAATGCGGGACCTTGATTACCTAGGACATTTCTCAAGGTTGTGTTTGTAGCAGACAGACTTGAGGGATGAAGTATTTTCTCCTTCCAAAAAGAGCAGTCTTGCTTCAGTTTGATATAAAAATGGTGAATTCCCCCAAGCTCAGTGTTCTTCTCTTGTAATACAACCCACTGCATGGGCAAACATCTATCTTGACCTACCTACATTATATTTGCAGGACTTGGAGGGCATGGGGAACCAGCAGAAACATGAAGCTCTGGCTACTGCTCTTGTCATTAGTAATAAAGTCCTTTTTCTCTGACCCAGGGATCTCATGTCTTCTGCTAGCATTCATGAAATGGTAATAAAGCTAACTCATAAACAAGTAAGTAGGGTAAACTCTCAGACTCTGCACAGTTCTTGACAATTGAAAAAAATCAATTACAAGAGGGTTTTTAAGTCAAAAAGTGAAAGGTAAAACAATGAATGAATTTTTTCTAGAAATAAGCATAGGAGACTATTTTCATGAATGTAGAACAGTGAAAGAGTTCATAAACAGGACACAAAAAAATACTTGCTATAAAGAAAACACATATTGGACCTCATCAAATGTACTTCTTTACAACATAAAACATGATTAAGAGAATGAAAAGGCAAACCACAGAATGGGAGTCTATAATTGCAACATACATAATCAACAGAAGGCTCATGTCTGTAATATAAGAGGAACTCCTACGTACCACTAAGTAAAACAGTCAACCCAAAAGAAAACTGGACATGATACTTGAACAGAAACTCCAAGAGACTATCCAAATGTATCAATACAATAAAGGAATGAAAATGTGCTCAAATTAATAATCTGGGATTGAAATTTAAAGCCACAATGCATTGTTACTATACCCTCACTATACTGGCAAAAATTAAAGAGACTGACAATGCCAAGTGTTGACAAGGATATGGATTCCAGAAACTTTCATTGACTGATGGTAGGATTTTGAATCAGTACAAACACTTTGGAAAACTGTTGGGCATTAAGCTAAACATTTGCATACCATATGAGTCAGCAGTTCCACTCGCAGGTATAAACTTGATTGAAACATAGGCACATGTGTACCAAGAGACATGTCCCAAAATATTCATATTAATATTCCTAATAGTAAAAAATTATAAACCACCACACTGTACATCAACAGTCAAATAGAAAAATAAATTGTACAGTGGAATATTATGCAGCAGTGAAAATGGGCATGAACAAACTATAGCTATCTACAACAATGCAGATGAATCTTGCAAAGATGTTAGCAAAAGAAGCCCAAGAAAGATGGTGGAGCAATAGTAAAACCAGACTGAATGGTTTTACTGAAGTGAAAAACATTAATATAGATAGAGACATTACTTGAGGGTAAAAGGAATGTTCCACGAGAAGATAAAATGATCATGAATTTGCAACCAACACCATAGTCTTATAAAAAGGAAAACTATCACAATTACAAGGACAATTGTCAAATTTAATCATGGTAGGAAACTTAATACACGATATTTTATAAGTACAGAAAGAATACTATATGCTCTTTATGCATATATACTTTAGTATTAGAAGTATAATAAAATCATGGACAGAAACTATTTTTAAAACTTCATGGTAGTAGTTGTTTCTGCAAAGGGAGATAAAGAGAATCAACCTGAATAGGTTGACAGAGGCTTTAATTTTATCTGAAATGTTATATAATGGATTTAATCTTATTAATATTATTAGTATTAATATCATAATTATATTATTAATAATTAATTATATTGTTAATATAATGTTTTGAAATGGATTAAAGACCTAAACATAAGGCCGGATACTATAAAACTCTTAGAGGAAAACATAGGCAGGACACTCGTTGACATAAATCACAAGATCTTTTTCGATCCACCTCCTAGATTAATGAAAATAAAAACAAAAATAAATGATTGGGACCTAATTAAACTTAAAACCTTTTTCACAGCAAAGGAAACCATAAACAAAATGAAAAGACAACCCTCAGAATGGGAGAAAATATTTGCAAACAAAGCAACTGACAAGGGATTAATCTCCAAAATATACAAACAGCTCATGCAGCTCAATGTCAAAAAAACCAACCCAATCAAAAAATTGGCAGAAGATCTACATAGACATTTCTCCAAAGAAGACATACAGGTGGCCAAAAAGCACATGAAAAAATGTTCAACATCACTAATTATTAGAGAAATGCAAATCAAAACTACAATAGGTATCACCGCATACCAGTCAGAATGGCCATCATCAAAAAATCTACAAACAGGGACTTCCCTGGTGGTCCAGTGGTAAAGAATCTGCCTTACAATGCAGAGTATGCGGGTTCAATCACTGGTCAGGGAACTAAGGTCCCACATGCCGCGGGGCATCTAAGCCCGCACACCACAACTACTGAGCTTGCACGCCTCAACTAGAGAGCCCACGTGCCAGAAACTGCAGAGCCCATGTGCTCTGGAACCCGTGCACCACAGCTACAGAGCCAACATGCCCTGGAGCCAGTGTGCCACAACTAGAGAAGAGAAAACCCGCATGCCACAACTAGAGAGAAGACTGCGCACTGCAACGAAAGATCCTGCATGCCTCAATGAAGATCTTGCACGCTGCAACTAAGACCTGATGCAGCCAAAAATAAATTAAAAAAAAACAAACTACAAACAGTAAATGCTGGAGATGGTGTGGAGAAAAGGGAACCCTCCTACACTGTTGGTGGCCATGTAAATTGGTACAACCTCTATGGAGAGCAGTATGGATGTTCCTTATAAAACTAAAAATAGAACTACCATAGGGCCCAGCAATTCCACGCCTGGGCATATATCCAGAGAAAACCATAATTCAAAAAGATACATACACCCCAATGTTCATTGCAGCACTATTTACAATAGCCAGGACATGGCAACAACCTGAATGTCCATCGACAGAGGAATGGATAAAGAAGTTGTGGTACATATATATAATGGAATATTACTCAGCCATAAAAAAGAATGAAATAATGCCATTTGCAGCAACGTGGATGGACCTAGAGATTGTCATACTAAATGAAGTAAGTCAGACAGAGGAAGACAAATGTATCACTTATATGTGGAATCTAAAAATAGGGTACAAATGAACTTATTTACAAGAGAAAAATAGAGTTACAGTCATAGAAAACAAACTTACGGTTACCAGGGGATAGGGAGAGGGGGAGAGATAAATGGGAGGTTTGGATTGACATATACACACGACTGTATATAAAACAGATAACTAATAAGGACCTACTATATAGCACAGGGAACTCTACTCAATACTCTAATGGCCTATGTGGGAAAATAATCTAAAAAAGAATGGATATATGTATATGTATAACTGATTCACTTTGCTGTACACCTGAAACTAACACAACATTCTAAATCAGTTATACTCCAATAAAAATTTTTAAAAAAAGAACAACTTCATGGTAGTAGTTGTTTCTGCAAAGGGAGATAAAGAAAGTAAACCTGAATAGGCAGACAAAGGAGGTTTTAATTTTATCTGAAGTGTTCTATATCTTATGAAAGATACCTGACACAAAATGATAAAATAAATTTTTAAATTCTTGGTTTTGGGTACATGATTTATATCATTCTATTTTATTTTTCTGTATTTTTGAAAATTTTCATTATAAAATGGTGATGTACATAAACTAGCAAAAACTTGTAGAAATAAAAGAAAAGTTGATTTCAAAATACAAGTATTGCAAACTAAGAATTCTACAGATTTAGTAGAAAAAATAAGAACATAGAAGAATTAAATGATACTCATCAATAAATAATCATATACACAATATATTTGTGTACTATTCAATAAATAATCATATACACATATTTGTGTATACATACACAGAGATATTTAGACACACATATATAATACACAGAGAACATTACATTTCTCAGAGAGTATACATTCTCTGAATATTTATAGAGCATATACAAAATCAGTCATGTATTTGGCCACAAAATAACTCTTACAAATTTAAGTAAAAAACAGCAAAATAGACAAAGGATATGAATAGGCAATCCTGAGAAAAGAAAATCTAGATAGCCAGCATGTTTATGAAAAGATATTAAATTTACTAGTAATTAAAGAAACACAAATTAAAGTAATGAGATACCACTTTTCACCCATGAGATCTTCCAACATTTAAGAGTAAGTAGATCTTAAAAATAGTGCTAAGGGATTTCCCTGGTGGGGCAGTGGATAAGAATCCACCTGCCAGTGCAGGGGGCATGGGTTCGAGCCCTGGTCCGGGAAGATCCCACATGCTGCGGAGCAACTAAGCCCGTGAGCCACAACTACTGAAGCCCATGCACCTAAAGCCCGTGCTCTGCAACAAGAGAAACCACCACAATGAGAAATGCATGCACCACAACGAAGAGTAGCCCCCACTCGCTGCAACTAGAGAAAGCCCACGCACAGCAATGAAGACCCAACACAGCCAAAAATAATAATAAATAAATAACAAAAAAAAAACCAAAACAAAAACAGTGCTGAGTGAAAGACTAAGCAAATCTATGACAAATACCACATACATAAATTAGAAATACATCCATATAACAATCATGTTGATGGTACATACAACAAAAGGATACATATTAGACATTAGAATGGTTTCCTGGAGTGGTGGGGGATGAGACTGGGAAATGGACATAATGGAAAAATAAATAAAATGAACAATAATACCTACTGCTTAGGGATGTAGAGGAAAGGGAACCCTCCAACACTGCTGATGGAAATATGAAGAAAACAATCTGACACCATATGTTAACATATCCTTGAAACAGTGGAATTCTCATCAATAGGGGATGACTAAAGTCATCCACACTGTGAAATATTATATCGGCGTTAAAGGAAACTTAAAACCACACTTGATGCTTTAAAGAATTTCCTAAGGTATTATTGAATGAAAGAGGGTGTAGAAAAGTGAGTATACAGTGATGCCATTCTAGGAAACAGTGATCTCTCCCCACCCCCAACCTAACCCTTTAAATGTATGTTTGAGTACATACATACATGTGTGAGTAAACGTGTGTGTGTACAAGCACAGAGAAAAAATAAGAGGGAACATACACGGAATAGGGTGAGGAACTAAATAATGGAAGGGGGAAGGAAAGGAGAGGGAAAGGCAGAGGCAACCAAAAGAAGAAAAAATAAAGATGGCACTAAAAAAATTCAAGTGTATGATCATATTTATTCATGAATGTAAAAGTGTATATATGAGGGAGTATTTGTAGGCAGAAATTAAATAAGGTTTGTATTGGACTTCCCTGGTGGCGCAGTGGTTGAGAGTCCGCCTGCCGATGCGGGGGACACGGGTTTGTGCCCCGGTCTGGGAAGATCCCACATGCCGCGGAGCAGCTGGGCCCGTGAACCGTGGCCGCTGAGCCTGCGCATCCGGAGCCTGTGCTCCACAACGGGAGAGGCCACAACAGTGAGAGGCCCGCGTACCACAAAAAAATAAATAAATAAAAATAAGGTTTGTATTATTTGTCTAACATACGAGTGTCTCAGATAGTTGGAATCTCAGGCCACATTTGAGGTATGTTGGTCATGTAGGTCTCGGTTGTTGCCTGCTTTGATAACTGTGCGTATGCAGTACTGGCACTAAGTTTATTATCTCTGTGATTTGCACTATTTGTGGAATCTTTGTGGTTACAGTTCTTTCTTGAGTGATTCTAATACCTGCATAATTTTTAAGAAAAATAGTGAAAGCAAGATTGTTGCATTAACAAATAAAATTTGTCAATTTGTAGGCCCTAATTTAATGTTTACTTAGAAATAAGTGACTAAAAACTTGGTGGAAACTGTGTCTTAGGAATTGGAGAGACTGACTTAAGAAAAATATCTTGTTATCAGGATGCATTTTAGTAAATGAGGTATGCTGAGAAAAAGTTGTAGAGGAAAAGAAACTTGCCCATAACTGAGCACAGACTAGGCTTTTGCATCTTACCAAGCTTAAGTTGTAAATATTCATATAAAATGTACACCCTGGGGCTTCCCTGGTGGCGCAGTGGTTGAGAGTCTGCCTGCCGATGCAGGGGACACGGGTTCGTGCCCCGGTCCGGGAAGATCCCACATGCCGCGGAGCAGCTGGGCCCGTGAGCTGTGGCTGCTGAGCCTGTGTGTCCGGAGCCTGTGCTCTGCAACGGGAGAGGCCACAACAGTGAGAGGCCTGCATACCGAAAAAAAAAAAAAAATGTACACCCTGTTTATGAAAGGACTAAGCACTAACAAATAGCATTTGGAGGTTCCTTAAAAAAATAAAAATAGAACTACCATATAACCCAGCAATCCCACTATTGGGCATATACCCTGAGAAAACTATAATTCAATAAGAGACATGTACCACAATGTTCATTGCAAAACTATTTACAATAGCCAGGACATGGAATCACCCTAAATGCCCATCAACAGATGAATTATCACAAAGAAGATGTGGCACATATACACAATGGATATTACTCAGTCATAAAAAGGAACGAAATTGAGTTATTTGTAGTGAGGTGGATGGACCTAGAGTCTGTCATACGAGTGAAGTAAGTCAGAAAGAGAAAAACAGATACCATATGCTAACGCATATATATGGAATCTAAAAAAAAAAATGGTACTGATGAACCTAGTTGCAGGGCAGGAATAAAGATGTAGACATAGAGAGTGGACTTGAGGACACAGGATGGAAGGGGGAAGCTGGGATGAAGTGAGAGTAGCATCAACATATATACACTACCAAATGTAAAACAGCTAGTGGGAAGCAGCTGCATAGCACAGGGAGATCATCTCGGTGCTTTGCGATGACCTAGAGGGGTGGGATAGGGAGGATGGGAGGGAGGCTCAAGAGGGAGGGGATGTGGGGACATGTGTATGCATATAGCTGATTCACTTTGGTGTACAACAGAAACTAACACAGTATTGTGAAGCAATTATTCTCCAATAAAGATCTATTTTAAAAAAAACAAATAGTAGGAATCAGTACCTGTACAGTGTAATTTACTATATTGTATTTGTATTTCAGATGCCTTTGGTGCTTCATGAAGAATATTTCTAGATATATCACAGACATTAAGCCTTTGCCACCCAACATAAAAGATAGACTGATCAAAATAATGAGCGTGCAGGGGCAGATAACAGATTCGAATATAAGTGAGGTAAGAGCATATACAAAGAGCATGTATAGCCTGTAAAGCAGGCTATTATATTTTACTGTTTAGCTGTGGTTTCACATTTATGGAACAGTGGTTTATAATAGGATTAGTAATAATTTTAAAATATAATAAAGTGTTGGGGTTCTTTTTTTCTCCAGATAACCAGAATGTCCATGTGTAATAGTTTCTAAAAAATCTTCTCCCACTATTCTTTCAGGTGTTTCTCTTGTCTTCATGGTACCAGCATCCATGAACTCCATATTTTCAAGAAGTTTAAACTCTTTGACTGAGTTCACCTTAATAAAGCTGGAAAAAAATTAAAATGCAGGGTGAATAAACAAATGGCAAAAAAAAAGACCCACAGTAAGAAATATATATGTTACATTGTGACGCTAGCGCACAAGCCACACCTCTGTGTAACAGTACTCTGTACAGTACACTTGGATATTTTCTATTTTATTCTAGTATGTCTTATTCCATTTAAAAAATGATCGTAGCCTATTGACTTTGTCCATTCATGGTTAGCAGTCAGTTAAAAATCACTCTTCTAAACTCTTCTCATTCTTCTTGGGTACCTCACTCCAGCTAATTTATACTTACTCCCCTTCACTAACTAAGCTAAAATTAACTATTCTGTAAGGGAATAAGTGTAGTAAAGGCCTCCAACTTGAATTAAAATTCTAGCCTTGCTACTCTTTCTGACATTGAACCACAGTTGTCTTAACTGTAAAATGGGTTTGCAGCTATCATCACTCACTGCCTACAGAGACTGGAACTACTTATTGCTGACTTTACTACATACTCTGCCCAAAGCCTGTGATCAAAAGGAAGCAAGCTCTGATGGTAGCACTCCCCATATGTCTACAATGGTGACTTCACATTGGAATTGTGCTTCAGTGTGCCATAGTGTTTCCTCTACATTAACTTGATGTGCCTTTAATGCTTTATTTTCTTCCTGTTAGCTTGCATTTGAACATAGACATTTTAGTGTTGTAGTCTGCTTTGCTCTTTGGAGGTAGAATCCAGCTCTTATTGTTGATTGTTCTGTGGATGTATATAATGTATGTGTGGCTCACAGATGAAACATTGACGCTACAGAAAACGTGGTTTTCTTCACTTCCCCACATCCCTTTAACCTGTATTTCAGTGACTTAAATTTTTGTTTTATGACAAGCCTGAGCATTCATTTAAACCTAATTTTACCTGAATAAAAAAGGGCTAAGGGGGTAAATGAGATAGAAAAATCAAAAGCGTTATTTTCCTTGGTGTTTCCGTCTAATCCCATCCTTATGAAAGTCCTGCTTATGAAATTATTTAAAAGACCAGATCTAACATTTTTTTAAAAGTTGCACACATCTGGGGATGGCTCTTTTTGAAAAATTTCCTAAATCTTTTTATAGTCTCTGGGTGGAGAAGGCCTTTTTAAACATGACACCAAGTTAGAAAACAAGAAGAAAAAGATTGATAGATTTAAATATATAGAAATATAAACTTCTTTATTGCAAGAAGAAAAAAATAAAGTAACAAGCTAGGAAAAATATTTGTAGTATGTATGAAATTCTGTTTTTTTTTATCTTGCCAATGTAAATCATGCCTGCAAACCACTAAGAAAAATCAAAACAAACAAATAATAAAACAGAAGAATCAGGAAATGCTCCAAGGAAAAAATATAAATCAGCAATAATACGTAAGAGGATATTTAACCTTATTAGTAATCAAAGTCACAGTTTGTCTTTCAGTTTAGCAGAGACTTAAAAAATAGTAATACCTGGTGCTGGCAATAGTGTGGGGAGCAATCACTTTTATCCCCTGCTGTGAGAGTGTAAATTGATTTAAAAAAACCTTTTAGGAGGACAGTTTGGCATTCTATCAAAAGTCCTAAAAATTTGCTTACCATTGACTCAAACATTTCACTTCTGTTATTTTTTTCCAGCTTTATTGAGATATAAGTGACATATAACCTTGTGTAAGTTTAAGGTGTACAACACACGTGATGACTTGATACACTTATATATTATGAAATGGTTACCACGGTAGGTTAACATCTCCATCACCTCACATAATTACCATTTACTGGTGTTAATCTCAAGAAAATAATAATTTAAAAAGCACACAAGAATGCTCACCATAACATTTTCGTAATAATAAAATAGCTAACAGTTATATATAGCATATATTATAAGCAAGGCACCTTTATTTCTCACAAATATCCTCCTCTTAATGAGGATAGTGAGGCACAAAAAGAAAGCAGAGCTTGATCACAATCACAGGGTTGGAACTCAGGCAGCCTGCCTCCAGGGTACATGCTCTTATACACTGTACTATATTGCCTCTTAAAATCAGTCTGAATGTTCAGCTTAAGTGTTTGCCAGTGTAGGAGGCATTTAATAAGTTACGGTGCATGCATAAAATGAAATAGTATGCAACCACAATTAATTATTTTTATTAAAAGTGCCCATTTATAAATATATGTGATCTGATCCCATTTTTCTTCAAGTATTTTTTTAAAAACTCAAAAAGCATCAAAACTAATATTATGTTTGTCACTGGGTGTTGATATTATGGGTAATTTTAGCTATAACTAGTTAAACGCATGGCCTTTGGAATCAGGAAGACCTGGCTTCCAATCCTAGCTCTCTCTGCTCCTTTTTTAGCTGTGTACTTTGTGTTGCTACTTAAGCTCTGGGTGACTCAATTTTCTCATTTATAAAATAGCAATGACCAATCTCTTAGGGTGGTGTGTGTGTGTGTATGTGTGTGTGTGTGTGTATGTGTATGTGAGAGAGAGAGAGAGAATATTAAATGACATATTTTATGTAACACTTAGTACCCTTCCCGGTAAGTGCTCAATAAATAGAAATAGTTATTTGTATCATTTCTGTAATTTTTCTGTGCTGTCTGAATGTTTTATAATAACAGTACATTACTTTCATGTTCAGAAAAGTGTAAGCCATCTCTATTTTCATAAAAATAAAGCAAAAGAGAAGGAAAATACCCCCAGAAAAAGAGCTCAGAATGCTTTGAAATTGATCTGCTATTTGTTGCCCTCAAGTAAACATTCAGTAATACTGGGTTTGTTTGTACTAGCTCCCAAAAATAAAAATGAAGGAGGTAAATATTCTAGATAAGCATTTGGTATATAAGTGCCTAAAGACTCGTACTTGCTGAGCAAAGAGACACAGAGTTAGAATCTCTAATAGTAGGAACCACTGGAAGAGGATAAGCTCCCCCCACCACCTTGGTTCTGCTTGCAGGTCTAGTGGGTCCTTACTCTGTACCAGCTGTCTCTGTGTCCCAGTAAGACTTTGCGGACACTAGAAGCTGCACCTCCAGCTGGAAGTAGGTTGGTTTTTTCCTGCTCTATGTATCTGTCTTCACACAGATATGTTTCTGTATTCTTTGCTGTATTTTCCACCTGCTGTTTTTTTATGACCATCAAAACACTGAATATGGAATAAACATTTATATTTATAGGAAATATTAATTTCTCAAAAACATGTATTTATTATAGATTTTACATCCTGAAGTCCAAACTCTAGATCTACGAAGCTGTGATATTTCAGATACTGCTCTCCTGCACCTATGTAACTGCAGAAAATTGAAGAAATTAATTTTAAATTCCTCAAAAGAAAACAGAATTTCCATAACTTCAAAAGGTATGTTTATTAACACAATGAATTGGTTGAGTACTATTCATCTGGCATAAGTTTGGAGCAGAGAAGGGGAAAATATGTTAAAAGAGAGTATAAGTATGTCAAAGAAATAGGAACTATATTTATCAATACAATATTCAAACTAAGCTAAAGAATCCAAATTAGAATTCTTGCTTATAATCAGTGCTGAAAGTTGGGAAATACACTAAGTCACTACCTTGAAGTTTAAACATGTTTAAAATAAACATGGATAGATACCTCTGTATTTTAAATATTTTACCTAGTATAGTGAAACAAGAAATGACCAGTTCATACTTTGTTAAGGCTTTCTTGTAATAGTACAACAGAAAGTTAAATCATCATCAGATTAAACTTACTAGGCACTCTCCTATCAGCCTGTTCACTGCATAGTTTTGTAGCCAGAGCATAAGCTGCCCCATTTTGAACAGCACAAAACTAATCATATATTTTCCACTTCTGCTGCCATAAAACTATGTTAGACAATGACTGATTGACTAGGAAAGAACTAATCCTGCTTGCTTAATTCCAGATACCAACTTCAAAGACATTGGCCTGGAAGATGGCAACAATTTATACTATAAGCCAGTCAAATAGCAAAATCACCAAGCTCCCAGTTCCCTGAAAGATATAAAGGTCTAACACACACTCCTAAGTTGTTTTTACAGGACGCATACCCCCACGAGATGAAAACTGCTGACCATCAGCACGTAGACCCCAGACTGGTTGAAACCAGAAGATTGGTGTTGCTTGAAACTTCACCTTGATGCCAGCCAATCTGAAAATTGTGTACAAACTGCTCATGTACCCTGCAGCTCCCTCCCTCACACTGCCTATAAAACCTTTGTCTCCCATCCGGCAACTTGGAGATGGTCTTAGGACAGTAGTCCACCAGTTTCCCAGGTTGCTGGCCTCCTGAATACAGCAAACTTTTCCTTTTCCACCAATACTTGTCTCTGGAGTATTGGCCTTTCGAGCAGCAAGCAGCTGAACTTGGTACCGGCCTCGTCCAGTTACAGTTTTTTTTTGGTTTTTTTGCGGTATGCGGGCCTCTCCAGTTACAGTTTTTTATAGCCAGACAAACTGCATTTTTCAGTGTGACTGTTACATGAATTAATGGATTTTTACCATTTTTTTTCAATAGAGGATTTTTATCTTTTTCTTCAGTATAAGAAAGAAAGAGTTATTTGGCTACCTAGGTTTCTGAAAAATCTTGTGGGTAGTTGGCTCTATTTTACAATCAGCTTGGTTAGCAAGTTAGGATATTCATAATACTGCAAAGAAGCATAAGTTTTAAAATGTTTACACAAATATTGATTCACTAAAAAGAACTTTCATGCTGGACACTAATGAATAAAATAAGAGTTCTTTCTTAAGATATGGAAAACAATAAAAATGACCTACACACGAATTTACCATCTTCCCTTTTGTGTATTTTGCCCATGAAAGTGTCTTTTAACAGTGCTATAATGTTTGTCCATGACTAAAGGGCCCAGGATTCCTGAAGTACGTTTCTATTTATGTGGCACATTATCACGTACCTGTCACCAAAGTGCTTTTACATCAGTTGAATTGGACTTAAGGGCTTCTGTTTTCTTGACCGTTGATAAAATGTAAGATTGGTCCAGGCTAACAAAGAAGGTGCATGTTGGTAGCAAAGGGCAGAATCAAAGAGGGAAGAGAGAACACAGAGATACAGGTATGATTCCTAAGGATAAGCATGAAAACTATTACTTAAGACATTTGGGCCATTTAACTTTTGATTTCTTTTCAGAGTCCACGAGAAAATTAACTTTATTTAAAACTTTTAACAAAAAGGAGAATCATCTACTATTTAATTACCTATTTTTGTTCTGAATGACTTTTGGCTATTTCCTAAAAGCAAGTCTAATCATAAACAAAAAAGTCTTGTCATTAATTGCAGATATTCTGAAGAATATACCACAGATTATGTAGAGAATTCTTGAAACATTCCAAAAGAGTTTTAAATAATGACAACATCACTGGAAATAAAGTATATCCCCACATGCATACTTTGAAAAAGGCTAACGTGCAATTGGATGTATCAGTACTGGTGATTGATGAAATGAAAATCAGTTATATTTCTCATATATAAACATATATAGCTCATTGATACAGAATTATGTTTTCCCTCAGGAATAAAAGCTGTGGCTTCATCTTGTTCTTACCTGCACGAAGCTTGTTTGAAAAGATGCTGCAATCTCACTGATGAAGGAGTCCTTGCTCTTGCACTCAATTGCCGGCTGCTAAAGATCATTGATTTAGGTGGCTGCTTAGGTATTACTGATGTGTCCTTGCAGGCATTAGGAGAAAACTGCCCATTTTTGCAGTGTGTTGATTTTTCAGCTACTCAGGTAAATGAAATACAGACTTGAAAGGTAGAGACTGTATGTATTTGCCCAGAGTATTTCCATAACTCATCAGAACATAATTAATTCTTTTTGTTGTTTGCTAAAAATTTTTTTTATTTATTTGTTTATTTATGTATTTATTTATTTCTGGTTATGTTGGGTCTTCGTTGCTGCGAGCGGGCTTTCTCTAGTTGCGGAGAGTGGGGGCTACTCTTCGTTGCAGTGCACGGGCTTCTCATTGCGGTGGCTGCTCTTGTTGTGGAGCATGGGCTCTAAGGTGTGTGGGCTTCACTAGTTGTGGTGTGTGGGCTTCAGTAGTTGTGGCTCGCGGGCTCTAGAGTGCAGGCTCAGTAGTTGTGGCGCACGGGCTTAGTTGCTCCACAACATGTGGGATCTTCCCGGACCAGGGCTTGAACCCGTGTCCCCTGCATTGGCAGGCGGATTCTTAACCACCGCACCACCAGGGAAGTCCACTAAAATTGTTGGCTTCATGCTTTGATAGTTAAATAATTACAGTATAATTTGGCACCCCCCCCCAATTATTTTCAGTAAGGGTGGAAGGTATGTGTGGCTAAGACACCTTTGCCAAACGGGAGGAAATAAAACTATATCTAAATAATTAATCATTTTTATAAACGTTTGCTTCCATCATCTCCATTTACGTGCTATGTTCCTCTTTTCCTTTGCTCAGGTATCTGACAGTGGTGTGGTTGCGCTTGTTAGTGGACCTTGTGCCAAGAAATTAGAGGTAATTTTAAAATATCTGTAAAGATGATGATTATCTGAATTCACATTATCCTCAGAAATTCTTTTTTAAACCTAGAAGACAACCAGTGCCTTATTCTCAATTAGATATTAAAATGGACTTTTTTTTTTTTTTTTTGCCTCCACCTCTTTATTCCCAGAGTGAAGAAAAACTGGTTAAAGTTAGGAGATAAAGTATACTTTATAGTAAATCCCATTTTACTTCCAATAAAAGTTCTTATTCTCCAGAAATTTTAGCTTCTAATACATTTAAAGATAGTCTTATTATGGATGAAAATACTGAAAATTTATCAATGTAAAATGACATTCTTTAGAATTTTCATGTCTGGCTGATATTTTTACCAGGACTACTTATTCTCTTGCCAGTGTTTTTTTCTTGACATCATATTTTTTCTCTTGCCATCATCTTTTTCTGAATCCATGAAGGGATACAGACTATACCACTGTGGCATAAAAATTATTTTGATCTGAAGATGTCTGAGAAACAACAAGGGTTAAAAAAAAAAAAAGAGACTTTGTCTTAAACCCCACCTTCCCCCATCTGCCTAAAAGCAGACCATTCCAAAAGAATTCAACTGCCTCAAACCCCCTTTAAGGTAGGCTTCCCATACATGGGGAAGTCAGATGACAAATTGCATTAAATAAACATTGTCATAAGATTATCGTTAGGTCCCATCTATTCTCCTAAAGGTCATTTTGTCTTCCCTAAAAAGTCACTTGTTTTTCTGAGTGTCCTTTCTCCTCCTCCCCTTCCCCTATTAAGATGGTATATAAACTCTAAATTCTAGCCATTTCTTTGAGCCACTTTCTTTGTGATCTTGTGAATAAACTTCATCTTTTCTCTTGCTAATCTTACTGTCAGTTTAATTCGAAGGCTTCCAAAGACAAACATAAGAGGATAGAGAAAAGGTTTCTCCTCTCCAGAAGCCACATTGTGCAGCTGTTTAAAAAGATCTTAAATTAGTGTTCAGCCTTTGTATCCAATGACTGATGTGATACCTGTAACCTATTTCTAAATATGAAGAAGACTTTTGTCCCAAGATTTTGTTTTTTTCCTTTTTCAGTTTACAATGTTTTATTTTGTTTTTACTCATAATTAATATAGCTGTGCTTTTCAACAATAAATCACAGCAAATCCTTTTTGGAAGTAAGCTGGCTATAAATGAACTATAAAAGTTAGTAATCACTATTATAATAGAATGGTGGTGCCATGTTTTTGCCAAAATATTTCTGCTTGATTTAATGCTCAAATAGTTTTTTTGGTGATATTTATATATTTGCATTCTGCTTGTATTTATGTATGTATGTGTATGTGTGTGTATAAAATAGCATATATATTTTTACAAATCTTTTAATTAAGAAATTCCTTTCTTTAAAATATGAAGTTCCAAATTCCAAATTGCATTCTAACTGTAGGGACAATAACTGCCATAATTTTTACTGTTTAAATACTAACATTTGTTGAGCACTTACTACATTCTAGCCTCCATGCTACTGCCTTATATTCATCAGGTTATTCAATTTTTACATTATCCTATAATCACCATCAT
The DNA here is from genome assembly GCF_951394435.1 of Stenella coeruleoalba. NCBI lineage: Eukaryota > Metazoa > Chordata > Mammalia > Artiodactyla > Delphinidae > Stenella > Stenella coeruleoalba. Next base: position 76,186,557 of record NC_137157.1, read on the forward strand.
TTTTTTTTAACATCTTTATTGGAGTATAGTTGCTTTATAGTGGTGTGTTGTTAGTCACCATCATTTTTAACAAAGTTCTCAAACAGTTAACCTAGTTTATCACTTCCTAATAAAACCACCAGGAAATTAGTTGTTATGCAGTGGTAGGAAATATACCTACATATTTACTTCAGCTTTATAAAATTAGGAGCACCAACCTAAGCAGACTTAGGAAAAAATCCAGTAACCAATGTGTTGGTCATTGTAGTGTCATTGAATTTTTCACTTTTTCAGTTTTCCAAAGCTTATTTCTGTTAAGTGCCAAAACATTTTAATGGAAATCTTTCTGAAATTTGTTAGAACTTAATTCCTTCCTTAAAGGAATATATTTTAACCTTTGGCTCATAGCATCTTTCTGACCACAATTTCTGACTGAAACTGAAATACAGATGTCTTCATCTTTTTAACTGATTCTTCTCTTTTGGGTAACATGTATGCCTGCTATTTATTAGATACCTTGTTTTAATCTGTTGCTTTTAATTTGTTCAATTCTGGAAAATTAAATTACCAATGTTGCTAAATAGTTTATAATTTGAAAATAAATTTGATTAAAAGTCTAAGGACCTCTCCTAAAGATTGACATTTAGTACAAACGTATGCTACAGCGTTTGTTGAATGTCAGGATTGCCTCTGAAATCTCTGTTGATCTGAGTTCTCAGCGAGCATGGACCATTTTGTTCATCACTTTGTTGTCATTTTATCCCCAGGTTTGACTGCAGTTCCAGACATATGGTAGCACCTAATAAATGTTATCATATTCTTAACTTCATATTACAGTCATTTTATAGTTTTCTGTAGTCTTCATGATTAAAAGTTTAATTTGCTGTATAAAATTATTCATTTATTAAACAAATATTTATTGAGTATCTGCTGTGTTCTAGGCACTGGCATATCAGAGAACAAAATCTGTCCATGTTATGTATCACTTTCCTTTAATCATTTTTCTAATGTTGGTAATTCAGATTATTTACAGCTTTTAGCTACTGGAAATATTCATATGTTGGGACATATCACTTTTTTCTTCCATTGCTATAATGAACTCTCCATAATGAAACAAGTGGATCAATAGGTATGAATCCTTTTTTTAATGGTCCCAAATTCAGATTGCTGAATTGTTTCCCATAAAGGTTATGTTGTGAATTCACAGTTTTTGCTAGGACCCCAATTTGCCAGAGTTGAATATTTTCTTTTTTTTAATGCCTCAATATATTTTAAATGAAACCTGACTTGAACACTGTTCCTTCCATCTCTTGTTCTCAGTTGTATTTCATTGTCTGTAGCCTTTGCCAATTCATATCATAGGATGCCTTTGCCAATGTATAATATACAATGCTTTCTGCCTCAGTTTTTATGAGTTTTCAATATATTCAAGTTTCCTTTATTTCTAAGATGTGATTAATTATAATATGTACACCAACATAGTATTTCTTTTCTCCTGAAAAGCTGATATTACCATAAGTATACATATCAATTACCACATGAATCTTATTTCCAGAATTGTTAAGTTTTTTTAATGTGGGCAAATATACATAAAAATTGCTATTTTAGCCATTTTTAATGTACAGTTCAGTAGAATTAAGTACATTCACATCATTGTGCAGCCATCACCATTAACTATCTCCAGAACTTTTTCATCATCCCAAATTGAAACTCTACCCTTTAAACAATAACTCCCCATTATCTTCTCCCCCAGCCTCTGGCAACCTCTGTTCTGTCTTCTGTCTTTATGAATTTGCCCATTATAATCACATTTTTTTTTTAACCCATTCATCCATTGATATGTTTCCACCTTTTGGCCATTGTGAATACTGCTGCTATGAACATAGGTGTACAGATATCTGTTTGGGTCCCTGCTTTCAATTCTTTTGGGTATATCCCTAGAAGTGAAATAGCTAGATCATATGCTAATTCTATGTATAATTGTTTGAGAAACTGCCATACTGTTTCCATAGCAACTGTATCCTTTTACATTCTCACCAGCAATGCAAAAGGGTTCTGAATTAGAACATTAAACAAAAGATAGATAATGTTTCAAATATATGAAAAAGTATAGAAAGTAATATAACAGACCTGTGGACCAACCCCTTGAATTTTAACATTTTCTGCATTTGTTCCAGTTCTTTTTTAAAAAATTATTATATGTTACATCTAAAGCTCCCTCCCCTTATTTATTCCCCCTTTCTTCCTTCAGAGGTAACCACTCTTCTGTGCATCTTTCCTTCCATAGTTGGATGCTTCATCTCTCTCTCTATGCATATGTGTGTGTATGTGTATATATATCCATAAATAAGATATTGTATTGTTTTATATGTTTTTAAATAGTACATAATAGTTTCATAGTGTGTGTGTTGTTTTACAGTTTGCTTTTTTATTCAAATTATGTTTTAAAATTTTTTCAAGCTTTATTGAGGTTTAATTTACATACAATAAAACTCACCTATTTTAAGTGTACAGTGTGATGAATTTTGGTAATTGTTATACAGCCTTGTAACCACGACCACATAGAATATTACAGCCTTGTAACCACGACCATATAGAATATTTCCATCACCCTAAGAGGTTATCTCCCATCCCTTTGCAGTCAGTGCCCTGCTGTGGCCCTCTCCCAAGCAACCACTGATTTTGTCAGTATAGTTTTGCCTTTTCTATACTTTTATATGAATGGAATCATGCAGTAAATTGTCTTTTGGTTTTTTACTTTTTTCTTTTACTTCTTTCACTTGGCATAATGTTCTTGAGATTCACCCATGTTGTTGCACGTGTTAATATTTCATTCCTTTTCTTTTCTGAGTAGTATTCCATAGTCTGGAATATGACACAGTTTGTTCATACATTCACCATTTGATGGACATCCAGGTTGTTCCAATTTTGGACTATTATAAATACTACTATGGACATTTGCATACAAGTCTTTGTGTAGACATATGGTTTCATTTTGAGGGGGTAAATACCTAGAATGAAATTGCTGGGTCATATAGTTGAGTACATGTTTAGCTTTATAAGATGCTACCATAGTGTTTTCTAAAGTGTCTGAACTAACATTATGTTTAAGATTTATGTCTATTAATACAAATAGATATTTTTCATTGTAACTGTTTTATCTTATTACAATATATTAATGAACCACCATTTATTTACCCAGTCTCCACTTCTTTACTATTACAGATAATATTGCAATTGGCATATTTATAAGTTGTTTCCTTACGCACATGTACAAGAGTTTCTCTCTATATAGTGGACATCTGCAGTTGGAATTGCTGGGTTCTGGGGCATACTTACTGTCAGTTTTAATAGATACTGCCAAATTGCCTTATAAAGTGGTTGGGCATTTAACTCTTAAAGGTACTATACCTTCCAAATTACTACAGAATTTCACTGGTCCTTTCTATAGAGTTTTTCTTGCAAGTTGATATTTGGGTTTTTTGTTATCAGAGTACAGTATTTCCCAAGCTTTTTCACACTGTTATTATTGTCCTATTTTTTCTTTTGATTATACTTATTTATTTTTAAATAGGAGATTCATATGGGATATTGTGTGAATCTGACTGATGAGGCTGTAGAAGCTGTCCTTACTTGCTGTCCTCAGATATGTATATTACTCTTCCATGGATGCCCCCTGGTAACAGGTTAGTATGAGGCTGCTTGGGTTCAAATCTTGGTTTCACCTTTTAATAACTGTGTGACCTTGAGTAAATTACTTAACCCATTCCATTATTCAGTTTCCTCACATTAAGTGGGTATAATGACACTATCTACCTCATAAACTTGGTCATGATGATTAACTGACAACACTTCATATGGTGCCTAGCACATAGTGAGGGCTCAGTAAATGTTAAGTCATGATGATGATGGTGATGGTGGTGATGGCAAATGCTCAGTAAATGTTAACTGCCTTGAGGAGGAGGATGGTGGCAGTGGTAGCGGTCATGATATTAAACATTATGCTTTATGAAGTCAAGTTTATAATATTACATCTTTCAAATATGCTAAATGACCTACTTTTTTTTTTCCTAATTTTATTTACTTATTTATTTATTTTTGTCTGTGTTGGGTCTTTGTTGATGTGCACGGGCTTTCTTTAGTTGTGGCAAGCGGGGGCTACTCTTGATTGCGGTGTGTGGGCTTCTCATTGTGGTGGCTTCTCTTGTTGTGGAGCACGGGCTCTAGGCGCGCGGGCTTCATTTGTTGTGGCATGCAGGCTCAGTAGTTGTGGCTCGTGGGCTCTAGAGCACAGGCTCAGTATTTGTGGGGCATGGGCATAGTTGCTCCGCGGCATGTGGGATCTTCCTGGACCAGGGCTCAAACCCGTGTCCCCTGCATTGGCAGGCGGCTTCTTAACCACTGCGCCACCAGGGAAGCCCCATAAATGACCTGTTAACTGTAATCTCATCAAGCTGTAGCCATTGAGATTCAGAATCATTTGGCTAATGTGGTACTTCACTAAAGTAGTCACAGCCCTTTTGGCTTGTATAAGAGCCATAATACCCCTTTCACATCACCCCTACAGTGGGTCCCATACCACAATATAACCAGGATCTTATGTGTGAGTCAGTACTTATGCCCAGCCCTTCCAGCTCTTTTTCCTAATTACAGTCTAATAGTTACTATCCTAGAAGTCCTTTTTGTTTGTTTGTTTTTGTTTTTGTTTTGCGGTACGGGCCTCTCACTGCTGTGGCCTCTCCCGTTGTGGAGCACAGGCTCCGGATGCGCAGGCTCAGCGGCCATGGCTCACGGGCCCAGCCACTCTGTGGCATGTGGGATCTTCCCGGACCGGGGCACAAACACGCGTCCCCTGCATTGGCAGGCGGACTGTCAACCACTGCACCACTAGGGAAGCCCTAGAAGTACTTTTGACATCCTCTGGTTTTTCTTGTGTTTGGACTGCCAATCTAAACTAAGCCTGTAATGGGTTGTATTTGGTTATCAGTGACATCTATAATGAAGACTAAATCTTATTTTAGGCAGACATCTCTCAACACTAAAGCCAAAAGTGACGTTAGAAACTGTTACCAGTGGGTACCTCTAGGGAAGGTTGTGGAGAAACAAGACTAGGAAAAAGCTTTCACCATATACCCGTTTGTCCTTTTGAATTTTGTATCATGTGAATGATTTTACCTATTAAAAATTAGTAATCATAATTTTAAGAAAATAATTTAGAACCAGAAAAATTCATGTGACTGAGTACGGGGAATTGGTACATGTGAACACTATTCTGGGGGTTATGAGAAGGCAGGCAGAGGCCATCTGGTCATCAGAGGCCTCTGGTCATCAAACAAGGCAGAAAATTATATTCTAACAAGTAGGCTATTATTGTAAGGTGGAGGAGACCACAGTATGTGAAATGTAATAACAGCAGTTTTGGATAATAGGTCTTTTCAGAATACCAACTAAAAGTATGTAAATCTACTCACTGAGCTATATGTACGTTTAATCAATACATTGAACAAGAGAGTGGTACTCACAAAGTGACTCCATCTTCCTCACACTATATTAATTACAGGTTTAATCTAAAGGGCCTAATATTTCCCAAAGCCAAATGAAAATCTCCGACATGTGCCACTGACTTTTCTTATCATTCTCAGATAGTTAAAAGTCTTGTCATTTCATATCACTGAAACCCTCTCATTTCAGCAATGAAAACGTCTTAGACCCACGTAATACTCCAAACAAGTTCAAATTAAAGCTTTTTGCTCCTCCAGTCAGCTCAAGTTTGCTGTAGGTGGAAGCGCTGCTGTGGGTAAGGGGACGTGGTTACTCTGTTTTACCACCTTGCGCTTCTCTTCTTCCTTTCCCAGCTTGCCCACCATGGTTTCTGACCCCACCAGTGTCAGTACAGGGTGGGACTGCAGTGAGCAGAAGGGAAGGGACGGGAAAGGAAAGTCTAACTTGACTACTACGGCTGTGATCTAGCGGCAGCACTGAGGGCCTGTGGGGAGCTCGTCCTGATCCGTGCTCTCTCAAAAGTGGGGCACTTCTGATCTTCTTCAGGGTCCACTTTCCGCCACTCCTCTCATCACTGCATATATCTTCTACATCTACAGTTCTCTCGATTCAAGCAAATGTGTCTCTTCTGGCTAGTAGCTAGCATTTTCTTCCTCTGCACCCAGGCAGCTGGCGGTACACCTTCAGTCTCTTTCTGTTGAGGTTTCCTAGACCATCCAAGTTGCTTTCATGAGCAAACTACAAGGCAACCCATGCCAGCCCACATCTGTCCACAGGAAACACAATACTTTAGACAGTAAGAGTGCAGGTTATTTCCCAACTTCAGTCCTCTCTTTAGCCACATGGACTCTTACCATAGCCTTTTGCTTTTTAGTTTTCTCAGGTCTGATATTAGTGTAATGTGTCTCCCAAGCTCCAAGGGACAAATCAGATTCTCCGACTGATCTCCTTAGAGCCCCCTCTCACTAGGCTTGAAGGCAAGAGCAAGCACCTGCAACCCTCTTTCGACAACTCAAATCATAACTGTCTTCAAAAAAATCCTTTCTTCAATTTCCAGTTTTCCGTCGCTTCCCACTTTAACACTTTTATATCTTTGAATGGATGAGGCACCACGGATTCCAAAATGAGTTTTCAGCCAAGCATTTGCAAATCATGTACAAGTCTGGTATCTCATTTTGGAATGAGAGAGTAGCTGGTACCTCTAGTCCTGGAACCTTAGCTGAAATAGTTAATGTTTTAATGTTCTGTTATATTTGTCTCAGGATAACTTGGCTACATAACATGTTATAAACTCAGCCTTTGCTAATTTTATCTTGATTATCTTTCTGGTTACAATTTGGAAATAGTTAATTGGCATTTTCCCTCTACTTTTAATAGAAGTGAAGACAAACTATACACACAGTCAACCAGAAAAACTTATCCTTAGGCAAACTGCTTAAAACAATCATCAAAGACCCTATAGGTAATGAAATCTTTAGAAGGTACAACCAAAAACTTAAAATTTGAGTACAACAAGGCCAATAATAAAATGCTTAAAGGTGCCTGTATCAATATAGAAATGACTAACAAATATGAATTTTGAAGTCTGGAAAATATGTTGCAGTCATTAGTCTGATTTTTAAAGCAGAAGGCTTTTGAGATAAATTATATAATTACTGAGATCACTGGAAACCAAAGATGTATTATCAGTTGGTGAATTCAAGAGAAATGCCTACCTGGTATGATTATAGATACTAGGAAAACTTAATCCCACTAAATCTTTCCACATCCACATAATGGCTCAGAATACTGAATTTACCAACTATCTTGCTGCTGAGCAACAGCTACATAACCCGCTCCTCAGCTCAGTCTTCTGGGAATTCCCTTACCTTACTCCCTTTCTGAGTAAGGGGGAAGTTCTGTTGTGAGGGACTCCCCTTCCATGCAAACCTATCAAAGTGCTGCCCAATTAAAGCTCGTTGTGTGCTACTGCCACCTTGTGGTCGTATCTTTTTCCTTGATCTGCCCCACAATCCCTTGATCTCACTAACTACAGTTATATGGTATGGTGTTCTAGAAGACATCAAGGGATAAAGCATAAAACAAAATATGTTTATATGTCCAAATGTTTGGGAAATGCAACATACCACTATAATGAATATTAATTTCTCAAAGGCTCTGAGAAATACTATTGCTAAGAAACTTAAATTTTTTTATCTAAGTGCCAGGGAGTTAGACGTTTTCCTCTACCCTTTTAGGTTCTTCCGGCTGGTCTAAGAATTAAATTGATAGGAGGCAGATTAAGAGGCGAAAATCAAACAAAAGTTTAATAACATGTATACATGGAAGAGACCCAGGAGAACTGAGTAACTCACCAAAATGGCTGAAACCCCCGCCTTAAATAACATTTTCAGCAGCTAAAGAGGATGTTGGGGGTAGAGGTTTGGGACTTCAAAAGGGAGGAAGGCAATTCACATGAAAGATGAAAAAGCAAATGTTTGGTAAACAAATATTTGTTGGGCCATGCAGCGCAGTTTGCGCCATAAAGGTACTCTCATCTCTAGGCCCTGCTGAGTTTCCACCACCACACCTAGCCCATATTTTTGCAGACAACCTCTGGCGATAACTTGATCTATACTTCTTTTAGGCAGTAAGGGGGAAGGTCAAAATTTCTTCTTGAGTCTTTTGGTCCTTGATTGTTATCAGCTTGAAATAATCCTCATGCCAAAGAGACATTTTGGGGTGGCACGTTTTGCTCCCCCACCCAAGCATTTCCCACATATTTTTTAACACAGAATAATTCATGAATTATTATTTTGATCCCTCCTTTCAGAGAAGAGGAAAGTGAGAAACTGAAATGGTATTTGTCCATTGTGACATAGTTTTTAATAACAGTGCTAAGATTAAACAAAAATCTCAAGATAAAGTGAAATGAGCACCAATCCCTAGTCTCCTACCATCTCTCCAAAACACTGAATAACGTAACTTCTGTGGACCTCAACTTTTCCTTACATATAAATGTCAGTCATAAAATTGGGTGATCTGATAATAATATAAGAGTTCACATACAATGGCTTTTACCGATAAAGGTTCTTAAAGAGAAAAAAAGCTGAAGTTTTTCAACTACCCAGATCATCTCTACTCTTCCCGCTTTCCTGTCAGCACCTACCATTGTGTATTTTTGCTACCATCATTGAATGAAAATAAAGTGGGCTAATATATTCACCGTATATATATATATATATATATATATATATATATATAGGTTTATTTGTTTTGTTTTTGTTTTTGCGGTACGCGGGCCTCTCACTGTTGTGGCCTCTCCCGTTGTGGAGCACAGGCTCAGGACGCGCAGGCTCAGCGACCATGGCTCACGAGCCCAGCTGCTCCGCGGCATGTGGGATCTTCCCGGACCAGGGCACGAACCCGTGTCCCCTGCATCGGCAGGCGGACTCTCAACCACTGCACCACCAGGGAAGCCCTCACCTTATATTTATTTGTTAATTTCTCTTTTTTCCAGAGAAGACAAATGCTTTTTTTTTGCCTGATAAATAAATGTTCTTTCTTCTTTCATGACACCTTATATGTTTCCTCTTACGTATTCATGTGATTGCTCACATCTGACTAGATAAGACAATAATGATACATATTCTATAAAAAGAATGTATGTATATCATATGTTTGTGCAATTCTAGTGTTATGTTATCCTCAAAGCAACCTGACCCCCAAATTGGCAGTGTCAACTGTAGTTACTCATCAGATTCCCTGAATTAATAGGTTTATCTTCTCCACTGTAAGTTTTTATAAAATTTCTTAACATTACAATTAGACTGTAAGCAAAACTCCACATTATAAATTAAGTCTTGAAACTGTTAGAAGCACTCTGATTTTATTTCTGCAGAAGAGACCAAAAACCTAAGCTGCTATTTAAAATACTGTAGATCACAGACATTATGGAAACAGAAAATAATTTTTAAATGTATTAAATTATTTTAATTTAAATTATGTCTGCAATGATTTTCAGTAATTTCAACTCACACAGTTTTATTAATCTCCTACAATGGACATGCATTTCAGTTTCTATCATTATCTAGACGTGTTTCACAGTAATCACAGGCATCTAAGTTTAGGTTTTAGAAGGGCAATAAAGCAATTAGCACTAGAGTCCTTATGTTTACATTGAAAGGCAGGAAAACCCAACAGGAAATCTGCCACTTTGATTTAATCGACTCAAATTTTAGTGATATCAGAGGATTTGTTTGATTCAAGGATCAGCTTGATTACTTTACAAGCAAGTTCTTTACTTAGATTCCTGGATAATAAATATGTCAAGATTTACCACAGAGACAAGTGGTTTGCTTCAGGGTTTCCCTGTAATTAAAGCTGATTCCTTGCTTCAAGGACAACTACTTTTTAAATTTCATATATTTTATTTTCTAAATCCTATATTATCTCTTTCCTTATCATTATTTATTCATACATTACTAATCCAGAATTACGAAACTTCTTTATGCCATACACTGTAGTGACGCATTAGAACCTTGATCATTGTTTGTAAAAATGTGTCCAGCCTCACTTTTTTCACTGTGTATTCTATAAAAATGTCTAAATTACATTTTCCTTGATCATTTGAAAAACTTAGTTTGTTAACTTATATTTCCCATAGTTTCTTTTCTTGGGGCTCCAAAACCTCCCGTAATGAACCTCTTTCAAAAAGTGGTCTCCAACTACATTAGTCAGAGATTTTTAGAAAGATGGTAAAAGGTTCCTTAGAAGTCATCTACACAACTCCCTTGTTTTAAAAATAAGGGAACAGAGATACAATGAATTTAGGTGGCTTGCCCCAAATCTTAGAAATAGTTAATAGTAGAACTGGAAGTAAAAACCTAAATCACCTAATCCACAGTTTCTACTTCTTTCCCCAGTAGAGCAATTTCCTAAGCCTTTGGTGTCAAGTGGTTTCACTATTAGTAGAAAAGGGAAGGAAGTAGGAGAGTGACATCAAGCATCAGTAGTGTGCTTGGTATAAATGACGTTTAGAGTCTTTTTCAGTCCTGAGAGTCTGTGTTTTGGTGAGTGGCAGAATAAGCCACCCCAAAATATGCCTCTTTAGCATAAGGATTATTTTAAGCTAATTTTTCACAGACACTGGAGGAGCTCTGAAAGCAGTAGAAGTTACCCTTTTGTGAGGAAAATATACATTTATAAAGGAAATCTCCATTTGTAAAGTGTCTCCCTCTCTGTACTAAGAAGGGAAGGGTGACTCTAAATCAGAATCATATTCAGTGGAGAAGGCACTGACTTAAATCTGTATAGTGAATCTTACTGTTACCAAACCAAAATCAGGTCTCCTTGCTCCATGTGCAGCAAAGCCAATCTACTGACACCGGGTTGTGGTGCAGGGTGCAAGCAAGGAGAAAGGACAACTGATGCTCAAAAGACTGGAACTCCCTGATGGCTTTCAGTCAAGGGTTTTGAAGGCAACGTTTGGGATGAGGGTCACAGGGTGTGCGATCAGCTCGTGGACATTGTTCTTATTGGTTGGTGGTGAAATAACAGGGTGATGTTCTGGGAATCTTAATCATCGATCTCCTGGTTCCAGTCAGTCTGGGGTCTGTGTGCTGGTGGTCAGCATGTAGTCAACATCCTTCACCTGGTTGGGGGGGCGGGTCCTAGTTTCTGCAGAACAACTCAAAGATATGTCAGATTGTTATCTCTATCCCTTCGGGAGGAACTAGGTGTGACTCCATTGTTCAAGCTATTATTACTTTTCTTGCTTGCCTGCTTTCTTTGTTTCTACATTGTCTACTTCTCTAATCATTAACTGTTTGAGTCTGCTCTTTGGAACTTGGGGAAGGCCTAGGAGACGAAAGCTTTTTCTGCAAACAGGAAGTGGGAGACATGGAGGGGCTTGTACCCAGGAGGGCCCAGCAGGGTCCTGCCCGGTTTCATTACCCTTGTTTACTATGCTTTTCCTGGTAACTTCCCATAACCGGTCTCCCCACAACACCAAAATCTTTCTTTTGTCTTTAGCTGAAGGTGGTATTTAAGGTGGTGGCTTGGGCCCTCTCAGGGAGTTCACTCATTTTCCCTGAGTATCTCCCATGTATACATGAAGTATACTTGTTGATAAACTTCTGTTTGTTTTTCTCTTGTATCTGTCTTTGGTCACAGGGGATCTCAGCCAAGAACTCAGAAGGGTAAAGAGAAAATTATTTTTCCTCCTCCACAATTTCTACAGAGTATTCTGGCAAGAGATATGAAATACTTAGAGACCCCACAGTTTCTCCCTATAGCGTAATAAACTTACAGGCATCGAATATTCCTACTATTGACTCACTGCTCTAAATACTGTATACTTTTATGGGGAAAAGAAAAGCTGCCTGAGGAGACTTTGAGTAATGTAATACTGCCCTCTAGCATCCAGTTTTTAAAATTACATAAAAATATACTGTATGCTCACAACTAGAGGGAAAAGTGTTTTTCTATTTATGTACAATAATAAATTCCTATAGAAGAGTGACAAATATAGTCAGAAAACAAATATTTACATATAATATTTGATAATATATTCATAACTAGTAAAAATGCCAAAATAGTCTTAGAAACACCAGCTAAAGTGAAATTGGGAAGTACACGTTTCCAATTTTGTTCTTTTTCAAAACTGTGTTGGCTCTTCTGGGTCCCTTGAATTCCTATGTAAATGTTAGAATCGTTTTGTCAATTTCTTTTTAAAAAGTTTGCTGGAATTTTGCTAGGGATTGCATTGAATCTGCAGTCAGTTTGGGGAGTACTGCCATCTTAATACTAAGTCTTCTGATCTATGAACATGGACATCTTTCCATTTATTAGATCTTCTTTGATTTCTTTCAACAATGTTTTGTAGTTTTCAGAGTATAAGTTTTTCATTTCTTTTGTTAAACGTATTCCTAAGTATTTTATTTTTATTTTTATTTTTTTTCGGTACACGGGCCTCCCACTGTTGTGGCCTCTCCCGTTGCGGAGCACAGGCTCCGGACACGCAGGCTCAGTGGCCGTGGCTCACGGGCCCAGCCACTCCGCTGCATGTGGGATCTTCCCGGGCCAGGGCATGAACCCGTGTCGCCTGCATCAGCAGGTGGACTCTCAACCACTGTGCCACCAGGGAAGCCCTATTTTATTCTTTTTGATGGTAATGTAGATGAAATTATTTTCTTAATTTCATTTTGTAACGGAACCCAGGTTTGGCTGCTTGCCACTAATATGCCAATAATTCAAGAGGCAAGTGTCAGTAGAAAAGAAAGTTGCTTTGGGACTTCCCTGGTGGCGCAGTGGTTAAGAATCTGCCTGCCGGGCTTCCCTGGTGGCGTAGTGGTTGAGAGTCCGCCTGCCGATGCAGGGGACACGGGTTCGTGCCCCGGTCCAGGAAGATCCCACATGCCGCGGAGTGGCTGGGCCCGTGAGCCATGGCTGCTGAGCCTGCGCGTCCGGAGCCTGTGCGCCACAACAGTGAGAGGCCCACGTACCGCAAAAAAAAAAAAAAAGAAGAATCTGCCTGCCAATGCAGAGGACATGGGTTCGAGCCCTAGTCCGGGAAGATCCCACATGCCGTGGAGCAACTAAGCCCGTGCGCCACAACTACTGAGCCTGTGCTCTAGGGTCCGCGAGCCACAACTGCTGAAGCCCATGCACCTAGAGCCTGTGCTCTGCAACAAAGAGAAGCCACCTCTATGAAAAGCCCGCACACCACAAGGAAGAGTAGCCCCCTCTCACCGCAACTAGAGAAAGCCCGCCTGCAGCAACAAAGACCCAACGCAGCCAAAAATAAATAATAGAAAAAATAAAAAGATATCACCATTAAGAAAAGAAAAAAAAAGGTGCTTTATTCAGAAAAGACAGGGTGATTCCCTGGTGGTCCTGTGGTTAGGACTCTGTGCTTTCACTGCCAAGGATCCGGGTTCAGTCTCTGCTCAGGGAACTAAGATCCTGCAAGCCACACAATGTGACCAAAAATAAGAAAAAGAAGAAGAAAGAAAAAGAAAAGATGGCAATCTGGGGAGATGGTAAACTCATGTCCAGAGACCAACTCCGAAGATTCTGCTCAGCCGTGAGAGTTTTTAAATGGAAAAATGGGGGAAAGAATCTCATTGAATCATTGAGGCATGAGGTTGGGTTTTGCATCATTCTCCATTGAGTGCAGACTGGCTGACTCTTTCTTCAGAGAGAAGAAAACCTTGCCTGCATGGTCTGCCTGTAGGATTGCTAAGGGAGCTGTTGGGGGTAGAAAGCAAGTCACTTTTTTAACTGCTTAATTCTTCATTCTTACTTCTTTTTATCTAGGAAAAGAATCAACAGGTTAGACAAGGCATGATGTGCGTTCAGGAGAGCATAAGTCAGGAGTTAGTTTCAATTGCTTAGTGATCTCATTCCTATAATTAGGTTCTTTTAAGGTTAGAGGGGAATCCAAATGGGCAAACAGGAAAAGGGCAAAGAGCTGCTTTTAATTTTTGGATTGTTCATTGTGTAGAAATAAATTGATTTTTGTATATTGATCTTGTGCCCTGCAACCTTGCTGAACTCATTTATTAGTTCTAATTTTTAGTGGATTCCTTAGTACTGTATTACCTAACTACAAATAAAGAGTTTTACTTTTTCCTCTCCAACATGAATGCCTTTTCTTTTTCTTCCCTAATTTCCATGGCTAGAACCTCCAGTGCAGTGTTGCATAAAAGTGGCAAAAGGAGAAATCCTTATCTTTTTTTTTTTTTTTTTTTTTGGCGGTACGCGGGCCTCTCACTGTTGTGGCCTCTTCCGTTGCGGAACACAGGCTCCGGACGCGCAGGCTCAGCGGCCATGGCTCACGGGCCCAGCCGCTCCGCGGCACGTGGGATCTTCCCGGACCGGGACGCAAACCCATGTCCCCTGCATCGGCAGGTGGACTCTTAACCACTGTGCCACCAGGGAAGCCCCAGGGAAATCCTTATCTTTGTTCCTGATCTTAGGGGGAAATTATTTAGTCTCTCACCATTAAGGATGATGTTAGTGGTGGGTTTTTCATAGATGCCCTTTATCAGGTTGAGGAAGTTCCTTTCTGTTTCTGGTTTGTTGAATGTTTTTATCATGAATGTTGGATTTTATCAAATGCCTTTTCTGTGTCTGTTGAAATGATCATGTCGTTTTTGTCCTTTATTCTATTAATATGGGTGCCATAGGCAGAAATATGCCCCCACCCAAAGATGTCCATGTTCTAATGCTCAGAACCTACAAGTATATTGACCTTAAAATAGGGAGATTATCCTGGATTACCCAGGTGGGCCCAATGTAATCATAAGGGTCTTTAAAAGTAGAAGAGGGAGACATAGAGATGGCAGCATAAGAAAGACTTTGTCCAATGTTGCTCACTTTGAATATGGAGGAATTCAAGGACTGTGGCAGCCTTTAGAAGCTGGAAGAGTCAGGGAGGTGGATTCTCCCCTAGAGCCTCCAAAAAGAACGCTAAGCTCCTAATACCTGCTTTTAGCCCAGGAAGGCCCATTTTGAAATTCTGACCTTCAAAACTGTACAATAATAAATTTGTGTTGTTTTAAGCCATTAAGGTTGTGGTTATTTGTTACAGCAGCAAGAGGAAACTAATACAGTGTACTACATTAATTGATTTCCAGATGTTAAACTAACCTTGCATTCCTGGGGTAAATCCCAGTTGATCATGGCATGTAACCCTTTCTGTGTTGCTAGATTGGGTTCGCTTGTGTTTTATTGAGGATTTTTGAGTACATGTTCATAAGAAATATTGGTCTGTTGGTTTTTGTGTATGTGATGTTTTTGTCTGGCTTTGGTGTCAAGGTAATACTGACCTCATAGAATAAGTTTCAAAGTGTTCCTCCCTTTTCTATTAGTATAACCACTACAGCTTTGTTACAGTTGCTGTCTGCATGATGCATCTTTCTCCATCCTTTTACTTTCAACCTATTTGAAACCTGTCCTTAATCTAGATCTCCTGTAACAACAGACTTCCTCTATAATAACTGATATTTTTTATGACAATGAAAACTGCATTTGTTATATTTTTAGCTGCTTTTAAAAAAATTAGCTGCTGAAGTAAACCTTTGTTTTCACAACTATAACTTCTTGTTTCCAAACACTCTCTAGTTCTCTTTCTTGCACTAAATCTTTAATGTTTTGGCTTATTTTTGTTTTACTTAAAATAAAACTTAGTAACCATGTGTTGGGCCTGCTTTTTTCCTAGTGGTCTACAAAATCTTTAAGTCTGAGAACGACTAAACTAGAAATTTCCCAAGACTAGGTTAGAGATATGTTATACACACAACATAGGTTGTATCTATGGAACAAGTTTATTAAACTCCTGAATAATTTTTAAAGTAATAAAATTTTAGCAGTATTTTTGCATTAAAACATTAAAAGCATTAAAAGATACTATAAAACTGACTTTGCAAAAGATATGTAAACTATATTAAAATCACTGCTATATATTGTGAATAATTGAAAACCATCTAAATGTCCAGTCATACAGATTGGTTAAATTACAAGGAATTCATGTAATAGTTATCTATTTAAAATCATGTTTTATAAATATTATATGACATGGAAAAATGTTCAACTACAGGTCAAGTTGTCCTGTTTTAGTAACTACTCTGTCCCCTAACCCTCATGGGCATGTTGCAGCTTCCCAAGGTGTTTTACCATACCTGTTGGCTTTCTTTAATCATGTTTTCTTTAATCACTCCTTTGTAGTTAAAACCTGTTCAAGCACCCTAGTTTAGTGTGTCATCTACTTCCTGCCAGGACCCTGAGAAACTTTAACCCTATTACTCTCTGGTTGGTGAAATTAAGATGAAATTACAGAGAAAACAGTAAATACCTGTTTTTTAGAAGTATTACTATGATATGTTTACTGCAGCTAAGAACAGTGATGGTTACCACTAATTAAATGTATTTTTAGCTTATAGTATACTTTATATATCATCTCATTTAATCCTTTAAATAACCCTATGAGATATAATAGTTATCGTCACCCCCAGTTTATACATGAGGACACATTCAATATCTTCGATTACTGTGAATTAATATATTGCCATTGTTTTCTTTTGTAGATCATTCACGAGAAGTCTTGGAGCAATTAGTAGGCCCAAACAAACTAAAGCAAGTGACGTGGACTGTCTATTGATGCTTATTGAAGCTCATCAAAGCTATGATCTTCATACAACTTTCCCAGGAAACAACGATCTAGAGATTGGCTTTCCAATAATATGATTTATGCTTTGAAGTTAACCAGGCTCTTAAACATTTTAATAGTGCTGTTATTTCTAAGTTTGTTTGAGGAGTGATTGTTCTTGAAATGACAATCCTAGCATGCCCTCTGATGTATTTGGGGAGGGTATTGTGTTTGTTTCTTTAATAGCAAAGTTTTAAATTACCTGTTTTCCCTGGAAATTTCCTTCTCCTACCTAGATATTTGAGCTGCTGTAAGAGAAATTTACCAATATGGATAAACATTAGGAGAATTCTAAGTAAAGGTATTTCTAAAAGCATTAATTACCTACCTAGCTATTTTTTGGCTGCTACCTTCCAAATTATTTAAATGTCCACTGGCCAGAAAGCAAAGCTGAACATCAGGCCTGTAACTTCTTCACAGAATTTATTATTTCAATGAAACAAAGAAATATAATAGTTTAATGTCATAATCCAGGACATCATATACCTTAGCCATTCAGCATATGAATGTTACTGAGTATGGCTACTTTTCCCAAATACATGCTATTCATCTACAAACTTTCATCCTTAAAGACTGCAGTCAAGAATGTGTAAGAATGAGTAAACACGAAATGTCATCACAGAGGTTGTATCCTGAAGCTCTACTGGTTTCACATTGTGAAATAAACACACAGGTCTTAGTTTTCAAATGAAATGTATTACTCTCTATAATCACAAAATTCTCTGACGTATACTGTGCTTAAACTACCCCCAAATTCAGCATATTCCCTGTGCCGTGAGCCTGTCTCAGTGGGACTTTTCTTAAAGATTTCCTATTTTAACTGTGATGTAGTGAATAACAGGGAAAGTGTGGTATGGTAGATTTCTTGTATATGTTTAGAAGGAAGGGTTTACATATTCAACTCCACTCCTTGTCCTTACTATTAACTACTTTATAAATGTGATATGTTTATAGCGTAGATAACATATATTGCCACTGCAAAGGTGGTACATATGTATATATGTGTAAAATGGGTAAGGCCTGTTCCATCTATGAAATTTTTCTGAAAACAAATTCAGTAAGATTTAATATTGAACACCTAACCAATTCAATAGCTTTTTCCGTTTCGGGGGAAACTAGTTTCAAGATCTAAGGTATCAGGTTTGTAGAGTCTATAAAGGACTCATCATCCTAAAGCAGCTTGCAGCTTGACCTTCTTTTTTTATACTGCTAGTTACCTTAGCTGTTTCTCGGCACTCTGTTTAAAATTTGGGTCTCCCATCCCTATCCTACCTATCCCTGTCACCCTTACCTGTCACTCTAGACTCTATTTTTCCCCTTTCCACCTGTCACCATCTGACATGTTTTATTTTTTATTTGTTATCTGTCTCCCCACCCTAGTATATAAGCTTCATGAAGACAAATTATTTCTCTTTTTTTCACTGCTGTATCTCCAATACCTAGAACAGTGTCTGGTACATAATAAGCACCCAAATATTTGTTGAATGAATAGACAAGAAAATAAATAAAAGTAATACCTGTACTTCAAGTTTCTGGTCTGTGATGTACAGAGATTAGATGTCATCACTCCTGTCCTCACAAGATAAAAGCTGAACAAACTGAAAATCATGAAGCAGTACAGTGTTTATTTCAAAATGGAATTGTATTAGTTGTAAATATACACTGCAAACTCTAGGGCAACTGCTAAAAAATTTTTTTTAATAAATATAACTGACATCCTAAGGGAGGAGAGAAGATGGAATCACATAAAATCCTCAATTAAAACCAGAAAAGGGGGAATTCCCTGGTGATCCAGTGGTTTAGGACTCTGTGCTCTCACCGCCGAGGGCCTGGGGTGTGATTCCTAGTCAGGGAACTAAGATCCCACAAGCCATGAGACGCAGCACACAAAAAAAAGATAAAACCAGAAAAGGCAGAAAAAGTAGAACACAAAAAAGAAACAACAAAGGCAACGAATAGGGAACAGTTATAAATATGGTAGAAATTAATCCAACTATATCAATCTCTTTAAACGTGAACAGTCTTAATACAAACATGTTTGTTATGCTATGAAGTCATTTCAAGGATCACTGTTATATATATGGGCAATTTAAAAATATTTTAAGCAATATTTGGACGTCTCAAAGACCTTCTTGTACCCTCCTCATAAATACTTAAGAAAGGATAACAGAAACAGTGTTGTAGATATTTATTTCTGGCTGTGTTGGGTCTTAGTTGCGGCACGCGGGATCTTTTGTTGCGGCGCTCAGGCTTTTCATTGTGGCGCTTGGGCTTCTCTCTAGTTGTGATGCGTGGGCTTAGCTGCCCTGTGGCATATGGGATCCTAGTTCCTCAACCAGGGATTGGAGGGCAGATTGTCAACCACTGGACCACCGGGGAAGTCCCATGTAGATATTTAAAATTAAATCTACTCTTGGCCTCTTCAAGCTGATTTCCAACAGTGCTCCAGAGTATAATTTCCTTTAATTTTCTCTGTCTTATCTTGCTGAGGACAATACCCAGCAGACTATCCTGAATTTTCAAAGAATATGTCAACAAAACTCTTTCCTCTCAAATGCCATCCAGTGCCACTGTAGCCTATCATTTCCACTGATTTTAACCAATGCTGAATCAAAATTTTGAGTTTATAATTAAGCCCCAGTAGACCAATGGAAATTGGATACAACAAGAGTTGATTCATTGGGTTGTAATAAACTCTGACTTCCAGAGTTCAAGGATCACAAGATCCTCTGTGACCCAGCTCCAAAACTCCCACTTAATGATACTATTTTCCTGCCTAAGCAACAACCTGCCCTTAACTGCTTTCTCTACATTTCTTTTGAATGACTGTAGCTCTGATCATGTCTCCCTGGTATCCTAATCCCACTGGCATGTGTGTATTGTTAGAAAACATAAAATGCAAGTGTCATAAACAATTCCTAAGCAGTATACGAGAACACGAGAGTACAGCTGACCCTTGAACAACACGGGTTTGAACTGCACTTACATGTGTTTTTGTTTGGTTTGTTTCAATAAATACTACAGTACTACACGATCCACCCCCGGATGCAGAAACTTGGATGCGGACTGTAAAGTTATACATAGATTTTCAGCTCCAGGGGGTGGGTGGGGTAGTCAGCACCCCTAACGCCCAGGTTGTACAAGCGTCAACGGTACATTCGCAAGGCTGCGTTTTATACCTGTAACATATAGGTTATGTGTTTTGTTTTAAATTGGAGAATAGGAAATATAATACAGGTAATCGGTACGAAATTACAAGACCCAAAAGTAAGAATTAGGTCTCCCTACCACCCTATCCACCAGCCACCTGGTACCCTCTCAGAAGAACCACTGTTACCAGTTTCTTTCCAGGGATATTCTATATCTACTACAAGTAAATATGCATTCTTTACACATACATTCATATGTAGGTATATACATACATCTTTTTTACATAGTGTATACTATACACATTCTTCACATTGTTTTTCATTTATGTCCTAAAATTCTTATTGATATATAAGATCCTGACAAGCTGGGGCATGTAGTGGTGGCATAACCAATTTCTAACTGACCTTAGTAAACCATAAAGAGGCTATCACAGTACTGAGTATGTAGGAAATTCTAAAATCTTTATCTGTGTTTCTTAATTGATGCCCTATTATGTACTTATCCTATATTACACACTTTATACTTTATTATAATAACCCTTTGAGG
Source organism: Stenella coeruleoalba (assembly GCF_951394435.1). Classification (NCBI taxonomy): domain Eukaryota; kingdom Metazoa; phylum Chordata; class Mammalia; order Artiodactyla; family Delphinidae; genus Stenella; species Stenella coeruleoalba. The sequence goes on from NC_137157.1 coordinate 76,206,925, forward strand.
TGCAGTTTATTAAATTTTATTACTATTTTATAGGTGAAGAAATGGAAGCTCAGAGAGCTTAACTAGCCCAAAATCCCAACTAGAAAGTGACAGAGTGGCCTCACTCCGAAGCCCATGTACAGTAAGTCCCCTACATATGAACGAGTTCCATTACGAGAGTGGGTTCGTAGGTCCAACAAAGTTAGCCTAGGTACCCAACTAACACAATCAACTATACAGTACTCTACTGTAATAGGTTTATAATACTTTTCACACAAATAATCATAAAAAACATACACAAAATAAAACATTTTTAATCTTACAGTAGAGTACCTTGAAAAGTACGGTAGTACAGTACAACAGCTGGCATACAGGGGCACTTTAATATCTTCGAAAGTTCACAACTTGAAGGTTCGTATGTAGGGGACTTACTGTATTCTGTGCCATACCAACTGCATCTCTGATCTTAACAGACAATTTTTTTTAAATATAGTATTCTTCTGTATTTTTTATTTTGTTTAATTCAAAGATACATCACAGTTGTCCTCAACTATAGAAGGAGACTCTGCTAAAATATCTAATTCCTCTCAGCTACTTGAATTACATGTGGATATTGCCTTCTATAATTATATTCCTATAGCAGTAAAACTAGAAAAAAATTACAGATAGAGATTTCTATATTTGGCTTACTGCAGAACAAGTTACATGACAAAGGGTGACAAAACTTCAACCTTCATATTTTGGAAACAAGATTTGCCATTTAACACAAATTTCCTTCTTTGAACTGGACAGTCTTTAGGGTTAAACCCAAACATAGCTATATCCATATTGGAGGTACTTCAACAGCTCAAGGCTGAAATTCCCACACCGTGCTTGTTGTCAGTCCGTTGTTCTCCTGCCTAGTGGGCTCTGGAAGTGAATATTCTGCTACTTTGTGCAGTTGATGCTGAATGCTATGTCCACTGAACTGGGGTCGCCCAGGGTCACCAATCAGTACTCGAGTTCTGTAGACCCCAAAGCAATTTTTCAGCCATTGATGTAGACTGTCTGCAAGGTCTTCATCATAAAACATATCTCCAAGCACAACAAGGTCCCACTTATCTTGTTCCAAATCCAGCATGTTTTTGGTTAAAATGGGAAAAGGATTCAGTTGGTTCAACTCACAGTTTAGTGTAATAGCCATTCCTGCAACTTTAAAAAAGCACATAGTGAATTGGTATATGCTAAGTTGTTTTAATTCCCTATTAATTAATTTAAATAATCTAGAAAATCTCCAACAATATGTTTTTTTCCCCATTCTGTTGAAAGTTGTTTTTTTAGGTAAAGAAGCCTAAAGTATATGCCAATATAAGCTATTTCCTGCAATTCTCAAATATATGAATATCCTGAAAATAAAACAATACCAAACACCTGGAGATGTTGAGGTTTTAAGGAACATTTGCTGATCTACAAGGCTTGTGCAGCAGGATGACAAGTTGGACCTGAGACCCCATACACAATAAAGCTCCTCAAGGGCTAGATCCTCAGTGAAAGGGAAGACTAGAAGAAAATCAGATAAAATTAAACCTTACCTGTCTCAACTTGGGTTCGAATGGAATAAAATCTCCCTCAAAGACACTGGCCTATATTCACTTGGGTTTTGGTCAAATAAACACTACCTACATATTTCAGGAAATGCCTAGCCCAGCAATGACCAACAGTTAAGTGCTCCCAGGTTGGTATCACTTTGGTATATCTGCCAGACACAAATAGAAGTCCTCCTGTGAAAAATGCACCATCAACTCAGGCCTCACAGGATTCCCACAGATAATGTCCCACTGAGTAAGTTCACAATATCAGATTATAAGATTCACATGGAAATGGGCTAGGCTATGATGGGTTGAGGCATCTGTAGATATTTATCCTGGAAGAAAAAAAGATGAGCTTCAAATATTTTAAAATGTGAAATTCTTACTAGGGTCTATGTCATTGGCCATGATCGTTAAAGCTCCACTCATCTTAGCAGCGATAGCTGTAGCTCCACATCCACTCCCAATATCTAACACAGATTTTCCTCTGACAACGTCAGGATTATCCAAAAGATACCTAAATTAGAAAGAAAAGGGAAACCATTATCTAAGATAGAAGAAGGTCAATAAGAGGTGTACAAAAATTTTTCTTTGGATTGACTGGACAAAGAAATAGTGAAACTTAGCAGAAGAATTTGGTCCAACATTGGCAAGTTTGGCCTGACCAGAATGAGATAAAATGTCAATCTTAAGAGCTGGGCAGAGGTGGCAGAGAGAGGACCTAGTCATTTTGGTCTTTCTCTTTGGGAGGTGTGAAGAGCAGTTCCATACAACTGACTAATCATGCTCTTCAAGTCAACTTTTTAGAAGTAGTGAGCACTTACTGTGATCCAGAAACTACTAAGCACCAAAAACACAGACTGACAAAATACTGCTAAAGTCAGGACTCAGTAAGCTAGATGCAAAATTCACAGTCTCCTTTTCATTGTTCAACAGAGAGTGGTTTTACCTACTGCTTGAACTGTTTTATAATGACCTCTCTGGTAAGGTACAATCAAAGTCCAGTTCAACCAAAGAATTTGGACCTGGGCTAAGTAATTACCAAGCAAGTGAAGATGAATGGGAAAACACTGAAATAATAAATGTCAACTGACACTTGACCTTAGTATTGTAATAATAAAGAAGAGCAGAGGGAATTCCCTGGCGGTCCAGTGGATAGCATTCAACGCTTTCACTGCTGAGGGCCCATCAGGGAACTAAGATCCAGCAAGCCAAAAAAAGACTAAGGAACTACGGCAAGGTGGGGATGTAGTACCCTGTCTAAAGGGGCAGCTGTTACCCATCTTAAGCTAATTGTTGCCCCACAGAAATGGGGTGTTATCAGAGATTTAAATCCAGTGTTATCAGATATTCTTTTTTTTTTTTTTTTTTTGCCTTGCCTTGTGGCTTGTGCCGTCTTAGTTCCCCGACCAGGGATTGAACTCAGGCCAGGCAGTGAAAGCACCGAGTCCTAACCAGTGGACCTCGGAATTCCCCAGAGATTCTTTTTTTTCAAATCGAAATAAATTTTTACATGCAATCCCTCAAGTTTTAAATGTTAGCAACTGATTTTTTTTTTTAAGTTTACAAGTAAAGGCCAAAGAAAATGCATCTGTGGATCACCTATTTGTGACCTCTGATTCAGACAAGTCTCTTAAGGAATTCGATGGCACTTATATTTGGAGTTGATAAACAACAACTTGCATAGATATCACTTAAAATGTATTCTTTTTAATGATATAAGTAAATAAAGCTTGAAAATTTGGCAACACAACAGCCAGAATATTGGACTTGTTAGATATTGGAAAGCTTTCCAGAACTTAGGATTCTCCAAAAGCTCTATGTTTGCATTTATTTATTTTGCATTTAAAACTATATACAACCTGAATTCTGCTAGACCATACCATTCCTGTGAAAGAGAAGTCCTTATCCTTTTCCTTTCAGTTTTGTAACCTCAAGGCATAAAAAGATTAAATCATTTACCAGTCTAAGAGCAAAGACTAGATTAAAATGCTATAAGTTCTTGCCTTTGTTTCAGTGGCTGTTTTAATAAAAAGCACTGTGTGAATGTGTGAGAAAATGTCCTAAAGAAGACCTTTGCAGTATGGGGAGTTAGAAAGGGGGAACCTTAAAAATGCAAAGGCAGTGCCGCAACTAAGAGCCCGTATGCCACAACTAAGACCGAGCGCAGCCAAATAAATATTTTTTAAAAAATAATTTTAATGCAGGTGCAACTCCAGAGTTCACCTGAGTAATGTCCCAATCACTCACATCCCTCATCCTTTGGGAGCCTGGGAAGAGGCAGTGATGGAGGAAGTGTAAGGTTTAAGGAGCAATATTTACAGGATTAAACCAGGCGACCTGAAGGACTGGGGCTTTAAGCTCCACTGAGGAACTCTGCACGGACCATGCATCATGAACCATGAACCTGAGAACAGTGTGAGATTTCTGGATCATGACCAGCTACCTAGGGTCTTGATAGCTGACCTAGGATTTCTCTTGGGGAGAGAGCTATATATCGGGAAACACCTTGATAAGCTTGGAGCAGAAGGTAAAGCTATGCAACAAAGCAACCCAAAACTTTTCCTAAACTGCTCTAAATTAAGAAAAGAATTTGGGGTTTTACTCTGGTTTTCTGTGAGGAGCAGGGAGAACAAGGCATTGGAAGGGGCTGAAAAGAGTAAGGATATGCGGAGCCCTAAAGGTTCCCACTTCACTTACGGCCGTACCTAGACAGGGCTTGGCCTCCTGGCCAGTAGACTGCCCAGTAAGGATCACTGTGGGGCCACAGGTCAGCTCTCTCCCACCAGAACTTGCATCTGGGGGTCAAAAGCCGCAACTGGATTTCAGGGGTGAGGCTACCACGGCTGGTGACTTCAGTGTTCTCCTCCAGGAAAGCTTTCATCTCAGGGTCCAAAAAGCTTCCGGTTTCCCTCCAGGGGCAGTGGCCCCAGGGAAACAAAGGAAAACCGCTGCTTCTCACAGCCTTCCGAAGGACACCCCAGCGGTTCATGGCAAATGATGTAAACGCTCTCCAACCTGGGCTCAAGGCCATCGGTCCTGTCCCAAGGCACAGGTTTGTTGGTGCTGCTCTTAATAACAGCTGCTCCTCCTCCTCCTTCCTGGGGAAAGAATAAGGGTCTGGCTGCCAAACTGATCTCAACTGGAATCTCTGGACCTCTAAAAACATAAATAATACTGAAAACTCCAAGGCTCACCAACACTTCCAAATCCTATTGCATAGTAAGAAAATGTTAGTGTTAGCTCTGTAGCAGATGCTGCACAAGTGCAAGTTCATTTTAGGTGAAAGCGTTGGTGCATTAATTTAGGAAAATCCAATCTTCTAAAAGATGCCTTTCCACAACAGAATCCTTTGTAGTAACTTATAACAACAAATATACAAGCATCTGATTTTGAGAGAATCCTCAGGAACACGCCTTTTACATAAAATAAGGTATACCTTTAAAGTTCTTTCATTCATTTAATAAATCACTTCCCTTTAAGCAGGCACTGTGCTTGGCAACTGTGAACAAAATTAACAAAGTCCCCATCTTCAGGAAGCTTAGATTCTAGTGATGGAATAGAGCAATTATCAGGGCAAACACAGTTCTTGCCTTTATGAAGTCTAGCCAAGATTGTGCAGATTGCCAAATTGTAACTGTGGTTAGAGATATACAAATTATACTGGCTGCTCAATAAAGATAGTCCTAGCATAAAAGATCAATGTAATCAAGATTCAGGTGTTTTCCTAAAAACAAACAAAAACAAAACAAACAAAAAACTATGGATTTAATTGTAATAAAAGAATATCAACTTCCAAATCTCTTTCTGTAAATACCTCTGATGAGTCATCTTTACCAAACCTGGACTTAATAGAAAGACACCTTGATAAAAATAAGAATGAGGAAGAGCAGTTTAAGCACAAATTATACACCCAGTTGTTTGGGACCTCTGATCTGTTCTGCATAAATATATAAATAGTCTTACATCCACCCAAGTACTTAGAGTAGGGGCCCCAAACTCAAATGCCTACCCAGGGCCAGACTGGTGATAAATGAGTGATGCAGGCTGGTTGTTAGATCACAGAAGGGCTGTGGCAAACTGGAAACTATTTCAAAACAGTCCCCAGCCAGGGGACACGTGGCCAGATCTTTCAATTTCTCAAAACAATCCAGCTATTTACCCATAAACTCCCACTTTTAAACGTGGGCAGTTGGTTAAAATACCAAGACACGAGGAGGGGCAAAATGTCTGTCTGTGAACCAAGGACAGACCTTAAGTGGGTGCAGCCCACGTTTATTCCTTGTAATCTACGGGTCTCTAACGGCCTGACCTCATTGGACTAATCGTGTAGGGAAGGATTGGGTCAGCCCTTGAATCTCACGAGCCTAAGGTTTGAAAAGACAGCAGAGCAAATACAAGATGATTGATTTTGGACACCCTGTCATGCAGACCGATGATGCCCCGCCCACGCCAGCACCAATGAAGCATCCGTTATGAATATGTGATTATGCGGTGGACACTTGGTACCTGGATTAACTGGTACGGTGAGAAGACAGGTTTAAAGGGGCAAGTTACAAAGTGTTATCACGTAACTTCCCTCGAAGGAGGACGGGAGTCAGTCTTAAAGGGGCAGGCACAGTCCTCCTTTTCTCCTTACCTGGCTGTGCTAACACCGTCCCGGGAAGCTAAGCACAGGGCAGGTCTGTCACTCGCCTTTGCGCCTCTTTTCGCGCCTTCTTTACAACTGCACGCTGGGTCCCACCTCCCCCCCAGAGCCGGGCCCCAACACCCAGCACCCCCACCCCCGCCCTGCGTCCCCACCCCGCCCTCCTGCTCCGCCCTCCTTCCCGGCAGCACTTTCTCTCCCTTACCTGGGCTTCTTAAAGGGACAGGAAGTGCGAAATCAGCCGGCGCCCTGACCTCATTTGGGAAATAAGGGAATGTCAAATACTGATTTCTAAAAAATCCACTCTGAAGCCGTGGATCATCTGCTTCGTGTCAATCACACTTCTAGGCACTGGGCATAGAGCGGTGAGCAAAAGAGACAGCACAAACCCTTAATGACGCTTATATTCAACTGGAATTAAATCATAATATGTCATCCCTTTTATAATAATTTTCCTACACGTACAATCTTTTTTGTTTTTCAACTGTAACTTCTCCTTTCAATAACACTCACTGATTCTCTTGCTAGTAATAATTCTTAATAGATGTTCAAGATCAGTTTGTCTAAGGACTTCTCTGGCAGTCCAGTGGTTAAGACTACACGCTTGCACTGCAGGGGGCGCGGTTGCATCCTTGGTCAGAGAACTAAGATCCCGCATGCCGCCCACCCCCCACTCCCCACTCCCCACCCCCGGTTGAAAAATCAATTTGTCTAAGGATTTTTTTTTTTAATGGATGAGCAATCAAGCCACATTATTTTTGGCTGCCTTGGGTCTTGTTGCTGCGCATGGGCTTTCTCTCGTTGCGGCGAGCGGGGGGTTACTCTTTGTTGCCGTTCGCGGGCTTCTCATTGCGGTGGTTTCTCTTGTTGCAGAGCAGGGGCTCTAGGCACGGGGCGCTTCAGTAGTTGTGGCTCGCAGGCTCAGTAGTTGTGGCGCACACGGTTAGTTGCTCTGCGGCATGTGTGATCTTCGCGGACCAGGGCTCGAACCCGTGTCCCCTGTATTGGCAGGCAGATTCTTAACCACTGCGCCACCAGGGAAATCAAGGATTATTGTTTTTAACCAGCTTCTGTATTCTATCCCAGTGATAGTTTTAAAATCGATCTGCTTCTCTCCATCCCTCCTGCCTCTGCCTTATGATTGCTTGCTTGAATTCCTGCTACTGGTCTCTCTGCAATCCTGCCTTCCTCTATCCCATTCTCTATAGTGCAGCTGAAATGGTTTTTTCTGAAACTTTCATTCCATAGTCCAAAAAAAGGCCTTACATTCCTACAAGATAAGATAAACCAGATAAGCCAAGAGAAACAGACTGTAAGCCCTGAGAAACAAACGTGGATTTTCTTTTCTATTGTTTGGTGGTGTTTTTGTTTTTTGTTTTTGGTCACGCCACTTTTCATGCGAGATGATCTTAGTTCCGCAACCGGCGCCCCCTGCATTGGGAGCTGCCTGGTCCTAACCACTGGACTGCCAGGGAAGTCCCGCCCTTTTGTTCTTTTTAATTGAAAGAACTGTCTCGCTTTTATCAAAATTGACCCAAATGCAACAAAGCAGACCCATCAACTGTCTGATAACAATTGAGCTATCATCTGACCTTGTGATTTTTGCCTTTAAATATGTGCCTACATTTTTGTACACGAGCCAATTCTCTAATAACTGGACACTCTTGCAAGTGCAAGTAAAAATAATTTATCCCCATACTCAAATTTGTTTTTAAGCGTTTTTTGAACAAGTTATTTAATTATACTTATTAGTTGTATGTCCTTGGGCACATTATTAAACCTTCCTAATGAAGGGTATTAGGATATGCCATTGTGGCACAAGAATTATTTTGAGCGAAAGAGTTTCTGAAATCTCTTATCTGCCTAAAGCTGACTCTCCCAAAAGAACTCAACTGTCATAAAACTCCTCCTTGAGAACAACTTTAATCTTCTTGGACTTGAGAAGTGGGCACCACACCCAAACAGACATTGTCTCAAGGCTATCATATCTCCTATCTACTCTCCTAAAAAAACATTTATCTTTACAAAAAGTCACTCCCATAAGTGCCCTTTCTCTCCTTCCCCATCACCTATGATGAAATAAAATATATGTTTTCTAAGGCAGGACAAGAGAATTTAAGCATAGCAGATGCCCTTCCTGACAGGGCTCTTCCTAATGTGCAGTATGCATCTACATTATACATTAACCAGATCTCCTCAAAGGCAGGAATGTCTGCTCAACCATAAAGATCATTTTTTCCCCTTCTTCTGACGCCAGCAATGTAACTCCTTAGAAGATAACATTCTTTTCTTAATCCTGTAAGGGGTCATGGTGACCTGCTGCTCCCTTCCTACATGTAGGTCTGGACTTTGTATCTCTGGTTAACGTTATGTAAAATGTCAGTGTGTCATTTTGATGAACGATCCTTTGTCTCAAAAATGTATATAAATGTGCTTTCGACTTCTAACTAGGGGAACAGTCCTCAGAGTTTTCTGAAAGACTGTCTCCAGGGTTATAATCCTCAGGTTGGCTCGGAAAAAAACCTCTATTTCTTCTTTAGATTGACTATTAATTAATTTTTCATCAACACCTACTAAGTTAGGTATATAAACACAAAATTTTAACCACCCCCTATGAGTTATTCATCACTGAATTCTCATGTGCCTATGCACTGCATGTGTAAACTCTGTTTTTTTTTCTCCTGTTAATCTGTCTTTTGTCAGTTTAACTTGCAGATCCCAGACACTGAACATAAGAGGGTAAAGGAAAGTTTTTCCTCCCCTACACTAAGTATCAGTGTTCTCCTCTGTAAAATAATAATGATGATAATAATAATGTATTGGGAGGATTTAATGGGATAAAAAGTAAAGTGCTTAGCACAGTTCCTGGCATATCCTAAACGCTGTGATTATCATTATTGGAACTATGGAGTTAGTGCTGGTAAGACGCAGACTGGAGGCTGAAGATCAGGTTTTCAGCGAAGAGTGAGGGGATCAGATTTGAGTTTTAGAAAACCGTTTTAAGCTGCTGGTATCAAAGAGAGAGGTTGGATTGAAGGAGACATCCCTTGAAGAATGTGGTGGTAACCCAAGCAAGCACTGATGAGGGCATGGAAAGAATTGGACACATCTGAACGTGACTCAGGAAAAGCCATTAGCAGGACTTGGAGAGCAATTAAATATGCTTGCTTAACCATAATGAGAGACAATCTAAGGGAAAGATATCATTTTTTCTTTATCAACTTGACCTGAATGACCGTGCTATCTGATCTCATTCTTCCTTGCTTGAAAGCCTCTCTGGCTCCCCATGCCTTCAATATCAGAGCCGATTTCCTGATCACAGCTTCCGAAGCTCTTGGTAATCAGTCCCTACTTACCCATCCTGCCTTGTTTCAGAACCCTCCCCTCCTCTACACTTTGCTTTCTTGTGGCAAGCCCTTGTCCTCTCACTCCATGCCTTGCTTAAGACAAAGTTGCTGGGGCCACCACACATACACCCTCTCCTCACTGACCCTAACCACCTCCTTACCCTTCAGAACGCAGCTCAGAGTTAAGGCCCTCAGAAATGGCCCCTACACACACACTGATCTTGACATTTTCTTAGCTTCCTATAGATATATCTGTAAGGCCAACTGGCCCGAGGCAGGGGAACGCAATCAGACTCACAGGTTGCATCAGACCGAAACTTTCCGGACCACCCAGTTCCAGGAACTGACCTGGGGACTTTCTGGACCACCCAGTTCCAGGAACTGACCTGGGGACTTTCCACCCGGCCCAGCCTTCCCGCCTTTCGAGGGGCGGGACTAACGGTCCCAAGACTGATGCAACCGGCACTAGATACTGCCACGATAGCCGAAAAGACCACCAAATAAGGAATACTCTGTGCGCCCTCCCGGATTCACCACACCCCTTTCCCTTCTTCCCCTATAAATTCTGCCCAAACCCTCACCCGGGCGCGACTTCTCTGGCCCCTTTCTCTCGAACCAGTGAACCTCGCCCGGGAGCGTACCCAAATAAAGCTTGATTAAGCTCTCCTCCGTTTCTTGCTGCCGTTCCTTACAATATCCAGCAAGAGCGCCATGCAGAACTGTCACTGCCTGCCTCCTCTACTGGGCTTAGAGGCAGACCATCTCATTCCTCTTTTACCTTGTGCCACAGTTAAGACACTCAATAAATTCTGTTAAATGAAAGAGAAAGCAAATAAAGGAGGAAATTAACAAATATTATATATCAGTGTCTCATTTCCAAATGTTATTTTTAACAGTTTTATTGAGGTATAACTTACGTACAATAAACTTCACATATTTAAAGTGTACAATTTGGTGTTTTGCTATGTGTATACCCTCGTGAAATTGTCACCAAAATCAAGAGACTGAACGTATTCAGGGCCCTGTGTTATCTCTCCCTCCTGTCCTCCACATCCCCTCCATCCCCAGGTAGCTGCTGATCTGCTTTCTGTCACTATAGATTAGTTTGCATTTTCTAGATTTTTATATAAATGCAGTTATACAGTATGTTCTCTTTTGTCTTTGCTTTCACTCAACATGATTATTTTGAGATTCATCTGTTGTTTCATGCATCAATTGTTCACTCCTTTTCATTGCTAAGTAGTTTTCCATTGTATGTATATATAAAATGTGTTTATCTGTTTATCTATTGATGAATATCTGGGGGGGTTGTTTGTTTACTATTACAAATAAAGCTGCTTTGAATATTTGTGCACATGTCTTTGTATGGACATATGCTTTCTTTTCCATTGGGCAAATACTTAGGAGTGAAATGGCTCGATCACATGGTGGTGTGATTAACTGCAAACCTTCTCCAAAAGGGTTGTCATTTTCCATTCCCATCATCAGTGAATGAGAATCCCAGTTCCTTCCATGTGATGAGGAAAACAATTTCATTTTTCTGAGTTGCGGCCTAGTCGTTTTACAGTATAAAAACACCACTCACATCTAGAGTCTGAGCATTTAGAAAAAAACTTGAGTCGAGGATACCCACAGTAAGTACCCGCTTTGTGTTTCCCGGGGCACCTTTTAAAATAACCAATTTGGGTTAAGCCTGCTGAAAGTAGTGACCTCTGCCCAACTACCTCATGAGTAATAGGTGCTTGCTACCCTGCTCTCCATCTCCTGCTCGCCCGGCTCTCCCTTCCCCCAGCTCATTGCACCCTCTTGCTTCTGGGGTCTGTAAGTAATAATAAATCTTGTGATTCTACTTCCTTTGGGTGTGCTGAAATTGCATCTTCAATCAAAATGACCTGTGGGGCTTTACTTTCCTAAATGGGAGCTCGGATGCTGAGGCAGCCTGACCCTGGATGGGTGTCTTGTGCCCCTTCATTCATCAGGTCATAATCTACATGTTCTTTTTTTTTTTTTTTTTTTTTTTTTTTTGCGGTACGCAGGCCTCTCACTGTTGTGGCCTCTCCCGTTGCGGAGCACAGGCTCCGGACGCACAGGCTCAGCGGCCATGGCTCACGGGCCCAGCCGCTCCGCGGCATCTGGAACCTTCCCGGACAGGGGCACGAACCCGTGTGCCTTGGATCGGCAGGCAGACTCTCAACCGCTGCGCCACCAGAGAAGCCCTCTAGGCTACCTTTTAAACACGGGTCACTAAGTCATCCCTAAAAATTCCGGCATCTGGCCCTTTAAGACTAGTTTGTTGTAGAAAGGATTGCGCGCCAAACTGAGAAGTGAAATCCTCAGCCAACTAAAGCTATAGTGCCATCTAGTGGTAATTTAGGTGCGTCTGAGCTAAAGTGGTAAAAATAAAAAAATAATAAAGAGCAAAGATTCTCACCCACAATTTGACCACACACTGGTATACTTGTTTAGTTGTAGGATGTGGCAGGAATACTTCTCACTGATAAAAGTTAAGGCCTGGGCCTCCCCTGGTGGCGCAGTGGTTAAGAATTTGCCAGCCAATGCAGGAGACACGGGTTCAATCCCTGGTCCGGGAAGATCCCACATGCCACGGAGCAACTAAGCCCCGAGCACCACAACTACTGAGCCTGCGCTCTAGAGCCCGCGCACCACAACTACTGAAGCTTGTGAGCCTAGAGCCCGTGCTCCACAACAGAAGCCACCGCATGAGAAGCCCGTGCACTGCAACGAAGAGTAGCCCCCACTTGCCTCAACTAGAGAAAGCCCACGCGCACCAACGAAGACCCAACGCAGCCAAAAATAAATAAAATTGATTCTTTAAAAAAAAAAAAAGGAAAAAACGAGTTAAGGCCTAAAATTTAGGAAAGATTTGGTATCACCCATGACACATTCTCCATCTCTGGCTGTCTCCTTCTCTCTCTCTCTCTCTCTCTCTCTCTCACACACACACACACACACACACACACACACACCACACTCCACAACTAACCCCCCAGGAAACCCGTAGGCTCTACCTTTAAAATATACCCAGAATCTGGCCTCTCTTCACCACCTGCAGCACTTCCCTCTAGTACAAGCCACTATCACCTCTAGCCTGGATTATCGTGATGGTCTCCTAACCAACCCCTTGATTTCTGCCCTTGCTCCCTGTGGTCTATTTGCAACAAAAAAGCCAAAGTGATCCTTTTAAAAGGAAGTTAGGTCCTGTCGATGCTCCACTGGAACCCTCCGACATCACCCCGTTGCCCATTCCCGTCACATCCAGCCCAGCCCCTTCTCTGACATCCACTCCTACTGCCTTCCCCTTTCGACGACTTTTCAAATACACTCGACCAACTTTTGTTTTGCTTTTGCTGTCCTGCGAGGCTTGTGGGATCTTTTTCTCCCCACCAGGGACTGAACCCGGGCCCTCCTCAGTGAGAGCACGGAGTCCTAACCACTGGATGCCAGGGAGTTCCCTCCGCCTACAGTCTTGATGTTTTGCAAACACACCTTGCTGTTTCCTGCTTCAGGGTCTTCACACTTGCTCCACCAACAGCCTGGGTTGGTCTTGTCTTAGACGTGTGCACAACTAACCCCTCATATCCTTGATTTTTGTCAAATGCTTTTTCTGCATCAAAGAGAGGATGGCGTGGTTTTCCCCTTCACTCTGTTAATGTGGTGTATTACACTGATCAACTTTTGTATTTGAATCATCCTTGCCTTCCAGAGGTGAATCCCACTTAGTCATGGTGTATAATCCTTTTAATGTGCTGCTGAATTTGGTTGTCTAGTACTTTGCTGAGGATTTTTACCCCTCAACTCCTCTAAGTCTTTGCTCAAATGCTACCATCTCCATGAGGTCTGACCACCCTATTTAAAATTGCAAACAATTTCCCATCTTTGTTTTTTTTTAATTTATTATTATTATTTTTTAATATTTATTTTTGGCTGTGTAGGGTCTTCGTTCCTGTGCGAGGGCTTTCTCTAGCTGCGGCAAGCGGGGGCCACTCTTCATCGCAGTGCGTGGACTTCTCACTATCGCGGCCTCTCTTGCTGCGGAGCACAGGTTCCAGATGCGCAGGCTCAGTAGTTGTGGCTCACGGGCCTAGTGGCTCTGCGGCATGTGGGATCCTCCCAGACCAGGGCTCGAACCCGTGTCCCCTGCATTGGCAGGCAGACTCTCAACCACTAGCGCCACAAGGGAAGCCCCCCAGTTTTGTTTTTCTCCATAGACATTCATCACTTATTTGGCTTGTTGAACTCCCATGAGGACAGGGACTTGCCGTGAGGACAGAAATTTGTTTCCTTTTTCCCTTTTTTCTAATTGAGGTCTAATTCACATAGGCTGAAGACACAAATCTCAAGTGAACAGTCTGATGAGAATTTTGAAATGTAATGCACGTAACCATGTAACACACACCTATCGAAACAGAACATTCCCATTGGCCCAGGAAGTTCCCTTCTGCCCCTTCTCAGTCCGTCTCACACATCCACCCACTCACTGTGTTGATGTCTATCACCATAGGTTAGCTTTCCTTGCTCTGGAGTTTCATATAAATGGAGTTACAGTTTGTACCCTTTTGTATCTGGCTTCTTTTGCTCAGCATGTTTTTGAGATTCAGTCACGTTGTTGCTTGCGGTGGTCCTTCGCTCCTTTTTCTTGTTCAGTAGCATTCCACTGTGTGAACATAATTCAGTTTGTTTACCTCTTTTTCTGATTATTGACATTTGGGTTGTTTCCAGTTTGAGGCCATTATTGATAAAGCATCTATGAACATTCTTGTAGAACTCTTCTTGTGGGCATATGTTTTCATGTCTTTGGGGTAAATAACTAAGAGAGGAATTGCTGCACTATAGGGTAGGTGTATGTTTAACTTTATAAGAAACTACTGAACAGTTTTCCAAAATGATTATAACATTTTAAGATTCCTGCCAGCTGTGTGTAAGAGCTGCACATCATGGACTGTGGTGTCAGCCATCTCAATTTTAGCCATTCTGCTGGCTGTGGGGTGGGATCTCATTGTGGTTTTTAACGTGCATTCTCCTATGACTTATTTCCACATGCTTTTTTTTATATATATAAATTTACTTATTTATTTTGGGGCTGTGTTGGGTTTTCATTGCTATGCGCGGGCCTTCTCTAGTTGTGGCAAGCGGGGGCTACTCTTTGTTGCAGTGCATGGGCTCTAGGTATGTGGGCTTCAGTAGCTGTGGCACGAGGGCTCAGTAGTTGTGGCTCACGGGCTCTAAAGTGCAGGCTCAGCAGTTGTGGCACACGGGCTCAGTTGCTCCGCGGTATGTGGGATCTTCCCAGACCAGGGCTTGTACCCGTGTCCCCTGCGTTGGCAGGCGGATTCTCAGCCACTGCACCACCAGGGAAGTTCCCTCCACATGCTTATTGAAGGCTGGGATTTTGTCCATTTTATTTATTGCTTTATTTCCTGCCCATTAGTGCAAGGTGGAGCCCATATTAGGGTATCAATGAATATTTGTTGAATGAATTAATCAATGATTTACTCTAAGAAATAAACAAATTAGATTGGATTCAAGGTTGTTATCCCTTAATAATAACCCAAAGAACATTCTCTCTGACTTGGATTTTGAAATCTTTCTTTAGTGGAAGAGAAAAGATATCCTAGCTTAGTTCACTAGGAATGATATTCAACTCACAGCCCATTTTTCCCATTATGAACTAATATTACATTGATAGTCATGGTAGTTAGAATTTGCCATAGTGCTTTAGTTCCCTAAAACTTTGTTTATATTTTTTCAAATTATTTTATGCCCATAGTGCTGTTGCTACTTTTGAACATCATCAGGCTTTTATAGCTTGGGGAGAAAAAAAAATGTAAGAACTTTTAATAAAATTTAGGTAACTAATTGGAAATTATCCTTGGGTTTTTATTTGATACGCTCAGAATTCTTAAAGTGTAATGGCTACCATTTGCACAAGCTTTCATAAACTATTACCTTATTTAATAAAGAAAAATTAGGCTGGGAATAGAGGTGTTAAACTATAAGAATCTCTGAGGTTAGAATTTCTAACAGTAGTAGGGAAAATTTTGTTTTAATGGAAAACTATGCATTGTTTAGCCTACAGCCTCTCTCAGTCATCCGAGTCTGATTCTCTGGGAACTATTTTACAACTTTGTAAATTGTAGACAGCTTATAGCAATCCTAAATAAATCCCAACCATAGTCATGTAAATCTTGTCCTGTCCAGTTTCCTTCTCTCCTGCTCTACAGAAAAAGAAGCTAGTTTTGCCTCCATCTGCAGATTCATTTCAATTCTCCTGCTCTATGAATGAATCTGTTGGAGTCCTCTTTGAACTGGTTGTAACAGCTTACCTGTGTCAAAAGAAAATTCAGAGGGAATTCCCTGCTGGTCCAGTGGTTAGGACCCAGCGCTTTCACTGCCGGGGCTGGGCTCGACATCTGCTCATGGTACTAAGATCCCACAAGCCAGCGAGGTGCGGCCAAAAAAAAAAAAATTCAGAGAGCTTTACTTGATATGAATATTTTATTGAGCAAGAAAAACTTCACAAACTGGGAGACTTGAAAACCAGAAGGGGTAAGACACTCACTTTCAGCAGCTACAGCTCAGTTAAATGAGGAAGGATGTTGTTTTCTATCGCGATTGGTTAATAGAAACTTACATTCTTGCAGGGAGTGTAGCATCGCACAAGCTTACCTGTTTAGAGCTAATGGGCTAGGAAGCTGTAAGGGCATGCTGATGTGAAGAAAGCTTAAGTTTTGTTTAAGGTCAGAGTCAGCATCTGGGGGAGATCAGGACAGTTGAAGCTTTGGTTATGGGGCTAGGTGTGATTGCTTAGGGTATATTCAAACTGTGGCCTCCATGATGGTTTTTCTTTGACATCAGCTTCCTCATTAATGAGTTTTTAAAAATATTTTACACACGTTCGTTTCATAATATCTGTATGGGAGTAATAATTTTGCCCTTTGGAGGATAATTATCCTTTAATTAAATAATTGGCTGATCAATTAAAGAATTAGTTAACCATATAAGAAGGCTTATAATTAAGTTCTAACTTTGGGAATCTGGTTCACCTACATGCATCATTAACAGAGAGAGGAACTGTAGTAACTGGGATCTGGCTTAGTTTAGCCAGAATTAGTTTAGTTGTTTTTTCGCCCTACACTTACCTACTGATCAAGCGGATCAGATTGCAGAGAGGTAATTAAGGTAATATTTGATCAGAAACTTGGTCTTCATATATAAATAGATAAATAAAAGGTCCTACTGTGTAGCACAGGAAACTATATTCAATATCTTATAATAACCTATAGTATAAAAGACTGTGAAAAACAATATATATATTCATATATATACATATGGCTGAGTCATTTTGCTATATACTAGAAGGTAATATGGCATTGTGAATCAACTATACTTCAATTTAAAAAGCTTTATATTACAAAAAAAAAAGAAAGAAACTTGGTCTTCAATAGACATGGTTCTTATGTCTTTTAAAAACGAAAGTTGTCTAAGATAGACTAGCTCTATATTTTCTCTGCTTCAAAATATATTTTAAATGTGGCTTGTGACAGGAGCTATTCTTAGAAACAAACAAAATGCTATCTTTTTTCCAACAGTTTCATATTAAGAGACTGAATATACAAATGAACAATGACCAGTCTGTATGACAATAGACTCTGAGCCACAACCTTGGCAGCAAGCAGTCCCAGAAGCCAAATCACAACCTCTGCAGCTATTAGTCCAGAATGATCAGATGAGGTCAATGACTGCCAGCTTCCTTAATATTTGCCCCACTTCCAACTCAGGAGCTACCGGAGAAAGGCAAAATGCTCCTCAGACCAAAAGCATAAGATGCCCTACTCTAGTCAGCCCACCTCCTGCTTCCGGTGCCAGCAATCTCCAATCACTGCTCACCTGGGGACTCTCATGCCCCTGTGGGTCTCTGCCCAAAGTAAGAGATGCTGGCTGATTCCCTTGCTAGAGCAAACTCCCAATAAATACCTCTGTTCATTCTCATCTGGGTGCCCTTTGTTTATTTCCACATAATACATTTACTTCACTAGAGAATCATGAAACTTACATGAAGAATTTATTATTGGCCCAGAGGAAACACTCAGAAAACTACAGGTTCATTCGTTCTTCCTGGAGATCAAAAAGTAGCTAGAAATTCCTCAACTATATTACTGATATGAAATCATACAGAAAAGTTGTGGGACAGCAAACAAGAGAGTTGAACTCTAAGGCCAGTCATTTTTGTTATAAATAAAGCTAATATTACAAATGAAACTTTAAAAATAAACTTGATTTTAATTTTCAGTACAGGAAAAAAGGTCCCTTGTTCCCAGTTTCTCAATCTTAAAGGTGAAAGGGACTTGTCCCTTGCCGAAGTTCGTTGTTTACAAAAGTCAAAATGGAGATCTGGGGAGATGACGCAGTTTACCAGAGAGCAGCGGGGAACCCCAAGGATAGCCTGGGTGTCTTTGGCCATGAACCCTTTCTCCCAGTAGCCTCAAATAAGCAAACACCCTAAGAAGAAACCATTTGCAAATAGTTTCCAAACACGTCCCCCAACATTCCTTCAAGTCATATTGTAACCCCTAAACTCTGAACCTCAAATCTTGCTTACTCCTACTTCAGTTTTCTTTCTACAACGTCACTTCACCTTCGTCTGTTTCCAATTTTCTCATCAGCAAAAACTGTTTCAAATGAAATATTACCCAGAGCCCAAGAAAGCACGTGGGCTCCTCTTCACAGGTGCCTCGGTGCCTCCCCTCCGGAAGGCGCTGCACTTGTCTTACATAAACGTTAGGAATCAGAATTAGAATACCTGCACCTCCAAGTACCCCAGGGCAGTGCTTTTCAAACCTTAATATGCAGACCAGTCACCTAGGAATCTTGTTAAAGGTCAGATTCTGGTTCAGGTCCTGGTGGTGTCGGAGAGTCTGCATTCCTGTCGAGTTCCCAGGGAAGGCAGGGCCAAGCCCCACCTGAGAAGAGTTTTAAAATCACAGACATGGGGCTTCCCTGGTGGCGCAGTGGTTGAGAGTCCGCCTGCCGATGCAGGGGACACGGGTTCGTGCCCTGGTCCGGGAAGATCCCACATGCCTCGGAGCGGCTGGGCCCGTGAGCCATGGCCGCTGAGCCTGCGCGTCTGGAGCCTGTGCTCCGCAACGGGAGAGGCCACCACAGTGAGAGGCCCGCGTACCGCAAAAAAAAAAAAAAAAAAAAATCACACACGTATATCCCTCACTACCAGTTTAGGTGCACATATTCAGAGCGGAATCTGGGAGCTGTCATTTTAAAAGCTCCAAGGACCAGTTCTGTTTACAAACACAGTGCTACAACAACGTATTCCAAACTGCCCTGATGATAAGAACCACCTAAGACACTGGATTCAATGCTACTTCTCAGGTCTTCGCCTGGAGGTGCTGATTTAGTAGGTTTGGGGTGGAACCCAGGAATCTATTTTAAAAGGGACACAAATGACTAGCAGCCCAAAAGTTTGGCAGACGATGGCCCTCAAACACAATTTATAAACCATTCCATTCTGCTTTCCAGCTTTTGGATTTCTTCATTCTTTGATTCATTCGACTTTGTCACGACCGTCTCGGATCGGGTGGACTCCGACTGGGTCCTTTCCTTGCCCAGTGCCGACGGTGCCAATTGAACGAGACCAGGTTTGGCAAAGCAGAGGAGAAACTATTTGTTGATCAAGGAGTGGGCAAGGGAGAACTCCTGCTCTGAAGACCCCTTCTCCCTGCTGGGGGGTTGGGGAGAGCAGGAAACTTAAGGGGTAAGAGGTGGGTGCACCACCAGAATTCTGGGAAAGGGGTGGAAAGTTCCAGAAACAGCTGGAACATGTGCAGTCCCTTGAGCTCCCTTGCACACGGACTAATTGTGCCTGGCAACGTGCAAGTCCCACCTTTGGGCGGAGGTCCTAGCATGGTAAGGGGCAAAGGCAACTTTTAGACACTTTGGGGCTCTTCTCTGCAGGCGCTGCCCTCATGGTCAGGCTGGAGCCGGTTCAGGGCAGTTGACTGTCCCCATCTTGGGCCTTTCTAGCTCTGGCTGGTTCTGCGGTTTTGCTTATGTGGCATCTGCCATAGTTCCTGTTAAGCGAGCACAGCTGTGGGCATAGATCAATGGATTGTGGTGGGAAAAGAGAAAGTAAGTTAGTCTCCATACACGTGTGGGTCTCCTCCCTGTGACAGCTTTGGTGTTAACTTCTGAATTATCTCCTCCAGGGCTTGATAAACTGCTGTTTCTTCAACTTTGCCATAATCAGACTTTCAGGTGGTGATTCTGAAAGGACCCTAGGCATCCCTCAGGCATTTTGGAAAGTTTAATTATTGTTTATGTAGAAAAAAATGAACCACAGAATCTAAGCATGAGCCTTTATTTGAGAATACCTGGCATGAGAAATCTCAAGAGGTGCAGTCAGTTTAGGGGAAAAGAGTAGACTGTTTTTTGTTAATTTTTATTTATTTATTTTTGCGGTACACAGGCCTCTCACTGTTGTGGCCTCTCCCGTTGCGGAGCACAGGCTTCGGACGCGCAGGCTCAGCGGCCATGGCTCACGGGCCCAGCCGCTCCGCGGCATGTGGGATCTTCCCGGACCGGGGCACGAACCCGTGTGCCCTGCATCGGCAGGCGGACTCTCAACCACTGCGCCACCAGGGAAGCCCAAGTAGGCTGTTTTACGGGACTTCAGCAAGAGGGGTCTGTCAAAATTCAGATTGTTCTGGGAATAGAGAAGAATTGTTCTTGAAGATTAGCAGCCATATCTAGCCATCTGGATTTTGCTTACAGTGCTGGGAAAGCTGATAGGAGCTAAAGTCCTGTGCAAGAGGGTTGGGCAGAAGAGCCATTGGGACAAACACCTGCCAGGTTCTCAGTGGAAATTTTCTAGTCTTTCAGGGTCTTGCAGTCCCTAATTTTGGTCGACATGGATACTGAGTCTCATATCTAGGTCTTACCACATCTTGGTTTGTTCAGTTCACTAGATCTATGTTACTCCTGACGATTGCTATCTCAGACTCTGCAAAGAACAGGCACCCAAGCTTCCCATGACTTTTGCCTTTGTAACTCCAGTCACTTGACAAGTGAGTGGTTGCACAGAGGAGAATATAGCAAATGACTGTGGAGACAAGTATTAGCATGAGATTTATCAGAAGACCTTGAACAGTGCCTCTCAGTCCTGTTAATACTGGCTGTCATGGACCGCATGTTTACATCCCCCCAAATTCAGATGTTGAAACCCTAATCTCCAATGTGATGGAATTTGGAGATGGGGCCTTTGGGAGGTAATTATGTCATATGGGTAGAGCACTCATGGTGGGGTTAGTGCCCTTATAAGAAGAGACAGGAAGGAACTTGTTCTCTTTCTGCTCAGCACCATGTGAAGATACAGCAAGAAGATGGTTGTGTGCAGGGGCTTCCCTAGTGGCTCAGTGGTTGAGAGTCCGCCTGCCAATGTAGGGGACACAGGTTCGTGCCCCGGTCCGTGCCGCGGAGCAGCTGGGCCCGTGAGCCATGGACACTGAGCTTGCGCGTCCAGAGCCTGTGCTCCGCAACGGGAGAGGCCACAACAGTGAGAGGCCCGCGTACCACAAAAAAAAAAAAAAAAAAAAAGAAGATGGCTGTGTGTAAACAGGAAGAGGGTCCTCACCGAGAACCCAAGCTGCTGGCCCCTGAGTCTATAGAGAAATAAGATTCTAGATTAACGGGTCTGTGTAACACTCTCTTTGCTCATCTTTCTCATTTTCCCAAAGTAACAAAGATTAAGGGACGAAACTTTATGAATTTCACTTTAGCAATAAGAGGTTTAAACTAACAGAGAGAGAAAAGATAGCCAAGCAAAGGAAGAGAAAGAGACCAAGAAGAGTTTGGCAGTCACTTACTCCAGGTATGCGTGCATCCTGATTCCCAGGTCTTGGGTAGAAACTGCTCATAGATAGCCACCTGCTGTGTAGTCTGAGGCTCTTGGGAAGATGGTCTCCTTCATGATGCTGCTGTTTCTGGTAACATCCCAGTGATGCTCAAGACAGTCTTATATTGGTATGATTTTCAATAAGCCAAAGTCTCTGGGATGAAGGTCATGCAGAGGTTCCTATAGTTTACCTTTTGGAAAAGCTGCTGGACCCATTTTATAAACTGGGATATTCTGCATTCACCCTCTATCACCTTTTGCCATATTGGACTGTACAAGAACAGAGTCAAGGATGAGGGTGAGATCCACAGACACATGGAGTATTCAGCGAGCAGCAGATGTGGGGATTGTCTATGAGTTCCTGCTGGAGTGACCCGAAAGGCCATTAGAGCCTTTGGCTGTAGTAGCCAGAGTTGCTCTGGTAGTTTCATAAATTACCATTTATTCATTTAATTTTCTCTGAGGACTATTGGTGATAAGGCAGCAAAGCTTACGTGTGACAGGGCCCTAGAGAGTTCCTTAACTACAATTTCAGTGAATTGGATTCCTCAATCACTAGACAAATTAGGTGAGTTTTCTTCAAGTGGGAAACATAAATACTAAAAAAAATTTTGCTACTGTCATAGCAGTTACTTTACAATAAGAGAAGACTTCAACCCAAGCAGAAAACAGAGACGGAGTAGTAAGAACACATTTAGAATCCCATGAGAAAGAGACTGAATTAAATCCATCTGTAGAGTTTTAAAAGGGCATAAAGGTTTTGGCTCATTTCAATTTTCCTTCTTTACAGTTTTCCCAGGAGTGTGGTTTGGATGGATGGATCATTCCAGAGATATCCTCTGAAGTCTTATGAAAGATTTCCCACAAAGGCTTATTGAAGACTCTGATATAGTAAGATATGTGTGTTTGGTCTTTGTTCCTAGTACATGTTGTACCTTCACCCTATCTGAAAAAAGTTGGGGTTAACAGTGAATGCAACTGTATTGCCTGGTGTTAGAAATAGCCCACTAATCTTATAACCCTTCCCTATGTGACTCAGGGTGCGCTGGGGCAGAGGTACTTGCTAGACTAGTATTGCTGCCTGCAGTCTAAACCAGCACAGTGGCCAAACCTAATGTCCCTTCCAAAGGTGGAAAAGTTTGGGTATAGGTAGAGAGAAGGAGGAATAGTAGCTGAGGGTAGAGGAACAAATAAAAGAGTTATGAAATAAGGGAAATCCAATATTACATTAATACCTCAAAAGAGGCTCAGAGCAAGAGATGACATTGTCTCTCAGCTCAATTTATCAGGAGCCTAAAAGGGTAAAAGCAGATATTGCTGACAGCACTCCTGCTTTTAGAATCTGACGAGATGGAGTGGAAGGCTGCAAACCTGAGGGGCCTCACCCTGGAGACATTTTCATACAATATGGATCCTGGACCGGACTAATTATTAATGACTGAATGGGCTCTAGTCATGTGCTGCATCTCTTAACTGTTAGGATCCCCAGACCTGTGGTGTATTTTTAAATATATATATGGTCTTTGTCCCCAGTTCCTGGCACAAAGCTTCTAAAACCCTTGGAATTTCCTGCGATAGGAGCATCTTTCATTCCTCATAACAAGCCCTTTTCAACCATCCCTGAGTTTAGGTTGATGAGGTGACTCTTGGTAGACCTTTACTTTTTATTATTATTTTTAATGCAGTTTTTTAAAGATTTTTTTTTTGATGTGGACCATTTTTAAAGTCTTTATTGAATTTGTTGCAATATTGCTTCTGTTTTATGTTTTGGTTTTTTGACCACGAAGCATAGGGGACCTTAGCTCCCCGACCAGGGATCAACCCACACCCCCTGCATTGGAAGACGAAGTCTTAACCACTGGACCACCAGGGAAGACCCTTGGTAGACCTTTAGACAGCTTCAGGATGGGGGCTGGTCAACAGAGGAACCACCCTTATGACTAGAGGGCTGGAACTTTCAGCCCCATCCCCAGAACTCACGGGAGCAAAGACAGACTGGAGATGGAGTTCAATCACCAATGGCCAGTGATTTAGTCGATCGTGCCTACATAATGGGACCTCCATAAAAGCCCCTAAACGATGGGGTTCAGAGATCTTCTGGGTCGGTGGACGCATCGAGATTGGGGGAGGGTGGTGCACCTGGAGAGGGCATGAAAGCTCTGCCCTTCCTCTCTCCCCAGTACCTTCTTCTATGCATTCTTCCATTTGACTCTTCCTGAGTTGTAAGAAACGGGTAACAGTAAGTAAAGCCCTTTCCTGATTTCTGTGAGTTGTAGTGGCTTATTGAAACTGAGAAAGGGATTGTGGGAACCCCTGACTTTGCAGCCAAGTTGGGCAGAAGTGTTGGTAGCCTGAGGACCGGGTCCTTGTGACTGGTGTCTGCAGTGAGGGCAGTCTGTGGGATTGAGCCCCTGGACCTGTGGGGTCTGATGCTAACTCCAAATAGATGGTGTCAGAATAGAAGTAACTGGGCACCTAGTTGGTGTTCAGAGAATGAGAAAATTGCAGAAATATGAATTTTACAGTTTTCTTTCTGTGTTGTTTGATTTCCACATATTTGTGAATTTCCCAAGTTTCATCTGTTGCTGATTTTTAATTTCATTCCATTATGATTAGAGAACACACTTCGTATGATTTAAGTACTTTTGAAATCATTGAGACAAGTTTTTTTCACCCAGCATACTGTCCATCCTGGAGAATGTTCCATGTGCACTTGAGAAGAATGTGTATTCTACTGTTATTGGGTGTAATGTCTATAGATGCCTGTTAGGTCTAGTTGGTTTTGTAGTGTAGTTTGTCTTCTATTTCTTTGTTGATCTTCTGTCTAGTTGTTCTAGCTATTATTGAAGCTATTATCAAAGTCTCCACTTACTAAATTTTCTACTTCTTCCAGTTCTGTCAATTTTTGCTTCCTGTATTTTGGGGCTTCATTGTTAGGGTGTATGTGTTTATAATTATAATATATTCTCAATGGATTGGCCCTTTTGTCATCATATACTTTCTTTCTTTGTCTTTCATAACCATTCAGTATTTTTGTCTTAATTGTCTGTTTACCTAATATTGTTATAGCCACTCTAGCTCTCTTTTGCTTACTCTTTTCATGGAATATCTTTTTCCATTCTTTTATGTTCAACCTGTTTATGTCTTTAAATCTAAAATGAATCTCTTGTGGACAGTATATAGTTAGACCATGGTTTTTTAAAAATCCATTCTGCCAATCTCTGCCTTTTAATTGGTGTTTTAATCCATTTAAGTGTATACTGTTAAGGAAGGACTTACTTCTGCCATTTTGCTGCTTGTTTTTTATATGTCTCATGTCTTTTTTGGTCTCTTATTCTTCCATTACTGCCTTCCTTTGTGTAAGTAGATCTTTTCTGATGTACTATTTTAATTCCCTTGTTGTTTGTTTTGGTATATATATTTTTAGTTATTTTCTTAGTGGTTGCTCTGGGATTACAATTAATATATTAACTTATAAAAACATAGCTCAGATTAATACCAACTTAATTCCAATAGTATACAAAAACTTTGCTCTTATATAACTTCATTTCTTCCCCCTCTTTCGTGCCATTAATGCCCTACATATTACATCTTCATTCTATGCCCATTAACATAAATTTGTAATTATTGCTTTCTATAGTTGCCTTTTAAATCAGATAGGATAAGAAAAAAGTGTTACAAACCAAAAAACATTTCTAGTGTCCTTTCATTTCAACCCGAAAGACTTCTTTTACTATTTGTCTGCTATTAACAAATTCTCTTGGTTTTTGTTTATCTGGAAATACCTTTTTTTTTTTTGGCTGCACTGGGTCTTGGTTGTGGCACGCTGGATCTTCTTTGCAGCACGCGGATCTTCATTGCGGCACACGGGCTTCTTAGTTGCGGCATGTGGGCTTTTAGTTGCAGCATGCGGACTCTTAGTTGCAGCATGTGGACTTCTTAGCTGCAGCATGCGGACTCTTAGTTGTAGCACGCATGTGGGATCTAGTTCCCTGACCAGGGATCGAACCCGGGCCCCCTGCATTGGGAGCATGGAGTCTTACCCACTGGACCACCAGGGAAGTCTCTATCTGGAAATATCTTAATTTCTCTAAAATAGACAAATTCCCTCAGCTCACGACCCACCTTCTTGGTAGTCACCTTTTCTTCAGGCCACAGAGGGGTCCCAGCTCTGTTCTAGAGGGTTGGGTTCTACCAGCTTGTCTGTACTATGAGACCCTGCCTCCTGATTCAGATGGCCTAAGAAAGAAAATGACTGAATTTGGACTTGGAACCAACTGACTCTTAGGAGTTGTCAGGGAACATATTTCCCACCAAGCAAAATGGACAGTAGATGTAGATAAAGCCGTGCGTGGAGAGTATAGTGTATCCAGGGCCTATGGAAGATACAAAGAAGTATCAAACACTGTTCTTATCTTCAGGGAAGTGTGTCCAGGCCATAAGGTAGTCCTTAAAAGTCAATGATAAATGAGTCAAGGTCCTCAGGAAACTTATTGTCTCCTGGAGAAAATTAGTAGAAGGACTAATTGTATTACAGTTTGATCAACACTAGCACTGAGCATAGGGTGCTGCAAGCACTCAGAGGAGGTCCTCCTAATGCAAACTCAGGGCCGGGGAAGGAGAGGGTTCAGTAAATGCTTTTAAGAGAAGCCGACATTAATTCTTGTATAATAGTAGTTAACATTATTAACAGATTACTATCTCATTTAATCCCCTCTACAGCCCTATGTGGTAGGTACAAACATTACCCCCAAGTTACAGATGAGGAAACTGAGCTTTGGTGAAGTTCAGGGACTTGGCTAAACTTCCCAGTTCTGGCAAGAAGGTCACACAGCTGATAGTGGTAAAGCTGAGCAGCCCTAACCAGGCATAATGAGCTTTAACCACCCATATTCATAACCACTGTGTAGCATGACAGATCACTAGTAGTTCACTAGGCTGGAATGGGAAAGGGGAACTTCAAGTCAAAGGAGTCAGGAGGAGAAAGATGGAGGGGTGAGAGTACAGGATGTGTTCTGGAAACTGAAGTAGTTCAGTGTGGCCGGATCAAGAGAGTAAAGGGGGAAATTTTTGGAAAAAGGAGGAAGAGGTAGGTTGGCGGAGGGACTCATGAAAGAGAACCATTGATGATTTTAAGCATCAAGAACTAAGATGAGACTTTTAAGGTATGCAGAATGGATTGTGGAAAGGGAAGGTGTATGACTACTCAAAGAAACAAGGCAGGATGACAGTTGCTTAGTCCCCAGCAAAAAGGATGATCTTAATTAAAGTTGTAGCAGGAATGGAGAGGAAGTACAGATTCAAGAGATGCAGAGACATTATACTCAGAAATGTGGCAGTCAGCTGTTTTTCTACCTGAGCACCACACTCTAAGGGGCCTTTTCAGATTTTTGGTAAAATCTAGAAATTTTGCAGAGAACTAAGGCAAATGCACTGTGGACTTTTTCCTTTGATGATAACACCTAGCTTTCTGACTTGAAAAACTATATGTAATTAGTGGCAATACTCCCCTGATTAGAGAAGTACAAGAAGAGGATTTGGGGTGGAATACATAAATTCCAGTTGGGTTCACCTTGAGTTTGAGGTAAGTAAGGGACTCTGGGATTAAGGGAAGCTCTAGAGGCAGTTGATATACTTCTGGAGTTCAAGAGAGTTCTGGTTTGGATGTTGTGTAGACAGTCTGCAAGGTGATCAATCCTCCCAGGTGCCCAGGACTGAGAGCTTTTCTGGAACATGGGACTTACAGTGCTAAAGCCAGGAGAGTCCCAGGCAGAGCAGGACAGCTGGTCACCCTAGGACTGGTCTGGGGCCCCAGAGAGAAAGCTGAGTTAGAAACATATATGTGGGCAGCACCAGTCTGTAAGTGACAGCAAGGAAGGGATGGAATCACCCAAGAAGAATGTGGTGTAAATAAAAAACTGCCAAGGAACGAATCCTGAGGCATGCTAACACTAAATGAAAAGGTAGGGAAATAAAAAACTGGCCAAGGTAGTATGGCTCTGTTGGTTGGTTACCGAGTAGCCATTCTCCCTTGTGGCTGGTCCCAGCCAATCGTGGCAATCCTCTCCCCCTTTCCATGTGGGTCTAAGGGTGGACTTGTGACCCAGTGCTGACAAATGAGATTCTTTGGTTCCTTCAGCAAGCGGGGACTGATTGCCTACCAGGTGCCAAGGCTGTGGGGATACAGATGAGAAGAAAATCCTTGACTTCATGGAGTCTACTTTTTCATGGATGAGAAAGATAATAAAGAAATAAAGGCATATGTCAGCTATTGATAATACCTAAGAAGAAAAAGCAGAATAAGGGGAATAGGGAAAATGGGTTGAGGTACAGTAACATTTTATATGGAAAGTCAGGAAAGGCCTCAGTGGTAAAATGGCATGAAATGTATGGGACACTGTCCTGGTGGTAGGTACAAATATTACCTACCAGGGGTTTCAGCGCCACCTTGTGTCCACAGAGGGAGGTACCACTAAACCATGTCCAAAGGAAAGAGCCTGGATTCTTGATTGATATCACTGAGCAGCCAAACCCATCCCTACTGATACAGGGATGGAAAAGGAAAGAAAGAAAGGTGGGAAGAAAGTCAGAAAGAGCTGTGTCCTAGAAACTAAGGGGAAGGAGAGTTAACAGTTTCAAATGCTGCAGAGAGGCCAAGGAAGATAAATGTTTGAAAGTGTCTAATGGTGACCTTGACCTGGGCCGTTTCAGCAGAGCCACGGGGAAGACGGGAAGCACATGACCACACCTTTTCGAGGACCTTGCTGTGGAAATCGAAGGTGAGGAGAGGACGCAATCTCCAGATGAGGGGATACAAACCAGAGGATGAAATTCCTAAATTCATAACTACGCCTAAGTTTGTTTTACATTGCGGAAAAGTAAAAAAACAATAGACAGGGAGAAGCTGAGCATATGGGAGTTAATTGATAGAGACAGTACCCAGGGGGAAAAAAAGCCACAAATGTACAAACTGCTTTTCTTCTAATGAAAAGCCAAAGTCCTTCTTGGCTTTCAAGGCCCCCACTAGAGCTCTCCTCTCATCCCCAGCCCTCTCCCCACCTGCCCTCTGAGGATTTGGTCACCTGGCCTTCTTGCTGGTCCTCCCACTAGCTGCTGTTCGCTCTTTCCCCAGATATCTAAGCTCTCCCTTCGTTCCATGCTCTGCTCACAGATGATCTTTCTAAGGAGTCTCCTTGACCAACCGATATAAAATAACAACGCCATGCCCGCACCATCATTCCCAATCCCTCGCCTAATTTTTTTCTGTCGCATTTATTACCACCTGACCTACCATACATCTCACTTACTTAATCGTCCACTGCCCGTCTCCCCACTAGAACGCAAGCTTCATGAAAACAAGGCCTTCGCTTTGTTTTCAGCGTTGAGAACATTGTGTGGCACATGGTAGGCATCCAACCAATATTTGTGGAATGAACAAATATGTGGCAAAGGAGTAGCAGAGACAATACGTGAACTTAGAAAAAGGAGTCATTGTGACACTGGGCGATCACAAAAGGCTCAGGTCCAGGAAGGCAGCATGAGCAATGGCAGCTCACATTTCTTGGCTACATACTACCCACTAGATACTGTTCTAAGTGCTTTACATAAATTGTCTTTTAAGCTTCAAAATGGGTCTAGAATGTGGGCGCTCCTGTGACTTCTGTTTTACAGGTAAAGACGGAGGCGCAGGGAGGGTAGGTCATGTGCTCAAAGTCTCATAAATAATTTGCAGCAGGGCTGGGATGACGAACTCAGGCAGAGCTGGGCATGTAAAGATCAGGCTGTAGTCCCTTAGCCTTTAAGGATTTAGACTTGCTGATGAGAAAGGAGAAAGATATTTCAGGCACAGCATTTCTGAAAGGCCAGAATTTACAAGTTCATTCTGGAGAGAATAAAGAGCCCAGTCTGACTAGAGAGGATGTTCAGGGGCTCCAGGAAATGGGAGAGAAAATTAGAAAGATAGGGTGGGGCCGGCTGGTGGACAGCTCAATTGCCAGGCTTGGATTCCATTAGGAATTTCAACTGGGAGTCATGGTAGGTGTGTGATCAGAGGAGTAACAAAATGTAAACAGCAGTTCAGTAGCTGTCAGCATGTTAACAGCCTCTGAAAACAAAGCAGACACAGTAAGGAGTATTGGGAGGGTGAAAGAAAAGCTTTCTCATCACCAAGTTCAAACTACTCTGTATTTTAATTATGCATTTTAAACAGATGAAAAGGTAGCCTGGCAATCCTCACCAACTTTCCCTGGCTCCAGCAGACAGATTTAGATGTCCCAGTCAGTAATTAGCCATTGTTAATAGTGATGATGCAGTCATGACCGTATCACCCGAGTTCTACATTTCACATCCTTTACATAAAGTATTTCATTTAATCTGCACAGCAACCTGTCCATAAGAGGAAACTGATGCTCAGTTCTAGACTCATAGACTGTTAGAATGGAAACAAACTTTAATATCATCCATGCTATGGTTCAGTTTTCTCTGCAACATTTGAAACTCACCAGAGTCCTGCCTGATTCTGAGAGGGGGGATGGGCAGCATTTCACAAAGTCAGTCTCTCACCCTCAGCCCACAGCAATCCTCAGGAGCTACAAGAACATCAGAGGAAAATATCACGAATATCTCAAGGGTACTAAGGGCTGCCTGTATTTGCAGTTGCAAAAATCTTTATCCATATAAAAATGTAGTCCAGGAAAGCTTAGTCTATTTTCCCCTTCTGGACTCAGCCTATTTCTACCTCATCATTTTTTCATATGCCAGAAGTACAGGAAGGGAATTCAGGGGAAAGTCAAACAATATGTATCATGTGTGACTGTATGGCAGGCTCTTTACTCACAATATCTCATTTACTTCTCCTAACAACCTTGTGAACTAGATTACTAATCTCAGTTTTAATACAACATAGGGAAACTGAGGCCAAAGAGCTTAAGTAACTTGCATAAATTCACCTGGGCCTGGCAGTGGCAAGAACCTGGATTCTGATCCAGGTCCATCTGGCTTAAGACTTCATCTGCATCGCGTCCTGTGCACTCTCTTCTCTCTTCGTTGCTTCTTCCAGTATAGTCTCCAGTTGTACCCAAATTGCTGTCCGTCAGTAAGCTGCTTGGACAGCTTTTGGCTTCAACACATAATGCCTTTAACGTCTGTACCAGTGCTGGGGAGGAAACAGCGGGCCCCACCCACTAGAGACAGCATCCAGAAGCATCTCCCACCACCCTTACTCCCACCCGATCGTGTGGCAAAACACTTCAAAAGGGAAACCCAGGAACTATGCCCTCTCTGTTTACTTAGGTGACTTCCATAAGAGCTCACATCACACACAGTGTCCTGGCCTCACCATATTTGGCAGTGATCAGCAGGTAGAACCCAAGGTTTTACAACAGAGACATGAAGGTTGAATGGGTGGGACCAGAGCAAAGAAGGTGCATCGGGTATAAGGTGCCCCCTGACCCGGTCACATACTGCTAAGGGCTGTGGGCTGTGTCCCTCCCAGTCAACTGTGGAGGCTAGAGGGACTCACCTAGGCCAGCATCCCAAGCTACTCGTCAGCTCTTTGGATTAAATCAACATTTACAGCACTGAGGTTTTTCACATTTGCTAAAGTATGTCCCTCGGGGGCATATTAAGAACACAGAAACCTTGTGTATGATGGACAATAGTAACCACTAGAGAGCGGTATCCCCAACTAGCTCAGTTGTCAACAACTCTCTTTTGAGAATCTGCTAGGGGTGGACGCTGTGGGAGAAACAAAAATGAGTAAGGCTTGCTGCCTCCCTTCAAGGAGCTTGAATATGAATCTCAGTAGTTAACTGCCTATGTGACAAAATAAACTCTGTAAAAGAGCAGAGTACAGTGGCTCTAAAGGCAAACTGTTCCCCCACTTAATAGCTCTGTGAGCTCGATTAAGTGACTTAACCTCTCTGTGCTTCAGCATCCTTGTCTATATATAAAACAAGATAACGAGAGGTAACTGTCATAGGGTCGTGATGAGGATTAAATGAGTCAATGCTTATAAGCTTCTTAAAGCAGCGCCTAGAAGACAGAAAACATTCAATAAATATTTATAATAATTATTATTATTTAAAATGCCAATAAGTATATCTCTGCATGAGTCAAATCAGCTAGAATATTTATAAATTAGCACAGGAAGTCCTCATCTGTTCATTGTTTCAGGAGTTAGAATATGTATATCTTTATACAGAAACATTGTAATAGATGTAATAGATGACGTTTAGTTCCCAGGCCCTCAAACAAAAGACTCTTTAAGCCATGCTATCACTTAAGACTTTCATGTTTGCAGTTTAAAAACAAATTTTAAACCGTTCTATTGTAATAATAGAAAAAACAAAAAACGATTTAAAATATAATCAGCTTTTTATTTATCTTGAAAGTTGACACTTTAAGAAAAACAGGGTAGATTTTTAAAAATATTTATTTATTTAATTTATTTATTTGGTTGTACCAGGTCTTAGTTGCAGCAGGCGGGCTCCTTAGCTGCAGCTCCAGGGCTCCTTAGTTGCAGCACGTGGGCTCCTTAGTTGTGGCATGCGAACTCTTAGTTGCAGGATGCATGTGGGATCTAGTTCCCTGACCAGGGATCGAGCCTAGGCCCCCTGCATTGGGAGCATGGAGTCTTATCTACTGTACCACCAGGGAAGTCCCCAGGGTAGATTTTTAAATGGATGAAAACGAACATGGAAATTTCTGACAAGATGAAAAGAAACATCTGGGTACTTGAAAGGCTTTAGAGGTCGACACTCCTAAGTTTTTAGAAAGTCTTATTTCATTCAGGACTTATATGGCTTTTTTTCCCAACCACTATTAGCAGTGGTTTTGCACCTGTACCGGGAATTAAAAAGAGGCAGAAGAGGACGAAATATTTTCCTTAAAATGATATGTATACATGTGGAAGAAAAAGCTGTCTGGAATGCAGTTAACTCCATTTAAAGAAAAAAAAAAGCAGGATAGAATCCCCAAAAAGAAAAATAAAATATAACAGTCACTGATTTTCAACCACTGCACATTTCAAACCTGCACTTTTACATGGTAAACAACGGTACCCAGCAAAATGTTGGAGTTGGGCCCTTGTTTGAGGTTTCTGCCAGCCAACTTTACAGGATGTCATCTTTGGCAGTTAGCCCATATGATTTAATACCTTACTCTGTTTTCTCTTATTTTAATTAAAAAATCAGAGAAAATTAAAAAATAAAGACCATATTAATAGAAAACAATTGAAACAGAGATGGTTCTCAAAGGAACACCTCCTAAGTCTCAGTTGAATGTCCACTGGTCAAGCTGTGAAGGAAAAGAAGAAAATTAAAGACTATGTGCCCAGTATTAGAAATATATATTTGAAGAGTGTGAAATACAATTAAAGATTTGATTTTCCGTTTTAGTTCTCTAGCAATGAAAACTCCCATAACACATAAGTTCATATAGACCACATAAATCCAACTTTTTAACTTTTGATTTTCAGAAATGCTGCACATCGGTACAAGAGTAAAGAGGTGGCCAGTACAAATCAAGGAAGCACCTGTGCCAGGTGATTCTCCATGGTGGCCACCAGGAGGCACCATCAGCTCATTCATAACTGCCTTGGTCGGGGAGCTGTAAGTGAGGGAGGGCGTTTCCAGTGTGGTTTAAGAAGGAAAAAAAAAAAAAAAAGGCTTCCCTGGTGGCGTAGTGGTTGAGAGTCCGCCTGCTGATGCAGGGGACACGGGTTCGTGCCCCGGTCCGCTAAGATCCCACATGCCGCGGAACGGCTGGGCCCGTGAGCCATGGCCGCTGAGCCTGCGCGTCCGGAGCCTGTGCTCCGCAACGGGAGAGGCCACCACAGTGAGAGGCCCGCGTACCGGGGAAAAAAAAAAAAAAAGGAAAAAACAAACTGCTGTTTAAAGCATTCATTCAGTTGGGACTTTTACAAATTAGTATTTGTAACTGAGAGACTGCCAGAGATTCAGAATGTGTTTCAGCAAATGATTTTGCTGTCACTGACATCCCTTGTATAAATGCTTTTAAATGCAGTCTTGAAGGTAACTGATTCTCACTTCTCCATTCTCTCAAGAGCCTGTAGAATTATTCCAGTTCTGACAAGTCCCCAGTAGCTTTGTCTGCTGGAGTAGATTATCTTATCTCTTTGAACCCTGAAACACCAAATCTAAGTAAGAATCTGACCTTAGATCTTTATTTAAATTTGATAAACTGTCGCACTTACATTTATCTGCGTAAGTGCTATTGGTGTCAAGACAGGAGTCAGATTCTAGACTAAATCAAACCCCGAGTCAAGAAAATGGCAGTCATGCAGCCCCTCTCAGTTCCCAGAGCTCCACTCCCAGGAAGACACCTAGTGTTGCTGCGTGATGGCTATAGGCCCCCCTTCTCTTGCACTAATGTTGTCCAGTATGCTTTCCCCTTTCAGCTGTTTCCTATTGCTGACAATCTGCTTACTTTAAGGCCTAAGTTACTCTAAACTATTTAAAAGACAACTGGGCTGTGTGAGAAGTTTTGGCTGGTAAGCCTTGCCGGCTGCTAAAGAAGGTCTTCCTGGGAAGCAGAAAGCTGGTGGGGACCTCACAGTCAGGGTCTGGTCCAAAAGCGAACTTTGGCAGGGCACAAAGATGGAGTCTTATACTACCACATTCCCAAGAGACTATGGTACAAAGAACAATACACTGCAACTTATTACATCATAATGAACAAGTAGGGCAGAGGAGCACTGATGGAGGCACACGGTTTGATGGAAAAAGCTCTTAGTTATTGAGTTGTTTCAACTGATAGTAGCCAAATCCATTAGATGTGGGTTTTGTTTGCTGATGTCTCAGGGGACACATCATTTCCACATGTGGGGAATGCATTTTCCTGTAATGTCCCGCACAGACTACAGTATGAATGTGCCTTATTTTATAGTCACTTACCACACTGTACGTCCCACATGCTGTTCCTTCGCTCCAGTGAAGAGTAAGGAAGATCACAGCACAGTGTTAAGATAGGCTAGGCTATACCGGGTAACAAACGAAACCCTGAGCTCTCAGTGGCTGAACAGTATAACAATTTGTTTTTCATTCATGCTGATGTTCCTGGTCAGAGCATTTTCCAGGACAGCTGTTCTCTAAGCAGCAAATTCAGGGATTGGCGCTTCTCCTATCACGTGTTTCTGCCATCTTGGAGTCTTCACTTCCAGCAGCGCAGATGGAGAGACAGCCAGACGGAAAGAACGTGAGAAAGTTTTATGTAAGGGATGCTGGGAAATGTAGTCTTCCTCTGAGCTCAAAAAGAAAATGAAATGGTTTGGTGGACACATATAATCAGCTCTGCCATGATCATGAATCTTTATTTCTAACAAAGGACCTTTCTGTAAATATCAAGTTCATCTTTCCCTTTCAATCCCACCTTCTGGGATTCTGTAAAATTTCTAGTAACGGAGAAATTAAATAAAACTTCTGCATCCCTGTGAATTTATCACCTATATAACCTACACAAGCATCTTAATCTACATAAGATTTCACTTAACCTGGAAGAATATTCTAATTATAAGCCACCCTCCATAGATGGAAGAACAATGACCACACTCCGCCTCACCCTACCATTCCCACCTTTAGACTTCACACCATGTTACACTTAGAACCTACAGCCATTTGTAGGGTCTTGCTTCTCCACATTTGCAAAGCCTTAATCCCACCCCAAACACAACAAAGAACATTAATGTTTCCAAATTCCTGACAGATATTAATCTTTGGGATTTAGGGATGAGATATCAGAATTCCCAAGAATTCCTGAAACCATAAGTTTTTCTTAAAATACTGCCAACATTATTCCTACTCTTTATTCACAATTATGGATATAGGAAACAAATTTATTTAATAATTAATAAATATTACGTTTAGTGGTATTACAGAGAACTACAGTCTATGGCAGATATCCAAACACTGAATAAACGTGGGTGAACATTAGTAGATAGTATTTGAATAAGGTAACAGTCATATCTCCCAGCAAGGTTAACAGCACTACCAGAATCACGTGAAGAAATTGCCAACCTAAGCATTTGTTTTGCTTCCCAAATGTGTTATTTTTTGTAACACCACTCGCAGGATTTGTATAAGGTATATGATGCATGTAAATGTATTGATATTTATTTTATTTGCAAGAATGACTCACTGTTAGCAGCAGATGGGGCCATGAACACACACCTATAACATGGCAACAGCTACAAGCAACATGGGCTGATTGGATGGTGACCGCTTCTCTCTTGACTTCAACCTTCAGCTCCACATGTCAGCAAAACCTTACGGAGCAAAGCTCAATGGAATTCTGACGCAGACGTGGTAAATCAGGGCAAGTGCAACCAACTCCCGTACCAGGACTAGCTCGCGCTCACTGATTGCCAGTCTCCTGCCTGCTGTGGCCGACCTTTGATGAGTCCTTTGCCTTTTACCCTCTTCCCAGCACTGACTAGTTCCCATTCACTTGGTGAGACCTCCTGAGCTCTGAATGCTGCTTCCCTCCAGCTGTTCCTTCTCAGGCTTCCCACACACACTTCCCTGCCTTACCTACTGCCTACCTGGCCTTGGTCCCGCTGCTTAACTCCAAGACCTGAGCACTGCCAGCTCCCATTTCCATCGATGCCCTGTGTAACACACTGATGATAACTCGCCTTACCTATGTGGGCCTTAATGGAAAATACATATATAAATAATATCTTAGGAAAAGGAACCCTCCTACGCTGTTGGTGGGAATGTAAATTGGTGCAGCCACTATGGAAAACAGTATGAGGTTCCTCAAAAACTTAAAAATAGAGTTACCATATAATCTAGCAATCTCACTCCTGGGCATATATTCAGAGAAAACCCTAATTTGAAAAGATACGTGCACCCCAGTGTTCACAGCAACACTGTTTACAATTGCCAAGACATGGAAGCAACCTAAATGTCCATCAACAGAGGAATGGATAAAGAAGATGTGGTACATAGATACAATGGAATATTACTCAGCCATAAAAAAGAATGAAATAATACCATTTGCAGCAACATGGATGGACCTCAAGATTATTATACTATGTGAATGAAGTCAAAGAAAGACAAATATTTGATATCACTTATATGTGGAATCTAAAATATGATACAAATGAACGTATTTACAAAACAGAAACAGACTCACAGACATAGAAAACAAACTTATAGTTACCAAAGGAGAAAGGAGGGGGGATAAATTAGGGGTTTGGGATTAACAGATACAAACTACTATATACAAAATAGATAAACAAGGACCTACTGTGTAGCACAGGAAACTATATTCAATATCTTGTAATAAACCACAATGGAAAAGAAAAAAGCAATAGCTTAAATTTATATATTGTACTTCATATATGATCTCAATCCCATGACACCTCTGAGAGACAAAGATGATGGCGGACTTTATTTTCTCCATCTTAAGATGAGAAAAATGGATGCATATGGAAAGTGCGATAAATTTCAGTGGTCAGCTTTTCATAGGGCTGGACTGGGACCAGTGTTTCTTTTTTATTCTTTGAATAGATATTTGAATGCCTACTAGTGCCAGGCACCTAATGCAGTTTTTATTTCATTGCTTTATATTCCCTAGGAGGGAATGTGCTTATATTAGTGGTGAAGAATAACATTCTACCACTATAACATTTGAACCAGATATTCGTAACAAGAGGTTATGGAGGTAGAGTCTGTGTTGGTTGAATGTTATTTAGAAAGCATTAATCATATCTGAGCACTTTCATTAATTGTTTCTTAATGATTGATGCTAAGAGCTGATTCATCCACTTTTACAGCCCAGAGAGGAAGGCATGGGGCACTGTCAGAGACAGGCATGAGGAGCACTTTGCAGCTTATAAAGTGCTTTCACTTATATGTCCTCCAATACAATCCTCAATTTTCTGAAGGAATAGGGCCAGGATTATCTTCATTACATAGATGAAACAAAGACAGCAGCGTAAAATGAGATCCAAGGAAAAACCTACTTTTTCACTCTTGATAAATTGGAACAGTATTTAGGGAATCACACTGGGGGTCAGCAATGTGGCAAGAAAGTGATTTTGAAGAAATATTCCCAAATTTAATTTTACCCAACTGACAAAGACAGTTAAGTAAATCTTGCAGTTTGGAGAAACCCACCCTAGTTTTTGACAGTGCATAAAAGCTTAGATCTACTGCATTTGTTGCTTCAAGTTACTAGCACTTTCTACTGTGTTCCTATTGTGTTTAGACCACAGCAAAGCTTTTCAACAGCCCAGGTTCAGGTGCACAATGTTACCGGGGTGACCACCATTGCAGTCTCATCAGCCACCACTGAAGAGCCACATAGCACGAGCATGTAGCCCACTCAGCTCCTGTGGTTAGCAGACCGAAAAGCATCTGGGGTGATACTGAACTGGCCACTGGCAGGCGATACAGGGTCGTGATTGAGAGTTTGGGACAGAACCCAGAGAGCCTGAGTTCAAAATCTGGCTTCATTATTCACCAGTGGTGCAACTTGAACAGCTACCTCCTCTGTGATTCCGGCACCTTATCTGTAAATGGATAACTGATGGTATGAGCCTCAAAGGTTGTTGTGAAGATGAAGGGTGGCCAAATATGCCACCCCAAAACAGGCCACTTTGGCTTGAGGATGATTTCGAGCTAAAGGTACACAGCAGGTGCTCTGACTGGCCCCCTTTTCTTCCTGAAAGCAGGAGATAAACTGCCCTATGGGAGACGTCCAACAGCCATATAATCAAGGGTGGGAAGTTGAGGGCAAGAGACTTCTTTGCAAACAGACCTTGTTAAAATAACTCTTAGCTTTCCTTAGCTTCCCCGTTTCCTTTAGTTGCTTTTCCACAATCGCCTGTCATTGTTCAATCTAGTGTAAACGCATTTAGGTTTGCCACTGCTTGGGGTCTTTATTTCCTTATGAAGGCTCTCATGTCACATAAAACTTATACTAAATAAATTTGTATGCTTTTCTCTGGTTAATCTGCCTCATGTCAATTTAATTCTCATGCCCAGATGAAAACTCTAAGAGGGTAGAGGTAAAATATTGCCTCCCCTACAAGAATTAAATAGTGTATCTGAAACGCATCAATATGGAAGAAACATTTACTATTGTTATCTGCAAAATATGTGCGTATATGTGAGTGTAAATGCAAAAAAAAAGATCTGGAAGGGAGCACACAAAAGTGGTAATAGTGGTTATTGTAGGGAAGGGGAGTGAGATTTGGGGGAGGGGTTGGGACTGATGGGTGACTTTTAACATTTACTCTGTATTTTTCTGAATTTTAATTTTTACATGAGAATTTATTTCTCAGTGAATTATTTGTGGAACTTTAAAAGTGATGTATAGACATGAACTGTCAGTCATTGCAGTACTATTAGAAAATATCACATCATATACTAAAAAAACCTATCATTTCATTAAGTAATACAGGTTTTGTGTTTTCTTTTTTTTTTTTTTTTTTAACATCTTTATTGGAGTATAATTGCTTTACAATGGTATGTTAGTTTCAGCTTCACAACAAAATGAATCAGTTATATATATACATATATTCCCATATCTCTTCCCGCTTGCGTCTCCCTCCCTCCCACCCTCCCTATCCCACCCCTCCAGGCGGTCACAAAGCACCGAGCTGATCTCCCTGTGCTATGCGGCTGCTTCCCACTAGCTATCTACCTTACGTTTGGTAGTGTATATATGTCCATGCCTCTTTATCGCTTTGTCACCGTTTACACTTCCCCCTCCCCATAGCCTCAAGTCCATTCTCTAGTAAGTCTGTGTCTTTATTCCTGTTTCACCCCTAGGTTTTTCATGACATTTTTTTTTTTTAAATTCCATATATATGTGTTAGCATACGGTATTTGTCTCTCTCTTTCTGACTTACTTCACTCTGTATGACAGACTCTAGGTCTATCCACCTCATTACAAATAGCTCAATTTCATCTCTTTTTATGGCTGAGTAATATTCCATTGTATATATGTGCCACATCTTCTTTATCCATTCATCCGATGATGGACACTTAGGTTGTTTCCATCTCTGGGCTATTGTAAATAGAGCTGCAATGAACATTTTGGTACATGACTCTTTTTGAATTAAAATAACCTGAAAATATCTAGAAAAAATACAAATCTGAAAAAATTCACATTGATTTTTACCATAGGAGAGGATTGCTTTAGGAAGTAGGTAAAGCAGTGTCATAGAAAACTGTATTAATGTGCTCCAATCACATAATTTAAGAAACGTCCTGTGGTGTAATTATAACGGAAGTTAGTACGTGACGATGCCATCCATTTTCATTACCGCGTTGCCATGTAGAGCAGTCATCGCCTTTAGCCTGCTGCAGTAATATCATCATGTCCATTTGAGTTTCCACATCACCATCTTATATTCATGTAACCAAAAAAAGTTCCAGAAATGTGCTGCTGTCATTATTTCATCTGGGCCACAGCCATGGGTTGTTACGTAGGACATGTTTTATTATAGGTAATAAAAGAAAGTCACAACAAAAATAAACTTTTAAATTTAGAGACAATATTCTGCACTAATCCAGAGGTTTTTATTTTTTTAATTATTTATTTATTTTTTATGGCTGCGTTGGGTCTTTGTTGCTGCCCACCGGCTTTCTCTGGTTGCGGCGAGCAGGGGCTACTCTTCGTTCTGGTGCGCGGACTTCTCATTGCGGTGTCTTCTCTTTGCAGAGCGTGGGCTCTAGGCGTGTGGGCTCAATAGTTGTGGCACGCAGGCTCAGTAGTTTTGGCTCGTGGGCTCTAGAGCTCAGGCTCAGTAGTTGTGGCGCACAGGCTTAGTTGCTACGTGGCATGTGCGATCCTCCCGGACCAGGGCTCAAACCCATGTGCCCTGCGTCTGCAGGCAGATTCTTTTTTTTTTTTTTTTTTTTTTCGGTACACGGGCCTCTCACTGTTGTGACCTCTCCCGTTGCGGAGCACAGGCCATGGCTCACGGGCCCAGCCGCTCTGCGGCATGTGGGATCTTCCCGGACCGGGGCACGAACCCGTGTGCCCTACATCGGCAGGCGGACTCTCAACCACTGCACCACCAGGGAAGTCCCAAGACTTTGTGTGTGTGTGTGTGTGTGTGTGTGTGTGTGTGTGTGTGTGTCTTTTTGTGATTCGTGTTTGGGAATATTAGTAAGAAGAATAATTTAACTGAACACTTTCATCCTTCATTTCAAGGGTGCAAACTTTGGGAAGAGGAGCTGTGGTAGAGATGCTTCTGGAGTTCCTATTCCCACAGGGAGAGCCTAACTGTACCCACAGAGGCCTCTGCTGACCCCCTTCCTCCCTTTTCAGGTGTATTGAGAAAGCACAGGGACTGTAAAGGCTGAGGCTTGAGATTCCCCAGCTGGTGAAATTGAGTTGAAGATAACTAAGTTAGAGAGACCTCTTCAGTATGGTAAACAATTCACACTATCCCAAAGGAAATAAAGCCTTTTCCAGAGGGAGACTGGGGGATGGGGGAAGAGAGCTGGGGGAGAGGTTAAGAAGAGGGAAGGAGGAGGACTGCAAGGCAGAGAGGGGAAAGGGAGTGGGCTTTGAGGAACTTCCCAGACAGACGCTCCTGCGATTACATGATACAACCACCAGGTGGCGCACAGCCCGCCAGGTTCCCACCTGTAGTCAAACAAAGCAAGGGCGACTGTAAACACCGTGGAACGGTGCCGCATCTAGACAAGAGAGAATTGGGAGGGCTTATAATAGGATTGGGGTTTCTGTTAGATGATTTTGGGAAGCGTTCAGCAGAGTGAGGATTGCTCCGGATTGGGTGCTGTCAGAAAGTGGGGGTATCAAAAAAAAAAGAAAGTGGGGGTATCTTAATGATTTGGTGATTGAGTATCTTAATGATTTTCATCGAAGAGGTGACAGGAACGGCATCTAGCTAACGCTGTCACCCGTAAAGAAGTGGTAATTGCTCATGTTAACCAGGAAGGCGGGGTGGGGGCGGGGGCAGGGGATGGGGGGTGGTTGTCTGCTCGTTTCTGTGGTTCTCTCAGCTGTTTTGGCTTGTGCTAAAGGCACAGTTGCAGAGTGGTCTCTGTCTCACCCCACAGAGTGATCTCAGGAGACAGTGCTAGTCTGCGAAACGGTTTAGGATTGGTAGGTGTAAAACCAGTTCCCAGCTGTGGAGGCCAAGCCGGTTCCCAGCTGACAGCTGTCGGGATTCTTTTTCTTTCTTTCTTTCTTTTTTTCACATGCTTCCTATCCACAGGGGTGCCAGCTGTTAGAAGGAGCATCCCAGGAAGTCATCCCCAGGAAAGCCCATGGCATGATGGCTAAATGCCTGAACTGTGGCCTTGGACCGACCTGACTTTGCATCCCAGCTCTGCCATTCACTGGCTGTGTGACCTTGGATAAGTTATTTAACTTCTCTGTGCCTGTTTCCTCTTTTGTAAAAGAAAGTAAAATTAGTACCTATCTCTTCTGGAAACTGGGGAAATTAAATGAGATAACATGTAAACACAACAGTGCCTAACACATGATAGGCATTTAACTTAGACTAATCTACCCTATTCATTATGTGTCAGAGGTCACAATGGTCAGTGCACTCTGGAAACCCATTTAGGAGACTGAAGAATCAAACAATTATTAAAAAAAACTTCTACTATCAGCATATGCTCATAAAGGAAGCTGATGGGTTGTCTTTCATTTCTGGTTTGTCCAAAACATATATATTCCAGACTTAGTAAGGTGATACTTGTATTCAAAAGAATTATTGCAAGGGGTGAGAGGAACTACTGCTGTGAGAGAGGGCTGTGACCATAGATCTGCAAACATCTCAGAGTTAGGCAAAAAAATTTTCCTCGTTATAGAGAGGAGTAAACAAGCCTGGAAAGAGCTGGGCTCGGGAAAGTGGGATGAAAGAGTGGCACGAGCGGATGGTAGATCAGAGAACGTTTGACCCTGAGGTCAGCCTATTCTCAGAAGCTGAGGGTGGGCCAAAGTTCAAGGGCCTGGAGGAAGAAGAGAGCTTAACCAAAGTTTGGTTAACAGTGTTTTGTTGCATTGATCAATGGGGACAAGCAGTTCAGCTAATCATTTATGAGGCAAAGAAAGGGAATCATGAGGGTCTGTGTCTGGCCTTGTCACAGGTGAACAGGGGGCATCTTAAGTCAGATGAGAAAGGACCGGTCTTGGCATTAAGCAAAGACTGTTGGGGGATTTCTTAATCCTCACCAACGTGTTCCAGGATCCCAGGGCTCAGGTAAAATTCAGCGTTGTCAGGTTGCAAATTACATGTTTCCCATTTCTCAAAGTGCTGTGTTTCAGATAAAGGATGAAATTTGGGCTTTAATATGACCTGAGAGATCCTGGATCCTTACACAGAGGCTGAGGTCTGTAAGGCAGAAGGGCCAGGGAAGAGCAGGTTTATTTGCAAAGCCCTCGGCCAACTGGACTGTTTAGAACATACGCGTTGTGTAACTTGTGTGGCTCTTGCATTGCTTCTGACCTACAAGTGGATCAATAAGAAATAAAACTTGAAATGAGGCAACATCAGCACAAAGGCTGAAACCGTGCTTTAGTTGAACCCGTGTTGAGGGCCCAGCTCTCTGCTGGTGCTTTGGGGAGTCTCAGCGCTGAAATGCTGTTCCGCCCACGCCCCCTGCAGAGCACCCTCTGCCCTGCCCACCCACCCCCAACCCCCCGAAGTAAGCTGTACTGCTTTCTTCACTTCGCCTGTATGGGTTCCAGCGTTTGGCTGGCGTGTCAGGGCTTTCCAGCCAGGGCACCCTGCACCTGGAAAATCTCCCTCTCATTCTGTCCTCTCCTTGCGTAGCCTTTCCTTCTCCGTTGACACGGCTTGAGGGCTGCTCATATAGTCCACCGTGGAGAGGGGCAATCTTGTAATTCCTACAATTTGCGATGTGCCCTGGAGGCAGCCTGGATCTGGGGTAGACCCTGAGAGGCTGCCCACGCCTGCCCCCCACCTTGCGGAACGTCCTTATTACACGCTCCTGCCACGTTCTGAGCAGTCAAGCTTTGATTTACTTTCCCTTGCAAGAGCCGAAGGAATAAAGCTGTCAAGTACAAGCTGACGATCTGAGCTAATTCTGCGGATTTATGAAAATGCTCAGAATCCAAGCGGGGTGTGAGAAGCAGCAGCCTGACGCTTGCAGCTGGGAAGTGGGCGCAGTGGGTCCCGCCACCCTCCCAGCCCCGCCCCTTCCTCTTTCCCGAAGGGATTTGTCTCCCCTGCTCCCTGCCTGTCAGGAGCCAATGCCCTCTCCCCTTCTTGAAAACAAAACCAAACCCTGCCTGTTCTGAGAGAGGGTGTGAATCAGAGGATCCTGTAACGGGCGGGAACTTTACTGACTTGTCTGATCCACCTCCCTCCTTTGGGAAAATACCTGTCCCTCCGCTTTTGGAAAGCTGGCTCTGGCCCTTTTTCTTTACATCTAGGAAGGTTCTAATTATGAATCTTCCTAGGGGTGGAAGGAAAGAAGTAACCTTTCATCTGTTGGCCTCCTTCCTTCCCCTAGAGGCTGCTTCCTCCTATAGAGAAGGGTAGTCTGTGGCATCTCAAAGGAGACGTGACCAAATATTTAGAAATATCCTCGCATCCAGCGCATTAAAGGAAGGCTGAAGCAGTGTGGACCGCGGGCGTAAAGATAACACTTTTAGAGGGAGGCATTGATTAAATAGAGGGGTGGGGGTGAGCTGAGTATTTAGTCAAATGAGGTTGTGAACCAATACTGCTCTCAGTGATGCCCTACTGTCTGCAGAGAATTCCTGCAAGGGGGGAGAATGTGTCGCTCGTAGCACATCTTGGGCAGAGTACCCCCTCCCCCACTTCTAGTCCCTGTGCTCCCAGTGACGCTGACTCAGCACCGGGCATAGAACTTGGGGCCCAGCTTAAGCCAGTCAGTACATCCTCATCCCCAGGCCACCACAACTGGTTCAGAAATGGGCGCAAGACCTCAGATGGTCCAGCCGTTGAATCCCGGGACTTGTGCTGCAGCTCTCTGGAGCTCTCTCTCTCTCCCTT
The DNA here is from genome assembly GCF_951394435.1 of Stenella coeruleoalba. Taxonomy (NCBI): domain Eukaryota; kingdom Metazoa; phylum Chordata; class Mammalia; order Artiodactyla; family Delphinidae; genus Stenella; species Stenella coeruleoalba. The sequence continues at coordinate 76,251,386 of NC_137157.1, forward strand.
TCGTTGCACTTGAACCTTAGAGGCTGTGAGGCTGGAGCTACTGCTTCAACCAGCGACTCAGAGCCTGAGAACAGAACCAGCACACAGAGGAGAGAAGAGTCAGCCAACAGAGAAATCTGTTTCTTCTTCGCGCTCTTTGAGCCCTGAGTTAGGCCTTTCCTGAAACCAGTCCTCAATTCTGTGTGCTGATAAATTCCCATTCATCTGAGCCCAGTCTGAGTTAGTTTCTGTCACTGTATACTCAGTCCTAACTGGCAGAATCAATATGCCTAACACATAATAGGTTTTGGAATGAATGTATGATTCAAGCATGTGTTTATCTTTGATGTACTGGGCAGGTGTCCCCACACACTCCGTCCTCTCTGGTTCCTTTCTTCACGTGAGTTCAAAGAGCATCATGTGTTTAAATTCAAAGTAGGTGAATGGTAAGTATTAGTTTTGCTTGAAGATGAGCAGAGCTTAAAGTGGGGGGAATAAGACGTGAGGCTCTCTTAGCCTCAGAGGAGCATTGCCGCCTGAACCATCCCCATGCCCTGACCACCCCGCCCCCCACAGTCTGTGGAAAGACTGTCTTCTGTGAAGCTGGTCCCTGGTGCCAAAAAGGTTGGGGACCTCTGGTATAAACTGTTTCGATCCTGTTAGAAATGCTTTTGCCAGCATTTAGGAAAATTTTTTTTTATCTTTGACCTATGTTTCAAATACATATTACTAGCTAACTATCACAAAATGTAGGGCTTAATACAACCATTTATTTGCATGCGGTTTTACAGGTAAGGAGTTTGAGGAGGACTCCCCTGGGCAGTCTGTCCGCCTGCCTTCACGTGGGGCCGTCAGGTCTGCCCCTACACTTCTGAGGTGGCGTGTTTGCTCATGGGTCTGATGTCTTGATGCTCCTGGGCTTTTCTTGTTGTCCACCTGGGGCTTCAGACCCCAGAGCTTCTTTATGTGGCTTGGGCTTCTCATAGCATGGTGATCTCAAGAAAGTTGCACTTATTAGGAGCAGGAAATAGATGTTACTAGGCCAATTAAGGGCTGTACCCAAAACAGGTGCACTATGGCACTATTGCCATATTCGATGGTCAAAGCAGTCACAGAGCCTGTGGAGGTCTAAGGACAGTGTCAAGTTCTCGTTGCAGAAGAGCAATGGGGTTGGGAGATATTTTGTGGCCATCTTTAGAACATACAGTCTGCCACAACCCATAATCTTCTAAGGAATGTATCACATGGAAATAATGAGAAAGACGGTATAAAAACACAGAAGTTCATTATGACTTTTGTAGAAAAAAACCCCAAAACAGTGGAAACAATCTACATGTCTACCAATGGCTAAATGACTAAGTCAACTGTCACACACCAACTAACAGGAATAAAAAGCCATAATAATTGAGAAGATTATGAAACAACATGAACAAGTGTTGCTATAAAAAGAGAACATGTAAAATTCAAAAGCACATGCAGGGGCTTCCCTGGTGAGGCAGTGGTTAAGAATCCGCCTGCTAATGCAGGGGACACAGGTTCAAGGCCTGGTCCAGGAAGATCCCACATGCCGCGGAGCAACTAAGCCTGTGCGCCACAACTACGCCTGTGCACTACAACTACTGAGCCCGTGAGCCACAACTACTGAGCCCATGTGCCACAGCTACTGAAACCCGCGTGCCTAGAGCCCACGTTCCGCAACAAGAGAAGCCACCACAGTGAGAAGCCCGCACACTGCAAAGAAGAGTAGCCCCTGCTCATCACAACTAGAGATAAACCCGTGCGCAGCAATGAAGACCCAACTCAGCCAAAAATAAAATAACTAATTTTTTTAAAAAAGCATGTGCACTATGATGATAATTATGTAAAAACCTGCACACATCTGGACAAAGTCTGGAAGGAAATATGTAGAAATGAAAATAATTGCCTTGAGGTGGTAAGATTCTGCATGACTTCCATTTTCCTCTTTATTGTTACAGCTTCATGAAAAATGAAAATGAGAAGAAAAGAAGATAATTAAAGCTTTAATTGTCAGTGCTCAGTACTTGGCAGGTACATGTACTGAAGACGTGCAGGAAAGATATAGGGAGAACACAGTTCTTCCTGTAGTTCACTCATTCAGATAAGCTGCCAGGTCAGAGGATCCACAGATATACTTATTTATAATTAACTTTCTGTTATGACCTGTCATCTTCGGTATGCTGATTGTCACGGAATCAATAATTATTATATTACCCTTGCTACGTTCCTAAGGCTGTTCATGATATGAGACTGAAAACGCTTTAAAAAGCTACTATGACATGTAAACATAAGATGATATTTTATTTAATCTTTTTCATAATGACTCCATCTTATCCAGAGTTTCTAAGATTGTCAGTGGTAATTTAGTGTGGGAATTTATCCTAGAATGCTCTAGTGAGAACCTAGTTTACCTCCAGTCTCACGGCCCCTGTTTGCCTGGGGACTCCATGTTTTGTATGTGAAGAAAGAGGCTGCGGAGTCTGGAATAGTCTATGCTAATCAAACTGCATGTGTAGTTCCTGGAGTGGCCCCGAATTTAACCTGGGTCTGGGAGACTAGGGACCAACCAGCCCGCCTGGGACTATGACAGTCATAGCTGTAGGCGACCTCCAGCCCTTCACAGCCAAATCCAACCTTTGAATGGGCAATGCTCTCCAATGTTTTACTTGCCAGTCATTACTGTGTCTTTTTTTTGAAGGCCTTTTAAAACTTATTAAGGAAGGTGAAAGAAACTGCAATAAAGGTCAAAGTCTTAAAAAAGTCTGATTAAATAATTGCAAAAACAAATTTTAAAAAAGAGCTATCTGATTAGTTGTCATGACCACTAGTTGTGTTTGAATAGTTAATGACTGGAGAAAACCTGGAGGAGGGAAGTGTTTAGATTACTTTGATTTAGGGCGATTGCCTTTTGGCAAGTTAAAAAAAAAAACAAACTTATCTACTGGTTGATTAACGTAACTGCTGGTATTCTTAGAATTAACATTTCAGTATTCTTTTTTCCTGAAATTGGAGTTTTATTTAACAAATGCTTATCTACCAGGCATTATGTGGCATTATCCTGTACTTTACAGGTAATAACTAACTTAATTCTCAAAAACCCATAATGCAGGTATTGTTTTACAGATGAGGAGACTGAAGCTGGAAAAGGTTAAGAAACTTGTGCAAGATCACCAGCAATAAGCATCTGACCAGGACTCAGACCCATGTAGCCAGACTCCAGAGTCTTTTACTACTGTACTGTGCAGCCTGGGTAAGGATTCCCTTAGAATTCCATGTTAACAAATAAAGCTACAAAGATCTAATAAATCTAATAAAATATTTCCATATCTAGGTGTATTCTTTTCAATCAAATTGCAGCAAAGACTCCTGTACTCAAAATAATTCATAAGCTTTCTCTTGTTCTTATTCATACAACTCTACATTAGGAAAGATACTGTAATTTGCAATACAGCCAAACCCTTTTAAGAGGATTTACTTGCTCTCCAGCTACCAGATGGTCATAATAATGAAAGGTTAAATGTACTGTGCCTTTGCATGGTGTGCTTGTCAATTTCACTGGTTCGCCCGCCCAACCCCATGAAACACTCCTCCTGGTATTGAAGACCCTATGTAGTCCCTTGAATCTGGGCTAGCCTTGTCGACACTATTAACCAATAGAATATGGCAGAAGTGATGCTGTGCTACGTCCAAGATTATGTCTTGAAAGGGCAGTAGCTTCCACTTTTTGCCGTTGGGAGCCCTGGGCTGCCGTGGAAGAAATCCAATTACCTTGTTGTAGAGACAAATGAAGAGGTCATGTGGCCAGGGAGAAGGAGGCCCCACTGAACCCAGCCCCCAGTCAATATGCCAGCTGATTGCAGATACCCAAGTGACCACTGGCAAGATCAATAGAAAAATCACATAGCTGAGCCTAGCCAAATTGAACAGTTGTTTTAAATCACTAAGTTTGGGGATAGTTTGTTATGCAGCAATAGATAACTGGAACACCAGATGCCTTTGCCTTTTATTAATGTGCTCATTCCAAAATATTTATTGACTGTCTACCATGTGACAGTTCTAGGAACTGGATATAGTGGTGAAAATTAACAATTAAACAAATAAGTAAACACCTTCTAAGGAAGTTGCTTTCAGGTAGAGATCTGAATGATTAGAAGGAAGCACGTTCTGGAGGTGGTGAGGAGATGCAGTCAGAGAGGTAGGCCGGGACTAGATTATGTCTGGGCCCTGGCGGAGTTTGGATTTTATTCTATGTAGAATGGGGAACTATTGGAGAGTTTTACAGAATGGAGTGATATTCTCTAATGTGGTCTCTGAAAAGGATGGCTCTGGCATCTGCGTGGAGTAAAAACTGTAGGGGCACCAGGCAAGATCAGGGAAATTAGGCAATGGCCCAGGCAGTAGGTGAGGATAGCTCAGACTAGGGAAGCGATTCTCAAAGTGTGGTCTTGTCAGCTTAGTGTTTCCTCAAACAGTTAAACATAGAGTTGCTCTATGACCTAGCAGTTCTACTCCTTGGTATATACCCAAGAGAACTGAAAATACATATCCACACAAAAGCTTGCACATTAATGTTCATAGCAACATTATTGATAATGGCCAAAAAGTGGAAACAACCCAATTGATGAATAAATAAAATGTAGTATATTCATGTAATGGAATATTATTAAGCTATATGAACAAATGAAGTACTGATACATGCTACATATGAACTTTGAAAATATTATGCTAAGTAAAAGAAGCCAGACAGAAAAGACCAACTAAAGTTCAATTTAACTTTTATCAAGCACCCAGAATTGGCAAATCCATAGAAAAAGAAAGTAGATTAGTGGTTATCATGGGCTGGTATGAGGGGCAATGGGTAAAGACTGCTAATGGAGTGATAAAGATGTCTGGAATTAGATAATGGTGATTATTGCACAACTTTGTAAACATGCTGAAAACTATTGAACTGTCGATCTTTTCGTTTTTTCTTTTTGGCTGTGCCACACAGCTTATAGGATCTTAGTTCCCCGACTGGGGATCGAACCCAGGCTCCCAGCATTGGAAGCGAGATTCTCAACCACTGGACCACCAGTGAATCCCCTGTTGATCTTAAAAAGTATGGTAAGTGAAGTTTATGGTAAGTATAGCTCCATATTTTTAAATGTTAAAAAGTGTTGTCTGGGGAGACCTGGAGATCCCTCTGAGACATTCTAGTGGGTCTGCAGGGTCAAAAGTATTTTCATAATAACACTAAGACATTACTTGCCTTTCTTATTCTCCTTCTTTCATGAGTATACAGTAGAATTTTCCAGACGATGGGCTTCCCTGGTGGCACAGTCCCCAATGAAGGGGACACAGGTTCGATCCCTGGTCCGGGAAGATCCCACATGCCATGGAGCAACTAAGCCCATGTGCCACAACTACTGAGGCTGTGTTCTAGAGCCCTTGAGCCACAACTACTGAGCCCACACACCACAACTACTGAAGCCGGTGCACCTAGAGCCCGTGCTCTGCAACAAGAGAAGCCACCGCAACGAGAAGCCCGCGCACCGCAACCAGAGAAAACCTGCATGCAGCAATGAAGACCCAATGCTGCCAAAAATAAATAAATAAAAGAATTTTCCAGAGGGTAGTGACATGTGATATTGCAGCAGATTGAACGCAGAAGTAGATGTGAAAATGCAACCTTTTTTTTTTTTAAAGTCAGACATTAAAGAGATTGGCAAAAAAGTAGAGCAATGCCACTATTCTCTCTAAATTTTGTGAGGAGATATGTCTACTTAGAAAAATATATTATTTATATTAACATGATATGGACTTATTTTTTAATGGGCAAATAAATATTTTAAATTGTTTCAGCTCAGATTTCTAATACTAATGATAAGTATTAATATAACTCACATAAACAAAGGTCTTGGGAGTCCACAATACTAGTTTCCAAGAGTGTGAAGGGACCCTGAGACCAAAAAGGTTGAGGACTGCTGCTGAACTAGAATAATAGCAATGGAGGTAGTACAAAGTGGTTTGAAGGTAGACTCCATTCCTGGGGGTTTAGATGTTAGTAGTAAGAGGAAGAAAAGAGTCAAGAATGGCTTCTGGTTTGGGGCCTAAGCAAATGTGGATGGTGATGCCATGAACTGAAATGGGGAGAACTGTGTGAGGAGGAGGTTTGGTACCGAAAATCAAGTTCTACGTCAGAAATTTAGACGTTTGGACATTGAAAGATGACCTCCTTTAATACTCCCTCCAATCCAATGAGTTAGATATTACTGTCTCCATTTTACAGGTGAAGACATTATAATTCAGAGTTTGCCTAGAACGCAGGAGATAGATCCTGATCTGAACCAGGTCTGACTCTGAAATCCTGGCTTAGCTCAGTCGCCCTAAACTAAATTCACCTGAACTCCCAAACAGGAGGAAATAATAAAGGGATTTAGGTAAAAAGTGACATTTAATATAGGTAACAACCAGCGTGGTACCCTGTGGAGGCTGCAGTTCCCAGGAGTAGCAACGGCAGGTTTTCTGTGGGATTGCAGAGGGTGAGGGGGACCAGGTGGGCATCAACCATGTCCACTAGGGTGCCGGCAGAGTTGCCAACCAGAGCCCAGGCCTGCTCCACTCAGGGCAGGAGAAGCCAGTGGGCGGGTTGGGGGAGGAGGAGGAGGAGGCGCTAAGGTAAGTTCTTACATTTTAAGAGGAATTTTAATATTTTAACAGAGTGCAGCTATAGCAGTGTAAAGCCAGCTGAAAGTGAGCTGTGGTGCTGGGAAGGTGGATGTTAAAATATTTCTCCTCTCATTCCGGGTTCAGAGAAATTGTTTTCAAAAGCAGAGACGTGGGCTTCCCTCGTGGTGCAGTGGTTGAGAGTCCGCCTGCAGATGCAGCGGACACGGATTTGTGCCCCGGTCCGCGAAGATCCCACGTGCCGCGGAGCCGCTGGGCCCGTGAGCCATGGCCGCTGAGCCTGCGCGTCTGGAGCCTGTGCTCCGCAACGGGAGAGGCCACAACGGTGAGAAGCCCGCGTACCGCAAAAAAAAAAAAAAAAAAAAAAAAAGCAGAGACGTTGGGTTTCCGTTTTGCTCTGTTTCTTGTCCTGTAAATAATCAACTTGCTTCATTTCTACTCCTCGGATAAAATCAACCACCCAACCAACCAACCTATCACATATGGGAATGTGACTTATAACAGATATTCATTTTAACATAATTTCAACACAATAAAACAATACGTGGAAATACTTAAACTCAAAATTCAAATTCCTGCAACTTCAATCTGAAAAAAAATTTTGTATTACTACTATTATCTAAACTAGGTGACTATCAGTAAGAATTTTAATATTACTTACTGTATATTATTATGATTGTGCCTTTAAAAAAAGAGTCAATCTCTTAGATATACATACTACAGTATTTTCTGGTGAGATGATATTATATCTGACAGTTGATTTCCAATAATCTAGTGCAGTGGGGGTGAGGAGACAGTGGGGTTATAAATGAAACAAGATAGACCACATATCGATAAATGTTGAATCCAGGTAATCAATACATGGGGACTCATTATTCCGTTCTTTCTTTCTACTTTGTGTGTTTGGAAATTTCCAGAACAAAAGTTTAAGAAAAGAGTTCAATATTTATCCAATGTTTAGAGACTGTTGCTGTTCAAAAAAAGGACACAGGATACAAGACTGTAAATTGTTTTCTATATTTCACTTGCTTTAGGGTCTTTTTTCTTTAAAGGATTCTGTAAAATTGTACATTTCAAGACGAATATAAAAAGTAGTGTGTATTTATCCATAATCTCCTTTATCGCAGCTTCTGGGTGCCTCCTGTACACTTCCAATTATAGCAATGAGAGTAAATAATTCCCCCTAATTTGGTCTTAATGTTCAACTGTTGTCACATTAATTGCTACCTTTGTGTAGCTACTGCCTAGTAATACATCACTAGACAAGACAGACATTTTAGTGTCTAAATTCAGATGTTAACCATGCAAGTTTTTCATTTTTCAGTAATTTACTTGTTTTAGGTGAAAAATTTTAAATTCTGTTTTAACTTAGTTCATTATTGTAATCTGGGCATATTTTGCCTTAGAGGCGTCTCCAGAACTCACTTTTTACCCAACGATGTTGAAAAGGTGGTTCCACAATATTTTAACATTTCTAGCTATAAATTATTTTTACACCCTGAATAAGATACTCCTGCCACCACCACCCCCTCGCCACACGTGAAGACGCAACTTGAAGACGGCCGTCTGCAAACCAGGAAGAGGGCTCTCCCCAGACACCCAATCTGCTGGCACTTTGATCTTGGATTTCTCAGCCTTCAGAACTGTGAAAAATAAATTTTTATTATTTAAACCTCCCAGTCTATGATAATTGCAGCCTGAACTAAGACAAGGAGTTTGGTGTTTTATAAGCCTAGATAGCAATTTTGTAAAGTGATAAAAAGTTAAGCAAACTTAACTTTTAACTAAATTTAAGGACAGGACAGCTTAATACAGAAAGTTGAAGTTATGTTATCCATCTCAAACCTTGAAGAAATGGGAGTATAAATTTAAAATGGTTGTTTCATGCTCTTGGTTCTTCACTACTAGATAATGCTCTTTCCTACTCTTAGTTAATAACATGCATATCTAAAATTAAGCCTCTTGTGTTGCCTTGGATTCTGTTACTTTAAATAGGCACCAACCAGATTATAATTTTTACTTGTTTGAAGGTTGTTGGAGTCTGATATTAATTTCTTTCCTGCCAAAAAAATCACAATGGGCAAGCTGGAAGTCAGAAACAATTATTCAGGATAGCACAATTAAATTGGCTTTTCTCCCGGCATCTTTCTTGTTACCTTTACTTATCGCTGGAGTCTGAAGTTCAAGGAAATAGTCATAGGAGAATTCTTTTAAAAAAGTGAGAGAGAGAGAGAGAGGCTATAGTTTTCCTAAAACAGAATAGGTACTTTCCAGAATGTATTCCAAAAAGTATTATGTAATCTAAAATTGCTCCCTAGAAATCATGGAGGGGGTTCTAAGCTTGGAGGATAACAGTTGCTTAGAAGCAACTAAGATGAATAAACATGCTGCAATTTCCTCCTAAGATTTCAAGCCTAATTCAATGATGGGATTATGTCTAAATTGCTAAGCTTAAAATAATTGCCTCACGAATAGTCATATTGATTATGACTGAAAAACACAGAGGATCTGTGTTCTATTTTTAGTTTAAATGTACACTCTTTGCTGAGGAAGCTGAGGGATGCATTTACAGTTTTCTGAAAGAATAAACTGTGATGTGTGGATGTGAGGAAAGAGAAAACAGTTCTTGACCTCCATAAGCTCTCAGCTGCACAAGTTGGAAAGAAAAGATTTATATATCTGAATTAGTTAATATTGCAAGACTAAATTGTGTGGGACTAATTACAAGTGCCTCTGAATTCAGGGTGGGAGAGAATTGATGAGTGAGATTTCTGTGATTTAAAGGAAGTATTAGAAAAATTGTATATGAAGTCTGGCACTGAGAACTCAGGTTTACGTTCTGGCATGTGGTAAGGGTCTAAAGATGTTGGGTCCAAAACACGCCCAAATCAAGATCCGTAGTTTTATTTAGCTGGCTCTTCAATTCAGTGCTGTCAGCTGTGAGGTTTATAGTTGAAACTGAAGAAGGTTACACATTTATAACACGAAATCGAGTTCATCACTGAATAGCCAAATTAAATGGTTTTGATGATTGAAAATTATACACACATAAACATTATACTTTGCTACATTTCGACATTTATAGTTATTTATATTCTTGAGACTATCTTGGATCTCATTATGTGCAACACTGTATATCTATAGGACGCATTGACATATCACTAGAACACTGCCTGGCATACAGTAGGCACTCAATAAGAATTGTTGAATAATGAATGAATTGTCAACATTCATACTCCTTTATGCATGCATGTGTATATATGCATATATGAATATATCTATAGTCATTCAAATTGATCTTAAGAATAAGTCAATAAAAGAGTTACAAGTTTGAGTTATTTATGAAAATAATCATGATTCACAATGTTGACAATCTTTTCTCACAGAAAAATACACATACACACTTAAAAAGGAAAGGTTTTGAATTACAAAACTGCAACAGATGCCTGTTGTAAAATTTTTTAACAATTTATAAATTTCATATTTGAGATATGAAAAATAAAAAGTGGAAGCTTTTCATATTTTCTAAGCACAAACATAAGTATAGAGTTTCTTTTTAACACAGGATCATACTCTATATTTTTCTTTCTTGATTTGATATATTTTATATATTCAACCATATAGTAGATAATTTTTTTTCTATCCGTGCATCCTTCTTTCTTACATTACACCACATAGATATACCATAATTTATATAACCATTTCCTTTTGGTAGAAATAAGATTGTCTCCATTTTTTTAATACCATGAACAATGTTTCAGGTCATATCACTGCACACATATCCTTTGCTTGTGTATTTTTGTAGGAGAGATTCTGAGAAGCAGAATTGATGAAACAAAAGGTAGGAGTGTTCTAAATTTTGATGGAAGATCTGTATTTTAATCGCTACTCTTATATTCTCAATCTTGGTTTAGAGAAGGAACCCATCCAACCAAGGAAACTATCCTCTACAGCAGACTGTTAAGATTTCTTCCTCATCCTATGGTCCCTGATTCTCAGGTGGAGCCTGACCTAGCTGCCTGAGATTCTAGTGGCATATTGTTGTTACCTCCTTGAGAAGAGATAGCACTGGGGCTTTTTCCAGAATATGGAATTATATATTGTTTCCTTTTAGATTTAGAATATGTATAATTTTATTTTTAACTGGGAGGGAACTTACAGATCAATCCCCTTATTTGGGGGGCATACTTTTAGTTGCTAGTAAAAGAAAATAACTCAAACCGGCTGAAACAATAAAAGGAATGTATTGGCTCACATTAACTGACAAATCCCAGATATTGACCTGGCTTCTTGTGTGATTTGATCCGGAGTTCATGATATAATCTGCTTTTCAGAGTTCCTCTAGTCTCTGCCCTGTTGTGTATGTTGCCTTCATCCTTGGCCTGGCTTTCCTTGTAGGGCTACCAGCAATTCTGTATACTTCCTCATTTACATCCAAGACGAGAAGAGGTTGTTCCTTCCTCCAGTTATCAAATGAAAGTTCTGAACCTCACACTAAGTAGACCAGCTTAGGACAATTGTCCATCTTCAAATCATTAACCCTTAAAGGGACATAGGTTCACAAAGCCTCACCCTAGAGCTAGCAGTAAGGCCAATCCCACCCAAACAACATCAAGGCTAAACAATGAAGGGAGGGGAATGGATTCTGATTAAACAAACACTCCTTAGGGAGGAACTTCCTTTCCTCTTGCCTCTTTTCCATAAGGAGGGACTTCTACTACGGTAACACTCATGGCCCCTCCTTTGCCCCTTGCTTACTATTCTCTTGAATGATGGATAGCAAAGTCTGACATTCATGGTCCTCATTTCTCTGCTGGATGGAGCTAATCTAATTAAAGGTTGTAAGCATTGAAGATTCAGCTATTTTCTTTCCACCTGGAGCTTATGTGGGGCAGCAATACTAGGGTAAATGTAGATGTTCTGCAGTCTCAAATGTTCCCTTCTGTGTGCCGTGCCAGGGTCTGGCTTGGGGGAAGATTTCTGAACACAAAATGTAATCTATCAACAATTGAAAAAATAAGTTTATGATATTTTAAATATAGTCTGCTATTGTTTCAAGAAGTAGATAAGGTACAATTAGTTTTTATAGGTTTACGTATTTATAGTTATATAAATCTTGAAAACATATACAGAGTTACAGCTTCTCTTCACGTCTTTTCAATTGGGGTTGGGTGGATGCGTAGAGAGGTATTTATACCTTTTAGCCTGGGGTAGCCAGAAGGTTTTGCTTAATCCTTCCTATCAATATTCTCCAGGCCAAATCACACTTACATATATGCTCTTTTGGCTGCAAGGGGCAGAATCCCAATTTAAATTACCTTAGGCAAAAAAAAGTCAAATTCATGATAACATTAGAGGATGCTTGCTCCATTTGTGTCCTCTGTCCTGAGTGTCATCCTCATTCTTCTCTCTTGCTGCAGATTATCTTTCTTCCCATAACAGAAACATGACCACTGGTATCTCCTGAGTTTCTCAGCTTACAATGCTGGCCACCTGCAGAGAGACCACCTCAACTCTCTAGGTTTCAAGTCCAAGACCAATGAGAAATTGCTTATTGGCCCAGCTTGGGCCACAAGGCTTCTTCTAGACCAATCAATTGTTTTGAGAGGAGGGAGAGATGTGCGTGTGTGTGTGTGTGTGTGTGTGTGTGTGTGTGTGTGTGTCTGTGAGATGTTGTATCACATCATTGTATCGATAGCTCCTAAGAGAGCAATTTGGTTGGAATGAAAGGAACAGGGTTCTCAGAAGAAGGAGGCGGTCCTGAGAAAATAATTACACATAAATCTACTATAGTATTATTGGAAAAAAGAGAAAGAATAGGACTAGATGATGAATAGGAACTAATGTTTGGTATTTTATATGAGGTAAAGGGAGAAAAGAAGGTCTAGAGATTTCATTGAGAAAGTAAGGAAACATTCATGTGAAACTTTTTTTTTTTAACATCTTTATTGGAGTATAATTGCTTTACAATGGTGTGTTAGTTTGTGCTTTATAATGAAGTGAATCGGCTATACATATATCACCATATCTCCTCCCTCTTGCGTCTCCCTATTTTTTTTAATTAGGATTTTAAAAAAAAAATTTTATTTATTTTTGGCTGCGTTGGTCTTCATTGCTGTGCGTGGGCTTTCTCTAGTTGTAGTGAGTGGGGGTCTACTCTTTGTTGTGGTGCATGGGCTCCTCATTGTGGTGGCTTCTCTTGTTGCGGAGCATGGGCTCTAGACGTGTGGTCTTCAGTAGTTGTGGCTCGCGGGCTCTAGAACGCAGGCTCAGTAGTTGTGGTGCTTCGGTTTAATTGCTCCGCGGCATGTGGGATCTTCCCAGACCAGGGATCAAACCCATGTCTCCTGCATTTGCAGGCGGATTCTTAAGCACTGCGCCACCAGGGAAGTCCCCATGTGAAATTTTAGATAGTACAGACATACTCAAAATGTTGACAAATGTTATGCCTTATTACTTTCAAATACTTCAGTAAAAAACAGATGAAACAAAATGGCAAAATGTTAATATTAAAACTAGGTGATGGGTATATATGTGCTCATTATCCTAGTCTTTCTGTATGTTTGAAAAATGTTCATTTCAAAAGAAAAAAATAATCAAATTCCGAAGTGGATCTCTGAAAAGAAGTCATAAGCAGCACAGAGGGGAAAGATTAGTCAACTCAAGTAAGGAGATGTCATAGACTTATCAACATCAGAGCTGAAAGGGCCTTAAGATATCCTACAATCCAGTCTTTTAGGCTTTGTTCCTGTCCTGCCACTAACAATGTGTGTTTGGGTAAGTCACGAAAATTCTGTGGAACTTAAGACATTTTTATTTGTAAAGTGAGAGGGCTGGCTTAGCTGATTTCAAATATTCTGTGTTAAACTCACTCAAAACTAGCTAAGACTAGGGACTTCCCTGGTGGCACAGTGGTTAAAAATCCACCTGCCAATGCAGGGGACATGGCTTCGAGCCCTGGTCCGGGAAGATCCCACATGCGGCAGAGCAGCTAAACCTGAGAGCCACAAATACTGAAGCCCCTAGATCCTGAGTTCCACAACAAGAGAAGCCTGCGCACCACAATGAAGAGTAGGCCCTGTTCATTGCAACTAGAGAGAAAGCTCACACACAGCAACGAAGACCCAACACAGCCAAAAATAAATAAATACATAAATTTATTAAAAGAAATCATTAGCTAAGACTAGCTCTCAGGTATCAGTAAGACTTTAAGAAAGTGAGTCACCCCCATTTGCCTGGCATTGAAGGCTCTTCATGCTCTGGCTCCAACTGAACTATTGTCCTCTATGCACTTTTATACCCCAGTCATTTCCTCTGTGCCTGGAACGTCTTCCTTCCCATCTCTACCTGATGAACTCCTATTCCTCTTATAAGGCCACCTCAAATATTACCACTTTCTTGATGTCCTAGTGGATTCCTTAATAAGATTTGACCTCTGCTCACTAAATCCTACATCACTTTTTGAACTTGTCCTGTGGAATATACGACATTTTACTTTTTATTATCTCTTTTTGGTATTTTAATTATTATTATTAATTTTTTGCGGTACGTGGACCTCTCACTGCTGTGGCCTCTCCCGTTGCGGAGCACAGGCTCTGGACGCGCAGGCTCAGCGGCCATGGCTCACGGGCCCAGCCGCTCCGAGGCATGTGGGATCTTCCCGGAACGGGGTACGAACCCGTGTCCCCTTCATCGGCAGGCGGACTCTCAACCACTGCGCTACCAGGGAAGCCCGGTATTTTAATTATTTTTGAAAAATATTTTCCTTCCTGCTAGACTCTAGACTCCTGAAGAAGAGGGATTGTGTTTTATTTAGTTTCATATTCTCAAAGCATTAGCATAATGACTTACATAAAAGAGATTTTTTATAAACTTGGACCCATTGTATACAGTAGAAACAGATTTATGCAAAATCGCGAGATGGCTGTTTTGCTACCAAACTCTTATTGGCATAAACTGACACTTTTTCTGAAACTAATGATGAGGGAATATGGTTATTGATTTTCCAAATAACTTTTCATTGTGATAAGATTTTCCCAGAAAGCTAAAACCCTGGCAGAAGAAAATGTCACTCAAGAAAACGTCACTCACAAAAGAAAATCTTTTGTTGGAATTGTGATTATTTGGCATGTTTTGTGCTATGTAGAGGTTAAAGCTGGGATTGTTTTCTCCATTGCAGGTTCCCAGTCAGGCAGCATATGTACAAGCAGAATGCAAGGCCATGCTCTAAGTATTTGATCAATGATCTGCTGTCTCTGAAGGACTCTCTGGTAAAAACTCCAATGGAGGGCATCACTTATGCTTGGAGAGGCTCAGCCATGCCAGGGTCTGCTGCCTGCAGGAAGCACAGGAATGAGGAATTGACTGAGCACGGCTAACCTGGTGGCATATCATGTGGTGACTCTGACTACTAGTAAAATGCGGTCCAATGAACATCTGGGACTCTGAATAGTTACTTTAGCAATCCCATCTCTCTTGGTTGTGAGTATGTGTGGATGGCATGGTGGAAATGAAGGACGGTACCGACAGAGGTTGTCTTAGCATGGGAATAGGGATATGATCTCTCCCCTCAACACAACTTAAATATTTTGTAAGATTTAAGTCATTTGTGTTCACTTAGCTAATTTATTTCTATGTCATTATTTTGGAGGAAAACATGTATGCAATGATATATAGTTAATTCTTGGTTATCCTTTCAGCTTTTTTCTTTTTTGTTTTTTGGTTCGCGGGCCCCTCACTGCTGTGGCCCCTCCCGCCACGGGGCACAGGCTCCGGACGCACAGGCCGAGCGGCCACGGCTCACGGGCCCAGCCGCTCCGAGGCATGTGGGATCCTCCCGGACCGGGGCACGAACCCGCGTCCCCCGCATCGGCAGGCGGACTCCCAACCACTGTGCCACCAGGGAAGCCCTCAGCTTTGTTTAATTGCAGCTTAATGCAGAATATACCTACACATTGTCATTCTGAAGTGATAATTAGAACATATCCAGGTATCTTCAAATTAGAGTTTAATCTTGTAATGTGTGACAATTCTCTTGAAAGCCTTAGGGGCGATTTTAGAGATTTTGTCTATTTTGATGAAATTTATATATCATAATTGAATGCATAACATTTGAAAAGTAACTGACTTATGAGTTTGTAAGCCCTGCATTACAAACTCATAAGTCAGTTACTTTTCAAATGAACAAAAAGTGACATATCCCTTGGCTAGTGCAAACAGTAAATTAGTTTTCTATTGTGCTTTGTTTTATTAGTCTAGAATCTAACAAACAATCTGTAAGGATCTACCAGCAAAGACAGGAGAAACATACACAACCTGTCATTCCCTCCCCCCACCATTAGTGAAATTGTTTTACATATTTCAGTACTCTGTATATGAGAAACAGCAATCATTGTATAATAGCAAATTAGCATATGTTCATAAATATGTCACAGATATTACAGTTTCTGTATTTTCCTAGTAGCATCAACAACTTGTTACTACCTAGATAACCACCCTTCTTTCATTCATTCTATAAACATAAATTGAAGGACTACATGGACCAGGGTTCTGATAGATACTAGAAATAGGAATAGCAGGATGGTGACTCCTGCTGTGTGGAGCTTACAACCCAGATGAGCAGACAGACACAGAAAAAGTCATTATAAGCGTTTTGAGGGAAAAGTGCAGGGTGCAACAGGAGCTAATGGTGCGTTTCCCAGGCTGTGGCTCATTCTGATTTTTTGATTCTTCTTACCCTTCAAACTTGGAGAGAAAGTGAGGGTACAAGCTACAGTAATTGATGGTATGCATGCATACATATCTTCCAGGAAGAACATTATTCAGTCAAATAATTGAGGTTCGTCCTCTCAGTCCACCTCCCTGGAAGGTTTGCTTTTGTGTCTAGCAGCGTTGTTCACGATGCACACCCACACGCCCCCCCACCCGCCCCGCTCCCTTATCCCCAAATCCCGAAGGAAGAGAGTACGGAGTGGTGTGGAAGGGATGACACTGTGGAGTGGGATGGATTTAGTTTTTCACCTTTCAAGAGAGGAAGAACTGACTGGTGAGCTCGTTCTGAATAATGTGAAGTCAGAGGAAAGGGCAGGGTAAGAGAGCCATAGTCTTGCGAAGAGCAGAGTTCAGGGTCTAATTCCTGTTGCTTTATCAGCCGCTGATTGTACCTGCTGGGAGAGCTGATAATATCAAATGAGTACAGAGCTGGGGAACTGGAGCGCCTTGGCTACTTTACACTGACCTGGAAAATGTCAGGATAAATTACGGAATGGGTCGAGGAGGGGAAGTTGGTAATTGAAGTCCTTTTAGAAGTCTCAAAGCTTTGTGGATATTGAGTATTGTTCCCCCCCTGCCCCCTTCACCATTGAGCTGGCACCAATTCAGTGAGGAAGGATGGCTTGTGAATGGGGCTGAGGGCTGGGAGAAGGATTCAAAGACTAGGATCTTAAAATGAGATTGGCATCTGCACTTGTCACAGTTTAAAACATGTTGATGGTCCAGATCGTCGTGGGAAATGATTTCAGAGCGCCGTTAACCTTTCCCAAAGCTGCATTTCTTTTTTTAAAAAATCAGGATAGGTAGCATCCCGTTTAGAAAGCATAATCCTGCTCTGCGGCTTTGCCTCTTGCGGGCAGGTGGAGGCCAGGAGCCGCGTGTGTGGGGTCGCCCCCGCGCCGCAGCCCCCGCCGGGGGGCGGGCACGAATCCCGCCAGCCCTGGGCTCTCCCTCCGAGCCCGCTGCACGCGCGCGCACACACACGGCCGAAACGCGCGCTCCCGCCCCTCGCGAGCGCGCCCTCCTCTCCGCGCCCCCGCCCCACGCGCCGGTCCTCCGCGCCCCCGCGCTCCCACAGCCCGAGCGCCGGCTCAGCTGACCCGCGGGCGCCAGACGCCGTGGCTCCCAGCTCGCGAGTGCAGCTGCGGCGGCGCGGGCCTCTCACGGCGACACTCCCCCCCCCCCCGCGCCCCTCCCCCACCCCGCACCGGGATCCGGACCGACTGCGCGCGAGCTCGCGGCCCCTTCCCCGGCGCTGAGCGAGGAGCCAAGCTGCGGTGACGAGCGGCGGCTGCGCGGCCATGGGCGCGCCCGGGTCGCCCTAGGGCGGGCGCGCGGAGACCAAAGCCCGAGCGGCAGTCTCGGCCGCGAGCCCTCTCGGGAGGCGGCGGCGGCGGCGGCAGCAGGAGCAGCGCAGCCGGGATGAGCGGGAGCGGCGCGGCGCCTGGCCCGGGCTCGGGCTCCTCCCCGGCCGCTTGCCGTTTCGCGCACTACTTCGTGCTGTGCGGGATCGACGCGGACAGCGGCCTGGAGCCCGACGAGCTGGCGGGTAAGGCCGGGCTGCGGTGGCGCGGGGGTCCCTTCAGGGACGCGGGGGGTGCTGCGGGGACGCTTGGGAGGCGGCGTGCGGGCTCCAGACAAAGTCAGCTCCCGGCGGCGCCCGCTCTCTGGCCGGCAGGGCTCTCGGGCGGCGATTAATGACATTGTTATTTATTCCGCGTGCAGGGTGCGCTGCTGAGCCCGCGGGCGCCCGCCGGGGGCTTTTGCCTGACGGGCGCGGGGTTAGGAATAACGGGTGCGGGGGCAGTGTCGGGGTCGGCCCCGAGGGCACGGCCCCAGCCCGGCGCGCCGGCCCCCTCGCCCGCAGCTGCCCGCGGAGGCGGCCGGTGAGTCACCGGGCGCATTAACTCCAGGCCTCTCTCTGCTCCTGCGGCTCCCGCCCCCTACCCTCCACCCTCCGCCCCGGCTGCGAAGTTTCAGCCTCGGCACGTGACGTGGCGCCCCGGCCCCCTCGGGGAGGGGAGTTGGAGGCCGCGGGGTTCGCGCCCACCCAGGTGGTGGTGGCCCGTGGGGCGAGCACCGGGCGGGAGGCTGGTTGTACTTCATCCCTGACTGTTCCCGGTCTGCGCCGCCTCACGCCTCGGGTTCTGCGATGACCGTCGAGTCACCTTTTGGAATCCTGTCGGTTTGGCAGTGTCACCGGAGCTGGCGACGATCTTTGAACGCTCGGGTCCCGGCACGACGCTTTGTTGACACCGCTTATACTGTTCCGAGTTTAAGTAGTTGGATATTTCCCCTCAGTTGGGTGCACCGAGTGTTGCCGCCTGGGTTTTCCTGGAGGGGCATTGGCCCGTCCTCTTGACTCAGTTGGTGGCGCAGTGCAGGACTGAGCTGGGGAACCGACGCTGGGAAGGGGGGCTATTAAAGGATGGTGGTGGAGGGGCCGGGGGTGAGTGCACAGTGTCTGGAGGAGGCCGGGGAGAAAAGGCTGATTTCATTTTTCATGCCTGTGTCTTTCTGCTTGCCTTCTTGGGATCTGAATCTGGATTTTTTTTTTTTTTTTAATGGGTGAGATAAGTGACATCTACCGCTTGAACTTTATCTGTGTCAGTGTTAAACACTTAGGTCATAGCCTTTCAGAGCAGCTTCTTTTGGACATAGCATTCTTGATTGCACCAGTGTGTATTTTTCTTTTCTTTTCCTTTTTGGAGGGGCGGACTGGGAAGAACGTATTAAATAATAAACAATAGTAAACAAAACTGTTCAGCCTTAAGATACAATACCCAAGTGACCTCTTAACCTAAGTGAATATCTTAAGTCGGTTTCGCAGCAAAACATTTTCAACAAAAACTATGTCTAGTTTTACTTAATTTTATTTTTTGAAAAGAGAGAGGAGTACCAGGTTTTCTCTATGTGTAATTATATATTCATGTTGTTTCTTCAGTTAAGATTTCATGTACATATTAAGAATGGCTTTATTAAGGGTTATGGAGTTAGAAAAAAATGTTTGCAGAGGAATTTGGAGAGATTCCTCTTTTGGGATTGGTGAAGGGATTATTTTATGTTTCTAGAATCCCTTTTCCCCTAAACATCTCCCTAAGCATTTGTGGCACTGAGGCTCTTGGAGACCTTCTGTCAGTGGCGACTGATGACTGGAAAAAGCCTGTATTTTTTTCTTCATCAAGTCTGTATGCCTAGTAAAGCTAAAACAACACCTGTAAGTGTGGCCTGGGACTCTTTAGGCATAGTGCAAATGGCTTTAACAAAATGAAACAGTAAAAAAACTTTTAATGCTTTTTTTTAAGGCACAAACTGGCTTCTCCTTTTGCAGTACTATGGGTGAGTGTGGGTGTTGTTTGAGATTTCTGCCCCTCATAATACTTGGTGTTTTGAGGTAACAATTTTGTCTGATAATATTTTCATTCGTTCATTCAGCAAATAGTTTTGAAAGCCTTTAGGTGTAGATTGTGTTCTAGGCCCTGGGCTCAGCTGTAATCAAAGCAGTCAAAAAATTCCTGCCATCATAGAACTTACATTCTAGCATGACGAAATAATAAAAATATATAGTTTGTCAGAGGTTAATAAGTGCTATGAGGAAAAATAAAGCAGGGAAATGATGGTAGGGCAGTGCCAGCAGAATGGTGAGACTTGTGGGGTCGTAACGATTTTAAATAAGATGGTTAGGGAAGGCCTCACTGATAAGGTGATATTTGAACAGAACCCTAAAGGAGGTGAGGAAGCAAGCCATGTGGATTGTCTCAGGGAACAGCATTGTAGGCAGAGGAAACAGCACGTGCAAAGACCTGAGGTGGAAGGGTGCCTAGTTTTGCAGGTAACAGCAAGGAGGCCAGTGTGGTTGATACTGAGTAAGAGGGAGGTTAGTAGATATGATCATTGAGAAGGGGTAGGGGAGATTCTGTAGGGCCTCATAGACAGACTTCTACTCTGGGGTGGAAAACCATCTCACTGGGTTTTGAGCAGTGTAATGAGATCTGATGTACCTTCTGAAAAGATGGCTGTGGCTACCATGTTGACTGGAGTATATCAGGGGCAAGGATAGAGATGGACCAGTTAGGAGGCTCTTTTTCACTGTTGGAGGTGAGAGTTGTTGGTGGCTTGGACCAGGGCAGTAGCCGTGAAGTGGTTAGAAGCTGGATATATTTTGAAGGGAGAGTCAGCAGGACTTGCTGATGAATTGAGTATGGTATTCATACTCAAAGAAAGTGATCAGAGATGACTCCAGGGTTTTCTGCCTAAGCAATTATAAGCACCTTTATTTACTAAAATTGGAAGACTGATGGAGAAGCTGGCTGGAGAAGATTAGTTTAGCTTTGGACATGTTAAGTTTGAGGTTCCCGTTAGACATTCAAATGGAGATACCAAGTAGGCAGGACATATTTCAGGGGTCTGAATTTATTTTTAGATATGAATCGAAAGCCATGAAATTGGGTGACATCACCCAGGGAGTGGGTGTAGATAGAAAAGAGGATTGAGTCCTGGAGACATTCCAACATTCAGAGGTGAGAAGGATGAGGGGAAAACAACCAAGGAGGTTAAGAAATGTGACCAGTGAAGGGCTTCCCTGGTGGCGCAGTGGCTGAGAGTCCACCTGCCGATGCAGGGGACATGGGTTCGTGCCCTGGTCCGCGAAGATCCCACATACCGCGGAGCGGCTGGGCCCGTGAGCCATGGCCGCTGAGCCTGCGTGTCCGGAGCCTGTGCTCCACAACGGGAGAGGCCACAGCAGTGAGAGGCCCCCCCCCCGCCCCGCCAAAAAAAAAAAAAAGAAATGTGACCAGTGAGAGGAGAGGAAACAAGAGAATGTAGTATCATGTTCCAGCTAACAGTCTTCTTAACTGTTTCCACAGAGTTACATTTAAGGATCAGGAAACAAGGCCAGTGAGTTAGGCAAATTAGTCAGAAGGTTGTTTCTGTTTTGCTGCATTAATTTCAAAGTTAATGATAGTTAAGTTTCTATTTTACTTTTCTGGAGCTGATCCATTTTTATCACACTGTTTCTTAGCAAGTTGTCACCCTGCCTGTAGAAGATCTTAATTGACTTCTATTAAACGTAAATTCTACCAATTGCTTTATAGACTTTTTCTTAACATATGCATATTCCTAGAACTCACACTGTGCAGGTGGTGGGACATTGTTATCAAATGAAGGACACAAACCATATGATGAAGTAACAATTAAATAGACTGAGACTTTATGAGAAATGAGACCTTTACACTCCTCCAGTAAGGTGCTGCTTTACCAACAATGGAAAAGACTTCTTTCATCTCAAATAGGTCTTTTAACAGCAGAAGATAATTTAAATATATATAAATTTAAAATATTTTAAAATGGAAGACCTAGAAATTTTACGGAGATATCTCTCTCTCTATGTATACTGTTACAGCAGTATTGCCTATTGTCCTTTCTCTACCATGTCTTAGCTGTTGTGCTTCTCCTACTCACTGTATGTTTTCAAGATGTACTTTATCCGTAAACAAAATTGTCCCTTAAATGTTAAAGCAGAAATGTTTAAATTTCTCTTAATGTTAAAGAAAACAAAAAGTTTCAAACTGATTCTTTATTGCATAAAGAAGAAAGGGGCTGTAAATAGAAGTCACTGGAATTAGTTGATGTGAAGGGAAGAAGGTGTCATTTTGAAATTTTCTTTTATGTCTCTCATTTCCTCCAATACCTAGCTGTAGGAATTTATGTGGCTTGATTTACAGCACAGATCTTTCAGGCAATGGAAAAGTGAAGGATGTGGGGCTTCCCTGGTGGTGCAGTGGTTAAGAATCTGCTTGCCAGTGCAGGGGACACGGGTTTGAGCCCTGGTCTGGGAAGATCCCACATGCTGTGGAGCAACTAAGCCCGTGCGCCACAACTACTGAGCCTGTGCTCTAGAGCCCACGAGCCACAACTACTGAAGCCTGTGTGCCTAGAGCCTGTGCTCGGCAAAAAGAGAAGCCACCGTAATGAGAAGCCTGCGCGCTGCACGAAGAGTAGCCCCTGCTCGCCACAACTAGAGAAAGCCCATGAGCAGCAACGAAGACCCAATGCAGCCAAAAATAGATAAATAAATAAATTTAAAAACAAAAAACAAACAAAAAAAAAAGAAAAATGAAGGATGTAATTAGACCTTTATTTAAGTAACATAAATATGCGAACCCCCAAGAAGGAAAAGCCTTTGCCTCTCTCTTTCATAGTACCTTATACATAGTACATAGTGTTTAATAAGACTTACACATGAGTCTACAAATTGTGTGGTGACCAGAATATTCTTAAAGCTTTCCCATGGTAGCTTGGATTCAGTACTGCTGATAGATATGGAAGTCTGATGGGTGAGCACTGCCACAGACCTTTGTTTAGAAATCTTCCTTGGTGCCTCCAGCTGTTTATTTTTAGCCTTGGTGTCTTGGCTCTGGTTTCCAGAAGAGTTTAGAGGCAGTGGAGACCATGGTCTAAATTCAAGTATAAAATTTAGTTGAGACTGACAGTATCATGCCACAGTAGTGCTGGAAAGGATCTTAGACATCATTTAGAGTGAAGAAACCAAGGCTGAGAGTTTAAGGTCTTAGAGATCACATTTGACCAGTGCAGGCACCAGACTAAAGCCTGTTTTTTGGGGTTTTTTTTGGCCTTGTCTCGCGGCTTGTGGGATCTTAGTTCCCTGATCAGGGATGGAATCTGGGGTCTCGGCAGTGAGCGCTGAGTGAGTCCTAACCACTGGACTGCCACGGAATTCCCAAGCCTGTTTGTTCTAATACACAAAGCTCCATAGTTATTTAAGCTCAGAAAAAAGATGAGGTTTACTCAAATTGCAAGCATTTCAGGATTGCCCTTAATCCAGACTGAATGTCAGTAGTCAAGTCTGTGCTAAAGTCTTTTAAAAACTGCCGCCAGGTGTACGGGCGTGGGTGGGGTAGGAGCTTCCTTCATCTGACTACATTGGTGGTGCCTCAGTTGTTAGCCTTGTGGACATCCCTGGCCCGCAATAGATTATGTTTGGGAGTTTGGAAGGTCTGACCTGGTAACTGGGAGGCTGGGGAAGGAATAATACAAGGATCAATTTCCATTCTAATGGGGCCAAAGAAGATTCAAGGTCTGGTTGCTGTGGTATAGTGATAACTTGATTTTAAAAATCCACTGGGAGGGACTTCCCTCGTGGTCCAGTGGTTAAGACTACGCACTCCCAATGCAGGGGGCCTGGGTTCTATCTCTCGTCAGGGAACCAGATCCCACATGCCACAACTAAGAGCCCACGTGCTGCAACTAAAAGGTCCCGCGTGCTGCAACTAAGACCCGGTGCAGCCGAATAAATAAATATTAAAAAAAAAAAAAAAAGTTTAAAAAAATCCACTGGAAATAAAATTCTTCATGGTGAAATTGGCCCAGCAGTGAGAGCAGCTAAGTCCCTGTGGTAACCCTAGGGCTCAGGCACCTGCTGCATTGGTTAATGCAGGACCTTCCAGCATAGGGAGCTCAGAAGACCAGAGAAGACAAGATGGATAGGGAGAGGGGAGGAGGAAGGGGCATAAGTGTCTTTGGAGGAGGAGAAAATAGTAAGAGAAAGGGGAAGAAAGGGGACGGGAAGAGAAGAAGAAGGCTGGAGGAGGGCAAGTACATAATATCCACTGCTAAGGAGTTGAGACATACTGTTCTGAAATTCCTGAGTATATCCTTTTGTTTGCATTTCCACTTCTGGTCACAGACACTCTTGGAGTAATAGAAGTTAGTCATAATTTCCATGGAACTCCATATGGAAGAAAACATTTTCTTCTTCTATAATTTGTTAGAGGGTAGAGGTGGTTCCTACATAAGGTACTTTAGTCTTCTATACTTCAATTAAAAAAAAAGTACTTTAGGAAACAAGTGTTATATGTCCAGATCCTTAACAGTTTTGATTAATAGTGACCTAAATTTTGTTTTTGGTAAAGCTGTAACTACTATTATGCTTTGGATTAATTATTCAATTTTTTTAAAATGAATTTATTTATTTTCGGCTGCGTTGGGCCTTCGTTGCTGTGCAGGGGCTTTCTCTAGTTGTGGTGAGCGGGGGATACTCTTCATTGCGGTGCATGGGCTTCTCATTGCGGTGGCTTCTCTCTATGTGGAGCACGGGCTCTAGGCGTGCAGGCTTCAGTAGTTGTGGCACGCAGGCTCAGTAGTTGTGGCTCACGGGCTCTAGAGCACGGGCTCAATAGTTGCGGTGCACGGGCTTAGTTGCTTCATGGCATGTGGGATCTTCCTGGACCAGGGATTGAACCCGTGTCCCCTGCATTGGCAGGCAGATTCTCAACCACTGCACCACCTGGGAAGCCCCTAATTATTCAATATTAAATGCTTACAGTGTGCCAGGTTGAGGAGTATATAGGTGACACTCACTGTTCCGAAAAAATCTACAATGAAATAGCAATAATAAAATAACATTTATTTAGTACTTTCCACATGCCAAGCACTGGCATAATACTTCATGATTATTACCTCATTTAATCCTGACAACAACCTTAGGAAGTGGCACTATTTTCTCTATTTTCCAGATGAGGGAACAGGCTAGAGAATTTAAGTACTTTACCTAACTTCATATAAGAAGTGAGAAACCTGGATTAAAATCTGACATGATCCATCCATGCTCATAACCACTACATTTGCTGCCTCCTTAGTAACATATACTGTATCACACAGATTATAAAATCTACCAGTACTCTTCATGGATAACCTTATAATCAAATGAGATTATTTTTTAAACTCCTCTGTAGAGGAAAGATATTAAGAGGGAGAAGACTGGTCTTTATGATCTTTAAGACCTGACTTGACTTGTCTCTTCTTAAAGGTGGCATTGCATGCATTCTATCATTCATTTATTAAAAAAAAAAAAAAAAAGAATATATAATTGATTTACTTTTGTTCTTTTCTTGTGGTATTAAATTTTTAAAATATCTTTATTGGAGTATAATTGCTTTACAATGTTATGATAGTTTCTGCTGTACCAAAATATGGAATGCTTCACGACTTTGCGTGTCCTCCTTGCGCAGGGGCCATGCTAATCTTCTCTGTATTGTTCCAATTTTAGTATACGTGCGGCCTAAGTGAGCACTACTTTTGTTTTTATTAATGTATATTTATAAAGATAAGATATTATATAGGTATAAGGCATTTACTGCATAAATAAAAATACCACTTTCAAAAAAATCTTAAACCTTTTCATTCTTCTTACTGGGTTTTATACCTGTCTTTTCTTAGCATAAATTACTTGTCCTTAGGTAAGTTTGTAGTTTTGAAGAGGAATGTTGGTTGCTTGTGAAACCATGGCTTGCGTGGCTGTCAGTACAGTTGTTAAAGCTGGATGCACAGTCAGAAGCTGAGAGTCCCATCCTGGGCCTGTTACATAGGACAGCTGTGGGCCTCAAGTGTTTTTTTGTTTTTTGGGTTTTTTTGAATTTTATTTTATTTATTTTTTTATACAGCAGGTTCTTATTAGTCATCCATTCTATACACATCAGTGTATACATGTCAATCCCAGTCTTTAATTTTTGCCAATTTGATTACTATGTGTTTCGGTGTGTTTCTCCTTGGGTTCATCCTGTATGGGACTTGCTGTGCTTCCTGGACTTGGGAGGCTCTTTCCTTTCCCATGTTAGGGAAGTTTTTGACCATAATCTCTTCAGATATTTTCTTGGGTCCTTTCTCTCTCTCTTCTCCTTCTGGAACCCCTATAATGTGAATGTTGTTGTGTTTAATGTTGTCCCAGAGGTCTTTTAGGCCGTCTTCATTTCTTTTCATTCTTTTTTCTTTATTCTGTTACACAGCAGTGAATTCCACCATTCTGTCTTCCAGGTCACTTATCCGTTCTTCTGCCTCAGTTATTCTGCAATTGATTCCTTCTAGTGTAGTTTTCATTTCAGTTATTGTGTTGTTCATCTCTGTTTGTTCTTTAATTTTTCTAGGTCTTTGTTAAAATTTCTTGCATCTTCTCGATCTTTGCCTCCATTCTTTTGCCAAGGTCCTGGATCATCTCCACTATCATTATTTTGAATTCTTTTTCTGGAAGGTTTCCTATCTCCACTTCATTTAGTTGTTTTTCTGGGGTTTTATCTTGTTCCTTCATCTGGTACATAGCTCGCTGCCTTTTCATCTTGTCTGTCTTTCTGTGAATGTGGTTTTTGTTCCACAGGCTGAAGGATTGTAGTTCTTCTTGCTTCTGCTGTCTGCCCTCTGGTGGATAAGGCTATCTAAGAGGCTTGTGCAAGTTTCCTGATGGGCGGGACTTGTCTCAAGTGTTTTTATCTGTCTCGAAGGGGTTAAGTGAGATTATTGATTTCTGAACTTACCACTCCTGTCTTCTATGGGCCTGAAATTATTTTTGAATGAAAAACTAAGTATATCGGTTTTTTAAAAGATTAATCCTAAATGATATAGAACATGAAGACTGAATATACCCCATATTTCACATGAGGACTGATGGAGTAATTATAATTTCATCCACAAGGAATGGAAAAAAATAAGTTAGTCTATGCAGTGCCCTTTACAGGAAAGGTGCAATTTTTAGTAAGCTTTTTGAAATATTAGTATCAGTTCATGGGCTCTCAGTTGTTATCTGCATGGACTCTTAGAAACCCAGAGATCCCTGTTTGAAATGACGATATTATATAATCTCTAGAAGTCTATATTCTAGCATTATGGATGATACTGCCAATTCTCCACAAAATAGCCAGTGGGATCTGAGAATAATTTTTTCCACTTAAAATTCTTCAATAGATTCCTTTGTATTCAAATTCTTTAATGGTATCTTAGTTTGTTCAGGCTGCTATAACAGAATACCATATACTGGGTGGCTTATAAACAGCAAGAATTTATTTCTCACTGTTCTGGAGGTTGGGAAGTCTGAGATGAAGGTGCCGGCAGATCGGCTGTCTAGTGAGGGCCCACTTCCTGGTTCATAGATGGCTGTCTTACATGAAAGGGGTGAGGTTGCTGTCTGATGTATCGCTTATAAGAATATGTATGAATCCCATTCATGAAGGTTCCACTCTTATGACCTAAGCACATCCCAAAGGCCCTACCTCCAATGGTATTCATCACATTGGGGGTTAAATTTCACCATAGGAATTTTGGGGAGGGACACAAATATTCAGTCTGTTCACCCTGGTTGGCAAAGCTGTTCATGATCTGCTTTCTGCCTGCCTTTCCAACCTTCTCACTCTTTCCTGCTACATTGGTTTTCTTGCAGGTTCTTAAACACAGCAAGCTGCTTCTTTTTTTTAAATTTTAATTTATGTATTTTATTTATTAATTTTGGCTGTGTTGGGTCTTCATTGCTGCATGTGGGCTTTCTCCAGTTGAGGCAGGTGGGGGCTACTTTTGGTTGTGGTGCATGGGCTTCTCACTGTGGTGGCTTCTCTTGTTGCGGAGCACGGCCTCTAGAGCGCAGGCTCAGTAGTTGTGGCTCGTGGGCTCTAGAGCACAGGCTCAGTAGTTGTGGCGCACGGGCTTAGTTGCTCTGCGGCATGTGGGATCTTCCCAGACCAGGGCTCGAACCCGTGTCGCCTGCATTGACAGGCAGATTCTTAACCACTGCACCACCAGGGAAGCCCCAGCAAGCTTCTTATCTCATGGCCTATTCATCTTCTGTTCTTTCACTAGATCCTCTTCCCCTAGACGAGCATCGTCCATTGTAAATATAATGTGAGACACGTTTGTAGTTTTAAATTTTCTAGTAGCCACATTTAGAAAGGTAAAAAGAGACAGGTGATATTAATTTTATTTATATGTCTAGGAGATTATTTCAACATATAATCAATATAAAAATTATTCATGAGATATTTTACATTCTTTTTTTCTTACTAAATCTTCAAAATGCAGTGTGTATTTTACTCTTTCAGCACATCTCAATTTGGACTAGCCACATTTCAAGTGTTTAGTAGCCACATGTGGGCGGTGGCCACCCTTTGGGCAGTGCAGCCCTACATCTTTGCAAGAGTGGCTTCTTCTCCTCGTTCAGGTCTTTGCACAAGTGTTACCTCCTCAGAGCAGCCTTCCAAGACCACCCTGTATAAAATAGTATCCTTCCTCTCCCTGCCTGCCCCACCCTGCAGTCGCCCTGCTGTATTTCCCTCACACTTATTACCACAGCACTTATTAGTACCGGACAATATATTGTGAATGCATTTGCTTGCTTTTACTTTTACTTTTTATTTATTTGTTTGTTTGTTTATTTTTGGCTGCATTGGGTCTTTGTTGCTGCACGTGGGCTTTCTCTAGTTGTGGCGAGCGGGGGCTACTCTTCATGCAGTGCATGGGCTTCTCATTGCGGTGGCTTCCCTTGTTGTTGTGGCTCGCGGGCTCTAGAGCGCAGGCTCAGTAGTTGTGGTGCACGGGCTTAGTTGCTCCTCGGCATGTGGGATCTTCCCGGACCAGGACTCAAACCCATGTCCCCTGCATTGGCAGGCGGATTCTCAACCACTGTGCCACCAGGGAAGCCCTGCTTTTACTTTTTAATGTCAATCTTCCCCATTAGATTGTCAGCTCCTAGAGGGCAGGACCTTGTCCCTCTTGTTTAGTATTGTATACCCTTTGACTAAAATAGTGCCTGGCCCATTATGGGGACTCAGATTGTTTGAATAAATGAATGAGATAACTTGAGATGGACAAATATAGAACTTTTCCTTTTGTTACCAACAATAAAAGTTAGTATATTTGTTTTTTTTGTGGGTTTTTTAACCTCTAAAATGGACTAGAGTTTTTTTTTTTAAATGGGAAGCTTGAAATTGATTAAAAAAACCAAGAGAGTGGATGAATGATTAATTTTTTAAAAGGTGTATGTCAGCTTTGTGGAAAGCTACTAAAATTTCTTATGTCTGTAATATTTATTAGCCTAATCCTTCCCTCTTGAAATAAGGTATGATAAATAGATAAATAAAATTAATAAACTTTTTTTTTAAACACTAGTTTTATGCAAGCAAGCATGCAGATACCAGCAATGCTTTGATTTTTTTTTTTTAAGCAGACAACATGTCTTACTTATTTATGAACTAGTGCCAAATTATGAGCACATAAATGGTGGGTAGTGTTTATGAAATTTCAGAAAGTGTCTGTACAAACGAGCACTGGTAGCTTCAGTTGTGTCTTTAGAGGAATACCTTAGGAAATTGCATTCAGTTTCCTTCTTCATGGGCATCCACATCAGTTTTGGGCCTGATCAGCCAGGACAGTTCTCTTCTATAAAGTTTAATCCTTTGTATTTTTTTTCCATTTATACTCTGTCTTTTTTTTTTTTTTTTTTTTTTTTTTTGCGGTACGCGGGCCTCTCACTGCTGTGGCCTCTCCCATGGCGGAGCACAGGCTCCAGACGCGCAGGCCCAGCGGCCATGGCTCACGGGCCCAGCCGCTCAGCGGCATGTGGGACCTTCCCGGACCGGGGCACGAACCCGTGTCCCCTGCATCGGCAGGCGGACCCTCAACCACTGCGCCACCAGGGAAGCCCCTATACTATACTCTGTCTTTATCGTACCTTGTATAATGTTCTGTTCTGCCTAAGGCTTGACTTTTTAAGATGGCACCATTTAATAACCTAGAGATTCCCAAAATTTTCAGTATGAGGCTGTCTTCTACATTACTTTTCAAACAGAATGCAAGGATATCTGTCTTAGTGTGAGGAGGGTAAGAACTGAGAATTCTGGGAATAAAAATGGAAGTATTTTATGCACTGCTGAGACAGCACGTCATGAGCCTAGAAGAACATGAAACAGTTGCTTTCCCCTTCATTCCTGTACCTTTCCCAAGAATCCATGATTTTTACTAACTTTATTCTAAATTAAATATTGTGACTATTTTAATTAGTGGATTTCTTAAGTTAATGCCTTTTAACTTGTATAAAATGTATACAAGTTATACATATATATGATGTATATAAAAAATATATTTCTTATATATAAAATGTATAAAACTTGTATACATCACTGGTACAGAAAGTTTAATTTTGAAATAACGCTTTCTTTAAATGAACTTTCAAAGATAACGTGCTAGCACTATTAAGTCAGAAGTAGTTCCAGGAAATCACCTTTATATGATGAAGCTGTGAAAATAGTTAACATTTATTGGGCCATGAACTGTGGTTGGTTTATAAACATTGTCTTTAATCCTCACGATAACTCGAAGGTATTACTATCATCACTTTACCGGCGAGGAGGCTGAGGTTTGGTGAGTTGTTGCCCAAAGTAACAGAGACAATGAAGGCCAAAGCTGGAATTGCATCCCGGTGACCCTCCTCCACTGTGCCCTGCTGCCCCTCCAAGTCTTCCAGACCAGCTGTTCTCAACTGCTGGGTGGTGACATATTACCGTGCCTGGCAGTTGTGAGTTGGGTCACAAGTAATTATTAATAATAGTTGAAACACTGAGGTTGTAAATGGTATGTATTTTTAAATAAGTGGGATGAATTCAAGGTCTTCCCTCTAATGATGTCACTCTCACTTACATTCCTATGTGCTTTTATTGAGTGGAAGAGAAAGAGGTGGCATTACATGCACCATACCAGCAATTGTGAATAGCCCCATACATGATGGGAAATCTATCTTGTTAATGCTACTGCCAAGCTAGTTATTGATGAGCTGTGAATAGTTTTCATATATTCATGTTCTCTTAGGAATACCACTGCAAAAGTAGTCTATTTGCTTCCCTTCCCTGTATATTTTTTAAAAAATTTGTTCATAGTCCAAGGACACACATGGGAGTATGTTTTTCAACACTTAACATTGATCTAGATTGTTTCTAGATACTTTTCTCAATTATAAAATATGACAGTGATTTGCAAAGAGCTTTTAAACTATAGAATACAATAAAAATATGAGGTAGAATTATAATTTTAGAGTTGTAGAATTTTTAAAGTTCAACCCTGCTGTGGACTAGTAGTCTGAATCCTTAGATACAGCTTGTAGACCTCTAGGTTTTAAACTGTGAAACCCAGTTTAAAGATATTTTAAATAGTTTGTTTTCTATATCCCAGAGGCCTTGTGATGTAAATCCACCTGTTTTGCATAATTGTCTCCTGCCCTGGCCTAGAGAATCCAGGTTTCTGCTTTGAAGATCATGTTTTCTTGCCTTCCCTGTCTCCCTCTTTTCTAGTACAACACACTCCCAATTTTAACACAGAAAATTATTCTATAGTTTGAGGAAACATTCATGTAGAAGTGATATCTAAATTAAGTTTCCAATAGTCAGCATGGCACAAGTTTGCTCATAGACCAGGCTTTTGTACTTTTTTTTTCCCCCTAATCCCTTCTTCAAAGATCACCCTTATTTTCATCTTAGTCCTCTTAAAACCACAACCTGCTCTTTTGGTTCTTTTTTCTATAACAACGTGGAGAAGGGGAAATAATTTTTTGGCAAAAATTTTCACTGTCATTAACATCTCATAGTGAAGAAATTGAGGTCTCATGAATCCTCCAGTTACCTTCATCCCCAGCACAAACAGGGAGGAGGTTTGTTTGTTTTTTGGGCTGCGCTGCGGCTCGTGGGGTCTTTGTTCCCTGGCCAGAGATCGAACCTGGGCCCCAGCAGTGAAAGCCCCAGGTCCTAACCACTGGATCACCAGGGATTTCCCAGGGAGGAGTTTCTAATTTAATTTTTTTTAATGAATGCATGCATGAATGAATGCATGCATGAATGAATGAATTTATGGCTGTGTTGGGTCTTTGTTGCTGCACGTGGGCTTTCTCTAGTTGTGGTAAGCAGGAGCTACTCTTTGTTGTGGTATGCAGGCTTCTCATTGCGGTGGCTTCTCTTGTTGGAGCACGGGCTCTAGGCACATGGGCTCTAGGCACACGGGTTCAGTAGTTGTGGCGCACGGGCTTAGTTGCTCCGCAGCATGTGGGATCACATGCCAGGGTTTGAACCCGTGTCCCCTGCGTTGGAAGGTGGATTCTTAACCACCGTGCCACCAGGAAAGTCCAGCGAGGATTTTCTTATTTCCCACAGCTATTCAGGTTCCATACTTTCTGTTTCTAGTATCCCTTCAATTTCCTTCATTTTCCTTCCCTCATAGGCCTTTGGGAAAACAGGGACAATCTGCTAGATCAACAATATTCTTTCTATATATTAAATTTATATCATTTTGTTTCCTCCCAGGACTAAAATAACAAGGAGAGATTGTTTCCCCGTAGGCAGATGAAATGTGAATTGTTTTGGGGGAGGTGAGCATCCCGTACTCTCATACAATTCCCTGACGTGGAAGTCCTCCCTGTCATAAGAATCAGTACCAGCATATCAACTGGAATTCCATGAGAATGAGACTTTAATAAGAATAGTTTGGGCAGTAGGAATTTAGGACTGCTTAGTAGGTTTAAAGCTTATGGATGATTCACTTCTAGGACCACAGTGTTTTGTTTTACTTTCCAGGTTAGTTTTCTTCACTGTAAGTTTAACCCTAACTTTTAAGGAAACTTAAGTGGCTGGGGTAACAAGATAACAAATTGTTTAAAAATGTTTCCCCATCTCCAATCTCAACTGTGTCTTAATGAACTTTTGTCCAAATTTCAAAATATTCTGGCTCAGCTCCAGGAAAATGAGCTTTCGTACTTGATTCCGTTTGCTTTGTGCCATTGTTCATGAGAACAATGACTGTGATTTCACAGTTTATTAAACCATAAGCATCCGTACCATTGAGGTGTTTATGCTAAAATAGGTTATTTTGTTTAGTTGTTCTCACTCCTGTCTGGCAGTGCTTATTTTTCCATTGGCAGCCCTAGTTACAATTTTATTTTAAATAAATACATGAAAGCCTTGTGGGCTCGAATGTAAAATCTTGTGTATTCCTCACAGTGAAGGACTGACAGGCCTCGTTTACTGTGAAGCACTTGTAAACCATCTTGTCCCTGGTGGAAGGGGCCGGTGGAGAGAGAGTTAAAGTGTGCGCGTATAGAGGATGGAAGACAAAAACTTAAAACCACACCTGTTATTCCAAAATCCTCTTTTCCTGATCTCATTGATCTATCTCTTACCCTCTCTTCTACATGGAACACAGATTTTGTGGTTAGAGTGCGAGAAATGGTACAGAGATATCCAGACAAATGCCCTAGATCCTGGAGTGCCCACAGTAATTGTGCTAGAGGAGTCATTACAGGGTCTTCTGTACAAATGTCACACCTGCTAAAAGTTTAACAGAATCATGTTCACTCTTCCCTGGGATGAAATCTTCTCTAACTAGGAGTAAAGATGTAGCTTTTTCTGAATGTGGCCATAAGGCCAAGAAGTAGACATATTTTGTTGAATCATTAGAGGGCAGAGGCCTTGCTGTGAAATGTCTGTTGACATGTATGCATATTTAGTAGTTATTTCCGTGCCCCCGTGAACCCTGTTGAATAGATCAGGTGACAGCTTTTATCTGAAAGTCAGTCTTTGAGGGGCAGCTGAAGCATGGATGTATGTGTGTGAGAGATTGGTGTTTTTTTCAGTGTAGGGGAAAGAAGTAACTTCTTAAATTCCTTGCTCTTAAAAGTAAGGAATTCCTTCATAAAATTCAGATTTGCTTTGGGACTTAAAGGAAATGGTTGTATTATTTTAGTGAACATGACTGAACAGTTTTTGAATGTCTTCTGAGATAATGAGATACAGCCTCCTCTCAAGTGTGGGAACTATTTTGCACCCTGTTCCCCTGTTCCCTGACCTCTGCCTTTTGACCCTGCTGCTTTGTGTGAGATTATGGGCCTTTGAGCTTTTCACCAGTCGACCCAGGTTTCCTCATACAGAAACATAAAGCTTTAAGCTTCCTTAAAAGGTGTTCTTAGAATTGGGGAGAACATTCAGATTTAATTGTGGGCATGACTTTTGTAAATATTTTTTCTTTAAAAAATCTGCTTTTTTCTGTCCAAAGTATCTATATATTTTCTAGTAGGAACTCTAAAGTTTTGTGACTGTGTATATGACTAAATATGTTTTTTTCTTTGGAGAAAAGTGTCACAAAGTAAAGGTGTTTATTTAGGGAGAGACTTAAAATTCGAGCTTTCCAGGATAAGGGAACCCAAGAGAAACCCAACTGTTTGCTCCCTATCGTTGTTTCTTTAGGTATGAGAAGTTAAAAATCTGTATTCATAGGGTGTTATGCAAGAGCAACAAATCGAATATTTTCAGAGAGAATCAATACTTTAACCTGCTTATCTTTCAATAAGCACTTTTTAGACAAAAAGTGAGTAGGAAGAAAATTAGAGACAGACAAAAGGAGATGAACGCATTTAGTTTTGCTACTTGTTTGTAGTTAATGTTTTTGTTTTGTTTTTGGACAGAGGGTAAAATTAGTGTCACAGATAAAGGTTTGCGGATTGTCTATGTATTTTATTATTGTTTTGCATATACTGTCTTCAAGTTTATCCAGAAAACTACGCGTTTGCTCTGTTTTGGACATTTTAGTAGGACTTTCTGAGGAATGTGTGTTTTACACACTGTCCGAAGGCTTTATAATAATGAAGCTTTTGGACTTTTGTTTACATGGCACTTTGCTGCTACTGAATATCCTACCAGAAGTGAGGATAGGTAAAATAATTGGCTTGAAATAATAAAAGACAATAAGTGCTTTTAAAAAACGTATGTGGCTTTTAAATTATAAAAATAATATATGCTCAATTCAAAAGCTGAAGAACTGAGGATTGTATTAAGAAAACACAAGGATCTGTTATCCCAAAGGGGTGGAATTTAAATTAAGAAAAGAAGTTCTGATTTCTGGTCACTAGTTAGAAGCCAGAGTGACCATTTTACTGAGGTGTTGTGGTTAAATAAGCTGAGCAATAATCTGAGAAACACAATAAGATTTTCTTTTGTCCAAGTCATTGCCGTTGATTTAGTAAGACAGTTGTGATGATCTCTGTGAAGAATTGTTGGTTGAAGGAGTGAATGAATAAATAGTATGGAGTTGTCTACCTCAGGTGTTTACTTTGAGAGATAAAATTAAATCCTTAGTACTTACAACACAATCTTTTAAAAACCAAAATCCTCTAAGATCAGTAATTAAAATGAAATGGAAAAAGAAAGAGTAGCTTTGAATCTCAGGAGTTTAACACTAAAATGATATATTAAAATTTTTTTTTCATTTTGGAAAAGAAAGAGGAAAGCACTGGTACGCAAATGAGATGGAAAGACAGAGGAAAGAGAAGCTGGTAAGCAAGAGACAGTTCAGTGACCAATGAGATAAAGTCTTGATCTCCGTCTTACTGGGAATCCAATTTATTCGTAGTCACATAGCAGAATGGAAATACGTTTAGATGGCATAAGAAACCTCTGATGGAAAATCTGGTTGTCTCCCCTCAGGTTGCTGAGTCTAGAAGCAGCAGCAGACCTGACACTTGTCCCTCACAGCTCCCTTCCTGGCTCCCACGTGGAGGCTGTGTAAACATTTCAGGAGCAGTGCTGGCACTGGCCTCAGAGAATTCAGAGAGCAGGGCCTGCAGTTTCCCTTTTCATGTAGCAGAATAATAAGAACAGGGACAATTTTTTGATTGTCTTGCAATGTTTTGGCTGTTGGTTCTTTTAGATCCTTTCTGTAAATTACTTTCCTCCTAAAAGACACTTAGTCATATGTTTAATGTGTTTAACCAACCAACCAGAGACACCTTAAGATACCAAAGAAGGCATGTTGGTCATTGTAATTGGAAAAACTTTACAAGGACAGATGTGTTTTTCTCATTTTCTTTAAACCTGTCAATTTCTTGCCATGAATATTAGTTTTGTTAGTAATGACCATGCATTCTAAAAATTTTGAGTAAATGAGGCAAAATGTTTCCTCCAAAGGAAATTTTTTTAAGGACAGAGAGAGAGGGAGAGGGAGGGAGAGGGAGGGGAGGAGGGAGTTCTTATCTGGAGAGTATTATTTGCATTTTTGTTTCTGTTTAGTTGTTTTTTAGGAGGGCTGAATTGAGGTGAATTTTAGTTGCTCCAAACTCTGAGACTAGCAGTGGTTCTTTAAACCAATTTTTGAGAATATTAGCACATTGACAAAAGAAAGTAGAGGGGCAAACCATGGGGCAGAGGGGGTTTATTTATGCCCAGATCTCTGCTCCCACTGTTTGTTTCTAGAACTGAATGTATAGCTTACACATTTAAAAGAGGTATATAGACTAGCCTCCTTTAAGCATTTCATGGAGTAGAAATGAGTTGTATCCAGCTTTTAGAAGACTTTTCTATCAGAATGCTTGTGACTATAGGTCAAACAGGACCTAAGAAATGAAGGAATTTGGCTGGTTCACATAACAGTTTTTTTGGGTGGAGGTGATCAGGTATAGTTTAAACAGAGCTCTCGCCCAGGCTCACTGCAGTTCTTTATGCTCCGTCTGTCCCCATCTGGCTTCACATTTGCATATCACATCTTCACTAGAGGAGATTTAACTTTTCCTCCTCCACTCCCCATTCTGGGTCTTTGCTATGACCAGTCCAGTTTAGGTCACACTTCCCTAAGGCCATCCTTGAACCATTAGCGTGGCCAAGGAAAATGGGGTTAAACTGACTGTTTAGAGACCAGTTTGGGATGAAAACTACAGGGCAGCTTCACAATGGAAGAGTGGGGGAGTGGCTGCTGGAAAGCATCCTTGCTGAATGCTAGACTCTGAAGACAGAAAAAAGCCCCTCAGAGGTTTTTAACAAGGGAATGGCATGCTCCAGGATGAGGGGTGTAGAATAGAATTAAACTGGGAGCCAATTAGGAGATTGTTCTCCAGAACAAACTAGAGGGGAAAGGCCTGAATTAGGATAGTGGCAGTGGGAGCAAAGAAGCAAGGATGGATGTAGGAGATAGGGTAGACATAGGATGAATTGCACTTGGCAACCTTAGTGTATGTGAGGTTAAAGGGGTGGTGAGATGCACATGACTCGACTTTGGGCCCAGGCAACAAGGATATAAGAATGTCATTCATAGAAGGAACACAGGAGGAAATAAATTTCAGAGGATGTGGGTGAGTTTGGTTTTGAATTTGTGGTAATGATGGTGCTGGTATGACATTATTTTCCTTTGTAGCAGGGTGGACCAAAACCACTTTCTCCACATCTTATTATAATAGTAGTGATTAACTATGTTGAAGGATGTGTGTGTGAGCAGGTAGTGGAGCTAGAACTTGAATTCAAGCCTTCAGACCCAGAATTCCATGATCTTTATATTATGTCACACTTACTTCTATTTATAGATATAACTCTTTTCTCCTCCTTTTCTCTCCCTCCCTCCCTCCTTTTCTTTCTTTTTCTTTTAAGGGAGCCAACAATGTGTGTATGTTAATTTAAAACTGTTTTTAAACATGAAGTGTAAAAATACCATAATTAAGAAAAATATAGAAACTGCCCAGGACACAAGCTGAGAGACTTATTTTTGAGTTAGGGTAATTTGTTGGGCATTAATTAGTAAGCAATTTACCTTTCTCCTGCAGTGCTTCAGTTTGTAGTTAAAATGCACAGTTTTTGTGGCAGGCTTTAGTAGAGCATTTAGAATGCGTCTGTATTCTTCAGCTATGAGGCAGTGAACCATATGCTGCATAAACTCTTTGGAGTTTGTACAGCAGACAACTACCCGACCAGTACTGAATGTCTGCGAGTGCTTGTACTGGGTTCTAGGCATTCCCACCTAGAACGTTCAGGTCCTCTGGTACTCCTGTAGAACTATGCATACCAATTGGCTGAAAATGCTTGTATAGTGGGTACTGTAGAGGCTGGTGAGATATAATTGCTCAATAAGCATCAGCTACTACCCTCTTTAACATAATTGGTTGGATTAAACCTCAGACACTGGTGAGATTTAAGATGTTGCTGGAATTCTCCTTTAGACATTAAAAGATAATTCCTAGGATTGCATCCTTTTTTTTAAATGACAGCTAATCTTATCCATTATTTTTAAATACGTAATACGTTTACGTGGAATCATTTTCAGAAGATACAAAAAGACTATGTTAAACAATATGTCCCCTTTCCTCAGCTGTCCAATTCCTTTCCCCAGACACAACCATATAGTTATCACTTTCTTGTGTATACTTCTAGAGATATATTGTGTTCGTGACATGTTTCTTATTAATTCCAGAGTATAGTCTTACTTTTGAACTTTGATGTATTTCTCTTACCCATGTTATTGCCCTTTTACCTCACTTTATTTAGTAACATTAATGATAAAGGTATTGCTCAAATTATATTTTTTATTGCTTATAGCAGGTCAGGTACAAACCCTAGTTTGCAGTTGGCAGTCGTGTTCAGAGATGTTAAATGACTTGCCAAAGTTTGCATTGCTTTTGTAGAATTAGAACCAGAGGAAGGTTCTTCTCCAAATTCAGGCCCCCTTCCCTACAGAAGAACTTAACTATTCTCATGGGTAAAAGAGCCCACCCGTTTTATCTATTGGAAAGCAGAGCGCTTATACTTAAAAAGAACGATAATAAACTCATTAAACTTAAATCGCATTCTGAATGAAAGCAAGACCAACTTTGGGCTGTTGTATGCATGAGAATTACAGATTTTGTTGGTTGCCCATCTATTTTAGGAATAGATTATCTACACATACGGACATACCTTGTTTTATTGAGCTTTGCTTTATTGCTCTTCACTTTTTTGCGTTTTTACCTTGTGTCCAGCAAGTCTGTCAGTGCCATTTTTATAATAGCTTTTGCTCACTTTGTGTCTCTTTGTCACATTTGGTAATTCTCGAAATATTTCAGACTTTTTCATTATTACTGTAATATTTGTTATGGTGATCTGTGTTAAGTGATCTTTGATGTTACTGTTGTAATTGTTTTGGGGCACCACGAACCAAGGCCATATAAGATAGAACTTAGTATATGCGTGTATTCTTTTTTTTATTTTTAATAGAGCTTTATTGGAGTATAATTGCTTCACAATACTGTGTTAGTTTCTGTTGCACAACAAAGCGAATCAGCCATATGCATATACATGTCCCCATATCCCCTCCCTCTTGAGCCTCCCTCCCATCCTCCCTGTCCCACCCCTCTAGGTCATCGCAAAACACCAAGCTGCTGCTTCCCACCAGCCCACTATTTTACATTCGGTAGTGTATATATGTCCATGCTACTCTCACTTGGCACCAGCTTCCCCCTCCCACCCCAAGTCCTCAAGTCCATTCTCTATGTCTCCCTCTTTATTCCTGCCCTGCAACTAGGCTCATCAGTACCATTTTTTTTATATGCATTATTTGTTTTTCTCTTTCTAACTTACTTCACTCTGTATGACAGACTCTACGTCCATCCACCTCACTACAAATAACTCAGTTTTGTTTCTTTTTATGGCTAATATTCCATTGTATGTATGTGCCACATCTTCTTTATCCAGTCATCTTTCGATGGAGATATAGGTTGGTTCCATGTCCTGGCTATTATAAGTAGTGCTGCAATGAGCATTGTGGTACATGTCTCTTTTTGAATTATGGTTTTCTCAGGGTATTTGCCCAGTAGTGGGATTACTGGGTCATATGGTACCTCTATTTTTAGTTTTTTAAGGAACCTCCATAGTGGCTGTATTAATTTACATTCCCACCAACACTGCAGGAGGGTTCCCTT
Organism: Stenella coeruleoalba; assembly: GCF_951394435.1. NCBI lineage: Eukaryota > Metazoa > Chordata > Mammalia > Artiodactyla > Delphinidae > Stenella > Stenella coeruleoalba. The sequence continues at coordinate 76,291,341 of NC_137157.1, forward strand.
TTCACCACACCTGTTCCAGCATTTATTGTTTCTAGATTTTTTGATAATGGCCATTCTGACCGGCGTGAGGTGACACCTCATTGTAGTTTTGATTTGCATTTCTCTAATAGTTAGTGATGTTAAGCCTCTTTTCATGTGTCTCTTGGCCATCTGTATGTCTTCTTTGGTGAAATGTCTACTTAGATCTTCTGCCCATTTTTAAACTGGATTGTTTGTTTTTTTGATATTGAGCTCCATGAGCTGTTTGTATATTTTGGAGATTAATCCTTTGTCTGTTGTTTAATTTGCAAATATTTTCTCCTGTTCTGAGGGTTGTCTTTTTTATGGTTTCCTTTGCTGTGCAAAAGCTTTTAAGTTTTATTAAGTCCCATTTGTTTATTTTTGTTTTTCCATTACTCTAGGAGGTGGGTCAAAAAGGATGTTGCTGTGGTTTATGTCAAAGAGTGTTTTTCCTATGTTTTCCTCTAACAGTTTTATAGTGTCTGATATTCAATTTAAGTCTTTAATCCATTTGGAGTTTATTTTTATGTATGGTGTTAGGTAGTGTTCTAATTTCCTTCATTTACATGTAGCTGTCCAGTTTTCCCAGCACCACTTATTGAAGAGGCTGTCTTTTCTCCACTGTATATTCTTGCCTCCTTTGTCATAAATCAGGTGCCCATATGTGTGTGGATTTATCTCTGGGCATTCTATCCTGTACCATTGATCTATATTTCTGTTTTTGTGCCAGTACCATACTGTCTTGATTACTGTAGCTTTGTGGTGTAGTTTGACGTCAGGGAGCCTGATTCCTCCAACTCTGTTTTTCTTTCTCAAGATTGCTTTGGCTATTTGGGGTCTTTTGTGTTTCCATACGAATTGTAAAATTTTTTTGTCCTAATTCTGTGAAGAATGCCATTTGTAGTTTGATAGTGATTGCATTGAATCTGTAGATTGCTTTGGGTAGTATAGTCATTTGCACAATGTTGATTCTTCTGATCCAAGAACATTGTATATTTCTCCATCTGTTTATGTCATCTTTGATTTCTTTCATCAGGGTTTTGTAGTTTTCTGAGTACAAGTCTTTCGCCTCCGTAGGTAGGTTTATTCCTAGGTGTTTTATTCTTTTTGTTGCAGTGGTAAATAGGAGTGTTTCCTTAATTTCTCTTTCTGATTTTTCATTGTTTGTGTATAGGAATGCCAGAGATTTCTGTGCATTAATTTTGTATCCTGCAACCTTATCAAATTCACTGATTAGTTCTAGTAGTTTTCTGGTGGCATCTTTAGGATTTTCTATGTATAGTGTCATGTCATTGGTAAGCAGTGACAGTTTTACTTCTTCTTTTCCAATTTGTATTTTATTTCTTTTTCTTTTCTGATTGCTGTGGCTGGGACTTCCTAAACTATGTTGAATAAGAGTGGAGAGAGTGGACATCCTTGTCCTGTTCCTGATCTTAGTGGAAAAGCTTTCAGTTTTTCACCATTTAGTATGATGCTTGCTGTGGGTTTGTCATATATGGCTTTTATTATGTTGAATTAGGTTCCCTCTGTGCCCATTTTCTGGAGAGTTTTTATCATAAATGGGTGTTGAATTTTGTCAAAAGCTTTTTCTGCATCTATTGAGATGATCATATGGTTTTTTTCCCTTAATTTATTAATATGGTGTAGCACATTGATTGATTTGCATACATTGAAGAATCCTTGCATCCCTCGGATAAATCCCACTTGATCATGGTGTATGTTTCTTTTAATGTGCTGTTGGATTCTGTTTGCTAGTATTTTGTTCAGGTTTTTTGCATCTATGTTCATCAGTGATATTGGTCTTTAATTTTCTTTTTTTGTGATATCTTTGTCTGGTTTTGGTATCAGGGTGATGGTGGCTTCGTAGTATGAATTTGGGAGTGTTTCTCCCTCTGCAGTTTTTTGGAAGGGTTTGAAAAGGATTGGTGTTAGCTCTTCTCTAAATGTTTGATAGAATTCGCATGTGAAGTCATCTGGTCCTGGACTTTTGTTTGTTGGAAGATTTTTTTTTTAATAAATTTATTTCTTTATTTAATTTATTTTTGGCTGCGTTGGGTCTTTGTTGCTGTGTGCAGGCTTTCTCTAGTTGCAGCGAGTGGGGGCTGCTCTTCGTCGTGGTGTGCGGGCTTCTCATTGCGGTGGCTTCTCTTGTTGCAGAGCACAGGCTCTAGGTGTGCAGGTTTCAGTAGTGATGGCGCACGGGCTTAGTTGCTCCGCAGCGTGTGGGATCTCCCCAGACCAGGGATTGAATCTGTGTCCCCTGCATTGGCAGGTGGATTCTTAACCACTGTGCCACCAGGGAAGTCCCTGGTGGAAGATTTTTTTTTTTTTTTTTTTTTTTTTGTGGTACGTGGGCCTCTCACTGCTGTGGCCTCTCCCGTTGCGGAGCACAGGCTCCGGACGCACAGGCTCAGCAGTCATGGCTCACGGGCCCAGCCACTCCGCGGCATGTGGGATCTTCCTGGACTGGGGCACGAACCCGTGTCCCCTGCATCGGCAGGCGGACTCTCAACCACTGGACCACCAGGGAAGCCTGGAAGATTTTTAATTACGGTTTCAATTTCATTACTTGTTATAGGTCTGTTTATATTTTCTAATTCTTCCTGGTTCAGTCTTGGAAAACTGCACCTTTCCAAGAATTTGTCCATTTCTTCGTGGTTGTCCATTTCATTGGCATATAGTTGTTTGTAGTAGTCTCTTACAATCCTTTGTATTTCTGCAGTTGCAATTTCTCCTTTTTCATTTCTAATTTTATTGATTTGCATCCTGTCCCTTTTTTTCTTGATGAGTCTGGCTAAGGGTTTATCAGTTTTGTTTATCTTCTCAAAGAACCAGCTTTTAGTTTTATTGATCTTTGCTATTGTTTTCTTCGTTTCTGTTTCATTTATTTCTGCTCTGATCTTTATGATTTCTTTCTTTCTACCGACTTTGGGTTTTCTTGTTCTTCTTTCTCTAGTTGTTTTAAGTGTAGGATTAGATAGTTTATTTGAGATTTTTCTTGTTTCTTGAGGTGAGATTGAATTGCTGTAAACTTCCCTCTTACAACTGCTTTTGCTGTGTCCCATAGGTTTTGGGTCGTTGTGTTTTCATTATCATTTGTTTCTATGTATTTTTTTATTTCTTCTTTGATTTCTTCAGTGGTCTCTTGTTTATTTAGTAGCACACTGTTTAGCCTGCATGTATTTGTGGTTTTTTTACACTTTTTTTTCCTATAATTGATTTCCAATCTCAAAGCGTTGTGGTCAGAAAAGATGATACAATTTCAGTTTTCCGAGGCTTGATTTGTGACCCAAGATGTGATCTATCCTGGAGAATGTTCCATGTGCACTTGAGAAGAAAGTGTATTCTGCCACTTTTGGGTGGAATGTTCTATAAATATCAGTTAAATCTATCTGATCTATTGTGTCATTTAAAGGTTGTGTTTCCATATTTATTTTCTGTTTGGATGATCGGTTCATTGGTGTAAATGGCGTGTTAAAGTCCTCTACTGTTATTGTGTTAATGTTGATCTCTCCTTTCATGGTTGTTGATCTCTCCTTTCATGGTTGTTAGCATTTGCCTTATGTATTGTGCTCCTGTGTTGGGTGCGTAATCATTTAAAATAATTGCTATATCTTCTTCTTGGATTGATCCTTTGATCATTATGTAGTGTCCCTCCTTATCTCTTGTAACAGCCTTTATTTTAAAGTCTATTTTATCTGATACGAGTATTGCTACTCCAGCTTTCTTTTGATTTTCATTTGCATGGAATATCTTTTTCCATCCCTTCACTTTCAGTCTGTATGTGTCCCTAGGTCTGAAGTGGGTCTCTTGTAGACAGCATATATATGGGTCTTGTTTTTGTATCCATTCAGCCAGTCTGTCTTTTGGTTGGGGTATTTAATCTGTTTACATTCAAGGTTATTATCAATATGTATGTTCCTATTGCCATTTTCTTAATTATTTTGGGTTTGTTTTTGTGGATCTTTTTCTTTTGTGTTTCCCACCTAGAGAAGTTTCTTTAGCATTTGTTGTAAAGCTGGTTTGGTGGTGCTGAGTTCTCTTAGCTTTTGCTTGTCTGAAAAGCTTTTGAGTTCTCCATCGAATCTGAATGAGGTCCTTGCTGGGTAGAGTAATCTTGGTTGTAGGTTTTACTCTTTCATCACTTTAAGTATATCCTGCCACTCCCTTCTGGGCTGCAGCGTTTCCTCTGAAAAATCAGCTGATAACCTTATGGGGATTCCTTTCTATGTTAGTTTTTGTTTTTCCCTTGCTGCTTTTAATACTTTTTCTTTGAATTTAATTTTTGTTAGTTTGATTAATATGTGTCTTGGTGTGTTTTTCCTAGGGTTTATCCTGTATGAGACTCTCTGTGCTTCCTGGACTTGATTGACTATTTCCTTTCCCATGGTAGGGAAGTTTTTGACTATAATCTCTGAAAATATTTTCTCAGACCCTTTCTTTTTCTCTTCTTCTTTTGGGACCCCTGTAATTCGAATGTTGATGCATGTAGTGTTGTCCCAGAGGTCTCTGAGATTGTTTTCAATTCTTTTCATTCTTCTTTTCTTTATTCCTCAGCAGTTATTTCCACCATTTTGTTTTCCGGCTCAGTTATTCGTTCTTCTGCCTCAGTTATTCTGTTAATTGATGCCTTCTAGTGTATTTTTTTTCTTTTTTTTTTTTTTGCGTTACACGGGCCTCTCACTGTTGTGACCTCTCCTGTTGTGAGGCACAGGCTCCGGACGCACAGGCTCAGCAGCCATGGCTCACGGGCCCAGCTACTCTGCGGCATGTGGGATCTTCCCGGACGGGGGAACGAACCTGCGTCCCCTGCATCGGCAGGCGGACTCTCAACAACTGCACCACCAGGGAAGCCCTTTCCAGTGTATTTTTCATTTCAGTTATTGTGTCGTTCATCTCTGTTTGTTTGTTCTTTTGTTCTTCTAGATCTTTTTTAAACATTTCTTGTATTTTCTCAATCCGTGCCTCCATTCTATGTCTGAGATTCTGGATCATCTTTACTATCATTACTCTGAATTCTTTTTCAGGTAGATTGCCTATTTCCTCTTCATTTATTTGGTCTTGTAGGTTTTTACCTTGCTCCTTCATCTGTGACATATTTTTTTGCTATCTCTTTTTTTTTTTCATGAGTGGGATTGTGTTCCTGTCTCACTGGTTGTTTGGCCTGAGGCGTCCAACAGTGGAGTTTGTAGGCTCTTGGGTAGAGCTGGGTTTTGGTGCTGATATGAGGAACTCCCTGAGACCTCACTCTGTTGAATATTCCTTGAGGTTCTCTGTTAGTCCAGTGCTTTGTAGCTCCCACCGCAGGAGCTTTAGCCCAACCCCTGGCTCATGAACCAAAATCCTGCAAGCTGTGTGGGGTGGAAAAAAAAAAAAGCGCACAATAACAAAGTAAAAAATAAAATTAGACTAGGAAAGTAACAGATATGTTAGAAAGAATATAAAAATAAAAATATAGATGGATAAACAATCGGAAGGTACATTAGTAACACAATAGTAAAAAAGAGGAGGAGGGAAAAGGAAAGAAACAAAAAAAAGATGGGGAAAAGGCCTTGGCTGTGGAGGGTGGGGCCTAAGCAAGGGTGAGGTTTGGGCAGTGGGCAGGGCCTGTGCTTAGGACCCACAGGGCAGGAAAAGGCCCTGGGGTCCGTGGGGGGTGGGGTTTAGGGTCAAGGAACAGAAGGGGCCCAGGCGTGCCCCCCACCCCTGGTCTCAGAGTGCAGGGGCCCATACCTGGGAGCCCAGCAGGCTTCCTGGGCTCGAGTGGGCAGGGCACATGCCCTCCTCTCCTCTCCTCTTCCGGTCTGGTAGGGCCCCTCCTGCCTGCCTCTCCTGATCTCCCCAGCCTCAGGGGCGCCGATCCTGTCTGGCCTCCACTTCTCCTCCCCTCTCAGTCCCCCTACGTCCTACCAGTTCACTTTGGGGTTCCTCCCATCTCCTTGAGTGTTAGAGTTTGTCACCACCGGCCGGCAGGCCCCCTAGTTGTGGGGAGACACTAACTCCGCATCTTCCCACGCCGACATCTTGACTCCGCCTCCTATGTGTGTATTCTGACTGCTCTGCAGATCTACTGTTCCCCCGTCTCCCTCTCCTCCGGCCTCCCTGTTTCCTGAGACACAGGAATATTGAAATTAGGTCAGTTAATAACCCTACAGTGTTCTTTAAGTGTTCAAGTGAAAGGAAGAGTCGCATGTCTCTTGCTTTAAATCAAAAGCTAGAAATGATTAAGCTTAGTTATTAAGGCATGTCAAAAACCGAGACAGGCAGAAAGCTAGGCCTTTTACACCAGTCAGCCAAGTTGTAAATGCAGAAGATTGAAGATGTGACTGAATTTCTGCAATCTCACGATTAAACGTGAATGGATGAGGAGTTCCTTCTTATGGATGAGCAAAGAAAGTGTTTTCTGGAGATGGAATCTACTCCTGGTGAAGATGCTGTGAAGATTGTTGAAATGACAGCAAAGAGTTAGAATATTACATAAACTGAGTTAGTTGATAAAGCAGCAGCGTTTGAGAGAATTGACTCCAATTTTGAAAGTATTCCCACCGTGGGTAAAATGCTGTCAAACAGCATTGAATGCTACAGAGAAGTCGTTCATGAAAGGAAGAGTCAATCGATGTGGCAGACTTCACTGTTGTCTTATTTTAAGAAATTGCCACAGGGGATTCCCCGGCAGTCCAGTGGTGAAGACTCTGCGCTTTCATTGCCTAGGACGTGGGCTCGATCCCTAGTCAGGGAACTAAGATCCCACATGCCGCAGGGCAACTAAGCCTGTGCGCCTCAACTACTGAGCCTGAGTGCTCTGGAGCCTGCGAACCATAACTACAGAGCCCAGGCTCTCGGGAGCCCGTGTGCCACAACTAGAGAGCCTGAGCGCCGCAACAAAGAGCCCTTGTGCTCTGGAGCCCAGTGCCACAACTAGCGAGAAGCCCGTGTGCCACAGCGAAGAGCCCACGTGCTGCAGCTAAGACCCGATGCAGCCAAAATAAATAAATAAATAAAATAAATTCAAAAAAAATTTTTAAAAACTTTATTATCGGGAATTCCCTGGCCGTCCAGTGGCTAGGACTCAGTGCTTTCACTGCCAAGGGCCTGGGTTCAATCCCTGGTTGGGGAACTGAGATCCCATAAACCACGCCACATGGCCAAAACAAACAAACAAACTTTATTATCTAAAGAAGTACAGAACACATGTTTTGGTTTAATTAACCTTTTTCTTTGGTAAGATACATTTCTATAAATTATGTGACATCACCTGGATTTCATGGAGTCTTGGTATGTTAAGTGGAAGTTTTGATGGATTATGGTAGTTAAGTAGGAAATTAGTGACTTCCCTGGGGGCGCAGTGGTTAAGAATCCACCTGACAATGAAGGGGACACGGGTTTGAGCCCTGGTCCAGGAGGATCCCACATGCCGCAGAGCAACTAAGCCCGTGCGCCACAACCACTGAGCCTGCGCTCTAGAGCCTGCGTGCCACAACTACCGAGCCCACGTACCACAACTACTGAAGCCTGCATGCCCAGAGCCCATGCTCACAACAAGAGAAGCCACCACAATGAGAAGCCCGTGCACCACAACCAAGAGTAGCACCCGCTCGCCACAGCTAGGGGAAGCCTGTGTGCAGCAACCAAGACCCAACACAGCCAAAAGTAAATAAATAAATTTGTTTTAAAAAAAAGTAGGAAATTAGCCAGTGTAGAGTATGTTTTGTTTTGTTTTGTCTGCTTAGAAAAAAAACCAAAAAAACAACAAAAAAACCCCCTCATTAGTATGGAAAGTTTGAAGCATACATATAATGGATCCACTTGTGCCCATTAACTAATTATCAGCTTACTGCCATATTATTTTATCTTCACCCTCCTCCCTCCTTACTCCTACCTACCACTACAGAATTATTTTGAAACGAATGCCAGATTTTGTCATTTCAACCATAATCTTTTAGAATGTTTCTCTAAAGATAAGTACTCTTTTATGTACACTTTAATGAAATGAGTTTTGGTTTTCTATTTAATCTTCAGGTCCCAGGTACAAACAATTTACGTAATGAATAAACAATATGAAATGTTTCATTAACCAAATGCAATAATTAAGTCAAGAAGTAAATCTTGTGTGTGCTTTTAACATTTTGAAAGTTAAATTGACATAATTTTAAAGATGTGACTAATTTTTTTTTTTTTTGGGGCCATGCCACGTGGCATGGGGGATCTTAGTTTCCCGACCAGGGATTGAACCCGTGCCCCCTGCAGTGGAAGTGCAGAGTCCTAACCACTGGACCACCAGGGAATTCCCAAGATGTAACTAATTATTAAAAGCATCAATGTTATTCTAGTTTAGAAATTTAGATTTTTTTTTTCCTGTGGTCTTTCTCTACTTTTTTTATTGAGATATAGTTGAGTTACAATATTGTATAACTTTCAGGTGTACAACATAGTGAATCACAATTTTTAAAGATTATGCTTCACTTATAGTTATTATGAAATATTGTCTATATTCCCTGAGCTGTAAAATAAAAGGCCCTTTCTTTTAACATCTTGTTATAAGTAAGCTGTCAGTAGGGCCTCTTGCTTGTATTAGTTAACTATTGCTAAGGAACAAATTATCCTAAAATTTAGTGCTGAACAGAAATGTGTATTATCTTGCATACTTTCTGAGGGTCAGGAATCCAGGAGCAGCTTAGCTGGGTGCTTCTGGCTCAGAGTCTCTTTTAAGGTTGCAGTCAAGCTGTTGGCAGGGACTGCAGTCACCCCAGGGCCCTGCCCAGCTGTGGCTGAAGAATCTGCTTTTACACTCATTTGTGTGGCTGTTAGCAGGCCTCTGTTTCTCACCACTTGGGCCTCTCTGTAGGCTGCCTCTTTGTCCTAATTACGTGACTGCTGGCTTCCTTCAGAGCAAATGATGAGAGAGACATACAGACAGACACAGACAAACAGATGGAGAGAGGGCCCATGATGGAATCTGTGGGTTTTTTATAACCTTATCTCAGAAGTGGCATACCATCATTTCTGCCGTATGCTGTTCGACCCACAGTCCAACCCTATTTCACTGTGAGAGGGAGTTCCTCAGGGTTGTGGATATCAGGAGGCAGGGGTCATTGAGCCATCTTGCGGGCTGGCTACCACAATGATTTTGGCAATATTAAAGCTTTTAAATCTCTGATTTAGGACTTAAAACCTTCAGCAGTGATTTTAAATAGAGTATGTCAAAGCTGTACTAGTGGGCAGGATTTGAAGCAATCTGTATTTGAAAGAAATAATACCGATCTGCTCTTTTAGAGAGGCAGCAGCAGAGTTTGAGTGTAGGCTCTGAAGCTGACTGCTTTGGGCAAGTTACTTAAATTCCCTTTACCTAATGATAATAGTACTCTAGCTCCTCTTGGGATTTGTTGATCAAATCCTACTATGCCTGGCGCATAGTAGGCGCTTACGTGTTATTTGTAATTTTAATTGTTAAAACAACTTGAGTGAACTCAGCTGCTTTTGTCTCTGGAATATAGGGTACAGTGTTGGAAGATGAGTCTGGAGAGGTAGGCGGGGACCAGTGTGCTCTGGGAAGGATGAGCTTTCCCCTCTGTCAGCTAAGCAGAGTTGATTTGTGCTTATGTTTGATAACGCTTGGCAGTTAGTGTTTATTTTAAACTACTTTGTTTACGAAAGAGTGGTTAGGCTTTTGTAGCACTTCCTTTGTCCATTTTTGCTTCAGCAGTAACACCTAGCTAGACTCATGCTTTGACCTCAGCAGTACAGGGCACACAGGTGTTCTTTTCTTTTCTTTAAAAATTAAAAACAAAAAACAGTCCCACTTTGAAAGAGGAATGATGGTGGTATTGCTCTTTAAAAAAGAAAAGAAAAAGGAAAATGAAAAAAAAGAATGAAAAGGGTGGTAGTGGAAGGGAACTGAAAAGTGCTTGATAGATTATGTAAGGAAGCATTTGGCTTTGGTCAGAAATTTAGTAGTTAGCCAGCTGCAAGCGAACCCATCTGGCACCCTTTTTCATTATTCTTCTGAAATATTCATGGGCTCTAACAGTCCCTGTCTTGTTTCCATTAGAGTTTCACATATTCTCAGTTTTGGTAGCCAATCTGGGGTGGCAGTGGGTTGCCCTTGTTTTCTTTCTTTGTTGTTGTGGATGTAATCAATAAAGAATAGACACTCAAGGAAAAGTTTGTGTATACTCAAATTCTCTTGAAAAATAAACTGTGAAACAAATTAAATAATGTCAGATTTGAATAAAGTAACCACTACAGTTCATTATGCTTAAAAGTATGTATGATACTCTAAGCATGTCTGAATTATGACTCTCTTTTGATCTTTAAAGAGTACCCTTCATTTTCATAAAAGAAATTTTATTTTTGATTTAAAGAGCATATGATTAGTAAACTTAAAAAAATTTGTTTGTAAAAGACATTTGCATGTTTCTTATTTCTTAGAGATCTCTTGAAATCGTTCGGAATGTAGATCGAGAGAGAGCACAAGGAATCCTTTTATACTTTAAGATTAGCTTTCTTTATTGAATTATAGTTGACTAATAATATTAATTTCAGGTATACAACATAGTGATTCAATATTTTTATAGATTATACTCCATTTAAGTAATGGCTGTATTTCCCTGTGCTGTACACTATATCTTTGTTGTTTATCTATTTTATACATAGTAGCTTGTATCTATTAATCCCATACCCCTAACTTGTCCCTCCCCCTCCCCTCTCTCCACTGGTAACTGCTAGTTAGTTCTCTGTGTCTGTCTCTTTCTCTTTTGCTATATATATTTGTTTTAGTTTTTAGATTTCCACATATGAGAGAACGTAGATTGTCTTTCTCTGACTTATTTCACTAAACATAATACTCTCTAGGTCCATCTATATTGTTGTTGCAAACGGCAGGATTTCATTCTTTCTTATGGCTGAGTAATATTCCATAGTGTGTGTGTGTGTGTGTGTGTGTGTGTGTGTGTGTGTGTGTGTGTGTGTGACATCTTCTTTATCCATTCATCTGTTGATGGACACTTAGGTTGCTTCCATATCTTGCCTGTTGTAAACAATGCTGCTATGAACATTGGAGTCCATGTATCTTTCTGAATTAGTGTTTTCATTTTTTTCAACTATATACTCAGAAGTGGAATTGCTGGATCATACGATAGTCCTATTTCTAATTTTTTGAGGAACCTCCATACTGTTTTCCACAGTGGCTGCATCAGTTTACATTCACATCAGCAGTGCACAAGGATTCCCCTTTTCTCTACATCCTTGTTATTTCTTGTCTTTTTGATGATAGCCTGTTTGACAGGTGTGAGGTGATATCTCATTGTGGTTTTGATTTGCATTTCCCTGATGATTAGTGATGTTAAGCATCTTTTCATGTGCCTTTTGGCTATCAATATGTCTTTGGGAAAATGTCAATTCAGAGCTTCTGCCCATTTTTTAATTGGGTTGTTTGGGTCTTTTTGATATTGGGTAGTATGAGCTGTTTATATATTTTGGATATTAACCCCTTATCAGTCATATCATTTGCAAATATTTTCTCCCATTCAGTAGGTTGTTTAACTTCTTTTACCCCAGATCATTGATACTAGAATTATTAGTTAACATTCCAAAAAAAAGTTCTGAAATTGGTCTTATAAATTACTCTCTAAGCTCATGAAAATGCTTTTTTCACTCATCTAGCTATTCCTACTTCTTTTTTTTTTCTTTTTTTTGGTTGCTGTTGTTTGTTTGTCTGTTTGATCTCAAACTCCCTTGATTTGGGCTTTAATGGAGGGACATCCTGGCACTTTGGAGGCGATGCTGTTGTCTTAAGAGGGATGCCTTGTGAGAAGCTTAAAGAGCCCCCTTACCCAGTGCTTCTTTTTTATTATTTTTTTGTTGTTGTTTTCAATTTTATTTTTTCTTTTTACTTTTGGACTCCCTTCATCAATTTCTCTAACTCCACCTCCCACCTCTGACAAGCACCAATCTGTTCTCTGTTTCTATGAACTTGGTTTTATATATATGTAAAACTATACATATATATATGTATAGTTTTTAGATTCTGCATATAAAAGAGATCATACGGTATTTGTCTTTCTCTGACATATTTCACTTAGCATAATGCCCTCGAGGTCCATCCATGTTGTCATAAATGGCAAGATTTCATTCTTTCCTTATGGCTGAATAATATCCCATTATGTATATATATATCTCACAATTTCTTTATCCATTTATCCATTGATGGACACTTTGGTTGTTTCCATATGTTGGCTATTGTAAACAATGCCACAATTAATATTGTGGTGCATATATCTTTTCAAGTTAGTGTTTTACTTTTCTTCAGATAAATACCCAGAAGTGGAATTGCTGTATCATATTGTAGTTCTATTTTTACTTTTTTGAGGAGCCTCCATACTGTTTTCCATAGTACCTGTACCAATTTAAATTCCTACCAGCAGTGCACGTGGGTTCCCTTTTTTTTTTCGGCCCCGCCGCGTGGCTTATGAGATTTTAGTTCCCTGACCAGCAATCGAACCCAGACCCTTGGCAGTGAGAGTGCACAGTCCTTACCACTGGACCACCAGGGAATCCCCGAGGGTTCCCTTTTCTTCACATCCTTGCCAGTACTTGTTATTTATGTTCTTTTTGATGATAACCATTCTGACAGGTGTGAGGTGATATCTCATTGTGGTTTTCGTTTGTGTTTCCCTGATGATTAATGATGTTGAGCATCTTTTCATGTACCTGCTGGCCATCTGTGTGTCTTTGGGAAAATGTCAATTCAGATCTTCTCCCCATTTTTAAATTGGATTGTTTGGGGTTTTGTTTTGGTTTTGGTTTTTTTTTGGCTACTGTAAGAGTTCTTTATATATTTTGGCTATTAACCCCTTACCAGATACATGATTTGCAAATATTTTCTCCCATTCAGTAGCTTGCCTTTTCATTTTGTTGGTGGTTTCCTTTCCTGTGCAGAAGCTTTTTAGTATGATATAGTCCCACTTATTTATTTTTGTTGCTTTTTCTCTTGGTGTAAGATTCAAAAAATCATCGCCAAGATCTATGTCAAGGAGCTTACTGCCTGTATTTTCTTTTGGGAGATTTATGGTTTCAGATCTAACATTCAAGTCTTTAATCCATTTGAGTTAATTTTTGTGTATCGTGTAAGATAGTGGTTGAATTTCATTCTTTTGCATGTGGCTGTCCAGTTTTCCCATCATGATTTGTTGAAGAGACTGTCCTTTCCCCATTGTATGTTCTTGGCTCCTTTGTTGTAAATTAATTGACCATTTATGTGTGGGTTTGTTTCTGCATGCTCTACTCTGTTTCATTGATCTATGTGTCTGTTTTTGTGCCAGTCACATACTATTTTAATTACTATAGCTTTGTAATATAGTTTGAAATCAGGGAGTGTGATGCCTCCAGCTTTGTTCTTCTTTCTCAAGATTCTTTCCCTCTTTGTTCTTCTTTCTCTTCTTCTTTCTCTTTGTTCTTTCTTTCTCAGGTTTTTTTGTGGTTCCTTACAAATTTTGGGATTATTTGTTGTTTCTTTGAAAAATGTCATTGGAGTTTTGATAGAGATTGCACTGAATTTGTAGATTGCGTTGGGTAGTAATCACATTTGAACAATCTTGATTCTTCCAGTCCATGAGCGTAGAATATTTTTCCATTTATTTGTGTCATCAATTTTTTTTTCATTAATGTCTTGAAGTTTTTGATATCCAAGTCTTTCTCTTCCTTGGTTAAATTTATTCCTAAATATTCTTTTTGATGCAGTTGTAAACGGTATTGTTTTCTTTATTTCTCTCTCTGATAGTTTGTTATTAGTGTACAGAATTGCAACAGATTTTTGTGTATTGACTTCATATCCTACAACTTTACTGAATTTGTTTATTAGTTCTAACAGAATTTTGATAGCTTCTTCAGGGATTTCTATACATACCTACTTCTTTTTTTTTTTTTTTTCCTACTTCTTTTTTTAAGAAGAAACTTCCACTATTTAGGAATGTCTTCAGTGGTCAAATATGACTTTCTTCTGTTAGCTCCCTGTTTTACATGGGAAGAAAACCCTTGTATATATTTTTAAAGAGGTTAGCAGTTTTTATTCATACCAACTGCTGAGATTTTACCTAGTTGAGTGATAAATTAAGATTTTGAAAACAGAGTGGGGTCAGTCTTTTCATTTTTGTAGGTTAACATTGTGAAGGCAGTGTTAAAAAAAAAGTAGGGGCTGTTTGTGTCACAAATTTGTATGATACAGATTTTAATGTTTGTCTGATCTTCCTTTGGTTTCTCTTCTTTTAGCTTTGGCTTCTTTGTCTGCTCTGGTCTTGCAAGATGAAGAAACATAATGGCTTTATTGGGGTCAGTGCTTCTCAGAAACCTGGCTGGCTTTATTGGTCAATAGGACCCATTTGCCACCTTTTAAACAAAGGAATTGAAGACCTTGCAGGCTACCCATCTGTCTTAGGAAGCTTTGTGTAGCTAACATGTAAAAAGAAGTTTTACTTAGAGGCAGAAGGAACCCTTTTCTACATAAGTATTTAGAATCTGTGAAAAAAAGTTTCTAGGTGAATACTTAAAGTGGCTTTCAGTTTTGTGCTATATTAAAGTCACCTGATTTTGTTCCCATGTGTTAGGAAGAGATGAGTTGGACAGAATTGGAGGTCTTGTCACTGAAGTAATTAAATTGAAGTTATTGCAAATCGGCCTTTTTAGAGTAGAAAGGACTTAGTTGCTTTTATCTATTATTGTCATTCATTTTACTTCTCTTGTAAAATTGCTGTCATTATGTAAATCATATACAACTATAAGCTATTTATTTCTTTAAAATTAAATTTGTTGGGGTTCCCTGGTGGCGCAGCAGTTAAGAATCCGCCTGCCAGTGCCGGGGACACGGGTTCAAGCCTTGCTCTGGGAAGATCCCACATGCCATGGAGCAACTAACTCCGTGCGCCACAACTACTGAGCCCACGTGTCATAACTACTGAAGCCCACACACCTAGAGTCCGTGCTCCACAACAATAGAAGCCACCGCAATGAGAAGCCCGCGCACCTCAATGAAGAGTAGCCCCCGCTCGCTGCAACTAGAGAAAGCCCGTGTGCAGTATCGAAGACCCAACACAGCCAAAAATAAATAAAAATAAATAAATTTTAAAAAATTAAATTTGTCCTTTAGGGAGTAATTCTGTAGTATAAAATGTGTAAATTCTTTACTGTAGGTACTTAATTTCCCATTTTTATTTACTGGGTAGACTTTTGGGCACTAATGAGATGGCGCTGGCCACATGTATTAACATTATTTCTAAGCTTATGTTTCTGCTCTCCAGACTTGAAGCTACTTGAGGGAAGCAGTTTAGCATAACAGTTAAGTACACGAGTCCTGGAGTTTAAAGTGCCTGAGATTAAACCCCAGCTCTGAGACTTGATAATTTTGCCTCTTAAATTTTCTAAGCTTTAGTTTATCATCTCTAAAACAAGGATGTTTAACTCATAAAATTGTTGGATTAATAAATGAGATAATATGCAGTGTCTGGCATACAATTAACAATAAATATAATCTATTATTCACCTTTATAACCCCTGAGCATCTAGTACAGTGCCAGAATGTGTACTCATTATCAATATAATTGATAAATATGCTTAAAATAAAAGCAAATGCTCATGTGTTTGATATTTGTTCCTCATTTTGACTATAGTCACTACACTCAAGACCATATCAGCTCCTATCACAGGCCTGACAAATATTAGGTACTCAATACATGTTTGAATAAATTGTTGATTATTCACTTGTCCTTGAAATGACAAGTTTTTCTGTTTGGCACTTCATGTTATGCTAAACTGATTGGAGCTTTAGGTGTCCTTTTTGAAAACTGAAACTATGAATTCAGGAAGTTAGATGTTGGCTAGTCAGATTGCAAAATGAGGATGAGGTTTTTTTTGTTTTTTGTTTCTAAAGCTGAGCATCTCAGGTAAGAGACAAACTGTTACAGGTATACGGAGCAGAAATTATTTAATTTATTTGCATGTACCTGGCATTGAGATATATTTCCTTGCTGTTTCTCTTTTGCCATGTGTAGGTAAGGAAATGGTTTGCTATGCTTTAAATTGTGTTTGTTTGTTTTCCCCATGAGCCTCTTACATTAGTGTATACCAGATATATATTTGTGACTCAGATAGGGCCTCTGTGTATAGATCCTTTTTGGTAGCAGAACTCCTCTTTTCTTTGTCCTTTGCACATAGAGTTCTTCAAGTCTCTAAACATGACTAGGGTCTTGATGAAGGGTTCCAGCTAATCTCCTGTTCCATTTTCTCATGGGAATATACTCCCTCTAGTACTAGTACTTTCTTCCACAGTCTTTGCAAGGTGAGATGAGTTCACTGAGGGTGAATTTCTTCCTCCCTGCTTCCCTTCTTTCCTTCCTTCTGCTATATTAAGTAGAGTGGACAGGGTAGGCCTCACTGAGAAGTGATCTTTGAACAAAGGCTTGAAGGAAGTAAGGGAGTTAACCGAGTGAATGTTTGGGATAAATGCCTTCCAGGCTAAGAGAACAGGAAAAGCAAAGGCCCTCAGTGGGGTTCTGGTGGTTGTCTTGTGACTTCAGGGAACCTTAAGGGGCCTGGAGAAATGAACAGTGGGAAGAATAACAGGAGGGGAGGGCAGAAGGGTCGCACATGAGGTCAGATCATGAAGGGCTTTGTATCATTGAAAGGGCTTTGGTTTTAGCTCTAAGAGAGATGGGCAGCCATGGCAGGGTTTGAGTAGAGGAGAGACCTCTGACTTAGTTTTAAAAGGATCATTCTGGCAGCTGTATAAAGACGAAACTGTAGGGGTATTAGGGTAGAAGAAGGAAGATCTGTGAGGAAGCCTGCAGTAATCTAGGCAAGAGATGGTGGCAGCTCAGAACATATGGTGAGATATGGTTAGTTTCTAGATATATTTGGAAGATTGAAGCAATAGGATTTCATTACCAAATCATGGGATGTGAGAGAAGGATAGGAATCAAGAACAGTTCCAAAGGTTTTGACTTGAGCAACTTGAAAAATGGAGTTGATGTCAGCTTAAATGGGGAAGACTGTGGGTTGCATTGGTTGGAGGGATGGCAGTGCAGATCAGGAATTTATTTTTGGACATGCTGAGTTTGAAATGCTTATTAGATATCTTGGTCAAGTATGTGGTTAAATGTATGAGTTTCAAGTTAGAAAAGGCTGAGCTGGAATTATAAATTATGCATGTATTTAAATCCTTGAGCCTGGATAACATTACCCAAGGAGAGAACTGTAGATAGAGAAGAGGAAAAGTGCCAACGAGAGCTCATGGACACTCTAGCATTAATTCTGTATCTAGTAAGCACATTTAAAACATTTTTAGGGAAAAATTATGAGTATTTTTTTAATATATATATTTAAAATTTTTATTTATTTATTTTTGGCTGCATTGGGTCCTCGTTGCTGTGCGCAGGCTTTCTCTAGTTGCGGCGAGCGGGGGCTACTCTTCGTTGCAGTGCGCGGGCTTCTCATTGCGGTGCCTTCTCTTGTTCCGGAGCACAGGCACTAGGCGTGCAGGCTTCAGTAGTTGTGGAGCACGGGCTTTAGGTGTGTGGGCTTCAGTAGTTGTGGCACGCAGGCTCAGTAGTTGTAGCTTGCGGGCTCTAGAGCGCAGGCTCAGTAGTTGTGACTCATGGGCTTAGTTGCTCCGTGGCATGTGGGATCTTCCTGGACCAGGGCTCGAACCCGTGTCCCCTGCATGGGAGGCAGATTCTTAACCACTGTGCCACCAGGGAAGTCCCGTGAGTATTTTTTTTAAAGGATAGAATAGTAAAGGATAGTGGCTGCACTCAGAGTATCTCTTTTCTTTTCCCTCTTTTTCCTTCTCTTAGAAAATTCTTAAAATTTTTCCTTTGGTAGTAAACTCAAGGTCAGAGTGAAGATACAGCTCACCCTTTTCCTGGTGGATTAACATCTTTTGATTGTGTTCCTTTAACTGTTTCAGTGATGTTCTAAAATCTTTGATTGAACTTCAAGTATATAATTGCTAAACAGATAGTAATAAATGCTTACTTTTCCATCACACTTTCATTAAGCTGAACAATGAAACAAAATATAGGCAGAATATCTTCACTGGTATAATTGATATATTAATATTATAAATTTTGAAAATGACTAGCTGCTGGACATAGTAGGGTTTAAATTTTTTTCTTGTGATTTTATTCCTTGCTTGAGATAATGCCAAAATATTTGTGATTTGGCAACTTGGTGTGCTTAAGCAGTGTATCATAATGAATGATAGAAAGTAGCTGATCTAGCTGATGGAAAATTCTTACTGATAGTTTCAATTAGTTGAATGGAGCCGATTCTGAACTATAATGTGGCTTAGGAGACCATGTCCTTCTTTCTTCTCTCTTCCATTCTGTGTCCCAGTTCTTGAGCTTGTCTCTGAATTTGTTGAGGAAAAGTAATTTATGGAGAGTAGCTTGATGTGCCATCAGTTCATTTCCTCTACTAATGGAAGGGTTCAACTAAAATAGGTTAGAGACTGATTATTTTCCCTTCCCTCAGTAATAAGGATTATCTGTCAGTACTAGGATGGTAGAAAATTTGCTTTTCATTTTTCACCTGTTATTAAAACTTCTGTTCTAAATAACGTATTTACCACTGAATGAAGGTGTATCTGGTGATTGAATGACTGATATTTGGAAGGACAAGTATACTTTTTTTTCTCCACACAGATAATGCTTCAACAATGCTGATTAAGTTGGCAGTTAAGAGTCTTAAATCACTCCTAATGAGGGATGAAATTGTGTCAGTTGCATTTGTTAATAGAAATCAATATCAAACTATATTCATGAGGTTTCTAGTTTGAACAACCACAGAGTTTCAAATACTAAAATAAACCTTCAATTGCCAAATGGATGCGTAGTCAATTCTTAGATTGATTAGATTGATTGGTTTTTTGGGCTTTACTACTGTAATTAAGCCAGTCCTTTACGGGAGGGAAACAAAGGGGAGTTGATTTAGAGTACTGTGCAAAATGTGTTTCTCTACATCAGTATGGGTATTTTTCTTGTTTTATTCATGGAGTAATGAGTTCAAAGAAGTTTTAGTAAAATGCCCAATTTTATTTGCGAAGTCAGAATAAACCTTGAAAATAAAAGCTTGTGATACTTGGGTACAAACTAAAAGACTAGGGTAGGGAGTTATTTGGATCTTGCATCTAAAATTTAGAAGTTCTAGAGAATAGTTTCTGTTTGACCTTGGACATCTATAAGTCTCCATAGATCAAAGGTTTGGTTTTCTTATTTTGCTGTTCCTTCAGCTTCACTGCGGTAATCTTTTTTGTAATATTTATTCAATTATTTATTTGGCTGCACTGCGTCTCAGTTGTGGCATCTTCGTTGTGGCATGCAGGATCTTTTAGTTGTGGCATGTGGACTCTTAATTGCGGCATGCATGTGGGATCTAGTTCCCTGACCAGGGATGGAACCTGGACCCCCTGCATTGGGAGCACAGAGTCTTAACCACTGGCCCACCAGGGAAGTCCCCTCACTGCAGTAATCTTTGTGAAGTGATATCATTGCAATTGCTTTTTGTTCCAAGCCCAGGAAAAAGAAAAAAAGGAGGGACAGGGAAGTTTTGACCCATATTGATACATCATATATGAAGAAATTTAGAACTGCCCTCTATGAGGAATTACTGAAAATAACAGTAAAACTCTGTGATATACTTCCATGTAACTTCAGAATGGGCTCAGTGTCTGAGGATGGCCAAAGCTAGATTATCATGATAGTGAGCTGCTGAGACTAGTCTGTGTGGCTGGTTTTGTTTCGGGGGGAGGGGGGTGGTAGACTTAAGAGCACCTTCCCGTGCTATGCTTCTGCTGTGGTTAAAGTGGTGAGCTTCTCTGTGGTGTAACAGGTTGCTCACTGTTGCCACCCTTCAGCTCTTTTACTCATTTCTCCTCTTCCCTATTCTCCAAAAGACCTGAAGTGTAGTAGGCAGGTGGGGAGGGCTTTTTGCTTTTATTATTTTTTTTCCATTGTTAAGCTTCCTTATTCACTCTAAGCCTTGAATTTGTACTTCTACTTTTTGCCTTTTAAACAAAATGCATATAATTGTATTTTTAAACTGATTGTAAATATATTATACATGATTTTATAGAAAATTCAAGCAGTACAGGGAAATATAAAGGAAGTAAAAATGAACAGTAGCCCAACTGTTGAGAGGTAACTACTGATATATTTTATTGGACATCATACTTCTCTCTATAGGTGAAGATACAACATATAATAAGTAATTTATTTGTTTATTTAATAGTAACTTTAATATATGACTTAAATGTTTTATTTAATATATTTTCATAATCATAATATGATTTCATTATATAAAACACTATCTTAATCTTTTCAAACTGAATAATATATTTTGGAGGTGATTTCATTTTAGAGCTGCATTATCCTTTTAAGAATAGAATATCATGTACTTTATGATGCACTTATTTATTTACATATTGTCTTCCGATAAGTTCTTGGGTTATTTTGAATTTTTTATTTATAAACAGTATTGCACAAAACTTCCTAGTAGGAAAACCTTTGCACACATTTTAAATTATTTCTTTAGGTCATATTCCTAAGGGGGAAGCTACTGGATCCAGTGGCATATATATTTTATTTTTTAATGCATATTGCCAAACTGCCCTCCATAAGGGCTGTACCGGTTTACTCTACCAGTATTCTTTTTTTGCGGTACGCGGACCTCTCACTGTTGTGGCTTCTCCCGTTGCGGAGCACAGGCTTCGGATACGCAGGCTCAGCGGCCATGGCTCACAGGCCCAGCTGCTCCGCGGCATGTGGGACCTTCCCAGACCGGGGCACGAACCCGTGTCCCCTGCATCGGCAGGAGGACTCTCAACCACTGCGCCACCAGGGAAGCCCTCTACCAGTATTCTTGAAGAAATATTACTGGTTTTGACATTTTTAAAAAATCCTCCATTATTTATTTTGTTAAGAAAAGACACTCCAGTGAAAATTTCAGAATCTCTTTATTCTATAGGAAATAGCTTTCTTACTAGTGTCCTGCAAAAGCCTCTGGAATTTCCAGGTGTTGTAAAGTTCTCTTTTGAAAATTGAGTGTCCTCTTCCAGAAACCCATGTGACAGAAATTTCTTTTTCTAAAAAAATACATAGGGACTTCCCTCGTGGTACAGTGGTTAAGAATCCACCTAAAGATGCAGGGGACACGGGTTTGGGCCCTGGTCTGGGAAGATCCAACATGCTGTGGAGCAACTAACTCCTTGCGCCACAACTACAGAGCCTGTGCTCTAGAGCCCGTGAGCCACAACTACTGAGCCCACATGACACAACTACTGAAGCCTGTGTGCCTAGAGCCTGTGCTCTGCAACAAGAGAAGCCACCACAATGAGAAGCCCGCGCACCGCAATGAAGAAGAGCCCCTGCTCGCCACAACTAGAGAAAGCCCGCACGCAGCAACAAAGAACCAACGCAGCCAAAATAAAAATAAATTAAAAAAAATACATAGGTACCATAATTAAAGTAACATTTGCCTTTTAAAATAATTTTTAAAATCTTAGGTTTTATTCACAACTTTAAAAATTATAATTTCTTTTCTTACAATTAAGAAAAAAAGACAATGCCTTTTTAGTGTAACAAGGAGACTTGGTTATCACTGCTGATGTGAGTAGACGGTACATTTTAACTCATTTCTGAACTTTCTTACTGAAGCCATAATTAGAAAATGAGTTTGGCTTTCAGTACTGTGCTTATTGATCCTATGCTGAAAGGCCCAAGTTTTCATCTGCACGCAGTAATATATTCTCTGTGTAAGGAAACTATAGTACTCACCATTGAAAAAATACCTAGCCATAAGTTAATTAAATTGGTCCCCGTGAGGGCACTCTTGCTGAAAAGGTCCATCCTTTTACCCAAAGAAGGAAAAGGTTTGATTAATTTACAGATTCTGCTCCAGCATATTATATATTATTTGGGAAAATATCAGGCTCTCATGAATTTAAAAAAATTATCCTATGGGAAATTCACTTACCTGTTTATTGAATTAGTTTCCAGAAGGATATGAAAGCCTCAGGTCTTGTGATGGGAGGCAGGTTTGTTGAGAGACAGCGTGTCATGTAAGGAAAAAACCTGGTCTCAGAGTCAGATATCCTGGGTTTTACTCCTGTTGGGAGACTCACTTGACCTCTCTCGGCCTCAGTTTTCTCAACTGAGCAGAGTTGGTTCAGCCGCGCTTTGCGGAGCTGAATGAGCATGTCAGTCACTGGGAGGCAGAGTCTGGTTCAGGAGGTCTGGGCTGAGCCTGAGGTTCTGCATTTTGAACAAGCTCCTGGGTAGTAGCAATGCTGCTGGCCCAAATATCACAATTTGAATAGCAAGGAAATAGATGATATCTTTTTCTTCTAGCTCCAAAAGACTAATTCTAACTTAAGCTGTAGTAGACATTGTTTAAAATCTTAACATTTTAAATAAATATTTTTTTGGCCACACCAAAAAATATATTTTTTGGCCACACCTTGTGGGACCACATCCCACATGTGAGATCTTAATTCCCCGACCAGGGATCAGACCCGCACTCCTTGCAGTGGAAGCATGGAGTCTTAACCCCTGGACTGCCAGGGAAGTTTCCATTTTAAATATTTTTAATACTATTAGGTTTAAGTGAAAGAAGACAAGTGTCTTTACAACTTTTAAGTTTGATAGCAAGAGACTTTCTTCTGATCATGTCCAAGATTTGTTTTAAAGTATTCCACTCCCTCCCTTAAAAAAGTTGGGGGGGAATAGATAAAACAAGAATAACAAAATATTGGTAATTGTTGAAGCTGGATGATGGGTACATAGAGGTTAATTATACTTTTCCCTTATTCTCTGTCCTTAGGTGAAAGTTTGAAAATGTATTTTAAACAAAGAAAAGTAAAACACAAACAAAACTAAATGTGAATTTGCCAGGATCACAGACTGATGATATATATACATATCTATATCTGTTTAGCTTTAGGCACCATTTCTCAGTACTAACTTGCCTAATAGGAAGCAATGTGGCAGTGACCTGAGAGAGTCTTTGAAGGAAAAAAGCACAATGGCTAATGAAGCACATTTGCTGGAAGGAGATAAACTCAGAGCTGCCGTTCTCCATGTGCCAATCTTAGGCTGTTTGTTTCTGTTAAACATTGCAGATGTGTCTCTGCCAACTAAACTTGAATGTGTTAATGTGATATTTTTGGAAATTCACTTTGCAAACTGTGAACTCAACATAGATTTTGGTTGCTGTTGTTGAATGTATCAATCAGATATCGCCATTTTTTTTAATAGGACAAAGATACTTAAATTAGTGTACAGGAAATACACATTCAACAATGTTTTCTGCTATTCCAGGGGCTTTTAGATGTGGGGTTATAATGTTGCTTTTACTATTTTTATTTATTTATTTATTTTGTATAAACAAGGTTTAAAAAATTTTTTTTAAATAAACTTATTTATTTATTTTTGGCTGCACTGGGTCTTCGTTGCTGTGCGTGGGCTTTCTCTAGTTGTGGCTAGCGGGGGCTACTCTTCACTGCAGTGCGTGGGCTTCTCATTGCAGTAGCTTCTCATTGCGGAGCACAGGCTCTAGGTGCACAGGCTTCAGTAGTTGTGGCACGTGGGCTCAGTAGTTGTGGCTCGCAGGCTTAGTTGCTCCATGGCCTGTGGGATCTTCCCGGACCAGGACTCACACCCGTGTCCCTTGCATTGGCAGGTGGATTCTTGCACCACCATGGAAGCCCAATGTTGCTTTTAAATCTAGAGTGATTTTACACTCTGAGCAGAAAATCCTGATTCCCACTAAATATGTATTTTTGAGGGAGGAGTTGAAAACAAAATGGAGAAAGATTATAAGAGAGCTTTGTTTTGGTAAGGTTTCGGGAAAACGATCAGAAAATAGTTATAGGATGACAACCTGTTTAGGAAATAACATTTTGATATGGGATAAACAAATATACTCTAATATAAAGCTAACTATCTAGATTAGTTATTTTATAGGTCATATATATAGTTTATAATTTGAGAATAAATATTTAAAAAGCACAAATTAATGCTAAGTTAATAACAAAAACTAGAAAATAAAAAAAAAATATTTTAGAAGTGTAAACCCCAGCCACAGCGATTGTTAATATTTCATTGTATTTCCTTTCTGTTTTTAATGTGATTTTATATAGTTTTTCTCCTACCTTATATATCCTTTTATCCTGTTCTTTCACTGACTGTTGTAAAATATGCACTTTTCATTATTATTCAGTCTTTTATAAATATAACCTGAGTAAAGTAATTCTCTTTCAGGTCAGAGTGAAGACCTTCATGGTCCCCAAATGGGTAGCTTAGAAGTATCTTTCTGCTTTGATTTATTTTTAGGCTAGGTCTAGATTGTTTATTATGATGAGGGAAATGGGCATAGGAAGTCATTTTCTGTTGGAGAGATCAAGGCAGTTGCGGGGTCCATTCGATATTTGAGTTTTGAACTGAAAGAGATTCTTATATTCATCCTGGAAAGAATGTAATCCCAGGTTGAACAGAGCCACACTAGACCTTTAGTCCAGACCAGTGACAGCTCTGATGCCAGGATTCAGGACTTGGAAGGCTCTTCTTGGGGAAGTCACACTTCTGAATCAAACCCCAAAGTGAACCTTTGGGTATAATTAGGATGTGATACAGGTATTTTTTGTCAGCCCAGGGAGTTCAAGCCTCAGCAAAGGACAAAACAAAATAAAAGATATGTATACACATACATGGATTAAGTGAGCTAATACAAATAAAGTGCTAAGAACAATTCTTACCACTTAGTTAGAATATAAATGTTAGGTATTGTGTAAATAATTGAGGAGACTTTAAGTCAGCTTTTATGTTTAATGTTAAAAGTAGTTACACACTTTAGGGCTTCCCTGGTGGCACAGTGGTTGAGAGTCCACCTGCCGATGCAGGGGACACGAGTTCGTGCCCCAGTCCGGGAAGATCCCACATGCCGCTGAGCGGCTGGGCCTGTGAGCCATGGCCACTGGGCCTGCGCGTCCGGAGCCTGTGCTCCGCAACGGGAGAGGCCACAACAGTGAGAGGCCCGCGTACTGCAAAAAAAAAAAAAAAAAGTAGTTACACACTTTTTAACAAGAAAGTATGAATTTCTTTGAATACTGAATAAACTGAACCAAGTTGAAAATAATGATTAAGGCTGTTTCTGCCTCTTCTTCTCTTTCATGTTTTACGCATTTTACTGAGGACCTTCCTCGGTTTTACCTATTTCTCTAATTTAAAAGCCTTTTTTAGATGCCTGAAGTAAAATGGGAGATAAATCTTGGCTGATTATTAGAAGCAGGGGGAATTAGCTAATCTCACTGGTAATTGAGAACAGGAATTTAAATGTAAGGTCTTAGGCTTCTGTTCCTTTAAGGTTTAAAGTTTTCAGAAGTAAATGTACTTGTTCTGTTAAGGAATTTCTTTGGAGCATGTTTTCATAAGAAAATTTTCATGGTGTCTAAACAAGACTTGAACTTGACAGATTTCCCTTATCATCAGTGTACTTGCTTTTAAAGATGTGAAAGTGTGTATTCTATTTTAAAAATCCAATAAATTTTTAATTTTGACACATTCAGTTTGTGCTTCGATTTTCAGATCTCTAGCAATGTTAATTTTCAAGCCTGAAAGTTTAAACTATGTTGAGATCATGGATCCCATTGAAAATGTAATAAAATATTTGAACCTTCTTTCTAGAAAAATGTATGTACATTCAAAATGTTGTATACAGTGTGAGATTTTTCACGAATATCCTGAAACGAAAATCCACATATTGTTTTTAAACTGTTGCACCTCCTAAGTTAAAAAACAAAATTAAATTAAATTAAATTAAAAAACAAGGTTCCTTCTACCGGGGGAAAAAAAATAAAACTGTTGCTCCTCCTTAGATATGTTACTAGTCTGTTTCCATTTAGTTAATGTCTCATTGTATTAAATTTCATTAAAATTGAACTACAGTGCTATAGTGTTTAGTTTGCATAACACAAAAGTTCTAGATTGTCTCTTTGGAAGCAATAATAAAATAGAGGAGGGGCGGGACTTCCCTGGTGGCACAGTGGATAAAAGACTCCGCGATCTCAATGCAGGGGCCCAGGTTCAATCCCTGGTCAGGGAACTAGATCCCACATGCATGCTGCAACTAAGAGTTGGCATGCCACAACTAAGAAGCCCATGTGCCACAACTAAGGAGCTGCCTGCTGTATCTAAGACCCGGTGCAACCAAATATATAAATAAATATTTTTAAAGAAAATAGAGGAAGGGCAGTTGTGCTAAATGGATTTTTTGGAGGGTGCAGAATTCAAAGCAATGACTACTGATAAGGCAAATATTGCTATCCCTGTTTTATATACTTTATATATTTGTATATACTTTGTGTTTTAAAAATGTAATATAAGAGATTCTTAATAAAAATTGTCATCATTTTGTGTTGGGCATTTTTTTAAAAGGTATTCTCTTGAGTGATGGATGTTTTAATTCTTTTTGTAGGACTTGGAATGCTATATAGCAGTATATATTGTAAAATTTGGGGGAACCAGAAAATCATTCAAGACATTTAAGTAGTCTGGGCTTCCTTCAGTGGATCAGTTTCCTTAAAGAAATGCTGATAGCTCCATCCAATCTTAGGATGACTGAGGTTATAAAATTTTCTTTGGTTCTTTTCTGCCCTGATGTGTACCACTTTGTGATTTTATAGGTTGCTGTAACTGTCTCCTTTGGTGATCTAGTCCAATAACATGACTTCAGTATAATCTTATATTAGCACTCTACTGATTAAATGTTAAATTTATATCTCTAGCTTAGAGTTTTCTCCTGAAATCCAGACTTTTATCTAACTGCTTTCTTAACATCTCCGTTTTGAATTAGTATCTCAGAAGTAGTATGTCCAAAACTGGAATTCTGTTATTTCCTATAAAAAGTATTCTTCCCTTTCTCAGTTGATGGTAGGTCAGTCTCAAAGCCTTGGAGTCATTCCTGATTCCTCTCTTTCTCTCACACTTCACACTCTGTTTAGTCTATCAGTAGTTACTGCCTCAACCTTCAAAATACATCCAGACTCCAGCCACATCTCACCAACTCCACTGCTACCACCCTGGTTAGAGTTACTGTCATCTTTTGCTTAGATTACAGCTTCTACAGTCTTCTGCTTCTTCCTTTGCCCCCTCTAGTGTATACTTAAAATTTTTTTTCCTGCACATTCTTATTTTGAAAAATATCAAATCTATAGAAGAGTTGAAAGAATAGTATAATAAAAACCCATAAACCCTTCCTGCTAGATTCACCTGTTGTTAACATTTTGCTACATTTGTAAGTTATCTAGTGAGTGTTCTCTCTCTATATATGTGTATTTGTTTTTGCTATACAATTTGAAAGAAAGTTACACGTTTTATGAAAGTTCATCTCTGATTCTTTCAATATATAACCCCTAAGAACAAGGATATTATCCTGTAACTGCAATCCTATTATCACATCTAAGAAAATTAATGTTAATTCAGTATCATCTAATGTCTAAGAAACATCTTTTATACCTTTCCCTTCTGTAGTAGGCTGAATAATAGCCCTCTAAAATATCAGATCCTAATTCCTGGAACCTAAATGTTACGTTACTTGGAAAAAGTATTTTTGCAAATGTGATTAAATTCACAATTTTGAGATGGAGAGATTATCCTATCCTAGATTATCCTGGTGGACTCTAAATGCTTTTCACATGTGTCCCTATAAGAGGGAGGCAGAGAGAGATTTCACACACACACACACACACACACACACACACACACACACACACACGCATACACAGGAGGAAGGGATGTAAAGACAGAGGTAAATATTGCAGTGATACAGCCAACAAACCAAGGAATGCCAGCAGCCACCAGAAGCCAGGAGCAGATTTTCCTCTAGAGCCTCCAGAAGCAGCACAGCCCTGCCAACACCTTGCTTTCAGCCAGTGATACTGATTTCTGATATCTGGCCTTCAGAGCTGTGAGGCATTACATTTCTGTTTTATGTCACACAGTTTGTGATATTGTTATAGCAGCCATAGAAACCTAATATACACCCCTTTTAAGGATTTCAGTCGAGGTTCATTTTGCTTGGTCGTTACGGCTCTTTTAATTTAAAATAGTTCCCCTCACCCTTTTTTTTGTTTTTCATGACACTGACTGTTTTAAAGAGTTCAGGGCTGTTGCTTTGTAGAATGTCCCATATTCTGGAATTACCTTATTGTTTTCTCATGGTTAGGTTCAGGCTAAACATTTTTTGGCGAGAATACCACATAGGTGATGTTGAGTAAAGAGTATTTTTAATACAACTGCCAGAGCGATTCTTTTAAAACATTAAGTTGGGGCACAGTACTCTGTGCAGTCTCCAGTGGTCCCCATTCTGTTCAGAGGAAAAGCCAAAGCTCTCCTGTGGTCTGGTTCCTGAAACCTGCCTCACCTTCTCCCCTCCCACTCACCCCTCACTCTGTGCTGCCTTCTCACTGATTGTGGTACCGCTTCCTGAACAAGCTGGGCGCGCTCCAGTCTTGGAACCTTTGCTCTAGCTGCCCCGTTGCCTGGAATGTTCTTCCTCCAGGTATCCTTTGGCCTGCTCTCCCTCATGTCTTGCTCAGATGTCCTCTTCTCAGTGAGGCCTTTCCACACCACTATTTTAAAAAATCCATCTTTCCTTCCCTCCCCCACTTCCGATCTCCCAACACCGCTTTACTGTTGTGTTTTTCCGTAGCATTTATTACCTTCTCACACACCACATAACTTACTTATTAAAGTTATTATTTATTGTCTGCTTCTCCTACTTGAAATACAAGCACCACAAGGCAGAAATCTTTGTTTTTTGTTCACATATTCATCCCATGATCTTATGTTCATAGCAGGTACACAACATTTGTTGAATAAACGTGAACGAACTTTAGATGAGTATATCTAATTTTACGTTACTCCACAGTAGAGAGTCTGCTTTAAAAAAAATAATAAGCAAAACACTTTACTTTGAAATAACTTTATTTATTTAATATATTTATTTATTTATTTTTGGCTGTGTTGGGTCTTCATTGCTGTGTGTCAGCTTCTCATTGTGGTGGCTTCTCTTGTTGTGGAACACAGGCTCTAGGTGCCTGGGCTTCAGTAGTTGTGGCACATGGGCTCAGTTGTTGTGGCTCACGGGCTCTAGAGCGCAGGCTCAGTAGTTGTGGCGCATGGGCTTAGGTGCTCCGCGGCATGTGGGATCTTCCCTGACCAGGGCTTGAACCCGTGTCCCTTGCATTGGCAGATGGATTCTTAACCACTGCGCCACCAGGGAAGTCCCTGAAATAACTTTAGATTTGCAGAAGAGTTTCTAAGACACTACAGAGTTCCTGTATACCTTTTATCCACCTCTCCAGATGTTAACGTTCCACATAACCATGGTACATTTATCAAAACTAAGAAATTAACCATGGCATAATACTGCTAACTAAACTACAGACTCTATTTGGATTTCACTAATTTTTCCACTGCTCTTCTCTTTCTGTTCCTCTGCCCAATCCAGGATACCACACATTGCATTTGGTGGTGTCTCTTTAGTGTGCTCTAATCTGTGGAGAGACTGATTCAAAAAGACTGTAAATCTTTCCCAGGAATACTACCTTGTGTAAATTATTGTAAAACACTGCAACTCGTGCATTATTTGAGCAAGTGGCTATTTCAAGGGAAAGAAAGATGGTAAAACTCAGGAACACCAGAATATGTAGCCGTGGGGCATTGGTAAACTTCAGACAAGAAAATCATAGGATTTGACAGTATTTTCTGGTTTAGGTGCAGAGTATACCTATCTAGTCCATTTTCTTCTGCCATCACAACTTCCCACCCCATCCATGCTATCACTTGAAGAGATGAATCCTAGAATAACACGTAACCATTTTTGACTTTTTAACAGGTAAATTTGACTCAATATGTTTAATTTCACTCATTATTTGCCTGTGTTACTCTTTGAGGGTAATTAATTCTGTAGTACACTAAAGATACATTGAGTATCTGCTCTATGTAATGCACTGCCTTAGGTCTTGGGAAAGTGGATGCAAAGAAGAGTAAAAACTTTTTACTGTTCAGAAGCTTGTGCTCTAATATAGGTAACATATAACTAACAAACTATAATAACAACTATTTTGACAGTGTAGAGGAAATTATTAATTTTTGCTAGGAAAGGTAAGAAATGGGGGAGGATTATATTTGAACTTGCCCTTAAAGTACTCATAGAGCTTTTAACACAGTTTAATTGAGGTGTAATTCACGTACCGTACACATACCAAACATACCATTTAAAGCAAACAATTCAGTGGCTTTTAGTATATTCACAGGGTTATGAAACCATAAGCACAGATCAACTTTAGAACATTTACATTATCCTAAAAAGAAACCCCATATCTGTGTTGACTCCCTATTCTTCCTTCCTTTCAGCTCCTGGCAACTACAAATCTACTTTCTGTCTCTATAGCTTTGCCTATTCTGCACAATCCATATAAATGAAATCATACAATATGTGTCTGACTTATCTCAGCATAATATTTTCAGAGTTCATCCATGTTATGGTACATATTAGTACTTCATTCCTTTGTATTGCCAAATGTTCCATTGTACTGGAAGTATTATATTTTATTTTTCCATTCATCAGTCGATGGGTATCTGAGTGTTTCTACTTTTTGACTATTACGAATAATGCTGCTGTGAATATTCACGTACAGGATTTTGGGGGGACATATTTTCAATAGTTTTGGGTATTGAAATTGGGAGTGGAATTGCTGGGTTGAGGAACTGTCAGAATATTTTCTAAGGTACCGTTTTACATTCCTACCAGCAGTATATGAGGATTCCAATTTCTCCACATCCTAGCCAACACGTGTTCCTGTCTTCTGTTTTTTGGTTTTTTTTGGCTGCCCCACGCAGCTTGTGGGATTTTAGTTCCCTGACTAGGGACTGACCAGGGTCTTCAGAAGTGAGAGTGCAGAGTGTGGAGTCCTAACCACTGGGCCTCCAGGGAATTCCCTAGGGTTTTTTTTTTTTTTAAATTTTAGCCTAATCCTAGTGAATGTGAAGTGACATTGCATTGTGGTTTTGATTTGCATTTCCCAAATGACTAATGATGCTGAGCATCTTTTCATGTGCTTATCAGCCGTTTGTAGATCTTCTTTTGAGGCATAGAATTTTAATAGATAAAGAAAGGAAAAGGGAAGGGAGCACTTCAGCCTAACAGAACAGGGTCAAAGGCCTGAGAAATGGTGAAGAATCAGTAAAACTATAGAGTAGGGTCTCCAGAAGAAGGGAGTGAGAAAGGACACTAGAAAATTTTAGGGATGCTTGGGTCTCTTAAGTTTATTTTTTGATGAGTCAAGTCACACTGTCCTCTGCTTCTCTTAAGCTTAACATTGCTTGAATTTGAAGGATATTCCTTCTTTTGTAAATGTCAGTGTGTTGTGGTTAGCGCATTTGATTGATTCATCCAACCTTAAATAAAGAATTATTGAGGGCTTACTTCATTCCAGGCGTTCCAGTCCTCACTTAGTAAGAGGGGTAGATCAGTGAGCAAAAACAGGCAAGGTCCTTGCTTTTCATGGAGCTTATTTTCTAGTGGGGGTGATTTTTTTACCAATAAAAAACTGCCTGTTAGAGGCTGCCTTTATCCAGCATTTCTGGGCTCGGTAAACAAATCCAGGTCTACTTTGTTCATGCTGTTGCTGATTTTGTTGGCTTGGGTCATAGCCCCTTTCAGCTTTCACCTTTTCAGACCTAAAGTTTAATCTTTAATCATCCCTTACACAGCAGCATCCTGAAATCCCTCTTGGCATCCTTGTTTCTCTTTTTGGGACTGTTACACTTGAAGTTTTTTCCACTGTCGTTTGTACCAATTAATCAAAAAGACTGAAGAACTATAAAGAAAAGTTACATGAATATTTTAAACATTTTCTCTTAAAACATACTATGTGTATTTCATAAATGTTTGTTTTAGGACCAAGGCTTTTCCTTTGAATAAGGATCTGCTGACTATAATTTTCTATGATGTCTCTTATTATAAAGCCCGCATATAATGAATCATCTATGATTTTTAGTTTCCGTTTCTTTACAGTAGAGTGAGAATTTAAAGCCATTTCAAAGAAATCTGAGTGCAAAATCCTTCTAGATTTTTATGATTTTCCATTCCACTCTTTAGTATTTCTGTATCTAATTAGACAGCTTATTATTATTATTATTTGGGGGGAGTCATTTTAATATTTACAAGGAACAAATCAGCAGAACAAAATTATATCAGATAGGCTGTGTACAGTAGCTGTGGCTTATAAAACATACCAGTAATCTGTACCTGGTGAGTATAAAGAGAACCATGGTAGGATTCAGATGTCTTTACAGCCAAGGGAGTACACATGGCATTAACAAATTAGAGGACAAAAAAAATTCACATTTTCTACATTAAAAAAAAATTACAGATCTCACAAATGTCTGTGAAGACAAAAAAAAAATTTTTAAGTTCTTTGAAGGGTGGGAAAGAAGAAATCTGAAATGGAACTCTAAATGTAAAAAGAATTTTACTTCACAAGACCAATTTTCTTGGCTTCTGTTTCATATATCAGTAATCTCCACATCTTGACTATAAAAACTTCTGCTTCTTCATCAAGTACCATGGCAACATCATCTAAAATGCTCTGAGGTGAACTATGAGCCATAACCTTAGAACAAACAAAATCAACTCAAGTAGCTTCTTCTCCACCTATGTATTCTATGATTTTTTTTATTAATCCATGGTCTAATTTGTCGTTCCATCAACATAGAATCCACAATAGACCAATCCAGGGGATAAGCAAAGAGCTCAGGTTTGGCTGTAGGGATTTTTTTTTTTTTTTTTTTTCCGGTACGCGGGCCTCTCGCTGTTGTGGCCTCTCCCGTTGCGGAGCACAGGCTCCGGACGCGCAGGCTCAGCGGCCGTGGCTCACGGGCCCAGCCGCTCTGCGGCATGTGGGATCTTCCCGGACCGGGGCACGAACCCATGTCCCCTGCATCGGCAGGCGGACTCTCAACCACTGCGCCACCAGGGAAGCCCATTGCTGTAGGGATTTTTTCAATGAGACTCTTAATGTGTTTGCGCTTTTTTTTCAGTGTTCACAGTGCCTTTGGCAGCATTTTTATTGTCTTCACCATAATCCAAGGGAACCAGTTTCCTTTTTCGGGGTACATCATCACTGTCTTCATTCTCAAATTTGTTAAAGACACTATCTACAGGTAGTTTCTTTCTCT
This sequence comes from Stenella coeruleoalba, assembly GCF_951394435.1. Classification (NCBI taxonomy): domain Eukaryota; kingdom Metazoa; phylum Chordata; class Mammalia; order Artiodactyla; family Delphinidae; genus Stenella; species Stenella coeruleoalba. The sequence continues at coordinate 76,324,625 of NC_137157.1, forward strand.
TCACAGAATTAGGCTGACCAGGACTATTGGAAGCACCCAGTTTAAGACTCAGTCTTATTTTTGGCCTATGCTCCTCAGGTTGTTGTTGATCTGGTGAATTTTCATAAGGGATAATAATACCACAGGGAGACTCATCTCCAGGAGTGTTGGGAGTTGCATTGCCACTGGCAGAGGAAACAGATGGGGCAGAACTGATGGACCTCAGAGTTGGTTTGAGACAGGACTTTTGCTCTGGCTCTTCTTCCTCTTCCATGGGTTCCTCTCGTTTTTCTTCTTTTTCTTGCTTTTCTTCTTCCTCTTCCTCTGATTCTGGTTCTTGCTTTATTTGTGGTTGTCTGTGCCTCTCAGCCTCTTGTTCCATCCTCTGGAGCTCTGCATCTGGATCCAGGTGCCCTTCGGCCAAAAGGCACTGCCTGATTTCCTCTAGCTCTTCCTTCTCTCTCTTCCTATCCCGTTCATCTGCTTCCATTTCCTTTTCCCTATCACGCAACCTTTTCTGAAGAGCGCTTCCTCTATAATATTTGGGATCATCTCTATCATCATCATAATCTTCTAAGAATTCTTTTAGTCGTTTAGCTTCTTTTGCCATTTCTCTTCTTCTTTCTTCTTCTCTTTCAGCCTCTTTCTCATACTCCTGGGTTTTCTTTCGTTCTCTGATTTTCCAATTCTTAAGGTGCTCTTGATAAGCAGCCTCTTTCTCTCGGAGCTTTCTTTCAAGTTTTCTTCGTTCATATGCATCTTCTTCATCCTCTTCTCGGTCCTGCTTCTTGTCTTTTTCTCTCGCGCGCTCCCGTTCCCTTTCTCGCTCTCGTTCTCTTCCTTGTTCCCGTTCTCTCTCTCTCTCTCTCTCTCTCTCTTTACCTCTCCCGTTCCCTTTCACGATCTCTGCTCTTTTCTCTTGATCGACTGCGATCCTTATTCTGATCTGAACTCCTTTCTCGATCACGGTCCCGATCTCTCTCTCGATCCCGATCTCGATCTCTCTCTTTTGTCCGGTCACGATCCCTATCCCATTCTCGTTCTCGCTCCCGTTCCTTCTCCTTTTCTCGTTCGCGTTCTCTTTCCCTTTCTCGTTCCCGTTCTCGCCTTTCTCGTTCCCTTTCACACTCCCTCTCTCTTTCTCTCTGTTCTTTCTCAATTTCCTGTCTTTCTTTTTCCTTTTTGCCTTTCTCTTCTTCCAGTTTCTTGTGTGTCTCTGAATTTGCTGATCTCTCAGGATATCAGGTCTCTTTTGTCTTCTTCCATTTCTATAGCATTTATATCCTGCTTAGTGATGAGTGGATAAGGGATCAGTGGGGCCACTGGAAATCTGCGAAAAATGTCCTCCTTCTTTTCCTTCTTCTTCTTCCTGGGGTGAGAGTCAGATTCTTGTGAGGGGGCATTGAGCTCACTGGAGTATTCCTGTATTAAAACTTCAATGGCCCCTTTGATCATCTGACCTCTTCTCTTTGTGTCTTCATCTAAGGCTTCTTTGTCATCATTAGTGACGGTTTCTGGCCTGGCATTCCCATTAGAAGCTTTCTTCTTTGCTTTCCATTCATCCAATTGTGCCTTTGTCTTTGCATCAACTTTAACAAGTAGCTTCTTCTCTCCAATCTGCAGGTCATGCAATAACCTGAGTGCACGGAGGGTTGATTCAGGCTCCTTATACTCACAGAATCCAAAGGCTTGAAGTTTTCCAGATGTGCCTTGTACTCTCTTCCAGCTCAAAACCAAGCCACATTTAGCAAGGAGCTATCTTATAAGCATGTCTGAGGCTTTTTCAGAGATGTTGCCAACGAAAACTGTAGTAGTGGGACCACAGTTTTCATCATTTTCTTTAGCCTTCAAGCCTGGATGATCCTTCCGTGCTCCCAAATGTTTTCCAACCATGGACACAGTGGGTACTAAGACAGTTGGAGCAGGAGCCATAATGCTTATTGGTACAGGAATCATTGGAGTCCCTGGAGGTACAGGTGGTGGAAAGCCAGGAAACTGTGGGGGTGGGATCCCTGGTGGGAGGGCTGGGATTCCCATGGGAGGGCGATTCAAATGAGGAGGGAAAGACATTCTTACCACAGTGGTCCGCCGCTGAGGAAATTGTACTGTCTTCGCGGCCTTCTGGGCTCCAGGTTATGAGGGGGTTCCACCAGCTCGAGATTTCTGCACGCCGCTAGCCGGGAGACTAGTGCCAAAGCACCTACTCTCACAGGCCGCCTTATTATTTTTTTAGCAGCTTGCCTATGTACGTATTCAGCTTCATTTTCATAGAAATTATGAGTCTTTTCACAATCATATTTCCTAATTTACTTAATAATTAAATTATGAATTCAGTATCATGTGAAACTGGATAAACATGTTGGGAATGGCTGTGGCAAACAAATTCAAGTACAAGATGTGGAAGTGCTACTGGCTATGAGCACTTTTGGCCTACTGTGGACATCAGCCGTTATGTTTTTACAGAAGAAACAGTGTTAGTTCAATCCAAGCTATTGGTTAAGGAGAAATTGCTTAGGACAGCTGCTTCTGTATATTGCAAGTTAAGTACTCTTCCACTGCTTTCTCCTAGCACTCTATATAGACCTCTTTTATAACTTAATTCACTGCTTATAATCGTCTACTTGTTTGTCTTCCTTATGGGATTTCATAGTCTTTGAGGGCAGAGGTATACTCTCTTGTTGTTACATTCATAGTTCCTAGTATATTCTTGGCATGTAATCACTTAATTCACTTTAAAAAAAAAAAGAATTGACTGGGACTTTCCTGGTGGTCCAGTGGTTAAGACTCCATGCTCCCAATGCAGGGGGCCTGGTTTCAATCCCTGGTCAAGGAACTAGATCCCACATGCCACAACTAAGATTCCGCATGCCGCAACTAAAGATCCTGCACACCGCAACAAAGATCCCTTGTGCTGCAACTAAAGACCCGGCATGGCCAAATAAATACATTAATTAAAAAAAAAAAATTGACTGCAAGCTCAATATAACTCAATAATATGACCAGTTCAGTATGATTCCTAGGTTGCACTAGTTGTATGTGATGTTATGTTCGGAATAGTTCCACTGTACTTATGTTGTCTTGAACTAGGGTGATAGATTTTAAGATACATATTGACTAACTTGAGCACATCCCCTAAAAAGTTAATTCAGTGAGACTGAGACTATGTCTGTTATTCACTGCTATATCTCCAGTACATACAATATAGAGTATTAATGCCTGGCAGACCAAAGGTGCTCAGGTTTTTAATTTTTTTAATTACTGAATCCAGGGAATAGAGAATAGGATGGTGATGTTTCTTTTTTATTTCTTGAGGAATGATACAATGAATAGGGTGTGCTTCCTTAGAAGAGGAGATTAGTGAATATATCAACCAAATTTGAAAATTTGAGGCCTAGTCATACAGAAGAGAATGTGGACCTCAGTAGCTCTAGAGAACTGAACTGGGACTAGAGAGTATAAATTATAGGAAAGCAGATTGTATGTTGAACTATTTTCTAATTATTAAGCCTTTAAAAAAATAGAATGTATTATTTCATGAGGTCACTGGAAAAGAAGTTTAATGACTTATTTGAGGGGTGTAAAAAAATAAATTTTTGTATGAAATGTGCAGTTGGTTTATCTGTACAAACTTAAATTCATCCTAATTTAAGCCCTGTAATCTCTTGTTTCAGTCTTCCATAACGTTAATATTCTTTATCAGTTATTGTCTTATAAGCTATTATAGGTCTCATGGTCTTAAGGAGAAATAAATGACTTTTTATCTCCCCGTTTAATTTTTAAGTTTGGTGGAGAGCAGATACTGTATCTTATTACAATAAAAAAATTTTTAATGGTATGCTTGTAATCCAGAAATCTTGATGGATCCAGAAATCTTGATAGATTTTGAATAGCCCCAATTGTCTGCTTCATTATTAGCGTTATGGATGGTGTGCCAATTAATCTAGCATCAGATTGCTGATAGTACCATAACGTTTGTTGAATCTGATGGGTGCAATAGTCATTACACCCCTCCATATGGTATATAATGAATCTTCATATTATAATGAATAAGTTCTATGAGATATTACTATGAAATAGTACTGCAGAAGTCTGGATTTTTTTTTTTAATCTTTGCTGCTTTCATAGCACTTTGCAGAGTATCTTATTCATATAAGCTATTCAATAAATATTTATTAAAAGGCTGGAAGATCTCTTGAGTCCTTAAAAAAACCAGTCACCCATTTGAGGAATTATTTCTTGTTTTACAGAAAGTTTACAAGCCAAAAGTACTTTGGTCCAAATGTCAAGGTTATTAAATTATATTGTTAATTTATTCTTATGTCAACAGGGCTTAATTAATGATGCTCCATTTATTTATTCCAAACTTAGATAGATAGCTATAAAAATAATTTTCCTCTTTGTCTAACTTCCAAAAAACTTACTTGCTGTGTACTTCCTCTGCTTTCTTTAGATGGACTTATTCCTGTTTTGCTATATTAACAGTTGTGGGGTATTCCTTTTTGAACTGTACCCCATGTCTAGAGTATCACTTTTCTTACAGATTCACATGTGTGTGGCCAAAGGAACAACTCCATGTTTTCTAAAAGGCCTAGAGAACATGTAGCAGGTACCTCTCATTTGCCTTTGTGTTGGTCATTTTTTACAAATTACTGGAAGTTGGTGGTTCCCGCTGACAGAACCATAGGTTAGTTCTTAAACATCATCTGGAATCTTTTGTTGGGCTTCTTTTGCTTAACAAAGTGTCACTGAGATTCATCCATGTTGTTGTGTACATCAGCAGTTTATTGCTTTTTACTACTGAGTTGTGTTCCATTGAATGAATATACTACAATTTGTATATCCTTCTGCTTGTTGGTGGACATTTGAGTTGTTTCCAGTTTTTTTGCTATTATGAGTAAAGCTGACAGTCTTGTGCAAATAATTTTGTGGATATATGCTTCTTAGGAGTAGAATTGTAGGTGTATGGGTTAGGTATAAAACTCACCAACAGTTTTTTAAAGTGGCTTTGCCATTTTATAGTCCCACCAACAATGTATGAGTTCCAAGTGGTCAAGATCCTCACCAATACTTGGTATTGGTATGGTAAGTCTTTTAAATTTTGCTCATTCTAGTAGGTTTGAGGTGGTGTCTCATTGTGGTTTTAATTTGTATTTTACCTGACAACTAATGATGTTGAGTATCTTTTCATTGGCTTATTGACTTTTTGTATATATTAAATTTATTCTCTTGTTCAGATCTTTTGTCCATTTTTTAAAAATGGGTTGTCTTTTTAAAAAAAATTATTGATTATAGGAATTCTTTAAATATTCTGGTGATGAATCCTTTGTCAGATATAAGGACTTTTGGTTTTGAAAATTAGTAAAATATTCAGTCTAGAGGTTTCAAGATTCTTTGGGCATCTAAGTAATAGGTCAATTTATTATCGGCAGAAATTCAATTCCAATTTTAAATCTAGGGTTGTAGAAGAAAATTGGTTAGGGGGTATGTGGATTTTTCGGTTATCTATTGCTGTGTAACAGTGTATGCTGTATTCCATAGTGGCTTAAATCAGCAGTTATTTACTGTTTCTCACAATCCTCTGGGTCAGCTAGGCAGGTCTTCTGTTTCACCCAGTGCCTACTTGGGTCGCTAATTTGGCTAGATGTCCAGGATGGCTTCTCTCACTTGACTTAGGTGGCTGAAATGTCTAGTGGCCAGGTGGGCCTCTTCTGCTTCTCCATGCCATCTCATTATTATTTAGTAGTTTAGCCCATGTCTCTTTATGTGGTGGTTTGATTCTAAGAGAGAAAAAACAGGAGCTGTCAAGACTCTTAAGTGCTAGGTCTGGAACTGGCACAGTGACACTTCTGTCACATTCTGCTGGTTAAAGCAAGTCACAGAACCAGCCCAGATTCAAGGGGAGGAAAATAGAACCCTTCTTTTGATAGAAGAGGCAGCATGCACACATACAGGGCAGGGAAGAATTTTTGGTGGCCATTTTTTGTGATATTTTATTACAGTGGAGTAGATGTTTAGAATTTCCTAATAAAAGGTGATTTCATTAAAAATATAATTTGTAAGTTATTCCTATATTTCTAAGTATCTTTCCAATTCTTTTTTTTAATTTCATGCATTTGTTTATCCCTTACTGCATATATTCTGCTACCAACGTTTCTAAGATATGATTCAAAATTGGAGATGATAAAAAAAGGCTCAGTGGTGTATAACAAGGAGGCTTACTGAGCTATTAAAGATGTTAATTAGGATTCATGTTCTTTAATATGCTAGAAAGAACGTTCTGATGCCACTTTGCTGATGAACAAAATGAGCTTAATCACATCCTGGGCACTAAGTATTCTGACATTATAATCTCTTCTCTCTGAGCCCATCACAGCAGTCTTAGGATTCAAGATCTAATCCTGGGCAACATTATAGGGCCAAGTGTGTCATATACACACAGTGAAGGAAAGTAGGATGGCCTTGGTAATCCTGCAGTATTTTTCTTATCATATACTTGATTTTCATTTTCAAAAATTGAGGTAAAATTCCCATAACATAAAGTTAACCATTGACCATTTAAAAGTGTACAATTTAGTGGCATTTAGTACATTCACAGTGTTGTACGTCTCCTCATATACTTTTTAAAGGAAGGGTTTATGTCAGGGAAATGAAGAACAATAAAATTATGGCAAAAAAGACTAATAAGATGTCCAAACATTAACTCAAAAAGGACACTTCTGGGCTTCGCTGGTGGCGCAGTGGTTGGGGGTCCGCCTGCCGATGCAGGGGACACGGGTTCGTGCCCCGGTCCGGGAGGATCCCACATGCTGCGGAGCGGCTGCGCCCGTGGGCCATGGCTGCTGAGCCTGCGTTCCGCAACGGGAGAGGCCACAGCAGTGAGAGGGCCCGCGTACCGCAAAAAAAAAAAAAAAGAACACTCCTTTGGTGGAATGGTTTAAGAGATATGCTGGGACCACTGCCTTCCCACTGAAGTGCCAGCGTCTGGTCAGCAGCAGCATGGCCTAAGCAATCTCCTTCTTGCCTCCTGCCAGCCTCGTAAGTCCTCTAAAACTGCAAGGTTAGTTCAATTTTATCTTACCTTCTCTCTTCTGAGGATGGTAAGCAGTCTCAGGGAATCTACCACCTTGGTCCCCTCTATCCCAAGGCTTGGGAGTTTCACAGACCCATTCTAGATCTGAGAACAGCGCTTTTCCGGGGAGCAGGGATTGTGGGCATTCATTAGCCTCTTCCCGTCCTTTTCTATGCCTCAGAATGACTGACCCACAGGTTGTCCTGAGGGCCAAGGCTATCTGCAGTAAACTTGAAGTTGCAGGTTACTTGCAGGCCCTGCTCCCTCTTCTCCTGAAAATGGAAAGATATTTAGATACTTTTGTCATTGTTTTACTGGGGTCAGGTAAGGACTGAACAGATGTAGTAAGTCATTAGAGATTTAAAGATGTTTTTAAAATTTTGCTGTACTCTCCCTCACACACCTACAATAGTCTCAAGACTTACCTACCACCTCCCTTGACCTAAAAAGGGGTGGAGGGATGGGGGAAGGAGGAGACATCTGTGAGGAAAAAGAAATACAAAGAAATACTCTGCCCAGAAGAATCGATCATTCCAATATCCATCTTAATGATTAGAATGGGATAGAATAGAAGCAAGAAGATTAAAGAGAAAATAACCTCCTTAGATAGTAGAAGCCCAGTGATTTTTTTTTTAACAAAATGTTGGAAAAGTAGTGCTGATGATTATGGGATACATCAAGAATAATGTTAGCAACCCTACTAATTAAAGTTTAATACCAGTCATAACTTATTTGATATTTCCCTCATCTGTGAAATGGAGATCTGCCTTACTCCTAGAGGAAGGTGCATTTAGGACTGCAGAGTACAGCAAATTTCAATTCCCAATAAGGCCATGGTATCCTAGAAAGTTTCCAGAGGTAATTTGACTCTGATTTTAGCCTTACATGATCACATTAGAGCCAAACCCTTGTAAAATTTGACTCCACTGCACAATGTGATAGATGCTGAAAAAGGGGGTTTAGAGGAGTGCACCTAATGTTCCCTGGCAGGAAATGGGGAACGTTTCCCTGAGATTGTGTCACTGAACTAGGAGCAGATGTTTGCTAAATTAGCAGGGATTGAGGGGAGAATGTATTAAACTGAGTGAAAATATTTGTAAAGGCAGAAGGAATTTGGATTTTTATTCAGCATTAAAGAGCCACTGAAGGATTTTATGCAGAGGATTGTAATGATCAGACTAGCATAATAGCATATTAAGAAGATCATTTTGGCAGCAATATGGAGGCCAGATTGACAAGGAGGCCAGTTAGGAGTCCACTGGTATATTCTGGGCCAGAGATGATGAGTACCTAAACTAAGGCACTCCTTTATGATGAATTGAAAGAGAAACTAACTTCAGTAATCTAAGGCTGTGCTGCTGAGTGTGGGAGCCACTTAGCCACACATGGCTATTGAGCACTTGAAACTTGACTGTTGCAAAATGAGATGTGCTGTAGGTGTAAAATACTCACCAGATTTCAAAAAGCCTTGGTATCTCAGTAAGACGTTTTTGTATATTGATTACAAGTTAAAGCAATATTTTGAATACATTGGGTTAAGTAAAATATATCATTACAATTAATTTTTCCTATTTTTCCTATTTTAAGAACGTAGCTACTAGAAAATTTTTAATTATATGTATGGCTCACATTATATTTTTATTTTTTTCATTGCTGACTAAATTTATTTCAGTTCAGTTACTTGCCTAACTTATGCTAGCCGTTTGATTAGAAAGTGTTTCATTATGGACTTCCCTGGTGGCGCAGTGGTTGAGAGTCCGCCTGCCGATGCAGGGGACACGGGTTCGTGCCTCTGTCCAGGAAGATCCCACATGCCGCGGAGCGGCTGGGCCCGTGAGCCATGGCTGCTGAGCCTGCGCGTCCGGAGCCTGTGCTCCGCAACGGGAGAGGCCACAGCAGTGAGAGGCCCTCGTATCACAAAAAAAAAAAAAAAAAAAAAAAAAAAGAAAGTGTTTCATTTTAACTCATAATAGGTGTGGAAACTACAGAAATGCAAAATGGTTTTCATATATTTGGGAAACAAGGTTGAAAAGCTCTGTAAGACCGTATTTTTATTAATTAATTAATTTTATTAATAAGAGTGTCAACACAGAGTATCTGCAGGAAACTGGCTTTTGCAGTGAGGTCACAGTGCATTTTTAAATCCATTGTTAGGTAATGTTTATTCACTCTTCTGCAAATAAATTATTTCTGCAAGATATGTTCCAAAACTGGTGCATGGGTAAGACTGGACTAGAGAAAAAGTTTATTTGAAAAACACTTTTTGAAACTTTTTAAGTGTTGTCTGAACACTCTGGAGTTTTTTTTTTTTGCCATGTTCCAATTGACAAAGGCCAAGAAATTCCCTCATAGGTAACAAACATTCATAGCTAACAGGGATGGCTGTTGTATCAAAAACTCTGTCTACTAATGGGTACAGAGTTTTTTTGAAGTGATGAAATGTTCTAAAATTAGATAATGGTGATGGTTGTACAACTCTATGAATATACCCCAAACCACTCAGTTGTATACTTTAAAAGGGTGAATATTAGGGTTATGAACATATCTCAGTAAAGCTGTAATAAAAAAAAACCCTCAATCTTTACGTGCACATCTGTTGCAGTTACTGATTTCCTAGTTATTTAATGAGAATTATGTGAGCAGACACACAAAAAGCAACCATATATACAAAAATTCCTGTGATCACACAAAAATGGTCTGTTCTTTTTTGGCTTCTGTACCAGCCTCGCAGATCTGGTGGTAGATGGGAAGCTTAGTGGCCTTCTTTGGTGGGTATTTGTGAAGTTATTAAGCAGTGTTTATCTAGCTTAAGGGATTGAAAGATTGACTGAGTACACTAGATTCTCATTCATATTCTGGTACAAAATGAATGTGATACACTGAAAGGTGTAGACTGAATCCAGCAGGTTAGTAGAAAAAATAATACTCCAATATTTGATCATTTGATGTTGAGGAATTTTTTTTTTTTTTGCGGTACGCAGGCCTCTCACTGTTGTGGCCTCTCCCGTTGCGGAGCACAGGCTCTGGACACGCAGGCTTAGCGGCCATGGCTCACGGGCCCAGCTGCTCCGCAGCATGTGGGATCTTCCCAGACCGGGGCACGAACCTGTGTCCCCTGCATCGGCAGGAGGACTCTCAACCACTGCGCCACCAGGGAAGCCCGATGTTGAGGAATTTATTCTTAAAGTTTTTAGGCCAAGTTAGAGTTGGTTTATATCTACCTTGGATCTTGTTAGGCATGTCTCCTGTTTCTTGTATCTCAGTTCATCCTGTAGAAAACCATGCCATCTAACTCACTAGATACCCAGAGAACAGCCATGCAGTGTTTTCAGCTACAGAGACTAGCAGAGGATGCATTTACTGTTTCTTTCCTGTATGCTGCCATCTGAAGTAAGATTTTCTGGCTCATCACCAAGCACCTATCATCCCAGAAAGGAAGAAATAGAGTGGATTTGGTGCATCTCTTTTCTCTCCATAACCTCTTTCCAAGTCATTTCCACAGAAGTGCCAAGGCACAGGAGAGAAGCTGAGCCCCGGTTTTTCTGTTAAAAGCAGAACTCGTCACAGATTTTTACACAGCTGCTGCATTTGTCCTAATCCCTTTCCTGCTCAGCCTTGTTACTGCGGCCTTGCTCTAGGGCTGCTTTCAGCAACCTTTCTGACACAGGTTTAATGCTGATTAGTCCCAAAACAATTCTAGGGCAGAGCTCCCTGCCAGGATGAAGAATGAACAAAATTGGTTTGCACACAGGCCAGCTGCAGTTGCTGCAAGTAGAGTCTGTCAAATGCGGACCATTTTCTTGTTTACCAAGATGAGGTTAAATTAGCACAGCATGAAGCAAAATGGATAAAAAAAAGAAAAAAATTGCAAACCATCCATGCTAGTTGAGTAGGATGCGGTGAGTATGGAATTCAGGTGATTTTAAATTAGGTTGAAAAGGTAAGGTAGTATACAGTACTAAAAGCTGATTAAAAGTCACTTGAAAGATTTGCTTGCTCCAGGTGGGACAGGGGCATAGGTGGACTGTATAATCTTTTAAAGATTATTCAGGTCTCGTATGGTATGAATTACTCATTTTTGCAGTTATTTTCTAAAATATTTGAATCAGATTTTATGTGTTTATAGAGCGGTCTCTGGTTGACAGACTTGCAGACTAGATGAGAAAGCAAGGTGAACTATGTAAGGAAAGAACCCCGAAGCCAAGAGGTCTCTGACTTCCCAGGCTTCGGTGCACCAGGCTCTCTTCTTCTTCCTTTTGTGCAGAGCCTGCCCACAGATCCTCTCTTGGGAACCCGGGCTTCTCACCCTAGCATTCAGGGCCGAGTTGAGGGGAAGAGGGGGAGTAATTAGCTGAGGAGCAGAAGTATCGGATGGGAAAGGGGGGAGAAACGGCAAATACGGAGAGTATGAGACGAAAGACACAGTGTCTCATCTGACTCCCGGCCTCTATGCTTCACCCCCCTAGTCCTTCATCCGCTGTGGGTTTGAGAGCTCCTGATCTTCTCTGCGCTCTGACCTTTCCTGGCCTGGGTCGTGAGGTGTTTTACCCCTGCTAGTTTAGGGCTGGGGAGATAGGGAGACTTAACCACCTTATAACACTGTTCCTAAGGGAAATGAATTCTCTTATAGACCAACCCCTGAATATAACCGTTAATGAAATAGACTATTAAACTGCAGCTTGTGTGGTTAGAGAGAGATCCTTCCTTTTACCAACTGTGTACTTCTCACTCAGCACTATACTGTACATTTCATGGCCCTTCACCTCCACTGAGATAATTTACCTTATGTCTCAAGACCAAGGAAGCAACAGGAGTACTAAATTAAGACACAGAGCAGCGTAGTCAGGGCGTTACCTACTCACAGGCCATTGTAAGTTCAGGCTGGAGGGAACTCACAGAAAAAATGAAGATCTGGCTATATTGGAAATAAAGTGGGTTGGGTTTAGGGAAAACAGGAATCACTGTGGGCTACAGTAGGGTAGTTTATAATTTAAGCTGCATCCTGAAAGAGGATGGGCCAAGTGAGGACAGGCTGGTGTTCTAAGCTCCAGGCCTAAAGGGGCCAGGGAGGGGCACAAAGGGGACTTTTATTCCATCTCTAACGTTTTATTTCTGTTTTAAAAAATTGTGAAGCAGATACCGCAACGTGTTAACATTTGTTGAATTCAGGTGGAATATACCCACACAGGTGTTCATTATTTCTGTTCTACTTTTCTCTATGTTTGAAATATTTTTTAATTACAAAAAGGAAAAGAGGAACTTCCCTGGTGGTCCAGTGGCTAGGACTCTGCGATCCCAATGCAGGGGGCCTGGTTCGACCCCTGGTTGGGTAATTAGATCCCACATGCCACAACTGAGACCCGGCTCAGCCAAATAAATAAATAAATACTTAAAAAAAAAAAAAAAGAAAAGAAATAGCCTTAAAGCTGGGCAGTACAAGAGACAAATGATAGAACTTAAATAACATACAAGTCAGTAGCCAGCTCTTGAGTAGGCAGGTGGGTAATGGTAGTCATTTTATCAAGGGTCTTGAAGGAACATACAAATAATGTATTTTTCTGCAACCAAAGAACTGAAAAGTGATTAAAATCACCCATCATGAAAGAGCAAATTAATGAAGAAGTGGAAAAAATAAATAACAGGCCAAAGCTTCTCCATGGTTTGGACTTAACCTCCTTTAGGTTGAGTAGGATGCAGTGAGATATGCTAACACAGAAAATATGTTGTACATCATTGGAGGAAATGAATATAAATAAATGATATATTTTAGTCACTGTCATCGAAAGGAGCAAGTTCAGGAACAAAGGAAGTAAGTATAACCTGTACACCTAGTTTTCACACCTATATATATATCCGTGAAAAATAATCGTAAGCATAAGAATTATTTTTCTGAGAGAGTGGCTTTAATACGTATATTTAGGGAATTCCCCGGTGGTCCATTGGTTAGGACTCCGCACTTCCATGCAGGGGGCATGGGTTCGATCCCTGGCTGGGGAAGTAAGATCCCACAAGCCACACGGTATGACCAAAAAAAAAAAAAAAAAAAAAAGACCATATATTTAAATTCTGTAAAAATATACTGTATAGCCTCTCTTTTGTGATATAATTGTCTCTCTTCGCCAGCTTGAATTATTGCCTTCCCAGGAATTTCTTCTATAAGCACTGAGGGAAGAACCATTACTAATAATTTTTCTGTATTCCTAATAAGTTTGGTTAAGCTCATAGAAAGAACTGGATATATTTGTTGGTTGGTGATATAGAATTGTGAACAGTCTATTAACTACCAGTAATACTGTGTTCCTAGTGAAAAAATAAGTTTAATCTTACTGAAAAAAGTATGTCCATGTAACATAGTTTTTCTAAATGACAAACTACTGATTATTTATATGTAATTGAATGAAGTTTGAGTTTGTTGGATTTTTGTTCATTCATTCATGCAAAATGGAAAGGCCTTTAAAACTTATCCTAAAAGTACCCCTCACCCATGAGGATGGCTGCTATCAAAAAACCAGAAAACAGCAAATGTTGGTGAGCATGTAGAGAAATTGGACCCTTGTGCACTGTTGGTTAGAATGTAGAATGGTACACTTGCTATGGAAAACAGTATGGTAGTTCCTCAAAAAATTAAAAATAGAATCATCATATAATCCAGTAATTCCACCTCTGTGGGTATATACCCAGAAGAATTGAAAGCCAGAGTCTCAAAGAGATATATGTATCAGGTTCGTAACAGCATGATTCACAATGGCTATAACAAGGAAGCAAGCCAGGTGTCCACCAGTGGATAAATGGGTAAGTAAAATTTGGCTTATACTATACAGTGGAATATAACTCAGCTCTCAAAAGGAAGGAAATTCTTCAGTATGCTGCATCATGAATACACTTTGAGAACATTATACTAAGTGAAATAAGCCAGGCATGAGAAGACACTCTATGATTCTATTCATATGAGGTGCTTAGAGTAATCAAAATCATAGAGATAGTAGAATGGTGGTTGCCAGGGCCTGAGGAGGCGGAGGGAATGAGGAGTTATTGTTTAATGGGCATAGAGTTTCAATTTACTAGATGAGAAGAATTATAGAGATGAGTGGTGGTGATGGTTGCATATTATAAATGTATTTAATACCACGGAATTGTATACTTAAGAATGGTTAAGATGGTAAATTTTATGTTATGTGTATCTTACTACAATAAAAAAGTTGAAGGAAAGAATTCATCCTAAAAGAATTTGACTTATTATATTCTCTCACAGAAGTACAATTTAACAAACATTTATGACAATTAAATTTATCCACTATACAAGTATATCTACAAAATTATAAGTATCTGGAATGGTCATGCAGGAGCACAAAATCCATAATGCAGCTTCCCTAGTTATTTCTCAGCTATTTCTACATAATATTGTGAAAGAAACAAATACTTTTACAATGATAGTAACGATAATTTTAATTTATAATTTCGGTATAATTATAATTGCAAGTCTTAAATTCTTACTAAATGACCTTCATACTACTACAAAACTATTATTCTAAAATTTGTACAAACAAGATAAAAATCTTTACATAATGTCAGTAACAACTCATGTTCTTTCCACTAGCCTGTGTTCATAATTATTCATTTACTTAGTGAATGGTCCTTGAATTCATGTTATACTAGGCACTGTGTAGGCTCTGGGGATTCAGTGGAGAACAGCTCTTACCCTCATAGAGCTGCAGTCTTTTCCAGAAGAAATGACTATAAGCTTAGATCTGAAGGGCGGCCAAGAATTTACAGGTGGGATGGGGAGTGGGGGCAATACTGGAAGAAGTATTTGTGGCAGACATACAGCATGTGTGAAAGTTGGCTAATTTGAGGGAGCGAGGTACATATGGTGAGCAGCTAGTAATTTCCTCACGGCTGGAGTATAGAATACAAAGGATATGGAAAATCTTGTAGAAAGGGTTAAGATATAAGCAGTCAGATTATGAAAAATTTTGAAGCAGTGTTAGGCAATTTGAGATTTAAAGTTAGGATAATGAAGCACTATTGAAGGGTTCTGAAGGGGAGTAACCTCGGATCTATATTTAGAAAGATTTCTTGGGCTGCATTATGGAGTGGGGGAGATGGGTGGTAAGCCTGGCAGCAGGACGTGATGATGTTTGTAATAATTCGGGTGAGAGGCGACATTGGATTGGACTAGAGAAGTGGCAGTGGGGATGGAGAGAGTTGGATAGATTTAAGAAAAATAGAAGGTTAAATCAGTAGGATGAAGCAATGGATTAGATGTGGGGAATAAGAGGGAAAGAGGAGTCAAGGATAATTCCAGCTATACACCTTCAGCCACTGGGTGAATGGTTGTACTACTTGAGCTGGAGAAATTACCAGTCAGGGCTTTGGAAGTGATTCCCTGTTTGATCTCTAAGAACTCTTCCTATTGTGAGTGTAAGAATTTCTGATTCTTGACACTTCTAAGAAAGCTCATTATCTAATCTACAGATTAGATCATTTTTACTGCTACTTACGTAAAAGTCATTCCTGAGATGTCCATATCCCTAGTTACTCTCAGAGTTCAAAATAATATGTGAGGTTCATTGTTACAGCTCATTGGTTTATTTATTAAAGTAGAGAGAGTATTGTTTTCTGTAGGCAGTGTATAATTTTGTCTAGTTACATATGTAACGAAGTTATACATAACCCTTTATAGTCAATGTAGCCATGTGTCAAATAACTCAAAAAGTAACTGTAATGATAACAGAGCCACTGTTGACAAGCATGACAACATAAATATATCTAAATAAATTAATAGATGTTAAAAGTAAACACTTGACAATTCTCCTTCATTGCCAGTGGGAATGCAAAATGGTATAGCTACTTTAGAAGTCATTTTGACAGTTTCTTACAAAACTAAACATACCTTACCATATGATTCATTAGTCACACTCCTTGTTATTTATCCAAAGGAGTTGAAGGCTTATATCCGCACAAAAACCCTTACACATGGAAGTTTCTAGCAGTTTTATTCCTTTTTTTTCTTTTTTAATGTCTTTATTGGAGTATAGTTGCTTTACAATGGTGAGTTAGTTTGGTGTATAGCAAAGTGAATCAGCTATATGTATACATATATCTCCATATCCCCTCCCTCTTGCACCTTCCTCCCACCCTCCCTATCCTACCCCTCTATGTGGACACAAAGCCCTGAGCTGATCTCTCTGTGCTATGCGGCTGCTTCCTACTAGCTATCTATTTTACATTTGGTAGTGTACATATGTCATTGCCACTCTCTCACTTCGTCCCAACTTCCCCTTCCCCTTCCCCATGTCCTCAACTCCATTCTCTACGTCTGTGTCTTTATTCCTGTCCTGTCCCTAGGTTCTTCGGAACCTTTTTTTTCCTTCAGATTCCATATATGTGTGTTAGCATACAATATTTGTTTTTCTCTTTCTGACTGACTTCACTCTGTATGACAGACTCTAGGTCCATCCACCTCACTACAAATAACTCAATTTTGTTTCTTTCTATGGCTGAGTAATATTCCATCGTATATATGTGCCACATCTTCTTTATCCGTTCATCTGTCGATGAACACTTAGGTTGCTTCCATGTCCTGGCTATTGTAAATAGTGCTGCAGTGAACATTGTGGTACATGACTCTTTTTGAATTATGTTTTTCTCAGGGTATATACCCAGTAGTGGGATTGCTGGGTAGTATGGTAGTTCTATTTTTAGTTTTTTAAGGAACCTCCATACTGTTCTCCATAGTGGCTGTATCAATTTACACTCCCACCAACAGTACAAGAGGGTTCCCTTTTCTCCAGCATTTATTGTTTGTAGATTTTTTGATGATGGCCATTCTGACTGGTGTGAGGTGTTGCCTCACTGTAGTTTGATTTGCAGTTCTCTAACGATTAGTGATGTTGAGCATCCTTTCATGTGTTTGTTGGCAGTCTTTTTATCTTCTTTGGAGAAATGTCTACTTAGGTCTTCTGCCCATTTTTGGATTGGGTTGTTTGTTTTTTTGATAGTGAGCTTCATGAGCTGCCTGTGTATTTTGGAGATTAATCCTTTGTCAGTTGCTTCATTTGCAAATATTTTCTCCCATTCTAAGGGTTGCCTTTTTGTCTTGTTTATAGTTTCCTTTGCTGTGCAAAAGCTTTTAAGTTTCGTTAGGTCCCATTTGTTTATTTTTGGTTTTATTTCCATTTCTCTGGGAGGTGGGTCAAAAAGAATCTTGCTGTGATTTATGTCATAGAGTGTTCTGCCTATGTTTTCCTCTAAGAGTTTTATAGTGTCTGGCCTTACATTTAGGTCTTTAATCCATTTTGAGTTTATTTTTGTGTATGCTGTTAGGGAGTGTTCTAATTTCATTCTTTTACTAACAGTTTTATTCTTTTTTAAAGAAAGATTAACTTTATCTTCTTTTTTAATTAATTAATTAATTAATTTTTGTCTGTGTTGGGTCTTTGTTGCCCCACGTGGGCTTTGTCTAGTTGTGGTGAGCGGGGTCTACTCTTCGTTGGGGTGTGTGGGCTTCTCATTGTGGTGGCTTCTCTTGTTGCAGAGCAAAGGCACGTGGGCTTTAGTAGTTACGGCACAAGGGCTCAGTGGTTGTGGCTCATGGGCTCTAGAGCGCAGGCTCAATAGTTGGCCACACGGGCTTAGTTGCTCTGCAGCATGTGGGATCCTCCCAGACCAGGGCTCAAACCCATGTCCCCTGAATTGGCAGGTGGATTCTCAACCACTGAGCCACCAGGGAAGTCCAGCAGTTTTATTCCTTTTTTTGTTTGTTTGTTTTGTTTTGTTTTTGTGGTATGCGGGCCTCTCACTGTTGTGGCCTCTCCCATTGCGGAGCACAGGCTCCAGACGTGCAGGCTCAGCAGCCATGGCTCACGGGCCCAGCCACTCCGCGGCATGTGGGATCCCCCCCGGACCGGGGCATGAACCCGTGTCCCCTGCATCGGCAGGCGGACTCCCAACCACTGCGCCACCAGGGAAGCCCTACATTTTTTATGATATAACTTTACTCATCATTGCCATTTTTCTTTCTGGAAAACACAGAATCAGTAGTTTACCCAAGGTCACATATAGCTTAGTCATTCTATATTTATGCTCCAGAAACAGAAAACTAAGATTTATTCCCCACATTATGAGAATATTGAACCCTCTTTATTACAGAAAACACTTTGTGTGCGAGAGGAATGTTTATTTCTATTTACTTCCATTCTGTTTTCCTCAGCCTTTTTCAAGAGAGGAGAGAGTCAATCCCTGGCCTTGACTTGGGTGAGTCTTGGTCTGTCCAATGTGATAGCTACTAGAAATGTGTCTTATGCAACTAAGGAACTGAATTTTTAATTTTATTTATTTTTAATTAATTAAAATTTAAATAGCCACATGTTAGTGGCTACTTTATTGAACAGTGCAGCTCTAGATTACCAGTTAGAAGACAGGGCCAGGTTAAACCATAGAATGGGAATGCAGTCGACAAAATTCAAACTGTGGGAAACTCTATCAACAAAGAAACCCCAAGAGGGGAAAAAAAGATGTGGAGTAGAAACCCTAAGATTAAAAGAGACTTAAAGGGGGCTTTCCTGGTGGCGCAGTGGTTGGGAATCCGCCTGCCGATGCAGGGGACACGGGTTCATGCCCTGGTCTGGGAGGATCCCACATGCCACGGAGCGGCTGGGCCTGTGAGCCATGGCCGCTGAGCCTGCACGTCCAGAGCCTGTGCTCTGCAGCGGGAGAAGCCACAGTGGTGAGAGGCCTGCGTACCGCAAAAAAAAAAAAAAAAGAGAGAGACTTAAAGGGCATATCAACAAATCACAATATATGGACTTTATTTGGGTCCTGATACAAACTGTTAAAAATAATTATTACATTTATGAAATAATTGGAAATTTGAATAATGGCTAGATGTTTGATATTAGGAAATTACTGTTTATTTTTTAGGCATAATACATTGTGGTTGTCTTACAGAAGGAGGAGAGTGAGTCATTATCTTTCAGAGAGATGTTGAAATATTTACTTTCTGCCCTTACATTTACTAAGTTTTTCATGAATGACCTATTTTCTTTTAGCATTAATGATTTTAAAAAATTTTCATATGGAGAATTTTGAACATATGTAGGTAGATAGAGTAGTACAATGAACCCCCATATACCCATTATACAGATTCAAGAATTATCAACTCATGGTCAGCATTGTTTCCTCTTCATGCCCCTGTATTATGTTTTAAGCAAATCCCAAACATCATGTGATTTTATTTGAAATATTTCAGCAGCTATCTCTGAAAAATAAGGCTGTAAGCAGTTAGGGTAGGTGGTTCCCGGAGAAAGAGAACCAGCCATTGCTTTCTTGATATAAGAGAAGCCAGTTTTGGCCTAAACCATTTTGTGATCTAAGTCTGGCCCAATGCTTGTCCTTGAACAGGTCTCAGAAATGATCTTTTTTAAAAAAAGAAAACTTTATTTATTTAGGCTTCACCAGGTCTTAGTTGTGGCGTGTGTGATCTTTGTTGCAGCACGTGAACTTCTTAGTTGCGGCATGCGAACTCTTAGTTGTGGCATGCATGCAGGATTTAGTTCCCCTACCAGGGATCGAACCTGGGCCCCCTGCATTGGGAGCACGGAGTCTTACCCACTGGACCACCAGGGAAGTCCCAGAAATGATCTTAAGGGAACAAAAAAATGCAGAAACAAACTGTTATCAGGCAAAAGAAGTAACTTTGCTGTTGTTGCAAAGATCAGTTGTAAAGACTCCCA
Organism: Stenella coeruleoalba; assembly: GCF_951394435.1. NCBI lineage: Eukaryota > Metazoa > Chordata > Mammalia > Artiodactyla > Delphinidae > Stenella > Stenella coeruleoalba. The sequence continues at coordinate 76,344,407 of NC_137157.1, forward strand.
GTTCTGTGTCAGTGGTATAGGTTAACCTGAAGTGCTCAACCACGAGATCAGTTGGAACCCAAAGGATGATGATGTTGAACTTTTCTGACCCTCCTGACTTCAGTCAGCTAAAGCTTGGACTCTGTAGACCTGTAAACTGCCCAATCCCCTTCGCAAATATGCATGTATCTTTAGCTTAAAACTTCCCCAATTTTGCTGTTCAGGAGACAGTACTTTGGGAAAGATCCCTGGTGTTCTCTTTACTTGCTGTAAGAAATCCTTCCTTTCCTCAATCTTTGGCCTGATTATGTCTTTTGGCTTGATACCCACCAAGAGGCAAACCCAATTTTCAGGTAACAAAGCCTCTTTGTTTTTACATTACTCTAGTACAATTATCAAACCTAAAATTTTTAAATAATATCATTTTAAAAATATTATCTAGTTAATATTCAAATTCCCACTTGTTTCAAAAATTTATAGTTTACATCTAAATGACCAAACATGACAATTCTGTGAATAAACGAAGTTACATGATCCATTTTACATTCACAAAGTGGCAATGTAAAACAAATGCATAAAGTTACTAACTGTGAAAATAATTACGCAGAGCTTTGTGACAGTTATGAATTAAGCCAAAAATAAAACAAGGTGACATTGCATTTGTCAAATTGATAAATCTCTTTGTAAAGATATTTGAAATGTAATGGGAAAACTTTTTAAGAAATAAATAAGATATTAGAGTAGAAACTACTCGAAGGCCTCTGTAAAGCTTTTTTTTTTTTTTTTTTTTTTTTTGGCTGCATTGGGTCTTTGTTGCTGCACGTGCAGGCTTTCTCTAGTTGTGGAGAGCTGGGGGCTACTCTTAGTTGCAGTGCACGGGATTCTCATTGTGGTGGCTTCTCTTGTTGCGGAGCATGGGCTCTAGGCACGTGGCCTTCAGTAGTTGTGGCACGCAGGCTTGGTTAAGTCCTATAAAACTCTTTGGTTTGGACAACTTGAATCATAGAGTTTATGAGAAATTTAATAATGAAGGTACAGTATAGGCAAGAAAATGGGATAAAATGAATAAGCTGTAAAAGTAATTTACCTTACGTGTTGCTGAAAGGGCATAGTGAAAAGAGACTCCTAGAGAATAGGAAATACATATTTTTCTTTAAAATGCCCTCCTATATTATACTACGTAAATTGTTTAGTATTTGAAAGATTTAAGACCATCCAAAATAAAATATTCTGAGAAATACGAGAATTCCACAGAAATATGGATATACTTAGTTCTTGAGTATACTCAGATCTTGTCTTGAATATACTCAGTTCTTGTCTGCATCTGGGATGGATGAGTTTCCTAAAATCTTTTCAGATGAGGGAAGGGTAGGATAAAGTTATTTGCATTAAGAGTTTGACCTATTTTGCAGCTACATTTGTACAAAACTATTTGTACATTTGTATAAAATCAGCAGTTAATAAGTTTATAAAAACATTCTTGGCATCTTTTCTCCAAAGATTTCAACAAAGATGCTAAAAACTGTATCTCCCATTGCCCCTCCAGGCTGAGAATTGACGACTATGTAAAGGTAGGCTGGTAGAGTGGAGGGGAAAGGTGCAATCCTAATATGAAAATATTAGGCAACTGCTGAAAATATTACAAAGAACAAATACTTCATAAGATATTGTTATAAAGAAGTTTAAAAATGTATTTATAAACTAGTATTGTAACCCTTCTCCTATTTAAGTAGTAGTTAAAAACAGGTTAGTAGTTAAAAACTTCTGAAGGGCCTAGAAGCAGTGATACCCCAGTAGGAATGAGCACACCTAGTGCCCAGATCTTGTTTGTAATACCATTCTCCAGTTAAAGGATTGAGGGATCCTTGAAGAAATGGCTAACTCTGGAAATGGAGCAGGACGTATTCAAGATGAGCCTGGGGCATCTTATAGTGCCAGAAATTAAGGAAGTGCCAAAACCAAAACCAAAACACAACACATAGATGAGAGTATGTCAGTGGGCCCCAAGAGACAAATGAAAGAGTTCCCAGTGGCCGTGTGAACAGCAAAATAAAAGTACATTGGATTATGACCCAAAATATAAAATATCCATGAGTTCATACGATGTAAATAAATGATCAAATAAATTAAGGAGGGGAGAGACACATCTCCCTTGCACTAGAATTCCAAATAATTTATGTAGCTACTCTTCCCCCAAGGACATGGAGCACAATGCTCCACTCTAAGTGTGGACTGGTTATAGTGATTTCCTTCTAAAGATTATAGTTGGAAAATGGAGAAAATAGAGGAATTTTACAATGGAGAAACATTGTCTCAGTCCGGTGATCAAGGTGATCATCAACAGTGATAAGTCCTATTGATGTATATTCCTGATATCATGTGATGAAAACGGCACTTTACCTCCATGATCTTTTTCCCAAAATCCTTAACCTCAGTCTAATTATTAGGAAAACATCAGACAAATCCCATTTGAGGGACTTTCTACAAAATACCTGACAAGTACTCTTCAAAACTGTCAGTGTCATCTAAAACAAGGAAAGTCTGAGAAATTGTCCCAGCCAAGAAGAGCTTAGAGACATGACTAAATGTAATGTGTGTATGGGATTCTGGAACAAAAAAAGGACCTTAGATAAAAACTGTGGAAATGAATAAAGTATAGACTTTAATTAATAATAATGTATCAATATTGCTTCATTAATGGTAATGTAATGTTTACAGATGAGGGGAAACTAGTTGGAGGGTATATTGGAACTCTATACTATCTTCCCAATTTTTCTGTAAATCTAAAACCATTCCAAAAACTAAAGTTTACTTTGAAAAAAAAAGTTAGCCATGTAGTCCTGGATTCAAAGCAAAGAATAATAAACTTCTGGTTATGTGATACCACCATGGACATATGATACAGTAATAATATCCTTATGTTCTTATGTTTGAAATAAGGTAGGTGTCAACTTCTAATGTACAAGTCAGCACAAATTGGAAAAGAAATAAAATGTTCTAAAGAAAATGGGCTAATTTTATTCCTTTACTTAAATTACATTTCAGTTTATATAGTCAAAGTTTTGAAATGACTCATTTTCACAGCTACCAATTCTTTAAATAAGTCTTACAAATTCTAGAGTATATGATTCAGACGTGAGAACAATTTTCATTCATTTATCCATTTATGCAACAAACATTAAAGAACATATGTACCAGGCATAGTATTAAGTAGGTGTTGAGGAAGTAAGGATGAATAATGTGTTGAAGAGATTAAAGTCGAAAGGAGGAGATAGAATTGGACAGTGGATAGCAATATGCAGAGTAGTTACAGGAATGGAGTTCCAAAAACTAAACGGTTCTATTTCCTTTAAAAAAAAAAAAAAAGGGCATTATAATTATGTGCCAACCAAGAAAAGAAGAGAAATGCTGTGTTCTGAACCTTAATATCAGTGAGTTTTTATTTTAACACATCAACTAATAGGTATTTAGTACAATGTTTGTACAGTAGTGATTCATTTAAAAATTAAGCTCATGGAATTTAAAAGATGTTGGACCATAAAAATGATCTGTTCTAATTTGTAGTTTTATACTGTGTTATGGAAGAAACTCTTTACTTTTTTTGTGCTTAAAGACCTGTAGGAGCCCAGCAGGGGCCAAATGCAAGGACCAGAGTGAGGCCTTAGGTGCTAAGGGCAGCCCAGCTGACAGGCAGTAAGGGAATGGGGACCTTAGCCCTATAACCGAGTGGAACTGAACTCTGCCAACAACTGGGGTGAGCTTGGAAATGATTCTTCCCCAGAGCTCAGAAAGGAATGCAGCCCTGACAACAGGACGACTCCAGTATTGCGAGACCCAGAGCAAAGGAACCCTTTGGGCCACACTATGCCCAGACTTCTGATCCACAGAAACTGATAATAAGTGTAGGTATTGTTTTAAGTTGTCATGTTTGTCATAATTTATTAAGGAGGCAATAGAAAACTAATATGAGGGAAGACATTCCGGACACAAGATGATGGTCCTTAAAGGGAACTGCAAGTCATTGAGCTCAAGTGCAGGTGTATTGGGAGTGGGGAGTTCGGAAGCCAGAGCTGCACATGTAGACTAGGTCTAGATCACGGTGGTCCTCAAGTGCCATCTGAGGAATCTGGACTGTGGGTGACAGGGATCTGAACTTATGAGATTGGTGTCTTAGTTCACTTTGATTTTCCTGAGAGATAAGGTTTATTCACTTCTTTAAGTCTCTGCTCAGACATCATCATCTTAATGAGACCACCTGACCTCCCTATTTAATATTGCAACTGGTGCTGTGTACTGCTCTCCTCTTATTTTTCTTTAACTTTCCATTGCACTTTTTTGTCTTTCAACATACCGTATAATTTATATTTATTATTTTTGTTTATCTCCTCCTAAAATACAAACTCCATGAGGACAAGGATTTTTTTTGCCTTTTTGTTCACTGTTTGTTCCAGTTACTTATTGTTGCATAACAAACCAAACCACCTGAAAACTATCTGCTTAAAATGACAGTCATTAGTTTTGCTCACAGATCTGCAATTTGGGCAGCCCACCATGAGGCCCACTTGTCTGTGCTCCATGCTGCATCAGCTGAGTGGCCTGACTCGGGCCAGAGGACACAGTTGCAGTTGGCTCACTTCAGGGCTGGTGGGCTGTTGCTCACTGTTGGCTGGGCCCTCAGTTTCTCTCCTTCTCACAGCATGTGGCTGTGTTTTAAGGGCATGTGTCCCAAGAGAACGAGGTGGAAATGCATGGCATTTTATTATGACTTAGCCTTAGAAGCCATAGCCTCATTTCTCTGGTACTCTTACGTTTGAGGCAGTCGTAAGGCCCTTCTAGCTTTAAAGGCAGGGGACATGGACTCCACCTTCTAATGGAGTTTCAGAAGAGCATGTAGAACAGGAGATATTGTTGTGGACATCTTTGGAAAATACAGTCTGCTGTGCTGTTACATCCCCAAAGCTAGAATAGTGCCTTGGCTCATAGAGCTCCATAAATATTTGTTGAGTGAGTGAGTAAGTGAGAGAGAGAGAGAGAGAGAGAGAACAAGAGGAGAGAGATGATTAGAAGGGGAGTACAATGTACAATGTATGGCAGGGAGACTGTAAGTTAGGAAGCTGTCTAAGTATTCTGAGGCTGGCCTGAGATTCAGAATTAACAAAGTGGCAGTGAAAATAGAAAGGAAAGGATGATTGGGAGGGATATTAAAGAGGCATAAATTATAAATTTAATGGCTATTTGAATATGGAAGGAAAGGAGCCGGGTCCAGGTGAGGGAAGGGGGAGAAATCTAGACTCTAAATCTAGAATGGCTCCCAGTGAGTCAGATGTCCCAGCTACATACCAGGTAGTGCTCTGGGTGCTAGAATACAAGTAGTGGATGTGATACCTTCTTTTTTTTTTTTTTTAACTATTTTTAAAATTTTATTTTATTTATTTTATATTTGGCTGCATTGGGTCTTCGTTGCTGTGCGCGGGCTTTCTCTAGTTGCGGCGAGCGGGGACTATTCCTTGCAGTGCGCAGGCTTCTTATTGTGGTGGCTTCTCTTGTTGCAGAGCACGGGCTCTAGGTGCATGGGCTTCAGTAGTTGTCGCACGTGGGCTCAGCAGTTGTGGCTTGTGGGCTCTAGAGTGCAGGCTCAGGGCTTCCCTGGTGGCACAGTGATTGAGAGTACGCCTGCCGATGCAGGGGAAACAGGTTCGTGCCCCGGTCCGGGAGGATCCCACATGCCGCGGAGCGGCTGGGCCCGTGAGCCATGGCTGCTGAGCCTGCACATCCGGAGCCTGTGCTCCACAACGCGAGAGGCCACAGCAGTGAGAGGCCCGCGTACTGCAAAAAAAAAAAAAAAAAAAAAATAGTGCAGACTCAGTCGTTGAGGTGCACGGGCTTAGCTGCTCCGCGGCATGTGGGATCTTCCCAGATCAGGGCTTGAACCCATGTTCCCTGTATCGGCAGGCAGATTCTTAACCACTGCGCCACCAGGGAAGCCCGTGATACCTTTTTGATAGAGTTATTTTTAGTGTTAAATTAACTCTCTTCAGAGATGAATAGTAAATAGTAATATTTGATAACTACATGGGTTATGGCACTATTAACAGAGGAAAATCTTTGAGGGAGAAGAGGAGTTAGCTTTGAAAGTGTTGAAGTTGAGGCTGCTGGTACTGCTGAGATGAGTGGAGATTCTTGATGAGAAGTGGGAATTGTGAATTGAAACTCAGGGCTAAAGATCACCTTGAGGGTTTTCTTCTGTGTTTTTCTGGTGGAGAGGGGAAGGAGGAGTTTGTTTTTCCCATAGAGAAGAGGAAAATTCTACTCCCCCTCCCATTTTTATCCTTCTTGGTGGGTTTTGTTTCATGTTAATTTTGAAACCTTAAAAAAGTGGTTTTTCCCCCACCAAAGGTGACCTTCTTCTTTCTTAATATGCTAGACAGTAGCTTTAGGAATCACAGTCTCTTGTAGAAATGGGAAGATCTTGGTCATCTTACAGGTCATGTTCCCCCCATGCCCCCCTCCTTCCCCATGTATGTGGACCGTGATGTCCTGGGTCTGTGCTCAACCTTAATACCATTTTAAAACCTAGAGTCTCGTTAGTTCATTTTAAAGCCTGAGTGTTCTATCTCACATTCAGCATATTAGAGGAGGACCTGGAAGGCCTTTGGTGAAAGTGCACACTGATGCACAGAGACTCAGAGGCTGTCACATCAATGGACCATTCTAGCTACCAGCAACTTCAGGTAATTCTTGGAATAATACTGCTTCTTTTTGATTCTTATAGGAAGATTCTCTTTCCCAGTGAATCCTGTTACTAATATTTATTTTGCGTGATTTTGCTCATGTTAGAATAATTTCATACACCATGGGGCAGTAGCATTAGTAAAACAAATGTTTTACTAATGAAACAAAAGAAATAATTTCTTTTCTTCAGAGAACATGGTTGAATTCTTATGCAGGAATTTTTTTTTTTTTTGAAGAGGGTAGGGGGAATAAAGTGGTATTCCTGTGTAAGTTAATTGATATTCCTGTGCAAACTAAACTGGGTTACACGTGTGTCTGAACACCTTATAATTTTTTTTTTTTTTTTGGTGAGAGTATTGGCAGCAAAAAGTAACGAATGTAAGTGGAGTGAAAGGTCTACGTTAGCTCTGTGCAAATAGCTGCTTCTTTGATTCAAGCAGCAGAAAAGCTTCCATTTGAACATCTCAGAACTCTAGCTCTGTAGTATTACTTGTCAGCTATAATATTTTAATGGTAGGTGACTTTCTTTTGTTCCTAAAGGCAAAGGGTGGCTCTCTTGGAGGCTCTTTAGCAGAGAATAAGTTCTTTAGCAATAGGAGAAGATTTGTTTTATTTTGTATGATAAAATGCAACATGAAGAATAACATTAACATGCTTTCCCAGAAATACATTGGGTAAATGATTCTCACAGAAGATAGATATCTAATAATACTGCATACTAATAATGTGTTATTATAGTAATAAAATAATCTGTATATTATGTATGAGGAAATTTTTGCTCAAAGAAATTGTGATTTGCCCTAGGCTACTAGACTCCAGGATATTCAACTAGAACTGGAACCTTGTTTTCTTTTTTTTTTTTAATTTTATTTTTTTATTGATTTTTGGCTGTTGGGTCTTTGTTGCTGCGCGTGGGCTTTCTCTAGTTGCGGCGAGTGGGAGCTACTCTTCGTTGAGGTGCATGGGCTTCTCATTGCGGTGGCTTCTCTTGTTGCGGAGCATGGGCTCTAGGCGCGCTGGCTTCAGTAGTTGCAGCACGTGGGCTCAGTAGTTGTGGCTCACAGGCTCTGGAGCACAGGCTCAGTATTTGTGGCACACGGGCTTAGTTGCTCCATGGCATGTGGGATCTTCCTGGACCAGGGATCGAACCTGTGTCCCCTGCATTGGCAGGCGGATTCTTAACCACTGGGGCACCAGGGAAGTCCCTAGAACCTTGTTTTCTTGGCTATAATTATTATTTATAACAATTAAATAATAAATAAACCCTTTTATATTATTTATAATAATTATAATAATAAACCCTTTCCTCTTAGAGAGTTTCATGATGTCAGTTATACTACTTCAATGGCTTTTTAAAGCTTTTTTCTTGTTTCATATTTTATTACAAAAGGGATAGTATGACAAGCATGGATTAGGAGCAAAACGGTTTGTTTTTTCATCATTAGCAGAGGACTATAGATCCTGGCTTCATTGTTAAGGTTATTTTTGCAAGTAAATAATGTACTGTTGTGTTCTATGCTTGGTGGTAGGATGCACAGTGCCTAGTAAGAATTTATCTGGTCTTTGTCCTGAGTTCCTGGCACAGAACTTCTAGAACCCTGGGGATATCCTGGTAATAGGAATATTATCCTAATGAGGCAACTAATGATGGGACTCCTAGATAGCTTCAGGTAGAGGTTGGTTACAGAAGGACATTGAACCAACTTAGGAGAGGGGAGGAGATTAGAGACTGAGTTTCGATAACATGGTTAATGATTTTATCAGTTGTGCGTATGTAATGGAGCCCCAAACTTTATTTTTATTTTTTTAATACTAATTAATTTTTTATTGAAGTATAGTTGATATACAATGTTGTGTTAATTTCTGCTGTACAACAAAGTGATTCAGTTATACATATATATACATTTTTTTAATATTCTTTAGCATTATGGTTTATCATAGGATACTGAATACAGTTCCCTGTGCTATACAGTAGGACCTTGTGGTTTATCCATTCCATATATAATAGCTTACATCTGCTAACCCCAACCTCCCACTCCATCCCTCCCCTAATCCCCTAGGCTCAGGTTTTTTTCTTTTTTTTTTTTTAATACAGCAGGCTCTTACTTGTCATCAGTTTTATACACATCAGTGTATACATGTCAATCCCAATCGAGCAATTCATCACACCCCCACCCCCACCCCACCGTGGCTTTCCCTCCTTGGTGTCCATACGTTTGTTCTCTACATCTGTGTCTCAGTTTCTGCCCTGAAAACTGGTTCATCTGTACCATTTTTCTAGGTTCCACATATATGTGTTAATATACGGTATTTGTTTTTCTCTTTCTGACTTACTTCACTCTGTATGACAGTCTCTAGATCCATCCACATCTCAGCATATGACCTAATTTCGTTCCTTATTATGGCTGAGTAATATTCCATTGTATATATATATACCATATCTTCTTTATCCATTCATCTGTTGATGGGCATTTAGGTTGCTTCCATGACCTGGCTCTTGTAAATAGTGCCACAATGAACATTGGGGTGCATGTGTCTTTTTGAATTGTGGTTTTCTCTGGTATATGCCCAGTAGTGGGATTGCTGGGTCATATGGTAATTCTATTTTTCGTTTCTTTTTTTTTTAGACTTTATTCTTTTTTTTTTTTAATTAATTAATTTATTTTTGCAGTGTTGGGTCTTCGTTTCTGTGCAAGGGCTTTCTCTAGTTGTGGCAAGCGGGGGCTACTCTTCATCGCAGTGTGCAGGCCTCTCACTATCGCGGCTTCTCTTATTGGGGAGCACAGGCTCCAGATGTGCAGGCTCAGTACTTGTGGCTCACGGGCCTAGTTGCTCCGTGGCATGTGGGATCCCCCCAGACTAGGGCTCGAACCCATGTCCCCTGCATTAGCAGGCAGATTCTCAACCACTGCGCCACCAGGGAAGCCCCTGTTTTTCGTTTTTTAAGGAACCTCCATACTGTTCTCCATAGTGGCTGTATCAGTTTACATTCCCACCAACAGTGCAAGAGGGTTCCCTTTTCTCCACACCCTCTCCAGCATTTGTTGTTTGTAGATTTTCTGAGGAAGCCCATTCTAACTGGTGTGACGTGATACCTCATTGTAGTTTTGATTTGCATTTCTCTAATAATTAGTGATGTTGAGCAGCTTTTCATGTGCTTCTTGGCCATCTGTATGTCTTCTTTGGAGAAATGTCTATTTAGGTCTTCTGCTCATTTTTGGATTGGGTTGTTTGTTTTTTTAATATGGAGCTATATGAGCTGTTTATATATTTTGGAGATTAATCCTTTGTTGATTCATTTGCAAATATTTTCTCCCATTTTGAGAGTTGTCTTTTCATCTTGTTTATGGTTTCCTTTGCTATGCAAAAGCTTTTAAGTTTCATTAGGTCTCATTTGTTTCTTTTTCTTTTATTTCCATTACTTTAGGAGGTGGATCAAAAAAGATCTTGCTGTGATTTATGTCAAAGAGTGTTCTTCCTATGATTTCCTCTAAGAGTTTTATAGTGTCTGGTCTTACATTTAGGTCTTTAATCCATTTTGAGTTTATTTTTGTGTATGGTGTTAGGGAGTGTTCTAATTTCATTCTTTTACATGTAGCTGTCCAGTTTTCCCAGTACCACTTATTGAAGAGACTGTCTTTTCTCCATTGTATGTCCTTGCCTTCTTTGTCATAGATAAGTTGACCATAGGTACGTGGGTTTATCTCTGGGCTTTCTATCTTGTTCCATTGATCTATATTTCTGTTTTTGTGCCAATACCATACTGTCTTGATTACTGTAGCTTTGTAGTATAGTCTGAAGTCAGGGAGCCAGATTCCTCCAGCTGCGTTTTTCTTTCTCAAGATATTTTGGCTATTCGGGGTCATTTGTGTTCCCAAACACACTGTGAAATTTTTTGTTATAGTTCTGTGAAAAATGTCATTGGTAGTTTGATGGGGATTGCATTGAATCTGTAGATTGCTTTGGGTAGTGTAGTCATTTTCACAATGTTGATTCTTCCAGTCCAGGAACATGATATATCGCTCCATCTGTTTGTATTGTTTTTAATTTCTTCATCAGTGTCTTATAGTTTTCTGCATACAGGTCTTTTGTCTCCTTAGGTAGGTTTATTCCTAGGTATTTTATTCTTTTTGTTGCAGTGGTAAATGCGAGTGTTTCCTTTATTTCTCTTAGAGATTTTTCATCATTAGTGTATAGGAGTGCATGAGATTTCTGTGCATTAATTTTGTATCCTGCAACTTTACCAAATTCATTGATTAGCTCTAGTAGTTTTCTGGTGTCATCTTTAGGCTTCTCTATGTATAGTATCATGTCATCGGCAAACAGTGACAGTTTTACTTCTTCTTTTCCAATTTGTATTAATTTTATTTCTTTTTCTTCTCTGATTGCCGAGGCTAAAACTTCCAAAACTATGTTGAATAATAGTGGTGAGACTGGACATCCTTGTCTTCTTCCTGATCTTAGAGGAAATGCTTTCAGTTTTTCACCATTGAGAATGATGTTTGCTGTGGGTTTGTCATATACGGTCTTTATTATGTTGAAATAGGTTCCCTCTATGCCCACTTTCTGGAGAGTTTTTATCATAAATTTGTGTTGAATTTTGTCGGAAGCTTTTTCTGCATCTATTGAGATGATCGTATGGTTTTTCTTCTTCATTTTGTTAATATGGTGTATCACATTTATTGATTTGCATATATTGAAGAATCCTTGCCTCCCTGGGATAAATCCCACTTGATCACGGTGTATGATCCTTTTCATGTGTTGTTGGATTCTGTTTGCTAGTATTTTGTTGAGGATTTTTCATCTATATTCATGAGTGATATTGATCTGTAATTTTCTTTTTTTGTAGTGTCTTTGTCTGGTTTGGGTATCAGGGTGATGGTGGCCTCATAGAATGAATTTGGGAGTGTTCCTTCCTCTGCAATATTTTGGAAGAGTTTGAGAAGGATTCATGTTAGCTCTTTTCTAAATGTTTGATAGAATTCACCTGTGATGCCATCTGGTCCTGGACTTTTGTTTGTTGGAAGATTTTTAATCACAGTTTCAATTTCATTACTTGTGATTGGTCTGTTCATATTTTCTATTTCTTCCTGGTTCAGTCTTGGAAGGTTATACCTTTCTAAGTATTTGTCCATTTCTTCCAGGTTGTCTATTTTATTGGCATAGAGTTGCTGGTAATAGTCTCTTCGGATGCTTTGTATTTCTGCGGTGTCTGTTGTAACTTCTTTTTCCTTTCTAATTTTATTGATTTGAGTCCTCTCCGTCTTTCTTAATGAGTCTGACTAATGGTTTATCAATTTTGTTTATTTTCTCAAAGAACCAGCTTTTAGTTTTATTGATCTTTGCTATTGTTTTCTTTGTTGCTATTTCATTTATTTCTGCTCTGATCTTTATGATTTCTTTCCTTCTGCTAACTTTGGGTTTAGTTTGTTCTTCTTTCTCTAGTTCCTTTAGGTGTAAGTTTAGATTATTTATTTGAGATTTTTCTTGTTTCTTGAGGTAGGCTTGTATAGCTATAAACTTCCCTCTTAGAACTGCTTTTGCTGCATCCCATAGGTTTTGGATCGTCGTGTTTTCATTGTCATTTGTTTCTGGGTGTTTTCTGATTTCCTCTTTGATTTCTTCAGTGATCTCTTGGTTATTTAGTAACGTATTGTTTAGCCTCCATGTGTTTGTGTTTTTTACGTTTTTCCCCCTGTAATTCATTTCTAATCTCATAGCGTTGTGGTCAGAAAAGATGCTTGATAAGATTTCAATTTTCTTAAATTTACTGAGGCTTGATTTGTGACCCAAGATGTGATATATCCTGGAGAATGTTCTGTGCACACTTGAGAAGAAAGTGTAATCTGCTGTTTTTGGTTGGAATGTCCTATAAATATCAATTAAATCTATCTGGTCTATTGTGTCATTTAAAGCTTCTGTTTCCTTATTTATTTTCATTTTGGATGATCTGTCCATTGGAGTAAATGTGGTGTTAAAGTCCCCCACTATTACTGTGTTACTGTCGATTTCCTCTTTTACAGCTGTTTGCCTTATGTATTGAGGTGCTCCTATGTTGGGTGCATATATATTTATAATTGTTATATCTTCTTCTTGGATTCATCCCTTGATCATTATGTAGTATCCTTCCTTGTCTCTTGTAACATTCTTTATTTTAAAGTCTATTTTATCTGATATGAGTATTGCGACTCCAGCTTTCGATTTCCATTTGCATGGAATATCTTTTTCCAGCCCCTCACTTTCAGTCTGTATGTGTCCCTAGGTCTGAAGTGGGTCTCTTGTAGACAGCATGTATATGGGTCTTGTTTTTGTATCCATTCAGCAAGCCTGTGTCTTTTGGTTGGAGCACTTAATCCATTCACGTTTAAGGTAGTTATTGGTGTGTATGTTCCTATGACCATTTTCTGAATTGTTTTGGGTTTGTTTTTGTAGGTCCTTTTCTTCTCTTGTGTTTCCCACTTAGAGAAGTTCCTTTAGCATTTGTTGTAGAGCTGGTTTGGTGGTGCAGAATTCTCTTAGCTTTTGCTTGTCTGTAAAGCTTTTGATTTCTCCATCAAATCTGAATGAGATCCTTGCTGGGTAGAGTAATCTTGGTTGTACGTTCTTCCCTTTCATCACTTTAAGTATATCATGCCACTCCCTTCTGGCTTGTAGAGTTTCTGCTGAGAAATCAGCTGTTAACCTTAAGGGAGTTCCCTTGTATGTTATTTGTCGTTTTTCCCTTGCTGCTTTCAATAATTTTTCTTTGTCCCTAATTTTTGCCAATTTGATTACTCTATGTCTCAGTGTGTTTCTCCTTGGGTTTATCCTGTGTGGGACTCGCTGTGCTTCCTGGACGTGGGTGGCTCTTTCCTTTCCCATGTTAAGGAAGTTTTCGACTATAATCTCTTCAAATATTTTCTTGGGTCCTTTCTCTCTCTCTTCTCCTTCTGGGACCCCTATAATGCGAATGTTGTTGTGTTTAATGTTGTCCCAGAGGTCTCATAGGCTGTCTTCATTTCTTTTCATTCTTTTTTTTTATTCTGTTCCACAGCAGTGAATTCCACCATTCTGTATTCCAGGTCACTTATTCTTCTGCCTCAGTTATTCTGCTATTGATTCCTTCTAGTGTAGTTTTCGTTTGTTATTGTATTGTTCATCTCTGTTTGTTTGTTCTTTAATTCTTCTAGGTCTTTGTTAAACATTTCTTGCATCTTCTCGATCTTTGCCTCCATTGTTTTTCCGAGGTCCTGGATCATCTTCACTATCGTTATTCTGAATTCTTTTTCTGGAAGGTTGTGTATCTCCACTTCATTTAGTTGTTTTTCTGGGGTTTTATCCTGTTTCTTCATCTGGTACATAGCCCTCTGCCTTTTCATCTTGTCTATCTTTCTGTGAATGTGATTTTTTCCCACAGGCTGCAGGATTGTAGTTCTTCTTGCTTCTGCTGTCCCTCCTCTGGTGGATGAGGCTATCTACGAGGCTTGTGCAGGTTTTCTGATGGGAGGAACTGGTGGTGGATAGAGCTGGCATTGCTCTGGTGGGCAGAGCTGTAAAACTTTAATCCGCTTGACTGCTGATGGGTAGGGCTGGGTTCCCTCTGTGTTGGTTGTTTGGCCTGAGGCAACCGAACACTGGAGCCTACCTGGGCTCTTTGGTGGGGCTAATGGCGGACTCTGGGTGGCTCACGCCAAGGAGTACTTCTCAGAACTTCTGCTGCCAGTGTCTCTATCCCCACGGTGAGCCCCAGCCACCCCCTGCCTCCGCAGGAAACCCTCCAACACTAGCAGGTAGGTCTGGTTCAGTCTCCCCTGGGTTCACTGCTCCTTCCCCTGGGTCCCGATGTGCACACTACTTTGTGTGTGCCCTCCAAGAGTGGAGTCTCTGTTTCCCCCAGTCCTGTCAAAGTCCTGCAATCAAATCCCACTAGCCTTCAAAGCCTGATTCTCTAGGAATTCCTCCTCCCGTTGCCGGACCCCCAGGTTGGGAAGCCTGACGTGGGGCTCAGAACCTTCACTCTGGTGGGTGGACTTCTGTGGTATAATTTTTCTCCAGTCTGTGAGTCACCCACCCAGCAGTTATGGGATTTGATTTTGCTGTGATTGCGCCCCTCCTCCCATCTCATTGTGGCTTCTCCTTTGTCTTTGGATGTGGGGTATCTTTTTTGGTGAGTTCCAATGTCTTCCTGTCGATGATTGTCCAGCAGCTAGTTGTGATTCTGGTGTTCTCACAAGAGGGAGGGAAAGCACGTCCTTCTACTCTGCCATCTTGGTTCAGGCTCCCAGTCAAGCCCCAAACTTTAGACACCAAAGCTCAGTGGAGCTTCCTGGTTGATGAACACATTGTTGAGGGGGTGAGGTGGTGTGTAACACACCCTGATTCCACAAGGAGAGAGCATGAAAGTTCTGCAGTCCTTCTCAGACCTCAACCTGTGTGTATCTTCATTTGTCTGGTCCTTCTGATTTGTATCCCTTGTAATAAAATTATAATCATAAGTATAGCATTTTTCTGAGTTCTGTGAGTTATAAATTGTCAAACTAGAGGGGCTTGTGGGAACTTCCAAATGTATTGCCAGTCTGTGAGAAGTGCAGGTGGCCTGCGGAATCTCTGAAATCAGGGCAGTCTTATTGGGCGCCATGCCCTCTAATGGATAATGCCTGCACTAACTCCAGGTGGTTAGGGACAGAATTAAATTGGGGTACCTCCAGCTGAGTTTGAAACAGAATATCTGTATTGTGTACTCCTTTGGTTCCCAGTGAATAAACTTCAGTAATTGAAGGGTATTTATATTTAATGTTAACTAAATAAAGTATGGCTCTTTAAATTTGATGTAATCAAGAAGGAAATATATTATGAGTCTCTTAGAAATTCACAACTTACTGGATGGATGTTGATATACTTTTATTAAGATCTTAATCAAAATAAACTTTTAGGATTACCAGAATTCAGGTTTCTTTATCGACGAACATTTTTCAGTAGTGTCTATGAATTTTCAGAGATCCCTCCAGCTTCTTTTGCTTGATTCCCTTTGTGACCAGCAGCCTCCATCTGCAAGATCACCAGCTGGATCTAGAGGTTGTAGATTTAGAAAGGCTAATAGGCCCATCGTGAGTTAAAACCTGTGGTCTTGATTAGTAGCTTAGTGGTGGGTATATGGCTTCTTCTGTGAAAGGTAGAGAGCATCCATAGAAAGTGGGCAAATTCTATCCCATATTTGAAGAACTATAGTCATCATGCATTTGAGCACAGTAGCAGGCAATGTAGAGCATTACCAAGGAAGAGAAGGTGCAGTATAGTCAGGAATTGCTTCTGATTATAGTCAGAAGGTCAAAACTAACACAAAATTCACGCTAATCCAGAAATACAAAAATAGCTAACTGTTGTAATAACAACCCTAGACTATCAGTGGCTCAAAACAATAGAAGCTTATTTCTCATTCATTGTTTAATCTAATGTAGGCCAAGGTGGGAAGGGGCTCTGTTTTGCAGAGGCATTCAATGAGCCAGGTTTCTTCCATGTGTGGCCTTCCCGTCTTTAAGGCCCCATTTCCATTTGCATTTAGCTGATGAGTAGCAGAAGAAAGACAGGTTGTGTGTCTCAAGCTGGAGGTGACACCCATCACTTCTGCTCCCATTTCATTGGTAAGAAATAGTCTTTTGGCCCCCACCCAGATGCAAGGATATTGGAAAGTAGAGGAGAACATGGATGTTGGTGAGCACCTGCTGTCTGTCATAAATCCAGGACCAGTAATAGCTGTTCACTGGTGCTAAGATAATTGGCATGGCTTATTCAAGTGAGAATGGTTTGGGACTGTCTCAAGGAGTGCCAGAGGGAGAAAAGATAAAGTGGCGAGAGCGCATCCCCTCGTGGATTCAGTGTCCTGTATAAATGTTATCAAACTCAGGTTTGGCTGCTTGATGCTTGAAAGCCAATACTTGAGAGACAAGTGCTGGTAGGAATGGAAAGGTTGCTTTATTCAGGAGGCCAGCAACCTGGGGAGAAAGCGGACTCATGTCTGAAAACCAACTCCAAAGACTCTGCTCTACCGTGAAATTTTTAAAGGGAGAATTATTTGAGGAGGGTGTCAGAGTCTTTGTTCTCTTCCACTCTGTGCAGACTTTCTTCTGATTGGTTGATGGTAAGGTAACAGGGCGGTGTTCCAGGACTCTTGTGCTCAGCCTGAAGTTACCATCCTCCATCTGGGTGGGGGCCTTAGTTCCTGCAGAAGAACTCAAAGGTATTTTGTTAAGTATATTCCTGTGATGGAACCAGGACCCTGCCCTGTGGCTACACCACCCTTTCTTGACTGCTCCTCCTTTGTTTCTGCATTCCCTCCCTTCCCTGATAAGCAACTGTTTGAATCTGCCCTTTGGGACTCAGGGAAGGTCAAGGAGGCTGAATGACGCCTATTTCCTGCAAACAAGAAATGGGTGACATGGAAAGGATTTGTACCTGGGAGGGCTTCAGAGGGTCCTGTTCTGTTTCATAAAGGCTTACAAGGATAAAGTAGGTAAGCTGTATGCTGGGGATAGGAAGTGTGGTTGCCTGGGGAGTACACCCTGTATCAGCCATAACGTAGTATGGAATAGGCAAACCAGCTCTCTGTGTAGAATTAGGAAGGCAAGGTAGGAGAGTGAGAGATCCTCAGAGGATTGGACTCTCCTGATCAGGCCTAGAGCATCAGTCACTGTGTCTGGCATAGTGTAGGCACACTGGAAATGTTGCCTGAATGAGTTAACATCCTCCTGTCTTTAACAAAACAAAACCTGAAACCCTTCCCTCAACCCCACATTCTCCTCCAATATTATCCCTTTATCATCTTTCCAGCAGAACTCCTCAGAAGAGTTGACTATGCTCTCTGCTTCGACTTCCTCTCTTTGCAGTCTTCCTTGGAACAACGCCAGACAGGTTTTCTCCCCCACACCACACAGAAATCTCTTTGTCAAGGTCGCAGTGACTTCCTGTTGTCAGCACCGTCCTTGTTAAAACATTTTCTTTAACTTGGCTTGCATGATGCTTCTGGTTTTCTCTTACCTTACTGACGGCTTTTTCTCATTTACCTTTTTGCCAGTTCCTCATCCTCTTCCCAGCCTCTCAGTGTTGCTTGAGTTCCCTAGGTCTGACCCCAGGCTTCCTCTCTTCATCTACAGTCATTTCCTAAGTGATCTTACCCAGCCCTGTGATGTTAAATACCGTCCTTTTTATGTTTCTAACTCTTCCCCTGAATTTAAATTCGTATATCTAGGGGCTTCCCTGGTGGCACAGTGGTTAAGAATCCGCCTGCCAATGCAGGGGACACGGGTTCGAGCCCTGGTCTGGGAAGATCCCACATGCTGCGGAGCAGCTAAGCCCGTGTGTCACGTCTACTGAGCCTGTGCTCTAGAGCCCGTGAGCCACAACTACTGAGCCCACACACCACAACTACGGAAGCCCGCGCGCCTAGAGCCCATGCTCTGCAACAAGAGAAGCCACCGCAATGAGAAGCCCGCACACTGCAACAAAGAGTAGCCCCCGCTCATCGCAACTAAAGAAAGACCATGTGCAGCAATGAGGACCCAACACAGCCAAAGATAAATAAATAAACAAACAAATAAAAATAAAAAAATTCGTATATCTAAATGCTTATTCAAAAACTTCTCTTGGATATCTAATAGGCATCTCAGAGTTGACATATCCAAAACTGAATTCTTCGTTCCAGCTCCCTGACAGCCCTCCTCTCCACAGTAAAATCCCTGTCTTCTCCATTGTTCCTTGTTTCAGTAAATAGCTACCCTATTCATCCAGGTGCTTAGACCAAAATCCATGGTATCACCATATCCTTCTTGACTATTCGCTTCTCTCATATCTAATCCATCAGCAAATCATATATAATACTTTATGCCTTCAGAATGTATTCAGAATCTTATCACTTCTCACCACCCTAGCACTCTCTCTCTAATCTGTACTGCCGTCATCTCTTGCCTGGACTGTTGCAGAAGCTCCTAGCTGATCTCTTTGCATCTACCCTTGACCACTACAGTCTGTTCTCTCAGCTGCCAGGGTGATCTTTTTAAAACAAAGTCACTTCTCTGTTTAAGACACTCCAGTTACTTCCCATGGTACTTAGTATAAAATCAAAAGTCCACACCACAGCCTACAAGGTCCTGTTTTATCTGGCTCCTGGCTATCTCTCTGACTTCATTTTCCACCACCTCACTCAGATGCATCGGTGTCCTGGTCTTGCTGAATCTCAGCTGGGACAAGCTCACTTGTACCACAGGGACTGTCCACTTGCTATTTCCCTTGCCTGAAATACTTTTCCTGAGATGACCTCGTACATAGAATTAAGAGCACAGACTCTGGAGTCAGACTGCTTAGGTTTGAATTTCCTCGTTATCTGACCTGAGCAAGTTATTTAACCTTTTTGTGCCTCAGTTTCTACATCTGTAAAATGAGAACAATAATGGGACCTACTTCATAGAGTAATTATGCTGATGAAATGGGTTAATATATGTAGAGCACTTAGAATAACACCTGCCTATAGTAAGCTCTGTGCGTTAACTATGTGATGGCTACTACTTCATCAGGTCTCTGCTTATACGTCGCCTGCTCAGAGATGTCTAAATAGTTGGAGAATTATCAGAATGAATGGTGAATATGCAGCCTCCTGGGGCATGTGCTTTGAAGGGGACAGCTTACTGTGGTGTAGAGACAGCACATGTGCAGGAAATGTCTTTCTGTGAAAGGAGTGCCCCTTTATTTTAGTTACCACTGTGAAGGTGCCCACCTCTCCTCACCCACCCCCATTTCTCTTTCCCTGGTCAGTCTCTTGTAGGACCCATTGCTGCCTAGTATTCCCTCTCCCAACTCCTGCTCATAGTAATTCAGGCTGGGTCTTTGGAGATAGACATTTGGAGACCTGTAGGGTTAGACATGGGAAGGAGAAGAGTTACCTCACCACCATATCATCCCTTTTTCTTTGCCTCAGCATGGACTTCTTAGGCAGCATCCATAGTATCTCCATTTCCTCCTCTCACCTTTATCAAAATACTGAGGAAAAATTACTGACTGTGAGTATTCTGTCCGTGTGTGTGTGTGTGTGTGTGTGTGTGTGTGTGTGTTTTAACTTTACCTTTAGAGAGAAAAGGAACACAGTGAAAAAGGGACAGGGCAGAAGAGATTACCTGTTTCAACTTCCCTTCTGTTTTCATTATTCCTATCAGCAAACTTTCTTTAAAGCACCTAGGCTTCAGTGATATCCCTCAGGGACAGGAGCATAGGGAAGTATTGGGAGACTTGGCCTTGTTTTGTGGAGAAATACCCTGTTCAGAAATAGACTGGTGGAAATGGACAACAAGGGAGGGAACTCACTGGGGCCCTAGGAGTGGGAAGGTTCAGAGAGGAGATGAGTGAAGAAATATGTAACAGGGTCTCTCAGCCTGAGAAATAGCTTCAAGGTTCACAGATACCCCTCTACTTGCAACCTCATGCACAGACTATAGAAATCCTCACCAGTGACTTGGAGCTGGGGGCAGGGTCCCTGACTCCCAGTGCCAATTGAGAGGAAGCATGGAGCTACCAAAAGGCCAGATCTCGTGCTCCCAGCCACAGGGAGAAGAGGTGTATTTTTGGTATTCTAACATCATCTACAAAGTAAGAAGAGGATTAGATTCTTTGTAATATGACATATTTCAGAAACTTTATGAGAGTTAAGAAAGTTTTAGATCTCAGTCCTTCTAGACCTGCCCATATACATTCTAGTATGTTAAGTAAAAATATTAGTTACATCTTTTTTTTTTTTTTTTTTTGGCCACGTGATATGGCTTGTGGGATCTCAGTTCCCTGACCAGGGATCGAACCCAGGCCCTCGGCAGTGACAGCCCGGACCACAAGCCACTGGACCACCAGGGAATTCCCTAGTTACATTTCTTTTATAGTTATACATTATCTTTTTAAATATATGTGCTATAAAGTAGACTTTGAAATCCAAATTTGGTCTAATGGTGATTCACGTTATAGCTTTGCATGAAGCAGATGCACTTATTTCACTGGAAATTCTCTGAATTATTTAGGCCATAATTAATTGGATTTTTGTAATCTGGAGGCAGTAATAAAATAATTGAATCTCAAATCTGTTAAAATTATTTTTGCTTATGTACCATTCTCCGTATAACTGGCCAGAGTAAAATGATCTGGAATAGCTTTCATATTTTTTCTTTTTGTCCAGTAAAACCGGAAACAAAGGCTATATGAAGTAATTGGTAAATATAATGGCAGTGATACTCTGAACACAGCCAAGAGTTTACACCTTAAACAGGGCAGGATAGGCTTTAGATAAGAGCTCTGTAGAATTATCAGACCATTGAATGGATTAGTTTCCCTACTTTGTGTCTCATTTCTGTAAGAGGGATATTCAGCGTCATTTGTCAAATTTATGCTTGCTTTTCTAAATGGGGAGATATTTGTGTCACTTGGAGTAAGTAGTCTAATACTACCCTACCCTGCTACTACTCTAATTAGTAGTTGTTATTCCCCTGACCCAGAAAGAGGAAGCTTGTAGTATATATTCAATGAGTGAGGTCTGCTTCTCCACTTCTTTCATGTTAGTCCCAGTTGTAACAATATTGCCTCCCAGGAGTATGCAGTAACCTGGAGGAGTGCACTGACTTGTGTGCCCACTGGGGCACCCTCAACCAAGGACTTTGCACACTGGGTGTATTTTGGGGGCCTGTTCAGAGGTCTATTTTGGGTCATCTATCCCTGATGATAGATGGATGTCCATTCACGGTTCTGGCTGTCCCTAAAGATCCAAATAACTTCCGTCGTGATTTCAGGGGGCCCTTAGCCATTTATAATGAGTCAGTTCCTTTATTCCTTCAGTTCAGGAGTTCCATAGGTAGCTTTCCCAGCCCTGTTATTGTTGTTTTGTGGAGGGAGAGCATAGAAAATTTCTGCAAACCTTGTTTGGGATCTAGAACTCTCACAATATCTGTGGATAGATAAATAGCATCCCAAAGTAGAAGCTTAGCCTGTGCTACTCTCTTGGGATCGTTCAGACCTTTGAGATGTGGATAGGAATGTTCCCTGGCTATTCGGACCCTACAGTCATCATTATTTGGCTCTTTAAAGGAAAGACTCTGACATCTCTAAGACATACAGAAGTTTACACACCCTTCAAAGCTTCAAAGCACCCTTACAGAGCTCTAGTGTGAATTTTTTAATACCCTGTGTCCTCATTGTAGTAAATTTTCCCCAAGACTTGATACTTCTTAGTCAATGGTACATAAGAGGATAGTTGACTAATGGAATCTCTGTAGCGAGCAAACTTGAGCTTGTGTTTGCATAGCTTATTTCTCTTAACTGTTACCCTGTACCAAAATAATGAGAGTTGCCATTTTGCTGGAAGTTGTTACTGTGGGGCCTAGCCTCATCTTTGGTGAAGACAGTGCTATAGGTATTAAGAGGAACACAACTGTTAGTTATATTTATGAGACTTGGAGGAGCACAGACAAGCTTCTGATTAAAATAGTGAGCAAACAGCAATGACAGAAAATAATTTATCAGCTGCTTATGCCAGCAAATTAATGGAAAGATATTTTAGAAAAGAGTGCCTAAATGAAGCAGTGGAAAAATGGATAAGAATGTAAATAGGTTACAACACTTAATCTTCTTAAATTAGTAATATATTTCAAAGTATAAATTATTCTGTGAGAAATCAAAGTGGTGTCCAAAACTAGTTTCTTACTACAATATGAATCCACAGTCATTTGGAACAAAATGCCACACTTGATGTGTTTTATTACTTTTAATCATTTGGATGGATTAACAGTGAGATATCTGTGTTAGCCTTTACAAAAGGTAGACTACTTATAAGATTGGATATAATATATGTTTTTGTCCTTACATTAAATATTGGAATGTAATTTTTAAAAACAGACTTGATTTTTGGAACAGTTTTAGATTTACAGAAAAATGGAGAAGATAATAAGAGAGTTCCCATACACACCCCACCACACCTCCCTCCATGCACAGTTTTCCCTGTCATTAACATCCTAGGGTAGTATGATGCTTGTGTTGCAGTTAATGGATCAATATGATACATTATTGTTAACTAAAGTCTATACTCCATTCAGATTTCCTTTTGTTTACTTAATGTCCTTTCTCTGTTGGAGGAACCCATCCAGTATACTACATTACATTCAGTTGTCTTGTCTCCTTAGGCTCCTCTCAGCTATGACAGTTTCTCAGACCTTACTTGTTTTTGATGACCTTGACAGTTTTGACAGGTATTCGTCAGGTATATTGTAGGTTGCTCCTCTTGAAATTTGTATTATGTTTCTCTACTGATTAGGCTGGGGTTATAGGATCACATAGTAGGACTATGTATAGCCTTGTAAGAAACTGCAAACTGTCTTTCCTAAGTGGCTGTACCTTTTTGCATTACCACCACCAATTTACGAGAGTTCTGTCTCTTTGCATACTTGTCAGCATTTGGTATAGTCAGTTTTTTGGACTTCAGCCATTCTGATAGGTTTGCAGAAATTGGGGTGCAATTTCCATAGTTGGTCATTTAGTCTTACTACCATATTTTATTATATCTGACTATAGAAACATTGGCTTTCTCCTGATATTTCTCTTTAAATTAGCATTAAGAAAAGTGTGTACTTTTTCCCATATGAATAACTGTTACAGATGTTTCAATAGCATTTCGCTTATTACATTAAAATACAATTACCTATTTTCTTTCCTTTCTTATTACTAATAGCTTATAAGCTACGTACTATTAGTGTTAAGCTGTGTTCCGTTGATGTTAATGTCTCATGTTTAATTGCTTTTGTTTAATTTTTTAATTCTCATTTTCCATTCTTCACAGTCATTTTTGCTTTTTTGTTTGTGTTTCTTTGTTCATAAAGCTTTTTTGTTTCTGTTACATTATGTAGTTTTGTACCAATGGCTAGAAGCAGATCGTCATGGCAAGAGCCAAGGTGCTGCAAATACGACTTCAGGTAAAAATAAAAATAAAAGTTGAGGTGTTAGAAATTATTATTTTAATTCATCCCAAGCCCATCAAATTGCTTCTTTATTCACTTTTGTTTAGGCAAAAAAAAGGTATTATTTTGTATTTCTGTTCTTTCATTTGCATCTTAATTTTTGTAAAGACCTCATTTGCTTCAAGCCTTGAAGAAATTATTTATTCATTAGTATTTAAGCTCTCTTGGCAGATATGTCCTATTTTCTTAGGAGAAAAGTCTTCATTGTAGCTTAAGGTCAGTAGGAGGTTACTTGGCAATATTACTTGAAATTAAGTCCACTTGTAGTTGTCATGGGGGAATATTAATATTTGCACAAATTTATAATCCTTGTTTATTTCAGGATAATGTTTAAAAGGTGGATTTTAAGTTAAGTAAAGCATACTTATGTAATTTCCATTTCCTGGGAATCCAAATTCTTAGACTGATTCATTTTTCCTGCTAAGTCCTAGCAATAAATTCTGTTAGAGGTTTATGGGTTCAAAGTGCAAAGGTTAGGTTGCTGCTCTGTCTCACGCCTCCAAAAGGCATCTCCAAGATTCTCTTCTTTGACTGGTACTAGTAGGAATAGCTGCATTTACTCACTTCTGAATCCTTAACAGTGTTATCAGAATTATCACTCAGATTTTCTCCAAATTTTCTTCAAAATAATATTTGCCAAGACAGCTGTGTATATAGCAATGATCTTACCCCCTTCTAAAGCAGTCTCATAAGAAGTGATGGTGGTGGTGGTGGTTCTGTTTTTCTTTTGTTAGATTTGTATTTCTGTTTCGTGGGTTTTTGTTTTTGTGAAATTCTTCTTCCCTGGAGGTGGTTTTCCTTCTTTCTCTTCTGGTTGATTCATTGTGCTTCAAGAGGGTGTGGTGTTCCTTCCTTAACAGGACAATTATATTGAAAATGGCAGTATCATGACTTTTCTGATTTATTTCCTGACGCATTAGTAACTTGATATATGAATGAAGATAATGTTACTATTTTAACCAAACTGAGGCAGGAATTCATTAAAAGGTAAGTTGCAAGGAGTTATATCCTGCATTATATGCTGCTTCTTCTGCTCCTGCGGTATTTCATATTTTATTTACATTTGTGAATGATAAAATAAGCATTTTTGGTATTTGAGGGTGGGCGAAGGAGAGGGTTTCTTGATGGCTGGGTATTACCTGAGGATATCCCGTTGCTGTGTCACTAGCACAGTCAGCAGCATAAACCTTAGAACCAGGAGAGAATTTTTGTTTTTCTTTTTCTCTGACTTGAAGTGAAAAGTAACCTTTCTTTTTTTAATGAAGAAGTAAATAATCTAAAAATTCTTAGCATTTGCATGAAAATCTAGTACCAGCTTAAAGGTACCATTTACCCTTTCTGAAATCAACCGTTTGATTGATTTCAGAATCAATCAATCAATCAATCACTCCTTTCTTCAGAGTAGTGACCCATGGATGGTTTCACATTTTCCATTGACTTTCCCATACCCTAGAGGCATGGTGCAGAAATTGATAAACTTTCCTTAGGGGTGCATTTGACAGTTTCTCTTCTAGAAGTGAAAGCTCTCTATCTCTTAGAAGATGGAAATATGAGGTAGAAAGACATAGAGATGAAGTGCTTGCCTAAATAAGTAAGAGGAATCCAAAGGAAAATGATCATTAGCCAAGGGCTGAAATTAGAAGTAAACGGTTAGTTGTTGCAGTAAATCTATTTAAATTATGTGCCTTTATTCAAAAACGCTCCTGTGTATTTTATATTGCAGTCTCCAACAAGATTTTATAGTGTGGCTTTTCCCTCCTTCTGTGATCTGATAAGTTTTGCACTGAAAGGTGTTTTAGTATATGTCTTTTATATTTTTACCAGAGTTGGAAACTGAGTCTAACTAGGTGTCCAAATATGACTCATGAATTGCTTTATGATATTTTTATTTGTACAGATACTGGTAGGTGGCATTTATCTTGATACATCAGCTTGTGTTTTGTACTTACTTAGAACTTAACAAGTAGAAAGAACACAGGAGACAGAATGGTATTGCTCCCAAGGTCTTCTAATTCCTTAATCTCAACTTTCTGACACTGAGAATTTGAGATCCATCCATATGAAAATATTTTGTGAAAGTAAGGCATTTGGAGGTAACAGGTCCCATGGGTGTTAATTTAGTCAAGGACATAAAGAGCTAACAATTATTACTGAATTTTCTTATATATAATAATCAAAGGATAGTCTTTTTACCTTTCCAGAATTTTAACAGGTGATAAAATTGGCTTAGAATAGCTTGTTTCTTTTCAGAGGTTAGTGTGCTTAATGTGTTCTGTCTGCTAAACCAGACAACTCAGTAATGATGTTTCTGATTCTATTAATAATGTTACTTGTAAAAGCATGGAGATGCAGTCAAATTTACCAGAGATTTTTGTGGGAACTCAAGCAAAGTTGCCTCCTTTGGGCACTGCAGCATTAAGTCTATCCATGTACAAAATTTCAGGATCTTAAGAAGTATAATTAGCTTAATTTGAGATGTTTCTTTAGTGAGTTAAATGTTTCCAAATAGATTTTTTTTTTTTTTTTTGGTCACCACATGTTGAAATGAGGACAGTAATTAGGTTACAGCAAGGATTATTTTAGCATGTCTTGATTTTTAGTATCAGTTGTGTAGCCAGGATTTTAAAATTCAGATTCTGAACTTTTAAATGCAGATCTCTTATTAACAGTTCCTTTTCAGTTGTCCATTGAAAAATTTACAACTGAGACTATTAGAGGTAGAAATTGAATCAGATTTCAACATTATCAGTCAGTATATATACAAAATAAAAATAAAACTATGACATGCTTTTGAAAAAATTCTAGATATTAACTAATTACTAATTATCTGTTGTAGGTGAAAATTTTGACCAGAGTCCTTTGAGAAGAACATTCAAATCCAAAGTTCTGGCCCACTATCCTCAGAATATAGAATGGAACCCTTTCGATCAAGATGCAGTAAACATGGTATGTGTTTGTTTTTTTTTTTTTTCCTCTTCAGCCTTCTTTTTATTTTAAGATGACAATAGTGACTATATTTTGAATGTCTACATTATTTCATTTAATTTAACCCTTTAAATAAAAAATTCTTTAAGATATAGTATCCTCATTTTACAGATGTAGAAAATGAAGCTCAGAGAGGTTAAGTAACTTGCCTAAGATCCCCATAGCTAATAAGTGTATATAACAGACCCTCAAAGCCCATTTTCTTTTCCGGCTATTAAGCTGTGTGGTGAATTTGTATTACTTAATACATAGATACTTTGGTAACAGTGATATCATTTTCTTGGCCTGAAGTGGAGCCTCATGGAAGGAGCATGATTACAGTTTTCATATTTCAAGGAATGTTTTATGATGGGTCTTTAATTTATCATATTCACAAAGTAAGGTAGGAAAGGAACTTCAATGCATCATTTAGACATTAGTAGGAATTTGTTTATAAGGAATTTAAATTAATGTAATGAGTTACCAGTGGTGATTGTAAGTCCCTTTAGAGGTTCTTAAAAATACAGTAGGTCATAATTTTCAGGTCATTTAGGAAGGGTCCTTCTTAGAGGCCTGCATGATATTTTGTTCCTCCATGATCTCTGTGATTATAAAAATCAGGGGCCCCCAAAGTGAGTAAATCAGGCGCGATAGGCACAGAAGTGATTAAAAGTGGACAGGGACTTCCCTGACGGTCCAGTGGTTAAGACTCCACACAGGGGGCGTGGGTTCCATCCCTGGTCGGGGAACTAAGATCCCGCATGCCATGCAGCGCGGCCAGAAAAGAAAAAAGGGAAGGTGGAGTGAGACACATAGTTGTGGTTCTTTTTGAGTATTTTAAAGGTGGAGCCAAAAGACCCCATTATGATGTGATACTGTAAGGGAAGAAAATTAATATTTAGTAGTAGATGCCTGCTAGATACGTCATGAATGTTACTTTCACATACATGCTCACATGTACCCAGTGAGGATTCTTATTCATATTTTACAGAGGTTAAGTTTACTTGCCCAGAGTTATACAGGGAGTCTCAGAGGTTAAATCCAGATCATTTTTACTCTCTAGCTCACTTTTTTCCCACCTGCATGCTGCCTCCCCCAAAGAAAAGCTATGTAACTTGGTTTTGACATGCCCCAAAATGATATGGGTCACATTGGATCCTTTGCAGTATTTCTCTTATCACAGTAAACCCATTCCAGTCTGGACTTATTCCAAGGATGGAATAGCATGGTACTTTTTCTAAGGACAGATGTCTAAGGCACTTGGCAGTTCGACTTTGATTCTTTACAGAGCACAGTGTACTTATTTCTCTTGACTGTTACCCTATACCAAAATAATGAGTTGCCATTTTGCTGGAAGTTGTTACTGTGGGGCCTAGCCTCATCTTTGGTGAAGACAGTGCTATAGGTATTAAGAGGAACACAACTGTTAGTTATATTTATGAGACTTGGAGGAGCACAGACAAGCTTCTGATTAAAATAGTGAGCAAACAGCAATGACAGAAAATAATTTATCAGCTGCTTATGCCAGCAAATTAATGGAAAGATATTTTAGAAAAGAGTGCCTAAATGAAGCAGTGGAAAAATGGATAAGAATGTAAATAGATTACAACACTTAATCTTCTTAAATTAGTAATATATTTCAAAGTATAAATTATTCTGTGAGAAATCAGAATGGTGTCCAAAACTAGTTTCTTACTACAATATGAATCCACAATCATTTGGAACAAAATGCCACACTTGATGTGTTTTATTACTTTTAATCATTTGGATGGATTAACAGTGAGATATCTGTGTTAGCCTTTACCTCTATCTGCATAACATTCATCTCTAAAGCAATTATCAGCTTCCTTGATCTGTCTTTGATATTTTCTTTACCTCTTCTCTCTGAGTTATTTTACGGAAGCAGAAAACATTTCCCTCTGAAGAATAGACACGTAGGCTTGTGTTTCGACGCTTAAGCACCATACAACATTTTGTTTATTGCTGCAAATCTAAAGGGATTTGCTGGTACTCCTTGAAAATCTCTGAAAAGCATCGCATTAAACTAGTCTGCATTTGGGTCATAGATTTACTTCCCTTAATTTCCTCTTTGATTTATTAGTAAGTACATTTGTATGAAGCTATAATTTATTCCTACCTAAAGGTATAAAGCTTTGTTCTTGCCTTTAGCAAAACCCCACTCCAATAAATTATTGCCTTCTGTAATATCGCTCATTCTGCTAACAAAGTGGAGCTTTGGATAAGGGTCATGAATTTCATACAAATTAAGTACCCCAAAGCAATGAAACTTGCTAAATAAAAAAAAATTCCATGTATAAGAGTGCAGTGCATTTATAACAGAAAATAGTTATGTGACATTTGAAATTGCTTCTGAATTAATTGCTTTTATTCTCTTTTGGTTGTGGATTCCCAGATTTTTGTGGGGAAAAAAATGGAAGTATCATAAAACAGAGAGAACAAAACAAGTCATATACCCATCACCCAGAACTAACATGTCAACATTTGACAGATTTGCTTCAGAGTCATACCTTTCCTCTTAAATGAAACAAAACATTGCAAATGGAGCTGAAGTTCCCCTGTCTTCCCCTCACACCCCACCGCCCCCATTTCAGATCTCTTTAAGGAAATCTGCATATTGGCATCCATGACCGTCTATGTAATGTTCTAATTAGATGGAGCTTATCCTTAAGAATGTAGAGAACCTAGGAACTGTTAGGAAGAAAATACGGTTAATACTTTTTAAAGCAAGTTTTACGAAATATAAAGATTCTTTTTTGTATATATGTCCTAAATGAAACATCTGATATATGATATTTCAGGTAACTAAAGAGTAATGACTATTATATAGCTCTTTATAATCTGTAAAGCTCTAAGTTTACAATTTACTATTTGATCACAAAGAAGCATGGAGTGGAATGATGAGCGAAGAGTAAAGGGTAAAGGGTTGGCTGGAAAATACCTATTTAGAGATCCGTCTTGCAAAATGCAAGGAAAAAGAGCACTATATACTTTTGGCAGACTCAGGAAGCACTTGAATTTGAAATGGATAACCCTTAGTTACATTAATAGATCTGACATTGGAATGAAAGTAAGCCCTCATTTTGACCCAGCTTTAAGTTCATGTCTCACAATAAAATCAAAGGAATGGGGGCTCTAATCCAGCCATTACTGGGGGAGCCCACTTGTTTTCTTAACATCACAGCTAGAATATTTCACCGGCATCTCAAACTCAGCATGCCCAAAACTGAATTCACAGTCTTCCCACCAATCTTGGTCAGTGAATGGTACAACCATCTACCTAGGTGCCTAAGCCAAAAATCTAGCATCATGCATGAAAGTTCCCACTTTCTCACCCTCTCCCATATGCAATCAGTTATCATCTACTTCTCTGCGCTTCTACATACCCGCCTTAGTGCAAACCAGCAAGCTCTCTTACCTGGATTCCTGCAATAGCTGTCTAACTGGCCTCCTGCCCCTGTCCTTTCTGTTCTTCACACTACAGCTTCTGCTTCTGCTTTCACCTCTCTTTGGAAGGCTCTTCCACTTCTCCTTGCCCTAGTGAATTCTTCGTATTGACCCTTCAGATTTCATTGTAAACATGATTTCCTCAGAGAAGCCATCTCTAACCACCACCTTCCATCACCCTTCCAGCATTCAGCCAGGTCCCCTTAGGTTCTCTTGGCACCTTGTACCTTTTTGTAGCACTGTTACAGTTGCAATTAATTAATTATGTAGCTGGTTGTCTACTCCCTGTCTCCTGCTATAAAGTAAGTACCATTAGGACAGGAACACTCTCTTTTATTCATTGCTATATCCCTAGCTTTGCACATAGTAGAGGTTCTAATCATTGAATAAATGAAGGTCTATATGCTTGCTTACAGTACTTCCATTCCCTGTCTTTGTTCAGGTGTCACCTCCACTGCAAAACCATCTCTTAAGCAGGAATGGTTAGGTGCTCTGTCTTCTCTATTCCTATAATACTTTGAACACACTCTGTAGCAGTATTGGTTACATTATTTTGTAACTGCTGGTTTATATGTCTTTCTTTCCTATTAGGCTAGAAGCTCCCAGAAGTAAGGGGTGATTTTCATATTTGTGTTTTGAGTTATCAAGATCTAATGCAATACATGACATGAAATAAATGTTTATTAAATGAAGAAAGGAAAGAGAGAGGGAAAGAAAGAAGCAAGAAAGGAAGGACAAGCTGACTCATTGAGAGTTTTATTTGTATAGTAAGAGAGAAGGAGTGGGATTAATAGAACTATAGAAAATGGAAAAAAGAATTGTTAAAATTCTAGCCACACTGCCTAAAAGAGTCCAGAGAGATAATAAGGACATTTGGTCACTCAAACCAGGAGAGGTACACAGCATTGTGAGCCCAATTTGGCTAGAGTAATCTGATTGCCAGCGACAATCTGGTCAGCAGTGACAACTCTAAATTTCTAGTTGTTGTGGGAGAGTAGGGTGGGGAGGGATATTGTTGGTAGACAGCAATATCAGGGGCTAAAAGATGTTGTTGAATGCCATGGTGAGCAAATCTTGACTTAACAGTTTAGGATTATGAAAAATAAACTTGACAAATCATATGATTCTCACTTTTAAAAATGAAAAAGCAATAGCATTTTCCAATTTATGGTTCCAAGATTAGAAATATAATTCTTAGTTTTGTTGATATGTAGAAAGAGAATTTAATAATTCTTACATCTGTTATCTGTAACATAGAAAGTCATTCTTCATTTTGAGCACAACTTTTGGCAGGCTCTTCCTGTAGATGTTTGAATGCATGCTGACGAAAACTACAGATCCTTCAGGGAATATTTGGCAGCTGTTCAAAAACAGTTTGAGCTGGAATTTTGTGGTTTATGATGTCAGGAAACCCTGTCAATTAAATGAAGTCTTTATGTTGACTTTGGAGATCACTGTGTTTCTGTGTGCCTATTTGATGTAAAAAGAGAGCTACAGATTGAATGAAGAGATGAACTAAATCTGATCCTGTACCCCGAGCTGTTGTTTTTGATTGTTTTCTTGTTCATTCATTTATTCATTCAGTCAGTCAACAAATACTTCTGTGTGCCATGCACTATGCTATGCAGGTTTGAGCTTAGCCTGGAGCAAGACTGATTCAGGTCATCCTTCCTACAATCTTTATTGACTATAGTAAATGTGTCAGATGAGTTTTCATTCATAATCAGTAGAAGATCTCATTGACTTGTTATGGTGAAAGCAGCTTTAATTATGAAGGCCTCTTTATGAAAATATTCTGCCATGGCCTTTTATTCCCAAGATTAGGAATAAGCAAAATTTCCCCCAACAGATCGAGGTATTCATGTGTGTTACCTAAATCTATATCTTATTTTGCGCAAATGTACACAGTAATTTAATTTTTGTCAACATACGTATATAATAATAATTAAGTAAAGCTACCGTAGCTCTTTCCACTTCTTATATTCAGTGATATGAAATATAAAGACATTTTCACTGGGATACTTAGCTGAGCTTCACAATTTTTGCTTTTTATCTTTATCAGTCACCATTTACTACAGCCCCAAATAGTGTATTGTTCCATGTGTGGTACTCTTGAATCGTTAAGGCTATTACGAGTCCTTGAGTAGTTTTCAATCTAGAGATGAAACAAAATTTGAGAAACTACTGTGTGTCATTATACAGTGTACATATGTATACTATGGTGCAAGATTTTAACTACTTCATTCAACAGAGACTTTTTAGAGGAGAAGTGACATTTTAACGGCATTTATAGGATGAAAACACTATTTTTTATGGAAAAATAAAGGAAGTCCTCTTTAAGGTAGTATTTATATGGACACTTACAGGAAGTAAGGGAGTGTTTTGGGTATATATAGCTCTATAACAAACCATCCCAATGTTACTTAAGTGGCTTAAAACATAGGCTGGCAGGGGTTTTTTTTCCACAAAGGGCCAGATGGTAAATAGTTGAGCGTTGTGGGCCATGCAGTCTCTGTTGCAGTTATTCAGCTCTGCTGTTGTAGTGCAAAAGCAGCTGTGTAGACAGTACTTAAATGGAGGAGCGTGATTGTGTTCCAATAAAATTTTATTTTCAAAAACAAGTGGCAGATTGGATTTGACCTCAGGGCTGTAGTCTCTTGATTTAAAACAACAAAATCATCGTTTTGCTTACAGATCTGCAGTTTGAGTAGGGTTTGGCAGGGTAGCCCCTTTGCTCTACTGGATGTGAGTTAGGGTGGTTCCAGGCCGAGGACTGGGATTGTCTGAAGGCCCCCAGCAGAGTAGGTGAGCTGAAGAGCAGGTTTCAGTTCCCCAGAACCTCACATTCTGTCTTCTGGGCTTTTGCACGTGCCCTCTCTGCCTTCTCTTCATCTCACTAACACCTATACACACCTATACTTATCCTCAGGTCTCCGCTTGGGCTTCCTTCATTTTTTCCCCTGGTGGCTTCCTCTTTTCTCATTTATGTCCTCCTGCTGTGTTTTTTCCTAGCAGCCTATATTTACCCTATCGTAGCACTTCCAATACTTTATAATTTTTTTTTAATAATTTTTTAATCATCTGTCCTCCTTACTGGACTGGAAGCTTCAGAGGAGCAGGAACTGTGTCTTTCTCACCATTGTATCACCATCACAGGGCCTAGCTCAGAAAGGCACTTAATAAGTGTTTGTTCACAGTTTGGATGAAGGACATGTAACTCTTAAGTGAATTACATCTTTTTGGTGATGTGGGGATTTGGGAGAACTTCTAAGTTTTACACCAGATCGACTATTAAATCTGAAAAAAAATGTCATAATGTATGGTAAAATTATTTCTATGCAGAAAGTATATTGTAATACAAAAGTAGAAAGGAATAATAGAAAAGTTAATAATGATCATTATTTTAGGATAGTTGAATTACAAGTCCTGTTTTCCTTAGTGTATTTCACATTTTCTGTAATTTGTTTAAAATGTTTTAAAGACTTGATTTTATTTTCTTGTGCTTTGTAAATATCTTAAATATAGCATCTTTAATTCCTCATGTAATTTTATTCCCAAGTTTGACGCAATCCTGGGTAGTTCCCAAGACCTGGGACATGGTCTCTGCTGGAAATAATCTAAAATGTCTTGTTTCTGCCCTTCTGCTTCAGTAAATAAAAAATCATTTAATTTTCAAAGCTTATTTTCCTAAGGATAATATTGTTCAAAATGATACAAAAATGATACTGTTGTTTTTATTATTCTATGTTTAACTTTTTTTCCATTTATCAAATGAGCCTTCACCTGTCTGTATTCCTCTGAGACATTATCAACATTACTCTAAAAATAGTCCTTAAATACTAAATATTTGTGAAGTGCCCTTGCATATTTTGTCTTCAAGTCACTGATGCAGCAAATGTTGTAGATAAAGAAACCGAGGCTCAGAGAAGTTACATGACTTACTGAAGGTCACAAGCTCAGATGGAGCTTCACAAACATTTTTTTCTGGTTTGAAGTTGTTTGTGTACTGCCTTCTGATGCTTTTCTTCTCCTTCCTCCACAGTTGTGCATGCCTAAAGGACTATCTTTCAGAACACAAACTGACAATAAAGACCCTCAGTTCCACTCATTTATAATTACCCGGGAAGATGGTTCTCGTACCTACGGTTTTGTTCTCACTTTTTATGAAGAAGTTACAAGTAAGCAAATCTGCACAGCAATGCAGACGCTCTACCAGATGCACAACGCAGAGCATTACAGCAGCTTGTACGCGTCATCCTCCTGCAGCATGGACTCACTGGCAAGCAGTATTGACGAGGGAGATACAACTTCCCTTTTGAAACTCCAGCGATACAACTCTTATGACATCAGCAGAGACACCCTGTATGTTTCAAAAAGTATATGTTTGATCACACCGCTGCCTTTCATGCAGGCCTGCAAGAAATTCCTTATTCAGCTTTACAAGGCAGTTACCTCACAGCAGCCACCACCCTTGCCGCTTGAGAGCTACATCCATAATATTCTCTATGAGGTGCCCCTTCCTCCTCCAGGGAGATCACTGAAATTTTATGGTGTTTATGAACCCGTCATCTGTCAGAGGCCGGGCCCCAGTGAACTTCCTCTCTCCGATTACCCGCTCCGAGAGGTCTTCGAGCTCCTGGGCCTGGAGAACTTGGTACAGGTGTTTACCTGTGTTCTTTTAGAGATGCAGATCCTTCTCTACTCACAAGGTAGGTCTGCCCTAGCTTTTAGGTCTCCCAAAAGCAAGTACTTATGCTCTCAACTACTGGGGTATATTACTAGAACCAAATAATTAATGGTCCGAAGTCTCTTCTGTCTCGTGGAAAGGAGAGGGTTTTAGGTAGGACCAGAGGCTGAGAGGTTACTTCTCTTTTGGATGGCAGTGACTGTAGAGAAAAAAAGGGAAGGAATATAAAAGCATTAACTTGGCTGACTTGAGTGTATTTGTTTTTTAATGGAAGTAGCCCTTTTTTTCCCTGATAATAAACATAATCATCATAAAAGAAACATATTTCTTTTTATAATGAAAGTGAGAGAATCCTCTTACTACCGGGAACGTGTAGACTTCTCATTTTTTTACAGGTTAGTAAAAGTTCACATCAAGACTCAGCTGACATTGGAAAGGGTTAAACGAAATCGTTGACTCTGCGGTTTCCTAAGGCGATCAACTTTGGATGGGTTGATTTCATGTAGTGAGAGAAAGGGGTACAGGCGTGTGGAACAGACACGATTCTCCTAGGTCTAATAATTCCACCAAAATTATGTGGGGGTTTTTTGTTTTGTTTTTAATCCCAAAGGAAGTTATCTTTGTGATATTTTTCATTCAAAATTCTCCCAAAACATACTTACAAAACTAGCAGAATTTGGGTTTTATTTTACCAGTGCATCTGTGATGACTAACTTTGAGCCTAGACTAGAGCACTGGTTCTAGTCTGAACGTGAATTTGCAGAGGAAATAGAGATGCTGTCGGTTTTTTGTTTGTTTGTTTTTGTTTTTTTGCGGTACGCGGGCCTCTCACTGTTGTGGCCTCTCCTGTTGCAGAGCACAGGCTCTGGACGCGCAGGCTCAGCGGCCATGGCTCACGGGCCCAGCCGCTCTGTGGCATGTGGGATCTTCCCGGACCGGGGCACGAACCTGTGTCCCCTGCATCGGCAGGCAGACTCTCAACCACTGTGCCACCAGGGAAGCCCGAGATGCTGTGTTTTAATGGATAGTGAATTGAAGGAAAATATAAAATGGTACCTGTGCCTTGATGGGTCTTTTGAAAAATGTGGCACAAATATTGGGTTAGCATTTTGCTAACTTGTACTTAGGCTGACGGAATTGTAGTGCAGTCTCCTGACTGTTGCTGTCAAGCTTATTTTACCAGTTTCCTTTTTTTCTTTTCTATTTTAAATTATAAATGAGGCTGAGCCAAGTAGGCTATATTTGTACTTCCCCATCTTGTGTGTATGTTGACACTGTTTGTGTGTTGACAGCCCTTCATGAGGTTGTATTTTCTTCAGTTTATCCTACATAACGTTCTCTGATAATGTGTTCCAGTGACTCAATTTTTGTTGTCAGGAAGTTCTTCTCTAATGACTAATCTAAATTCTTTCCTGTCCTCGTGCTCTCACTTTCTTAGTGCTGGTCATTACCACAGATCACATCCTTTTGTATCTGAAAGATTTAATGTTAAGTAATCCTTTCTTCTTTTCTGCGTCTTCCTGTCTTGCTTTTTTCCCTGAAGGAGATAGGTGTTGGAGAGTTGCTTGTTGGGGCAGGGGCTTGAAGCTTAATACCCTCAGGTATATTAGCTTATTAGTAAAAAGAATTTAAATCCTAGATTTTCAAGAGATCTTCCCAGTCATTTAGTTCCATTTCCTAATGTTCTGCCTAGAGAAGCAATTTGGGGCAGAAAGAATATTGGTTTTTGAAGTGATAACAATCATGGGTTCAAATCTCTGTTCTGTCACTTACTATTTGTAACCTTGGACAAGTTACATAATCTTCCTGAGTGTCAATCAGTTCATCTTTATGGGGATAACAGGTTTTTTCCTTCTTCTCTCACTGATTTATTGTGAGCGAGTAAGAAACCTGTGCTGACTAAATGATAGCCCATGTTGTTGTAATTATTATCAGTTTTATTAGCCCTACATAATCCTCTATAAAATTAAGCACATCTTAAGTTGTGAGGATCTGACATATTATTGCATTCAAAGTATAACTTTGTTAAATTAAATAGTCAAGGCATTTGTTTCAGGGTTGAGAACTTAATAAATGTTCTCTTATACTGAATGTCATGCTTCTTAAAGAAAAAAGCCCTTAGTTATCACACTTCCTGTTTTAAATAGCACTTTATGTCTCTGTGCTCGTGGTCTGTCTTGAGCTCTCATCTTTCTTCTCAGCTAGATTAGCTTGTCGCATTTAGTTTATGGAGTTTGTTGAAAAGTTATAGTTAATTAATATCTACGTATTAATTTCAGTTTCAAATTAAGAAGACTGAATATTTATGAGCATGTTTTTGTACTCAAATGAGTATTTTTTGGTAACTTGGTCTTTTATGCTGAACACAAGAGTCAATCTTGAGATTGTAGAACTCTCATCATACATATATTTTTAAAGTGTCATACAAAGAGAAGGCTCATAAAGTAATTTTTTTTTTTTTTTTTTTTTTTGCGGTACGCGGGCCTCTCACAGCTGTGGCCTCTCCCGTTGCGGAGCACAGGCTCCGGACGCGCAGGCCCAGCAGCCATGGCTCACGGGCCCAGCCGCTCCGCGGCATGTGGGATCTTCCCATACCGGGGCACGAACCCGTGTCCCCTGCATTGGCAGGTGGACTCTCAACCACTGCGCCACCAGGGAAGCCCTAGTAATTTTCTAATCATTCACAGAAATCACTCTATATTAGGAATTGTACTATTAAAGTGCCTTGTACATTTTGGTCTTTTTGCCCCCTGCATTTAATCCTCTCAATGAGTTAGTACTGCACATGCTTTTATGAAGGAGGAAATTGACGCTCAGGGAAGCTTAGTAACTTACCCAAGATCACACAGCTATTAGGTAACGTGGTGGAGCTGAGAATGGGCTTGGATCGGTCTTTATCCAGAACACTTACCCATATGTTAGCTGTATTGGACACTGCACTTAACCTTTCCTTATCTGTCTCAGTATTTATTTTAAAATTATAAACTCACCTCTGAGGGTCTTTTGTAAAGGTACCATGTTAAATAATTGTAGATTATCTGTGTAAATGCAAATTTTAACAATGGCAACTGTCTCTCCCATTAGAGAAAGAAGGGAATGAATTAAGTGTTGTTATATTGATTTGTACTCTGGTGCCATTCTTCATTTCTCCTGACTGTGTTAAGGGGTTTTAATAACATCTGACACTTCATTTCTTGTTCACTAATGCCATAAAATTTAAAAACATTGCAAGTCTTGAACAATTACCATGAAAACCCAAAAAGAATAAAAGTAGATGGATTTCAGTGATGAAAATGTCCTTCTAGACTGATTTGAAATTCTTGTCCACAGCCCTTTTTTTTCTTTATTTTTAAAAAAATGCTGCTGCACACATTCCTGGGCCCTGTTTGTTTGTTTGTTTGTTGGCTGCGTTGGTCTTAGTTGCAGCATGTGAGATCTTCGTTGCGCACATGGGCTCCTCTCTAGTTGCGGCACGTGGGCTTCTTTCTAGTTGTGGCATGCGGTTTTTCTCTCTCTAGTTGTGGCATGTGGGCTCCAGGGTGCGTAGGCTCTGTAGTTGTGGTGCATGGGCTCTGTAGTTTGCAGCACGCAGCTCTCTAGTTGAGGCGCCTGGGCTCAGTAGTTGTGGTGTGCGGGCTCAGTTGCCCTGCAGCATGGATCGAACCTGAGTCCCCCCTGCATTGGAAGGCGGATTCTTTACAACTGGACCACCAGGGAAGTCCCCCACAGCCCATTTAAATCTATCCAGTCTGGGGACTTCTCCAGTGACGCAGTGGTTAAGAATCCACCTGCCAATGCAGAGGACATGCGTTCGAGCCCTGGTCCGGGAAAATCCCACATGCCGCAGAGCAACTAAGCCCGTGTGCCACAACTACTGAAGCCCGCGTGCCTAGATCCTGTGCTCCGCAACAAGAGAGGCCACCGCAGTGAGAAGCTCGCACACCGCAATGAAGAGTAGCCCTCGATCACCACAACTAGAGAAAGTCCACACACAGCAACGAAGACCTAATACAGCCAAAGATAAATAAAAGTAAATAAATTTTAAAAAAATCTATCCAGTCTGTTATTTAGAGAGTGTGTACATCACAGTCACTTTGCAGTGGTAACTGGCTAGAAATTTTAAGCAGGGAATGAACCCAAGAGGTAAAGGCTCTTTTCTAGAACCCCAGATCAGAAAAGAGTACTTTTCTTCTGCGGCCTAGAAATACTTGGAGCAAGAGAGTGGGAAGATTGGAGTCTGATCATCTTTTCAGAGGAATAGTGGAGGAATAAAAGGGGAATTTAAAACCAGGGTCCAACTTCTGATACCAATAATTAAGGTCTCAGGAACATTTTTGGATCCTTGCTTATTACCTTCTTTGACTCTTCACGATGGAAATAAGCAGTTACCCACAGCCCACGCTGCACTGCCTGCCTGGGAGCCTTCACAGTACTCCTCTCCCTTCCCCTCCCTTTGTAAGTTGTACATGAATTAACCTTGGCAGAAAGTAGAAGTTGCTTGAAGTTTTCTTGAAGAAGTTGGGAGCCTTGTAAACACAAATTGCTAGTCATGCTCAACTAAACGTTATAGCTTATTGGTTATGGAGTTGATAAATCATAAAGTCAAACTTGATATTTTGATGGCAGAAACTGGGTTCCCATGACCTGTATCCAAAAAGCATTAGAATTTTAACAGCTTTGGCCAATATTTTTATAATACTAGTTTTACTTTGTGATAAACAAAAACTTAATATTAAGACATTTTTCTTAATAAGTTTTCATTATATATTCAAGAAGCTAATCCTTGGTCAGTTATATGAGAAGCACATGTCTCCTTCCAGTTCGTGGCTGTTAATTTTCTTTTAGGGATCTTTTGATGAATTAAGATACTCTTAATCATAAATTCTCATTTACAAATCTTTCTTATGACTTAACTTTCTGTTCTATTTAAGAAATGCTTCTCTATTCTGAGTTTGTAAAAATAGTCTACATTTTTTTCCGAAATGTTTTTAAGTTATATTTAGCATCTCTAAGAAATTGATTTTTGTTTATGTTATGAGGAAGAGATCAAATTTAATATTTTAGAAATATCTGTAATTAGTTATTCTATACTAGTTATTAGATAGACCATTCTTCCTCCCTCTGATCTGCAGTGCCACTTCAGTCATGTATAGTTCCTGTATGTGAAGTTCCTCTATGTATTTCTGGGCATTCAGTTTATTCTGCTAGTTTTTCTGTCCCTGTAGTAAATCACGCTGTTGTAATTACTATAGCTTTAAAGTAAGTCTTGGTATCTTATAGGACAGTTCTCTTCACCACCTTCTTTTTACTGAAATTTCATTGAATGTAGTTTTGAGACAATTAACGTATTTAGAATGTTGAGTCTCCCCTCCATGAAAATGATGTAATCTCTCCATTTATAAGGGCTTTCTTTAATGTCTTTAGGTAATTTTATAATAGCAAAGTAGGTGATAATGTGCAAATAATGATGGTTTTATTTCTTCTTTTCCAGTCTTTGTCACCTTTATTTCTTTTGCTTGCCTTTTAGTACTAACTAGGCTTTTCAGTACAGTATAGAATGGAATTGATAATAACAGGCATCCTTGTCTTTTTCCTGATGTTAAAAAGAATGCTTTTAATGCTTCACTGTTAAGATGCTGGCATAGTACCTGTCCCTTTGGCATTACTGCTTAGTTCAGTCTATCATCCTACTGCATGAAAATGTCTCCCCGAGCAAGGCCACTGAGGTTTGCAGGGTTCCAGTACAATACATCTTCTCAGGTTCCAACTGCAGCA
The DNA here is from genome assembly GCF_951394435.1 of Stenella coeruleoalba. Taxonomy (NCBI): domain Eukaryota; kingdom Metazoa; phylum Chordata; class Mammalia; order Artiodactyla; family Delphinidae; genus Stenella; species Stenella coeruleoalba. The sequence continues at coordinate 76,385,018 of NC_137157.1, forward strand.
ATATACGGCTTCCCCCTTTCAAGGCATCCGGTATAACTGAGCTAAGAGACAATGTCATCTCTTGCCCCGAGCCTCTTTCAGGGTGTTAATGTAATATTGGATTTCTCTTATTACCTACCATAACTCATTTATTTACTCCTTTACCCTTAACTACTATTCCTCCTTCTTTCCATTTATACCCAAACTTTTCCACCTTTGGAAGGGACATTAGGTTCAGCCACAGCGCTGGTTTAGATTGCAGGCAGCAATAGTAGTCTAGCAAGTACCTCCGCCTCAGTTCACTACCATTCATATTAGGGTAAGGTTACATAGGTACAGAACTAGTGGGCTGTTTTTACCTCCAGGCATTATAGCTGCATTCACTGTTAACCCCCATTTTGCCAGATGGGGTGAAGGCACAGCCCACCCCAGCAGGCTCTTAGGAATTCTGACATAAAGGTTTAAAAATAGAGTTTCATCCCTGCTTCTGGCACTTGTAGCTGTAGTCCTGGTCCTGCATCAGGTAGGAAAAACAAAGCTGAGATGATGTGGGGAAGAAACTAAAAAGTATATTGTCATACCAGCATCCTTACTCCTTAGGAAGAATTGTAGTCATACCAGCATCCATCTCTATCCCCTTTTCCCCAGATCCACCAGAAGAACAGAGGTATCTATCTAGTGGCGACTCTCCCTTAGGCCCCCTTATGTTGAATGTGAGCACACACTTGTGAACGCATGAAAGTCAGCCCTTTATGCTTTTATCTCACACATTTTAGACAGCAGATGTTTCAACTGCCTGTTCTAATTCTCAATTAAACCATTACTGTGAGGGTGATAAGCAACATCATATATCCATTTGATGTGGTATCTTTTCACCCACTGTTGGACACTGTGTGCTGTGAAGCGTGTTGTGTCCCATAGCCTGAAGATGTGTAACTTGGCGGCCCACATTGGTAGAGTATCTTCTGTTCCAATCCTCTAATAGTATTTTAAGCATCTACTGCCTCATATGCAAAGCCCAGTCTGAAGTGTCTATTCCTGGTAGGACCCATTTATAGCCCCCCCCCCTCACCAGGGCTGCTGGCATTAATCCAGTGTAGTCTGCTTGCTGGCTGTGTGTAGTAGGGCCTTCCCCCCCGGGGAGTCTTCCCCACAGCCATCTGCATCCTCTGTCTCTCCTGTTGGCAGACAAAACAGTTCTTGTTGGCAATTTGTGCCTCAGAGGGTATAAGAGGATTATGTCTAGATTCAGCCCATCTCTGCATTGCTGCAGTCCCCCAGGTGGCCACGTGAAGGGAGTGTACCAAAAGGTCCACTTGGTGGTTACATCACCTCCCAAACCTGAAAGTGGGTTCTTCTGATGGGCATTAACATGTTCTACTTTAAAGTGGCCCATAAATTCCCAGAGGGATTTCCATATGGCTGCACCTTATACAGGCATCCTTTTAATAGTCCAGTTTTCCGTTGCCCATGAGTCAGTAAAAACCCAAGCATGTGGGCTTTACCATTGTTCAGTTCTTCCATCACTGCTAGGAAAACAGCATGTAAGTCAGCCCACTGAGCCCATCTGTGTTTACCTTCTTTGATCAGAGTGGTGGCCATTCACCTTGGAACTGTCATACATAAACCAGGCATCTCTTTGTTGGTCAGTTGAGAGATATTTATACTGTCCAAGTGACAACAGAATCTGGCAACTCCTCACTCAGTTCCAGAGTCAGTCCTCTGGGAAAAGAGGCTCCTCATTGTATCTCCTCCTTGCCTTCTCCTCATAACGAGATCCTCTATAAACAATCTCCATTTAATTATGGAACTCTTCTGTGCACTGCCTTCCTCATTAGAGTGTTTTTCTGACATTACCCAAGACATCATGGGTATCTTGGGTTTCAAGATTATTTTGTCTTCCAGTCATAGGGGCAGTTTAGACTAACGTTCAATAGCAGGCTAGTAATTGCCTCTCAAATGGAAATGCTCCAGTTTGTCATCCCAGTAGTTGTCACTGGGAGGTGCTCACAGGCTTTTGCCGTAAGCCCCAGTCTGCGCTCTATGTAAGGCTCCTGTACAGAGTTTGTCTGCCAGGCTCCAGCTTCTTGTCTATAACACTGTGTGGGCTCCGGCAGTCTTATTCCCATTTAGCATGATGTCTAATTAATATTGCTTGGATTGGAGAGCGAGTGACATGCCATCTGTTTTACTTTGGGGGGAGGTGTTCCCCATTTAGACATAGTATCCATTCCCATAAACCATTCAGGTAAGCCTGTTTAAACATTCCAGTTTTCACCCAAACTTCCACCTTCATCAGTCAACCTTAACTTTTTTCATATTCTCTCAATCTAATTGTAGCCTGCGTTAAGACTTCACCAAAGGGTTTTGGTATCACAGTGCATGAGGTCCCATCCCAGTAAAGGACTCCTAGAAACTTCTCCACTCCCTGACCGTTTTAGCCAGCAGGGGGTTTGAGCCAAGATTAATCTGCCTGACTATTGCCCCAGGTTATGTCAGGTCTGGTTTCTCATTATAATCATTGCTTTCCCGTGTCTTACATTTCTCCAAACTAGGGTAAACAAACTCAACTTGCTTAGAGCCCTTTAATGTAGGGGGTCCAGCAGGGGTCCCTTTGATCCACCCAGTCTCAGATAGTACTGTATTAAGACCTTTATTTCAACCCCATCAATGTCAATGTCCATTTTATTCATCCCATTTCTTTTTTTTTAATCTTTTTATTTTTAAGATTTTAAAAAATTTATTTATATATTTCTTCCTTCCTCCCTCCCTCCCTTCCTTCATTTTTGACCGCGTTGGGTCTTCGTTACTGCACGGGCTTTCTCTAGTTGCGGTGAGTGGGGGCTACTCTTTGTTGCGGTGCGCAGGCTTCTCATTGCAGTGGCTTCTCTTGTTGCGGAGCACGGGCTCTAGGCACGTGGGCTTCAGTAGTTGTGGCTCGCGGGCTCTAGAGCTCAGGCTCACTAGTTGTGGCGCACAGGCTTAGTTGCTTCACGGCATGTGAGATCTTCCCGGACCAGGGCTTGAACCTGTGTCCCCTGCATTCGTCGCATTTCTTAATAACCATCCACAGATTTCCATCCTGCTGGGATGAGTCTCTTGACACCCTTCTTTCTTTTTCCTCTTTCCCACTTCTATCAACATTTGCTTTATTCACTCAGTTTCTTAATAATTGTTTAAAAATTTCCACCATGCTGGGATGAGTCCCTTGACTCTTTCCTCTGCCTCTCCACATTTTCTTTTAAATTAATATAGTGTTTTTATTAGCATCTGCTAAGATTCATGAGGGGAAGCTGAGACAGGCTTCTCTGATTCTAAAGTTACATGGGCTGCTAATGCAGAAGGGGCCCACAGTATTTACCATGACCTGAGTAATGGACATTTTCAGTTGTGAATATACTAGTTATAACACCAATCCCACATGGCTTACATATGAATAATAAGGGGTGAATTCATCTGGGGTGTTCCACTTGACATTTTTAAGGGGAGTCAGGTAGTCCCCCTTCTTTGAATAAACACTTTACAGCAGTTTTTATCCAGTGCACCAGGCTGGCTGCTCCCTCAGAAGTAACCTGCTCTGTGTCTGTATCATGGATAGCCATCTGTAGTTGTCCCATAGTTAGCTCTGGGTCCTGCACCAACCCTTCCACTCTGCAGCATTTAAAAATGAATATACTGCTCCAGGGACTTATCTGGTTGTCCAGTGGTAAAGAATCCACCTTATAATCCAGGGGACACAGGTTTGATCCCTGGTCAGGGAACTAAGATCCCACATGCTGTGGGGCAACTAAGCCCACGTGCCACAATTACTGAGCTTGCGTGCCTCAACTAGAGAGCCCGCGTGTTGCAAACTACAGAGCCCACATGCTCTGGAATCCGTGTGCCACAACTACAGAGCCCACTGTCCCTGGAGCCTGCACACCACAACTAGAGAAGAGAAAACTCGCACGCCACAACTAGAGAGAAGCCCATACACCACAACAAAGAGCGCGTGTGCCGCAACAAAAGATCCCACATGCCTCAAGGAAGATGCTGCGTGCCACAACTAAGACCCAACGCAGCCAAAATTAAAATAAATAAAATAATAAATCTTAAAAAATAAAAATGAATATACTGCTCCTAAATTTCTCTCTTTGTCCTTTTTAGTAAAGCTTCTTCAGGAAGCTGGTGATGCCAACCTCCAAAGTGAGACAGCTCCTTCACACTGAGCCCCGTGGTCTCAGTAGTTTCTTGGTTTTGCCCTTCCCAACCCCACACATGAACTTTGGTGACCAGCAGTCTTGAGGTGCTCTTTGTTGTCCCTGAATAACTTTTCATTTTGGGGAGCAGCTTTGAAGCTAGTTGGCCCAGCATCAAAATCTGACCCAGCACTCTCTCTTAATTTCATTTTAGCTATTATAACTAATAATAATCAAGGGATTGTATATTTCACTTTTCTCTTATTGGTTTGTATTTCTTTATGCATCCGTTGAAACAATTCCCCAGGAGTTAGGTCCATCAATAAATTCCATCGATAACTTTTACCTTCAGTCATTTATCTCAGCATAGCTGCTGCCCTACACCATGATTGATCATGTGGCCACCCAGGAGTCAAAGGTTCCTCATACCCTGCCCTGTTGCTCATCCTTTCACCTCCTAAACTACATGCTTCTGTGAGCCTGTGTCATTCTACTGAATTCCACATTTTATGACACTAAATGAGAGCTACTTTCCTCCCTGACATCCATCAGATCTGATACCAGCAATTTAGTTCACTTCTGACACGAACAACCTGGAGTTAACATCAGATTCCACAGGTTTAAGGGTTTGATCCTGCAAGACTACCCTCACTTCAGGCACCAGCCACAAATAGGGTGCCCAGGCTACCCACATTTCTGCCCAGCCAACTACAAATTCAGGATTTCCCACGACCCCACTTTCGGGGGGGGGGAGATTTTCCCACAAACCCACTAGAACGACTCACAGAACTCAGGAAAGCACTTTACTTACTGTCACCGTTTACTATAAAGGATACAACTCAGGAACACCCAAATGGAAGACATGTATAGCAGAATGTATGGGGGGGAAGGACACAGCGCTTCCGTGTCCCTCAGGCACATCATCCTCCTGGCACCTCAGTGTGTTCACCAACCTAGAAGTGCCTCTACTTCTTCTTGAATCAATTTGTGTTCCTTTCTGTTTTCTCTAGGAATAATTTTCTTAGCTTTCAGTTTATTGACATAAAGTCTTAATATTTCTTTATCTTCTTAATATCTGCTGTGTCTGTAGTTTTGTCCCCGTTTTCATCCCTAATACTATTTATTTATGCCTTCTCTCTTTTTCCCTTGGTTGTTTTTCCATAAAGTGTGTCAATTATGTTACTCTTTTTTTTTTTTAACATCTTTATTGGAGTATAACTGCTTTACAATGTTGTGTTAGTTTCTGCTGTATAACAAAGCGAATCAGCTATACATATATCCCCATATCCCCTCCCTCTTGCGTCTCCTTCCCACCCTACCTATCCTACCCCTCTCGGTGGTCCATATATATGGGATCCATATATATGGGTTAGCATACGGTATTTGTTTTTCTCTTTCTGATTCACTTCACTCTGTATGACAGACTCTAGGTCCATCCACCTCACTACAAATAACTCAGTTTCGTTTCTTTTTATGGCTGAGTAATATTCCATCGTATATATGTGCCACATCTTCTTTCTCCATTCATCTGTCAATGGACACTTAAGTTGCTTCCATGTCCTGGCTGTTGTAAATAGTGCTGCAGTGAACAATGTGGTATATGACTCCTTTTGAATCATGGTTTTCTCAGGGTATATGCCCAGTAGTGGTATTGCTGGGTCATATGGTAGTTCTATTTTTAGTTTTTTAAGGAACCTCCATACTGTTCTCCGTAGTGGCTGTATCAATTTACATTCCTGCCAACAGTGCAAGAGGGTTCCCTTTTCTCCACACCCTCTCCAGCATTTACTGTTTGTAGATTTTTTGATGATGGCCATTCTGATTGGTGTGAGGTGATACACTGTGGTTTTGATTTGCATTTCTCTAATGATTAGTGATGTTGAGCATCCTTTCATGTGTTTGTTGGCAGTCTATATATCTTCTTTGGAGAAATGTCTATTTAGGTCTTCTGCCCATTTTTGGATTGGATTGTTTGTTTTTTTGATGTTGAGCTGCATGAGCTACTTGTATATTGGAGATTAGTCCTTTGTCAGTTACTTAGTTTGCAAATTTTTTCTCTTTTCTGAGGGTTGTCTTTTTGTGTTGTTTATGGTTTTCTTTGCTGTACAAAAGCTTTTAAGTTTCATTAGGTCCCATTTGTTTATTTTTATTTCCATTTCTCTAGGAGGTAGGTCAAAAAGGATCTTGCTGTGATTTATGTCATAGAGTGTTCTGCCTATGTTTTCCTCTAAGAGTTTTCCTCTTAGAGTTTCCTCTAAGTGTCTGGCCTTACATTTAGGTCTTTAATCCATTTTGAGTTTATTTTTGTGTATGGTGTTCGAAAGTGTTCTAATTTCATTCTTTTACATGTAGCTGTTCAGTTTTACCAGCACCACTTATTGAAGAGGCTGTCTTTTCTCCATTGTATATTCTTGCCTCATTTATCAGAGATAAGGTGACCATAGGTGCATGGGTTTATCTCTGGGCTTTCTATCCTGTTCCATTGATCTATATTTCTGTTTTTGTTGCAGTACCATACTGTCTTGATTACTGTAGCTTTGTAGTATAGTCTGAGGTCAGGGAGCCAGATTCCTCTGGCTGCGTTTTTCTTTCTCAAGATTTTTTTGGCTATTCAGGGTCATTTGTGTTCCCAAACACACTGTGAAATTTTTTGTTATAGTTCTGTGAAAAATGTCATTGGTAGTTTGATAGGGATTGCATTGAATCTGTAGATTGCTTTGGGTAGTACAGTCATTTTCACAATGTTGATTCTTCCAGTCCAAGAACATGGTATATCGCTCCATCTGTTTGTGTTTTCTTTAATTTCTTCATCAGTGTCTTATAGTTTTCTGCATACAGGTCTTTTGTCTCCTTAGGTAGGTTTATTCCTAGGTATTTTATTCTTTTTGTTGCAATGGTAAATGGGAGAGTTTCCTTATATTCTCTTTCAGATTTTTCATCATTAGTGTATAGGAATGCAAGAGATTTCTGTGCATTAATTTTGTATCCTGCAGCTTTACCAAATTCATTGATTAGCTCTAGTAGTTTTCTGGTGGCATTTTTAGGCTTCTCTATGTATAGTATCATGTCATCGGCAAACAGTGACAGTTTTACTTCTTCTTTTCCAATTTGTATTCCTTTTATTTCTTTTTCTTCCCTGATTGCTGTGGCTAGGACTTCCAAGACTATGTTGAATAATAATGGTGAGAGTGGACATCCTTGTCTTCTTCCTGATCTTAGAGGAAATCCTTTCATTTTTTCGCCATTGAGATAAATGTTTGCTGTGGGTTTGTCATATATGGCCTTTATTATGTTGAGATAGGTTCCCTCTATGCCCGCTTTCTGGAGAGTTTTTATCATAAATGTGTGTTGAATTTTGTCAAAAGCTTTTTCTGCATCTATTGAGATGATCATATGGTTTTTATTCTTCAGTTTGTTAATATGGTCTATCACATTGATTGATTTGCATATGTTGAAGAATCCTTGCATCCCTGGGGTAAATCTCACTTGATCATGGTGTATGATCCTTTTAATGTGCTGTTGGATTCTGTTTGCTAGTATTTTGTTGAGGATTTTTGCATCTATGTTCATCAGTGATATTGTCATGTAGTTTTCTTTTTTTGTGACATCTTTGTGTCATTTTGGTAGCAGGGTGATGGTGGCCTCATAGAATGAGTTTGGGAGTTTTCCTCCCTCTGCTATATTTTGGAAGGGTTTGAGAAGGATAGGTGTTAGCTCTCCTCTAAATGTTTGATAGAATTCACCTGTGAAGCCATCTGGTCCTGGGCTTTTGTTTGTTGGAAAATTTTTAATCACAGTTTCAATTTCATTGCTTATGATTGGTCTGTTCATATTTTCCATTTCTTCCAGGTTGTCCATTTTATTGGCATAGAGTTGCTTGTAGTAATCTCTCATGATCCTTTGTATTTCTGCAGTGTCAGTTGTTACTTCTCCTTTTTCATTTCTAATTCTGTTGATTTAAGTCTTCTGCCTTTTTTTCTTGATGAGTCTGGCTAATAGTTTATCAATTTTGTTTATCTTCTCAAAGAGCCAGCTTTTGGTTTAAGTGACCTTTGCTATTGTTTCCTTTATTTCTTTTTCATTTATTTCGGACCTGTTTTTTATGATTTCTTTCTTCTTCTAACGTTGGGGTTTTTTTGTTCTTCTTTGTCTGATTACTTTAGGTGTAAGGTTAGGTTATTTATTTGAGATGTTTCTAGTTTCTTGAGATAGGATTGTATTGCTATAAACTTCCCTCTTAGAACTGCTTTTGCTGCATCCCATAGGTTTTGGGTATCACGTTTTCATTGTCATTTGTTTCTAAGTACTTTTTGATTTCCTCTTTGATTTCTTCAGCGATCTCTTGGTTTTTTAGTAGCATATTGTTTAGCCTCCATGTGTTTGTATTTTTTAGTCTTTTTCCTGTAATTGATATCTAGTCTCATAGCATTTTGGTCAGAAGATACGTAATATGATTTCAATTTTCTTAAATTTACTGAGGCTTGATTTGTGACCCAAGATATGATCTATCCTGGAGAATGTTCCATGAGCAGTTGAGAAGAAAGTGTATTCTTTTGTTTTTGGATGGAGTGTCCTATAAGTATCATGTATGTCCATCTTGTTTAATGTGTCATTTAAAGCTTGTGTTTCCTTATTTATTTTCATTTTGGATGATCTGTCCATTGGTGAAAGTGGGTGTTAAAGTCCCCTACTATGATTGTGTTACTGTCAGTTTCCCCTTTGATGGCTGTTAGCCTTTGCCTTATGTGTTGAGGTGCTCCTATGTTGGGGGCATAAATATTTACAATTGTTATATCTTCTTCTTGGATTGATCCCTTGATCATTAAGTGGTGTCCTTCTCTGTGTCTTGTAATAGTCCTTATTTTAAAGTCCAGTTTGGGACTTCCCTGGTAGCACAGTGGTTAAGAATCTGCCTGCCAGTGCAGGGGATACGGTTTCAAGCCCTGGTCTGGGAAGATCCCACATGCTGCAGAGCAACTAAGCCAGTGCGCCTACAACTACTGAGCCGGTGATCTAGAGCCCATGAGCCACAACTACTGAGCCTGTGTGCCACAACTACTGAAGCCCACACGCCTAGAGCCCATGCTCTGCAACAGTAGAGGCCACCGCAAAGAGAAGCTCGTCTGCCTCAACAATGAGTAGCCCCCACTCGCGGCAACTAAAGAAAGCCCATGTGCAGCAGCAACAAAGACCCAAAGAAGCCAAAAGTAAATAAATTATAAATAAATTTTAAAAATAAGAAAATAAAAAATAAAGTCTATTTTGTCTGATATGAGAATTGCTACTCCAGCTTTCTTTTGATTTCCATTTGCATGGAATATCTTTTTCCATCCCCTCACTTTCAGTCTGTATGTGTCCCTATGTCTGAAGTGGGTCTCTTGTAGACAGCATATATATGGGTCTTGTTTTTGTATCCGTTCAGCCAGTCTTTGTCTTTTGGTTGGAGCATTTAATCCATTTACATTTAAGGTAATTGTCGATATGTATGTTCCTATTACCATTTTCTTAATTGTTTTGGGTTTGTTTTTGTATGTCTTTTCCTTCTCTTGTGTTTCCTGCCTAGAGAAGTTCCTTTAGCATTTGTTGTAAAGCTGGTTTGGTGGTGCTGAATTCTCTTAACTCTTGCTTGTCTGTAAAGGTTTTAATTTTCCATTGAATCTGAATGAGATCCTTGCTGGGTAGAGTAATCTTGGTTGTAGGTTTTTCCCTTTCATCACTTTAAAAGTATCCTACCACTGCCTTCTGGCTTGCAGAGTTTCTGCTGAAAGATCAGCTGTTAATCTTATGAGGGTTCCCTTGTATGTTATTTGTTGCTTTTCCCTTGCTGCTTTTAATATTTTTTCTTTGTATTTAATTTTTGATAGTTTCATTAATATGTGTCTTGACGTGTTTCTCCTTGGATTTATCCTGTATGGGACTCTCTGCACTTCCTAGATTTGACTTACTATTTCCTTCCCATGTTAGGCAAGTTTTCAACTATAGTCTCTTCACATATTTTTTCAGACCCTTTTTTTTTCTCTTCTTCTTCTGGGACCCCTATAATTCGAATGTTGGTGCGTTTAATGTTGTCCCAGAAGTCTCTGAGACTGTCCTCAAGCCTTTTCATTCTTTTTTCTTTATTCTGCTCTGTGACAGTTATTTCCACTATTTTATCTTCCAGGTCACTTATCTGTTCTTCTGCCTCAGTTATTCTGCTATTGGTTCCTTCTAGAGAACTTTTAATTTCATTTATTGTGTTGTCATCATTGTTTGTTTGCTCTTTAGTTCTTCTAGGTCCTTGTTAAATGTTTCTTGTATTTTCTCCATTCTATTTCCAAGATTTTGGATCATCTTTACTATCATTACTCTGAATTCTTTTTCAGGTAGACTGCCTATTTCCTCTTCATTTGTTTGGTCTGGTGGTTTTTTACCTTTCTCCTTCATCTCTGCATATTTCTCTGTCTTCTCATTTTGTTTAACTTACTGTGTTTGGGGTCTCCTTTTTGCAGGCTGCGTGTTCTTAGTTCCCATTGTTTTTCTTGTCTGCCCCCAGTGAGTGGCTTGTGTAGGCTTCCTGGTGGAGGAGACTGGTGCCTGTGTTCTGCTGGGTGGGACTGGATCTTATCTTTCTGACGGGCAGGGCTGCATCCATTGTTATGTTTTGGGGTGTCTGTGAACTTAGTATGATTTTAGGCAGCCTCTCTGCTAATGGGTGGGGTTGTGTTCCTGTCTTGCTAGTTGTTTGGCATGGGGCGTCCAGCACTGGTCATTGGGTTGAGCTGGGTCTTAGTGTTGAGCCAGAGATCTCTGGGAGAGCTCTTGCTGATTGATAATACGTGGGGCCACGAGGTCTGTGGTGGTCCAATGTCCTGAACTTGGCTCTCCCACCTCGGAGGCTCATGTCCGACACCCAGCTGGAGCACCAAGACCGTGTCAGCACACGGCTCAGAAGAAAAGGAAGAAAAGAAAAAAAAAATTTAAAAAAAATAAAAAGAAAAATTAAAAGAAGAAAAAAATAATAAAATAAAAAAAATTTTTAAATAAAAGAAGAAGAGAGCAACCAAACCGATAAAGAAATCCACCAATGATAACAAGCATTAAAAACTAAACTAAGATAAACATAAAAATCAGAAACAAATCAATCACAGACAGCAAACCCCAAGTCTACAGTTGCTCCCCAAATCTACCACCTCAATTTTGGGAACATTTGTTGTCTATTCAGGTATTCCACAGATGCAGGATTCATCAAGTTGATTGTGGGGATTTCATCCGCTGCTTCTGAGGCTGCACGTAGAAATTTCCCTTTCTCTTCTTTATTTGCATGGCTCCTGAGGTTCAGCTTTGGTTTTGGCCCCGCCTCTGCATGTAGGTCGCCCTCAGGCATCTGTTCCCCACCCAGACTGGAGGGGGTTAAAGCAGCGGCTGATTAGGGCTCTCTTACCATCTCAGGCTGGGGAGAGGGAGAGGTATGGTAGTCATAATTGGAATGCGGGGTGGCCTATGGTGGCAGAGGCCGGCATGACATAGCAACAGCCTGAGGCACTCTGTGTATTCTCCTGGGCAAGTTGTCCCTAAATCTCGGGACCCTGACAGTGGCGTGCTGCACAGGCTCTGGGGGGGTTGGGAGGGGTTGTGGGTAGTGACCTGCGCTTGCACACAGGATTCTTGGTGGCAGCGGCAGCAGCATTAGCATTTCATGCCCGTCTTTGGGTCTGAACTGATAGGTGCAGCTTGCGCCCTTCTCTGGAGCTTGCTTAGGCAGTTCTCTGCCTTCTATGGGCACACAGGGAAGGAATCCCCTTTCCTAGCGCACCCCGAAACAATGGTCTCTTGCCTCTTCGGCAGGTCCAGACTTTTTCCTGGATTCCCTCCTGGCTAGCTGTGGTGCACTAGCCCCCCTTCAGGCTGTGTTCATGCAGCCAACCCCAGTCCTCTCCCTGCGATCTGACCACCAAAGCCTGAGCCTCAGCCCCCAATGCCCACCTGTCCTGGTGGGTGAGCAGACAAGTGTCTCAGGCTGGTGAGTGCTGGTCGGCACCGATCCTCTGTGCGGCAATTTCTCTGCTTTGCCCTCTGCACCCTGTTGCTGCGCTCTCTTCTGTGGTTCCGAAGCTTCCCCCCAACTGCCCATCCCACCCCCATCTCACGAAGGGGCTTCCTAGTGTGTGGAAACCGTTCCTCCTTCACAGCTCCCTCCCACTGGTGCAGATTCCGTCCCTATTCTTTTGTCTCTGTTTTTTCTTTTTTCTTTTGCCCTACCCAGGTATGTGGGGAGTTTCTTGCCTTTTGGGAGGTCTGAGGTCTTCTGCCAGCATTCAGTAGGTGTTTTGTAGGAGTTGTTCCACATGTAGATGTATTTCTGATGTATTTGTGGAGAGGAAGGTGATCTCCGCGTCTTACTCCTCCTCCGTCTTGAAGGTCCCCCACTATGTTATTCTTTTTAAACTTTTACCTTTGTTTGTACTCTCTTTTTTATCTTTGTTTTCTGTTTTATTAATTTCTGGTTTTGTTTTTTACTTCCTTTGGACCCATCCCACCCCCAGTATTAGCATCTTAAGTATTTGAGTGTTACGTTAGTTGCATCCCACAAGTCTTAGTATCTGGTATTTTCATTATTCAATTCTAAGAATTTTTAAATTTTCATTTATTTTGACCATTTGCCTTTCTCCCTCTTTTTTTTTCTTTTTTGCCTTCTTTTGAAATAATTGAAACGTTTTTTCTCATTGCAGTTTTTTAATTTAATTATTGTAGGTGTTATATGCTCTGTTTCTCTTTATTAATGGCAAACTTTGAGATTTTAACATGAACACTCAGTGTTATGTTAATCAGAATCTTTAAAATACAGGTACTCTAAAAATGCTTTGACTCCTATCACCCCCATCATGGCTTACTTGTTATAGTTGTTCAAAATTTTGATAATCCCTCAAATTAGGTATATTTTATGTACTTGATTTTGCTTAAAATTACTCATAATTGCCATTTTAAAAAAGATTCACATTCGATTTTGTATCTTAGGTGTTTCTTCTGGGATTAGTCTCCTTATTCCTAAAGTGTATCCTTACAAGTTCCTTAAATGAGGTGGCATTGTCTATTAGATTTCGTTCATCTGACAGTGTTTTAAATTTGTCCTTGTTTTTGAAAGATGGTTTCATTGGATATTAAATTCTATGTTGAAAGTTTGTTTTTCCTCTCCCTCTTTGCACATTATATTCTACTGTCTTTTGGTTTCCATTGTAGCCATTGAGAAGTCATTTATCACAATCACTCAAATTGTCATTCCTTGGCCAGAAATCTATTTTCATTCTGGCTATATATATGATTTTCTGTTTGTCTTTGGTGTCCTGTATTTTGACCGTGATTTATCTAAATGAGGGTTTCTTTATTTGTCCTGCTTGTGATTCATTGTGTTTCCTGAATTCTAGGGTTAATATTTTTCACGTGTTGGAAAATTCTTAACCATCTTTCTAAATTTTACTTGCATCTGTCTTTTTTCTTTTTTATCCTCCTGAACTTTAATTAAACGTGTTACTCTGTCTTGCTCAGTCTTCCATATCTCTCAACCTCTTTTTCTATCTCTTTGTCTCTGTGCTGTATTCTGGTTGCTTTATCTCCCACCTTATAAATTCTCTTTTTATCCATGTTTAATCCATAGTTAACCCTTCCTTTGACATTTTAATTTCAGTGGTCCTATAAATAGTCTTACTCCTAATTCTTCCTTTAATTTCCTTAAACGTATTAAACATACGCATTTTATATTCCTTCTCAGATAAATTCAATATCTCATGAGTTGAGGATTGAGGGTTTATTCCTCCAGGAAGGGTTTGTATTTTCTTTCACCAGGCACTTGAATTCACTGGCAACACAGGTTTACTTTAAGTTAAAATTCTCACTCTTAGTCTTTCTTTGGGCCATACAGATAACACGAGAGCCCCCAAACATCCTTGAAAACCAGCCAGTAGGTAGGAATTCACAGGGAGGCTTTTTTCCCCCTTCGTCCCTGGGCCTCGGCCAGGGCCAGGACAGACTACTTTCCTTGGCAATACAGATTTTGGTTTTGTTTTTTTCCTTTCTACAAGTTTTTGCCCTTTTAGGTCTAGCTTTTTACAAGAGGATCTACCATCTTAATTCCAGCCCTTCTTGGACTTTGTCCCTCAACATGCACAGAGGTAAAACCAAAGCTCTAGGCCACCTTAGATCAGTAAACACTCCAAAGACAGCCAGATGTTTGAGTTTTACCACACTGGACTCTTGCTCACATTTTGTTCCCAGCCTCCAATGACTTCCCTTATTTTTATTTTTTTTTAATTTATTTATTTTATTTATTTATTTTTAACTGCATTGGGTCTTCATTGCTGCGCACGGGCTTTCTGTAGTTGAGGCAAGCGGGGGCTACTCTTCGTTGCGGTGCACGGGCTTCTCATTGTGGTAGCTTCTCTTGCTGCGGAGCACAGGCTCTAGGCATGCGGGATTCAGTAGTTGTGGCTCGCGGGCTCTAGAATGCAGGCTCAGTAGTGGCGCACAGGCTTAGTTGCTACGCGGCATGTGGGATCTTCCCAGACCAGGGCTCGAACCCGTGTCCCCTGCATTGGCAGGCAGATTCTTAACCACTGCGCCACCAGGGAAGCCCCAACTTCCCTTATTTTTTTTGGCAAATTCATAGTCATGTATTGGATGTTATATAGCTATTTTATTTACCATTTGTAGACTAGTTTTGGAGTCCTAGTCTACAACACTGCCGTAAATAGAAATGTTTAAAAAAGATCACTGAACTAAAATTAAAATGAACAGATTGAGTGTGACAGTTATTACAGAATGTAACAACTGCTAGGCATATTAATGTAACTACTAGTAATGTAAAATAGGAAAATAATCCAGATCTTTTTTCTCTTTTACCAACAATTACCAATTATATCTAACCTACGTTAAATGATTTAAGTACATAGTATGTGCATAAATACTTTGTTTTAACCTTCATTGAAGCAATAAGATACTACTTTTCACATATCCTCATGAGTGTTAGGAAATTATATTTTTATGAATGTATAGATATATATATTTATAGGAAGCTATATTTTATTTAAAATTATGAATTAAACAAGACCTTTTAATTTAGAAAACAATTCTCAATGAATATATAGTTCATTGCCTATTTTGCAAGCCTATTTGACTTTGAAACATATGTATACTTTTTTAAAAAGTCATCTCATATCAAATAAATCCTTTTCAAGTCAGATTCAAATTATTTATTCTCATAGATCCATTTTGGGGGGATTCTACTTCCCACAGATTATTTCCATATAGATTATTTTCAGCAAGTTTTAAAAATTGTGATAAGAGGGGCTTCCCTGGTGGCACTGTGGTTAAGGATCCGCCTGCCAATGTAGGGGACACGGGTTTGAGCCCTGGTCTGGGAGGATCCCACATGCCGCGGAGCAACTAAGCCCGTGAGCCACAACTACTGAGCCTGCGCGTCTGGAGCCTGTGCTCCGCAACAAGAGAGGCCGTGATACTGAGAGGCCTGCGCACCGCGATGAAGAGTGGTCCCCGCTTGCCACAACTAGAGAAAGCCCTCGCATAGAAACGAAGACCCAACACAGCCAAAAATAAATTAATTAATTAATTAAAAAATAATAAAATAAAAGCTCCTTTAAAAAAAATTGTGATAAGAAAAAAAACCCATAAATTTACCATCTTAACTATTGCTTAGTGAAAAGTTCAGTAGCATTAAGTATATTCCCATTGTTGTGCAACCAATCTCCAGAGCTTTTTTCATCTTGCAAAGCTGAAACTCTATACGCATTAAACAATAACTCTGCATTTTGCACTCCTCTTAGCCCCTTCCTGACAACCACCATTCTTCGTTTGTTTGTATGAATTGACTACTTTAGATACCTCATGTAAGTGGAATTATACAATATTTGTCTTTCTTTGACTGGCTTATTTCACTTAACATAATGTCCTTAAGGTTCATCCATGTTGTAGCATATGTCAGGATTTCCTCCCTTTTTAAGGCTGAATAACTTTCCATTGTATGTATATACCACATTTTGTTTATCCATTCATCCATTGATGGATGCCTGGATAGTTTCCACCTTTTGGCTACTGCGAATAATGGTACTATAAACACAGATGTACAAATATATCTTCAGCACTCTGCTTTCAGTTCTTTTGGGCATATACCCAGCAGTGGAGTTTCAGCAGGTTTTTAGTACTTAGCTGCTTCCTGCTGCTGCCAAACACACTTTGGTTTTCCATGTTGATAATATAGATATACTTTTAATAGCTTCAGTATATTTCATTATATAACTGGCCATAAATCTAACCCTTTTGTTAGTTACTTAGGGTATTATAAATAGTTTATTGTTATAAATGACACTTTATACATCGCGTCCATGTACATATGTTTTTGTATATTTGTGTGATAAATTACTAGAATTGCTGGGTCAGATGATCTGTATATTTTTTAAGCTTTTGATAGATACTGCCAAGTACAAAGCTCTAGCAATTTATGCTGCCTTTATAAGGCAATGTATGAGAATACCCTTTTCTCCACACCTTTGCTGTGATTTTCTTTTTAATCTTTGTCAATCTGATTAAAGCAAAATGTAGCTCACTTTTCAGCCATCATCGAGGGTGATTTTTTTTTAATGTTCATTTGAATTTGTATTCTGCCTTTTGTGATATCTTTGTGAACGAGGAAGATAAGCTGAATTATGCATGGGTCCAAGCCCTCAAAGCCAGCCTGGCTCAGTTAGTAACCAGTCACTGCCTCGAGTTAGTAAATGTATAATCTTTCAGCTGCATCAGGATGTTCACCAGAGGTGTGCTGTACACCACCATCCTCACACCTCCACTGGCAGTGCTTCGCAGTATGTAAACCCCAATAATCATGGCCTTTTCATGGGGCATTGCACCACCAGGCAGCGCTGGACCTGCTCTGTGTCACTCAGCCATCTCCTCAGCCTGCAACATGGGTCCTGTGCCCCCAACCTCAGCTCCAGCCCCAGGCCGCTGGACTGTCCCCAGGGGGCTGACCTTATTCTCCACAGTGATGCTGGTGGACAGGGGCCGAGACCCGGGGATGAGACAGTGGAGGCCAGGCCATCTCAGAGTCTTTGCCTGTGCCACTGCTAGGCAAATTTTTGGCAGTATGTTTTATTGTATAACGTAGGCAAGCATAATGTCCAATAGTTTTATTTCATTTTACATGTCCTAGATGTTAACATATTAATTTCTTAGTACACATTCATTGATCACTCACTATGTAGTAGGTCCCGTACCAAGTGCTAGAAATTCTGAGATTAAAAATATAGTCATTGCTCTCCAGCAGGTGAAGGTTAGCAGGGAATAGTGGAGAGATATATGAACAGATAATTATAATTGAATTTTAATAGTTTTAGTGAGAGGAATAATTAGTGTGATGGAAATAGAGGTGGGGTACTGTGGAAGCATGTGGAAGGGACTCTCTTGACGATAAGTATTCAGAGAATGCTTTCCAAAGGAACCATTGCCTAAGGAAAAAGTGGAACTTAGCCAGGTACTGCAAGGGGAAGAGATATTCTGGGTAGAGGGAAGGGGTGTACAGAGGCACAGGGACCTGTGAAAATATTTCATGTTCAGTAAATGAATTTTAAGCAGATAATGTGACTGTATATGTGGTGGTAAGAAATGAGGCAGGAAAGGGCCAAGTTATGAAGAGCCTCATACGCCGTGCTGAGGCATGTCTTAAATGTGGAAACTTATTACACATTCCTCACTTTGAGTATCAAAGAAAAAATAATTTTCCAAATTATTTAAATTTTTAAAAACATGCTTAAAGAAGAAAACTACCTTTTATTTCTTGATTCAGTTAAAAAGAATTGTCTTGTTTCTGCTAAGTAACTGCATTATTAAAATGTGTATGGCATTTAAACCAATCTTGAGAAAGCAGAACTGGAAAAAAGAATAGACATAGAACACCCACAAGTTGGTGGAATTGTGGTGAAGGAAAAATAAACCATGTGTATCAGTCTTTCATGTCTACTAGAAGAGGGGAAAACATATAATTTATTTTCACTTCCCAAGTGAAAGTTTACCATAATCAAAGCAAGAAAATAGCCCAAGATGCTGGTTTCCATTCCTTAAAGAATCTGTGTTTCCTTTGAGATTGAACATTTTCCATCAACAGCAAATAAAGTAGCCAAGCTGCTAGGGATTTGATATGACGGCTTAAAACCCTCTGCCTTTCAGGATAGGTCCAATCACGAGACAGATTAAACCACACAGTAATTTAAATAGAGGAATGTAATAAGAAGAATTGTTAAACTATAATAGGAAACTATAAAGACATGAAGAAAACTCTAAAGGGTACCCTAGGAAGGACAAACTTGGAAGGGGACCCACTTCCCAAGGCTGAGGTTCATATCTCACTGAAGAAAGTGTGGTGGCAGCTCATTGGATGGTGGAGGTCAGTGGGTTGCCTGGGCCAGAGCTGATCCTCAGTCACCAGGCAAGCAGAAGACAAGACAAACCTCCCAGGTCCAAGTGAGCTGTGGCTGGTGGGCAGGCACACAGAAGTTGTCAGGGCGCCAGGTGGCTGTGTGAGATATGAGTGTGCCGTGTCCGCATTAGGAGGGCCCAGTCACTGAGGCTGCCCACTCTGGGCGTGTGGCCGGGGAAGTGGGACACCAGATGTCCTCACATATCCACACCAGTGATCAGCCATGCAGAAGGAGCAAGAACACACAAAACACTGCACCTTGCCCACTACACTCCAAAACCAGGGAGGAGAAGCGCTTCCTCCTGCAGTGTCTCTCTGCTGTCCTCTCTGGCAAAGTTTTCTGGTGTGTTCACTATAAAAGAGAACATGCTTACGGTCCAGTCCATTTTCATAGACCACCTATGGAGTGATTTGGAGCTCAGTAAATAGATCAATAGATAACTGGCACAGGATCTGACTGTTTAAGACCCTGAACCTTTCACCTGTGTCTGGCTTTTAAATGAGAAAGAAATTAAAAAGCCCCTGACACCCAGGAGCTGATCTAGCTCTCAGCTCAGCCTCCCTGTCACTGTAGACTGATTGGATGCTCATAGCTGAGCCACGTTGCTCTGTAGAGCATAAACGGTCTCACGGGACCATCCACTCCAAGCAAGGTCACTGTGCAACCCACAAAATACCAAACACCCTCTTCCCTCAAGCTGCCTGGTATTTGTTTTTTTTTTTTTTTTTGCGGTACGCGGGCCTCTCACTGTTGTGGCCTCCCCCGCTGCGGAGCACAGGCTCTGGACGCGCAGGCTCAGCGGCCATGGCTCACGGGCCCAGCCGCTCCGCGGCATGTGGGATCCTCCCGAACCAGGGCACAAACCTGTGTCCCCTGCATCGGCAGGCAGACTCCCAACCACTGCGCCACCAGGTAAGCCCTGCTATTTGTTTTTTAGAAGTATTCCTGTAAACAGGTTTTCACCTAAAATTTTATAATGAATCAAATAAGGAAAATTATAAATACATGTAGGCTATGGATAGCTGATGATTCATGACCAAAATCCCATTGTAGACTATTAAAGATAGTCATTTACAGATTATAAAACAACACAAGAAAAAATTTTAATGGAAAACATCCTGCTTTTGCGTGGTTGGGTGTTCTTTGAGTTTGATATGAACGAAGTAGCATCGGATCATTTCCCTTAACCTTTTTAAAAAGACTTCCCCAGAGTCTTACTCCCCCAGATTTTACTGTATTTGTGCACAATAAATCCTGTGAGAGAATTATTACAATTCCACAGTATCCATTCTGAAAACCAAACTTTTTTTGGAAACTCATTTATCGGCAAAATCAGATCTGAACCAAAGTGACCCTATTTAAGTTCTTTGAGTATATTGGGACACTCATATAGTTTGCTGCAGAAACATTAATGTATTTGATTATAGGGTGCTGCCCTGGATATTTCAAGTATGTGTGGTATGCACAATATTACCTTTCTAAATTAAAAAAGAGAAAATCTGAATTCTGAAACACGTCTGCCTCTGAAGGTTTTTTTTTTTTTTTTTTTTTTTTTTTGCGGTATGCGTAGCATCGGCAGGTGGACTCTCAACCACTGCGCCACCAGGGAAGCCCTGCCTCTGAAGGTTTAAATAGGGATATAGACATATGTATGTATAGCATCCATGGCAGAGTGGTTTTAGAGGGCACTTTATTTGTAGCTATGTGAGTTGATGAATGTTAACTAAACTTATTGTGGTAATTTATTTTGCTGTTTATATATATATCAAATCATCATGTTGTACACCAAATGTTATATGTCAATTATATTTCAATAAAACTGGGGGTGGGGTGAGAAGGCACTTTAATACTGTGGACAGTTTTTAGTTTTGATAAATTAGTTCATGTAAACAAAACACAACAAAAAAACCAACCTCTAATTTTCTGGTAGCTTTCACTTTGTCCCTAGATTTGAGTTGGAGGTTAATGTAGGAAGTGTGACTATGAATGCATATATCTGTTGACTTCTTGTACCCACAAAATGAAGGCTAAAATAAATATAATAAGGATACCTATAGGCTATAGCCATGATCATTTATACAAGAAAAACAGAGCCTCTGAATTGAGGATTGCATAGATATACATGTATATAAAAAGTGATCAGTAGCAATATTCTTACACATTTTCAATGGGAGAAGTGCCAAGAGCAATTTTATTAGTTCTTATTTGCTTTGCATTTTGAGGGAACGTCAATACACATACCAGTGTTTTCAGAAGCAAAAAGCTTAATGATGTTTCCCACCTACTCATACCCCCTTAAAACCATTCAATGAAACCATTTAACTCTTTAATTATGGTGGAATAGAGCTGACCTCTTTTCTGCATGGTCATGAAGAAACATTTTACTTATTTATTAGCACACGAATTTTTTCTGGAAATTCATATTTTCAAGCTTAATGCAGTGATTATGTTTTGACTTGTAATCTTCCCTACCATTTTTGTTGTTGCTGTTCTGTACAGATTATCAACGCCTGATGACTGTGGCGGAAGGCATCACCACACTTCTGTTCCCATTTCAGTGGCAGCATGTTTATGTGCCCATCCTCCCTGCTTCTCTGCTACATTTTCTTGATGCTCCTGTCCCTTATCTGATGGGCCTTCAGTCAAAAGAAGGAACTGACCGTTCTAAGCTAGAACTTCCTCAAGAGGTAAAAACTTACAGTGAACGATGAAGCACTTGCTGTTGTTGATTTAGGTCAAGCCCACTTTTGTTAGATAGCATTGTCTTTGTCTGAACTGAGTCTCTGGCTATTCTGCATCTTCCAAGTAGGTCTAGGGCAGAGACTCAGCCATAGAATGCAGATCCTGATTCCTGATGATTATTATATGACATAGTCATTAATTAAACATGGATCAAAACAGGACAGTGGCAAATTTTCACAGCTGTAAATTTGTGAAGATGGAGCAGTAGTAGTATTATCTAGGAGCTTTATTATTTTAATAACATTTTATTTCTTTTTCCCTATTCCTGTTATAAATTTTGTTTTTAAGTGGTACAGCCCAATTTTAACATCCTTCAAATTATTGTATTAATTGAGGTGAATTTGATTCTTGACCTCTACCAAATGAAAAGTAACATCTTTCAGCAAGCTAGGGATCATGGAAATATTAAATACTTTAGCAGTCTGTTTTCAGACGTAAGGCCAGTTATCAGCTTTTTCTAAATGTTAGCTTAGCTCTCTGGTTGAGATAAAAATTCTAACCCTTAGCTTTTAGTCTACCTTAAGATTACTGTGCTTTCTGTGTGCTATATTTTCAAATGTTGTTTCAGAAGAAAATAAACAGGAATTCTTGAAAGCATTTTGAATCTAATTTTTAGCTGTTGTTAATGGTACTCAGAATTGAAATGTAAAGCCTTTGAATTGAAATATTGATGAGAGTGCCATGGCCTATTAAAAAACATAAAATGGTTAATTACATTATATTATTCGCTGTTTAATTAGCACCTTTCTTAATAAAATCTTTCATGCTGTGCTTCACTCTTTTTTGTTCTTATTACCCATAGAGATTCTCATTTTAATAAATGAATTTAAAATAACACACTAAGCCACGGACGTTATACCCAGTAATGATTCTTGTAATCATCCACTGCTTACTTTATTCTAATGAATGTTTCCCTACGAAAATTAACATTTTTGTTCAGGGGCAAATAGCTTGATTCAGATCATATAAAATACACATGCAAACTGTTTTGATCTTTTTTGAGCTTGTGCACGTTCTCTGCTTCTCCCTCTCTCTTATACCTCTTTTTTCTAATACCTGAACTCTCATTTTCTCTTTTATTAAATTAATCTAAGTATCTTGTTAGTTCAAAGAAGTAAGTCCTTTAAATTTTTAAGGAAAAAGAAATAGACTAGCCAAATGCATTTTGTTTTCTTTCTTTTTTTTTTTGGCGGTACGCGGGCCTCTCACTGCTGTGGCCTCTCCCGCTGCGGAGCACAGGCTCCGGACGCGCAGGCTCAGCGGCCATGGCCCACGGGCCCAGCCACTCCGCGGCACGTGGGATCCTCCCGGACCGGGGCACGAACCCGCGTCCCCTGCATCGGCAGGCGGACTCTCAACCACTGCGCCACCAGGGAAGCCCATGCATTTTGTTTTAAAGACTTAAACAGTGACATGTTTTAGCTTCTTGTTGAGTAACTGGTCTCTTTGCATGTTAATTAAATGATATATTTTTAGACACATAAATATTATCTTTCCATTTTTGCATGAGTAATAATTGTTGAGCAATTTTAAATGCCACCTTGATGTATTTGTCAGGAAATCTTTCTGTCTCTATGCCTGTGTATATACTCTGACTCTAAAAATAAACAAACTTAAAAATTCTGAAAGCTGTTACAGTAATGTCCGTGATTTTCTAATTTTTCATTCACTAAACCAACACTATTTAATAAATATACATACTCATGTATTCATAGAGTAGAATAATAAGAAATAACCTGAATCAGCTGTGAAAATAACACTGCTTCTGTATAGAAAGTATTCATTAGAGCATTACTGTTTTATAATAAAAGGCTAATAGCATATCACTTTGCTCTGGTTTCATTTTACAATGAGATGAAAGAATCTACTCCACAGAATTTGGAGGAGGAAGTGGGTATAAAAATAGTCATTTTAAAAAAGTGACTGGTAATACCCTCCCTTGCTTTGAAAACTGTAAAATACACTAATAGCTAAAAATAGTGAGAGGGCTTCTTAGAATAGTTGTGAAAATAAGTTTACAAAATGATTATTTTAAGAAGACATGATTTTAGTTGTTAGCTAACTAATGTAACTACATAGACTTATAATTAACTACCCACTCACTTGCCCCATGATTCCAAAATGACAGGCACAGGTAGCGATTTGTTATATAGTTTTGGTCGGGGGAGCGGGGGAGAGTGATGGTGGAAGGATGTGGCACTGGGGATTAGTTGCATAGACTGTACCTCATTTTCTACCATTCTTGCTCATCTTTACACTGAACGGTAGACAAAAAAATCTAGGGAAAAACTGAAACAGCATTGCTTTTCTACTTTCTTTTTGTCATATCTTGCCCTAAAATTTTATGAAAATGTTAAATGTGCCCCTCTGGCTTACCCTTATACCAGCTTAACTTCAGCTATTGAGAAACCAGGACTCTTACCAAACATGAAGAGGGCTGTCCTGGACTCACATCCCTGGATACTTCTTCCTCTTGCCTGTATTTTTAAGGTTCCACAAAATGACAATGTCCTTAAGCCTTATTCATTCATTCATCAAACAGTTGTATCATACACTACTAGTGTACAATATACGGGGAGACATCTAGAGAAAAATGTCACCTTTAAGAGGTGATTTCTGATTTCCAAAGTAAGACATTTACAAATATCAATAACACAGGCTAAAAAAAAACGAATAAGAGGAATGAAAGAACTAAGAATATATACAGAGGAAATCAAGATGCCTTTAGGATAGGAACATGGGAAGCCTTCATGGCAGAAGAGATCATTAAGCTTCAAGTCTTTGTCGCCTACTTTTGAGGGAATGTTTGTTGTTTTTAATTGGAAGTAATTACAGATGAAGGCTTCTGGGCAGTGTTAATCAGTAAAAATATAGAAATATTTAGTTCTAGGGACTTCCCTGTTGGTCCAGTGGTTAAGACTCCGCACTCCCAATGCAGGGAGCCTGGGTTCAATCCCTGGTGGGGGAACTAGATCCCACATGCATGCCACAACTAAAAGCGCCTGCATGTCACAACGAAGTTCTCGCACGAGGCAGCGAGGATTCCACGGGCCGCAACTAAGACCCGGTGCAGCCAAATAAATAATTAAATATTTTTTAAAAAAGAAATAGTTCTAAAACATCATAAGATTGAGATGTTGAGTATATTTTTTATTCTTGAGTTCTTAAAATTTTTTTTTAATTTAATGGTATTAAAAGTGAGAAACTGACTTAGAATACTCTATTGTATGGAGTTCTTATCTGTTTTAGAAAAAGGGCTTTTTGGTTTTTCTTCAATAAATTTTTATAACACAAGTTTACATTCCCTATTTCTACTTTGTAATAATCAAAGCCCCAATTCAGGCTCCTGTAAGTCAGCATAGGAGGGTGAGAGGGACTTGCGGGAACATGAAGACAGGCCCGTAGCTGTGGTGCTGGAACATCCACCTTGCCGCACATTTTTGGCTCAGCAGTGATTACATGAGCATAACAAGCTTTAAAATTTCCCCAAATGTATCATTTTTCTCTTTTCACAGGGGAAGGAGAGGTATAGAAAAGGATAGCAGGAAGGCATTAATGAAGGATACAGTACAAAATGTAAGTGGTGAGAGGTTGCTGGTTAACATTTAGATTAGTAAGTTAGTGAATTTTTTCTTCCGTTTTTAAAGACATTGAATCATCCATTTGAATTATGGTGACCTAGTTTCTCCCTTTAAGGCTTACAGTATATCCTACTTTCTACAGACTGTAGAAACATATATAAAGATGTGGATTTAAATAAAGCTGTAATAGCACTACTGTCTTCAGTAAGATGTGACTTCAGCTCTTACTCTATATAGAGAAAACTATTGACATTAGAGATGAGGCATAATGGAGAAGAAAAAAATCCCTTAAGCTACCAGGCTGTTTGAGGGTGTGTACCTGGAACAGGTGTCAGGAAGTCACCTACCTTCTTGGGCCTCAGTTTCTTCATCTGCAGAATTAAAGGGTTGGATTCAAAGGTTATTTTAGGCTTGAAGAATCACTGTTGATTCTGTTTTTGGATGGTGGAAAATCTTGAGTTTTTATCAATCTTAATTTGGAATTTTGCTATACTTCTTGCTCATCAGTATCTAATATGAAGAACAGGGATCAAACAGAAATAACAGAGACTTCCCTGGTGGCGCAGTGGTTAGGAATCTGCCTGACATTGCAGGGGACACAGGTTCAAGCCCTAGTCCAGGAAGATCCCACATGCCGCAGGGCAACAAAGCCCCCGTGTGCCACAACTACAGAGCCCATGCACCACAACTACTGAGCCTGTGCTCTAGAGCCCGTAAGCCACAACTACTGAGGCCCGCACGCCTAGAGCCCGTGCTCCACAACAAGAGAAGCCACCACAGTGAGAAGCCCGCACACTGCAATGAAGAGTAGCCTCCCCACTCACCGCAACTAGAGAAAGCCCGGGCACCGCAATGAAGACCCAATGCGGCCAAAAATTAATTAATTATTTTTTTTAAATTTGACACTAAAAAAAAAAAAGGAGAGAATAACAGAAGCCTAATTGTTTGCTCTGCTCTTTTCATCTTACCTTGGCATTCAGGATCAGAAGACAGTATGAATTCTCTCCTTGCTGACCTGGGGGCATTGTTGAGGGGCGGGGAGATGGGGAAGCATGAGGTGAGGCTTCCTATTCTGTTTACTGACTTCACCCCATGCCTTGTGTCCAGCTACTAATCCAGTCAGGATCAGTTTTATGTGATGGACTACCTTGCCCCCCTCCTCCTCCCCAGTTTAGGAGCTTAGTTTTCCTTTACTCTGACAACCTTGTTCTGATCAAGAGGGTATGGACAGTAAAGGTAAAATACTGTTTTTGTATATACTGTCATCAAGTACCTGAGGGACAATGCAAATTTTAGGCAGGTACTTAGCCCCTTGAATTTTCTATATCTGAAAGATATTTAAAAGTCTTTTAATTCAAAATCCAAAGTGTAAACAAACTCAAAAAACATTTCCTCTTATTTCTGTCTCCTCTTTTCCTCAACTCAAAAATGTTCAAGTCAAGTCTGAGTTACCCAAGGGTTGGTCACTTACCTTTCTCTAGGCACTTGCCTCCACTGCTCTCTGCCTCCTGCTCTTCGTCCAGTGGCTTCTGAAATGGTTTTGCCATGTAAGAGGTTGAAGCTAAGTTTAGATAAAGTGAAAACTTGTGGGTTTTCTGTGGACTGGATTGCCCTTTGCCAGTTTCATTCCATTTTGGGATACTACAGCTGCTAAATTTTAGCAGTTATTGCGAATTCTACATTATAAACGGTGTTAGAGCGGTGGAATGGCATAGAAAGTTCAAGCTCAGTAAGCATTTTATTTTCCCCAGTGCCTAATTTGTAAGGTACTATGAGTCTGTGTGCTTTTACCTGTCTAAGGAAAGTCTGTTCGATGCCATGTATTACAGAGTTATATCCGGATTATAATAAACTGATGAGACCCAGGGGAAATGATTCATATGTATTAAATATATACTTATATATTCCCTCACATAGGGAAAAATGCTGGCAACAGAGATTTATTTTTAAAGAGTAAAATATTCTTAACCCTGAGAAGGTTAACATAAAAGGCAGTGCAACCTTTTCTTTATAATAGTTGATTTTGTTTATAATAGTTGGCAAGAATATTTTAGAACATAAAATTACTATAAAACCTTTGTATTTCTTAATTGATACTTTTAGCATTTTATTAAGTAAAAGTTTTTTTAATTAATTTTTTAATTGAAGTATAGTCGACTTACAATGTTGTGTTAGTTTCTGCTGTACAGCAAAGTGAATCAGCCATACATATACATATATCCACTCTCTTCTAGACTCCATTTCCATATAGGTCATTACAGAGCACCAAATAGAGTTCCCTGTGCTATACAGCAGGTTGTTATTAGTTATCTTTTATGTATAATAGTGTGTATTTGTCAATCCCAATCTCCAATTTAAAAACCTTTGTATTTCTTTTTCCTCTTTCAGGCTAATTTGTGTTTTGTGGATATTGACAACCATTTTATTGAGTTGCCTGAAGAATTTCCACAGTTCCCCAATAAAGTAGATTTTATCCAGGAACTCTCTGAAATTCTTCTTCAATTTGGGATCCCTCCTGAGGGCAGCCTACATTGTAGTGAGAGTGCCACCAAGCTAAAGAATCTGGTTCTGAAAGACTTGGTCAATGACAAGAAGAATGGCAACGTCTCTGCTAATAACATTAGCATGTATGAGTTACTGAAGGGCAACGAAACCATAGCCCGCCTCCAGGCTCTAGCCAAGCGGACTGGTGTGACCATGGAAAAAATGGACCTCTCTGCCTCTTTGAGTGAAAAAGAAAAAGATTTAAAACTGCAGTGTGAAGAGGCAGAACTAAGGGACTACCAGCTCAACGTACAGCTCCGAGAGGTCTTTGCTAACCGCTTTACGCAGATGTTTGCAGATTATGAAGCGTTTGTGATTCAGACTGCTCAGGACATGGAATCTTGGCTGACCAACTGGGAACAGATGCAGAACTTTGACAAAGTAAAAAGAAGCAGAGTTTCCCTTTTCATGGTTTTTAGTGGGCTATACATTACTGATTTTGTTAACTTTTTTAAAATACAGATTTTTCCGCCTCTCCTTTCCCTTTAAGAACTCTTTTTTACCAGTATTTTATACTATATAAAATAATTTCACTGGAAAGTATAAATCAACTAGCTCATTAAGCTGCTCATTGAATTATGTATTTAATTGCCTTTAACCTTATTTTTAACTTTTCTATACTTTGAAGATGTTTGAAATGAAACTTAAATTCCATGTTTTTCAAATCTGTTAATACTGTCTCACCTTGTACACATTTTATTTACTCATATTTTAGGATCAAGTCTAGTTAAATGAGGCCTATTCCTTTTCTAATAAATCCTTATTCTTATATTTTGTCTTCATCCTGCAATGAAGTCACAACTTCCCCATGTAAAGGTAACAGTTTACTTTCAGAAGGTAAATTTTTATCTCATCTTAGGATCAAAAGAGAGAAAAAGGGAGGTTTTATGAGAAAAATGAGTTTTTATGACTTTAACCCTCTGTTCCTAAGATTTTGGAAAGGGAAGACAGAAAACGACACTAACTTTTGATTGTCCTGCTGAAATTGAAGCTTCTTTCTAAGGTTTACTATAGAGTATTCTTCTGCCGGTTTTTCTGGACATATCCACCAATTTTTTTTTTCTTCCAGACAAAAGCACTTAGGGGTGTGCATTAACTCTTTCAGGTCACTAGGGTATAGTTCAGTCCCTTGCCTCTGTGATTGCCAAGGCATGATATTGCTATTAGAATGAATTATGGCTTTTTGCTAAATAGTACCTTTGTATCATGAAAGACCTCTCAAAGGGGCTAATATGTTCTAAGAGGCTAATCTACAATCTTGGAGCATCTGACAAATAAGAATTAATAAAAAATTTTGTAAAGGTGGGTGGTATAAAAGATTATTTTCTGACTTCATCAGATTTTTTTAGATGAGTTATATAAACCACATTTAACAGTTAATTTCTGATGCACTTTATGTTTGAGAAAACTTCTTTAATAAATTAAGAAGCTTTCACCTCTCCAAATATGTTCTTGCTCTTAGTTTCCATTCTCATTAAGCTTAACCATTTTTCCACATTTTTTCCTAGCCAGCTTGGAACTAATCTGTGTATACTCATGATTTATCCTTGGAGCAATTCAAATTCTTATCTAAATCGAGCACTGGTGCTTTCTTCCTTCTTAATCTTTATGTAGCTTCAAACTATAAATGGAATTCTTTTTATATAACCCCTAGAGAAATGAAAGTTTCATGTTGGATTCCAGAAGGCTTGTAATCATCTCATTTTCACTAGGAAAATTTACAGGACTATCACATAGTAGTCCTGCAAGCCAAGTCTTTCCTGCCTTAAGTGATGTAGCCCACAAGGATCTAAATATCAAAAGCCAGACATTTGGTCCATTTAGGAAAAAAAGGCTGTTTGCTCTGTGAAAAGTAAAATTGCTATTTATCTGTAAAATATCTTTTGAAGAGGTGAACTGTTTCTGGAGATGACTGTGAACCTTTCTTTGGTGATTCGGATTTGTGTAACTCCATCTGAACTATGGAGGCACTTAAATTGAATAAGTGGATTTCTGTAAGGAAGTTTTTCAAAGCTATCCTAAATTTCAGAATTTATTTCCTAAATAAATATGCTAGGAGGAAGCTAGTGAGTATTAAGGAGAGTAACCTTAGGTCAGAACTTATCCTTCCACCTTTCCCCTTCTGGCTTTTGCCACATTGCACCTAATCAAAAGAATGAAAAGCAAAAGTAACCCCACAGCTGAAATAGTAATCCACTTCCAAATTTTAGCTAGTGTCACATTGTGGCTAGAATTCCTCTACACACATGGACCTGAAGAGCCAAAGGAAAAAAATGAACCCTTTGAATTAGAAACTGATTACAATTTACTGAACCGTTCCATGCAAGCAGAAAGGCTGGTAACAGGACCATGTGGCTGGTTGTACATGTTTTCCAAAGGCTTGGCTTGCTTTGGATGGTTTTTCAGGCAGTGCTTTTTTTAGTTGTTAAGGCCCAAACTATTCTTTCAGCACAGGTCTGGATGGAGTTTGATCTTTAACTAATACTCATCCATCAGTTTTTAACTGGGAGTCCTAGGAAAACATCCCCCTGAACCAAAGATTTTACCCATAAGCACAAATTCCACGTTGTTGGATTTTTTAAGGTTATTGCTTATGTATATCTTATTATTGTATCAGTTAATCACCTCGATGCCTTATGACTTGGAGGTATTTGGCACAGGCTAGGAATAGAGAGCAGAAGAAATTACAGCTCACTGGGGAAAGGGGTCAAATTTAATGGTAAGTGAAGAGAATGATTGATGATCATGTAGCAACTGATCCACCATCTTTCATTAATGATGCCCTTTTTTCTGCATAATGGTCATGAGGACCAGAACGTAAATCAATTTTGAAAGGTGGGATCAGTGCTGAAGAACTAAGTGACCTAAATTCTATGACTTTAGAAGATAGGAAGAAAAAGTGGAGTTTTAAGGATTTTTAAATTTCAAGCATCAGTTTTGTGTTATAAGATTGTGAAAAGGAATGATCTTAGCAACAGATAATTTTTGGATTTATCATGTAGTATTGAGATGGTCTCTTTGCACTAATAATTGCCTAATTATCTCATTACAGGCTTCCTTTCTGTCTGACCAGCCTGAACCTTACCTGCCATTTCTTTCACGCTTCATTGAAACACAGATGTTTGCCACCTTTATTGATAACAAAATTATGTCTCAGTGGGAAGAGAAAGATCCTTTGCTTCGAGTCTTTGACTCTCGGATTGAGAAGATAAGACTGTATAATGTAAGGGCACCCACCTTGAGGACATCTATATATCAGAAATGCAGCACTTTAAAAGAAGCAGGTACATTTGTTATGCCTTTTAAAATTAACTTAAAATCCACGATCATATCTTTTTACACATCGTTGGCCTTATAAACCACAGAATTAATTTTCAATGTTAAACTTCTTGGTTAACCCTTGTACTGTATCAAGAGATGCTTTCTATCGTTTTGTTTCCTTCTGTTTTGTGAGCTAATGTCTGTCCTGTTCCTGCTTGACATTCCTCTTCCCTCAGAAGATGAAAAACAATAACAAATTGAATGGAATACAACTATAAGGTTGCTGTGAAACTGTTAATTTCTGTCTTGCTGCTTATTTTGCCTTTTTGCTTTTTACCTATTCTCTCTTCATCCAAGGAAAGATAAGTATTAATTTGAAATAGTAAATTTGAGTTGCTGCCTAATTTACATAACTAAAACAGTATATTTACTTCAGTGGTGCCATTAATTAAAATAGCTTCATTTACTGAAATTAAACTCTAGATTCTTGTATTCAAATTAGAGGTTCCCAACCCTGACATTAGTTTTTTCTCTCAGAGAATTATGAGTCTTGGCCAATCTTGTCTGGCAGTGTGATATAGTCCGTTAAATAAATAATCATATTAATAGTCAGTGTTTACTGAATACATACTATGTGAGGGACATAATGCCAGCTGTTTTACATGCATTTTGACATTTGATCTTAATAATGAGGGGGTATAGACACATTTTATTGTCTGTTTTATTGCTGTCGTCATCTTACAGTTGAGAAAACTGAGAGGTTAAGTAACTTGCTGTGATTGCATAGCTTGTGGTTGGTAGAGCCCTGATTTGGACCAGAGTTTGACTGATTCTAGCCCCTGGAGCCTCACTACCACATTAGCTGTTCATTCAATAAATGAACATGTAAAATGTACCAGTCCACACAACTTTATACATTTATACCTGGTTCCTAACTCTTTCTTTGCCAAATAAAGTGATATCTATCACTTGAGTGCCCCTTCCTTTTATTTCTTCCCCTTCGTGTAGAAGTTATTTGAGAGCAATTTTTTTTTCCGGAGCAAAAAGGGGCAGCAAATGTGGATTTTCTTTGCTCTGCCTCTGTTGCTTGCCTTTCTCACTTTATTTTAAATAGATCAAAGTTACAGGAGTGGTGATGCTGTAGTTGTAGCATATTTTAAGGAAAGAAGTATATAAATGATGTCTCTTGTGTAGCCTTAGAGGTTTCTGATGACTCGCTGAAACATCCTTCTGTTGTATCCCACCTATGAGGATAGATCCTTGGAGCCCCTTTAGGAAGTGACAATTGTTTCTGTGTTTCTAGAAGTTGAGGGAGTAGAGTGAATGAAATTGTCTATGCCTATTCAGAGAATAGTATGACTTTCAGTGCTTTAATAGCCATGTAAATAGTGTAATGCCTTGTTGAGCAAATTTTATTCTTCCCTTCCTGACAGAATTTTTTAAATGAAGTTAAGTGCTGATTGCTATATTTGTGTGCTTCTAGAAAATCTTTTCAATTAAAATAGATTTTCTGTCAGCCTCTCAGAGTTTTATACTCCTACTGTCATTGCAGAAATTATATAAACTGTTGAAAATGTACCATTATAGCTTATATATGAAGTCCTTTTATTTTATTTATTTATTTTTTTAACATCTTTATTGGGGTATAATTGCTTTACAGTGGTGTGTTAGTTTCTGCTTTATAACAAAGTGAATCAGTTATACATATACATATGTTCCCATATCTCTTCCCTCTTGCGTCTCCCTCCCTCCCACATGAAGTCCTTTTATTTTATGATGCTATGAAAAAAGCATTGACAAACAGACAATATGTACCCAAAACACTTCTTTACTGCTTTTATATTAAAAAAGCTTTAAGAACAACAACAACAAAAACGTACCATTACAGGTTTAATATATATGAAAAAGAGATTAGGCTAATTTAGGAATAGTCTCCCAGGAACTTAATTTATCAAAGACTTTCTTAAAAAGTAAAAGGAGGGCTTCCCTTGTGGCGCAGTAGTTAAGAATCCACCTGCCAATGCAGGGGACACGGGTTTGAACCCTGGTCCAGGAAGATCCCACATGCCGCGGAGCAACTAAGCCTGTGCACCACAACTACTGAGCCTGCGCTCTAGAGGCCGTGAGCCACAACTACTGAAGCCCACGTGCCACAACTACTGAAGCCCACATGCCTAGAGCCCATGCTCCACAACAAGAGAAGCCACTGCAATGAGAAGCCCATGCACCATAATGAAGAGTAGCCCCCACTCGCTGCAACTAGAGAAAACCCGGGCGCAGCAACGAAGACCCAACGCAGCCAAAGATAAAAATAAAAATGAATAAATAAATTTATTTTTTAAAAAAGTAAAAGGAGGCAGTCAGCTGTAACTATGTCTCACAGATGGTGCAGTTATTTCTTTTATCAGGTAAAATTGTCTCCTCCCCACCCTCACCCACAACAGAAACTAGGATTTTTTGGTTGACATTGGATTTTATTGTGTATCTTGTTTTTTTTTTTCTGTCCTTTGTTGTGTTGCTTTTGTTTCTGTTTTGCCTCTAACTAAAAAGAATTTTGATTTGCAGGTGAACTCTTTAGGCAGAGGCTATCTGCTGCTGATATTGTGGCACCAGAACCTCATGATTTCTGTGCAGAAAGACACCAAGTTGCTAGTAACGCAGAGTTTTCTTATTCCTTACTGATCACAGGAAATGAGTTTTGGCACAAACCCTTGAAAGTCTAACAACAGCCCCATGATCTCTCGAAGCAGGCATTTAATAATTTCTGAATGTTCAGTATTCACTGATGATACAATCACTGAAAAGTAGCATTGTGTTATGCTCCCTATGGCAATCTTATAAACCCTAGAGTAATTCATTGTGAATCATGATTTTTGTTTTTACAGAGCTTCCGAACTAAAGGAGAATAACTCAATATCAGATGGATTTTTTTTCTGTCATTTTAAATCCAATGGAAAAACTGAAGCTACTTTTCCTTTTTTCCTTTTGTGAGAACAGAAGCACTTTTTGGCAGAGATGGAATTCTGTACTATTTCATGGAACATAAAATCGTCAGGGACTTCAGAGAATTCCATGCCATGAATCTAAGCATTATTTCTCTAACCATCTGTTAATTGTGTTTTATAAATATTAGGAAGCATTAAGAGTATAGATACGGTTGTGGAGAGTCAGGGGGCATCATTGAAAATTAAATATCATTTCACATTAAAACATGACATCCTTTTGCCCAGCCTAGAACATATGGACTATGTTTCACGAGAAGTTACAAGTTACACATTAAAAATAAAATGAAATTCAAAAAGTGGTGGATAAATTCATATGAGTTATAAAGAAAAATTAGGGAAGCTTAAAACAGATATCTAACATTTTGAAGTTTAGGGTAATAATGCCTTCTGCACACATGCCTTAATGTTGCAAATGCAAACAACTGGCTGGGAGGCATCCATCTCACATAAGATGGTCTTAAGCAGCTCCATTTGACAAGAGTGAATTGTGTCATGGACAGACCCCTCCCCATCCAAAACAGAAATTTTTCTAGAGTATATATGGGGAAGAACCAGCAATACTCAATCAGCTGGTATTGAGTGGGGCAAAATAAACTGATTCTATGAAATATTTGTAAAAATACCTGTTTACTTCTCTCAAATCCCAAGATTGGCAGTTCCCATGGTGTGTTCTGTTTATCACACAACCACACTTACTGCTTGTTCTCCTTGCAGTAATCTCTAGTCAAGGGATGGGAGACCTAATCTTGCTTCACAAGTATTATATTTTTTCTTGAAAATTCAGTTGATAAAGGCATTTAAGATCAGATTTTTTACCAGAGAAATAGTTCACTGTTTCCTGGGCCTTTGAAACATCTCTCAACTTTATGTGGTTTTAAAATAGAAATGTTGAGTAATTCCTATTTTTTAACTCTGGCCTATTTTATTCTTCAAAAGGCAGCTTCTTATCCCCTGGACATTTTCTAAATGCCTGCTTATTTTATTTTTCTCTGCATTATGCCTTTTGATCTAATAAACACTCCTAAATGACTCCTACTAATGAGAATGTGTTGCTAAAAGTGAGGTGATAAACTTTACACAGTTCCTTGTTTTTACAAATGGAGAAGCATGAATATTTAATGGATCTTTGCACAAAGAAATAAAGTAACATAAGGCTACAGTGCTTGCTTTTTTCTTCCCTTTATCTTTCAGCTCAAGGAAAATATTTTATTTGCCATCATTTTCTTTAATGTTGTACTTAGAACCATATTTTCATTAAGAATATTGAATTTCCCACTTAAGGGAAACTGTTTCAATACTAAATTATAGATTTTTTTTTAACCCCGCTGCCCTGCTTTTGACAAATGCAGAAAATAGTATGAAAATGAATTATCTAGTATTTACTTAAAACTAACCTTTTTATACTTAACATTATACGTGATTTCTGAAGAGCTTTTGTAAAAATCTATTTCAGACTATCAGAAAGGTCGAGTTTCTTGTCACTGCATGAATGGAGGAAGCATTATTTTTTAAGGTTTAGCCAGTGAAATGTCTCTAATATGTTATGAATTTAATTTATAGCCCAGTCAATTGAGCAGCGACTGATGAAAATGGATCACACTGCAATCCACCCACATCTACTTGACATGAAAATTGGTCAAGGCAAATATGAGCAAGGGTTCTTTCCAAAGTTACAGTCTGATGTCTTGGCAACAGGACCAGCTAATAACAAGTAAGCATGTTCTTCACTTGAGTAGTTGGTTGAAGGAGTGAATGAAGGGCGCAGTGCTCTAATGGGGAATGCTTAACTGTTAAACATTTTATCAGTCATTACTTTTTCAAAGACCAAATTAATCTGCTTGAAATATGAATTGACACTCAATGAGTATTTGACTTTTAATTCCATCATGTAAGAAAATCCAAAGCCTAGATATTTTTCTCTTGTTGAAGTAATGTGCACATGGGAATAGTTTCATTTTAAATGACTGTGTTTTAAATATAATGCTAATACTGTCTAATGGAATTAGAAAAGTTATGCCTTCACTGTCTGTATTAGTTTCCTAGGACTGCTGTAACAAAGTACTATAAACTTGGTGGCTTAAAACAAGAGAAATTTATTCTTTCATAGTTCTGGAAGCTAGAAGTCCAAAATCAAGGTATTGGCAGCACCATGCTGCCTCCAAAGCCTGTAGGAAAGGACCCTTCCTTGCCCCTTCCCACTTCTGGTAGCCCCAGGCATTGTTTGTCTTACAGGAGCATAACTCAGTCTCTGCCTCCTCTTCACAAGGCTGCCATCCCTCTGTGTCCACTCTCCTCTTATAAGGACAACAGTTATGTTGGATTAGGGCCCACCCTAAATGCCCTCATCTTAACTTGATTACATGTGCAAAGATCCTCTTTCCAAATAAGGTGATATCCACAGGTGTTGGGATTAAGACTTCAGCATATCTTGGGGCTTCCCTGGTGGCTCAGTGGTTAAGAATCCGCCTGCCAATGCAGTGGACACTGGTTCAAGCCCTGGTCCGGGAAGATCCCACATGCCGCAGGGCAACTAAGCCCCCGTGTGCCACAAGTACAGAGCCCATGCACCACAACTACTGAGCCTGTGCTCTAGAGCTCATGAGCCACAACTACTGAGCCCACGTGCCACAGCTGCTGAAGCCCGTGTGCCTAGAGCCCGTGCTCCGCAACAAGAGAAACCACCACAATGAGAAGCCCGCACACCTCAATGAAGAGTAGCTCCCTCTCGCCGCAACTAGAGAAAGCCCGCATGCAGGAATGAAGATCCAACGCAGCCAAAATTAATTAATTAATTAATTAATTAATTTTTAAAAAAAGACTTCAACTTATCTTTTAGCGAGACACAATTCAACCCATGACACCATTCTGTACTTTTAAGTATCAAGTGCAGAAATTACAAAACAACCAAAAATAAAGGTAAACCATATCATTTTTTATGGTAGATGATTCCACTCAGAAAATATCTGAATATGGTTAGAATTGAGAAGTTATTTGGATTTAGGGGAATTCTTGATTTTAGCTGAACACAAGAATGTAATAAAGAAGGATTTTACAAGAAAAGAACTCAAAGGAGAGTATTAATGGGGAATATGGTAAGTTGGAAAGAAGCCTTTGAATTGGAAATCAGCAGTTCTGGAATTTAGTTCATTCCTGACCACTAACCAGCTTAGGATCCTTGGACAGCTTGGAATCACTTGCCCCTTTTCTCATTTAATAACATTCTATAACATCTGTGATTTTATTAAAGAGGCTCAGAGAAGGAAAGGGAGGAGCCAGGCAGTGGCCAACAAATGAGATAGAAGACTGTGGTAGAGATTGGGTGTATAAAATGGAAGTGGCGTTGAGCCAGAAGGCAAGCAGAGAATCAGTGAGGGGAATAAGACAGGTGGAATTATGCCTTTTAATCTAAATGGCCCAATCTAAATAATAATATGCAAGTTCTTGAAAGATGGCTTTAAAGTATGCTGTTTCTGTCTAACATATGATCTGCTGAGCTACATGTTGGGGAAGTTTTGGTACTTAACCTCTTTATTTCCCGTAATGATTGTCATGATTTTATTGGTCAGGAAAAAAGAAAACTTAGTAAATTATCTTTATCATATGTGATGGTAATGCTTGGTTTAATTTATTAAACACATACTAAGCTAAGTATTGTGCTACTTGGAGTTTCTTGGGCTGCATATATATGTGGTAATATTTGTATATCTTGTGTTTGTATAGTTACTGTCCTATTTTTAATAACCTAAAGGAATGAAACCCTTACCATTTTCCCAGCTAAAGGTGTTCCTTTAAATGTGTTTCTGAAATGTGTCAAAATTACTGATTCATTTAGGTCTACACGTGAGAAAACTACAGTGATAGCAAACACATCAAAGGAAAAAAGATGGTGTATATGAATTAAGGAAAACAGTTACAGTACTATATACATTGCTGTTTCCTTTGCTTTCAGAGTCTAGTACTGGCATACCTCAGAGATATTATGGTTTTGTTTCCAGACCACCACCGTAAAGTGAATATAGCAATAAAGCAAGAAGTTTTTGGTTTCCCAGTGCATATAAAAGTTATGTTTACGCTATGCTGTTGTCTATTAAGTGTAGAATAACATTATGTCTATTTTTTTTTACATATACATATCTTAAAATACTTTATTGCTAAAAAACGCTAGCTGTCATCTGACAACACAGGGTTGCCACAAACTTGCAATCTGTAAAAAATGCAGTATCTTTGAAGTGCAATAAAATGAGGTGTGCTTGTGTGTATCATTATAAATATCTGCCCCTTTTGAGGTCTCAGTCAAAAAATTTGGAAATTTTCATCACTGCTTCACTTAAAGTAATTATCCTTCCTTGTAACCCATTTTTTCTGCTTTCAGAAAGCATTATCTTCCCTGCCAGTGGAGCCTTCTCCATTCCAAGAGAGTGTTGGTTGTGGAGATGCTGCTAATAGCTAATATTATTAAGCCAGTCTGCACTGGCGTCTCTTCTGACTGCATTAAGTACATTGCTCATTGATCCTTATTACAAGCATATCCCTACATATAAAGCCTATATTGCTTTACCCATTTTATGATTGAGTCTCAGAGACAGTCAACAGCTTGCTTCAAGGTCACATAGTAGGAAGTGGTGAAACTAGGATTCAAACCTAGGTCTGCTGATTCAGGGGCCCAAGCACTTAACCATTATACTACATATACTGCCTGGCTCTGTTACTCTAATATAAAGGTGACGTGTGCCTTTTGTTACTTCTGGAATTGGATGTTTT
Source organism: Stenella coeruleoalba (assembly GCF_951394435.1). NCBI lineage: Eukaryota > Metazoa > Chordata > Mammalia > Artiodactyla > Delphinidae > Stenella > Stenella coeruleoalba. The sequence goes on from NC_137157.1 coordinate 76,423,528, forward strand.
GCTTTGGTAGCCCCCAAGAAATTTTGAATAGCCTAAAATATGGAACGTAAGGGAGTTTAGCAACAGCCTGTCATACCAACCTAATGATCTTTCAGAATGAAAGAGCCCTCAGATGCCTCACTTCTACCTCACACTGGGCTCTGTTAAGAGGGGTGGACCCGGGGCTTCCCTGGTGGCGCAGTGGTTGAGAGTCCGCCTGCCGATGAAGGGGACACGGGCTCGTGCCCTGGTCCGGGAGGGTCCCACATGCCGCAGAGCGGCTGGGCCCGTGAGCCATGGCCGCTGAGCCTGAGCGTCCGGAGCCTGTGCTCCGCAACAGGAGAGGCCACAACAGTGAGAGGCCCACATACCGGAAAAAAAAAAAAGAGAGGGGTGGACCCAAAAGAAGATAGGATAATAATTTGGGAAGCAAGATACATTCTCAGGCGCCATCTTGCTTCATGAAGAAAAGATTGAGATCAAATAGCCTAACCCCGAAGTAGTGTCATCGTTATATGTTGGTAAGAGTACACTTTTGGGTTAATGGCAGGGTTAGGATTAGAACCCAGGTCTCCTTATTCCTGGCACCACGTTCATGGTGTCTCATTCATAAAAACTGTGGAAAGGTCTGGAAAATCTTCAGTACCAGCATTCTTTTACGTATTTGGAAAAGGATCACTATGCAGTAAAGTGAAAGAATTGTGGATTTTTTAAAAGCTTTATTTGATTGAACTCTTTTATTTAAATAGGTTGTTTGAACTTTAATGAAGACAGTAAAGGAGGATGATTCACTAGAAAGGCGGCCCCTCCTGTAGAAACGCAAGCGTTTATGCTAAAGTCTTGGGTAGGAAGGCAGTAGAGAGAATTTAATATGCTGCTTACAAGATGGAGGTAAATAGCTAATGACTGAAAATTTTACCTTACTTACCTTAGTTAATTTACAGGGTTTCACCTTCTAGTGAAGAGCTATCCCTGCTTTTATAAACACTGAACTTAAAATGTGCTAAGAGATGTTGACCATTATGGGGATTCAGACTTTACAGATGATTGTACTGGATACAGTGTTCTATTTTTCAGAAGTGAATGACTAGTCATCAGTTTATTCATTTTTTTCTTATGTTTATAGATTATCCTAATTTTTTGAATCAATTTGATATGAGTAGACTATTAATTTAAATGGTTTTTATTTCCTTTTGATAGCATTAGAGTGCTCATTCATTCATTTGGCAAATATTTATGGGACCCCCTACTATATGTGAGACACTGTCCTGTTCATTGGGAGTTTAGCAGTGAACAAAATAACAAAAATCCCTGCTTTCAACATGAGGACGCAAACAAAAAAACTTAATATGTAAAATAAGTAACCTGTCAGAAAGCGATAAGGTTTGTGAAGAAAAATAAAGGAAGGGAAAGGAAGTAAGGAGAGCTTAGAAGGGAAGATTTCAATTTTCAAATGCCATATTTTATTGCTTTTAATCTTATATATAATCTCCCCATTTCCACACAGAGCCCCAAGCATTACATTTTCAGCTAGATTGTAGTCTGAAAGAGAATAGATGTCAGAACTAATTACAGGGTAAAGGGATTTATAACCGTGCCTGTACAAATGGTTGATCAACTGTAAGAATTTCATACACTACTTACAAAGCAAAAGCAAATAAGCAGTCTTTAGCATTTCAGCAAATGTGGTCATCTTTGGTAAAATTATGCTTAGAAATGAGGTTTAATTATGCAAAGAATAAATTAATTACTTAACAAGACCAGGAATATGTGGACTTCATAGTAATTTTCTTAAGTAGATGCTCATTTCCCTGTTTTGAAAATAAAATTAAACTGGGCGTTTTGTCTCACAGAGTGAGATGCTAGTTATATCCTGTAAATTAATATTTATCCTTATCTTCTGTGCTTTTCCACTTTGCCTGCCAGGAGAAATGTTCATCCATGTGTATTCTGCTCCTTCCTTTATTCATTATATAAGTTTATCAGCTGGTGTTTATAATCTATTTCATATTTTTGCTATTTATTTGAACCACCTTGCCCAGTAACCCTAATTTTTTAAATCCCTGAACAAATTTTACTATCTTACACTGACTGTTTTTTGCTACAAGGCTGTTTCCAAGGCCTCCAGGTCTTTGTACATTGTGTTACTTATATTTTACCCTTCCTCTTTATTTATTATATAAGTTCATCAGCTGGTATTTATATTTTGCTTCAGAGCTGTTAAAAAAGTATTCATGACACTTGTTGAAGATGGTAAGACAGACTTTATTCAAGGCGGAGGGGCACCTTTATTCAAGGTGTAGGGACCACCGCAATGGGGTCTTGCAGTGGAGAGGGAGATTAGAGGCTTCTCTGAATACTGCATGGACAAGTGGGAATTTATCACCAAGGAGCAGAGTGGAGGTCAGCGGATAGAAAATTACTAAGAGGAAACATCATGGGTATGGGGGATTCTGACTAAACTGACCTACCAGGATTCTTGTGGAAGGCAGGCCTAGGTGATTAGACATCACCTGGGGGATGGTGGAGAATTCAGAACCTGATCAGATATCCAGAATGATCATATAATGAGAGGGGAGATGGTTTCTGCTAAACTGACTTAGCTAGGTTCTTGCTAAAAGTGAATTTTACAAAGAAGTGCACAAACGGGCTTAGGAAGGGTTAGGAGTCTGACTAAAGTTTGGTCAAGCAGAGAATCTTTGTCAGTGTCTTGATACGCTTTTTTTCTGGATCTTCCTTTTCAGTCACCCAATTCTCTTTGTATCCTTTTTACAGTCTTTTATTGATCTTTTGCTTTAGGGACATTTCCAAGGATTCTACTTCAAAGATCTGTCACTAGATCTTTGTACCTTTTTTTCCTGCTATAAACCTATTCTTTAGAAAAAAACAAACAAACACTATTTTAAGAGGGGTTACCTTCCTTTGCTACCATTTTTATAATAATTATTCAGTGTTCCTCTAAATAGCAGACTGAAACGAGATGATTCGTCAGTTTGAAACCAAAGCCATGCATAAGTTATTTAAAAAGCAACAAAAGAAGCAGCATTCTCATTTTAAGCTTTTTGTAAATTGGATACTTCATTAATAAGAAAATTTTAAATTGTGGATTGTCAGTAATGCAATATGACTTTCGCTGAATGGCAAAAGTATAAATTCATTTCTTAACTCGTGTATAGCTCTGTGCTGTCAGGGATATACTCAACAGTAAATATTTCTAGAATAGTACAATGAATACAGTCATGGGGATGATAAGTCAAGACCTGAGAAATCTTTTTAAATAGTTTGATATATGAAGGAAACATAGGCAGAACACTCTTTGACATAAATAGCAATATTTTTTAGATCTGTCTCCTAGAGCAAAGGAAATAAAAGCGAAAATAAATAAATAAGACCTAATTAAACTTAAAAACTTTTGCATAGCAAAGGAAACCATCAACAAAACCAAAAGACAAGCTACTGAATGGGAGAAAATATTTGCAAATGATATGACCAATAAGGAATTAATATCCAACACAAATAAACAGCTCATACAACTCAACATCAAAAAAACAAACAACGCAATTAAAAAATGGGCAGGGCTTCCCTGGTGGCGCAGTGGTTGAGAGTCCGCCTGCTGATGCAGGGAACGCGGGTTCGTGCCCCGGTACGGGGGGATCCCACGTGCTGCGGAGCGGCTGGGCCCGTGGGCCGTGGCCGCTGGGCCTGCGTGTCCGGAGCCTGTGCTCCACAGCGGGAGAGGCCACAGCGGTGAGAGGCCCGCGTACCGGAAAAAAAAAAAAAAATGGGCAGAAGACCTGAATAGACATTTTTCCAAAGAAGACATACACAGATGGCCAACAGGCACAGGAAAGATGCTCAACATCATTAATCATCAAAGAAGTGCAAATTAAAACCAGAGAGGTATCAGTTCACACCTGTCAAAATGGCTGTTATCAAGAGGACCACAAATAACAAACGTTGGTGAGGATGTGGAGAAAATGGAACCCTCGTGCACTATTGGTGGGAACGTAATCAGTGAGGTCACTAAGGAAAACAGTATGGAGGTTTCTTAAAAAACTAAAAATAGAACTATTTTATAGTTCTACTGCTATATTTTATAGCATTTCCACTTCTGGGTATTTACCTGAAAAAACAGAAAACACGAATTCGAAAAGATACATGCACCCCAATTTATTTATTTTTGTTTGCATCGGGTCTTAGTTGTGGCATGCGGGATCTTTTGTTGTGGCGTGCATGCTTCTCTCTAGTTGTGGCGCACAACTATAAAAATAAATAAATGTTCATAGCAGCATTATTTATAATTGCCAAGATATGAAAGCAACCTAAGTGTCCATCAACAGATGAGGATACAGAAGATGTGATGTGTGTGTGTACACACACACACACACACATACATACACACAATGGAATATTACTCAGCCATAAAAAAGAATGAAAGGGCTTCCCTGGTGGTGCAGTGGTTGAGAGTCCGCCTGCCTATGCAGGGGACACGGGGTCGTGCCCCGGTCTGGGAAGATCCCACATGCCACGGAGCAGCTGGACCCGTGAGCCATGGCCACTGAGCCTGCGTGTCTGGAGCCTGTGCTCCATGGCGGGAGAGACCACAACAGTGAGAGGCCCGCATACCGCAAAAAAAAAAAAAAGAATGGCAATTTGCAACAACATGGATGGACGTGGAGGGTATTATGCTAAGTGAAATAAGTCAGAGAAAGACAAATAATGATATCACTTATATGTGGAATCTAAAAAATAAAACAAATTAGTGAACATAACAAAACAGAAACAGATTCACAGATACAGAGAACAAACTAGTGGTTACCAGTGGGGAGAGCAAAGCAGGGAGGGACAAGATAGGAGGAGGGAATTAAGAAGTACAAACTACTATGCACAAAATAAATGTGCTACAAGGATAATACTGTACAACACAGGAAATGTACCCAATATTTTATAATAACTGTAAATGGAATATGATATGACCTTTAAAAATTGTGACTCACTTTGGGACTTCCCTGGTGGTCCAGTGGCTAAGAATCTGCCTTCCAATTCAGGGGACATTGGTTCGATTCCTGGTCCGGGAACTAAGATCCCACGTGCCGCAGGGGAACTAAGCCCGCGCGCCACAACTAGAGAGAAGCACGCACGCCACGACGAAAGATCCCGCATGCCACAACTAAGACCCGATGCAAACTAAACTAAATAAATAAAATTTTTTAACTAAAAAAAATAATAAAAATTGTGAATCACTTTGTTGTATACCTGAAACTTGTATAATATTGTATATCAACTATACCTCAATAAAAAATTAATTGTAAATAAAAATAAAACCACCTATAATGCCATCACCATGAGATGTTAACATTTGGTTTTATGCCCTTCCATTGCATGGATCCTGATATGTGTGCATGTCCATACTTGTTTTGTTTTTTACAAAAGTAGAAAATGCTTACACAGTGTTGTATCCTGCTTTTTCATTCATTATTGTATCATGAGTACTCTCCCATATTATTGATATCCTAGTAACTTAATTTTTTTAAATGACTATATGATGTTTCATTATATAGCACCTCCTACTGTTGAACATTTGGGTTGCTTTGAGCACATTTACTTGATTCTAAGTAACTGTTGGTTGTAAGATCTGCTATTAATTCAAAAGCTTTTTGGAAAAATTATACTTTAAACATGTATATGAAATAGTAGATTCATCCTAGTTTCAGGAACATTTAAAAACCAAAATGTGAGTCTTAGAATAATGGAAACACAGAATTGGTTATTGCATATATGCTGTGATGAACGTCTATAAACCTAAATATTAGACTGTGTCTCTGATTACATTTATTTAGGGTATATTTATAGAAGGGGCAGGTGATGTAGTTGACTCTGCAAATAAAATGGCTGAAAGACATGATACCAACCCTTCAAGCGTTTATAGTAGAGAGGATTGTATAGAAAATAGAGATAAGTAATTATAACACACTGTGATAAATGCTACAATTGGAGAGTATAAGAGGGGTAGCTAATTTAGATTTGGAAGAACCATAGAAGACTTCCTGTGCAGCATCTAAAGCTGTCTGAGAGATGAATAGAAGTTGGGAGAAAACTTCATCTTCAGAGGCTCAAAGGTGAGAGAGCTTATCCTATTGGAAGCACTGAGGTAGTTGAAGACAACTGGAGTTTTAAGGTAGAAAGGGTGATCAGCAGAGAGTTTAAGTAAGCTAAGAATTGAAGAATAGCCATTGGATTGGCAGTGAGGGCTATAAATGGCTTCAAGAGCATTTTCAGGGGAAGAAGCTGATTTGAGATGAACAAAATATCCAAAGATAAATAAGTAGAGGCCTTACATCTAAACTTTTCTTAAGAATGTTTACATGAGAAGAGTGAGGAAACAGTTTTAAATGTAACTATCGCATGTCAGCATACTTGTAAGCTGAAGGGCAATACTCAGTTGAGAGAGAAAAATTGGAGATATGGCACAGGAGGTTTCTAATGGAGCAGATTGGAGGAGGCAAGAGAGAACTGGTCAGGGATCCTGGTGGAAGCAATAGTTGTGGCCAATATACATTATACTTTGGGATTAGAAGAAAGATGAGGGGTTTGCGTGTGTGCGTCATTGAAGTAGAGAGTAGGAAGAGGGAGGCAAGGCTGGGTCATCAGTTGAGTGGAGGCTCTTGAGGATAAAGTGAGAGGTTTGGGAATGGCGAGTGAGGGAAAGTTGATAAAGGGCAGGTAAAGTGGTTCATGGTAGTCATGAGGGAGATCAATAACTAATTTGCATGGATATTTTAAAAGGAAGTGAGAGGGTAGTGCCTATCCAGGTTTGGGATTCTGTTGGGCAGATAAGGTGGAAAAGAGAAGATCATTACAGCTACTGTGCATTTTTTAACCTTGGTTTCAACAAAGCATTGATTGTGGTGATGATTGCATATCTCTATGAATATACTAAAAACCATTGAATTGGTTACTTTAAATGGGTGAATTGTATGTATCTAAATGACATCTCAATAAAGCTGCTATATATTTTTTAAAAGAATTGATTGAAAAATAAGTATTGTTGGTCTTTGGTTTTCAACAGTACATTCTTTCTATTTTAAAGACAAGTGATCACATTTTTTTTTGTTGCGTTGTTTCTTTTAACCTACCCCTTCTGTTCTTTCAGTCGCTGGGTAAGTCGGAGCGCCACTGCACAGCGCCGGAAAGACCGCCTTCGCCAACATTCCGAGCACGTTGGGCTGGACAACGACTTGAGGGAGGTATGTGGGCTGCCCTCCCGGGATGCCTTGATGCAAGAACTGTGAACTAGGCTTACTTAGCCCAGCAGGTGTCATTGTGTAGGTTCTTTTGTGTTCTTCTAAAAGAATCGGTTCAATTTTGTTTTAAAATAGTAATCCTTTTATACTGACATAGCTGAAAGCACCTTTTTTTCCATTTTTTGTAATTTTAATACATCTAAAATAAGGCTGTAAAACAAGTCGCCCTGTGTACCACATCAAGTAAAGGCTAAGCTTAGGATACATTTTTGGTCAGTGTGTCTCCCGCAGGGAAAAAAAGCTATAAGAAGCGTAGACTTTCTAAGTTTCAAGCATAATTTAAACTTAGTAAGTAAAGATACATTTGCCTGTGCTTTGTCCTTGGCTTGCTGACACCATTTTTAGGAGTGTTTTTAAATTATTTTAAATTGAGATCTTTATGCTTTATTTGTACTACTTGAAAACAAAACGGTAATTACACATTTGAATAATGATAATGATAAGTAAGTTTTTATTTTTTCTTGTGATCAAAAGAAAATACAGTCAGAAAATCCGTTAACTATTTTCTAAACTCAGATGGGTAGAAATAAAGCAGAAAACAGCATTCCAAATATATATATTGCTCTTTGTTGATGTGTTCATGTATATATATATGATTTTAAACATTTTCTTAAGAACTGACGCATAGCCTGTCTACTGCTTTTCTTTTGTGCTGCTGTATTTCTTCTCTCCCTTCCCTTCTGCTGTGACTTTATCATATGCATGCTTGTTTTGCTGTCTCTTTCTCCCTGTCCTTTTCTTTTTTTGCTTTTCTGTCATTGGCACTTCTCCATCCTCTTAGCCTTCCGGGGAACTTGTGGTCTGTCAGAACTCCATGGCATTCTGGGAGTGGGATCAGGGTCCACCTCCTCCTGCACGGCTTCCTAAAAAATCCTTCTCTGAGTGCTGCCTGGTATGTTCTATGCCTGAAAGTGCTTTGCAGATGTTCCTGAACCTTGTCTTTGGTGTTCCTCGAATCATCCACGTGTATGAGTGCACATAGCTCTAGAATGCCTCACATCACCTTGTGACGTGAACTGTTAGCTCTCCACTTCCTTTTGTGATTGGTACCTTTTCATGGTGGTGTGCGCTAACAAGAGTAATTCTATACCATTGGCAGATAAAACTGATTATTTAAATTCCCTATCAGTGGTGTTTTTGAGGGGGAAAGGGGGGACTAGATTTAACACAATTGTTTTTCTTCCAAAGGGGAAATACATTAAATATTCAAATTTTATTTAAGCATTTTGCAAAAGTGCAGAAGTGATTCATTTTCAAACAGCTTTTCTTTTGCCGAGTTTTATCTCCACAGTGTTTTTTGTTTTTTTCTTTTGTGGTACACGGGCCTCTCACCGTTGTGGCCTCTCCCATTGCGGAGCACAGGCTCAGCGGCCATGGCTCACGGGCCCAGCCACTCCGCGGCATGTGGAATCTTCCCGGACCGGGGCTCAAACCCATGTCCCCTGCATCGGCAGGCGGACTCTTAACCACTGAGCCACCAGGGAAGCCCCTCCACAGTGTTTTAATTTACCTTCCTTATTCCTGGTCTGTATTTTATATGGTCAGAAAATCAGATCATCAATATAGAATCTTAGTGCTAAGAGGAACATTTGAGGTAACTTTGTCCAACTTGACATGATTTAACTGAAGTCTGAGAGGCTTGCCTAAAGTCAAATGGACACACAAAGTCAGGCCTAGGCCCACAGGCCAGGCCTCCTTACTCCAAGCCAGTGCTCTTCCCAGTAACCCTGCACACTGAGTTGCACTGAACAGCTACTCACCTGAGGGCCAGAGTTACTTAGGACTCCTGGTTGTATTTTTTCCCGTAACGACATATTAATATAAATTTACTTAACTTTACAGTGGTCTGCTCTTCACAAGCTCCATGCTGGTTAGAGGCACAGTGTGGTTATTAGAAAATTCAGGGAAAGCCTGTACTAAAGAGCAGTTATTTCAGTGTTTACTGAATAATAGGATATATTTTCCTAGGTAGCTCCTACTGGTTTGCTTTTGGCTTAGGCAACAACGACGAAGAGCATCGTAAAAATCTCAGCAGAAACCTGGGGTGACTTCCCTCTGTCGGGAAATCGACTTTATTATAAAACCAGTCCTTGTGAAAGATTTCTCTTTCTTCTCAGTTTTTTATCTTAAAGTACACCTTTTCTTCCAGCGACCCCAAAGAAAATTACATTCTTATCATCACTTGTTTACTGTAAAGGCACTGCTCTATTTTTGTACTATACAGGGGCAGCCTCACTGCTTGCTGTGAGGAAGGGCCTTGAGCCACCCCTGTATCCATTCTGTGCATGTCTGTGGAACGTTGCTTATTTTGTGGCTTCAGCAAAGGTGCTCAGAAGGAGAGTTTGCACGTGGCCCGGTGGAATTCACTGTTGGCTAATACTACATCTGCCCTGTATGTGCAGGGTGATTGGTGAATATGGCCACTAAAGGACAGCTCCATTCTAGCTTGCTGTCATTTATAAAATAGAACATAAACTTTAAACAGTGCTTAATTTTTAATCCAATTACTGACTTTAAAAAATCTAATCATGCATATTTTTCAGAGAAAAGAAAAATGCCTGTGGCTTCTTCCTAGCCTCTTGCCTGACCATGTACCTCACTTCTTTCCTTGTAGCCAGTGTATTTCTTCCTAAGCCAAGTTTAAGACTTAACCCTTCTTGAGAATTGAGTGTTGTAGTGGGTCTCTCTGCATTTGCACAAGTCCTAAAGATGGAGGAATTGAGGCGGGGGGAGAAACAGAACTCTTTTAACATTTAACAGTTAACATTTGTTTTTACCAACTATTTATCTCTAATTTGTAATGTTCCAGTTAACATTAGTACAACCTGAAATGATAGGAAATGCAGGTATTATAATCTCATATATGATCCCTGTCTTATATCTCAGGTTTGTTTTTCTGAAACTTTTCATTTCTTGATTTTATTTATGTGAACATTAACCTTCAGGATGTTTTGCTAGACCTTGTTACAGTTAATTTCCCTAGTGGTGATAATTGACTCTCATTGTCAATTTTTCCTCTTTCTTTGACCCTCTAAAAAAGATTTGAAGCAGAAAGAAGTATACACAGCTGTTACAGAAACTAAATTCTTGCAGAGTTCATTTCAGTTTTTAATCTGTTCTTAAAATAATTACACTGGAAAAGAGATTATTTTGTTAATGCTGCCTTTCGTCAGGAGGGCTGGTAGAAGTAGAAGGTAAATGGATTCGTTGAATCCCTAGTTGATGAGATTTTTAACGAATTGTACTAGATTTAGCAGGTTATTTTTCTTCCAAGGGGGAATGTATTAAATGTGCAAACTCTCTTTTATTTAAAGAATGCAAAGGATTTTACACATCTTTTTCTTATAATATCAAATTTCCCCTTAAGATAGAAAAGATAGACTTCACATATGTATCTGTGGGAGGATGTGCTGGCTTGCAATCTCTCTCTCTCCAATAAACTGCTGGTTTTACTGTATAATTTAGAGCAATTATTCTCTAAATATGGACCTAAGAAGATACTTAGACTTTTTGGAGATTCTGCCCTGTGGTCCTGACAAACATAAGGTATCTGATGAGCTTTTGCAGGTACCACAGAAAGAAGAGAGACAACAGCTGTCCTGCGCTAATTATGTGTAGTGATTTTTTTTTCCCCCCCTGGAAGTTCATTAATCAAAGCTCAAGAGCAGTGGTCTGAGTTTCTGTGGTCCTCTCTGAGCCATCGATGTCTCCTAAAATGATATTTCTTATTTCTTTTGACTGTGGAACAAGGCAAAGGAGGGATGTAGCAAAATGTCTTGGAAACAAGAGGCCTCCTCCTGCATTTGGAGCACATACTTTTCAGAGTGATCTCATAGCTTTCTGTGAGGCAGGTGGGCTTGTTTTATGCCCATTTTATGAATAAGCAGATATGCCTGAGGTCATAAAATTGGTTGCAGCCATTTTCCAGAGCTCCTGATTTTACTGTTGTGACTTGATTAGAGCAAAGGGTTGGGTTGGACAGCACTGCCCAAGAGGTTAGAAGCATGTCAAGGCTCTTGTTTTGTGGGGAGATGAGTGGAGGAAACCAGTGATCTGAGAATCACTGGGTTCCTGGAGAGCCTTGGATTTGTTATTCAGACATGCAAATGTTTCCATCCCAGCCATGATCCTGACTAATCACACCCCTGGGTATTCCCAATAAAAAGACTGAACTAGATGAAACTCCATCTCATTTTGAATGAGCTTTTACTTGGTGTGGCTTCAGTCACTCTCCTTTTCACGGGGTAACAGTAGAGGGGGTGGGAATACCTTCTGCCTTTCAGTGTGCTAAACCTTGAACTGCTGTTGCACGTATACACTTATGGCCTTTTTTTGCATCTTGTTGTTCCCGCACTTGTTTGTAAGGTTAAGTAGGTCAGAAGAATATCTGATGTTTATGCATTAAAAATACTCTTTAATTTTTAGAAATACATGCAAGAGGCACGAAGTTTAGGAAAAAACCTGAGGCAACCCAAATTGTCAGACCTCTCTCCTGCAGTGATTGCACAAACCAACTGGAAATTTGTAGAAGGCTTATTAAAAGAATGTAGAATGAAGGTATGTATTACTCACTGTGCAGGACAGTGTACATTCATGTTCAATCCATGTATGAAGCTAAGATGAGCTGAGCCAACCCCCACTTGAGCCTGTAGCTTCCCTAGAAGGACACTTTTACTGGGGCATAAACCTCATGTGCTCTTTACTGAGGGCATGAACCTCGATGGGTTCTGTTACCCACAGAATCAGTGACATGGGAGCCCTGCATGGTTTTTCTCACCTTTCAGCCATTGCTATCTTCCTCTCCAACATGACAGATATTAAACCAGTCAGAAGTTGTGTCAGGGATGTCGTCATCTTATGTGAAAGGCAACACATTTTTTTGTATGTGTTTATACGTGTCTCTGTGTGCACCTGTGTAGAACCTTATCTGTGCTCATATGTGTGTGCGTATATCCATAAAGAAGAAGACCTTAGCTGTGTTGTAGGTTTGTGTATATTACACATGAGTCTCCTCTCAGACATCTGTGTTTATCAGAGGTAGCAATACAAATTGACAAAACTCAGAACATCATTTTAGCCAATAACTTCATTCATTTATTTGACAGTCATTTCTTGAGTACCTTCTCTGTATTCAGTAAATGCACTATTTTAGCATCAGCTTACAATGCTGAATCACACAGACAAGGTCCTTGCCTAGAGGAACTAGATTCTCTCTCACTTTACATTTTATGAGGGCAGCTAAGTCTGCTGTAACTTAACTTACTTGAAACTGACTTCCATTTCCTTTCCATTTTCTGGTACATACTCATAGCAGAGAAGAGACGAAAGAGAAAAAGAGGAAGGAAAAAAAGAGGTCTGCTTCACTCACAAATTAGACGGCTCTGAAAAAATTTAGAGCTGCCTGTTTGTATTGTGGTTTTTGCCTAAATGCAATCAAAACTAAGTGTGAATACCTTTAGTATGCTAAGATGAAGTGTGAGTTGTGGCAGGTTGGGGTTTCAGATTCTACAGTGTATTTTCTAGGCCTGGTGTAATCCCCCAATGTTATTCAAGCAAGTAATCTGAAAATTGTTGTACATAAGCATTTACATGAGGATACTTTAAAATAGCATCAGAGTCTCTCTTTAGTGACTCTTTCTCTGACAAAATAGTAAAAGTATACATAATATTACTTGTTAGTTGACCACAGAGATTAAGACACCTTTCCCAAGGTGATTCAAAATCTGCAGTTAGAAGTATAATGAAGGGGAACCCAGATCTCCTGATCCAGGAATTGACTTGATGGCTTTTGGGCTCACTGCTGGGGTTAACACTTGCGACCACATGTGATGTTTTCAGACAAAACGCATGTTGGTGGAAAAGATGGGACACGAAGCAGTGGAACTGGGCCATGGGGAAGCAAACATAACCGGCTTGGAGGAGAACACCCTGATCGCCAGCCTCTGTGACCTGCTGGAAAGGATATGGAGCCATGGCTTGCAGGTCAAGCAGGTAACAGTCTCAGGAGGCCCTGGTGACAGGGCGAGTTAGGAGCTCTGTTAAGAAAAGTAACAAAAAGAAAAAGATATTATAAAAATTCAAGGTTATGTCCCTTTGTCACAGGATGACTAGAAATACGCCCCAGGCATTTTAATTCCAGAAAAAGAAAATATAACCCATGATTAGCAGGCAGTTTGGGGCTCTTTTCTGGTAAACAGGAAAAGATAAAACAACACATTCACTGTGGAGGCTGTATCCCCTGTAGATTCCATTAAGTATCTGCTTTCATCGCTGTCCAAGAAAAAAATCTATTCGCCAGAATTAACAGTTCTTTGCCATTTTAAGTTATCTGGTTATTCAAGGCAGAAACACAGATGATTTCTTTGCTTTTGTCCCTCATTTCCCTTTCTGTTTTTTTTTTTCTGTTCATCTTCCTCTCTTTGTCCCCTCTTCTCTTTCTCCTCTTGCCCCAGTTTTCTTCCCTCATTGCTACTGCATACATCCAAACATATTTTGCATACAGAAGTACATTCTGTGCTGCTGGAGCCTTTAATTCTGTGCTTGCTTGTGTGGCCAATGTAGACAGCCCTAGTTACATACAACTAAGTAACAACTGAGCTGAAGTCAGGAATTTCCTTGCCTGCCCTTCCGCCCTTTGCTTAGCTGCCCTTCCCCAGGCTGTTGCCAGTCTTGTCAGTGAGGCAAAGGACGACCCTCACTACACATGGAGTGGGGTGCTCAGAATGTCACACAGCTAGGAATGGATGAGCTTGGGTCTCCCAGCTTCAAAAAATAGGCATTTCAGTGTGAATAGTTTTGATAAGTTATTTTTTGATGAATCATTTCTTATAAAATGAAAAACTTTATATGCCTTGTACTTTCAGGGGAAGTCAGCTTTGTGGTCACATTTAATTCAGTTTCAGGACAGAGAAGAGAAACAAGAGCACCTTGCAGAATCACCAGGTGAGAATTCATTGGCTTGATTGTTTCTACAGCACTGGCAGCAGTGAACCATGTGAAAAATCAGCACCTGTGGCTTTGTCTCCACCTCTCTCAAGCTGACGCTCATCCCATCTTGGGGTAAAGTAGAAGGAGCAATATTACGTACTAGCTATGAGACCTGGGAAAAGTCCCTTGACCTTTCTGATCTTCAGCTTCCTCATCCACAAGATAGGGAAACTAATATTAGGCATGCCAAGGCTGTAATGTTGATCCAATCAGAAAACATTTGAAAACGTCTAATGAGTTGTACTCATAGATCATACAAGTAGTATACCTTACTCTCAGCAGTATTAGGGTACGGTGTATACTGGTTTTTTCCTTAAATAAAAGTTTATTCACATCGTTAATAATCTTTCAGAGGAGAAAACATGTATATATGTTTCAAAAGTATTCAGAAATCAGATTTCTTCTTCAGTTTATAACAAGACACCTCATGTTACAGTATCGTGAGTCATTAGCTAATAATGGTAAAATAACCATCTATTTCACAAAAAGTAGAAGTAACAGTGGAAAGCCAGTAGAAGTAAAATGTTTTATACTGAGTCAGCTATTTGGGAACATTTTCTAAAATTATTGATTACTTTAGACATAGAAAAATGTGGGGAAAAAAGTTTTATTTTTTTAATAACTCATAAGCCAACCACCAGCGTAAGAAATAAAGCATTGCAAATATGATTGAACCACCCTATTTCCATTCCCCTCACTGCCCCTAGAGGGCAATACTACCCTAAATGTGGTGTTTATCGTTGGAAACCTAGTTTTTCAATGTATCCAATAAAACAGCTAGGAATGTGAATTTGATACAACATTGCCCTGGAGCCCCTCTAAACAGAATGTCAAGGTTCTGATGTCCCAGGATGTAACTGTATTTATAAAGATTTAGATCGAGTTTAAAAGCGTTCTCTAGTGTCCATCTATCTCCGTTGTCCATTTTTCTATTGACAAAGTAAAAGTGCATTGGCATAGTCCCTGAAACTATCTCTAACGTTCACCCACGTTCATAGAAGATTTAGCTGTTCAGATGTAAGGCCATAACCAAGGTAGTTTACCCTAATTAGAATAAATAAATTCCTAGGAAGAAATAACCATTTGTAGGATGAAATGTTGCAAAGCCAAGCTCAGTTAAGCAGGGAGGTGGAAGCATTTGACTCTTGTGCTGAACAGGCATGTGAGAATGTCCAGCTGTTAAAGTGAGCAGCTACCAGGCAACACCAGCAAGTTCATGGCTTTGAATGGTCAAATTGTGGGTGGTTGAGCTAGAGACCAGAGACTCAGCTGTTTGCAGGGCCTTTCAGTCAGTCAGTAATGACACCAGTAAAACTCTGAAGTCAAGGCTCAGAAATATGGAATGTGTCAAAGCCTCATGCAGTCCCTGTGCTGCACTGCCAGGTGTCAATGAAGGGCTGGAGATCTAAGAACGAACATAAGCTAAATATTGTACTGATCCTAAGTAGGATTAATGTAAGCTGTGTAGCTTTTGAAATCAAATTTATTGTCTGTTTGAAGGGGTGGGTTTGATAAATATTGCTCTAACACTTCTGATAATTCAGCCCACAAAGTTAGGACTTAAAAAGATGACAGTGTGAAATGTATTTGAAAAAATCAGTTTAAAAGTAAAATCATTCATTGTTGAGAAACAGTGTGTTCTAATTATTTAGAAATTAGCAGTTACTGACTTTAATGATTTTAAATCTGGGTATTTGTTTTTTTCCCAAAAAAATACTTTTTGTTTGCCAACTACTTAGCTTCCTAATTAATGGCAGTAAACAGTCTGCATCTTCATATTAAGGAAAGATCCTCCAAGTCCTTAGAGATTCACAGTGGGTTTGAAGACAGCTCTTATTAGCATCGAGCCAGGATGAGATTAGGTGATGGTCATTACTGTTCTTTCAGAAGCAGCGCTAAACAGGAATCAGACATTTTAAGGGTTGCAGAAGAATGGAAAAGATCTCTTAGTAAGAGGACCATAGCAGGGTAGACTGTCTTGAAATTTTTTTAATAGATTTTATTTTTATAGCAGGTTTAGATTCATGGCAATATTCAAGAGATGGTTCAGAGATTTCCCCTGTAGCCTCTGCCCCTACACATGCATAGCCTCCCTCATTATCATCATCCTCCACCAGAGTAGTACGTTGCTTACAGTTGATGAACATACATTGACATATAGTCACCCTAAGCCCATAGTTTATTTACATTAGGATTCACTCTTGGTGTGTTGTGCAGACTGTGGGTTTAGACAAATACATGTTAATGACATGGACCTACCATTGTGGTATCATATAGAGTACCTTCACTGTCCTAATAATGGTGTGTTCCTCCTATTTATCCCTCCCTCTCCTCTAACCCCTGTCAACCACTGATCTTTTTAACTGTCTCCATAGTCTTGCCTTATCCAGAATGTCATATAGTTGAAGTCATATAGTATGAGGCCTTTTCAGATTGGCTTCTTTCACTTAGTAACGTACATTTAAGTTTCCTCCATGTCTTTTAAAACTGTCTTAATTTTGACCTAGTCAGATTTTGACCAAGTCACTGTACCTAGTAGTTAAAAGTCCCATTTTAGAGAAAAGATCTCAGAATGCAATTGATTCTAGAAAGAGGACTGTTGTTGACATATCACCCCAAAGTTTCTACCCTTAAGAATGTTGACCAGCTTAGACATAGGGGGTGGGGTAGGGTGCAGAAGGGAGTGGAAATACCATTTTAAACAGTTATTCTGGATCTAGCCAAGAATTTGGAGTCACTCTTTAAACGTCTTTATCTTCATCAAAGTTTTCTTTAGTTACTTACCTGCCTGTAGACTATAAATGGCTCTATAAAAATAATATATGCAATCTGCGCTCTACAAACTTGCTGTCTATGCAGTAACATTGATTCAGGCAGAATACAAAGGAATTCCTATGGCTAAGTATTAAATCCATGAGTGTTTATATTGAAGGAGAAAGTAGCCTATTGCATTTGAGTATAGTGAATTAAGAAATACTAATAGAGAGAGTCCCTGGTGGCCTAATGGTTAGGATTCAGGGCTTTCGCTGCTGTGGCCCAGGTTCAATCCCTGGTTGGGGAACTGAGATCCTGCAAGTCATGCAGTGTGGCAAAAAAAAAAAAAAATATATATATATATATATATATACATATATATACACACACTAATAGAAATACACATTTTTAAATAGTTCATAAATTTCTCTTCTGGCTAGAGTAGACTTCATGGAAACTTCTTAGATTTTAGATCTCTAGATAAAAAGTATGGCCTTACTCCTTTATTCCTAATCTGGATTTTTGTTCACAGGCTTCTAAACTTTCCTCCAAAGTTACTAATAAAATACTGTATTAATTTCCTGGGGCTACCATTATACAGGACCATAAACTGGGTGGCTTAAACAACAGGCATTTATGATAGAGGTACTGGGCATTAGGACTTCAGCATTTTTTTGTTGACAGTTAATCCGATGTTATCATCCAACTATCCCATTAGCAGATTTTTCATAAATCTCTATCTCCATCCCTAGTTCCTAGATGTCCATAGCCCACTGGAACCTCAAACTCAACACATCCTGAAACAAACTCATTATCTTAGCACCTCTCCCTCCTGTCCCAGTCAGGCTTTCTCCCTTCTTCTCTCCATTTCACTTAATGACATCAGTACCCTCTTGTCGGTCAAACTATAAGCCAGAAAGTCATCCTTAATGTAACAGCCCACTGGACGTGACATCAGAACACTCTGCCCCTTTTAATTAATGGATATGATTGGGCAGGTTTCTTAACCTCTTTGAGCCTCAGTTTCTTCATTTGCAAAATTAAGGTTAAAAAATGTTAAGGAAAGTTTTAACTATGGGATAGTATATATTAATACAGTTTATATTCATACTTAATATTGTTTGTGACTCTTGAGTCCTGCTTACCCTTAATCCAGTCATTTAAGTCCACTGCATATTTCTCCTCTTCATTCTCATTGGCTGACACTGTCTTAGTTCATCCACAGGCTGGCCTTTGGAACAACTTCTAGCTCATCTCCCTTATAGCCCTTATACCATCACACTATCACTCTAGTTAACTAACTAAAAAGCACTGAGAAGCATATCACTTCTTTTCAAAATTTCTTTCCCCTCCCTAGGATTTCTGTAAATTTCTAACTTGTCATTTAAGGTTCTGCTGTCTGGCCCTAAATAATCTCATCTTCCTAGTGAGTATTTGCTGTGCATTTTGAGGGGCCCTCTGGATATTCTCAGAACAGGATATGACCAAGCCTCAAGAGGCGTATAATTTAATAGGAGTAACAGAAGTGTTAAATTGTGGTAAGTTTGTGATAGAGGTTCAGTTTTACAAGTCCCATGAGAGAGAGGGAATGACTTATCCAACAGTGTTCTTAGGGGAAAGAGAATATTCAGGAAAGATTTCACACAGAGGCAAAATTAAAGCTAAATTTCTTTCCTTTTTTTTTTTTGAGAACTTACTTTATGCCAGGCACTATTATAAGTGCTTTACATCTATTTGAATATGGTAGGTATTGTGACTGTCCCCAATTTGCAGATGAAGAAACAGACCATAGAGGGGTTAAACGACCAACACAAGGTCAGCGAGCTATTAAGTTCTCTGTAGGGCTTGAGAAAGCCATGTTCTTAACCATGAAGCTATACTGCTCTCAATCTGAAGTGATAAATAGGCTATAAACAAGGAGAAAGATACAGAATCACTAAAGGATGAACCAGAGACTTTAACGAATTGCATGGAGACATGAAAAAGTATATCACATGTTTAAGGAATATTGATCAGTGAAGGGTGGCTAGAATACAGGATTCCAAAACAGGATTCCCAGAACATGGTTAGGCCTGTGAGTGCTCTCATTGTGGTTGCTACCACTTCTTTAAATGTCAGACTCCTCTTTTATTAAGTCTCTCGCCTGTTCTCTGCTCCCTGAGGCATGATTCCTTGTATTTTATGTCTTCTTCTGGCCAAGTTGTCAGATTATGGTCTCAGCTCCTTTCTCCTGCCTCATGATCTTTTCTTTTTCTCTTCTCAACCTATTTCATTTTTTTAAAATTAATTCATTTATTTATCTGTTTTTGGTCTGTTGGGTCATCATTGCTATGCGTGGGCTTTCTCTACTCTTCATTGCTGTGTGTGCACTTCTCATTGCTGTGGCTTCTCTTGTTGTGGAGCACAGGCTCTATGTGTGCGGGCTTCAGTTGTTGTGGGCACATGGGCTCAGCCGTTGTGGCTCACGGGCCCTAGAGCGCAAGCTCACTAGTTGTGGCGCACAGGCTTAGTTGCTCTGCAGCGTATGAGATCTTCCCGGACCAGGGATCATACCCGTGTCCCCTGCATTGGCAGGCGGATTCTTAACCACTGCCCCACCAGGGAAGTCCCTCGACCCATTTCTTATTACGTGTGTGGCCATCTTTCATGCTGTCTAATCATCTGGAGTGTAGAGGCATTCTCTGAGGTATTTCACTTTCTCCCCCAAAAGAGGGATGTGCTTTCATTAATTAGCACACTTAAGTGATGATAGTCTCAGACAGGAAGACAACCAGCACATTCCCTGCAAGTCTGTGGAACAATGTCTTCGGTGTCTGTTACCTCTTGGGTATCAAGATGAACCAGTGTTTTCAGTGACCCATTGAAAACTCCCTCCCCAAACTGCCAAGACAAATGCCCTATTTGTTACCTGCTTGGTAGGGAAGGCCCTCAAAAGGACTGCCTTTGGGTTGGTCTGGCCGCATTCTCTTTGTCTTGGCAACGCCATCAGTGCTCATACCTGCCAAGTATCAGCCCAGCTTCTTTCACCAAGTGCCAAAAACTTGCAGATCCTAATCCACCAAAATGTCCCCTATCTTCCTTCAGTGCCAGCTTCATGTATATTTATGTGTTCTGATATTGTATTCTAGCCCCCCGAAGTAGAATGGATCTAAAAACTGAGAAAATGCAAGTTTAATATACAACGAAAACTCACATTCTAAATTCTGATTTTATCAATGCATTTGCCAAGTGTGATGTTGCAATTTACTTTTCATTTACAGGTGGGAAAATGGAAATAAAGAAAGGGGACAAAACTCCACAGCATCTCATTTAAAGTGAGATTGAGCACTCCAACTACAACATATTAACCAATAATTGATTGTTTAGCCATTGCTATATAAGAGAATAATCTTTCCTTTTATAAATGTTAGCTCTTCAGACTTCATAGGAGAATGGCTCATAGACATTATACTTCTAACTGTCCGTTAAGATTACTCACTTTGCATGATAAACATACTGTAGTTTGGATTCTGAACTTTGAAGTAGAAACTTATATCAGACTAAAGAATCCAAACTCTTAGGTTTTTCTTTTTAAACCCTCTTTCAAAAGGGGACTTGTATGATTGTAGTTCACAAGCCCAGAGATAGTTCACGTACTTAGTAGGTTAATTTACAGACATTACTTTCCTGTAATTATTTGGACCTATTAGAATGATAACTTTAGAAAGTGACTGGCCCTTCTGGCCAAAATGTGCGCACATTGTCTTATTTGCTAAGTGGGCTTTTATGATTCATTTAAAATTTTCAAATACAGCCCCATATTAACTAGAAAGAAAATAACTAATTAATAAAGTAGGAACATTCAGGTAAACAAATTTGAGCTTTTCTGTTGTCTTTAAAATTTGTTCACATCAAAATAATTTCAAAGTATTTATTTATGGAATGTGAACCATGTAGTTTTTTTAAGTCTTAACTGTTATTTTTCTAATACTTTGCTGATATTTTTCTACATAGTTGCCCTTGGACCAGAAAGAAGAAAATCTGACTCAGGAGTTATGTTGCCAACACTCAGGGTCTCTCTTATCCAAGACATGAGGTATTTGATATATGTGCTAGCATATGGTGATAACTTTGAAATATTTATGGCTTTCATTTAAATTGCTCAAATAACTGTGGCTATGGTATTTTTTGCTTATGTATTCTGAAGAAAACCTTTTTTATAATCTTATTTATTTTACTTTTATACTATTATGTGTTTTCCTGACATTAAATCCAAAGGCAAAATGCAAGTGAGAAGAATTTTAAAATAGCCCTATTTTAAATTGTAAATTTAAATTGTAAATTTAATTTAAAAATTTTAAAATAGCCCTATTTTAAATTGTAAATTATTTTACAATTTCTTTGGTTCTTTTTTTTTTTAATCTCCTTGAATTCCTTCTGCCCCCAAATATAAATCAAAAAATCTGCAAATAATGACAGGTTACTTAGCAGAAAAATCGCTGACAGGTAGATTTTCTTTGAAGCAAATGCAAATCTGAGAATTATCACATGCAGTTACTGGCTTTAGAAATCATTAGAAGGCATCAACATACCTAAAATAGATTTATTGAATGAGGAAGGCAGAGGCTTTTTTCTTTTAAACACTTTGGGTACATTTTAGCTTTTAAAATATGTGGGTCTAAAGTGAATGTTATAACATTTATAACGCTTGAAATTTTTCCTTTGTGGTATGCTTTAATATTAACTATTGATGTTTATTTGATTTGTCAGAGGCTTACAAGTGAAAAGCATAACTTTTATGAGTGGCATCATAGTACAGTGGTGACATATCCTGGCTTCACACTAGCTGTGTGATCCTAGGCACTTTTTGTAACTTCTCTTTGCCTCAGTTTTTCCTTCTCTCAAATAGAGATAAGAACAGTTATCTAGCTCATAAGAATTAAACTAGTTAGTCCATTACACTAAAAAGTTTCAAGAAGTACTCGGGTCCTCCTGAGAGTTCAGTAAATGTTGGATTTTGTTATCTGAATCAGTTCCTATGTTTGTATCTTAAATGCCCTTATTCCTTGATAGATGTAATGTAGTTGTCCTCATGTAGCTTATGATTCCTTTTGATGGTCAGCATGAGATGAATAGTTGTAACTTTGAGGGGAAAATGCACTCCAGCTCTCTTAATGGAAGGATAAAACCATCTGTTCTGCAGTGATTTCACAGTAGCCATCACTTTAAGGGGAATGATTGTCAAAAGCTTTGCAGTGGTGACCTCAGGGCCAAACTTCTGAAACCTAATTAGGAGATGGTGGCGTCACATAAGGCTGCCCCGCTCCTTCCAGTTTCCTGCTTATTTACTTTCATCTGCTTCATGTTGTTGGTTTTTTGTGGGGAGGGATGTCCGGCTTCAGTAAACTCCCTTCACTTTATAAGAGGCAGTGTAGCGTGCTGGTTAAGACCTCAGGCTATGGAACCAGCCTATAAAGGTTGCTATTTTAGCTCTGCCACTCATTAGGCTCCGTAGCCAAGGGTAGTTCCTTATAGTCCCAGTTATCTCACCTGTAAAATAATAGTGTTTCTCTTAAAATTTTGGTGTAAATATTCAGTGAGTTAATAAGTGTAAAGCACTCAAAATAGGCCTGGAAATAAATCTATGTTTATGAACTCACGAATACACATACATCTATATTTATTTCTGTTTCTATATTTATTTATATGTGTGTATATGTATTTTTACACACAGTTAATTTTTTTAAGACCATAAATTCATAATGATATCTCTGCTTCCAGTTCAGTACCACGGGGACCATTCTAGCCTTCTCCCTTATTCGTAATTTTTTTCTCCAACTATGAGACACCTGACTCTCGTTATCTGCAACATATTCACTTATTTGTGCAACCTGTATTTTCGGAATTGCTACCCCAGCCCCTGTAAGGAGCAAGGTTACTAGCTAAGTTTAGTGCTGTGCACAGCTCCAGTTTTCTTTGTCAATAGCCTTTCAGTATCCAGTCAAAATACTGTTTTCCAAAACTTAGTTTAGTTCTTTTTTTCTCCAGTCCCTTCAGTGTGGTTGTATTATTCATTTTTAATAGTGTTAGGGTTATTTGTTAGCTTGTATTCCGTTTGAGGTTCCCTCCACATCCTAGTGGTTTTTGTTTTGGGTTTTGGTTAAATTTATATACAGTAAAATTCATCCTCTTTTGGTGTGTAGTTCTATATGTTTTCATAAACACACAATCATGATACAGAACAGTTCCATCACTCCTTTCGCATCAACATCTCTCCCAGTTTCCTACCGTTGGCAATCAACTGGTATAATTCCAAGCTCTTTCCACTGAGAGGGCCTCAAAGTAGTAATACCCCAGTAACAATGAGCACAACTAGTGCCCACATATTGGTTTCCAAATACCATTCTCCAATGAAAGGAACCATGGCTCTCTAGAGAAGTGGTTGATTCCAGGACTAAGGAAGGGAAAATATAGGATGAACTTAGTGCATCTTTGGTAAGGCCAGAAAGTAAGGAAGTGCTCAGAAAGTATAGGATCAGGTAATAAAGACATAGGAGGGACATCCCTGGCGGTCTAGTGGTTAAGACACTGAGCTTCCATTGCAGGGGGAGTGGGTTCGATGCCTGGTCGGGAAACTAAGATCCCACATGCCACATGGCATGGCCAAAAAATAGGAAAAAAAAAAAAAAAAAAGACATAGGAGCCAGGCTGAAAGAGCTCCAAATGGCCAAAGCTGAAACAATTTGAGCAACAAAATAGATAACAGTAGTAATAGAGCATAACCCATAAAATAAATATCCAAGAGCCTATTCTAATTAAATAAATAGATGAAAGCAATGGGACAGCTCTTTTTTACAGAAGCATTCCAATTAATAAACGTAGAAGAATGAAATAGAAAAATTAGTGGTTGAAGGGTCTAAGGTGAAACCAGAATATCTGCATAGTCTCAAAGTATCCTCTCCCAGGAATTTATTAATTACAGAGGAAAAAATAGTAAGTTTACAGTGGAGAAACCCAGCAGACATCTCTTTAAGCAAGTGATCAAGGTTAACATCACTAGTAATAAGACAAAACTAGTAATGTACCCCCGATATGATACACCAAGAAGAGAACATCACTTCTGCAGTGTTCCTACCATAAATGCATAAACTCAATATAACTATGAGAAAACGTGAGAAAAATCCAAATTGGGGGTCATTCTACAAAATAGTTGACTAGTACTTTTCAAAAGTATCAAAGTCATAAAGACATGAAAAGGCTGAGGAAATATCACGGATTGGAGGAGACTAAGGAGGTGACAACCAAGTGCAATAGGGTTGCTGGATTAGATCCTAGAACAGAAAAAGAACATAAGTGGAAAAACTGGTGAAATCATTCTGTAGTTCAGTTAATAGTGTTGTACCAATGTGAATGTCTTAGTTTGGTTATGTAAGATGTTAACATTAAGGGAAGCTGTGTATACAGGAACTCTGTACTACTTTTATTTTAATTTTTTAATTATTATTTTTAACATCTTTATTGGAGTATAATTGCTTTACAGTGGTGTGTTAGTTTCTGCTTTATAACAAAGTGAATCAGTTACACATACACATATGTTCCCATATCTCTTCCCTCTTGCATCTCCCTCCCTCCCACCCTCCCTATCCCACCCCTCTAGGTGGTCACAAAGCACCGAGCTGATCTCCTTGTGCTATGCAGCTGCTTCCCACTAGCTATCTGTTTTACATTTGGTAGTGTATATATGTCCATGCCACTCTCTCACTTTGTCACAGCTTACCCTTCCCCCTCCCCATATCCTCAAGTCTGTTCTCTCAGTAAGTCTGTGTCTTTATTCCTGTCTTACCCCTAGGTTCTTTATGACCTTTTTTTTTCTTAGATTCCATATATATGTGTTAGCATACGGTGTACTACTTTTAGAACATTTTTGTAAATCAAATTATTTCCAAAAAATGTGTGTGTGTGTGTTTTTTTGGTTTGTTTGTTTTTTAGTAAATTTATTTATTTATTTATTTATTTACTTTTGGGTGTGTTGGGTCTTCGTTTCTGTGCGAGGGCTTTCACTAGTTGCAGCGAGCGGGGGCCACTCTTCATCACGGTGCATGGGCCTCTCACTGTTGCGGCCTCTCTTGTTGCAGAGCACAGGCTCCAGACGCGCGGGCTCAGTAGTTGTGGCTCACGGGCCTAGTTGCTCCGCGGCATGTGGGATCTTCCCAAACCAGGCTCGAACCCATGTCCCCTGCATTGGCAGGCAGATTCTCAACCACTGCGCCACCAGGGAAGCCCGCGTATTTTTTTTTTAAACCAGGCCTGGTACAAAGTAAATGTCTAAGGGCTGTTATTATTATAGCTATGGAGTAGATAGCTTATTTTTTTTAAATACTGTTTTCTGGGGGTTGTTTTTTTTGTTTTATTTTTTAATTTATTTACTTTAATTAATTTATTTATTTGTTTTGGGCTGCGTTGGGTCTTCATTGCTGCGCACGGGCTTTCACTAGTTGCGGCGAGCAGGGGCTCCTCTTCGTTGCAATGCGCGAGCTTCTCATTGCGGTGGCTTCTCTTGTTGTGGAGCACAGGCTCTAGGCATGTGGGCTTCAGTAGTTGTGGCATGCGGGCTCCGTAGTTGTGGCTCGCAGGGTCTAGAGCGCAGGCTCAGTAGTTGTGCCGCATGGGCTTAGTTGCTCCGCGGCATATGGGATCTTCCTGGACCAGGGCTCAAACCCATGTCCCCTCCATTGGCAGGCAGATTCTTAACCACTGCACCACCAGGGAAGTCCCTGTTGTTGTTTTTTTTAAATTTTTTTGGCTGTGTCAGGTCTTAGTTGAGGCACCAGTGATCTTCGTTGTGTCATATGGGATCTTTAGTTGCGGCACGTGGGATTTTTAGCTGTGACATGCAAAGTCTTAGTTCTGGCATGTGGGATATAGTTCCCTGACCAGAGATTGAACCCGGGCCCCCTGCATTGGGAGCACAGAGTCTTAGCCACTGGACCCCCAGGGAAGTCCCAGAGTAGATAGCTCATTATCCAGGGGTATAATTCTTGGTACAGCTGCTGCTCACCTCTTCCTTTGAATGTTAGATCAGTGAGCTGTGACCTCTCTAGTCTAAGCCCCTAAAATTTCTCTCCTGGATTACATCATGGTCCGCATATTTCAGTGCTTGCCCTACTGTAATTCATCCTCCTCACTGCTAATATGGTGATCCTAGAATAAAGTGCAAATCACTTACCGTGACTGGCAGGGCCCTACTTGATCTGACGCCCGTCTGACTGCAGTATTATTTCCTATCACTCTCTCTTTTTTGTTTCCTCCAGCATGCCAAACTTGTTTCCTGCCCTGGGGCCTTCTTTACCCATTCCCTTCACCTGATAGCTTTTCCCTGAGTCCTACCCCCATAGGATCTCCACAGCTAAGGCTCCTTCTTGTCATTTGCATCTTGGTTCAAATGTCACTTCCTTCCACTAGCCATCCCTGACCACCTGGTCTACAGCAGCAATCCAGTCACTCTCTTTCAAATTCCCCTATTTTTAAAAAAAATATTTATTTATTTATTTGGTTGCTCTGGGTCTTAGTTGCAGCAGCTGGGCTCCTTAGTTGTGGCAGTCAGGCTCCTTAGTTGTGGCTCACAGTCTCCTTAGTTGCCGCATGCAGGCTCTCAAATTCCCTTATTTTAATTCTTTGCATAATAGCACTTATTTGCTTGTTTGTTTTTCTAATGCTACTTATGAACTTCATGAGAGAAGGGAATCTATCTGACATGTGAAACTGTTGAATTGCCAGTTAGTGTTAACAGAGTGGCACATAATTGGTGCTCAATTAATATTTGTTAAATGAAGGATTTGCCATATTTTAATCTCTTTGAGTGTGGGTAAGAGAATGTGTGTGTGTGTTCATGTGTATGTGTGTGTGTGTGTTTATCTAACATATATACGTGTGTATATATATACATATATATATATATATATCTCCTTATAGCCAAACTGTTACTGAATTATATTGGTTACAGTTTTGAAGATTTAGAAAGGTGGTGATTGCTGAGGTACTTTTTACTAATCAATTTAAAATTTAGAATATAGAAGAAACTTGAGAAGTCATATTGCTTAGCTTCTTCCTTTTATATATGTGGAAACTCAGGCGCAGGCAGATAAAGTCTAAGACCATATATATAGCCAACTAACAGCAGAAATGGAACTAGAACTAAGGTTTCCTGACACAGTTCATGTCTCTTTCTAACTAGATTCAAGTTCTCAGCCTTTGCCTTGTCATCAGAAAAAATGCCAGGTGTGACTAGGCACAAACAAGTTGGCAGTAGTGCATGGGTGCACATCACCCTAAATATAATTTAGTATAACCTTGAAGAGTCTATATTTGTTCAGGATACTCAACAAAAAGTGGATTTCCTATGACTTCTCACTTAAGGGTTACTTCGGCTTTTAATTTTCAGACTTTGCCTGAAAGAGACCCCTGGGTACCCTAAAGTGATGTTTTAGCCAAATGATAGATACTTTTAATAAAACTTAACTGGTTGATTGCTTTCAAAAGGTGTCTAGTATGGTAGAAAGGCATTGCCGAGAAAAGACAAGCTGACTTCCTAGGGTTTTTCCCTAAGATTTTATTATTAAAAATTTTAAACATACAGCCAAGTCAAAAGATTTTATAATGAATGCATCCATATACCCACAACCTAGATTCTACCACTAACATTTTTCTATGGCTTTTTTAAAAAATGGGGTAAAATATATATCTCATAAAATTTTTAACCATTTTTATGTGTATAGTCAGTGGCATTAAGTACATTTGCAGTAGTACAACCGTTACCTCTATCCATCTCCAGAACTTATTGTCATTGTAAACTGAAACTCTGTACCCATTAAACAATAGCTCCTCAAGCCCCTGGTAACCACTGTTCTGTTTCCTGTCACTGTGAATTTGACTATTCTAGGTACCTCCTATAAGTGGAATCATGCTTTTTGTGTCTAGTTCGTTTCACTTAGCATAGTATTTTTGTGGTTCATCCATGTTACAGCATGTATCAGAACTTCCGTACTTTTTAAGGCTGAATAGTGTTCTGGTGTATGTATATACCACATTTTGTTATTCCACTCATTCATCGATGGGCATTTGGGTTCTTTCCACCTTTTGGCTGTTTTGAATAGTGCTGCTATGAATGTGAGTGTACAAATATGTGTTTGAGTTCCTGCTTTTAGTTCTTTTGGGTGTGTACCCAAAAATGGAATTGCTTGATCATACAAAAAATAATAATAATAGGCTGAACTTGGGTCATCTGTCCACTCTTGTCTAGTCATCTATGACCAGGTAAGGGCATGGTCACAGGAAGCCAGTTAAACCAATTTATTATTTCCTTAACCAGAGGACTTGATATTCTTTTTTTTTTTTTTTTTTGTGGTACCCGGGCCTCTCACTGTTGTGGCCTCTCCCGTCGTTGCTGAGCACAGGCTCTGGACGCGCAGGCTCAGCGGCCATGGCTCACGGGCCCAGCCGCTCCGCGGCATCAGCAGGCAGACTCTCAACCACTGCGCCACCAGGGAAGCCCCAGGACTGGATATTCTTTCATTGATAAAGATAGGCTCTGCCTGGAAGCTAGATCAAAATCAGAAGTCTACTTGCTGTCCTCAGGAGCAGAGAGATGGATGCCTGATCACCCAGTTCCATGCCATTGATCCTCATACTAAGGGGACTGATGTCATCTCAGAAAGGCCCTGCAGAAACACTGCCCGTGGTTCTCTCTCCCTTTTCTCTGCTTCATTCTGCCTCTTTAAGATAACTTTATATGTATTGTTGTTCTTATTCTTGATACGTTTACTTTAACTCTCAGTGCACGGGCTTATTTCTGTTTCCAAGTTCTTGGCAAGTACTTCATTGTAATCCCTAGTTGCTAGCGCGATAGTTGATGTAGATGCTTTTCCTTAAAGAGAAACACCCAAGTAATATTTCTAAACTTCGGTTTCTTTCACTATGGGCACTTAAAAACTTGTTTTTTAAAGATTAGGTAGCAAAGATATCTGAGTTCATGCATTCTGTGGGACACATTCCCTGGCAGTACCTCCTGTTTCCCACATTTCTCTCTTGAAGCAAAGCCACTGGCAGTGTAGAGACTTTGAGTCCTCATAGTTGTCAAGTGTCTTGGTACCAGATTGCTTAGCAGCTGGCATGAGTCCAGACATGTCTACAGGCTATCCCCTGTTATCTCTGACAACTCCCCAGGACCTTCATAGATGCCAAGTATCACCATACTGTCAGTTATAGAATGATTCTTTTCTTCCAAAGAGAAAGGCTTGGGACAGTAAATATTAATAATTGTACAAGTTGTTGTCTACTTATAAAAGAGGAGTATTACCATGCCGTTACCATTATTACCAATTTCTTTCCAGAGTAGCTGTGCATATATCATCTAGCCATTCAAACTAGCACGGGCTTTCTCTAGTTGCCGTGAGCAGGGGCTACTCTTCATTGCGGTGCGCGGGCTTCTCATTGCAGTGGCTTCTCTTGTTGCGGAGCACAGGTTCTAGGCACACGGGCTCAGTAGTTGTGGCTCTCGGGCTCTAGAGTGCAGGCTCAGTAGTTGTGGCACACAGGCTTAGTTGCTCCACAGCATGTGGGATCTTCCCAGACCAGGGCTCAAACCCGTGTCCCCAGAATTGGCAGGCGGATTCCTAACCACTGCGCCACCAGGGAAGTTCCCCAACTTTTATTCTTAATGACAAAATGCAATTAATAATGAGGGGCATAGTAGAACATTACATGATGGAGGAGATTGTGAGTACTATAATCCAAGTATAGATATTCTGAATATGTAAACAAATGAACAGGATATCTGAGTAAACCCTAGAAATATCTGGTTTACGATGGGAATAAATTACTTGAGGGTAAATTGGCTACTCACTTTATCTTTTTATAACTAATGTCTGCATATGAGCTGTGAGCATCTGGCTTTATTCTACACTAAAGTTAAATAGTCATGATTGATTTTGTTACCCTCAGAAGGAATATTTGAGGAATTTTTATGACTATACAGAATGTGGGCTCACACTAAAATTGGCTAATTCCTTAATCTCTCTAATAAATATTATTGTGTTTCATTGGTGATGCAGTGAAATAAGCACCAGTTTTGGACTCAGGAAATGGGGATTCAAATTTAGTTGCTGCCACTCTCAGGAATCATTCAGTTTTAGGGAACAGAAGCCCGTTCAAACTAGCTTCAGCAGAAAGGAGGATTTATGGGAGATACATGAGGGTATTTTCCAGAATCCAAGCACAAGAACTGTGGCTGGATTGGAAACAGTTTTGTCCAAGGTTACTCTCCATCTCAGAAGAAGCAAATTGTCCCTGCTTTTCCCTCTACTTCTGCTGCTTTTCCTCCCCTCTGTCCCTTTCCCTCCTTTTCTGCTTTACTGTGAACATGCTCTCCCAAGCCCTGGCCTTAACATCCCTTATTTAAGCATTCAACAAAAACTAACTTGGTTTTTCAGTGTACTAATTTCCAGTTTCTGAGAGAAAATCTGATTGGCTCAGCTTAGATCAGGCAGATAGATGCTGCTTATCCATTCAGTTCTAGCTGAAGGATAAGGAGCATCGTCATGGTGGTACCTGAAGTTGTTGCTTCTGGTTCTTCTGGGTCTGTAGAAGGAGAGCTTCTCCAAGAATGTGAGTACCAGGAAGAAATGATTGGTAAAAAATGGGTGGCATCTCTAGAATATGTACTATTTCTGTGACCTTGGGTGGGTCACTTAGTCTCGATGAATCTCAGTTTTCTCATTTTTGAAGTGAAATAATGATGGTCTCCCTCTCACTAGTTATTGTGACAATCAGATAAGACAGAATACATAAAAATTAGAAAGCTTTGTACCAGGGTTGGAAACAAATCAAATAAATAAGCTATTTAAACCACACCATGTTTGCTTTTCTGTGAATTAACAGGATCTGTTTTATTTTAATTTTTATTTTTGGCTGCATTGGGTCTTCGTTGCTATGCACGGGCTTTCTCTAGTTGCGCCAAGTGGGGTCTACTCTTCATTGCAGTGCGTGGGCTTCTCATTGCAGTGGCTTCTCTTATTGCGGAGCATAGGCTCTAGGCACACGGGCTTCAGTAGTTGCAGCATGTGGGCTCAGTAGTTGCAGCATGCAGGCCCTAGAGCACGTGCGCCTCAATAGTTGAGGCGCATGGGCTCAGTAGTTGTGGCACGTGGCCTCAGTAGTTGAGGCTTGTGGGCTGTAGGGTACAGGCTCAGTAGTTGTGGCACACGGGCCCAGTTGCTCCACGGCATGTGGGATCCTCCCAGATCAGGGATCAAACCCGTGTCCCCTGCATCGGCAGGCGGACTCCCAACCACTGCACCACAAGGGAAGTCCCCAGGATCTATTTTAGAAGTAATACTTGTATAATATTATGCTGAGTATCATTGTAATTACCTATAATACATTATTCCAATTAAAAAGATTCAAATGGGGGCTTCCCTGGTGGCGCAGTGGTTGAGAGTCCGCCTGCCAATGCAGGGGACATGGGTTCGTGCCCTGGTCCAGGAGGATCCCACATGCTGTGGAGCAGCTGGTCCCGTGAGCCATGGCCGCTGAGCCTGTGCGTCTGGAGCCTGTGCTCTTCAATGGGAGAGGCCTCAACAGTGAGAGGCCCGCGTACTGCAAAAAAAAAAAAAGATTCAAATGGTATAACTACACAGAAAAAATTTTAGTAGATTTAAAGTTGAATAACACAACACATATAAATTGTTTTAAAGCATAAAATTAGATATAGATTTACAAAGCAACAGAATTTTTTTAGCTTTTTATATACACTAGGCCCTAGAGGGAGCAAAGAAGGATTCAAGGCTAGTAAGAAGTATTGGGTTCCTCATTCTCAGGGAGCTTTTGTCAAGCTGAGAAAAATGTATACCGAGAGAAAATGATAAAAGTAGTAATGCACAATAAATGCAAATCAGACTATAGAATTCCGTAAATTAGAGAGGTCATTGAAGGCTGTCATGGTCAAGGAAAGCTTTCTAGAAGAAGCTGGGATTTCAAACATGAATAGAATCAAATAAGGAAGCTAGAAGAGAGTAAGTACTTCAGGTAATAAAATACAGAGTCTTATAAGTTAACTGCTTGGAATAGAATTTTTTAATAGGAAAATATGTTGAGGCCAAGGGGTAATGGGCCTTGAATGCAGGCCTGAGCAGTTCAGGCTATATCCTGTGAGCTTTTGAATATTCTGGGACAAAGGAATTACATTAGGAGGCAATTTTTTAGGCAGAGTAATTTCCCTGGTGCCAGTGAACAAGGGGCTTGAGGAGAAGAATCTGGTGGCCTCATCTCCTCATTCCCATGCTTCCTGACAAAAAGAACACAAAAAAACAAACAAATAAACAAAAATTAGTGCAAATATTTTTATGATGGGAGTGCTGATAGCCACCTAAATAAAAGAGGTTTCACTTTATGTATTCCAATCCTTCCCATTTTCCTTTAACATAACATTGTTTTTCAAATAATTATTTCCCATTTTGACATTCTTCACCTATCATGTCTCCAGATACTTAAGACCAGCATGAAACTAATTTCAGTAGACTTTACTGTTTTAGAGTAGGAAGAACACTTAGGGAAAGATTATACAACATACGTACTTACCAAACCTCATATAGATTCATTTCTGGTGGATACACTTTGATCAACTTGGTATTCCTGGATCATGTGAGCTCTAACCTGGCACTGCGCTCATGGGGGGACCTTGTACATACTGTGGAACTTTAAGTGGTAAATACCTGAGCATTTCCCCCTTGTTGCTTTTAGTCAACTGTGTCATCATTTGGGCAATGTCAGTAGTTGAGGAACAGCCAGTGCTGTTTCCTAGGCTCATTTTGGAGGTGCCCGTGTGGGTCATCCTACCACTGCCGCCACCACCAGAACCAGGGTCTAAGCGGGACTTGCCTGACACCAGCTTTCTCCATTCACGACCATGTGTAATGGTATTAGCCCTTTAAAGATAAATTGTCATAATTTCTGAAAAAAATTCTTAGAGGTGAGGTTGGTTAACGAAACGGCAAGAGAATTTTCTTTTATTTCCTCATTCTGACTTGTTTTTAAGCCATCTCTTTAAGCCTCACTTGTGTGATGTGATAATGCTTTACATTTTATCAAGAGTGTTTGATCAGACGCAAGACAGGCTGCCCCAGACGGGAAGCCCGAGCAGCCAGCCGAGCCACCCTGCCCCTGCTGAGGGAGGAGCCACAACGAGGCTGCCTAATGGGGCTGGTTTGACCTGAGCAGGTGACCAATGGCCAGGGGGCGAGGAGGTGAGGGGGTGGGGCTGCAGAAGGCCTGCCTACAAATGGAGTCGAGGGGCGTGACCACACTGCAGAAGTGGAGCCCTTCCGCCCAGGACTGGCGAGAAAGCCAGATTGCAGGGGCGGGGTGGGTCAGGGATGTGGACCTGCGCGAACAGCATGGAGATGCACGGGCACTCACGAGGCATCCAGGACATGGAACAGCTGCGCTGGGGACCACAGGTGACCCGTGGCCCGGCAACCAGCGCAGAGAGCATCATGGCAGAGCAGGTGGCTCTGAACCAGACCCAGGTGTGTGGGATACTACGGGAAGAGCTGTACCAAAGTGATTCCTTCCACCAGTTTGATACACGTATCTTCATCATCATGGGCGCATCCAGCAACCTGGCCAAGAGGAAGATCTACACCACCATCTGGTGGCTGTCCTGGGGTGGCCTTCTGCCAGAAGATACCTTCATCATGGGCGACGCCCTCTCCCACCTCACAGTGGCCAATACACGCAAGTGGAGCGAGCTATTCATCAAAGCTACCCCAGAGGAGAAGCCCAAGCTGGAGGAGTTCTTTGCCCGCAACTCCTATGTGACTGGCCATTATGATGACGCGGCCTCCTATGAGCGCCTCAACAGCCACATGAACACCCTCCACCAGGGAACGTAAGCCAACCGCCTCTTCTGCCTGGCCTTGCCCCCCAAAGCCTATGAGGCTGTCACCAAGAACATCCACAAGACCTGCATGAGCCAGATAGGCTGGAACTGTATCGTCATGGAGAAGCCCTTTGGGAGGGACCTGCAGAGTTCCAACCACATTTCCTCCCTGTTTCATGAGGACCAAATCTGCCACATCGACCACTGCATGGGCAAGGAGATGACCCAGAACCTCACGGTTCTGAGGTTTGCCAACAGGATCTTCAGCCCCATCTGGAAGTGTGACAACATGTCCTACGTCATTCTCACCTTCAAGGAGTCCTTTGGCACTGAGGGCTGCTGGGGCTACTTCAATGACTTTGGGATCATCTGAGACGTGATGGAAAATCACATCCTGCAGATGGTGTGTCTGGTGGCCGTGGAGAAGCCCGTCTCCACCGACTCAGATGACGTCCGTGATGAGAAGGTCAGGATGTTGAAATGTATCTCAAAGGTACAGGCGAACAGTGTGGTCCTGGGCCAGTACATGGGGAACCCCAACGGAGAAGGTGAGGCCACCAAAGCATACCTGGACAACCCCATGGTGCCCCGCGGCTCCACCACCGCCACCTTTGCAGCTGTCATCCTCTACGTGGGGAACGAGAGGTGGGACAGGTGCCCTTCATCTTGCGCTACGGCAAAGCCCTGAATGAGCACAAAGCTGAGGTGCCTCTGCAGTTCCGAGACGTGGCCGGTGACATCTTCCAGCAGCAGTGCAAGCACAGCGAGCTGGTGATCCGCCTGCAGCCCAACGAGGCCGTGTACACCAAGATGATGACCAAGAAGCCCAGCATGTTCTTCAACCATGAGGAGTCGATGCTGAACCTGACCTATGGCAGCAGATACAAGAACATGAAGCTCCCAGATGCATATGAGAGCCTCATCCTGGACATCTTCTTTGGGAGCCAGACGCACTTTATGTGCAGTGATGAGCTCCAGCAGGCCTGGTGCATCTTCACACCACTGCTGCCCCAGATCGAATGGGAGTAGCCCCAGCCCATCCCCTACATCTACAGCAGCTGAGGCCCCACAGAGGCAGATGAGCTGATGAAGAGAGTGGGCTTCCCATACAAGGGGACCTACAAGGGGTGAACTCCCACAAGCTCTGAGCCCTGAGCACCTGGTCCCCACTCCCACCCACCTTGGCCCTGTCTCTCTGTCCTTCCCACTGTCTGACCCCACTTCAGGAGGACTTCGGGACCATAAACGTCAGCCTCACATTACCAGCCCCAGGCCTAGGCCACCCTGTGCCACTGCTGCCTTGGGCCCAGCTACATTCCTCAACCACCAAGCCTCGGAGAGTCGTGCTGTGACCATCCCCAGCCACCACTGAGCCAGCTTCTGTCCACAAGACTGAGCCCCAGTGGAAGGAAGGAGAGTGGCTCTTCATCTATCCTGGCTTCTTCCAGAGGCCTGGAGTTAGGAGCCACAGGGAGGGGCAGTGATAGGCCTCATGATCTGTATAAGTCAAGTCATTATGTTGTACACCTTAAACTTATACAGTGCCGTCTGTCAATTATACCTCAATAAAACTGGGGGGGAAAAGAGAATGTGTGTGTTTTACTGGGAGGATATTCCTTACTCTGAATGCTTGGAATCATCAGAGAAAAGGGTTTGTTGCAATATTTATTACAGCTGAGATGAGTCATTCTGTACATTAAAAAAAAAAAAAAATCAAAGGAAGGGATGGTGGGTCACAATCACAAAGACTTTTCAGTGAGTCATTGTAGTGGTTCTATAATTATCCTGTCCCTTAGGCTTGTCCTTCCTGCTCAATCCTTCTTTCTCCTTAGGAGGAGAATCATTAGATAAATTCAGTCCTGCTGGGTATGGCATCAACTTCTACACAGAATACTAATATATACATATATGTAACATTCATTTGGGGGTTGACCACACAGTTTGTTTGTGGCCACACAATTTCCTAAGTCTCTCAAATTTTTAAGAATTTTGAATTTATTAGTATAGTACAGCTTGTATTCTAATGCCATAGAAAATGCGATTTCATATTTTCCATATGTTGTCAGGGCAATTTGAAAAATGATTCAGTGGATTAAAGTTGTAGCAGATACTTCAACTGTAGAACAATTATTCTGAATAAGAACTTGAATATTCAGCCTGTTCTATTGCTTTTATTTTTCTGAGTGTCAGGAATAACCAAGTGCCAGTTTATAGGTATCTATGAGCCTGAAACAAGAATAAATAAAACCTGAAAGAGTGAATGAGTGTTAAATGCTTTATCTTAGGATACTGCCTGTGTGCTCGTGTTGTAATGGTAATTCTGATGTTGGACTAATTTCGTGATTCAGGTGGAACACTTGAAGTTTAATCAACATAAATTGTGTGTTGCCTGTTTCTTCCTCTAAATACAAAATAACTTTTCTGTGCAAGGTGCCGTAACTCTTCAGTTCTTTTCCAGTTCAAGGTTAGCCTTAGGATTTACATCTTTGCTGTTTTACTATTCTTTAGGCATATTCAAAACATGAGTGAGATCAAGACTGATGTCGGACGAGCTCGAGCATGGATAAGATTGTCTCTAGAAAAGAAGCTCTTGTCTCAGCATCTCAAGCAGTTGCTCTCTAACCAACTGCTCACAAAGTAAGAGATGGCCTCTTGAGGCATTTCTGTTTCTGTGACCTGTGTGCTTACAAAATACATTGCATAGGCTGCCACGCTGGTTTCTTCAGCCTGAGTTGCTGACTCCTCTGCACATGAACTCTTCCTTTCTAACAGGCACATGCTTCAGAAACTGTGTGTCATGACCTCCTATTTGATTATATCTGGGAGGGTACAGATTTCAGAGCCAAGGGGCAGATTGTGCTACTCTGTTCAGAACAAAAGCTGATAGTCCCACAGCTGAGAGTAACATCCAAAAGATGGGTGGAATTTATGTAAACCGTATATCATATTGTAAAGATCACAACAAAACCAGGAGTGGTAAAAAAATAAAAAGGTCCACAGGAAAGGGCTTCTCTGAGAGTCTTGCTAATACTTACATTTAGTAGTTTAGAGCCAGAAAACCAGTCAAGTGCATATTAGTTAATAGTTAACTGTTTTGATAGTTTCCCTTTACCCCATCAAGAAACCTTGGATGAAATGCGTCATCCAGCTAATATGTATAGTAGAACTAATTTGAAGGTTGAGGACTTTGAGTTCTCTAGACCAAAGGTATGCAAAGAATTCAACAGAGACCTCAAACGTGACAGTGTTGGAATGCCACCAAAACCCAATTCTTTTTGTGATTTTGCATTTGTACATATCACTGTTGGGTTAAGTTACTCTCTGGAGCATTTTAGGATGAGTCTTAATGTCCAAAGAATAGGTTTGATAAAGAGTGCGTGATGTGAAGTACAGTCTGTGAACCTGACCTTGTTCTCTTAAAACTGATTACTCTCCCCACACCTTATCCCCACCCATAAGTCACTTGCCCTTTGTGGCCAAAGTACAAAGAAGAAAATGATAATCATTTAAAATCTTACTACATAAAGGTGACTACTAAGTATTTCACATGTTTTCTTCTGTACTTCTGTACATGTTCTCTTAGTTAAGATTATACTATATTTGCAATTCAGCATCTTTTTTGGCTTAATATTATACCATAACATTTTCTATATCATAAGGATTTAGCCTCTGAAATCTGAATGCTTGTGTTCAAATACTACCTTTACTATTCACTATTTGAATAGCCTTAGACAAAATACTTAACTTCACTGTATCTCTGTTTTCCTCATCTATAAAGGGAGAATGCTAATAGACTTACCTCTCGTGGTCACGATAATTAAATATATTAATAATTTTAAAATACTTGGAAAATGCTTAAGTGTAAGTGCTTAATGAAAAGTTATTTATTATTTTGGGGAATAGTAGTTTTGTTTTTGTTAAAACTCTTCCTAAACTTTATTTTTAATGGGTATACAATGATATATTTTTACTTTTACAAATAATATTCAAGTGGACATTTGTGAGTAAATCTTTGCCCACATTTCATATTATATCCCTAGGACTGAGCCCTTAAAGTAAAATTAATGAGTCAAAGAATATGATTGGTTCAAAATAATTATTACCAACAAATTGCTTTTCTGAAATTTTCAGTTCCACTTTCTATTATTCACTGCCACCCCCTACCCCGCATCAGCAGTGGTCATCACTTTTAAATCTTTATTACTTTAAGAGACAAAATGGATTCATGGCAGGTTATTTCTTTAATTACTAAATAGATTTAAATTTGTTATTAACTGTATATGTGTTCATTTTTGTGAATTGTCTGTTCTTTCTAGATTAAAGTTTCTACCCATAGTTTGTCTAAGTGGAGATGTTTATTTTTAGTGGAAGACATAATGAAAAATATACTATACTATTATTTTGTGCTTGTCTTACCCTTTCCTAGGAAGCTTTATAAACGTTATGCTTTTCTACGTTGTGAAGAAGAAAGAGAGCAGTTTCTTTACCATCTTCTTTCCCTCAATGCTGTGGACTATTTCTGCTTCACCAGTGTGTTCACCACTATCAGTAAGTCTCGAGAATTGACTGTTAAGTGAAGAGTTGCTCAGATGACTAATGGAATAAGGGTTTATAGTTTTTAAAACGAGACATATCACAGCACAGTGAGTCACACACTGTGACATCCACCACCACCCCCGCCCTACCCCATCTCCATTTATGAATGAAGGTTGTGCCCCAGCAGCCGGAGATGCTGCTGGAAGACCACCCTCAGCTGTCAGCTCCTGTGGGGAGTGTCTCACCAAAGAAAACTACCTTGCCTGAAGCTATCCCTCCTACCAGAGCTGGCCAGCATCCCTGCCTGATCCATGGGCTGTCCCAGAACTCACTGTGGGACCAGCTGAGCACTCATAGCATCAGAGCTCAGTTTCTGCCTCAGCCCATCCTGCTTTCTTCCTCACATTCTGCATGCTAATTTCTGACTCAGAGTCTGCTTCCCAGGAAACCCAGTCTGCAGTAGGAATTGGGATGGATGTAAAGAAAAATGTTTTATTAAACAAATATTCCAATATCTTACCTGAAACACATAAATTCAAAGAATCAGTATATGATAATAAACTTATATAACTGAACATCATTAAACTTTGAAGATGCAGAAAGACTTCAGGATCTTGCTGGGTGTTGTAGGTCTATAGAGGGAGGAAATGATGATTGGAGATGTGTTTTTGATAAATTGAATTACAGCATTTATTCTGTTGCAGTGCATCCCCTTCCCTACTTTGGAGAATTTTTACTTGTATCAGCAGTTTTATTCAGCTGCAAGTATCAGAAGCTTGGAAAATAGTGGTTTAAAGAACTCGGTTGTTTTAATTTTCTTACACAGTGATAAGTCTTGGGGTAGGCAGTCCACAGTGCTATCACGGACCCAGGCTCTTTGACAGTTATCAGTGCGTGCTGATCGCCTCCAGCGACGGCTGTTCTCAGTCTACCCTCCAGCCCAAAGAGGGAAGGAGTGCCAAGGAAGAGGGGTTAGAATCTGTGCTAGAAAAACATAGTTTTCTAAGAAATCTCAATAAATATCACCAATATTTCACTGGGCACAGTTGTGTAGGTTTTGGCCTTCAAAGTCTCTGGTAGAGGCAGACAAGGGGGAAATGGAGTTGGAATGGTTATTGGGCCAACCTGTATTATCTTTCAAGCTACTATTAGTTTACTAGAAACTAAGGTGTTATATACAGTTTTGAAAGAGAAGAGTTAGGATCCTAAGTTCCTCCCCATATATGCAGATTTCTCTTCATCTGAGGAGGTCTTTCAATTAGAGGAATTGAAATACTTCATGAAATAAATATGCTGAGTTTAATAATATTGCTCTTTTTCTACTTTATGAAATCATTGTTGTGCATCTGTGAGCCCTTTGCAGCCACAGAACTGCTGACCTTAAACAGGCCTTTTTCGGTAGCTTTTCTAATCCTGTCAGTGAAAGAAATGAAAGTAGCCTCTGGGGCCTAAAATAACATCTTGCACTAACCTCTTCTGCTTTCAGTTTCGAAAATCATTTGAGTCTCATGATTACTAAACCATGAAAGTATGGCCTTCCCTCTGACATTTTCCTTTCCTTCAGCGAAAATAAAAGGACAAAAAGGGAGGTTATTCACCCAACAGAAAGTCGTCTATGTAAAGTTAGGGAAATGAACCATTTATCCCATTCATTTCGCTCATCTAAGAGCATATTGAAGCATGAGCTCCTATTGTGAGGCTGTATCTGAGCCTCTTATCCAATAAATGTTTTTAATTCTACGTGTAGTTCTTTCAAGGAGGGCTTTCTGTTAGCTCTCTTGTGGCTGAATGAACAGAAATCCTGAGAATACCAACCAAAATATTGATTCTACCCTGCTTTAAAAACAAAAAAAAAGTATGGCTCTGAGGGATAAAAATATGCTAATGTGTTTGAGCCATCCCCATTTTTTAAAGGAAATGGAGGTATGTGTAATGCCTGGGTGGTTTCCACATTTGAGCAAAGGATGGTGATAGGACAGTGACATCTAGTGGTGTGCCTTTTGAAGAGCCCTCAGAGGCGAAAGATTTCTTACAGATCCCTTTCCATATCCTGATTCTTTCCCTGGGGCACCTCTTGTACGTGAGTCACCTTTCCAAGTTGTAGTTTATAGACTTCATATTATGTCCAGAATGGAGGTGCTGTTGTTTATTATTCTTGGCTTTGCATATTGGACTGTAAAACTGGGATGGGAAAGTTCTGAAGTGCAGTGCTTTTAAGGGTTGGCCAAGAAAATCAGCAACAAGAGGATGCTATCCAAGAAGTCATCTACCACCTTTTTTTATATGAAACCATACTAGTAACTGTGCTCATTTATACTCGATTCTGGAACAAAATTAATAAAAAACATTAAAACAATGAAAATACTATATAGCACAGTCACTGTTTATGTCCTCAGAGATTCTGGTGCTAATGCCTGACATTGTTTATAAATGTAGTGGTAATGGTAAGCATGTCATGTACACATGGTGTTGTATATGTGTGGAAACCACAAATATTGGGACTTTTGGCTTATAAACCAGACCTCATCTTTCTAGACTGGAGGAGGTTATGATCTATCTTTTTGTTTAAGTACATCTTGATAGATCATTAAAAAGCAAATTATCTGTGAAAGCCAGCAGAGTTCTTAATGTATATTTGTTTTGTTATCAGGAGAATTGTATTGTAATTTCGTATTAATTTCAGCATTTTTCTTTCAGTGATTCCGTATAGGTCAGTGATCATTCCCATCAAAAAGCTGAGCAATGCGATCATCACATCGAACCCTTGGATCTGTGTATCAGGAGAACTGGGAGACACGGGAGTAATGCAGATTCCCAAAAATCTCCTCGAAATGACTTTTGAAGTAAGTTCAGCTAAAACCTTTCTTTCTTTTTTTTTTTTTTTTTTTTCATTACGCGGCCCTCTCACTGTTGTGGCCTCTCCCGCTGTGGAGCACAGGCTCCAGACGCGCAGGCTCAGCGGCCACGGCTCACGGGCCCAGCCGCTCCGCGGCATGTGGGATCTTCCCAGACCGCTGCACGAACCCGTGTCCCCTGCATCAGCAGGCGGACTCTCAACCACTACGCCACCAGGGAAGCCCAGCTAATACCTTTCTTAGCACAAAGTGTCATACATAGTTCTACACAACGATGCCAGTTTCACTTTTTCATTTTTCCTCGAGTCAAATAATATAAAGGAGTAATTAAGTACACAGGATCATTTTTGGGATTATATACCTAAAGTTGTCTTGAACACGTGAATTTTTCTATTTTTATTGTTATTTTAATTGTTAAGTTCTATTTTTCCACTTATAATGGTGCGCTTTGGGGCTTTGCCAGGTCCTATTCCATAATTCCCAGTGCCTAGCACGGAACCTGGCAAGTAGAGAACATTCAAGTAAATGCTTTCCCCACAGTGGTTCTCTTCCAAACTGTAAATTCACCCTGCCTGAACTTAGACAAAGGAACAGGGGAGCTGCTATCCATGCTTTTGGTTTTTAGACCACGTGGTGATATTTATAAAGTGATTTTGCAAAAATAAACCTTTCACTATGGTAGTTTTCAGGTCTTACCTGGTGAAGTATTCTCATACTTTTGAGCCCACATGCTGGTTGATCCTGGCATGCAGGAAGAAGACAAACAGCTGTTCTTGTTTCAGGAGGGAAATGGTGCTAATTGAAATGTCCTGTTCTCATGTTCCTTGGAGTCTAGGAATAGCAGTTTCCACTCAGAGTCATAACACTGCCCAAGAGCTTATTTTGACACTATCTATCTAGTGGGGTCACAGCCATCTGTATATAAAAGATTAAAATCCTTGGCTTTTCTTCGACTACCAAGTACGGAACATAAACTGCATTATAAGTCCCATCATTGCTGTTTCTAGACTCTCACATCTGCCTACTTCTTTCCATCTCTGCTGCCACAACTAATTCAAGATGCCATCCTCCCTCACCCAGATCGCTGTGATTCAAAGACGTCAAGGACTTTGAGAACTCATAGTTCTGATGTCTATGATCTGGGGTCTATGTCAGGGGTAGACCCCAGATATGGGGTCTATGTCTGGGGTCTATGATCTTTTATCAGAATTTAAAAGTCAGAATTTAGCTGACATTTATTTTCACCATTCCTATTATCATTGCTTTCTTTTGTACTTGTCCACAAAGGGTCAGGAAGGACACTGATAACTATGTTTTTGTTTTTTTTTTTTCTTTTTAACAACAGCTTCAAAGACTTCTAGGTGAGGTTTGAAGTCAGTTCTGCCTTAGTATTTTATTAGAAGCAGAAAACTAGTCATGTTGGTGATTTTTTTGTATCTATAATTGTTTCTCTGACCTCTCTGCAACTAAATCTAAACAACATCCTTTTCCCACTTCTTGAGATTCTTCTCATCCTTCATAGGCACAAATCACTGACTCTGCAATGTTTCTGGGTTCTCCAATTAGAAATCATCGTTCTTTCCCCAGTGTTCTTCAAGTACCTGTTTACATCTCTACTCTAGGGCATTGTGCAGTCTCTCTCATTTGATAGTTAATGATCCTATGTCTCCTGTCTCATTAGAAGGGATCTATTAGGTGTGAATATTTTCTCTAGTGCACAGCAGAACACATTATGCAGAGTGGGTCCTCCGCAGTTGTTAAATTGGATGGAACCATGGCACCACTGCTAAAGCTGAGGGGTAGCAGGAAGGGATCAGGTACTGAGTAACCTGTGGTCCTGTCCCTGCAGTGCCAGAACCTGGGGAAGCTGACTACTGTTCAGATTGGTCACGATAACTCAGGACTGTTAGCCAAATGGCTAGTGGATTGTGTCATGGTCAGAAA
This sequence comes from Stenella coeruleoalba, assembly GCF_951394435.1. NCBI lineage: Eukaryota > Metazoa > Chordata > Mammalia > Artiodactyla > Delphinidae > Stenella > Stenella coeruleoalba. The sequence continues at coordinate 76,466,799 of NC_137157.1, forward strand.
CGAAATCACAGGACATACATACAGGTAAGTAAATGTCCTTGGGAGCTCAGACTTCTTTTAAGACTCTTTAGACAAGAAAAGGTTTGAGAATTATTTTCATTCCAAAGCTTTCCCGCTGCCTTCTGAATTTTGGTTTAGTTTTTTGGGTGGTTTTGTTTATGTCATAACAAAATTGTGTTATTTTGTTCCAAATACAAAATTGTCCCCAAAATACTTTTAAGAAACTGATTGTGTTTGCTGCTAATGCTTAGTCCACAAGTGTTGAAAATGATTGGTGGAAGTCTCATTAAAAAAAAAAAAAGGAAACAAAAAAGAAGCTTAAAATAATGTCAGTAAGAGGAAAGGGTCTTTCAGATGCTCCTGGGCAAAGCCAGCACTCTTCTTTGAGAACATTCTCCTCTTTTCTCCTGTAACTTAACTCCCACATTAGCATCTAGTTTGAAGATATTGTTGTTGAAACTAACCCCAGAATTTTAATACAGACGAGGTATGAGAAAATATTAAAGAATTATTTTAATTTGATGATAACGATTTATTCTCTTTATATAAGAGAGAATATCTTTAGTTTTCAGAGACTCATACTAAAGTGCTTGGGAGTAAAATGTCCTGTTGTTTGTAATTTACTTTAAAATACTTTTAACAAAAAATAAAAATGAAGCATATGGCAAAATGTTATGTTTAAGTCATGAGAAATAGGGTGTCTCTTATCTTTTCTACTTTTTTATGTGTTTGAAATTTTTCATAATGAAAAAAGCAACCCACAGGCACTAAAATGATGGGCATCACCCATGGTGCCATTTAAAAATTCTAATTAAAGCTAGTAAGATATTGGTGATTCTGAAGTTTGTTTCTGTCCTACCAGGTTCCCATGCGGGCGGTGGCTGGGGAAAGGCATTGATGATGGAAGCCTGGAGAGAATTCTCATTGGAGAATTGATGACATCAGCAGCAGATGAGGATCTAGTGAAGCAGTGTCGGACTCCACCCCAGCAGAAATCACCCACCATGGCCAGGAGACTAAGCATCACTTCACTGACAGGAAAAACTACCAGTAAGTAGTTTTTTTATTTTCCAGTGCGTCATGTTGCAGGCATCATGTAGCCATTTCATAGAAAACTGTTGTATTAATGAATTACGGTAAGGAGATTGAAAAGAAAAAAGCTGAGGAAAATTAATTTGAGAGAAAGGCTTTAAGAGTGGGGAGAGAGGGCTTCCCTGGTGGTGCAGTGGTTAAGAATCCACCTGACAATGCAGGGGACACGGGTTTGAGCCCTGGCTAGGGAAGATCCCACATGCCGCGGAGCAACTAAGACCGTGCGCCACAGCTACCTAGCCTACACTCTAGAGCCTGCAAGCCACAACTACTGAGCCTGCGTGCCACAACTACTGAAGCTCATGCACCACAACTACTGAAGCCCGTGCTCTGCAACAAGAGAAGCCACCACAATGAGAAGCCTGCGCACTGCAACGAAGAGTAGCCCCCACTCACCACAAGTAGAGAAAGCCCACGCGCAGCAACAAAGACCCAATGAGGCCAATAAAATAAAATAAATTAATTTAAAAAAAAAAAGAATGGGGAGAGAAAAAAGGAGGAAAAATAAAGCAGGACATTAACAAATAATTAAAAGCCCCTGAAGAATTTAGATGCTAAAATCCAACAAAAACTGCCTGCTTCTGTTTTAATTAAGCTTTGGAAGTATGAATAAATAATATCTTGCCTGAAACTTAAAGGAGGAATAAGGACAGTTACATGTTACAGTACTCCCACATCTAGTTATCCAGAGCCCCTTTTTCTAAGAGGAATTCTAAAAATTCCTCTCCCTACCCCACCCCCAACTTCCTGTAGAAGTGATAAAACAAAATACTATAAAAAAGTGAATTCTGTGGATAGGATACTATGTTCATATGCCATTTTGAATAGTACAATAAACTTCTAATTTATATTAATGTGGTCTTTAATAGGCTGAATAATGTCTCCCAGGGGTATCAGATTTTAATCCCTGGGATCTGTAAATGTTACTTTATTTAGAAAAAGCGTCTTGGCAAATATAATTAAGTTAAGGAACTTGAGATGGGGAGATTATCCTGGATTACCCAGGTAGGCCCTAAATGCAATCACATGTATTTTTCTAAGAGGGAGGCAAAAGGAAATTAGACACACACAGAGGAGAAGACAATAGAAAGATGGAGGCAGAAATAGAAGTGATGCGGCCACAAGCCAAGGAATGCCAGAGCCACCAGAGCTTGAAGAGGCAAGGAGCAGCTTCTTCCACTGAGCCTCCAGAGGAAGTGCAGCCCTGTCCACACCTTGACTTCTGCCTTTGGAATTGTGGGAGAATAAATTTCTGCTTTTTTACGTTACCAAATTTGTGGTAACCTAGTACCAGAACCACAGAAAACTAATAAAGAGGCAGTATGATTTAGTGAAATATCACAGAAGTTTATCAGTGAAGTGGTTTTATTTCAGTTTATAGACAGTAACCATGAGTAGAATAAGAGGTCCTTAGTTAACTAACAAAGCAGCTTCCTTAGCTATTATTATTCCATATCCATTTCTTAGTACATAGTAATATATTAGCTATTAGAATGATACAATCTAAAATGTAAAATTATTCTTTCTCAAATGATTCCCTGTATTCATAACTCTTCTCTGCCTTCAGAAGTAAACTTAACACACACACACACACTAGAATAGCTAAAATAAGGGTAGAGAACAGTGGAATACTCATATATTGCCAGTGGGAATGCAAAAGGAAAAACCATTTGGCAATTTCTTTTAAAGATATACACATACTAACCATACACTTGACCCAGCAGTCCCACTCTAGATATATACCCAAAAGAAATGAATACATATATCTACACCAAGACTTGTACTCAAATGCTGCTAGCAGCTTTATTCATAATAGCCAAAATGGAAACAACCCCAGTGTCCACCAGCTGGTGAGTGGAGAAGCAGATAGTGGTAGATCTAGTCAATGGGATACTATTCAGCAATACTGTGGATATATCTAGCATCACGGATGAATCAAAACTATTATGCCAGGTGAGAGAAACCAGACACAAAGGACCAGACACTATATGATTCCATTTGTATTAAATTCTGGAAAAGCCAATATAATAACGATGAAAAGCAGATCAGCAATTGACAGGGGTTATGAGCTGGGGAAGGGGATTGACTGAAAAGGGGAACGGGGAACTTTTTGGGTTGATGGAAATTTTCTATATTATGTTTGTGGTGATGGTTATATGTCTATACATCTGTCAAAACTCATCAAATTACACACTTAAAATTGGTGAATTTATTGTATGTAATACCTCAGCTATGCTGATTTAAAATCAAAAAGTGGATTTCAGTTCAGTCCTTCCAAATTATTACAACTTGTGAATCAGTCCAATTTTATGGGGTATTAATGTTTTGAGAGGCCTTATCCCCCGCTTCCAGTCATATTTTCTTTCTCAGTAAGCAGAAAATTTTAAATAATGTGAAACTCAGAGATGGGTACCGTGGTGTTTTTTTCAGTGTGTGCAAGGTGATATTTAGAGAACTAAACATTTTAAATTGGTTTCAAAGTAATGCTGATCAGCACAGGGTTCATTCGAAATGAATAAAAGCTTGCAACATAGATCTTCATGTTTAAAAGAGAAAGGTACAAGTAAAAAGATTACTAGGAGCTGGAGATGACACAGTATCAGTCCTTCAATTATAAGAGGTTTCCATTTTAACAATTTTTTTGCATTGGTATAGAGAAAACTTACTTGAGTCTTACCTGGAAAATGTCTTATGCAAGAAATCCTCCAGCAGTATGAATTTAAAGAGTCTTAAATTCTAGACTGTATAGCATGTCATTTATAGTGTGATATGTGAGTTTGATTTAAGAGTTAATCACTACAAGAAAAGACCAATTATTTAATTTTTCTCTTGTTACTTAGTTCTATCCATGGATGAAACCTGTTTACCACCTTTTTTTCTTTTCCATCTTTTTCTCCTTTTTTTTTTTTTTAAATCATTATTGGGGTTTGGGAGGCAAAGGTGCTTTAGATTCCATTCAAGAAACCCACCAAGCTCTCCCTCAGGAAGGGGGCCTAGGTCAGCAAGTACTGGCTGAGAGAATGAAGCAGTGCCCAGATGGACTAAGTGGCCAGAAAGAAACAGTTCTGGGCTTCGAGGCAGGGTGTCCCCATGTACCTGGCATCTTTAAACATATACCCTTTACTTTTAAGACAACAGCAAAGCACACGATCCAAATTAGACATTCAGAGCTCCAGAAGCCTTAGTCTGTGCCTACTAAGGACTCGGAGGTAGGTGGGATAAAGGGTACCTGAGGAGTGATGCTGTGGGTCTTTCCCACCTCTCTCCTTAGATCTGAGGACTAGTAGCACTTTGTGACAGGCACCATGCCAGATGATTTACATGTAATATCTCATTCACTTTTCCCTGTGACCCAAGAGGTGTGTGTTTTCCCTGTTATAGATTGAAGAAACTCAAACTCAGAGGAAGTTAGATAATTTGACCAAGGTTATGGATTGCAAGTGGTAAGGCTGGGATTTGAATCTTGGGGGTCTCTTGGTTTCTACTCCATTGTGCCAATATGCCTCTCCCTTGGCCAAACTGGCCAAGGCAAGTTTCACGGAACCCTGACAAGCCAGCCTGCTCTGGTGAAGTGTTTCCACCACAGGCAGGCACAGTTGATGTCCTATAGTACTTTGGTTTATTTCCCTTGCATGAGAATTCAGCCATTATTGATTATTTTTTAGAACCCAATGCTGGACAGATCCAAGAAGGAATTGGAGAAGCTGTGAACAATATCGTGAAACATTTTCACAAACCTGAAAAAGAGGTATGATGGGCTATAAAACTTAATATGGTAGGATTTTAAAGCTGCTTTATACATGATACATAAGGCAATAAAAGTTGCTTTAATTTTCATTTGTAAGCTTTCTAATAGCCACAAAAAATGCTTCATTGCTACTCTCAGCACTTGTTCCTCTAGTATTTTTCTTAAACATCGAGCAAGAGCTTATTCTCCGGCACTGTGTGTTGCGCTCCACAGAGAGGAAGCCTCACTGTGTTGCTGTGTGGAGAGAGTGGCTTAGTTGCAGCACTTGAGCAAGTTTTCCACCATGGCTTCAAATCTGCTCGCATCTTTCACAAGAACGTCTTCATCTGGGACTTCATAGGTAAATTAAAGCTGGTGTGTGTTGTTATAAGGTCATCAAAATGTTTCTTAGAAAACTCAAACTCAGGAATTGGAGTGAATAAGAGTTAGTGATAAGGGTGTATGTTTTTAAAAGTAAATATCAAATAAGCAGTATCTGTGCTTTTCATTCAGTCAACAAATATATATAAATGTCCACAGTATTCTAAGCAGTATTCTAGATGCTCAAGATATACATAAAGATAAAAGTAGACAAAACACAGAAATTCCTATGGTTGACAAATTTATAATCTGGTAGGGGCAAACCATACACAAAAACATAACAGATATGCAATTCATCTGATATATTGGAAGGTCATCGCTGATCCGGAAAAAAATAGAGCAAGGTGAAAGGAAATGGAGTGGGGGCACTCTTTTAATTGGGGTCCTTATAGACTTCGTTGACAAGGTAACATTAAGCAAAGACTTCAAGGAAGTGAGCCTTGTGAATACGGGGAAGAGGGCACTGGAGGCTGAAAGAAGCGCCCCGGCAGAGCAGGGTGGGGCTGTGCTTGGCCTTGCAGGGAGCAGCAGGGATGTTGGTGGGACCAGAGCGGAGTGCGGGAGAGGGGCTGGGATTGGGAGGACAGGGTGTTTACTGCCAGAGCCGGTTGTGGAGGGCCTTCTAGGCCTCTGGAAGCACTTTGTTCTTTGTACTGAATGGTATGGGAAGTCCTTGGAAGGCCTGGAGCTAAGGAGTGACATCATATAATCTATGTTTTAAAAGGATCACTCTAGTTCCGTGCTGTCCAATATGGTAACCAGTAGTCACGTGTGGCTATTTAAATTGGCTTAATTTAAATTAAGTTTAAAATTCACTCCCTCAGTCACACCAGCCCTACTAGTGGCTGTAGAATTGGACCTTGCAGATGTAGAATATTTTCATCATCATGGAAAGTTCTACTGGAATGTACTGCTCTAGCTCGCTAAACTTTGTGTTCTTTATTTTGCTATGCAGGTTCTTCTACAATTCCCAGTTTCTTTAACAGGGAGATTAATCATTTCATGTTTATAAATAAGGCCTGGATGAAGTAGTTGATTTTATCCAATAACTTTTAGACAAAGAAAGGAAAGTTGACAGAGCTAGGCCCCCTAGAGTGGGTTTTTTTTTTTTTCTTTTGGAATGCATAGACTCTTACTGCTCCTGCTTCTGATATGTATATACATAACTCTTCCTCAGATTTTTTTAAAAAATAAATTTATTTATTTTTGGCTGTGTTGGGTCTTTGTTGCTGCACACAGGCTTTCTCTAGTTGTGGCGCACGGGGGCTACTCTTCGTTGCGGTTCGCGGGCTTCTCATTGCCGTGGCTTCTCTTTGTTGCGGAACACGGGCTCTAGGCACACGGGCTTCAGTAGTTGTAGCACGCGGGCTCAGTAGTTGTGGCTCACGGGCTTTAGAGCGCAGGCCCAGTAGTTGTGGTGCACGGGCTTAGTTGCTCCATGGCATGTGGGATCTTCCCGGACCAGGGCTTGAACCCGTGTCCCCTGCATTGGCAGGCGGATTCTTAACCACTGCACCACCAGGGAAGTCCCTCTTCCTCAGATTTACTGAAGCAGTTCCATTTCAAGGATTTTGTTGCGCAGTGTTAGCCAGCCATTCTATAACTAGAACAAAGGGCGCCACCTCAATGGCTACCATGTCTTTGCTACTTTTAGAAGGCTCCAGTCTTAACAGACAAGTTCATGGGGTTTTTTTTCTTTGCTGTCAACTGCCATTTCTTGAAGGTATTCTAAAGAGAGTAAACTTTCCAACCGTCTGGAATGCAGTCTAGATTAGAAAATAAACTCCTGGGAGCATATTGTTCTACCGTGAAACATGGGCCTCTAGAATTTATTGTGAAACCAGGATAAAGTAATGGTTGTGGTTTTAGGACTGGCTATAATGCAAAGTGTCGTTAGTATTTCCAGAATAAACCAAGTGATTCATCTTTTTTTATTTGAAGTATTATGTGTATTGTGATACGACTCTGACTTCCTTCTCCAGAGAGAGCAGTTGCTTATTTTGAAACAACTGACCAGATTCTAGACAATGAAGATGATGTCCTCATTCAGAAATCATCCTGCAAAACCTTCTGCCACTATGTAAATGCTATTAATACTGCACCCAGGAACATTGGGAAGGACGGCAAATTCCAGATTTTAGTTTGCCTTGGAACACGGTATTAAGCCAGTTCTTGACTTTCCCTGTCTTTGTCACATGTTGAGCAAGAATTTAGAAAAGATTATACCAGATCATGCCCCTTCCAAAGCTCTCCCGTGGGTTTCTTTCGTACCAGATTTTATGAGACTCCTGTTTATTGGGTGCTTGCTATGTGTCGGGCAGTATGTTCAGTACTTCACGTACATTATCTTATTTAACCCTCCTGTTACTTCACCACCACCACTGCATGAAGTAGCAAGCGATATCCCCACTGTATAGATGAGAAAATAGAAAGTAGAAGAGGCACGGGTAAGTTAACAAACTTTCCCAAGGTCACACAGCTGGAAAGAGGCAGAGCCAAGATTTACACCTAGTCGCCCTCCAGAGCCCAAAGCTCTGAACCGTTACACAGTACTGCACCAGAGGTGGGTGGGTAAGTAATAGGTAGATTGGTAGACAATTAGACACGCCAGCACATTCACACATATATATTTCCTGTATAGAGCTTGTATAGTGTGTGTATGCTACCATGTTGCTTTAATTTTAATACATTGTGGAATTCTTACTATCTAAGTAATTCTTACTATGGGAAGTCTTCTCCTTAAGACAATTTCCTACCCCTTTCTTTTTTTTAAATGACGCATAGGAGCTGTACACACCATTAATTTTAAAACGGCTCTCAGAATTCTAAGAAATGAACCACATAGATCTTTAGAAGATGTTTTATCTGTGCAATGTTTGTTTTCTTCTAAACCCCTAGAAGCCCCAGCAAGAGGTGCAGGATGGCCTAGCTGCCTTGTCTTGAAAGCTTAGCGAGAGGTGCTCAGTGAGGATGTCTTAGCTACTTAGCGACAGATAGCTCATGTCAGTTTAATCAGGAAACACTGAAGATTGAGATCCTGTCCTCCTGAAGCAACTGCTTTACTGAGCTAAGTTCTGTATTTCTTCTTAATAAAAGCTGCCCAATTTCAGCTGTGTTTTTTAAAGTTCCTTTTGAGTATGATCCTTATCTCCTTTTATCTCTTTACTGTTCTGATTTATTAGACCAGCGCAACCCCTCTTTTGGTTTATAAAATCTACTTCATGTTTTTCTGCTTTGATTTTGTTCCTTACCTTGTAATGTTGTGTAAATTTAAAAAAAAAAGTGCTAGTCCCTACAATTAAATGGAAACTTTCTTCACAAAAGGTCAATATACTTTGGCATGCCTTGCCACAGATGTCTGATTAACATCCCTGTAAAAAAAGAATACAGAATGGCATTCTGCCTTTTTTTAAAGTGGTAGAATCAGAATAGAGAATTTCTTTAATACATCTAAGTCCTTATGGCCAACTTGCGCAGACCCACTTTTAGAACCTGATGGGGTTCCTCGTTAGCTTACACTGTCTCATTACCTTATCTTTTTAACCAGTCATTATCCAGCTAGTTGACTTTGGTTTTGTCTTTGGTGACCTCAGAGCTTGGCTAGATTTTTCCCCATCCAGTCCCACACCCACACCTTCCCGTCGTCAAAAGCTCCAGTGTGTGCCTTGTTCTCCAGCGAGGGCAGCAGTGCTCAGGACTTGTTTCTGTTTGGGTCTGTAGGGATCGCCTGCTCCCACAGTGGATTCCGCTGTTAGCTGAGTGTCCTGCCATCACCCGAATGTATGAGGAGAGTGCCCTCCTGCGAGATCGCATGACCGTCAACTCCCTCATCCGCATTCTGCAGACCATCCAGGACTTCACTATAGTCTTAGAAGGCTCACTCATCAAAGGAGTGGATGTGTAACCCAATTAGCTAGAAACTCGCAGTCCAGACCCCTTGTTCCTGAGCCTTCCCCAACGACGGGGACCGATTTGGACTTGTCTGATGAGGTAGTGAGTCACTGCAGGGGGCAACACACCGTATCCCCCAATTTGAATAATGCTGACACTACAGACAAGGTAAAGTGCTGTATTGTAGTTCATTTGAACCTGGAATTTAGTATAAAATAGAGTATTTTCATGTGTTAGATGTGTGTAAATATGCTCTCTTCTTTGAGAAATTATATTACTCTAATAAGATAACTTTTCTTAGATTGAATATTCCTGTGACTTAAAATAAGTAGCTTAAAAGTATTGGGAGGTGGGGGGTGGGGGGAGGAGAAAGAGTGGTGCTAGTCAGGAAGAAGCCAGTAAACATGTAAATACAGTGCAACCCAGTGGGGCTTTTTTTTCCCTCCCGGTATCACAAAGGAACTCAGAATGCATTGTTATGTCGTAACCAGCCATCCTAGTGTCTGATCCTTTGTATTGTGAATGTAAACAGCTTTACCTACTGTAGGGGATAGTAGCCCTCACTTACAGCTTTTAAGTTTCACATGGTTTCATACATTTGAATTGAGCCACTTTTCCAGTCTTTTGGAAAAATTTTTTCCGTCAGCACAAGATATGATTCAAATATTTTAAATACTGTACCCCAGGAGCTTGGCTAAACTGGAAAGAGAACACACAAAGCCCTGAGAAGTGTGTTAACTTGTGGGATTATAACTTCTTTACACTTTGGAAAGATTAGCCTAGACTAACTTCATTCTTGGCATTTTTATTCTTGTTATTTGAGGTACTTTGGGGAGATGTGAATTTCAGAGTGTTGGCCTCATGGTCTTAAGAACTGCAAACAGCAATTTGATTCTGTACTTTTAATTTGGCCATCTCAACCCTGCAGTGGTCCCTTACCTCTTAAAGATAAACACAAACACGGTCTTTGTTTGGTTCCAATCACCCGCCTCCCCTCTCCCAGTGCACATCCCCCCTCAGGAAATGGAAAGAATGTTTAAGAAGGAGGAGGGCCCTGTGTGGCTTGGAATGTTTTTGTGAAAGTATTTGTTGACCATGATAATGCAAATAACAGAAGAAGAGAGAAAGAATGAACCCTTTCTGGGTGTTTCAGGGCAAGCTTTATGTTCTTTTGTAAGCAGGGGTGAAAATGGAAAACAACTGGCCCAGAGAAGGTACAGGCCAGTACTGACAAAATGGAAGCGAAACAAGAGGCAACAATTTTAGGAGACCAAACATTGTAACTTTCCAGTTTGGTATTTTTTAAGGAAGTTAAATAAATTTGGTATTAGCTCGTTACCTTAAGTCTTCATCTTACGGTCAGTCCTTTAAGTCTAATTAGGCATTTGCACGTTGTTAGCAGGGAAATTGCCTCAGCAGAGCTCCAGATTTTGTTCCCAGGTGTGGCTGAGAAGCAAAGCCATGGCCTCTCAGGACCCTTGTGAAATCTGAGGGTCCAGGCTTTAGCCAATAGCGTTGTTTACCTTTTTTCCTGGAAGAAGAAACTAATGATACAAGTGCCTCACTCCCTTTATCAAACACTGTATTCAAGCAAGGCACACGCCCTTTTAATACGTGACTGAGTACTTGAGGGTAGGGAGAGTTGAAGGCAGCATTTAGAAACCCATGGAAAGGGTTTAAGAAGATGGTTCTGGGTGACCTGGGTAGACCAGAAATTTGTTTGCCTACAGCTGAAGTTTGTCCACAGTGGTGTGGCTGTTCCAGGGACATGGAAAGTCTGTTATGGGAGACATCCAGAACCTGTTGCACACTAGGCACTTACTGTTTCAGTGATGAGAAACCACAGCGTGATCCAATCCCGGATTTTGTCATTGTTACCCTTTCCAAAGGCCATGCTTCTGACACATTCTGGGCAAACAGAGAGATGGCTTAGGTTAGCAGGCTAGAATTGAGTCCTCTAGTCTAGCCTTCTCATTTTACAGATGGGAACACTTAAGGGTCAGAGAGATTAAATACTTACCCGCACACCTGTGACAACACAGAGTCTAGAATTCATGTTTTTTATTACACCAGGCTGCATGAGACTGGCCTCCAAGGCATTCATATTAATAGTCTTTCTACCCTTGGTTTATTCATCCACCTATACAGGTAGCACAGGGATTAATATTCATTTTAACAAATTGTCCTTAAGTTATAGAGAATTACACCTATTTTAAAAAGTAGGAGCAGGAATTCTCTGGCGGTCCAGTGGTTAGGACTCTCACTGCCAAGGGCCCGGGTTTGATCCCTGGTCAGGGAACTAAGATCTCACAAGCCTCACAGCGCAGCCAAAAAAAAAAAAAAAAAAACTAGGAGCAAAATTGGATTTTGGACCTGTGAATAATACCAATACTTTAAAAATTAATACTTCCCAAAAGAGTTATACCTAAAGTTTCATCCCACTTTCTATTGTCTGACTATAGTAGTGAGATGACCAATTTCAAAAGAAGGAATCACACCAGAACTGACACATCCTCTAGAATGCTAGGCCCTTTAGAGTGGTCACCTTGGGAGTCCATATATGTATGCCAGTGATAAAGCCAGTGCTCCAGACACCTGGGGGACCTCCTTATGAGCTGCCTGAATGACCTACAGCCCATTCTTTTGAATACTGCCAGTGATGGGAAACGGTGGCCTTTCAAAAGAAATTTAAAATTTGAAACAACAAAAAGTCCTTAGGTTACAAGTTGATGAATGAAAAGTAAAGTTTGGGGTCACATAAGAAACACAATTCTAAAGAAATAAGACTTAGTTCTTACATGGCTTATAACTACCTTTGAGCCAATATCAAAATATTTTGAGCGGGACAGTAGCAGAATCCTTAGAATAAATGTACATAGCCTTCTAAGCTAACTTCTGAAGGTCATTCAGAAGTATACTTTCTGCTCTGTTAACACTTTATTTTTTTTTCCTGTTAATACTTTAAATTAGTATATTGCTTTATCATCACACTTCAAAGTTAAAGTACATAAAAATCAATTTTGTAATTGACCTTTTTTTCCTCAAAATAAATTAAAAGTAATGCCTGGAATCATAATTAGTATTTTCACATAATAATAGTTAAGAAGAAATTGTTTTAAAATTAACTTGCCAAAAATATTATCTCTTGAAACATTTATCTTCCAAGTGTTTTTCAAATGTCCTGAAACTCCTAATATCAACCTTGGTGACATAGTAGCATTACACCGACATTGGTATTATGTGTGAGACCCTGAAGCTGTGCCCTGTCTGGGGGCTTACCAGCGCCTTAATAATGACTGAGGCTCAGTGTGGAGTAGTATAAAGTAGGGTTCTCAGTGGAGAAAAATGGGCTGCTGAGAACAAAAGGAAGGCCTCCCAACCTTATCCATCCTCTTTCCCACTGGGGGCAAGAATTTGATAGAAGAACCTAAAGCTTGCAAAAGTTTATGATTTCCCTCTAAAATTTATTTTAAATATTTCACACATTTTGTACCTTTTGTAACACTATGGTATTTACTTTAACATGGTTTTTTAAGAAATCATTTTAATGAACTTCTGTCACACTATATGAATGATACAGGGGAAATACTGAATTGCTCGTATTTCCTTTTTTTGGCAATAAAGCACTGTAGTATGTAAATGTAAGTAAAAGAGGGATAGAGGCTATACATAACAGTTCATGTGTAGTAAATGTTGACACCTCTGAGATATTTTGAAACATGAGGCAACAGACAAGGACCTCAGATTCCCCAGGGAAATATTTATTTGACAGCATTGGAAGTGTAACTCTTAATGATGAAATAGCTTCTTTCTGCTAAGAATTATGATTTTTTCAGTAGATTTTCATTTTGAGAACTGTGAGTATTTTCTCTGTGAGGTTTACAGAAACTAGTCTATCTTTTTCACCATTCAAAAGGACAGTCTGAACCGTAGCTATTTACATTTCAGTATTAACACACCTTCACTGATTGAGAATGGAGTCTTGAGATCATCTCTACTTTTTTAAAGTGAATCAATCCTATTTCCAAGTCATCCGTGTCATTTGAAGTCCATGTTTCTTATATAAGTATTTGTTACATTACCTTTTAGTGTAAAAGGAGGCAGAAACAAATAATAAGCTACTAGGTCTCTTATTCCTGTTAAAATACATTTATAAATCTCTTGAATCAAACTGATTTCCAAGCTTTTTGAAGAGGGTACCGATGGAGTGAGATCAGAGTAATCCAAGGAGAACCTCATCCTATCACATCTTACTAGACATGATTGTCCTCTCAAGGACAAAATAAAGATTGGCTCCAGAAAGTTATCACATTGAGCAGTTAATACCAGAGTGAAAAAAAATCGTCAAAAACAGTCTCCTCATTTGAAGGAATCCAGGGTATCCTTGGGTTATGTGGGAGGGAATCACGCTTGACCCAATTACCTAAATGTATTTACATGTGGCCCAGCCTTTATTCCAAACACTAGACAGATCTTATTAAAAGTAGAGAGGTATGGTAAGAGTTCCTGTTGTCAATCAAATGAGGGTGTTAAACTTATAAAAAGAATTCTCTGTGTTACACTTGAACCATGTATAAATGTACCCTGTGTATCTTTTTTTTTAAATGAGCATTTCTGCATTTAAATTATATTGTTTTCTTTGTATTGTTAACAAAATGCATCAGAACTGGATTTTTTTTCTCATCTGAGCATACTTAAAATTTAAAGAGTATTGTGATATCAAGCACTTTAACATATGTATCAGAGAAACTGATGTGGGTTTTTCAGGTTTTGGAGTACATTTAAATATGACTTTTCATGCTTCATTCTTTACAAATAAAACTGTGGGGTTGATACTTTGTTTTGCTTCATTTTTATAGAACCTTAATACTGAGCAGTTCACAGGGCAAGTGACTCCAGAAAGTAGAGGGATAAAACCATTATGAGAGAAAAAACTACATAAAACCATTATGTAGTAGAAATATAGCCTGCTGGGCAACTGGTTATCTAAAAGGGGTTAAAAAAAAAGAACCCTACCTCACACCATACAGAAAGATCAATTAATTCTTGGCTTAACAACCTAAATGTAAAAGGCAAAACAAACATTTTTGAAGAAAATGTAGAATGTATTTATGAACTTGGGAAAGGGTAGTATTTAAACAAAACACTCAAAAATAACTAGATTTTTAGTCTGTAGCAAAAATGAAAGGCAGAGATTCCTTGATTACCCACTATATGTTAAGCATTACTTTAGGTTAAGGACATAAAGCAGTTTAAACATACACGTACATCAGATTCCTGCTATCATGGAATTTATATTCTAATGGAGGAGTTACACAATAAACATGACAAATAGGTAATACATATAGTAGTTAGATAATAACAACAAGCAAAGAAGAAGGATTGAAAGTATAGTTGGGACTGCTTAGAGATGGACTGCAATTGTAAATGGGTTAGCCAGGGAAAACCTCACTGAAAATGGAGTTGTCTTTAGCAGAAATTGGAAAAAGCGTAAGAGAAACAAATTTACAGGAGGAACATCAAGAGCTTCCTTTTGGCAGTAAGTTTGGCATGCCTGATAGACATCCAAGTAAAGATGCTGATAGACAGTTGCACATATGGATTCGGAGTTCAGGGGAAAGTAATGGTGTGTTTGTCGGGGTCCAAATCAAGAAACAGAAATCACACAGCAATTTGAAGAGGGGTAGTTTAATGTATAGAACTATGTTAGAATTCTCCAGAGAAACAGAACCAACAGGATGTGTGTGTGTATGTATATGTATATGTATATATAGAGAGATTTATTTTAAGGAATTGGCTCACACAATTGTAGAGCCTTGGTGAATTCAAAATCTGCAGGGTAGGCTGGTGGGCTGGAGACCCAGGGAAAGAGTTGTAGTTCGAGTTCAAAGAGGTTTGACTGGCAGAATGCCTTCTTGCTCTATTAAGGCCTTCAACTGATAGGATACATTATGGAGGGTAATCTGCTTTACTCAAAGTCCACCAATGTAAATGTTAGTCTTATCCAAAAAACACCTTCACAGAAACGTCCAGAATAATGTTTGATAAATATCTGGGCTCCATGGCCCAGCCAAGTTGACACATAAAATTAACCATCACAGACTACTGTAATAAGAAATTGGAATTATGGACTATTTGCTATTAAGCAATGAAAAGAACTCTAAAGAATACAAGAACAGCATATATAGGAAGCAGCCACTAACCGTAGGGCTGAGGCAAGGCAAACCTAAAAAAGCCCCCTCCCCCTTAGGCTGAGAGTCAGACTTTTAATATTAAGAGGGCACAGCCATGGCCCACTGGATGGTAAAGAAGTTTACTGAGATGCTGCACCAGTGCCACTTGTTTGGAATCTGCTGTCAGGCACCAGGGAAACATCCATGGAGAGGTGGCATAGCCCAGAACTTGCTGGGAAACCACTGGAGAGGGTGCCAGGGAAGCCGTCCACTGGTGAATTCTAGCAAAAATTTAAGGAAGAAATAATGAAAATTCTAATCAAAGTCTTCCAGAAAATGGATGAGGTATGTGTTAGTTTGCTAGAGCTGCTGTAACAGCAGCTGGCTTAAACCACAGAAAGCTATTTTCTCACTATTCTGAAGGCTAGAAGTCTGAGATGAAGGTGTCAGCTGGATTTGTTTCTTCTGAGGTCTTTCCCTTGGCTTATAGATGGTCGTCTTACCTCTGTCTTTATATGGTCTTCTCTCAGTGCATGTCTGGGTCCTAATTTCTTCTTCTTACAAGGACACCAGTCATATTGGATGAGGGCCAACCCTAATGACTTCTTTTTAACTTAGCTCTTTAAATACCCTACCTCCAAATACAGTCACATTCTGAGGTACTGGGGGGTTAGGACTTCAACATATGAATTCCGAGAGGACACAATTCAGCCCACAACAAGGTAATACTTCCCAACTCATCCCATGAGCCAGCATTACCCTGATACCTATATCAGACAAAGAAATTACAAGAAAAGAAAAATACAGACCAAGAACTCTCATGAATGTAGATGTAAAAATTCTTAACAAAGTGTTAGTAATTCAAATCCAGTGATAAAAATGATATGTCATGACTAATTGGGGTCTATCAAGGAGAGCAAGGTTGGTTTAGCATTCAGTCAAGGAATATAATCCACCACAGTTACAGATTAAAAAATAAAAATTTATATGCTCATCCCAATATACACAAAAAATTTTTGACAAATTATAATGTTCATTCATGGTTTAGAAAAAAAACCCCAAAAACTCAGTGGACTTCCTCACCTCAGATATACTGTGTTCATGGATCAGAAAATACTGAAAGTCATCTGCAAAAAACCTACAGCTAACATCATCCTTTATGGGGAAATGCTGAGTGCTTCCCCCATAAGATCAAGAACAAGGCATGGATATCCACTCTTAATACTTCTGTTCAACATTGTACTATAGTTTCTAGTCAGTGCAATAAGACAAGAAAAAAAAGGCGTAAAGTTTGAAAAGAAAGTAAAACTGTATTCACAGATGACACGATGGTCCGTGTAGAAAATCCTATGGAATTTACTAAAAAGTTACTGATGCTAATAAGTGAGCTTATCAAGGTTGCAGGATATAGAGTCAATCTACAAAAATCAGGTGTATTTCTATATGCAATAGCATTGCAGTGCAAATCTGAAATACTTGGGGATAAATTTGACAAAAAATGTGTAAGACTTGCTCACTGAAAACTACTGAGGGAAACTAAAGAAGTCCTAAATACATGGAGAAATAGAGTGTGGTCCTAGGTCAGAAGATTCAATATTATTAAGATGTCAGTCCTCCCCAAATTGATCTATAGAGTCAATGCAATCCCATTCAAACTCCCAGCAGTCTTTTTCGTAGAACTTAACAAATTGATCCTAAAATTAATGTAGAAATGCGAAAGCCCTAGAAGAGCCTAAATAACTTGGAAAAAGATAAACAAACTCGGAGGACGTATATTACCTGATTTCAATACTTACATTAAAGCTACAGTGATTAATAAATACAGTGTGGGGAAATTGAGGTAAAGTCAGACAAATAGCTCAATTGAACAGAACAAAGAGTATGGTAATAGACCCAAACATATATGGTCAATTGCTCAACAAAGTTCAAGGGTTATTAAGCGACAAAGAGGGTAGTCTTTTCAGTGAATGGTCCTGGAACAATTGAATAGCTACATGTAAAAGAAATGAAGTTTGATCCACACCTCCCACCATATACAAAAATCAACTCAAAATGGATCATAGATATAAATGAAAATCCTAAAATTAAAAAACTTCGAAAGAAAACACATGGTAAATGACCTTGGGTTAGGCAAAGATTTCTTAGATATGAAAAAAGATACAGTCCTTAAAAAACATTGATCGAGACTTCCCTGGCGGTCCAGTGGTAAAGAATCTGCCTTTCAATGCAGGGGACGCCGGTTCAATCCCTGGTCGGGGAACTAAGATCCCACATGCTGCAGGGCAACTAAGCCCACCCGCCACAACTACTGAGCCCGTGTGCCTCAGCTAGAGAGCCCACATGCCACAAACTACAGAGCCCACACGCTCTGGAGCCCGCGCATCACAACTAGAGAGAGAAAACCTATAGGCCACAACTAGAGAAAAGTCTGTGCACCACAAATACAGAGAAGCCCAAGCGCCACAAGGAAAGATCCAGCATGCCACAATGAAGATCCCGTGTGCTGCAAATAAGACCCAATGCAGCCAAAAATTTAAAAAAATAATAAATAAATATTTTAAAAATTAATAAATTAGACTTAACAAAAATTAAGGGGCTGCAAAAAAAAAAAAAAATTAAGGGGCTTCCCGGGTGGCGCAGTGGTTGAGAGTCCGCCTGCCGATGCAGGGGACATGGGTTCGTGTCCCGGTCCAGGAATATCCCACTTGCTGCGGAGCGGCTGGGCCCGTGAGCCATGGCCGCTGAGCCTGCGCGTCCGGAGCCTGTGCTCTGCAACGGGGGAGGCCACAACAGTGAGAGGCCCGCGGACCGCAAAAAAAAAAAAAAGAATGTATGTATGCTTTTGTTTTTTCAAGTTTCAGACATTTATTAATCAGTGTAAATGCCAACACAATACACCAACGTGATTTCATGTATGTAGAGGGGAAATATTTCCTGGTTAATTAGAAAATTTTACAGATAACTTCTGGAACACCTTCATTCTAAGCAGCTTTATAGTCAAACATTTCATTTAGAAGTCTGGACCTTCTTTCTTCAGTTTGCTGTAATCCACATTCACTGAGTAGAACATATATTGATCACTGGGATTCAATTTCTTCTGGGTTCTGGGATATTCTTTCTGTTCCAAATGACTGAGCAATGCCAGATACAAGACATACAGTGCTGCTCCAGTACCTCCGGCTCCAATAAATAACGAAGAAAGAAATCAAGCTTGTATGCTTCTTGGCCTAACCAAGGATCTAGTGGAACATATTTGTGGCAAAGGCCTTTGGCCTGAAAGGAGACGAGAACAAATCTGCCAGGCCCCAGACTAAGTAGTCTCTGCCCAAATGTACACTCTTTGTGGGACTTCTCTGGCGGTCCAATGGTTGAGTCCGCACTTCCACTGCAGGGGGTACAGGTTCGATCCCTGGTTGTGGAAGTAAGATCCTGCAAGCTGTGGCCAAAAAATAATAATAATAATAACTTTGACATATACCTACCACATGATCCAGCCATTCTTTAGGTAATTAAATACTGAAGGGAAATAAAAGCATATGTATATGTCTACACAAATACTTACACATGAATGTTAATCACAGTTTTATTTGTAATAGCCAAAAACTGGAATCAACCCAATTGGCATCGACAGACAGATGAGTGGATAAATAATTTGTGAGATAGCCATACAATGGAATACTATTCAGCAATAAAAAAGAGTAAGCTATTAATATATGAAGCAACATAAATGCATCTAAAAACAATTATTCTGAGTAAAGAAAGCCAGGCAAAAAATGAATGCATACTATAGGGTTCCATTTGTATAAAATCAAACCAAAAATGCAAATAATCTATAGTGACAGATGACAAATCAGTTGCTGCTTGGAAATGGGGGCTGAGGGGAGTTTGACAGAGGCCCAAGGAAACTTTGGAAGTAACAGATATATTCATAATTTTAATTGTGGTGATAATTTCACGAGTACATACTCATGTCAAAACTTAACAAAATTGCATAGTTTAAGTAAGTGAAATTTGTTGAATGTCAATAACACCTCAAGGATTTTTAAAAATCTAACTGAAAAGTTGAGAATACATACACTGTAATTAAAATGGGGTTTAAAAAAAAGGGAAAACCCAATAACTTGATTTACCAATCATTCCCTTCTACCTCATTCTATGGGCTTCTAAACAGGTGTACCATCACCTGTTTATCCACAAGCACTAAAGACATCTATGCTAAAGATCGGAAGCAGGTCAGGTAAATCTAGATAAACCCAACAAGTGCCTAGCATGAAGAACTGCAGGCACACGACTGCAGTCACAGTTACACACTCCTTCAAAGAAAGCCAACTTGCATTTTTGCTTCTAGGTTTCTACCTGGCATGCTGTTGTGATTCTTTAAACTCCTTTCCTTAAAACCCTTGCATGGCTGTGTCAGTTAATCCCAAACTATTAGATCATGGTCCTACCCAAACCTAAACAAGCCCCCTTTCCCCATGCAAAGGTCTGCCTTAGACCAGTCTCCAAAACCTTAGTAAATATCCAGGCTCCGCCCTTTGCCCTCTGACAGGTTACTAAGACTGTCAAGGGAAAGCTCTTCCTTACTGTGCAAGCAATAACCAGAATGTTTCCATGTTAATTCAGGAAGCCAGTATTTAACATTACTGATCGTGTATATTTCCTCTTCTGAGTTATTTTAGTAATCTTTGCCCATTCATTTTTAATGTCTGTTTTGGCTTTGATTTATAGTTTAAAAACATTTTTGATAGTGGGAACCAGCCGCATAGCACAGGGAGATCAGCTTGGTGCTTTGTGACCACCTGGATGGGTGGGATAGGGAGGATGGGAGGGAGGGAGATGCAAGAGGGAGGGGATATGGGAACATATGTATATGTATAACTGATTCACTTTGTTATAAAGCAGAAACCAAAAAAAAAAATCATTTTGAGCTATTCTTTGCTCTATACGATGTCAATATTTTCTCTTTCCTTTTAATTTTTGGTATTTTTTGTTGCACAGAAAACTTAAGTTTTCAATTGTTTAAGGTTATTATACATTCCTTAAAAAAAAAAAAAAAAACAGCTTCTGGTGCCATACTGCCTGGGTTCAAATCTCTACTGCTTAACTATCTGAAGACCCTTGTTTTGTCACTTAAGTTTCTGGGAACCTGGTTTCCTCATCTGTCTCCCCACAGGAATATAAGCTCCACAAAGGAGGCATTTTTGACTGTTTTGTTAACTGCTGTAGCCCCAGCTCTGGGAACAGTGCCTGATACATAGTGCTCAGTAAATATTTATTAAATGAATGAATCTACAAAGCCAGAACAATAATCTTATTTACCTCATAAGGTTGTTATAAGAATGAACTAATCCTTGTAAATTTTAGTCTAGAACAATGCCTGGCACACAGTAAGAGCACAAGAAATGTTAGCTCCCCCAACCCCCAATCCCAGAATCCTGCCTCTTTGTGAAGTCTTACCTGAATACCCCTCCCCCACCTTCCCTCCTCCCTTTTCCACTCCCACCAGATTTGCCCACTGTCCCCCCACCTTAGCAACACCCGCTTGTCACTTGGAATTCTTAACCTATGGGCAGCTGTAAGCCCCTCTGAGCATCCAAGGAGAGCTATGAACACTCTCCCCAGAAAAACGCACCTGTGCACATACACACCTGTACAATTTCAAGGAGCTCATTGGACCCTGACACTAAACCGCCTTTTTAGATTCCTGAATTAAGTAGACCTTAATGTCGAAACTCCTTATTGCTTTGTAGCAGCAAACCTCAACAGTTCCCAGGAAATTTCTCAGAGCAGATCTTAGCTGCAAGGATCAAAGTCCAAACTGGGTGTCAAGATCTGAGCTCCGAGTAGCAAATTTCTCTCTCCCTTTGAGGAAAGGACGACGATTGTTCCTTCCTGACTGCCCCTTCAGAGCTAACCCTTCACCCTGATCTGACAAGGAAGGGCGCTGTGGAGGACGAGGGCTGGAGGAAGGGGGCTCTAAATGGAAACAGGAGGCCCCAGTAGATTCTAAGACCATCCATAAACTTCGGCAACCCCGTTTATTTATTTCAGTCTCCCAGTTGGTAATTAATAAACCCTTACCACCATAATGACCCGAGTTCCTGTCTTCTGCAGAAGGAAAGAGGGGGTAAAATGGGAAACTGTCCCACTGCCTTTTCAGGAAAAGAGGAAGACTGGCCGGTATGCAGGTGAAGAGCCCTGGACCTGGCGACTAGCCGAGCGACTTCCTGTTAAGTTCTGTAACCTTCCTAAGCCTGTGTTTTGCGCTAAGAACAGGAACAGCAGCATGAACCTCATACTTTTGTTGTGAGGTAACTAAATCGACTACACACTGTTTTGCACCTGGAAGCACCCAATAATTATTAGCTGTTATTTATTACTATGAAATAGCAACTCAAAAGAAGGGCGTTGCCTGCTTACCAACGCGGTGGGCCTGGAGTCGGCCCAGGGGAAGGAGGGCAGCGTGTAGGGAGCTGGCCTGGGGCTGAGCCTGTGCCACCGCCCGGCCTCCCCGCCAGCCACAGGCCCGTCAGCTTCTGTACTGTTGCCCTCCTTCTAGCTACACGGCCCCTTGCCTTTTCTCTGTCCTGGTACTCCCCAGACAGAGATGCGCAGATCCTCAAGGGGTTCACCACCTTCCCCTCCCTCTAGCCGCGGCGTAAGACTCCCTCATCTACGGATGTTTCTGTCACAGAGTCAGAAATTATTGGACTCAGAGAACCTGAAAGATGGGTCCAGCCCTTTCTTTCTTTATTCTGATTAGAAACAGTACAGAGGTGATGTGATTTGCCCAAAGTCGGCAACTTCCTGGAATTAGAAACCAATCGGAAGACTTCCATGTGGGTGTTCTTTCCGCTATTATCAGGTTACCTCCGAGCCTTAGGATCTGCTTTTGAAAAGGAATGAAGAGGTCGTCTAGGGAGAGCCACTGAAGGAAAAAATATTCGGATTTGGTAACTGCTTATGGCAGGGGATGAGAGAGTCGGGGGTGACAGAGTGTGTAACCTGCTTCCCCTCAAAAAGCATAATGTGAACGATTTTAGACTTGTTTTACGAGATTATGAATTTAATGAGTGCATCTTCCGGCGGGGGCGGCTAGGAACTTTCCTGTTCTGTTTACCCAGGCAAGTGCCTAATGCAAAGTAGGTACCTAATAAACATTTGCCACCTGGACGACCGCATGGCTGGATGCGCCCCATCCACCATAGAGATGCAGGAGGATTTGTGGAAATAGCCCCACCTGGGAGGCACGTAAGTCCTTTCCGGTTTTTCTCAATTATGGCTTTGCCATGCATATTCTTTGTTCCTAAATCCTTGACTGCATCTCTTGATTATTTCCTTAGGATATTTTCCTAAAAGTGGGATTACTGTGAAGGGTACGCCCACAGTTAAGGCTCTCGATTCTGAACCCCTCCAGCGGTGCAAGAATGAGTCAGCTTCCCAGCACGCTGGCTCAAACTGGGTATTATCAAACTTCATTTTTTTGCCATCTTGATAGAACAAAAATAATATTTTATTTGCATTTCTTTGTGGACTGATAAGTTTGAGATTCAACTAATTTTAAAGAAACATTCTAAGGAGCCCAGAGAAATCCTGTGTGGCATAGGAGACCAGTGAAATTAGGCACATTCTGCCCAGTGAGGGGAAACCTAAGGGCACCTATTGTTTGGAGCAATTTGTCCTGAAGATGTAAACATCTGAGCCTTTATAGAGAGGCTTCCCGTGAACCAGGGAGGGAGAGCTGTGATCTACTAGCCTCCCTCTGTTTGTTACTTTCATTTCCTGATGAGGAGTTAATGGTATAAAACAAATGAAAAACCAGTATAAGGTTTTTCATTAAGGACAGCAAGAGAAAGTAGAAATGGGAAAACTATCTCAACTTAAAGTCCTGGAGAAAGGGGAGGGGTGAGCGGTGAACTTTGAAACATATTTCCAGAGGAAGGGAGGTTAAGTCCTTGGGGGTCCGCTGCCAGCCTGGAGGGGCCCGAGGGGGACTCTGGAGACTTTGTATGGGACAGACTGCTGTTTGGTTGTGGAGCTTACAAGGCCAGGGGTCCCCGAACACCCGGAAAGGGCTTTTAAAGGACTTTTGAGGCTCCCAGGTAAACTGCCAAGAGGCAAAGGAAGGCAGTAAGGAAGTGGAGGCCGCGGTGCAGCCCAGGCTGCTCCAGGAGTGCTGAGAAGAGAGCTTCGGGCTTTTCCCAGAGAAGAGGCAACTGTGAGCTGGGGGGCTTTTCTTGGTTTATGAAACAATGAGGACTTCCCACTCAGTCAGAGCCAGGAACTGGTCCCCAACTCTTCAGGTATCCCCTGGGTTCTTTTACAAAGCACACCAAGGAGGATAACTATTTTAGAAATGTTTACAATTTTATTTACTAACCTAGCTCTCATTTACTCTCAAATAAATTTATAGTCCTAATTGCCGTCATTAGCATTTTCTTGATAATAAACATACAAGATGTGTTTTTTAGTTGTTGTTTTTTTAACTTCGTGGGGGAGTTTATTTTCTTGATTGCTTTAAATTTCCTATTAAAGCCTCAAATTTAACAACCAGTCTCACAGCTCAGCAAACTGAATTTTTCTGTCACTTTAATTCTTCTGAAAGGGCTTAAGCCAAGCCAAGAACCAGTAGTTCTTAGAGGTTTAAGTAAGTGATTTCAAAGCTGTCACACTTCAAAAATCACTTAGCTGCTTTTAAAAAAATTTCAGTTGCCCCTGCCTCCCTTTTGGGAGACCAATTTTATAGGGTTGGGACATACCCTGGAACTGGTATTTTTGAAAAGCCTCCTGGGTGATTTTTTTCAAGTTGCCGCTACAAAGAGCAACTTTGGGGAACTGATGTCTAAATGCTTATCTATTTTGTTTGTCTTTTAATGGAATTTGGAAATGGCAGCTTTAACTTCTAAAATATTAAACAATACTTTGCATTTCTGGAAAACATTCCTTTTCACCTCTCTCCCCACCTGCTCCAGGCTTCAGCTCACTGGGCTCTGCAGTCCTTACTTGACACTCTTACTACCCCATGTTCTCTCTGGTTCCCGTGACTCCTGGTTTTCCTCCCTGGCAGCATATTTTGGGCTTTCTTTCGTGCATGACAATTGGCCTCTCCTCTTGCACTGTCTTTCAAAGCACTGTTGCTGCTCAGGGTGTCCTGGAAGCTCTGGTGGCCCTATCATCCACTCTCACGATCGGCGCCTGGGTGCTTACTGTTCTCTAATCTGCATCTCTCACTATTTCTGTGGGAACCTCTGCAGATGCCCTCATTTCAACTGCCTACAGAGCATCTACTCTCGGATGTCCCACGAAGCACCTCAGACCCGCTATTTCTCAAATATTGAGTTCCTAGCCATGTTTGTCCTCTGTGTTTCGTATCTCAGAGAAAGGCTCTCCCAAGTTATTCAAGCCAGAAGTTTGGGGATACCAGAGACTCTGCTGAACTTGTGTTCTAGAAGGTGGCGACCGTCAGTCCAACTCCTTCGTATCTCTAGACTCCTTCAGTCACTACCTTAGTTCAAAATCCCCCAATGGCCTTCCTCTTTCTCTCTTACTCCCTCCAATCCGTTCTCCCCACAGCACAGTCATCTTTCTAAGGTCAGATCTTAACTTTTAGCCTCCAGCTTGAAGCTCTCCATCCCTCCAGGGTAAAGTCCACCTTCACAAATCTGGGTTAAAAAGGTCTTACGCCCTCTGGGCCCTACTGGTCTCTCTAGCACACGTCTCCACCCACGGGAGCCGCTCTCTGCACAGCCACAGAGTTACGGCCGCAGCCCGCCCCGCCAGACACTCCCTCCCGCCCCTCCCCTTTAAGATGGCCCCGCTGATCCCCGCCTCCTGGGGATCACGCCCTTGAGTGTGTTTCCTGATGTGATTCTGGAGAACAGAGAGAGTATGGCAGGAGTGACATCAGCTCCGCAAAGACTGTGGCTCCTTTCTGGGGGCCCTCCCCCCACTTACCTGCTCTGCAGGAAGCCAGCTCCCCTGTTGTGAACACCCGGGGATGGGGCCACGTGACCAGGAACAGAGGGGTGGCCTCCAGCCAGCAGCCTGTGAGGAACTGACTCCTGTCAGCAACCGCAGGAGCGAGCTCGGAACCAGGTCCTCCACCAGAGTTGAGCGTTCAGATGGGAGCGCAGCCTCGGCTAGTGGCAAAACTGCCACCCCATAAAAGCCCTTCAGCCTGGAGGCGCCCAGCTAAGCCACACCTTGATTTCTGACCCAAAGAAACTGTGAGATAATCACCGTCTGTTGGTTTAAGCAGCTCCACCTTTTTGTTAATTTGTTACGCAGAAATAGATAACCAGTACCACCTCTGGACCCCTGCCCCTCCTCCACACCAACTTCAGGGTCCTCCTGGCTTCCGATTTCCACCAGTCATGCTCAGTGCTTAGCCCTTAGTAGTAGAATTAGGGATTTGTCCAGATCTCTGCCCCCAGACTGCAGGCTCTTTGGGGAAAAGAAAGAAAACGCCCAGAGACTTCCCTGGTGGCGCGGTGGTTAAGAATCCACCTGCCAGCGCAGGGGACCCGGGTTCGAGCCCTGCTCCAGGAAGATCCCACATGCCGCAGAGCAACTAAGCCCGTGCGCCTCAACTACTGAGCCTGCGGGTCTGGAGCCCGTGCTCCGCAACAAGAGAAGCCACTGAAATGAGAAGCCAGCGCACCACAACGAAGAGTAGCCCCCGCTCACCGCAACTAGAGAAAGTCCGCGCGCAGTAATGAAGACCCAACGCAGCCAAAAATAAATAAATTTATTTTAAAAAAAAAAGAAAGAAAAAGTCCCTTTCACCTTCTCAAGACTGAATCCCGCCCTGCTCTGGCCACACCTTGGCACACCTACAGTATGGCAGCAATCGCCCCCAAGCAGAGCTGCAGCTCCAAGAAGCTCAGGCGCCAGAGCCAAGCCTACCGCCCCCGCCACCCCCCGCGCTGACCCGGGCGCACACACCCGGCCGCTGTGGGTGCACTGCCCTCTCCTCGCGGGGAGAGTGGAGTCACTCCTTGCTTCTTCACACACACCCTCAGGCTACACTTTTCCGGGGTTTCTGAATGGCAGGTGGGGGCGGGAAGAGCCGCCCAGTTCCTCCAGCCAACCCAACTGTCACACTGTTTGTTCCAGCACGTCGTGGGGAGTCCCTGCAAAAAGCGAAACAAAACAAAACGAAACAAAAAACCCACTAGCCCAAAGTACTCCTGCTGCTTTCATTTTCTGGTGATCCAACCCACGGGTCACTCACTATCTCAGGCCTAACCCTGAGCTCTCAATACGGTTCCTGGAGCCCAGCACCCGCCTCGGCGCAGGTATCACACTGTCCTTTGGGCTCCCGCCCTTGGCTAGATTGTCTTCCCGGGGGGGACCCCCTGTTACCCTGTGCTGGCTGTACCACGAACCCCCGCTGCCAATCTACCAGCATCCCTACTGAGCCCAAGGTGGATGAATGAATGTTTGAGAGACATGCCTGGGTATGAACACACCTCTGTCTACTTAAGAACGAAAGCTTCTAAATAACAGTGCACGCGTGGCATGTGCTTCTGTCCCCTGCCCCACTGGACACTCCCAGCAGTTCTCCCCTGGGCCCTTCCTCCTGCAGTGGCTTTCTGCTAGCTGCTCTCTGTGGCTAAGAAGGTTCTGCTCTAGGTGTGTGGTAGTGTGATCGTGGGAAGGACATGCGTTTGAGGGTGCAGATCTGCTTTCAAATCTGAGTTCTGCCATTCATGATATTTACCCTGCTCGTGTTACCGGCCACCTATAGGCCTCATCCTCTGGCGGGGGTGGTCGGCTAATAAGCTGTTTCCCCCGTTCTGAGATTAATTTAAAAAAACCACGAATATGACAATGCATGGCATTGTAGTAGTAAGTGTTCAATAGTTGCTTCTTGTGTGTTTTAAAATGACTTTAACAATCCTTGTAATTTTTCCTTAGAAATATATAAAGCTAAAGAAGATGGTTGATGTCTAGCCGACAAAGTGCCTCTTTAGGTTTTTTGTTTGTTTTTTTGTCAGGAGGTGGAGTCGGAGAAGGTTAAGAGGTTGGGGGACCCCTGTTTCACTGGTTTTTAATCTGACTCTTCCATCTGCCGTTCAGGGCAATGCTGTAGAAACAGCTGCTCAAATGCCTGAGGAAAGGATGTGCCTGAACCTGCCGCAGACGCCCAGGTGGTAAGGTGTTTTTCGTGTTTGTATTCAGGCCTCTGTGCCTCTGCTTTGGCCCCATCACAGGTGAAAGGGAAGAGCCCACATCGCTCAGAGCACACAAGACACAGTGGCTCGCACGCTGCCTACACTCTGCCATCAGCAGCAGGCATACAGCCTCACTTGCCAGATCAATAAACACAGGACTTCAAAAATTAAACGCAGCCAACTTTCTTCTTATTGCCCAGAGTAGACGCAGGGGGTAAGATAGCAAGTCAGTAGTCTTTTCAAGTCAGTCCACTTCATGGTCTAGTGTGTGCCAGTGCCTGACTTCATGCGTGATCAGAAGACACATGGTGTTGAGAGTTTTAGATATTTAAATCAACTGTAGGAGCTTCTATATCCACAGAAAATTCACGGTAACAATTCAACTTTCTCTCAACAATGTGAAGAATTACCATAGTGTGGTAAACCTAGGTTTAGTCAAAAACAGATAAAAATTTGAGTTCTGAAGTCTACATACTTACTTCCTTGATAACATAAACAGGAAGGAGAAGTATAACAAGATATTTTAACATTGGGAGAGGTAATTTGGCATTTTTGTATAAAATGAGCATTTCAAATACTACTCCAAAGGGGCATCTACTTTCAGCTAGTCTCTAGCAACTATGTTTGAACTTGCTCTCCACCAGAGCCACTTAGAGTTGTTTGCCATTTAAAATGATAAATACTAGTCATCATGTATAATCATGGG
Source organism: Stenella coeruleoalba (assembly GCF_951394435.1). Taxonomy (NCBI): domain Eukaryota; kingdom Metazoa; phylum Chordata; class Mammalia; order Artiodactyla; family Delphinidae; genus Stenella; species Stenella coeruleoalba. Next base: position 76,494,945 of record NC_137157.1, read on the forward strand.
TAAGGCACTTAAAGAAAGCAAAATAAAGATGTCAGGGAAGGAGGCTGACAGGGTTTGACTGTCTGCTCAGACAGGACTGCGTGACTTTATTTAGGTCATAATGCCCAAGGTTCTCGGCTTTGAAGATCCCCAAACTCCCTATTTTGCTATTTTGGAGGTAATCACTCAGGCTCACAGTGGGAGCTAACAATAACTAAACTCCTAAGAGACTGATGTGTAAAACCAGCTGCCAATTTGTAGTTTCACAGTAAGAAGTATAACGCCAAGAAGACCAGATGGTCAGCCCAGTCTCCCTTATGGGAATAGGTGTGAGAAGTGGGAAGGCACATGTTAAAGTAGGATAATAGAAATCAGAGTCCAGGAGTTCAAGATCAGGATCTTAGAGGTCATGAAGCCCTTCGCTATCATGATAAGTGAAAATTCATGTTATAAAACAGTATGTACAGTGTAACCCCAGCTTTGTTTGTTTGTTTGTTTATTTATTGGCTGCGAGGCTTGTGAGATCTTAGTTCCCCAACCAGGGATCTAACCCGGGCCCTTGGCAGTGAAAGCACGGAGTTCTAACCACTGGACCACCAGGGAATTCCTCCAGCTTTGTTTGAAGATAAAAATAAACCTGAAAAAAAAAAAAAAAAGAAAAAAAAAATAAACCTGGAAAAACACACATCATAACATTATAATAGCAGTTATAATCTCTGCATAATGGAATTACGCGCATTTTTTATTTTTCTTATCTCCACTTTATTTATGTATGTATTTTGGCTGCGCTGGGTCTTTGTTGCGGCACACCGGCTTCTCTAGTTGCAGCGCGAGGACTCTAGAACATGTGGGCTCAGTAGTTTCAGCGCGCAGGCTTAGTTGCAGTTTGTGGGATCTTAGTTCCCCAACTAGGGATCGAGCCCGGGCCCCCTGCATTGGGAGCACAGAGTCTTAGCCACTTGACCGCCAGGGAAGTCCCCTTATCTCCACTTCAAATTTTTTCTACAAAGTAATTATGAGTTCCTTTTGAGGAAACAAAATAAAGGACAAATTAAAAGTCCAACGTTAGAGACTTTGGTAAGTAAATCATGAAAATCTACATGGAATGTTATGTTGTCATTAAATACCATGTTGGAGAAGAGTTTTTAGTGCTTGAGGAAGTAACAGTTAATATTTATGAGGCGCTTACCATGTGTTAGGCACCGTTCTGAGTGCTTTATGTGTCAGAACTCATTTAATTCTGTACCAAGCTTACAAGGTAGATGAGGAAGCTGAGGTAGAGAAACGTTAAGAAAATTGCCAAGGTCACCCAGCTGATCCCAAGGTCAATTTTCTTTTCCATAAAATAAGTTCTCTTCCTAACATTAGCTCATCAGATTGATATGTGAATTAAAGGAGATAACGAATATAAAGAAAATAATCCAGTGTCCAGACGGGGGTTAGCAAACTTCAGCCCACAGGCCAAATCCAGCCCTGTCACCTGGATTTGTATGACCCATGAGCTAAGAATTGTTTTCATAGTTTTAAATAGTTGGAAAAAATCAAATCGAAAGGAGAATAGTGGGACTTCCCGGGTGGTGCAGTGGTTAAGAATCCGCCTGCCAATGCAAGGGACACAGGTTCGATCCCTGGTCTGGGAGGATCCCACATGCTGCGGAGCAACTAAGTCTGTGTGCCACAACTACTGAGCCCGTGTGCCACAACTACTGAAGCCTGCACGCCTAGAGCCCGTGCTCTGCAACGAGACAAGTCACCACAATGAGAAGCCCATGCACCGCAATGGAGAGTAGCCCCCCCGCTCGCTGCAACTAGAGAAAGCCCACGTGCAGCAACGAAGACCCAACGCAGCCAAAAATAAATATATTTATTTTTAAAAAAGGAGAATAGTATTTCATGACACGTGAAAATTACATGAAATTCAAATATAAGTGTCCAAAAATAAAGTTTCATTGGAACACTGGTAAACTCATTCTTTTTTGTATTGTCTGTGGATGCCTTTCTGCTCTGCTGGGATGAGTAGTTGAGACAGAGCATGAGCTGCAAAGCTTAAAATGTTTACTATCTGACCCTTTACAGAAAAAGTTTGCCAAAAGCCCCTGTTGAGGTCTAGCACTGATTATAATAGTTACATGAAAGAAGTCTAGTATTAATCAGTTAAAGCAGTGGCCTCCGACTTTGGCCGCACTTCAGAAGCTCCTTCCATGCTCCATTGGTCGCCCTGCCCTGCTCCCCTTCACAATTTCAGCTTATCCTGTAGCGAAGTAGTTGGGAAGTTTGTATTTTCAAGGGCATACTGTGTCTCATATGTTTATGTTTACACATATATCTAGTTTAATTTTCACAATGGTCCTATGACAGTGGTATTATGACCCCAGTTTTACAGATGAGGAAACTGAGGCCCAAAAAATGTAGGTAGTTTGCTGAAAATTTGTACAATTTAGGAAGTGGCAGTAATAACAGTTTTCTGGAGCTTTGTCAAGTGACTATTCTTACCATGCACGCTGCCTCTCTGAACCTCTTTTGCTATTTCACATGCTTTGTTTATTCTACTCTCTCTGACCCTTGGTCACTTCCTGTTTGGGGTGAGCACCCTGATACAACACAGAACTCAAACATCAATCCCATAACTACCAAGAGGAGTAGCTAATTCTCTGGCCAACCACAGTGTACTAATGGGTAAACGCTAACCTTAGTTACTCCTCTCAGCCCAGGTAATATTTAAATCCCAGTGTATTTTAACCCTATTCGTCTGGAACTGACATTGCTGTCTTTGTTGAGGGACACTGTTGGTGGACATTCTCAGTGGAGGTGAGCACAATGGCAGGTTGATGGGGATTTCTGTTTGGACAGGTGTGACCATTAAAATCACACTATGCAGACTTTTCACCATTTCACCGGGCACTTGTGTAATCTTGTATGTGCTCATTTTTACAAAGTGAAAATGGCTTTTCCTGTGTACTTTTGCATTTGAGCGCCTCATGCTTGCTGGTAATGCCAACTCATAGCCAATGAAAGATCCATAAATAATGTTAAAGCCGATGGTACAGTATTTATTTATGCCAAGTTTATTAGTAAACCTTGGTGCTATTGTTTTTTCTTCTTTCACATAGAATCTGTACTTATTTTGTCTATTTTCATGGTCCTTTTTAGACTGTTACTTTAATTCAGTTTTTTTCCTTCTGGGCACATTTAATTTCTCCCGCACTGAGTCCATCCCCCTGTGGCCACTCAGTAGCCAGGGCAGGCCAAGGGGAAGAGAGTGTTGGGTTCTTTGCCAGCACTGGCTTGGAAGCAATGTTGTCCAGTGACTCTGCTTGCCAGAAGTGTGAACAATACCTCTGGGGCCCAGATCCAGTAGAAGGTGTCTTGCAAAGTTGCTGCTTTCCTGGAAGAGCAAGGCTTAAACAGTTAATGATTGTAAAGAAACTCATTAGGAAAGGCATATTTTACCTCCTTTTCTATCACTGTAATAGAGGATTCAATCAACTGTAATTTTTTCAGCCAGGTGCCTGTGGAAGCTGCCTTGTTTGTTTGGCTTTGTTTTCATGAAATCGCTTGTCAACTGTGTTCCGAGCATCAGTGAGCTAATCCTGCCCCTCTGTCATATCCATGGTAGACAAAGGCCACTAGCACAGAGTCTCCACAATGAGAATGGCAGAGGATCTATTAATGTGTCAGTTGCCTGTGAATTACAGCCAAGATATTTGCCCAACATATGGCACAAGGTTATCACGTTGTAAAAGCATCTCATTGGAAGACAAGCAACGACGCACGCACACAGACACTCATACCTACTTAGTCGTGTAAAAATTATGCCCGAGGACAAATACTCTTGGGAATTTGATGCAACCACTAAATTACAGTAGAGTTAATCAGTTGGGAGCATTTTACTTTTTATAGGACAAGAATAAATTAGAGATAAAATCAGAGCAGCTTTTGGAGATAAAGTGGAAAAACAACCACATTTAGTTCTAATCCTCAATTAGGATTGAGGGTGGTGTCCATGGGCAGGAAAGAGTGCTAGAAGCAGAGTCCATTTTATCCACGAAGACATTTCAATGGAAAGGAACAAGGTAGTATCATGGAGACAGGTATCACCTGGCCTTCTGTTAGCCCCTCCAGACAGGCCCAAGAGGTTTGTCTTTCACTTTTGCTAATTAGGAATCTTTAATTAGCAGCCCCAAGTTAAAAGGATGCAGATAACTAATTCACTAACAAAGCTCAAAGACAGGAATGTATAAAATAGAATGCCAAATTATTCATTTCCAATGAGAAATACAATGGCACAACTTAACAGTTACTGAGTCAGCCTAATCAAAGACCTCTCTCCTGGTCAGTAAGAGAGACCCATAGCAGTGTGTTCCTGTGTTAACCAAAAAGGGCACACTGGGTGAGTGCATAGGGGGACCATGGTTGCAAGGTGGATGGGGAGAAATGGGCAGAGTGGAGCAGATACAGTGGGAATGGCATCAGTTTCTCTGTATGTGATTCTGAGCCCAGTAGACAAAAAGCCATTCAGAGTCGGGAAAGGGGCTGTATATCAGTTTTCTAGGGCTTCTGTAACAAAGTACCACAAACTTAAAACAACAGGAATGTATTCTCTCACAACTCTGGAGGCTAGAATTTTGAAATCAAGGCATCAGCAGCGTTGGCTCCTTCTGAGGCACTGTGGGAGAATCTGTTCCCTGCCTCTTTCCTAGCATCTGGTGACAGCTGGCAGTCCTTGGCATTCCTTGGCTTGTGGACACATCACTCCAATCTCTGCCTCCATCTCTGCAAGGGGTTCTCCTTGATAAAGATTTTCCCCTTGACCAAACTCTAGTCAGGCTCCTCTGAACTCTCTTCTCAACGAGACCTCGACTTTTGGAGTTCTGTGTCATTCTTTGTATCACCCAGTTTTAGCCAGAACGCCCCACCGTTGATAGCGGGTCACACTCGATATGTGGTTTAGTTTGTCATCCTGTTCCATCCCCCAGGTAATGTCTGATCACCCTGGCCTGACTTCAGCAAGAATCCTGTTAGTTTCCTTAAGCAAGAAATCCCCCCTTAACCCTGCTGTTTCCTCTTAGTGATTTTCCATCCACTGACCGCACCCCCCCCCAACCCTGCTCTCTGGCTATAAATTTTCACTTTTCCTTGTTGTGTTCAACGTCGAGCCCAAGCTCTCTTCCAAACTGCAAAACCCCATTGGAGTGGTCCCTACACCTACCATGATGGTACCCTGAATAAAATCTCCCTCATCATTTTTTAATGTGTTGTGAATAACCTTTCTTATAAGGACACAAGTTAGATTAATGACTCACACTACTGCAGTGTGATACCATCTTAACTACAGTTGCACCTTAAACAACACGGGTTCGAACTGCATGGATTCACTTACACTACCACAGTACTATATGATCTGCAGTTGACTGAATCCACAGATGTGGAACCAAGCATACGGAAGGCAAACTGAAAAGTTATACGCAGATTTTCAGCGGAAAGTCAGTGCTCCTACCTCCCCCCGCCACCTCCTCTGTTCAAGGGTCAACTGTAATCACAACTACAATGACCACCTCACATCTGAGGTGCCGGGATTTAGGGCTTCAACATGTCTTTTGGAGAATACAGTTCAGCCTGGAACAGGCAGCCTCACTATTTCTGCCTGAAACACAGCATAGTGGACACTCTGATGTTGCCTTCCACACTCTTATTCCTTCTCCTGCTAGGGTACCTCCCTCCTCCTGTCTCCAGGGAGACTTTTCCACCAGTCCAAACCTGGGATTCCACACCCCTGGCCACACAGGACGGAGATGTCACCCAAGAAGAGCATGTGGCCAGTCAACTAAAACCCTTCCCTCAGATTTCTCTAAGTAGAGTTGGTGGGGGAAAGCTCTTCCCCCTGGGATGCGGGACTTGGGCATGAAACCCTAGACCTGCTGTGCTGTGTCCCCAAATAAGTGGAGAGAACTTGTCTGCAGTACGAGCAAATGAAACCACCAGAGGAGAGAAGATGAGAAGAAGTGCAGAGAACCAGAGCTTGGAGGTTCCTTCTCCCAGCTTCCTCCAGGCTCAGCCCTGGCTCTTCCAGGGTCATGAGAACTAATCAGACCTTCTCTGTGCTCAAACTAGTTTGAGTTGGGATCTATCACTTGAAAGGAAAAGAGTCCCAGGAGAAACATGTAGCATAGAGAAGACAAAAGACAGAGCATTAAGTGGATCCTTGAGGGCTGTGCCATTTGGGAAAGCCCTGGGGAGAGCCCCTTGGGAAGGATAACGTCCCCCCAGAGGAGCAGAGGGGCTGGCTGGAGAAGAGAAGGGGACCCTGAGAAATACTCGGGGACACTTTGGGGGCTGAGGTATGTGGCTCTACAGGGGAGCCACCAAATCAGAAATGTTGGTGTTAAAGCTCAGCTGGACTCAGTTATGACCCTGTGGGAGGGACCTGAAGATATTTGAATTAGAAATGAAAAGGCAAGTTATCAAAAGATTGGTTGACAAGCCTAGAATCCTAGCAAGAGGCATTGACCCGAGCTGTATGACTTAACTGTTTACTAGCATCAAGTTCCAGTATCTGTTTTTACAATAGAACATGCCTGTCAGACATATATTAATTTATTCATTATTCAACAAATACTTATTAAGAGCATATGGTGTCCCAGGCACTTCAGTAAGAATGAGTATATACTGATACACAAAAGACATGTGATTTCCCCTCCCATGGAGCTTTCAGTCTATGGAGAAAAAAGATATTTAATGAATAAATATAGTACTAAACGTATAATTACAAATGGTAGTAAATGTGAAGGAAAAGTTATAAGAATTATGAGGAACCTATTTTAGATCGGAAGGTCAAGAAAGGCCTCTCTGAAGAGAGACTACTAAGATGTGAAAGTGAGTAGAAGTTAGCCAGACAACGGTATGGGGGAGGGGGTGGTAAGGCAAGGCAGGAGACGGCAGGAGAATCCACGTGAAGGAAACAGTGTATGCAAAGGCCCTGTGGCCAGAAAGAGCTTGACGAGAAATGAAAGAGAGGCATGGCTGAAGAATAACTAGGGTGGGCAGAGAGTGGCTTGAGAAGAGCCTAGAGAGATGGGCAGAGGCCCAATGTAAGGATTCTAGAGTCTATCCCAACTGCAATGGAAAGCCACTGAAGAATTTTATTTAATGTTCCAAGGCACCTTTTAAGAAAGAGAAGTGATTGAAGAAGGACAAAGAGGAACGAGAGACCAATTAGGAGGCTGTTTGCAATAGTTGAGATGAGAGAGGATGATGGCTTGGGCTGGGTGATGACAGAGACGTCTGCATTGGAGACACTTGCTGACGGTAGAATTGATGGCGTGGGCCTGGTGTGGATATGGTAGGTGACAAGAGGGAAGCACTGAGAATGACTTTCAGGTTACTGGCTTGAACTTTTGGTGGTTGGTAGTGCCATTAACTGAACTGAGAAATAATGAAGAAGGATGTCACAAGGAAACAGGCAAGCAAGATCAAAGAGGGATTTCAGTATTAACATGTTCCGTCTAAGATTCCTGGAGGACTTCCAGGTGAAGATAGTAAATACTAGTTGGATATGTGAGTCTCATGATATAGGAAAGATCTGGGCTGGTGGTAGAAATCTGTGAATCACTGTAAAAAAGCAATCAGAATGGTTGAGACTGCCTAAGAACAGAGTATAGAACAAGAGAAGAGGAGAGCCTGGGGACGGACAGGAACTCCTTGCACTGAGGTGTTGGGTACAAGCCAATGTGTTAACAAAGGGGACTGAGAAGGCACAACCCGGCAGGTGGCAGAAGAACCAAGAGAAGGCAGTGTCACAGATTCCAAAAGGAGAGTGTTATGAGGAGCCACTCGTCACATGTATCAACTGCTGAGAAGTCCAGTAGGATGAGGACTGAAAGGTGTTGACTGAATTTGGTGGCCTCATCAAGAGCTTCCTCAATGGAGTGGTGGGGGCATAAGCTAGATGGAATGGGTGGAAGGGTCAATGGGAGGTGGGCAGTGGAGTCAGGAAGAAGTGTAGACAGTGCTTTCAAAACCTCTATTTAGGGAATTCCCTGGCAGTCCAGTGGTTAGGACTCTGCGTTTCCACTACCAAGTTCAATCCCTGGTCAGGGAACTAAGATCCCACAAGCTGCATGGCCAAATAACAATGATATCAACAACAAAATCCTCTAATACCTCGGAGTCCTAACCATTGGAGCAGAGAAATGGTACAGTGACCAAAGAGGAAATGGGGGGTCAAGAGGGGTAGGATTTAAATATGAAAGATACTAGAGCATATTGGAATGCAAATGGGAATCATTCCAACCAACCAGGAGGATAAAGACCAGAGGAGTTACTAGATGGAAACGAGGAAGTAGCTTGAGAGGATGCACTCTCCTCCAGACAGGGTAACGCCTGCCTCCAGCTTTGCTTTGCTTTTGTTGATGACCTTCCCTCCTCATTCCGTTCCTTCTGGTTGACCTAAGAATGCTTCATTTCCATGAATATTTTTCACTTTCTTCAGAGTCTTTAAAGGTGACAGTACATCTTTGTGTTCATTCTGCTGTGTTTTGATTTTATAGTTTAGTTCTTTGGGAAGAATTTTCATCTTTCTTAGATACTATACTGATGAGACATTTTTTGTCCCAGTGTAGCCTATGTGGTGTGATTGGAACACCTAGTAAAATTTATCCTTGCCCCAAAGTATCCTTTAGTAAGAACTAATAATAATTAACTTAAGTATAGGAGTTACCTTTAATGAGCATCCTGATTTCACAGATGTTACCTCCTTTCATCTTGGTTTTTGTTTTGTTTTGTTTTTTGAGGGTTTTTTTGGCTGCACCACACGGCTTGTGGGATCTTAGTTCCCCAACCAGGGATCGAACTCTGGCCCTCAGCAGTGAGAGTGCGGAGCCCTAACCACTGGACTGTCAGGGACTTCCCTCCTTTCTTCTTTTTTTCTAAATTTTTTTTTTTTTTTTTTTTTTTTTTTGCGGTATGCGGGCCCCTCACTGCTGTGGCCTCTCCCGTTGCGGAGCACAGGCTCCGGACGCGCAGGCTCAGCGGCCATGGCTCACGGGCCCAGCCGCTCCGTGGCATGTGGGATCTTCCCGGACCGGGGCACGAACCCGTGTCCCCTGCATGGGCAGGTGGACTCACAACCACTGCGCCACCAGGGAAGCCCTTTTTTTCTAAATTTTTATCAGAGTATAGTTGATTTAGAATGTTGTGTTAGTTTCAGGTGTATAGCAAAATGAATCAGTTATACATATACATATATCCACTCTTTTTTCTTTTTTTTTAGATTCTTTTCCTACATAGGCCATTACGGAGTACTGAGTAGAGTTCCCTGTGCTACATAGCAGGTACTTATTAGTTATCTATTTTATAGGAATTCTGTGAGGTAGTTTTCAGTATCCCCATTTGGAAAAGAAGAAACTGAGACCAGGAGCAGTTAAGAGATTTGCAAGGTTACAGAGCTAATAAATGGCAGATCCTGGGTAGTCTAAACCCAAAATTTCAAGCAAAGCTCTAGTTGGATCTTTACACATGTAGTTTCATTGCTCTTGAGGTTCATATAGATGATGAAATAATCACAGATATTCTGCCAACACTCCCCAGCTGTCAGCCTCCAAGAACAAGGGGCAGGGAGCCAGAGTAGAAGCAGAAAAGCACAGATTTGACGTTCAGCTCTGAAAATGCCTCGTGACTGCCCTGAACCCATCATGTGGGTATCTTTCACAGCTAACCGTCATTCCACAGAATTCAGCTCATGTCCTCACAAGTTACAATGAGACTGAGAAGTAATCTGGTTCCTGTGGACAATCAGACTGGAACCATGCATGTATTAACTGCAATTAACCTGGAGGAGGCTTATATTGTTACTCTTGTTTCAGCACAAAAAGTGGAGGGTAGAATAAAGTTTTCCCACAACTTAATTTTCTGAGAATGGTGTTTGAAGTTGGGATGAGATAAGGGATATGAAATCTCTTGAAAAAGGTACTGCCACATTGCTGTGTGATGCATTATTTGTGGTGGTGGAAGGGAATTGGCAGTTCACGGTATTATCCCAGAGCTCAGGGCCTTGTGAACCAATGACCCTACCTCCTACCAGGAGGCGATGGAGGCTACTGTGCCTCCCCTGCATCCCCCAACTGTAGTGCTCCATTTATTGAATGGCCCATTGCTCTTCCATCACACCAAAGAGATTAAAAATGGAAGATGCAAAAAACAAAAAAAACAAACAAAAAAAAAAAAATGGAAGATGGACTGTGTCCTTTAGAAGCTGTAAGGACAGTTCAGAAGCCCAGATCGATTCTTTATTGGTTATGCTAAGTAAGCAAAGGTTTTGGGAAATGTCCACCATGTCGTTAAGCTGTAGGACACCCCACACACACTTAGTGATAGACAAACTGAGAAAAGCCATCCATTTTTCAGAAAATTATCCTATATAAACTAAGAAGGTAAAATGATAGGTGCACTATTTGGATTCGGAAGAACCAGGGTACAATCCCATTTCTGTAACTTATAAGATGTGAGATTTTCATTTCTCTCAAGCTCATTTTGCTCAGCGATAAAATGGGTCTAATAATAATGCTTAGTTCACAGCAGCAGTGTGAAGTAAAGAGATAAAGTGACAGACCAGATAATGTCGGTAAAGTTCCTGGTGCTTTGTGTTACAGCCATTGGTCTGTAGCTGAAATGTAGGAAGGTGGGCTTGTAGACGCCCTGAGGAAAGTACAAGGAATCAAGTGAGGTTTCGAGAACAGTTGCTCCAGAGTGGAGGAAGTGCTGGTCTGGAGAAGTGGGAGGTGGGTGTGCGGGAGTTTGGGTGCCCTGGGGGCTGCAGAAAGTGGTCTGCTGGCTTAGTCAGATTTGGACTGGAGGTTATAAAGCTTTATCATTTCTGACACATTAAATAAAGTCTGTCATATTGACTTCTAAATTGGAGGTTTTATAATTCACCCTGGAGGGTAAAAAGCATTTTGCTGCTAGATTCACTGCTTGGTTGTATTCTCTTTCCCGAACTCATGTGATTTTCATTTCTCAGAACCAGTTTATCAAGACTAAAGACTAATGCCTATGCTGTTGGCTTGTCTGGAGAAAACAAAGCCATTAATGATAGTTAACATATTAATTGCAGAATGTGCTTCTTTAGGTTTCTGTTGGCAACAAGTTACCAGTCTAACAGAGTAAGTGAAGTGCATCCAGACTCAATTTAAAACCTGGCCAGGCAGGGCTTTTAATCTCCACGCTTCAGAATTTCGTTATTAGAGTTGCCAGAACGCCAACCTTATAATTTACAAGTAGTACCCGTGTGTCACTTAGAAAGAAACCCAGACCCGAAAATAGAAATGAAACTCAGGAAAACACCAACCCAGATAAATGAATCTTATGTCAAATGCAGAAAGCTTGTAAACCGTGCTCAATGTTACACTAATTGCTTAAATTTCGATGAAAGCAGGTACATTAACCAGTTAGTATGTCACTGCCCAGAGGAAAGTGGCAATTCGAGAGAATTATTTCAGAAAAATTTCTCACATCATTTCTTGCTCTTTTTTTCTTCTCCTGTCTGACTGATTTTTCAATTCTTAGGTAACAGAATGCTCTTTCTATAACAGCCATGGTAATACTTCCATTGGGATTACTTTTACCTAAAGCATTACCCCTAAAGGGCCAAGGTCATGCGTGATCCCTATACAGAACTTTGTTACCTTGCCACACACTGTGTCCCTAACCCCAATCAGTTGTTAGAAATGTATATGCCATTGTTCAGGGTAGGACAAGAGTGAGATTGAAGTTAAAGGGTAAAAACAGAGTACTCGCTGTTAAGGGTAGGACAGATGTGAGAAGGATAGTTGCAAACCATTGTGTCCAGGGCTAAAACCTTGGACCTCCTTTCTCTTTACCCCCACATTCCAGCCAATCACCAAATCCTCCTAGTGTTTTCTCAATTTTTTGTTTTTGGGTCGGGGTGGGGGGGGGACATTATCCATCCTTTCTTTCCTTTGTGTGGTGGTTTGTTTTATATGTCAACTTGGCTAGGCTATACTACCCAATTATTTAATCAAACACTAATCTAAGTGTGGGTTACTTTGAAGGTATTTTATAGATGTGGTTAATATCTTCAATCAATTGACTTTAAGTAAAGGAGATTATCTTGTTAATGTGGGTCGGCCTCATACAACCAGTTGAAAGCATAGGGGAGGAAAAGCTTTTTCTCTACTCTCTTAGGTTGAGCGAATGGGAGCTGCAAATTAAAGTGACAAAAGACTGATTAACAGGAAGAGAAAATGGAGTTTATTTATGCAATATGCATATAGCAGCAGAACTCTGTGAGAACTCAAAGGAATGGTTAGAATTTGGGGCTTATATATCATCTTAATACTAGGTGAACGGAAGATGGAGAAAGGCACTTACAGGAAAACATTTATCTTTGTAAAGATAAATGGGTTTTCAGAACAAACAGGAGATAAGAAAGTTGGTGATAATGTTTGTCTGTACAGGTATGAGTAGTCTTTCCGACTCCTTCAGGGCCATAAAAAACCCTCCTCTGTAGAAGGGGTAGCTCTTTTTCACATTTTCCCTTCTGGGAATAGATCTGCCTTGAAGAGGAATTTATGGCAGCCTAATTTCCCAGAAGTTGCTGCTTTTAGTCAGATAAGGGGAGCTCTGAGAAGGATTTTTTTCTCTATCTGTTGAATTTCAAGTATCTTCACCTTAAAATAATCTTTATACCAATATAGGATTCTGAGTGGGTTCCCACAAAAGACTTTAGGAGCAAAAATTGAAGTTTCCCAGAGAGGAAGTAATTTTGCCTTAAGACGGCAGTCTCAACTCCTGCCTGAGTTCTAAGTCTCCAACCCGCTGTCTTCCCTACACATTTCAGTCTTGTCAGCCCCCACAATGATTAAGCCAATTCCTTAAAATAAATCTCTTTATATATACATATGTAATATATAGGCTCTGTTTCTCTGGAGAACTCTGAGAGATATACAGCGCCACTATCCCTAACGAAGGCCCTTATCTAATAATCGTACTATTGGAAACTTAACTAGTCTTCCTATCTGAAGTGTTTCTCTGCTCCAAAATCTTATACATCTTTTTTTTTTTTTTTTTTTGGCTGCATTCGGTCTTTGTTGCTGCTCGTGGGCTTTCTCTAGTTGCGGCGAGCAGGGGCTACTCTTTGTTGCGGTGCGCAGGCTTCTCACTGCGGTGGCTTCTCTTGTTGTGGAGCACGGGCTCCAGGCACGTAGGCTTCAGTAGTTGTGGCATGCGGGCTCCATAGTTGTGGCTCACGGGCTCTAGAGCGCAGGCTCAGTAGTTGTGGCACACGGGCTTAGTTGCTCTGCGTCATGTGGGATCTTCCTGGACCAGGGATGAAACCCATGTCCCCTGACTTGGCAGGTGGATTCTTAACCACTGCGCCACCAGGAAAGTCCTATACATCAACTTTAAGTTTATCTTTCATTGGTTGCTCCCCCAGGCCTGCAGGCAACTGGCTCAACTAGTTCAACTCATTAAGGAGGCAGTCTATGCCCTCAGCACTTGGCGGACTCCACTGATTCAGCCTCATTTTCCAGCACTCTTTTCCTTCTAGTCTCCAGTTCCTGAGTATGCTGTGGGCATTGTCAGCTTCTCGCTATCTGCATTTTTTATCACCCATTTCCCCATTCCCTTGTCTTTGTTTATACATGTCCTACCATTCCTCCAAGGTCTAGCTTTTCTGACAAGTCTTTCGCTGCTTGTATTAGTTTCTTATTTCTACTGTAACAAATTATCACAAACGTAGTAGCTGAAAACAACACATATTTATTCTCTTACAGTTCTGGAACTCAGAAGTCAACAATCAGTTTCAGTAGGCTAAGGTCAAGATGTCAGCAGAGTTGGTTTCTTCTGAGGGGGAATCTATTAACTTGCCTTTTTCAGTTTCTAGCAGGCACCTGTATTCCTTGGCTTGTGGCCCCTTCATCCATCTTCAAAGTACATCACTTCAATCTCTACACTTGTCGTTGTCAAATGGCTTTCTCTCTCTCTTATAGTAAAATTTCCTTCTGCCTCCCTCTCATAAGGACACTAGTGATGACATTTAGGCCCCACCCAGATAATCCAGGATAATCTCCCCATCTCAAAATTCTTAATTTAATTTCATCTACAACCTCCCTTTTGCCATACAAGGTAACATTCATAGGTTCTGTGGATTAGAATATCTATGGGGTCCATTATTCAGCCTACCACACTGTCCCATCTTTCTTACTTCCTTAACTCCAACCAGCATGGTTAATTGTTTAAAGCACTCTCTCCAACGCCCTCTACTTCTTTGTATTCATGTCTTCTCTCCCACCTATCCAGAAAGCCATTGTCTCTAGAACTCCTGAGTCCTTCTAGGACTTAGGCAAGTACAGATCAGCACCACTGCAAATTCATGATGTCCAATCTCAGCTAAACCCCTACACCCCCTTGACAACACTTTCATTTATCCTTTGAAAGCACTCTCTCCCATTCCACTCAGCAACGGTTCCCTCACGATTCTTCTCAATCCACTCAAGGACGGGACTTTCCATTTTAAACTGACTAAACTTACTTCCATTTCACTGACAAAATCAAGGTCATCAAGCAACAGATATCTGAGCTTCTCCCACTCCTAGAAATGTGGCTTCATTTTCCACCATGGCTACATCCTTCCCATGGGTCTCAGAAGAAGAGATATCCTTCTATTGCTCCAGACCAACTCATCTACTTCTGTCCTTGAGTCTTCTCTGTATTCTTTTCCCAGGACCTTGCTTTATCAGACATACTCTCTCTTTATCTCCAATGTCTTCCTTCTCAACTCATTCTTTTCATTTCTTTCAACAAATATTTATTGAGTACCTACTATGCAGCATAAAATGCAATGCTGGGTCTCAGCCTACAAGCATGATCAAGTTATTCACACACTGAAACATAACAAAACATATAAACAAAAAACTTCCCTTGAACTTTCATTCCTCTATAGCTTCTGCTCTCTCCTTCCCTTCCTCAAATCAGATCTGTTCATCTATTCCTCTAAACATGTTGATTTACCAGTTTTCTCAATCTCACTTCATGTGACCATTATCCAAATTAGAAAAAAAACACTTATTCTAGACTCTATCCTCTCCTTCATGTACATTTAGTAAAAACCAAGTCCATCTTATTTCCCTCCTTGAAATCTCTCAATCTGTCCTCTTCAGTTAGTTCATTTATATCCAATTATGGACCTTAATGATATATATTTTTTAAGCTAAAAAAAATTTTTTTTTGGCTGTGTTGGGTCTTCTTTGCTGTGCGTGGGCTTTCTCTAGTTGCGGCGAGGGGGGCTACTCTTTGTTGCAGTGTGCGGGCTTCTCACTGTGGTGGCTTCTCTTTATTGCAGAGCACAGGCTCTAGGCACATGAGCTGCAGTAGTGGTGGCACACAGGCTCAGTAGCTGTGGATCACAGGCTCTAGAGCGCAGGCTCAGTAGTTGTGGTGCACAGGCTTAGTTGCTCTGTGACATGTGGGATCTTCCCTGACCAGGGCTTGGGCCTGTGTTCCCTGCATTGGCAGGCGGATTCTTAACCACTGCACCACCAGGGGAGCCCCACCCTTAATGATATATTGCCTAAACTATAGCACTATAATCTTAAGTGATCAGCCTGCCTCCAATCTGATTCCCTTTTAATCTGTCCGCACTGAACCTAGAATTAGATAGTTAAAAACATGAATCTGGGACTTCCCTCGTGGTGCAGTGGTTAAGAATCCGCCTGCCAGTGCAGAGGACACGGGTTCGAGCCCTGGTCCAGGAAGATCCCACATGCAGCGGAGCAACTAAGCCCATATGCCACAACTACTGAGCCTGTGCTCTAGAGCCCGTGCACCACAGCTACTGAGCCTGTGCACCACAACTACTGAAGCCCGCGTGCCTAGAGCCTGTGCTCCGCCACAAGAGAAGCCACCGCAGTGAGAAGCCAGTGCACTGCAATGAAGAGTAGCCCCCGCTCGCCGCAACTAGGGAAAGCCCGTATGCAGCAACTGAAGACCCAACGCAGCCAAAAATAAAATAAATTAATTTAAAAAAATAAAATTAAATAAAAAAAATAAAAACATGAATCTAATTATGTCATTTCCCTGTTTAAATGCTTTTAATGGCTCCCATTTCTTACAGCTTAAGTCCAAGCTCTTTATTAACATGGCTCACAGGCCCTTCATGACCTGACCAAACTTATCCCCCATTAATCCCAATCACGCACTTGACACTGTAATAATTCTCCATGTTCCTTCAATATGGCATGCATTTTCCCACTTAAAAGCTTCTGTTTATGCTGTTACTGCAACTTGGGAAGCACTGTCCATGTTTGTTCACCTGTCAACCTCACATTCATCCTTCCAGATCCACTCAAGCAGCATTTTCTCCAAGCCTTCTCTGAACACCAGGCTGTGCTAAATATTCCAACTTTGTGTTTCCTTAGTACCTTGTGCATACTTTATCATGTTATGCTGAAATTATCTATTTACCTATCTGGGATCCTTACAAGCTCCGTAAGGGCACAGACCATGTGAACTCATACAGCAGTAATGGGGAGTATGTTTTATTTAATACAGAGCTTGTATTATTTTGAGTATTTGGGTAATTACTTTTTATGCAACTGTTGTGTCTCCCTTGTGAGGCTGGAAGCCCATTAAGGATAGGAAGTATATTTTATAACATTGTGCATCCTTACCAAATAGCAAATGTCCATAAAGATATTAATTAACGATTATTATTGTGAATATTATGAAAAACAACTCAAGTTTATACTCTACTACTTGTGGGTTAGCTCTATCATTCCTACATAATAAGAGAAGTCCATTTGAGGTAAAATCTAATTACAACAAATTCCAACAAGATTTCTAAATCCTTATGCTGATAGTTAATATAAAACATTGAGAGGAGTGAAGTGTCAGTTAATATTACACATACACACAAATTTTTTTTTGTTATTGTAAAAGTATCCAGCTAACAGGCAGAGATATCAACACAATTTGGCTACCTTAATAGATAATTCCTTAGGTAAGGAACACCATATTTTACACTGCATATGTAGACAGTCCTGTTCAACCACATTCTTGCTGTGATACCTTTAAGTCCCCTTCCCCGCCCCAGATAAATTCACCTTTTTTCAAAGCACTGCCAGAATGATCTAGTCCTCTTTTGCTTTCTTACAATTTCAAGGGAATTTGGAAGAGTCAAGGCAAACATTTTTTTCTGTAAAAATACTTATTATTTCCACTTGGCCCACTGCTTGGAAGAGGGCTCCAGGGTGGTTAAAAAGCTGCCTAGAGCACATGAAAAGATGCTCAACATTGCTAATCATTAGAGAAATGCAAATCAAAACTACAGTGAGGTACCACCTCACACGGGTCAGAGTGGCCATCATTTAAAAATCTACAAATAACAAATGCTGAGAGGGTGTGGAGAAAAAGGGACCCTCCCACACTGTTGGTAGGAATGTAAATTGGTGCAGCCACTATGGAAAACAGTATGGAGGTTCCTCAAAAAATTAAAAATAGAGTTGCCATGTGATCCAGCAATCCCACTCCTGGGCATATATCCAGACAAAACTATAACTCGAAGAAATACATGCACCCCAATATTCATAGCAGCACTATTTATAATAGCCAAGACATGGAGAGAACCTAAATGTCCATCAACAGATAAATGGATAAAGAAGATGTGGTACATATATACAATGGAATACTACTCAGCCATTAAAAAGAATGAAATAATGCCATTTGCAGCAACATGGATGGACCTAGAGATTATCATACTAAGTGAAGTAAGTCAGAAAGAGAAAGACAAATACCATATGATATCACATATGTAAAATCTAAAATATGACACAAATGAACTTACCTGTGAAAAAGAAACAGACTCACAGACATAGAGAACAGACTTGTGGTTGTCAATGGGGAGGGGAGGTGGGGGAGGGATGGATTAGAAGTTTGGGGTTAGCAGATGCAAACTATTATATATAGCATGGGTAAACAACAAGGTCCTACTTGTATAGCATAGGGAACTATATTCAGTATCCTGTGATAAATCATAATGGAAAAGAATATGAAAAAGAATGTATATATATGTATAACTGAATCACTTTGCTGTACATCAGAAATTAACACAACATTGTAAATCTACTGTACTTCAATAAAATAAAATTTTTTTAAAAAGTTGCCTAGTGGTTGCAGAGAGAATCTTCAGGCCAAAGGCCTGACACAAGGCGGATGCCAGAGGGGCTCCTCACAGGCCACCAGGCTCTGTTCTGGAGGTTCCTAGATGTGCTTGAGGGTAAGCCCTTTTGAAGAAATTCTCGCCCAGCCCAGTGTGGGGGCCTGCAGCCTGTGGAGCTTAGTTAGGTGGTGGCCGTTTCTTGATGAGTTTCACCTTTTCATCTAGGAAGTGGCTCTCCAGGAAGTCACAGAGATGGGGGTCTGCATGGGCAGAACCCAGGGCATGCAGATCCAAAAAGCTGGTTCATGAGATGGTGGCTTTCCTAGTGTCCTGGGTTTCCCCACTCATCTTGGGAGTGCTTCTGCTTGTCTTGGAAGAGGGCTCAGCCACCGTGTAGGCTTTGCATTCTCAAGAGATACTCACACTTCTGATGAATCTGGGAGTTCATGGTTGATCAGCAGTAAGGAGCTAAGCTCCATACTGTTGGCTGGTCCCAGAGGTTGAGGATGGCTGAGTGGTTGATTCTGAAGGTTGTGACTGGAAAAGAGGGTGGAGGGTGATAGGAGGCTAGAAGAAAGGGTGTCCCTGGGCCTTTTCTGTCCAAATATTGTTGAAGCAAGAGACAGATCCATGGGACCAGGAGAGCAACGAAGGCAAACTCTTTATTCTTCCAATATAGCATAAACATTTTTATGCAAGTGTGATCTGGATAAAATAAGGATACCTTTCAAAGAACATAGCCATCATAAAAGGGCAGCATGTAGGCTGAGGGAATGACCTAAGAAGCCTGTTCTCCTTATTCCTTATGGCTATTTCCTTCTTAATACTTCAGGTGTGTTTGAGCACACCTTTGTGCACCAATTGTTTTACCCCTTAACCTCATTGTCCACTACTTCCCTAGAGCTTACGCCACTTGATCCTCACAGTGTTTGTATCACCCAATCACTTGGGCTTTTCTTCCTATAGAGGTATCTCTGATTCTACATTTGAATTTACAAAAATTATTAATGATTATGAGTAGCTTAACAAGTATTCTTAGGCAACTGCTTTTCACAAGGCACTATGGAAATTCACAGACAAATCAGGTGTGGATGATCCTGTGGATGTGCAGGGTTTTTTTTTTTATAAATTTATTTATTTATTTGGCTGTGTTGGGTCTTCATTTCTGTGCAAGGGCTTTCTCTAGTTGCAGCGAGTGGGGGCCACTCTTCATCACGGTGCACGGGCCTCTCACTGTCGCGGCCTCTCTTGTTGCGGAGCGCAGGCTCAGTAGCTATGGCTCACGGGTCCAGTTGCTCCGCAGCATGTGGGATCTTCCCAGACCAGGGCTCAAACTTGTGTCCTCTGCATTGGCAGGCAGATTCTCAACCACGCCACCAGGGAAGCCTTTTTTTTTTTTTTTTTTTTTAAATATGCAGGCATCAAGGGCTTCCCTGGTGGCACAGTGGTTGAGAGTCCGCCTGCCGATGCAGGGGACACGGGTTCGTGCCCCGGTCCGGGAAGATCCCACACGCCACGGAGCGGCTGGGCACATGAGCCATGGCCGCTGAGCCTGTGCGTCTGGAGCCTGTGCTCTGCAGCGGGAGAGGCCACAACAGTGAGAGGCCCGCGTACAGCAAAAAAAAAAAAAAAAAAAAATGCAGGCATCAACTGCAGAAATTCTGATTCCATTGGTTTGTGGCCTAATACATTTTAAAATTTAACACTTCTGTTGATACCAAAATCAGACAAAGACACTGAAAGAAAAGTAAACTACAGACCAACTTTCCTTATGAATGTTGATGCAAAAATTCTCAACAAAATTCTAGCAAAACAAATTCAGTAGCATATTAAAAGTACCATGACCAAGTGGGATTTATTCCTGGAATGCAAGAATGGTTCAACATACCAACCCCCCCCCCAAAAGAAAAACACCAAAAAAAAAAAAAACACTTATATGATTATCTCAATTGATGCAGAAAAAGCATTTGGTAAAATTCAACACTCTTGTATGATTAAAAACACTCAACAAACTAGGAGTAGGAGGAAACTGCCTCAACATAATAAAATCCATGTGTGAAAAAACCCACAGTGAACATCATACTCAATGATGAAAGATTGAAAGCTTTCTCTCTAAGATTAGGAACAACACAAAAATGCGCACTTATGCCACTTCCATTCAACATAGCACTGGAGGTTCTATCCAGATCAAATAGGCAAGAAAACTAAATAAAAGACATCCAAATTGGAAAGGAAGAAGTAAAATTATCTCTGTTTGCAGATGTAAGGAAGGAAAAGATTTTCCTGAACACTCTTATCCCTGGCTGCGTCTGAACAGTAAATGGACAAAGACAGATTAACAGGAGAAAAGCATACAGATTTATTTGTTTTACATGACATGAGAGCTTTCATAAGGAAATAAAGACCTGAAAAAACAGTTAAAACCTAAATATTTTTATGCCAGATTTGATAAAGTGTAGACAGTTGTGAAAAAAAATGATAGGTCAGAATATGAGGGAAGGATAGTAAACTGAGGGAAACTTATCAAGGCCTGTTTGATTGGACTTTCCTTGGTGACGCTTTATTTTTGGAGATAAGGATGCTCCTTTTCTCTGGGTAAAGGCAGGGCATCTCTCACATGAGATGAAACTTGTTGATGAAACAACAGGACTTGCTTCAGGGGAAAAGGGTTGGGGGGAAGGTCAAAATGATTTTCCTGTTTCTGCCATTTTCTCAAACTTCTTTAGCTTAAAATATCCAACATATCAAGATGCCGTATTATGGGGTAGCATGTCTTGAATATCATCACAGATGATATGACCTTATATGAAGAAAACCCTAAAGATTTCACAAAAAGAACTGTTAGTACTAGTAAATGAATTCAGCAAAATAGCAGGATATAAAATTAACCCACAAAAATCAGCTGCATTTCTATACACTAACAATAAACAATCTGAAAAGGAAATTATGAAAATGATTCCATTTACAATAGCATCCATGTTTATGGATTGGAAGACTTAATATTGTTAAGATGTCAATTCTACCCAAAGTGATCTACAAATTCAATGCAATCCCTATAAAAATCCCAATGATGTTTTTTTCTGAAGTAGAAAATCCCATCCCCAAATTTATGTGAAATCATAAGGGGTCCTGAATAGCCAAATAATCTTGAAAAAAAACAAAGCTGGAGGACTCATACTTCCTGATTTCAGAACTTACTACAAAACTACAGTAATCAAAACAGTGTGGTACTGACATAAAGAGAGACATATAGACCAATGAAATAGAACTGAGAGCCCAGAAATAAACCCATGCATATATGGTTAAATGACTTTTGACAAGAGTGCCAAGACCATTCAATAGGGAAAGGACAATCTTTGCAACAAATGGTGCTGGGAAAACTGCACCCACAGTTTTCCACAAGCAAAAGAATGAAGCTGGAACTTACTTAACACCATATACAAAAATTAACTCAAAAGGGATCAAAGACTGTAATATCTAAAACGTAATACCTAAAACTATAAAACTCTTAGATGAGAGAATTCCCTGTTGGTCCAGTGGTTAGGACTCGGCACTTTCACTGCCGTGGCCTGGGTTCAATACCTGGCTGGGGAACTAAGATCCTGCAAGCTGCATGCAGCCCCCTAAACAAAAATGGCCACCAAAAAAACCTCTTAGATGAAACATAGGGCAAAACCTTCATGACACTGGATTTAGCAGTGAATTCTTGGATAGGACACCAAAAGCACAGGCAACAAAAGAAAAAATAGCTAAATTGCACTTCATAAAAATTAAAGCATTTTCTGCATCAAAAGAAAATATCAACAAAGTAAAAAGGCAACCCAAAGAATGGGAGAAAATATTTGCATACCATATATAAGGGATTAATATTCAGTATATAAAGAGAACTACTAAAACTAAACAACAAAACAACTTGATTCAAAAATGGGCAAAGAACTTAAATAGACATTTTTCCAAAGAAGATATACAAATGGGGCTTCCCTGGTGGCACAGTGGTTAAAGAATCCGCCTGCCAATGCAGGGGACAGGGGCTCGAGCCCTGGTCCAGGAAGATCCCACATGCTGCGGAGCAAGTAAGCCCGTGCACCACAACTATTGAGCCTGCGCTCTGGAGCCCATGTGCCACAACTACTGAAGACCACACATCTAGAGCCCTTGCTCTGCAACAAGAGAAGCCCCCGCTCGCCAGAACTAGAGAAAGCTCGCGTGCAGCAATGAAGACCCAAAGCAGCCAAAAATAAATAAATAAAATAAATAAATTTATTTAAAAAAAAAAGCTATACAAATGGCCAATAAGCATATGAAAAGATGCTCAGCATCACCAATCTTCAGGGAAATGCAAATCAAAACTACAATGGGGGGCTTCCCTGGTGGCGCAGTGGTTGAGAGTCCGCCTGCCGATGCAGGGGACACAGATTCGTGCCCCGGTCCGGGAAGATCCCACATGCCGCGGAGCGGCTAGACCCGTGAGCCATGGCCACTGAGCCTGTGGGTCCGGAGCCTGTGCTCCGCAATGGGAGAGGCCACAACAGTGAGAGGCCCGCATACTGCAAAAAAAAAAAAAAAAAAAAAAAAACTACAATGAGGGGGCTTCCCTGGTGGCGCAGTGGTTGAGAGTCCACCTGCTGATGCAGGGGACACGGGTTCGTGCCCCGGTCCGGGAAGATCCCACATGCCGCGGAGCGGCTGGGCCCGTGAGCCATGGCCACTGAGCTTGCGCGTCCGGAGCCTGTGCTCCGCAACGGGAGAGGCCACAACAGTGAGAGGCCCACGTACCAAAAAAAAAAAAAAAAAAAAAAAACTACAATGAGATACCACCTCATACATGTTAGGATAGCTACTATCAAAAAGGCAGAAAATAACAATTGTTGGTGAGGATGTGGAGAACATTTGTGCACTGTTGGTGGGGATGCAAAATGGTGTAAGTCCTGTGGAAAACAGTGTGGTGTTTTCTAAAAGAAATTAAAAATAAAATTAACATATGATTCAACAATTCTACTTCTGGATATATACCCCAAAAAATTGAAAAGAGGGTCTTGAAGAGATATTTGTATGTACATGTTCATGGCAGCATGATTCACAATTGCTAAAACATGGAAGCAACCCAAGTGTCCACTGATGGATGAATGGATAAGCAACATGTGGTATATACGTATAACGGAATATCATTCAGCCTTAAAAAGAAGAATATTCTGACACATGCTACAACGTGAATGAACCTTAAGCACATTATGCTAAGTGAGATAAGCCAGTCACAAAAAGACAAATACTGAATGATTCCACTTATATGAGATACTTACAGCAGTCAAAATCACAGACAGGAAGTATATAGAATGGTGGTTGCCAGGAGCTGTGGGGAAGGAAGAATGGAGAGTTACTGTTTAAGGGGTATAGTTTTACTGTACTTTCAGTTTTACAAGATGAAAAGAGTTATGGAGATGGATGGTGGTGAAGGTTGCACATTATGAATGTATTTAATACCACTGAACTGTATATTTAAAATGGTTAAGATAATAAAGTTTGTTATCTGTATTTTAGCACATTAAAAAAAATTGAAAAAAAAGTTCATTGGTGATTTTCATGCCCTCCACAGGTTGAAACTATTAGATTTAGCTCTCGTCATATAGAGACATCAGAGTAACTGAAATATAAAGCAGAAATTGATGTGTGCCTTAAGATATACTGACAAAGTGCTAGAAGAGTTCAGAGGAGGAAAATAGTACTTGCTGTTTGAGGAATCGGGGCCAAGTCCATGGAGGACTAAAGTGGAATGAATCCAGAATTTGGACCTGAGAGACGTGGTTTCCTCTTTCACCTCCACCTCTTACCATGACACATGAGGCACCGAATAAGCTTCATAACTGTGAGAAAGACTCACATCTGTCACAGAAGTATTGTGAAGACTTTAAACAATGAAGAGAGATAAAAACACATGGAAGCACAGAGAATAATGCTAGATCTAGAGCTGACAATCAAAAAATGATAATTATGTCTGAACCTGAGCTGGCATTTGAGTCAGGGCTTGAAGGATGGATAAGATTTAAACATTCAGAGATGAGAGGGAAAGTAATTCTCGGAAGAAGAAAGAAAGAAGAGCTTTTATGGGCTGCACGGTTTTATGGCTATTTATATACACGTACCATACAAAACATTTTTGGAACTTTTGAAGCCAAACCAGATATGGATCTTTGGTTCAAGAAGCTAACAGTTACCTTAGTAATTCATTCATTAAACTAATACAGACACTTTTTCTTTTGTAATGTTGCTTGTATTCTTAATGGGCTACATGCGTTTTAATAGGTGTCTTTCTACCTTAAAATATTTTAGAAGTAATTGATGTTCATAAAAGCTCGAAGAGGAAAAAATTATATAAAATAAAAATTACTCCTCCCGGGCTTCCCTGGTGGCGCAGTGGTTGAGAGTCCGCCTGCCGATGCAGGGGATACGGGTTCGTGCCCCGGTCCGGGAAGATCCCACATGCCGCGGAGTGGCTGGGCCCGTGAGCCGTGGCTGCTGAGCCTGCGCGTCTGAAGCCTGTGCTCCGCAAACGGGAGAGGCCACAACAGTGAGAGGCCCGCGTTCCGCAAAAAAAAAAAAAAATACCCCTCCCACTTTCTTTCTCAATTCTATCTTCCTCAGAGATAACTGTGATTAAGACTGTGCTATGTCTACTTAAAATCACTTTTTATGTATGTACAACCACATTATATATATATATTCCTTTTGGCCCCTCAAATGAAAACATAATTTACCTACTGTTCAGGAAACTGCTTTTTATCCACTTTAGAGTGCTAATATCTTCCTATGTCAGTATATATAAGGCAACCCTATTCTTTGAAATAGCAGCATAAGATTCCATTTTATGTATTTCATCATTTCTTCAATCAGTTACCTATTGATGAGCATTTGCATTATTTCCATTATGAATAATGCTGGAATGAGTATCTTTGGACGGACCTTTGTGCTTTGTATAAATATATCTTAGGGGAAATTCCCAGAGTGGAAGCAAACAAAATTTTCACATTTCAATAGATAATGTTAAATTGGTATCTTAATGGAATGAATAATTTATACTCCCAATAAAAGAATATGAGAGTTTCTGTTTTCCTACATGTTCATCAACCCTGGATATTATCAAACAAATTTATTTATAATCAAATCTAGATAAAAGTGGTTGATTTTCCTTACATTAAAATTATTAATAAAGTTATAAAATTTATAAATAAAAATCTTATTGTAAGTATGACTAAAGTTCGGCATCTTTCCACATGTTTATTTCCATTTATATATTTTTGGGTGAATTAACTTTTTTATATTCTTACTCTATTAAGAAATTATCTTTATTTTGCAACATTTTTTCAGTTTGACTTTTTTTCATTGATATTATCATATTTTTACCCATGTACAAATTTTTAACTTTTATGTAGTTAAATTTATTAATCTTTCAAGTCTTTTGAGTTCCCTCACTCCAGGATTAAAAAATTATTTGATATACGTTTTAAATTCCAACATTTAATTGCAACATTTTTAAAAAATAATATTCATGATATGACAAACATAGGGAAAAGTTTATAAATTTTATCTTTTGATTATATTGCATCAATTATGGTAAAAGTTAACAGGAATATGTTTTGTTTATATTCAGTTTTCCAAATCAAGAATTTGGACAAAAATACCTAATTATTTAAAATATGGAGGCTATCCTGGTGGTGCAGTGGTTAAGAATTCGCCTGCCAATGCAGGGGACATGGGTTCGAGCCTTGATCCGGGAAGATCCCACATGCCATGGAGCAACTAAGCCTGTGTGCCACAACTACTGAGCCTGCGCTCTAGAGCCCACGGGCCACAACTACTGAGCCCACGAGCCACAACTACTGAGCGTGCGTGCCACAACTACCAAAGCTCACGCACATAGAGCCGTGCTCCGCAACAAGAGAAGCCACCGCAATGAGAAGCCCTTGCAATGCAACGAAAGTAGCCCCCGCTCACCGCAACTAGAGAAAGCCTGCGTACGTCAACGAAGACCCAACGCAGCCAAAAGTAAATAAATAAAAATAAATAAGTTTATTTTAAAAATATGAAATTTATTCTAGTGCTACTGGCAACTGTTCTGCTTTGAAGAAGTGTCAGAGGTAAAATTTCAAAGAATGCATTTTGGGGCTTCCCTGGTGGCGCAGTGGTTGAGAGTCCACTTGCCAATGCAGGAGACGCGGGTTCGTGCCCCAGTCCGGGAGGATCCCACATGCCGCGGAGCGGCTGGGCCCGTGAGCCATGGCCGCTGAGCCTGCGTGTCCGGAGCCTGTGCTCGCGGCGGGAGAGGCCACAACAGTGAGAGGCCTCAAAAAAGAATGCATTTTTTCAGAAGTAGTTTCAAAGATCTGGGATTCCCTTCCACAAAGTCTTATTTTGTAAATTATTAATCTAAGTATAGATTACATTATTGGCATTACAGTAGTGTTTTAGTTGTCAACAACTGAGTACTAACACCCTTCCCTATTTTCAACAAGCTTGCGGATATGTTTTAATTCTATTCCTGTAAAGAAATTTAAATTATATTCATATACTAGACCTTGCCTGTTAGCAAAACAGTATGCAATGTTTTACTCTCCTCTGATACCATCTTCTCTAACCATTGCCACAGATGCAATATGGTACATTCATTACCTCTGTTTCAACTGCTCTGCCTTGTATTTCCATTTCTGGAACACTAAAGCACTGCCAAATTAACAATATATCTAGATAAACTATTAATGCTTATATCATCTGAAACCTTGAAACCAATATCTCTTATTTGTTGACCTAAGTTATAAGATTGCATTCTAGTTTTTAAAATTCAAGTACAAAAATTCAAATTCTTCAAAATATATATTTAAAAAGTTAAAAAATTAACTGTGAGCACAGGGAGATCAGCTCGGTGCTTTGTGACCGCCTGGAGGGGTGGGATAGGGAGGGTGGGAGGGAGGGAGACGCAAGCGGGAAGAGATATGGGAATATATGTATATATATAACTGATTCATTTTGTTGTGAAGCTGAAACTAACATACCATTGTAAAGCAATTATACTCCAATAAAGATGTTAAAAAAAAAAATTAACTGTGAGCAAAATATTAAATTTTTCTAGATTCCTAGATATTTTATTCCCAAAGTTCTTAGAAATGGCAACCCAGCATGTTTCTTTTACTTTTCTGTATTGTGTCTGCTTCTTCACTTGTTTAACTGTTGGTGATGTACTATGCTTGCCTTCAGTAATGATTTGAATAATTAGAAAAAGTGTTGTTCCAGGAAGTGGATTCTATGGCTGGGGGCTCAATTTCTTATTGACATTTAGAAAAATAAACTTTTGCAGAAGAAATATATATTGATTATACCAACTGTAATCTAATCATAGGGGTTTGTCTCTAGAGTCTCTGCACTTTTGTGGTGCAACTACTTCCAACTCAGTGTAGGTACCAAATCCGGAGGGTTTACATTCTGATTTCTCTTAGATTCCAATACCTGACATGATCTTTTCACTCGAACAAGATTCATGTGTGACTTTTATTCAAAGTCATGATGCTTCTAGTCATCTTTCCCCACCACCCCAAGTACCTGGCTGTCTCTAAGAACTTTGTTCCTGAAGTTGCCATTGGTTCAACATTCTTTTCACCCTCCAATCCTTCATCTAATCCTGCTGATAATTCAGCTTCACCTCTTCAAAGATGCTTTCTCTTACCTCCAGATTACATCAGATCCCCTTGCTATACATGGTTAGGCTCACAGTTCCTTTTCCCTTTTATTTCTCACAGTTTGTAATTATATTTGTTTGGTTATTTGGAATGCCTGCCTACTGCATTCCATGAGGAACTGTTTCTGCATTGCTCCTCATTTTATTGTTAGAGCCTGGCAATTAGTAGATACTCAATAAGTATTTGTTGAATGACTGAATGAATAAATTCATGTCCAAACTCAAATCTCATACTCTCCAAAACAACATTCCTAACCTCTCCAGCCACAGTGATAGAAAAATCCCTTTCCTGAACTTAAGGCTCCTATTGTTTTTAATATTTATTTATTTATTTTGGCTGTGCCGGGTCTTAGTTGTGGCACGTGGGAACTTCGTTGCAGCATGCAGGATCTTCAGTCGCGGCATGTGGACTCTTAGTTGCGGCATGCATGTGGGATCTAGTTTCCCAGCCAGGGATTCAACCTGGACCCCCTGCACTGGGAGCTCGGAGTCTTATCTACTGGACCACCAGGGAAGTTTCCTTAAGGCTCCTATTGTTGATACCACTCATTTATCCCATGGAATCATACTGATAGATTCACAGAGTTCAATAGGAGTTTACAGATAGCAAAGTTTCCATTGTAAATAATGTAACTCATTGAAATAAAAGTCTTGGTTTTATTTTTGTGAATGCCATCATTAATGATGGGGAGTTGCCTTCTGAAGTATCCTGGACCATCCTTGGACTATTCATATGTTTAGAAATATTTCTGATATTTAGCAAGACATTCTTGTGATTTTCAAGGCTAATTTTGGTTCTTAAGTGTAAAAAAATAAGCCCATTGGCTTTTCTTTTCCTTTTTCTTTGGCTCCGCTGGGTCTTCGTTGCTGCTCTTGGGCTTTCTCTAATTTCGGTGAGTGGGGGCTACTCTTCGATATGTCTCATTGCGGTGGCTTGTCTTGTTGCGGAGCACCGGCTCTAGGCGCGCAGGCTTCAGTATGCGCGGGCTTCAGTAGTTGTGGCACACCGTCTCAGTAGTTGTGGCTCTCGGGCTTTAGAGCGCAGACTCAGTAGTTGTGCCGCACAGGCTTACTTGCTCTGCGGTATGTGGGATCTTCCCTAACCAGGGCTCGAATCCGTGTCCCCTGCATTGGCAGGCGGATTCTCAACCACTGTGCCACCAGGGAAGTCCCTGGCTTTTCTAATGATGGTCCTTCAGATAGTCAAAGATTGCTCTCTTGCTCAACCAAAACATAACCTTCCTTCAATTATTGCATTTATGCTGTGGTTTCCAGACTCTTTCATCATCCTGATTTCCTCTCCTGTGAACTCATTCTAGTTTGTCAATGTCCTTCTTAAAATAAAATTACTTTTGTTACCGATAATTTTATTTTTTAAAGTATGCTATTCAAATGCCATAAGACTTAAAATTTCTATAAATTCAGAGGTTGCTCTTTCTAAGAGTAAATTTGTGACAATTCTTTAAGTCTTTAAGTTCAGAAATTTGAAAAGTTAATTTTGATTAAGTAATAGATACCTTTTTCTGGCAGCTGTCAACAGTTGCTGGAGGATTGCTTAGATCACATAACCAATTCCATACTTATAGTTTAAAATTATCTGACTTGCTCTGAACCACTTGCTAGTTGAATTTCAAAAGGATTTACACAAATAAGTAACAAAATACTGTGCTTGTTTAGGCGTGAGGAAAACGTTTAGTCTTATAGCTATTACCTGCTAAGGAACCAAACCCAATGTTTACTAATAATAATCAGCTCTTTCCTGGGCTCAACAAAAATGTTTTGATGTGGTTTGTACCAGTCTCTGATGAGGGTATCAGCCTTCATTTAAAAAACAATCATTAGTTTGAGTTGTCATTACAAACCTTTCTAAATTGCTGATAATATCCTTCATTACCAAGCATGAATTGTCCTTTTCAGTCCTTTATATATAATTTTTCCTCCATTCCAAGATTATAATAAATTGTAAAATTGCTGACAATAGTTAATCCTCAAAAGAAGACAACAAAAGCTACAGAAGAAAAAGTAGCAAGTAAAATAGAATTATATAGAAATAAATTAGATGAGGTAAGAGGGGCTTGAGTCTCCCTACTTCTGAAATGGTTTTACTATCTGGAAGTTATGATCATTAAGTGTTTGCTAAGTGAACGAAAACATTTGAGCAACAGGCATAATTCTACAGCAGGGACAACAAATTATAAGCAAGGTAGTTGGCTTAACCAGAGTATCTGGTAACTTATTTTCAATTTCAATTTTTACTACATTTTCAATTTCAATATTTTTGATAACTCAGTATGACTTCAAAATAGCACTATAGTCATTAAAAATATCTGAATATTTTCCTAACATGGTGTAATTCAATCTCCTATAATCCAAATTTACATATTATAAATTCCTTCCTCCCTCCCTCCCTTCCTTACTTCCTTATGAAAAAGTCACTTAGGCTATTCAGGAAATAGTATTTTAAAGTAGCTCATAAATGAAGCTATTGGCCGCGGATAGAACGAGATATAACAACACGCTCAAGCAATGAAATGAACAAAAGAACCTGTGGAATGCACCTGGTTGTTCAAAAATAGCAGGTGCTTTTTTTTTTTTTTTTTTTAAGATTCTAAGGAACTCAAATTTCTCTTTAAGGATTTGGTTGCTACCTTTCCTACAAAAATTACCCAGATTGCTTCTTGACCCCTACTTTGAGAGTAGAGGAAGTCTTACTGTATGGTATTAGCTCAGTAGCATAGTATATCCAAAATACTGTAATTCCTGCATTCTTTGCACATTTGGACCTATTTCATCCCTGGATTACAATATATTTTCTTTTTTTTTGTATTGAAGTATATAGTTGATTTACAATATATTAATGTCAGGTGTATAAGATAGTGATTCAATATTTTTATATTATACTCTGTTTAAAGTTATTATAAAACAATGGCTTACAATATATATTCTTTACATAAACTTTCAAGAGGAAAGGCATTCAAGGTGTGTATTTATATTTTATATAAATATATATTTTATATTTAAATAAAATATATAGATATATCCTATAAGTAATAATTGAAGTTTGAAAAATATTACTATACTTGCAATTTCCATACTTTCAGAAGCATATACTAATGTGAAATTATTTTTGGAGTATCTGTCATAAACCATATAAGTACTGGAGACAACCAGGGCCAAACTTAAAAAATCCTCTTCAGAAAGAAGAAGGTAGAAGTTTATGCTTAGAGTCCATTTTGCCACCAAGCCCCAGAAATGGTTATTAAGCCTATTCTGCTTTACTTATGATAAGGACAGGCATTATATCAATCAAGGTGATCACTGTAACTTCCAAACTCATTTTAAGTTGAACACAAAAATTCTAAACTAAAACTGTTTTTATGTGAGATAAGTCTATAATAAATTTGAAAATGTCCACTGATTTATTACTTACAAGCAATTAGTCAGAGTTTATTATGTACTGTGCACTGTTTTTAGGCACTAGAGTACAAAAATGACTACAACATTAAATTCTTGCCCTTAGGGAGCTCACATTTTAGTGAGAGGTGTCAGTTTTTTTCTCCTTTGCAGGTATTTAATATATTGCTTTCATATACAGTTACAGAAGTAGTATGCTACAGAGCTTAAAGAAAAAAGAAGCATTAGTTGAAGAATTCAGAAGTGGATTTGTCTTGTATGTACTAGGAATTGGCTGTCCTATTAAATTAGCATTTCAGAAGTATCTATTTAAATCCATATTGTTGACACTACAGTGAAAGCAGTGAAACTTGTCAGCAGATGATTAAGTTTTATGGTTGATGTCCACACTTTTGTATCCTGGGACCAATATCAAGTTTCTGGGAAAAACATCCTTCCTCTCTCCCCATGTCCCTCTATCATTAAGTCAGGGTCTCAGCCTGTTGGTGTTAGAAGTGTTCTGGGAATAAAGGTGTATCACAGTCATTTTTCATTTTTCACTTACCAATTTGAGAAGATTTATTTCAGTTTTTCAGTTTTTTTCCCCTCCTGAGGCAAGAAGCATGGCTACTTTTTCAATTCCCAAGACCACCAGTTGGTAGTATTATTTCTGGGTGAGTGGAACACACTTTACCAGCAGCTGGAGATGGTATGCACGTCCCTAGATTACTGGCTTTCCACTAACTAGTCTTTTAGGAAAGCGACACTGTTCCCACGGAAATTAACAACCGTTCAACTCAGACTTGAAATCTTAAGGCCAAAGTGGAGAAGAAAATTGGATTGTTATGGGTTGGGTTACTGTCTGAGGAGGGCAGACAGGAGTTAGTGAATGGATAGAGTGTCAAAATGGGACTTTACTAAAAGACTCATTAAAGACAAACCTCTTCTGGCCCCAGAAAATTAAAAAAGAAAAATGATTCAAAAACCCATTTTCAAACAAAATTTAGCAAATGTGAGAAACGTATAAACTCAGTGTGGATGCTTGCAAGACCACCTCCCCTGTCACTTCAGGCCAGAAACCGGGCACAGGTGTGAACATTTTGCAAAAACAGCTTTCAAAACTATTTTTCAACGCGAAACGGTGCGCCTGAAAAGCTTCAGAGTGGAAAGCACTTCACGCAGTCTAGTGTTCTCCCTGGGTTGCTAACCTTTCCGCCTTTCCCATCCCGCCACTCCCCCTTGGCCGCCGCCTCCAGCCAGGGGGCGTTTGTTTACGTGACGTCACTGTAGTAAGCAGTCCCCGCCCCCATTTCTCTCTGGCCGCCGCGTTTCCCGCGCCGCGGCGCTTCTCCCCTTAAAAGGACAATAGAGGCCTCGGGAGCGCGCGCGCCCGCCGGGCCTTCTCCCCTCCCAGCCATCGACGCGCGCGCGCCCGTATGCAAATAAGTTCGATTCAGGAGAATTTTGTACCAGGAGCCGCGCGTGCGCAGAGGGAAAGCGGAATCTACACCTTCCGCGCCAGCGGTAGCAACTGCAGAACTGCAGGAGACAATCTTTCTAGACAAGGCAGTTGAGGAGGAGGGAGCGATTGGGAGGTGGGCTTGGCTTGGCGTGCACTCCGCACCTCGGGAACGTTTTTGCGCGTGGAACGTCTGCTTTTGGCAGGTGAGTGACTCGAACCATTACTGTGGTGCAAAACTGTCTCACGAGGCATTGATTTGAGAGTGGCTCTTTTTCTCTTTTCACCTAACCTCACCACCTCCCCCTTCCTTACACAGACACACACGCACACATTTATATACACACAGGAAGTTTTGTCTTGGAGATGGCATTGCTGGGAGCGCTGTTTTCGTGATCTTCAGACCTCAGATTCTTTTGTATCTGCATGTTTAGTGAGTGCTTTTCAGTTGGGGAGGGTATCTGAGGCAAACCGAAAGTCTTGAGGTGGGGGAAGTGAGTGGAGCCTGGAAAGGAGTGAGGAATCGCCTGAGGTGAGGGATCCACGTTGAAGGTGACAATGACTTTTCTCAGCCGCAGTGTTCGCAGGCGACAAGGAGTTCGGTGGCTGAAAGGCCCGAGCGAAAAGGAGTTGCTGGCGATTGCGGAGGGCCCCGGGTCGGTGCACCCGCGTGGGCGCGCGCCCGGGAGTGGCCGGCCGCCGTTGTTGGACCTCGTGCTTTAGTTTCTTGCGGCCCCCGCGCGTGTTGTGATGAGGGTGGACAATGAACGCCCCTCGCTCGAAAACTAAGTTGCCGCCTACTTGCGAGCTGTCGGGCGGAGGGCGTTTAAATCGGCCTTTTGGGTCGGTGCCGGCGTGGCCCGAGTGCACGCGGGTGGCATTGTCCGCCCAACTCTGGAGGGATGCGGATGCGACAATGAGCAACACGCGGCTGCTCGGAAGCGGCCCCGGCTAGCAGACGCCTCTCCCCGGGCCGCGCCCAGTCAGCGCGGGCGTCCGGGGTGTCTGTGGAGCCTCAACTTTGGTTCGCAATTTATTCACCTGTAGCGTAGATGTGGGCGCCGCGGCGCTCTCTAGGGCGACCGTGCGCGGCTTAAGATGGCCAGTCGGAGCCGAGTTGACTCCGGGATGGAGGCAGCGGCGTTGACTGAGCCGGAGGAGTGCGGCAACTCCGGAGGGCACTGCTTTTTGTGCCGAGCGTGACAGACCACGTGCTGGGGCTGCGACCCGGGTTTGGTCGGGGGTCCGGCTGAGCGTCCGGCTCGCGGTCAGCCGGGAGATGCGGGCGCTGTCGGGGCCGGCCGGCAGGACAATGTGACTTGCTGATGATGGCGTCTTGCCAGTTTAAAAAGCAGAGTGAAAGTCGCCAACTCTCGGCCGGTGCGGGGCGGGGAATCCGGGCGTTTCTTATCAAGGACATTGCAAAACTTAGATTAAATGGGCCTGCTGCTAGGGGAGGACGTTGGGACTAGCCCCGGAGTCCCAGGGCGCAGGGTCCGGACCCTTCCCCTGGGCGGTCGTGAAGTGTCTCCCCCTGAGATACAATCCCACGTCCCTGAGGCTGCACGTAGGCAGCGCCCGGCTGGACAGAAAACAAAGAGCTGCATGTGCCGGTGCGGGCCCGGCCGGCACTCAGGGCGGCCGCCGGGCGGGCTGGGCCCCCCCTAAGTTCGGACGAGTTTCGGGAGGGGCTTTTTGTCTCTCGGGCCCTCGCGGGGAAACTTTGGCGGCGCTACTTGTGCGCGGTGCGGTGCCGGTGCGCGGGGGAGGCGGCGTGCTAACGCGCGGCGGGCGGCCGAGGGGCGGCAGTCGGGGCCCGGCGCTGGAGCCCCGGCGCCGGGTGCCGCGACGGCCGAGGGCCCGGGAGAGCGCGGCCGCGAGGGCTCGGCCCGCTCCCCGGGGCCGAAGCCTGCGTCTGGGAGGTCTGTGGATCCGCCTTTGAAGTCGAACTGTTGCCATGTTTGAATTACGTCAGGGCAAAGCCATGAGGAGGAACAAGCCCCGGCAGCGCGGCGTGCGGGAGGCGCGGCCTGCGGGAGGCGCCGGGCCGGCCGGGTGGGCGGGCGGGCGCGGGGCCCGTTGTTCCGGCGCAGGTGAGGGAGGCGGCGGCGAGAGACGCGCTTCCCTCCAGCCGCCGCCGCCGCAACCCCCGCCCCGCCCCGGCGGGCAGCTCTCTGCGGGAACTTTTCCTTCCGACCCCAGTTGCTGTGTTTACCCACCGATCCGCCGGGGAGCGGTTCTCTTTGCTGCCTGGGTGCTTCTGTCTCGGCCGTCGCCGCGTGCCCGGGGTGGGGTGGGGGGAAGCGCAGCCTGGGGCGACCGCGGAGAACCGGGGCGGGACGGGGAGGCATTTTGCTGCTTTCGGGGAAACCGGCGAGCGCGGCGAGCACCCCTCCCCCACAGCCGAGCCGCGGCCCGCAAGTGCAGGGGGCCCAGCCCCGACGACACCGAAAAACCACCGCGGGGAAGTTCGGGGCTCCGGTTGTCCTACAAAGGGAAGTGAGGACTGTGGGTGAATCGTGCGTGCAGCTCTCGTCTTTGTGTGTTTACGTGTGGGAGGGGGGCCGGCTGGGGCGAGGGCTGGTTTGGTTGGGGGGGGTGACTTCTTGGGGGTGGTAGGGCGGTGCAGAGTTTGTTCTCGTAACTCTGACCCTACTAGGTTTCTTTGTTTTTGTTTTCTCGCTCTAACGTTCGATTACGATTACTCCAGGCACCCGGAAGACCAGGAATTACTGTTCAGTCAAACATCAACCCGGGGCGAGACAGTTTCTCCCCAGCCGTCCTTCCCCCCTCACTCCTCTCTCATGTTGTCCTAAGGAAGCTTAAGAAAACTACACCACCTCCTTTCCTCCGAATAATTAAAAAAATGAATTTGACCTTGTCATTAAAAGTACTCTGAAAGCACCTGTTTTTGAACTGGAGTTTGCCGGACTTGAAAAGCCCTTTAATAACTTACGTTGCAAAACCGAACACGTTTATTAGTTGCTGAATCTAAATTAAATTCTGGGAGTTTATTTCTGGTGGACTTGGAGAAAAGCCCGATGGCATTTAAAGTATTTATATAGTGGTTTGGGGAAGGGGGAATCTTCCTTGGCCCTAAAGGTATGCTTGGCTCAATGTTCCGGGCGTTATCTTTGGACGACCTTGAAGAAGCTAGCACGTAGGAGTTAGGCCTTTCTTGGAGATTTTCTCTGGGGGCTGGGGAGGAAGCTGCTCAGGGGTTGACACAAGGTGATGGCTAGCGATCCCCGCTAGCTGCTTCATAGTTCCTGTGAACTGGGGTTGACCTTCTGGTTACCCCTCTTAGATTTTCTTTCCAAGCTAACTTTTTTTTTTTTTTTGGTATGTGGCCCCAGGCATAGCTCAGAAATTATGCTGGTTTGACACATGGATGCTTCTTTGGTATTTGGGGTTTGCCTGCAGTCTAGACATCCGATAAGCAGCACCACGTCTGTTGCTTTCCCGATTTCTCCTGCATTTTGACCATGTTTAAGGGCTAGAATCTAAAAGTGGTCATTACCGAAAAATAATAATATCCTGAGATGCCATGCCCACACAAACCAAAACATCCATACAAATTAAAATCAGTTTTGTGCTGTCATTGTTTTGTTATTAAATAAACGTTTTCCCCAGGTTTTGGTTGACTAAATTACAAATACTTAAAGGCTACCAGTATTAGTAACAGTACATTTCTTAAGTGAATAGAAAGATCTTGTCGAGAGAATGAGAAACTTTGGATTTAATAACTTTTTGGCTTTGGGCAGTTGTTTCTCTGGGTCAGGTATTTAAAATGCATATGAGGCAAAGCACACTTAAAGCAAGTTTTACTTTTGGTTGTATTTTCTTTGTATATTATAAACATTTATTTAACTTGTTGCAGTTTGAAGTAAAGTTTCCAATATGTATGTTCAACAATAATCATTAAAATGTTTGCAGCATAAAAATAAATAAAATGGGTATGAAGAGCTTTGCAAATACACTGTGAAATTCTTTGATTTGTTTTTCTTAATTAGTATTTTATAGCCGAGTTACAGCTAGAATTTCAATATTCTGGGAAATTTCAAATAAAATATCTTAAGGGTTTTTTTTTTAAATATAAGATGAAATGTGCAGTAGAAATTTGGTTTATAAAGGTAAATGAGTTGAGAGTGGGAAAGACACAGACAAGGTCTCTGCTGTCTTCCCTTTTTGCATTACTTTTGCAAGAGATTGGAGTTGAAAAGTTCAATACATAGTATATTCTAGAACCTTTGTGGGCCTCAACGCTGCTGTTGCACAGTACTGTTAATTCTGTATATCTGGAACCTGGATGATCAATTTTTTCCCAGAGTTGTAATCAGGCCCTGGGAAACCCTAGCTCATGAGGCTCAAATTCAGGCAGATTTATGTCAAAAAAGCAATTTGAGAATGATTTTCCATGTAAAATAAGTTTTTCACTGGGGAAAGCTTAAGCTTATTTGAAATCTAAACCAACTTCATAAGCTGTTGTAAGGACAAATTAATTTACTGTGCCAGGCACATAGTAGGTTGCTTTAAAAGTATTATGTTTTCTTTTTTTCCCTAAGCAGTGTTGGGAATATAATTGGCTAAGAATGAGGGGAACACATTTGTTGAGGCACTAGGTTAGTTGTTCAAAAGCCTCTGGGGTTGAAATGCCTAGGTTCCAAAGACTTGATCATCTTAAAGATGTAAGTCATTTTGTAGTCAAATTTTGTCACCTGCAGAATAGCAATAATAATAATAATACCTGGTTCTTGGGGATATAAATAAGCAAATCATGTGCTTGGTAAATACTGACTATTGTCCTGACAACTTTGGGAAGTAGACATTTTACAGAAGACAAAACTGAGGCCTGGATCAGTTTCCTTGCTGGAGGAAGTAATTCAGTAAATGATGAGTGGAAAGAATGAATGTCTTTGGCCTCTCCCCCACCTTCAGGAACTGGTTCTGGGAGTACACTGCCTTCAACTCCTGGTTGCCAATCCAATTCTGATTCAACCACTTTACATCAAAAAGTCCTGTGGAAATCTAGAATATGCTATTTTCTTTCTTCCTGATTTCTCTTGTCCACAAGAGTGTCCTGTTATAAAGTGAAAATATTTTATTGTCTTTTGGTTCTCCAGTTTCTTTCTCTCTTTTTTGTCAGTTTCTCTTTTAATTGAATCTGCAACTAAGGTTTTCTGTATTATGGAAATGATCTGGAAATGCAGCTAATGCATAAGAAGGGGGAGTGTATTTTCAAGGGAGCGAAGTTTTCTTTTTGTACTAGAAATATGGAAGTCACAGGCACACTTGCTATTATATATTCAAGTACAAAAGTTGCAGTTGAACAAAACTAATTCATTTCTAGCTTCATATTTAGTTGTTTTCACGTACTATAAGTTTGTTTGGATTAATGTTTTTTTAAATTTGGTTGGTGTTAATGTATGCTGAGTTTAAATAGCTCTCATTTTGCGATTCATTTCTCCGCACAGTATTCTCCTAATCTTCCCTTCCTCTCCACGTGCCTGCTTGAAATCAGCAAGAAATATTTCTTCTACCAGTTGTTATGAAAGCATTGACTTGTTTACTATTAATCTTTTCTAATTAAAGTAATTCATTTGGTTTACATTTCCTGGAAATCTTTAAAGCTCACAATTTTTTTCCACAAAAGTCAACAGACTAAATGTTAAAGAAAAATGACACCATTCAAAACATCAGTTTTTTAATACATGTTTTTATTATGGAGACCATTCCTATTTCATGCCCTTAAAAACACTGTTCAACACTATTTTGGCCACCCCACTCTTCTTAGCAAGTTCCACCCAGTTTTGTATACTTTGTACATTCAGCACCTGGTTGTAATGTAAGACTTTCTGCCCTGTAACAGTTTATCATTGAGTAGAGGAAATAATACATTTAGTTTCTGCCCTGTAACGGTTTATCATTGAGTAGAGGAAATAACATATTAAACAAGTTCAGGTGTGTTTGTTAGCTATGGAAAGGTTTTGTAAAAAGATATAATCCTTAAAAAATTTCTCAGGTTAAGGGGATGGAGGAGAAACCATCTTGGACAAAAATAGGAGCCTAAGTAGAGATGCGGCTAGTTATTAAAGTTGGTTTGACACTCCTGGAATATCAGAATTCTAAGCTGGGAGCAGCTGGTAGCCAGGACTAGATCCTGAAAAGCTTTGAATTTCTTGCCAAGGAGTTTGGATGTATCCTGAAGCCAGTGTTGGTACCTTGGAAGGGATATTAACATATGAACTTTAGGAAGATACCACCTGTTTGAAGGGTGCAAGGAAGTCGGTTATGAGGCTCTGACAGGTGTTCGAACACCATAATGAGGGACAAACAGGCAATAGGGATGGAAGGGACATGAACCAGAGAAGCGAAGGAAGCAGCAGATTTTTCTAAGGATTTCATCGTGGACATGGTGGGGACCATGCAGAGGATGAGAAGAGAGAGCCTAGTTGACTTGCAGATTTTATATGTGACTGTATGGATGATAACCAAGATAGGTAAACACAGGAAGAGCGTGTTTGGAAGAGAAGACTATATAATCAATTTGGGGCATTTAAAGGTTAGGACTGCCAGTTCTTGTATTGGTGCTTCAGAGAGCTTAAGGAACTTTCCTGAGGTTTGGGTTAGACCAGGTGTGTGCTTTCTTCACATTTTTGTCAAACTTGAAAATGGGAGAACAAGCTTCACTGAAAGGAATATGGTCTAGTTTCATGAACTTAAAAGTCTCTCTGAAAATGCTAAGTGTCTCTTTTCCCACAAACCTGGTCTTAAAAGAAAACCTTCAGAAATCAAGATTCTACCTTCATTTTAATTTGTTGTGCGTGCCTTGGGACAGATAGAGTTCATATTTCTATAATGTGCAAGTCTTATAAATTTAAGGAAATAAATGATGTACATACACTGTTATCTTCTACTCTTGCTTCACAGCGTCCCTGGAAAGTAGAAGTGAGGTTTCACCCTAATATTACGAAGGGAGAAGTTAAAATTCTAAGTGATTTCACACTAATATTACAAAGGGAGAAGTAAAATTCTAAGTGACTTCGTATTTACTTGTAAAGACAAAAGCAGAAATAGACTCCAACTTGACTCATAGCGCCTTCTTCACCACACTCACAATAGTTGCATGTCTTACTGATAATCATCTCTTAAAAGCAAATAAATACTATGTTCCCAAACTTTAACTTTCCCATTCACTGGACTCTCTCTTAATCTGGTATTGGGATACCCAGATTTTTTAATAACACTGTCAAAATGGGATTTTTTTATACTATCTAAAACTCAGACCTGGATTTGTGATTTTTATTTTTAACCT
Source organism: Stenella coeruleoalba (assembly GCF_951394435.1). NCBI lineage: Eukaryota > Metazoa > Chordata > Mammalia > Artiodactyla > Delphinidae > Stenella > Stenella coeruleoalba. Next base: position 76,534,987 of record NC_137157.1, read on the forward strand.
GTGCTACTTCAGCTGAACACTTATTTCTGAGTTTGACCGCTTTCCCGTAGGAGGAGTTCTAGATTCTGCTAACGTGGATTCCATAGGCACCACTGTATAAATATTTTACCATGTAATTTCTCAGGCTGGGTACATGTTTGGAGAAGCTATTGGCGAACAAGTGGGGATCCATCACCTCTTTTTCGGTTTTCCTCCAGGCAGGTTTAAATTGTTAAATTTCACTTAAAAAAGTGAATCAGTAAATTCAGAACCTTTGGTGTTGGGATGTGGGTTGGTCTCTACTAGAAGCAGGTGAGAGGAAATAGTAGTGTTTAATTGCTCCATGGCTTTCCTTAAGCCCTGCCGAAACATGTCTCCTTGTAGGGGAATACTGCATCCAAGTGGCCTAGCAGTAGGAGAACACAAAACACTCAGTCCTGTTTGACCCTTTGTGAAGTGTTGCTCCAGTTACACTGTTAGTGTTTACTGGATCCTGTACTTATATGTGATTAAAGATAGCGTACTGTTGACTAAAATGGTGTCGAGGGTAGCATTACTAGTTCCACAAACTCAAGGTTGCCCATAGCTTTTGATCATGAGTGTTTTTTCGTATTTCTCTTCATTTCCCATCATCCTGCCGTTTAAAGTTCAGGTCTAAAGAATACATCTCCTTCACTTCAAAGTTGTCTTTGGTTGCTTGGTTCCTTTTGTCTTTGTTCACCACTGCTTCCTTCCCACTTTACAAATCTTTTGCTTGTCTCTTCTCTGCAGTTTCCTTCCCATTCTGTTCTGTCTGTTCTGATTTTACTAGTCTATTCTGTACTCTCTCCTGTGGAATATATTTCCTAATGTGTGTCTCTTTGTCCGTATGTCTTTGAGGAAGTTTATTTAAACTCTCTGGGAGTTTTCAGATTCCTCTTTAGTTAAGATATGTGATGATAACTAAGGTTTTGGGGTGTGGTGCACTTGATTAAAAAAAATATCAGTATAGAAGGGAGTAAAGTGAAAGTAAGCCTCCTTCATTCTTGCACCCTTCAGAGGCAACTGCTGTTTACTAGTTTTTAAAAATCTATTTTAAAAAGCCAGTTTTGTGTATTTAGGTTCTCATTAAAAACATACTATGGGATTATACTGTATAACAAGATACCTTGGATAAAAGTTCCCTCCCTGCACATGTCGTAGAACTACTGCCATCTTTTGAAGGGCTGAAAGGGTATTCTGTATTATGAAGACACCATACGTAAACCAGTCTGAGAATCCATGGACATTTAGGTTGCTTCCAATTTCTTATGTATTTTTTTTTTAAAGGTCTAGGTCATTTGGATTTTAGAGAGAAAAAGTGATGATTAGAAGCTATAGGGTTTTGGTCTGTTGAAAACTAAGATAACTTTAATTGAGGAATGTTTTAATTTGGGAGGTTGCACCCCTAATTTGTGCATCAGAATTTCACTTCTCAAGATGGCATGGACAAGTTGTGAAGTTAACTGTAAAGCTGATTTATCATCGTTGGCATACTTACTTCTCTCTGTTTTCTTCTATCTATCTAGTCCATCCAGTGGCATTTTGAGTTTTGAAAGGTACTTTTGACTATAAGAAAGACTTTACTACCCAGAAGGAGTCTAGAAAGTAAAATTGGGGAAGTTATTACATTGGAGGAACTATTGGTGTCCTTCAAAGCATACATAACAACTAAGGTGAGCCTAATACATGTTACATTTATCATAATAAGGACCCTCTCCATTTTCCTAAATGTTAAAATCACACCCTTATAAGATTTGAAAGACAAGAAAATACTCTGCAGAATTAAGTTCTTCACCTCACTGTCTCCTAATTCCATATTAAAAAGGGTACTAGAAGCTCTAAAATTTGCATTTCACGATTCTTCATACTGTTTCTTAGTTGGAACTTAAAATCAGGTATTTGGTATTATTAAAAATTGTAAGACATCGCCTTCAAGCTATTTTTCAGAAAACTTTTCTTAAATAGCATCCCTTCACTATTGGCTGTGAAGATTTCTTTCCCATTTATATTGTATCGTACTTAGTAAACTTACCTTATGTGTGCCGAATTAAGTGTAGTAAGACATCATCCCTGCTCCTTGGCTTCATAATCTCATTAGATCAGATTAGAATTGGCTCTTTTGTATCTTGATAAAATAAACAGTGGTTACTTCAGCCTTTCCTTGTCCAACACTAAGGTTGCATTTCCCATCCTTTCATTAAGTTGATGATTGAATTCTTTTTAAAGGTAAATTTATTTATTTATTTTATTTTTGGCTGCGTTGGGTCTTTGTTGCTGCACGTGGGCTTTCTCTAGTTGCGGCGAGTGGGGTCTACTCTTCGTTGCGGTGCGTGGGCTTCTCATTGTGGTGGTTTCTCTTATTGTGGAGCACGGGCTCTAGGCGTGTGGGCTTCAGTAGTTGTGGCACGTGGGCTTCAGTAGTTGCAGCACGCAGGCTCAATAGTTGTGGCTCACGGGTTCTAGAGTGCAGGCTCAGTAGCTGTGGTGCACCGGCTTAGTTGCTCCGCGGCATGTGGGATCTTCCCGGACCAGGGCTCGAACACGTGTCCCTTGCATTGGCAGGTGGCTTCTTAACCACTGTGACGCCAGGGAAGCCCGATCACTGAATTTTTACGATCAACTTTTTGGAAGTTTTAAAGTGGAAGAAACCCCAGTAAATCAATCAAAACAAATGTTTAGAATTGATTGTTGCATTTAAAAAATTCACATTGTTGTCTATGTATGCTATTTGTTCATGTAATTATAGTTATTTCTCTTATGGCTTTTGCTGACTTAGCTATTAACTTTAATCTTTTTAATTTGGGGCGATTGAATTAAATTGGACAGAACAGTAATTTCAGCATGGTTGATTTGTCTTTAACTGTTACAGTATTGAAAAAAATTTGTGGCTTTTTGGCTGACAGTAGATAAAGAACTAATGTCAATGAAAGTGCTTTATAAAACATGAAGTGCTATACAAATGACAGCTTTTTAAAAAAGTTTAATCAACACATTTATTGAGTACATACCACATGATTGGCACTATTCTAGGTGCTGAGGTTACAAAGATGAATAAAGACAATAAGAGAATTCCCAACCCAGTCTATTTTTATTTTTAAAAACAAGCTTATTGAGATATAATTTATGTACCATAAAATTCACTCTTTAAAGTGTACAATTCAGTGGCTTTTAGTGTATTTAGAGTTTTGCAGCTATCACTACTATCTAATTTTAGAAGGCAAATGACGGTTTTTAATCAGCATTTTACTTCTTTCTGATTTTTGCCTTTATCTCAAAGGTACATTTTCTTCTGCCTTCTGCAAATACATGCTTAAGGGTGAGATTGTACGGGGTACACTCTCATCTGTAACTATTCATCAATTAGGAAGCAGATGGTATTAGCTTCCTTCTATTAAAACACTGTTGAATGATGTGACACCTATAAGAATAGATGCAAAAATCACAAATAATTTGAACAGATAAAATAGATTGTTCTGGAGGGATCATTTAATATTGCACAAATGTGGAATTAGGAAAGAAATATTCTTTTTTTAAAATTGAAGTTGATTCACAATATTATGTTAGTTTCGGGTATACAACATAGTGATTCAGTATTTTTATAGGAAAGAAGTATTCTAAAGAACCACCCGGTTTGTTGAGATAACAGAAATTCCAAGTTTAAAATCAAATGTGCCATGCTCACCCACTACCCTCTCAAATATACAAAGTAACTTGGTTTCAGAGCCAGTTTGTGTCCTTAGTTTTTTCTCAGAGATTAGGTAAGGTTTTTTGTTTTTTAAAACATTAGTGGGTCTGTAGATTTTGTGAAAATATTTTCAGTTAATCTCTGCTCCCCAAAGCTCAAAATGGCTAAACACCAATCACTGCTTAACTGGGTTGCTGTAAACAGAGCCCAAAATGAAACGCCTGCGTATTTGCTGCAGATTCCCAGGTACCTCTCAAGTGCAGGAATAAGCTCAGAAAAGGTTTAATAGGTTTATTAAGTAATCATCCATTAAAAGGCTCATGCGCTACTTGTGTGCTGCATTAGGACAAGTGCCTGCCTGCTTACTGCATTTAGCACTGCTTGGAAGAGGGTGAACCCTAGGATTTAGACCCCACTCAGATGTTTAGGCAGAAGAATTTTGTCAGGAAAAACAGGTTGCAGAGCTACATAAAAGATTATCAATCAGAAGACATCAGGCTATTGTATTTTTTCTGATGTCTAAGAAGAATATCCTCAAGCTGAAGAATGGATTGTTTCACTGGTACTATTGGGTAAGTTTTGTGGAGATCCCCAACAACAACAAAAATCATACTGAAGATGAACAGTTGATTCACAGTAGCTGCTGATGAAAAGGAAAGCCTCAGTACCTAGCGGTAGCCCTAGTATTTCTTAGCAGCTTGCCCCCATGATAACTGGCACAAACTCTGGCTTCTTGGTCAAATCCAGCCTCAGGGAAGGTAGTTCATATATTGGAGATGATCTGATTTTTGTATAGTTTTGATGGCATGTTTATTTGTGGAGAGAAGGGGATTGTGAGGGTAGAGATAGGAGTCTGTCTGTTGTAATAGGATTTGGTCTGTGTGTTAATGGAATGAACTGGCCTTCCTTGCTGTATACTTCCTTTATCCTTGCTGAGAAGAGAGGTTGAAGTTTCCTAGAGCTATTGATGAAGCTGGTGACTGCAAGAGGAACTCTGGACTTTTGACCTTGATGGTAATGGAAGGTGTTGGGGGAGTTTGGAGAGCCCACAGTTTGGTGTAAGAACTAGAAAGTTATGTTACATTTTTGCCTCAAAACAGAAATATACAAATTAAAGCAATAGCTTCTACTTTCTGAGTACTTATTTTAATAAGTTTCTATAAACCTGTGTCATTTGACGTGGTTTTTTCCAAAGCAGCACGTGGCCATTTTCTCAGGAGGCAATTTTCTTTTCATTCATCATATGGGTTTGTTAGATGGAAAAAGAAATCTACCTCATTTCACAGGTGTGCCTTTTCCTACTATATACAGAGCACCTTCCTCATTTTTTTCCTTTCAAAAAATCTCATTTAATGAAAATAATTAACTTAATCAACTAGGAGTATTTTATTTTCTTGTTTTAACAATTCTTAAAGTAACTGTTAGTTTAGGCTTAATTATTGAAATGCATCAGTGTCCTTCTGCCCCATTGCACCTCCCTTTTTGCTTGCCTCCCTCACCAACAAAAACATCAAAGAACACTTAATGAACAGTGGCCCCTGTTTAAAAGGAAGACTTAAGTCTTTAGTTATTTACTGATAAAATATTTTCTTAAAAACAAGTTATAAATCATTTGTTTATATTTCAGAATCCCTGCATCTCAAACACACACACACACACACACACACACACACGCACACGCACACACACACACACACACACATATGACATCCTGGATATTTGGTTATTTTTCTGAATCACTTTCATATACTTGCTCAGGTATGGCTAACCAGAAATGGAATGGAATGAGGTTAGGCAAGAGGTCATCCAAAGACAAACACCAAAATTTTTGTTTTACTTGTATATTTGAGTATATTTCTAAAAGAACTTTTAAAAGGGTGGTGTTCTGTAGTTATAATTCCTAAAACTGTGGGCACAAATCTAGCTGGTATTAATAATTTTCTCTTCTTGATGCTTTATATGATGGTTTTGTGATAATTTGTATTTGGACCTTTACACACACACACACACCCTGCTCTGGATTTGTCCCTTGGGGTTTAGTTTCTGTTCATTACCGTTTCATCACCTCTCTTAGTCCAGATGTTCTGGTGAAGTTGGTCCTTGGTTTGGATATTCTAAATTACTTACAAGGTACTTGTTTACTGCCAGCTACATTTTTGTTGCATCCGGCCCTGGAGCTGCATCTGCCTTCCTTGCTTGATGTTGAGATTTTTTTGATCATGGAAATCACAGTTTACGTTTTTGAACATATGCCTCCCACTATTACTGTTCTAAGGCACAGCACCTCATTGAAAAACTTCAAAAACCTCTGTAACAGCTGTGAGGGGCAGACCACTGGGCAGGCAACATGAGCTCATTCTTAATTTATCTTAATGATTTATAAAATTATTATTCTTAAATTATAACCCTGGAGTTTTGTGTATTTTACGTCCTCCTTTCAGTAGTTTCAATTCAGGAACAACTTGCCTTAGAACTTCCCATTTATCACAGAAGAAATCCCCTCTGATTTCCCATAGGGCAAAGTAGTGTAGGTTGATGCATATTGAGCTACTTTTGTGCTTAGTATCAAATAGTGGTCCTGTAGTAAATGCTCAAAACTTTCCAAGAGGAGGGAATCACATTAATGCAGAGATGCAAAATAAAAAGGGGTGCCTTAGCTTAAATTTTAGGATGTGTCCTCCATTGTGTATGATTCCATTACTTCACAGGATAGTGGGGAGAGTTTGTTGTATTCTCTACTTAAAATCTTGAATTTTAGAAAATGCCTCCTTCCTGCAATTTTATTTTATTTATTTTTAAAAATTAATTAATTAATTAATTTATCCTTTTTTGGCTGCGTTGGGTCTTGTCTGCTGCGTGCGGGCTTTCTCCAGTTGCGGCGAGTAGGGGCTACTCCTCGTTGTGGCGTGTGGGCTTCTCATTGCGGTGACCCCTCCCGCCGTGGAGCACGGGCTCCAGAGGTGTGGGCTTCGGTAGTTGTGGCTTGTGGGCTCTAGAGCGCAGCCTCAGTAGTTGTGGCGCACGGGCCCAGCTGCCCCGCAGCATGTGGGATCCTCCCCTACCAGGGATCGAACCGGTGTCCCCCGCATTGGCAGGTGGACCCTTAACCACTGCACCACCAGGGAAGTACCCTTCCTGCACATTTAGAATGAGTGTTTGCCAGGAGGGGAGGAGGTAGTAGAAGCCTTGTTAAATACCTGAGCTACTTTGTGTGTTTTAGACACTTGCTATGCTCGTGTGCCTAGAATTGAGGTGGGTCCAAGAGGTTTTCACCAGTGCCCTTCTCTCTCCGTCATGTAATACCGCATTGCTGGGGGTAGGGTGGAGCAGAGAGTTCGCTTTTAATGGTTTCTTGTTATAGCCCTCAACAAAGCTGTGTCATCAATTCCCTTGGCTTTACAGACTATTGCCCAGAAGAAAAGATGTTTGGTTTTCACAAGCCAAAGATGTACCGAAGTATAGAGGGCTGCTGTATTTGCAGAGCTAAATCCTCCAGTTCTCGATTCACTGACAGTAAACGCTATGAAAAGGACTTCCAGAGCTGTTTTGGGTAAGATCATGTGATGTTTGTACCATTTTTGGAGTGAAAAAGATCACAGTATACAGAAGTATTTCTAAGCAAAGGGATTGGAACAGTGTGCTAATAATTAAAATCACTCATATTCTAATCTAGGTTATTTCAAGGCACTTGCTCTTAAATCAAACAATACTGACAGCCTTCCTTTTTCTAGATTATGAGGAACTACCAAATTAATTGTGAAGCCCTTTAGAAGTTATAATCAAACAAACCCTTTTGTTAACTTCAGGATGTACAAAGAGATTTTTTTTAAAAAATTACCCTTATTCTCTCTTACAGTAATTGTCCTCCACTAGTTTTCTGTCCTTTGTATTGTTTTTCTAAATTATAGAAATATATTTTAACCCAATCTGCTGAGGATACTAGCAGGACTTAATGTACTGCCCTGAAACCTGTCAGGCTATGTTAGCTTTTATTTTATAATTTCGTTCTTTATTTATCTTTTGACAATAAACCTCTGCTTAATAAAATGGAAATTACTTTCCAACAAATACTTGGATGAAATAAAATACTTAATGTTGAGCCATTTCCCATGTTAGAAATTAATTTCACCACTGTTCTTATCAAAACATTCTGTGGATTATTTATTGTTAATCCTAGACTTTGTACTTAATTTTGAAGGTTGTCAAAGAGTCTCCACTAACCAACCTTGCCTTTTGAAATTACATTTTTCTCCTAATGTCTTTATTTCCAATTGTATATATAATAAATGTTATTAGTATTTTTCTGTGTATTTATAATACAGGAAAAGTATAGTAAATGAAAAATTCCTCAGAGAGACAATTAAAAAATAGCTTGGTAACTATAGATTTCTTTCCCCCATGCAGATGTATTCATTAAAAAAAAAATTACAGTGCCTCTCTGGTTTTGTTTGTTGTGAAACTAGAATATCACGGCACATTATTTTACTTAAAGGGTCGTGTTTTATTGCTTATGAAGTATCTACACATTTCAAGAAAGATTAATTGGACAGCATTGTTTAAAACCATGGTGACCAGGATCTTCTCTAGGTCTTAAATTTTGCTATTGTTTTAAAAAACATTCTTTATTTTAAAATGACCAAATTGTAGCACATGGAATTGATTCATTGGATCTAGAAGTTAATTATATTTCTGAAATATTCTACAGAAACAATGGAACTGGATCACTCCAGACAATTAGAAATGACATCTATAAACTATAAATAGTGTTTTTTCTAAAAGAAATGTACTTGCATGAGTTCTTTAATGTAAAGGAGACTAATAAAGGTTTGATTGTTTTCTTATCAGGTTACATGAGACTCGTTCAGGAGACATCTGTAATGCCTGTGTCCTGCTTGTGAAAAGATGGAAGAAACTGCCAGCAGGATCAAAAAAAAACTGGAATCATGTGAGTTCATCTTTCGTCTTTCTCAATTATACCTCTGTTATATTTAAAGTAACATTAATTTTTCCCCCAATTTAGGAAATAATATGTTCCTAGGGTAGAAAAGTCTGAAAAGAATAAAGAAAAGCACTAGTTGCTGCTCAGATATAATCACTTAACATTTTGGCATTTTGGGGAGCAAAATAGCTTGGTATGGCATTTCTCTAAGGTTGTATCAAATATACCCATTTTTGGAGATCCACAGTGTACATTTCACATATTTTTAGGTTTAACCCAGAAATTCCTAGAGTTAATTAGACATGGATCCTTTTTTTCATCTCCTAGGATTATGTATGTCCTAATTCATGTTGGTACTAATGAGCACATTGGTTTATAATCAGAACTGGATTTAAAGCCTGCCTTTACCACTTACTAGTTGTGAACTTTGGGCAAGTGACATTTATTTATAAAGTGCAAAGATAATAGCTGTCTCACAGAACTGTTGTAAGAACTGAATGAGATGATGTATATAAAGTATAATGCATAGTAATCACTCACGTAGAAGCTATTGTTAATCTATATTAAATCTAGTTGAGATCAAACTGGAATGTAAATGTGTTTTCTATTTGCATTTCACTTTATAACGTCACTAGAATTCTTTAGAAAATATTTTCAATAACCAGAACGACACCGTTAGGTCTTATCTAATTTTTCTGTATGCTAGCTTTCAGAAGATTTATGACATTTATACAAAATGTTTGTTTTTAAGCGGGCAAAAAATATTTGTTCTTTACCTTTTTTCTTACACTAGCCTTACACTGTCCTTTGGTGACAATGTTTCATTATTATAATAGGTTTCTGTGGGTCTGTTAACCTATAAAAATGTGAGTTTTTCTTTAATTAATAGCTTACCTGGAGAAGATCCAAATTGTGATTTTGAAGGTGATGTCAACCTTTTACATAAGGGTAGAAATCTGCAAATAGCCAATGTGAGTGAAGGCATGAGAAATGAGACCATATGGGGCTAGACCAGTGGCCACGCTAGGCTGTGGAAGAACATGCCATTGCCCTCACGTGGCTGACCTCAGGGATTAAGGGTGTGTAGTAAAAAGAGCATAAAGCATAGGTCTGAAAACCCTGATTTGCATCTGGGCCCCTTCCCCACCCACCCTTGCCCATTTACTAGCTTAGTGAAATAAGGCAAAATACATAGTTGAATATCTCTTGTTTTTCTTTACCCTAAAACTGGAGTAACAAATTACTGCTTACTGCTTTGTGGTGAAGTTAAAATCAAAAGTATATGAAAACTTTTTGTAAACTGCGGAACATCATCCTATAGAAATGTTAATTGTTGTTAGGTTTGGTTTTTCTTAACCTACTTGGGTCATTTTCACCATATATAAAATCTATGTAAATTTTTTGCCCAGCAGACTCCTGCTATTACTTACTTCAAAGGAAAAAAACCACTAGATAAATTATTCTTTAATACCATGTGATAATTAAAAGTGCACATGAGCTCTCAAACACTGAGTAGGAAATTCAAATTTGGCTCCTTTAAATAAGCATTCGTCTGAACCAAGGGAATACAGAGGTGTCATTTTTAAAATGGTATTAAATATTCAGTATTTTCTTCCAGGTGGTAGATGCAAGGGCAGGACCCAGTCTAAAGACTACCCTGAAACCAAAGAAAGTGAAAACTCTATCTGGAAACAGGATAAAAAGCAACCAGATCAGTAAACTGCAGAAGGAATTTAAACGTCACAGTAAGTTTGATACTGAAACATGAGGATTTAAGAATAGTTGTTTTTATTTTTGTCTGGGGTGGCACATGGCATGTATGGACCATATTTTCTTTTATTGCTTTTTAAAAAAAGAGTGGGAGGCAATGTTGACTTGGGAGAGATATTTTATTTCTATGAAATCTTCGAACTTTATCTTTGATTTTGGTGTCTTAAAAGTACTTTCACCAGCCACTTCTTCAGATTGTGCTAAGAACACAGAGCATTCTGATCTCTTTACTGACATCTTAATTTTCTAGAGGATGAACTTTTCAAATTTGTTTACTTGATTTTTATTCTTAAGGAGTTTGAGGCCTGGAGATATGTAGAAAGGTATATAAATAATTAGTGGACAATCTGAGACTAAAGCCCAGGTTCTCTGGAGTGTAATTTTGGAAATCATAACTCAGATATTGCAGTAAAAGCCAGCCTCAAGACCTTTAGGTTTAAGAGGGCTTGGTGTGTTGTGTGGGGTGAGAGGATGGGAAGGGAATGATAAATTAATATTAAGCTCGTCTACTTTTATTGGAAGTCATTGGGGGTAGGGGACCTTTTGTGGTACTTCTGTATTTAGGAATTTAGATTTCAGAGTTTTTTTTTTTTTTTTTTTTTTTGCGGTACGTGGGCGTCTCACTGCTGTGGCCTCTCCTGTTGCGGAGCACAGGCTCCGGACGCGCAGGCTCAGCGGCCGTGGCTCACGGGCATAGCCGCTCCGCGGCATGTGGGATCTTCCCGGACTGGGGCACGAGCCTGTGTCCCCTGCATCGGCAGGCGGACTCTCAGCCACTGCGCCACTAGGGAAGCCCTAGATTTCAGATTTTGAAAAGGAAATCCACTGCATATAATGTTATTATGTTATTTATTACACCCAGGGGGGTCTGAGGCAGCACTATTGAATCAAACACATTAGTGTTTCTGTGGGAAAAATGTAGGCATATTCATATAGGTGGAATAAACTAACTGTAAATAAGCTAGTCAGGTTTGCTTACCTAATTATAGTCCAGGTCAGGCCAGATTTTGTGACCAAAAGGGTTAGGAATAAACTTTTGTTTTGAGAACATTTTCAGAATTGTAGGTGGACCTGTATTGGAATTTTCAGGATTAAAAAAAAAAACAAAACTGGGGAATTCCCTGGCGGTCCAGTGGTTAGGACTCTGAGGTTCCACCTCAAGGGGCACGAGTTCCATCCCTGGTTGGGGAACTAAGATGCCGCATCCCGTGCAGTGCAGCTAAAAAAAAAAAATCTCTAGGACCTTGTTAGACAAAGTTTTATCACTCAGTGCTTGTTTTAGAAAAATGGAAAAAGACAAGTTACTGATCAGATAGAATGAGAGGAAGGAAGGAGAACTATCATCTCTTGAGCATTTTGGTATATGTACCAAGCACTTTACATACATAATTATCCCAATGATTTCTATTTTAGAGATTAGGATAGGAAGTACAAAGTAATGATTTCACCTTGACCCGAGGTCACTTAGTAAGTGGTAGAGATAAATTTGAGCTGGGGTTTGTCTAATTGCAAAGCCCTGTGCTGTTTCTACAATATCATTCTGCTCTCTGGGATAGTGTAACTCATGCCACAGGACTCCAGAGTCTTTCCAGATCTGCTACTAACTCTGCTCTCAGGTAAGTTGGTGTTACCAGTCCATAGTTATTCTGTTAATATATTTAATCTTTGGCTAAAATATTTTAATACATCTATAGTAAAATATTTAGGCAACATCAAATATGTGTATATTTTAATTATACATGTTTGTTTCTTAACCAGCTATCACCAAGGGGGGAAGAAAGACTGACTCTACCCTTTATTCTCTTTAAATGTTTTAGTGAACATTTAGAAAATAGTAATTTTCTTCTATAACTTGAGGGGTAGAAAAATTGATATTTGTTGTATATTCTTAGCGTCTCCCTTTAATTATAGGGAAAGTGACATCTGACTAACTTTTGCCTTACCTAAGGGAATATGTCCAGTGTAATTTCAGATTTTTGTGATAAAGCTGTGCTGTGGAGGGGTTGGAAGCTGAAAATAACTGGATTTTGGAAACTCAGAGTGAAACATGATTTTCCCAGGTGCATTGTGAATTGCTAGCAGCTGTGTGCACCATAACAGTTTTGAGATATTTGAATTTTTATACATCACCCACTAAATGGTTTCCCTGTCTCTGGTTATATATTTGCTTCCATGCATCTTGCATGTACCTGCCTTGTATTCCTCTTCCTGGGACATTCTTTCCTTTGTGGTGTACTGGAAAGGCATTGGACTTAGGGCTTGAAGATCTGGATTTGAGTTACAGTTCTTGAACAAATATGTGACCCTGGTGTTGCTTAACATTTAACCACAATTTCCTAATCAGGGAAGTGAGGATAATCAAGTAAAATGGGTTTTGTAAAACAAAATAAAGCGAAATAAATTCCCATATAAATGTTAGCCATTCTTTTTGTCATTCTTCTTCCTAAAACCTGCAATGATTCTGATTGCTGTAGAATAAAATGGAAAACCCCTAGCATGTCTTTGGATGTACCATTTTAGGGAAAGGGTCAGTTCCCTTCGTGTGCATAGTGTATTCTGCTTCCAATTTTACTCATCATCCCCACCTACCCCAAGCTATCTAACTAGTCTTTTGTGCCTTTCCAAATCCTACCTACCTAATGTTTAAGACTTCAAAAATTTCAGTTCTTTGAAGAATTTCCTGATTTACATTCTAGAAGAGAGTTTTTTTTCCCTAACTGCGATTCTATATATAATTGTATCCTAGTGTCCCAGGTGTTAGATTGAACCATATAAAATTGCCATTTTTATAGGTAGACATGGTCAAATAACTGCAATTTCAAATGGTTCATAGATATTAAACACTCCCTAGGATAGTGATGACTATCACTAGAGCAGCATAGAGATGACTGCTATTGCTGTTAATTATTAGGGAAGTCTTTTGTTTTTTTTTCTAAACACACACCCTAGCAGTGTATGTGCTGTTTATTTATTTATTTAGTTAGTTTGCACTGGGTCTTAGTTGCGACGTGTGGGATCTTTAATTGCAGCATGCGGACTTCATAGTTGCGGCATGTGGATGACTTCTTAGTTGCAGCACGCGGACTCTTATTTGTGGCATGCAGGCTTCTCATTTGTGGTATGTGGACTTCTTAGTTGTGGCACGCACGCAGGATCTAGTTCCCCAACCAGGGATCGAACCTGGGCCCCTTGTGTTGGGAGCACGGAGTCTTACTCACTGGACCACAAGGGAAGTCCCAGGGAAGTCTTTTAAATATTCCTGTAGACTTATTCCTTTAAAGCCTGCTACTCCTTTTTTTTAATTTATTTTTTTACATTCTTTTTTTAATATTCTTTTCCATTATGGTTTATCATAGGATATTGAATATAGTCCTCTGTGCTATACAGTAGGACCTTGTTGTTTATCCATTCTATATGTTAAAGCTTATAGATGCTAACCCCACCCTCCTACTTCCTCTCTCCCTCAGCCCCATCCCCCTTGGCAACAACCAGTCTATTCTCTATGTCCGTGATTCTGTTTCTGTTTCATAGATAGGTTCATTTGTGTCATATTTTAGATTCCACATATAAGTGATTTCATATGGTATTTGTCTTTCTCTTTCTGACTTACTTCACTTAGTATGATAATCTCTAGTTGCATCCATCTTGTTGCACATGGCATTATTTCATTCTTTTTTATGTAAAGCCTGCTACTCTTGAGAATTTTGTTTGGTTGTTTTTTCCTGAAGTTAAGCTATTCATATATTGGAAGTAAATGAACATATTAAAAACACCAATTGGTGCCTTCTTTGTTTTAGATACTTAATTTTATGCTATTGTATATAAACTTTTGTTAATAGAAAATGCTTGTGAGCGCTATTCAAAAAAGTTTTCTTTAGTCTGTTTCTTCCCATGTAGGATATGACACAGGGTTTGATGTCTAGTGGATACTTAATAAATGTTTGATTAGTTCTATGAATTGGAGGATTATTCTATCCACCTATCCTGGGGGGCGGGTGGGGAGTCTTTAGCCAAAGGTAAGAGGTGTGGTGGGCTCAACCCCTGTCTGATGTTGCTGTTGCTGAGAATAGCAGTATGATAGCTTTATAGCTCAGTGACTATCAACCAAAAGATTTATTTTCTGGCTTGTAAATTTATATGAAGTCTTCTGAGGGCAAAAACACTAAATCATGTTTAGCTTGTATCTGATGAATTGCCTTTACTCCTTATTAAGTCAGGATCTATTGTTTTCCCTTTATGGGTAAGGTATCATTTTTCTTTGGATGCTTTCAAGATTTTTTTCTTTTTCTTTAGTGTTCAGAAGTTTAATTATAATGTGCCTTGGCATTGATTTCTTTGGGTATATCCTGTTTGGGGTTTGCTCAGCTTCTTGTATCTATAGGTTTATGTCTCTTGCCAAGTTTGGCACGTTTTCAGCCGTTATATTTGAGTAGTTTTTCACCTCCGCCCTCTTTCTCCTCTTCTTCCGGGACTGCAGTCACATGAATGTATGTTTTCTGTTGTAGTTCCACAGGTCTCTAAGGCTCTTTCATTTGTTTTCTTTGTATTGTACAGGTTGGGTGATTTCTGTTGTTCTTTCTTCCAGTTCACTGATTGTTTCCTCTTTCCCCTCCATTCTGCTGTTGAGCCTGTCTACTCAGCTTTTTATTTCACTTATTGTATTTTTTCAGTTCGGATTTCAGTTCCTTGGTTCTTTATAGCTGCTTTTTTTAACTGAGGCCTACTTGCTGAGGCTGTGTTTTCATTTATTTCAAACTTGTTCATAATGGCTTATTGAAGCATTTTTGTCATAGCTGCTTTAAAATCTTTGTCAGATCATGCTAACGTCTCTGTCATCTTGGTGTTTAATAGATGCTTGACTTTTCATTCAGTTTGAGATCTTCCTGGTTCTGGATATGATAACGATTTTTTATTGAAACCTAGACGTTTTTAAATTGTGTTGTAAGACTTGGAGTTTTATTACTTCTGTTTTAACTGGCTTTTTTTTTTTTTCCAGAAGGGGAAATGGGGGGGGCACCACCTTGTTACTGCCAAGTGGTGTTGAAAGTCAGGTTCCCCCTGACTTTTAACCTCCTTTCCAGCCTCCTTTGGTATCTGAGGGAGGAGGAGCTCCTGACTGCGGCTGGGTGGGGGTGGGCTGGGAATTCAGGCTCCCACGTGGTGAGGGTGCTCCTGTTCCCGGTGGGCCACAGTGAAGGCCCCGACTCTTCAGAGGGCTTCCACTGACATCACCCTGGTGGAGGTGTTGGGGGGCCTCCTAACAGTCTTGGGAGGATGGAAACCTAGGCTCCCCACTTGGCCTTTGCTCCAGTGGGTGGGGGTGGGGACCCTTTTTTTTTTCTGTGGTGTTTGGCTGGAGTAAAGGGGTTATTGTTGGGCTTCCCTGGTGGCGCAGTGGTTGAGAGTCCGCCTGCCGATGCTGGGGACACGGGTTCGTGCCCCGGTCCAGGAAGATCCCACATGCCGCGGAGCGGCTGGGCCCGTGAGCCATGGCCGCTGAGCCTGCGTGTCCGGAGCCTGTGCTTCGCAACAGGAGAGGCCACAACAGTGAGAGGCCCGCGTACCGCAAAAAAAAAAAGGGGGGGGGTGGTTATTGTCTCCGAAAGGATTCCTCTCTTGCTAAGCTGCCCCTTTCCTGGTCCTTTGGCTAGAGAGGGCAGGCTTCTGTTGGCTCTGTGTGTGTGTCTATATCTGCACCCATTGACATTTCTGAGTTGTTGGCTTCTTCAGCTGCAAGACTGGGATTTAGGAGACAAAAAGAAAACCCATAAAAGCTAGGGAGCTCACCCCCGCTTCCTTCCTTAAGTCTTGAGCTCACTAGCTGTTGCCAACTTTCAGAGTGTTTAGTTTGTTTTATGTGTTGTGTCCGTATCTATTTTTAGTTGTACTTATTAGCAGGAGAATAGAGAAAAGTATGTCAGCTCTTCATCTTATTGGAAGCTCATTTTCTTTTAGATACACTTTAGTACAAATATCTTCAAATGTCAGTAGTGCATAGAAAATAAATTTTTTCTTTTCTTTTTACTATCTCATTCACTGTGTTTTATGCTGAGGCTTAGTTGCAGCTGCATATAGTGAAATTATAATTTGTTTTCACTTTATTTCAGATTCTGATGCTCACAGTACCACCTCAAGTGCCTCTCCAGCTCAATCTCCTTGTTATAGTAACCAGTCAGATGATGGCTCAGATACAGAGATGGCTTCTGGCTCTAACAGAACGCCAGTGTTTTCCTTTTTAGATCTCACATACTGGAAAAGGTAAAAGCAACAGAAAATAACTCTAACCAGCAAACCTTCTTAATTATAGGCAACGGTTTCCCACTTCCTTAGCAATTAAGTGGCATTTGGCACACAGCTGGTAGCGTATGTGTTTGGAGGTGGATTAGGCAAGAATGGAGCTGAGAGTGTGGATTTTGTGTGTTTTTTCTATTAAAATTGATTTAAAGTAGAAATCATGTTAAGGAATCTAAATTTCCTATGATGGAGTATACTAGGTATTCATTCTGACCAACTCTCCCACTGAAAAAAAGTAAAAGGGCTAGAAGTATATATATTTTTTATGTCTTTAAAAATGGCATCAACAAGTAGACAAGTTAATAAGGAATAATCAGAGGCCAAATGCTGAGTGAATGAGGGACCCCAAAGTCAAAAAAGAGATAATAGACTAAGAAAGAGAGAATATTTAAAGAGAAAGTGGTTAAGGATTTTCTAGTTCACAGATTTGGGGAGACTAACAAGTTAAAAGCAAGGTACTAAGCAATTATCTTATGGGTGAAGAAGATTCACCCATAGATACATCATAGGGAAACTATGGAACATGGGAGGCAAAACAGATTTTAAGTAGTGAGAGAATAAAGACATTATTTTCAAAGGAACAGCAAACCTACAAGCTGAATTCTCAGCACGAACAACGGAAGCCATAAAACAATAGATTAATACCTTCAATGGCCCAAGAGATAATAGCCCTCAACTTAAAATTATATATATGTAGCAAAAATATCTTTCGTAAATGAGGGCATAGGACTTTTTGACTAGAAAAAGAAAATTGAGAGTTTGCTGCCAAACTGACTCAATAACAAAAATTCTATAGGCAGAAAGAAGAGATCCAAGATTGAAATTCTGAGAAGGATAAATAAATATTTGTTGCCTATAGGTAAATTTAAACAAACACTGAAGGCTTAAAATGATAATAGATGGGAATTTTTAAAAAAAGAATTAAATGACAACAGTAACATATAAGTCAAAGTAATAGAAGTGATGGGAGTTAAAATGTCCTAATATCTTTGTATTGTTGACAGTAAATGTATTGAATAACTTTAGAGTTCAATTAATTAACTGTATAACCACTAAAAGAATAAAAATAAGAATGTAAAACCTCCAGAGAAGAAGGGAAGGATGGAGAGTTTTAAAATATACCTAGCAGGACTTCCCTGGTGGCGTAGTGGTTAAGAATCCGCCTGCCAATGCAGGGGACATGGGTTCGATCCCTGGTCCAGGAAGATCCCATGTGCTGTGGAGCAAGTTAGCCCGTGCACCACAACTACTGAGCCCGCAAGCCACAGCTACTGAAGCCTGTGTGCCTAGAGCCCGTGCTCCGCAACAAGAGAAGCCACCGCAATGAGAAGCCTGCGTGCCGCAACGAAGAGCAGCCCCTGTTCGCTGCAACTAGAGAAAGCCTGCATGCAGCAATGAAGACCCAACACATCCATAAATCAATCAATCTAGCAAAATAAAATGATGAAAACCTCCATATATTTGTAAATTAAGAAACCATGGGTTCAAGAAGAAAGTATAAATTAGAAAATCCTTATAACTAAAAAAAAACCTGAAAAATACCACAAATCAAAACATGTGGCATGAAGTTAAAGAGGTAGAAGAAAAGTTGTCTTTAATGCTTCTTACAAAAGAAAGATTTAAAATAAATGAAGTTACATGTATCCAATTTAAAGATTAATGAAGCTCAATATAAAAAAAATAAAAGCAAGGAAATCCTAAAGATAGGAGTAGAAATAAATGGAGTAGAAAATCAATATGAATGGATAGTATCAGTAAAGCTAAGAGTTGGTTCTTGAAAAACATAACCAAAAAAGTTACTAGAGATAAAGCAGGTCAAGAAAAAGAGATGGTACCCATAAGCATCTTGGATAAGAAAAGGGAGATTCAGCTATAGAAAAAGCAGAAGTTTAGAAGACAGTAGGATATTAGAAACAGCTTCATGACAAATTTGAACATATAGGTGAAGTGGATACATTAGTAGAAAAAGACACTTCACCAAAACTGTCTCAGGAAAAAGTAGAAAACCTGAATTGTCTCATAATAAAGGAATGGATTCAGTGGTCAGAAGTCTTCCCTCAAAAAATCCCAGGCCTAGATAGACAAATTCTACCAAACATTCCAGAAACAAATGATTCTAATCTTGCACTGGCTTTTCCAGATTATGGATAAAAGAGGGCATAGGCTGCAAGCATTCTATGAGGCTAACATAACTTTGATATGTTATAAACAATATATCATAACTAGATTAGATTTATTCTAGGGATGTGAGATTGCTTGAAGCATTAGAAAGCCAACTAATATAATTTGACAGTTTCCTAAAGGAGGGAGAAAATGCTTATTGTATTAGTGGTATATTGAAGATGTTTGATAAATTTGAACTTTGCTTCAAGGTTTAAAATAAAACCTTTAGCAAAATAGGAATAGAAGGGAACCACATTGATAAATAATTTGCATTTTCGAGTAAAGTTGAACACGTTCCCATTCCTATAGCCCAGCAACGTAACCTAGGAAAACACCTTCAGACCTGTGCACCAGTATGTACAGCATGTTTGTAAATTGTCCCATCAGAAGGAGAGTGGGTAAATTGTGGTATATTCACATGGTGGAATACCGTACATAAGTTAAAATGAAATAAAGCTCTAGCAATATGTATGAACCTCAGTCACTGTTGAGCAAAACAATTGTAGCGTACAGTGTGAGTCCATATATGTGCATTTCTATATATATATTTTATTTTATATATTATATATATGAGATAACAAGCAATATGTTTAGAGATACAAATGTTGTATATAAAGAAAAAACAGTGATAAACCTGAAATTAAGGAGGAGAGAATGAGATTGGGTGGAGTGGGATTGGAGAGGGGCATACGGGGGACTTCATAGGAAATAATAGTTTTTTTTAGAGTGTGTGATCCATGGGTGATTTGTTGTGTTGTCATTTTTGTATGCCTTTATGTATATTTGATAATATGTGTATATATTTTTTGTCTGCTCAGTATTAAAATAAAACCACCAGCTGTATCAGCCTGTTTATGGTGGCTGTTTTCTTTAACATTTGGTGATTTTTGGAGGAAACCGTTTATAACTTCAGGAGCAGCCTCTGAAACTGACTGCTGTCTCTCAGATTGCCTTCTTCCCTCTTAATATTTGATAAGATTCCAGTGTGGGATTTAAGGCGCCTGGGTAATTCCCATTACCTAGCAAACTGGGGTCACTCTAGGAGCCCATTCATTAGGAATGTGATGAGATTGTGGAAGTAAAACCTTTGATCGTGCTGTACTAGTTATAATTATGAGTAGATGTTTCCTTTTTTTGTATTCTTATTTTTCTGCCTTATTTAATATATTTTGTTGTCCCTCCATTTTTTTCTTTTAGACAGAAAATATGCTGTGGCATTATCTATAAAGGCCGTTTTGGGGAAGTCCTCATCGACACACATCTATTCAAGCCTTGCTGCAGCAATAAGAAAGCAGCTGCTGAGAAGCCAGAGGCTCAGGGGCCAGAGCCTCTGCCCATCTCCACTCAGGAGTGGTGACTGAGGTTGATGTAGAAGGGGAACAAAAAATGAGTTAAATTTTGGAAAACACCAACAAAATGACCCTCCTATTTTTAACTTGGATACCTGTTATTCTGCCAAAAGATGATTTCTAGAATAGTTTTGAGTGGGTTATTTTCCCTCCAGTTCCACAAAGTCTGAAGCCAGTATCTAGCTTACTAAAAGGAAAAAAAGAAGTGTACATAATATTTAAGATGCTGAGTATTTCATAGGAAAGCTGAATGCTGCTGTAAAGTGCTCTTTAAGGCTTTTTTAAAAAAATCCCCTTCTAATGAATGAAATTAGGGGAATTTCAGGGGACAGAGATGGGATTTGTTGTATGATAAACGTATGTAGTTTTAGTCTTTCTATATTGAGAAGCAGTGGTTGGGGCATTTTTTAAGATGGCTGGCTACACTTGTTTTCCTTCGTTATAATAAATTTGACATAACTCAGTAAACACAGACTTGCCCCTAGAGGTAGTTGTTAATAACTTTGAAATATTACGGTGTTGCCAAGGTTCTGATGATTCAAACCTGTACTACTGAATATTAAGCGGGACGGACTAAGCTCTCTAGTGCGAATATCTTGAAGGAGTAATTTCTAAATATACAGAGGTAACTTGACTGTATATGTTGCATCCTGTGTCACCTCCCTCCATATTGATATTTGATAAAGTTTTTAATTTATATGAAACTTCTAAAGCAGAATCAAAGTTCCTCTTGGGGAAATGTCAAATCTTTAGGATAGGCAATCCTATATGAACAGTACCAAAGCATTACCCCTTGGTAGAGAATGCACTCTATTAAAATGTTAAATGATCTGAAAAATAAAATGTGCAAGTCTTCAGGATGGCACATGAAAAAAACAAAGGTTAATGCTTCTTGGGGCACATTTCTTAGAGGGCTTGCAAGTGTGTAAATAATTTGTTTATGTTACATGACTGGTGACTTCAATGAAAATCTGCACAATTCAGTTTTAGCTCTGGATTACTTCGGTTGACCTTTGTGAAGGTTTTATCTGTGTAGAATGGTTGTTTGACTTGTTTTAACCTATTAGGGTTTTGGGTTTTTGTTTTTTGTTTTTCATTCTATATTAAAGTAAAATTCTACTAAAAGAAAAGAGGTGTGTGTTAATGCTGAGTGGGTTGGTTTTGGTTTGGTTTCTTTTAGTCAGGCTTTCTGAACATTGAGGTGTTAGATGATACATCCTAAACGTGGAGCTCTTCAATTGTAAAACCTTCATTAAAAGCCTTTTACTTGAACCCAAACCAAAGTACTATCTATTGCCTCTTTTCTAAAAGTTCAGGAAGAATATATCACCAGTTCAGACTGTTCATAATGCGGGAGGATCACTTGCCTACCTTGTAATAACATGACTCAGTGCTTATTTTTAAAACTGGATTTTAAAGATTGGAATAGTATAAATAACAAGAAGGAGTGAGCCAATTTTTATGGGTACCCTATAGTTTTATAGTTCTTAATCTAAACTTAAAATTTTATATTTCTTCCTCTGGAAAAAACTACAAGCCACCATATGCACAGACTACATAGTGAGTTGGGTCAGCTCTCCCACAGACTTTGAGGTGTATTACAAGAATCCCAGCCATTATCATCTTCCTCCTGAGTTATTTTGAAATGGTTTTTTTCTCTCTCTCTTTTTTTTTGTACATTTTGGCTGCAGTATTGGTGGTAGAATATACTATAATATGGATCATCTCTACTTCTGTATTTATTTATTTATTACTAGACCTCAACCACAGTCTTCTTTTTCCCCTTCCACCTCTCTTTGCCTGTAGGATGTACTGTATGTAGTCATGCACTTTGTATTAATATATTAGAAATCTACAAATCTGTTTTGTACTTTTTATACTGTTGGATACTTATAATCAAAACTTTTACTAGGGTATTGAATAAATTTAGTCTTACTAGAAAATAAAAGAAGCTGTTTTGTGGCTTTGTCTGAAAGGTGTTCTTAAGTAAGAGTAACTAATGTTTTTGACCCTCACAGATACTCAATGTAAGCCCTTAGTATTATAACAAACCATGAAGGAAAGAAGTCCTCTTTACTGAGAAATACAGACTTTAAAATACAGATCTTCCTCCACTTACCATGGGGTTACGTCCCAATAAACCCAAAGTAAGTTGAAAATATTGTAAGTCAAAAATGCATTTAATACATCGTAGCTTAGCCTAGTCTACCTTAAACATGCCCAGAACATCTACATTAGCTTACAGTTGGCAAGATCATCTAACACAAAACCTATTTTTCATTAAAGTGTTGACTATCTCATGTAATTCATTGAATACTGTACTGAAAGTGAAAGCAAGAATGGCTAAATGTACTGGTAGTTTACCCTCCTGATCGCGTGGCTGACTGGGGTCTGTGGCTCACTGTGGCTCCCTCCTGCCGCTGCATCACAAGAGTGTCATATACTGCATATTGCTAGCCTGGGAAAAAGATCACAGTTGAAGTCTGATTTCTACTGAATGCATATCGCTTTTGCGTGATTGTTAAATCAAAAAATCCTAAGTTGAACCATCATTAAGTCGGAGACTGACTGTAAAAGACATTTTTTGTTGTTGTTGTTGACAGGGACAAGAAAGTAGGGTTTATTGGTGGGCATGGGTAGGGAGGGGGCAGCGCCAAGGCTCTCACGAGTGCAGGGCGTGCCATTTGTCCAGGGGGCCACGATTAGGGATGTACTCGACCCCACAGCCATCTGGGATGAGCTGCTTTTCTGCCACCGTGTTTTCAAATTCATCTGCATTAAACTTAGTGAATCCCCACTTCTTGGAGATGTGGATCTTCTGGCGGCCAGGGAACTTGAACTTGGCCCTGCGGAGGGCCTCAATCTTATGCTCCTTGTTCTGCAGCTTGGTGTGGATGGACATTATGACCTGGCCAATGTGGACCCTGGCCACTGTGCCCTGGGGCTTTCCAAAGGCACCACGCATACCTGTCTGGAGCCTAGACTGGGGACAGCATGTCAGTCATTAATGTCTGCTGTAAAGGGCTGTCTCCAAGGTCCCTTAGGGCAACCCATACAGGCAACAGGCTGCATACACTACTGAGGAGGCTGCTGTTTGCAGCCGTTGCGCACCGGGCCCCCACGGGGAAAAGAGCACAGTCGGCTTAACTGGCTGCAAATGTAAAAGACATTTTTTTTTTCTAAAAGACATTTTAACTGATGTGCACAATAATTAACCTAGTGGATAAGATGATTTTAACAGTGAAGGACAAAAGGTCTCCAGTGTTTCAATGTCTGTAATATGGTTTTATTAGTATTGTCTATGGACATAGTGGGAAGCATCATTGAGACTTTAGAGAAACTATAAAAGGTGGTTATAGAGAAAGGTAGATTTTTGGGATTGGGGTCAGACCTGGGTTCTCTGATTCCTGGCTCTACCCCCTTATTAGCCATTTGAGTCACTTGACTTTTGTGAGTCTCTAAACTTCTGTTACTTACCAGAATTGTTTACTTTGCAGATTTATGATGAATCCAAAGAGGTATAATTCATACCAAAGGTTTTTTTCTGTGCCGTGCGGCTTTCGGGATCTCAGTTCCCCAACCAAGGATTGAACCTGGGCCACGGCAGTGAAAGCCTGGAATCCTAACCACTAGGCCACCAGGGAACTCCCATATATCAAAGTTTTAAAAACAGTTTATTACCTGGGAAAGGTAGATCCTGTGGGTCAAACTTCTTATACTACAATTAAATTAGCTTTGGGATAGTCTAGGTGATGTTGCCAGCACCTAGTCTAGTTACTGTGAAGCTACTAAGTTAACCTAAGTAGTGGAAAGATGACAGCACCTACATGATCTATTGCTGTTTAATAAAATTACCAAAAATGTACTGGCTTAAGAGAAATTGATCTCAGTTTCCATCTAGGTGCAGTGTGGCTGGGTCCTTTGCTCAGGGTCTCACAAGGCTGCAACAGGTGTCAACTCGGTTGCATTCTCATGAGGTGACTTGGGAATAATTCACCCCAAATTCACTTGGGTTGTTGGCAGAATTCATTCCCTGTGGCTGTAGGATGGAGAGCCCAGACTACTGGCTGGAGGGCCCCCTTAGTTCCTTACCACTTGGGGTCTCCCAACATGGCACTCACTGTACCCAGCCAGCAGGTCTCCAGAGCCAGTCACCTAACAAGACAGTCGTCTTGTCCACATTCAAGTTACACAGTTAACACAAGAGGTGGTGTGTGGGGACCATAGAGTTTTGTCTGCCATAGCGCCTCTTCTTTTTCTTACGTGAACCACTTGAAATTGGGCCTCTTTGTCCTAAAATACAACCATTTGGGTGTGGCAAGTAAAAAGAAAAATAGTTCCCCTATTATGAAATACCTACTGTGGTGGGCTTGGCACCTGTAAACACTGTTCAAACAACCTTGCAAAGTGAAAAAACAAAACAACCTGTTTACAGGTAGTCAGTGAAGGGGTGCAAGGGGGGGCCATATAACTTAAATAAAATCAACTTTCCTGATTCCAAAGCCTGTGCTCTTCAAACTGGACCCTGTCCCTGCTATAGCAATGGTGCCTTCTTCACCTGCATTTTGGGTGGTCACCTGGGTCTCTTCCGAAGGATGAAAACGAGGGGCAAGTTTCACCCTTGTGAAGAGGTTGAACTTTGTCTAAATCAGTTAATCAAATGTTGTTAATTTTGATGTTGAAAGTACATATTATATACTGTCTTTTTGTGGAGAAAATAGTCTCTAGGGGGTTTAGTTGAAACAACGGAATCTTCTAAAAATAAATGAAGGTAGCCAGAACTAACTGCTTGCTCTGTAGTAAAGAATGGAGGATACCGAGGGAGCCTCTTGATTGACCGTCCCTAGAGCAGTTTCCCAATCGCCCAGATTTAGCATTATGCTGCCCTGGCAGTCATTTTTGTGTGATGTTCAGTGGACTGGGAAGGGAGGAGAAAGCCCAATTGGATCAAAGTTAGATAATTTCACAGGCTCATGTTCTCACAGAAAGGGATCTGAGGGTTCTAACAATTTCTCGGGCTATGGAGTTTGGTTACTTATTGTGGTCATGAGAATGCTTTAGGTTTCAAATATCTTGCACCCTGGTTAGAAACTGCTTGTTATTGTATGTCGAGTAGGGGCTTCTTAGACATGCTTAGTTGCAGGCTTCAGTGTAAAAGAGCTTAATCTTTCAGTTTAGAGAGACCAAAAAGATTTTTGGCAAAGCCTGCCCTTTGTCTCAGTGTCTGAAAGTGGGGGAAATAATTTACTCTGTTTGAGAACTTCAATTCTCTACACTTCCGTAGCTTACATTAACTTTAACATTGTCCAGGTATTGTTTTTTTGTAACTGCAAGGAGAGTGGTTGTTTTATGTTTATACTTACCTCTCAGGAATTAAGACAGAGGTCTCAAGATTCTTCAGCAAGTCATGGGTAGAGTTAAAATAGGAACCTGAACAGTTATTTTTTTTTTTGAAGGTAACAGGTGTGTTCTTTGCTTCCAATCACCTTTACAGTCCACTCCAGTGTTGATTTTGCCCCCAACACTCCAAGGGTCACTGATGGCTTTCTCATGGGGAATTCCAAAGCCCTCATTTTACTCATCCAGCCTCTCAATAGCACTTGATACAATTGATAGTTTCTTTTTTTGAAGCATTCTTGGCTGGTAACACTGCTGTTCCCAGGTTTCCTACTTCAGATGCTCATTGGCCCAGGGTTCACCTTCAACCCTCTTCCCAGACCATCTCCGTTCCCACGGTCCCAAATACTATCTAAAATATGCAGACATCTCCCAAGTCTCTCTCCAGAACTTTTTATTAATCAGGGTGCCAGCAGGAAATAGATGGCTTACTGACATTGGATAATTTGAGGAAAGTTTAATAAAGGAACTTTACAAAGCTATGCATATGGTGTAGGGAAACTCCAAGGGAAAGTGCAGTTCTCAGGACTGGTAACATTGGGGCTAGTAATGTTAGGGTGCTGTTACTACCCCTAGGTCTGAAGGGTTGGGGGTCGGGAGTGGTCAATGGAACCAGGAGACAGGCTATGTAAAAAAGGGTGGGGGGCTGGGGGAAGCCATAGGAATAAACATTCCTGTCACTCTCCAGATTGACCAACTCCATCATTAGTACCTTTACACATACTGTTTGTTCCCTCTGACCCACTTCCCCACTATCCTATAGCTAGGCAACACCTACTTATCCATCAGGTTTCAGCTTAGGCACCACTTGGGGAAGGCTTCCAGAACAACCACTACCCTCCCCAACACACACACACACACACACACACACACACACACACACACACACACACACACAGAATTGTATGCTAAGTAGGTTCCATGAAAGCAGGAACCATGTCTACTTTTTACTACAATAGTTCCCAGAGTCTAGGACAGTGGTTTTTAGTGTATAAGTAGGAGCACAATAAATATTTATTAACTGACTGATTACAACTTTGTATTTTCACAAGTCATGATCATAGAAGAGTTGAATTGATGCTAACGGTCTTGATGAATTTCAAGAATTTAAAAAATATTTTGACTTTGAACATTTTTAAATATGCAGAAAAGTTGAAGGGATAGAACAATAGTATAACCTCTCCCTAGATCCACCAACTGTTAAATTTTACCACAAGTACTTTATCTGCTTTGCTGAATCATTTGAAAGTAAGTTATGGCAATATGACACTTCACCCTGAATAGGTAAGCATTCATCTCCTAGGAATAAGGATATTCTACATCCTTAGGTGTGCCGTTGCCACACCTGAGACGAATAGCCCAGTAATATCTAATATGATAGATCTGTATGGAATAATTGCCCCTGTTGTCCCAATGTATCTTTTAAAACTTTATTCCTCATCCAGGATCTAGTCACAATTTATATGCACATCTGGTTAATGTCTCTCCTCTTTTAATTTAATCAGTAATAGTCCTCCCTGCCTTTATTTTTTCATGACATTGAACTTTCTCAAGTATCAGAATCGGTTGTATAATGTCCTAAATCTTGGATTTTTTCTGGTTGTTTTCTTAGTAGATTTAGATTACACTTTCTGGTTGTGTGGGGCATCTCTTAGTGCATCAGCAGAGGCGCACAATGTCAAGTTGCCCCACTGTTGGCGATGTTAAGATGATCACTTGGTTAAGATGGTGACTACCAGATCTTTCCATTTTAAAGCACGTTTTTCCTTTTGTAAATGAATAATCTGTGGGCTGATACTGTGAAACTTTTTAAACACCCTTTCATTCAAGTGTTCATTGAGCACCTATGTCCAAGACCCTACTAAGGGTTCTAAATAGTCCTTCGATGCTTGAGAAATCATGTAATCCTTAAGTCCTTTGAGAATCCTAGCTCACTAAGGTTCTTTTGCTTATTCTTGCCATTTACTTGCATTTGACTTTTATTTTCTTGATTTCCTTGTGGTTCCCATTCAGAAGTAAAGGTGTGACGGATGGGAGTAGGGTTTATGTTTAGCATGTGAGCTTATTAGTTAATATCACCGTGGCATAGATGAATAAACAATGGAATTAAAGTTAGAAGACTTGAATTCAAATCTTGGTTTTGGTATTTAATGGCTTTATGATCTCTGATAAATTTTCTCTGAGGTCTTTTCCTTCTCTGTAAAGTGGAGGAAATAATAGCAACCCGAGTTGTAGTAATAATAAAATGAGTAGGTGCACAGTGAAGGTTTGCGCCATCATTTGTTCTTTTTAGCACTGGGGTCTAAATACGGGATACAGGAGGAATGAAAACTTTTTTATTACCTGTAGTTATGGTGAACACAGCAAAGGTCGTCAACAGTTCACATCGACACCTACCCCCTCCAAAAACAAAAACAAAAAACAAAAAACAAAAACCCTAAAGCTTTCTTAAGTTTCAGTGCTTAAAGAAGAAAATGTGTTCACTACCAGATGATTACGCTTACGGCAGCACATGAATCCCAGGATTGGGAAATTGTATAGAGGGCATGAAGCGATACCAAATATAATTACGCTCTACAAAAGTGTGCTGAGATCCAGGGAGTGGCCAAGATAGGCTCTCAGGATGAGTTGTTTTTGTTTGTTTGTTTGTTTTGTTTTTTTTGCGGTACGCGGACCTCTCACTGTTGTGGCCTCTCCCGTTGCAGAGCACAGGCTCCGGATGCGCAGGCTCAGTGTCCATGGCTCACGGGCCCAGCCGCTCCGCGGCATGTGGGATCTTCCTGGACCGGGGCACGAACCCGTGTGCCCTGCATCGGCAGGCGGACTCTCAACCACTGCGCCACCAGGGAAGCCCCTCAGGATGATTTTTGAAGGGTAAAGTTTGGCTGAGCTGTAACAGTACGGTGGAACCAATTCATAAAACGTGCTGAAATAGTACAACATACCTCTTAGCCTCAAGGCCTAAATATCCAGTTTAAGCCAGGCCAGTTGCCTGCTTCGGCCAACCTAGCCTCCTGGAACAACTCCAACGGCGCACCATTCACATCCAACAGAAATGCTGTCCCTTCCACCCCTCCCCCTCCCCGGCCTCCCCCCACTCCCGCGTTATGCTAGCACTGAAGATAACAGTAGTGGAGTGCACGAATTCAGGGATGCTTTTGGCTTTAGCAGCTTGAGATTCTGCTTCCTAAACTCCATGAGACAGAGTTCAGGTCTCTTTGTAATGTTTTCCTTCTATCTCAAATAAACCAGTGATGAGGGATGCAGTGGGGATATCTTTGGCCGTTTCTAGAGCATCCTGGTGATATCAGTCTGTCAATTGTTAAAATAAGGAATCTGTCATAATTAAAAATTCTAATTTTCATTTTCTTCTGAAGAACTTAAACCATTTCATTATTGAGGAGGCTGACATCTAGAACTACCAGGGAAAACTAAGCCCTTTGCTACTGTTTTAACCAGCAGCTTTTCTATCTTGGCTACGAAGCTTCCCTTATCATATGGTACTATATGAATGTCCACAAGGTGGTGTTAGTCACACAAAATACTCTGAGAATGTTTTAGGCTCATCCAGTTTAGCGCGCTTATTTACAGATGGAGAAACTTACCTAATGATCACCTAGCTCATTAGTTGCGGAGCTAAAACTGGAGCTAATCCCTTGTTGAATCCACAGTCAGCCAAACGGTTATTTTAGCTTAAATGTAAGTCTTAGAAACATATTTAAAATGTCTGGAGAATCTATTTCTATTTCCTTTTCACAAAGATAAGTTTAATCTTTGTTAAGAACTAAAAGCAACCTTTACTGCTTTCTGCAGTTAATTTTAAATTATCACAAAAGAGAAAGAAAGCATACTTGTGTTTTCCTTCTCCAAATTCCCTATCCCAGAAGACTGCCATTGTGATAAACACATGCTACTGGGGAGTCAATTCTTGAATATCGCAGATACTGTGGCCATAGTCCTAAAGGATTAGGACAGCCTGGATGTCTGTCCAGTGTACATTTGGAGATTAAGCTGTTGCCATACAACTGAGACCAGAAGTTACCAAGCCCTCCCTAGAGCCTCTGATTGATCTGGTTGTTAAGGCAGCGTGCTCCCACTGTCTGTACAGGTGTGGTTTCCAAGTAGTGTGCAAGGCTGGTCCTTTGGGGTATACAAAATAATTTCTATCTATTTTTTCTCATTCTTTTTGTCTCCTCCTTTTTTATTGAAGTATAGTTGACATATAACATTGTATTAGTTTCAGGTGTACAACAATGATTTGTTATGTGTATACATTGTGAAATGATCACCACAGTAAGTCTATAGTTAACATCCATCACTGACATATTGTTACAGATTTTTTTTCTTGTGATAACTTTTAAGATCTATTTTCCTTCTATGTTCTTATGTTTTTTAAGGTACATAATATTAGCACAGTGTTACATGTGCATATATATATATGTATGGAAGAAACGTATTAGGAGTATATACTCATTTTATTTTTTCACTAATTGGAGAGAGATCAGAAAGGTTTGGAGAGAGTTGCATACTTCTCTGTATGTGTATTACATGTCAATAAGAAGTTTATTGTTAAAATATTTGAAGTTCATTGCTCTAGTTGCCACATAGTGATGGAGGGTTAGGTGTAGGAACTGTTTATTTTCAAGTCCAAGAGATTATTTTGGTGAAATATTAGAGAAAATGGTTTATGGACCTTTCCTAAATTTGATGGGGAAGGAGGAATGACAGTTGCCAGAGCTGGTTTATATTACATGCTTATCAAACGGTTTCCTCTCCCGCGGTGTAATATTTCCTCTCCCCTGCCTTTATCACCAAGAGTGGAGTGTTTTTCAGAATGGCATATCCTCCCTCGGGAGTAAAGTTATTAAGTGTGCCTTGTCATTGGTGGAAAGAAAAAAAAAGCCTGGGGATTTCTAGTTTCTTCCTTTGCCTCCCATTCAACTGGATACCCACAATTCCTAGCCCCCAATTATTTTTTCTTAATCATATTGAAACTCCATAGAAAATAGAAATGACCGCACTGCCTTATTAGTCTCTACATTTGCCAAACAACTGAAGGCACTGAAATGGGCCAAGAGAGATAAAATTATGTGCAAGCCTTTTTTTTTTTTTTTTTTTTTTTTTGCGGTTCGCGGGCCTCTCACTGTTGTGGCCTCCCCCTTTGCAGAGCACAGGCTCCGGACGCGCAGGCTCAGCGGCCATGGCTCACGGGCCCAGCCGCTCCGCGGCATGTGGGATCTTCCCGAACCGGAGCACGAACCCGTGTCCCCTGCATCGGCAGGCGGACTCTCAACCACTGCGCCACCAGGGAAGCCCTGTGCAAGGCTTTTTAAGGGAGGTTGAGAGTGGAGGGTAGAAAATCAGTTATTTAGATTTAGCAGTTGTAAAATGAAGCTGCACAGCTACCCAACATGACAGGTAATGAAGAATATGAGGAAGCAGTAGAAAGAGGTTCTTTTGGAAGAGAATCAAGTCAGAACATTTTGAGAGAAATTATTAGTGGATGGTGGAAACTAAGAAAACTTGTTTCGGGGAAAACGAATGTGATTCCATAATTTAGCAATAAAATAATAGATGTTGCAAAGTGTCAGAAATTTATTTATTCAATCATCTATTTAGTTAATTCATTCATTTATTTATTTATTTTTGTGGTACGCGGGCCTCTCACCGCTGTGGCCTCTCCCGTTGCGAAGCACAGGCTCCGGACGCGCAGGCTCAGCGGCCATGGCTCACGGGCCCAGCCGCTCCGCGGCATGTGGGATCTTCCCGAACCGGAGCACGAACCCGTGTCCCCTGCATCGGCAGGCGGACTCTCAACCACTGCGCCACCAGGGAAGCCCTGTGCAAGGCTTTTTAAGGGAGGTTGAGAGTGGAGGGTAGAAAATCAGTTATTTAGATTTAGCAGTTGTAAAATGAAGCTGCACAGCTACCCAACATGACAGGTAATGAAGAATATGAGGAAGCAGTAGAAAGAGGTTCTTTTGGAAGAGAATCAAGTCAGAACATTTTGAGAGAAATTATTAGTGGATGGTGGAAACTAAGAAAACTTGTTTCGGGGAAAACGAATGTGATTCCATAATTTAGCAATAAAATAATAGATGTTGCAAAGTGTCAGAAATTTATTTATTCAATCATCTATTTAGTTAATTCATTCATTTATTTATTTATTTTTGTGGTACGCGGGCCTCTCACCGCTGTGGCCTCTCCCGTTGCGAAGCACAGGCTCCGGACGTGCAGGCTCAGCGGTCATGGCTCACGGGCCCAGCCGCTCCGCGGCACGTGGGATCTTCCCGGACTGGGGCACGAAGCTGTGTCCCCTGCATCGGCAGGCGGACTCTCAACCACTGCGCCACCAGGG
This sequence comes from Stenella coeruleoalba, assembly GCF_951394435.1. Lineage (NCBI taxonomy): Eukaryota > Metazoa > Chordata > Mammalia > Artiodactyla > Delphinidae > Stenella > Stenella coeruleoalba. Next base: position 76,566,942 of record NC_137157.1, read on the forward strand.
AAGCCCTATTTAGTTAATTTTGAGTTCTTATTCCACACTAGCTGCTGAACGAGGCACTGAGAAAATTATAATGGACTACACACTACCCCTGCTCTCAAGTGTCTCATAGTCTTGGAAAATAGTAAGAAATGCTTAGACAGGGGTAAGCCCTGGTGCCACGTTAGCACACGGAACAGCCCCACTGGTTTAGGGGAAGGTATTAAGTGACCATTTATTGAGCATTTTGTGCCAGGCACTGTGCTAACAAACACTTTAAAAATCACATTGGCTTTTAACAGCTACTCTACTTTTAAAACTAGAGTTTTTAATAAACTCTAGTGTTGTCTTCATTTTACAGATGAGAAAATAGAGGCTCAGAAAGACCAATAGTAAGAAAAAATTTTGATGCCAATACCAAAAATTCTGTAGAATTTTTGTAGATTTAAGTAGAAATATGAGAAAGTAAAAATAATTTGAAAAGTATTAAAGATAAAAGAAACAATTCAGCCACTAAAATTTAAGCTTCCCTGGGTACATTTACTTTCAAACTTTTCATTGAAGTATAACACAAAAGACTAGGGCACTATGGTAAATGTACAGCTGGATGAATTTCAGTAACTGAGCACACCTATGTAACTTGCATCCAATGTAAGAAACACAGCATTGCCAGTTTTCTAGAAGGCCCTCCTATTCCTACCTCCCATGTCCCTTCCTAGTCACTACTTTCCCCTGACTTCTAACAATATAGATTAATTTTACCTGTTTTTTTTTTTTTTTGCGGTACGCGGACCTCTCACCGCTGTGGCCTCTCCCGTCGCGGAGCACAGGCTCCGGACGCGCAGGCTCAGCGGCCATGGCTCACAGGCGCAGCTGCTCCGCGGCATGTGGGATCTTCCCGGACCGGGGCACGAACCCGCGTCCCCTGCATTGGCAGGCGGACTCTCAACCACTGCGCCACCAGGAAAGCCCTTTACCTGTTTTTTAACTTTATATAAATGTAATTATATAGCATGTACTCTTTTCTTTTTTTACATCTTTATTGGAGTATAATTGCTTTACAGTGGTGTGTTAGTTTCTGCTTTATAACAAAGTGAATCAGTTATACATATACATATGTTCCCATATCTCCTCCCTCTCGCGTCTCCCTCCCTCCCACCCTCCCTATCCCACCCATCCAGGTGGTCACAAAGCACCGAGCTGATCTTCCTGTGCTATGCGGCTGCTTCCCACTAGCTATCTACTTTACAGTTGGTAGTGTATATATGTCCATGCCACTCTCTCACTTCAGCATGTACTCTTTTCTGTCTGGCTTTTTTTTTTTTTTTTTTTTTGCTAGCTCTGTGAGATTCAGCTATATTGTTGCACATAGTTTTAGATCATTCATTCTCCTTACTATATAATATTTCATCATGTGAGTGTACCATACATTTCATAGATATTTGGGTAGCTTCAATGAGCATTTTAGTACATGTCTTCTGGTGAACATATAGATGCATTTCTGTTGGTTATATACTAGGAGATGTGTATGTTCAGTTTTAGGAGAGGTTGGCAAATGATTTTTTAAGTGCTTTTACCATTTTGTAGTCCACCACCAAAGAGCTCAGAAAAGCAGCATTGCTTGGGACTTATAGAATATAAAGTGAAACTGCAAAGTATGCTCTACAGAAAATACTGCCCACTTGACTCTTACTGTAGTGCATACTCCCAGTATTAGCTGTGCCAGGCAGCTTGGAGAACCAAGCTGCTTAATTTTTAACTCATCTGAGGGAGAGAGATTTTAGACCTCAAATATCTTCAAACCCCACATTTTAGTTATTTATTTTTTTCACATTGTGGGAGAACTCAGTTACTACTTGGTTAGATACAGGTCTCTTCTTTTATTGATTAAAATTTAATGCATATTAGATGAATAAGTTCACACAATTTTCCTTGACAGTGGCTATTATAATCACGTTATGTAGGATGCAATGGGCGCATTAACCATGACCTTCTTTACCCGAGAACAAATAACCATAGTTAAGAAGCCAAAATTTCTGGCTTTAAAAACACGTATTCTTGTTGTAAAGATAATGGAACATTTTTTTAAACAAACTAAAAAAAAAAAAAAAAAAAACACTTATAAATCCAGCTCTCCATTCCCAGCCCCCGTACAATAATAGCCTTGGTCTTTTGTCTTCCACTCCAGATCCTGGTGTCTAGGTCCTGCTCTTTCCCAGTTGTGGTTTATGTTCCACTGCTACACAAGCAGTTTTCTAAGTCTGTAGACGGTGGAAGACTTAAGGAGGTTTTTTCTTTACAGCTTTATCAGCACTGATGAAATACTGGCAGGGAGAAGAGATGGGAGCTTCCATTCTTTCTATTTTGTAGCTCCAAGGAAAGAAAGTTTAGGGAAAGAGGAGTAATTCACATTTGGAAGATTAGAGGATAAAAGAAAGTCTATTTTCTTAGATGAACAAGGGTTGATAGTCATAAATGGTTTCTGCAGGTTCTCATGTTTGTGAAGAGCCTTGTGTATCCACTCACTCCTCCATGCCATCTCCTCATGTACCGTCTTTAAAAAGAGATGAAACTTGCCCATAGTGATCTAGAAGTTAAGGTCCCAAATGAATTCTCACAGTGATGGTTCTGACAAGCACCAAACAAAAGTAATTAAGATAGTAGAGGTAGCAGACAAATAGAAATAGAAAATGAGTTAGGCAGTGATCCAATAATTTCTTGTTGATTTTAGTCCTTTGCTCATAAAGAAAATTAACATAATGTTTTATTCGAGAGTGCACTCTTGCTTCTTTTATCTTCATTGATGATGGAACAATCACTGGAATTAGAAATCCAAATTCTGTGTTCAAAACTAAAGCATTGTATGTCTAGGAATCTATCCAATGTAAGTGACTAAGATTGTATGTAAGATTTAGCTACACGAAAGAATGAATTTCAACCCTTACCTCATACCATATAAAAAAATTAATTCAAAATGGATCAAAGACCTAAATGTAAGAGCTAAAACTATAAAACTCTTAGAAGGAAACATAGGTATAAATCCTCATGGCCTTGGACTTGGCAACAGTTTCTTAAATATGACACCAAAAGCCCAAGCAACTGAAGAAAATAATAGATAAATTGGACTTCATCAAAATTAAAAACTTTTGTGCATTAAATGACACAGTCAAGAAAGTGAAAAGACAACTCATGGAATGGGAGAAAGTATTTGCAAGTAACATATCTGATAAGGGCATAGTATCCAGAATATATAAAGAACCCTTACAACCAACAATAAAAAGACAAACAGCCCAATTAAAAAATGCGCAAAGGATTTGAATAGACCTTCTTCAAAGAAGATATATAAACAACCAGTAAGCACATGAAAAATGTTCAACTTCAATAGTCATTAGGGAAATGTAAATCAAAACCACAATGAAATACCATTTCATACCTACCAAGATAGTGATACTACTAATTTTTAAAAAGGAACATAACAACTATTAGGGAAGATATGGAGAAATTAGAACCTTTACACACTGCTGGCGGGGATGTAAAATGGCACAGCCACTGTGGAAAACAGATGGGTGGCTCCTCAAAAAGTTAAACATAGAGTTACCACCTAACCCAGCAATTCCACTTCTAGGTATAAACCCGAGAGAACTGAAAACATATGCAAAAACTTGTACAAAAATATTCATAGCATCACTATTCGTAATATGTCAAAAGGTAGAAACAACCTAAATGTCCATCATCTGATAAATGGATAAATAAAATGTGGTGTATTCATATGATTGAACATTATTCAGTCATAAAAAGGAATGAAGGGACTTCCCTGGTGGCACGGTGGTTAAGAATCCGCCTGCCACTGCAGAGGACATGGGTTCAAGCCCTGATCTGGGAAGATCCCACATGCCGCGGAGCAACTAAGCCTGTGCGCCACAACTACTGAGCCTGCGCTCTAGAACCCGCGAGCCACTACTACTGAGCCCGCGTATTGCAATACTGCAGCCTGCATGCCTAGAGCCCGTGCTCCACAACGGGAGAGGCCACCGCAATGAGAAGCCCGTGCACCGCAGTGAAGAGTAGCCCCTGCTCACTGCAACTAGAGAAAAGCCCACGTGCAGCAATGAAGACCCAACACAGCCAAAAATAAATAAATAAATTTTAAAAAACAGGAATGAAGTATTGATACATGCTACAACATGGATGAATCTTGAAAACATTTTGATAAGTGAAAGAAGCCAGACCCAAAAAGCCACACGTTGTATAATTCCATTTATATAAAATGTCCAGGATAGGTAAACACATAGCGACAGAAAGTAGATCAGTAGTTGCCAGGGGGCTGGGGGCGGCAACTGGGAGTGATTGTTAAGAGCATGGGGTTTCTTTTTGAGGTGATGGAAATGTTTTAGAATTAGATACTTGCACAACCTTGTGACTATACTAAAAACTTCTGAATTGTACACTTTAAAATAGTTAAAATGGTAAATTTTGTTTTGTGAATTTTATCTCAAAAAATTAGCAAAAAATTTGGCTGCAAGGGTATTCACTAAATTCCTAGCTTTTATATAAAGAAAAAGAAGGAAAAGAAAAATGTTAAATGTTCAACTATGGGGTGTTCTTTGAATGAATTGGACTAGAGCCATAAATTTGTAGAAATTAATTTATTAATGTGAAAAGATGTTCATGATCTTGAGTAAAGAAAAAAGTTATAAAATAATATTTAAGGAATGATTCTATATTTTGAAAAAACAACAAAAAGAAAACCAAAATACACTAGAGAGTGAGAGACTGGAAGGGTTTACACTACCATGTTAGAGAGCTCTGTGTGGCAGTTTTCTTCCTCTTTCTGCCTGCTAGTATTCTCTGGTTTTTCCACAATTCCCTTCGTTCCCATAATAGATTATGATCAAAGAATCGGCTAAGATGTAGGAATTCTGAAGACTTGGGCCACCTTGACTCTCTGGCTTGCCCAAAAGCTGGGTTTTCCTCAGAGTCAGAAAAACATGAAAATTGAAGGGGAAGGAGAAAGTGCTCCAGTTAATAAAGAAATCGTTTTAGAAAATGTCATTAGGCAAATGGTACCTATAACTGCTAGACTGCCTGCTGCTTGATAGTTTCCCCTGGGCCTTCATATCCCCCTGGTGAAGGAGGTAAAAAAGACCAGTGTGTTGGCAATAAAACTGTTATGGCCGCACCAGGGAGTGCTACTGTAATTATGGGGCTCCGAGCACTTTCCTGCAATTCCAGTTTTCAGATGTTTAAAACTATGTTGTAAACTCTTCATCCACAATGAGACTTAGCACCTTTGACTACTGCTGCCCAGAGATTTAATTGTTAAAAACAACAACACCTTTTGACTGGGGAGAAAAGAAAAATAAGACTAAATATTTCTGGAACTTGGAATGTATTCTTCCACATGATTTTGCTTTTTAAAACGAAAACTCTTACATTATAGTCTTTTTGTATACTTAGCAGGTTTAAAAACAATGTAAAACACTTAATATTTTAAAAAAGCCTTTTAAGATGCACTGACGAAAGTTGAACATTTCTAAAAACTCCAATAAATTATAAAGAAATGTTTACTTATCGGCAACAAGGAAAATACGGGACATTTACTAGCTCTTTACTAGTTGTGTAACTTTGGGAAATTTATATAACCTCTGTGCTTCGTTTTCCTTTCTAAAAAACGGGAATCATAAAAAACCCCACCTCTTCGTGACAGCCATGAGGTACAGCAATCAGATCTGTCTTCAAGAAAGGACTTGTGGGCTTCCCTGGTGGCGCAGTGGTTGAGAGTCTGCCTGCCGATGCAGGGGACACGGGTTCGTGTCCCGGTCCGGGAAGATCCCACGTGCCGCGGAGCAGCTGGGCCCGTGGGCCATGACCGCTGAGCCTGCGCGTCCGGAGCCTGTGCTCCGCAACGGGAGAGGCCACAACAGTGAGAGGCCCGCGTACCGCAAAAAAAAAAAAAAAAAAAGACTTGCTCTTGAGTTCTAAGGAGTGTTAGCACCTTCAGGATCTAGCTCAGATTTCTGAGGTAGATCATGATCTGGGGCAGCCCCCGGCCAGTGGTTGAGCTCAGTGGGGTACGGGCGTAGTCATTGCAGCCCAAGATGAGACTCCTCTAAAGGGAAACATTGCTCCAGAGTTTCTGATGGCTAAGACTTTGTCAGACTGCAGCGCGGTCTGAGACTCACCCGTCCCAGCCTGCTGACCCTTTAACGTGTCAGATCTGCAGTGTGGTCTGAAGACCCTGTGCCAATCCTGATTTTCCAGCCTTTTATCTTCCACAGGCGTCGTCCCCCAATAAACCTTTTTCATTCCTAACTCCATCTGCTTCCCAGAAAACCCAGCTGACACGCTCAGATTTGTTATAACACTTAAGTGTGATAGTACATGATAAATCCTAGTCAATGCCTAGCACACAGTAAGCCCTCAATAAATGTGTAATATTACTAGCATCACATAACTGATTTTAAAATTAGTTTTTATTTTTGGTCACCACTATTTTCTCATTTATTCTTGATTTGGTTTCCACCATCCTTTTCTATTGGCATATAAATATAAGATTGCATATACACTAATTTTTTTAAATAAAAGTTTTATCATTGCTGTTCTGTGAAGAGAAAAATTTAAACAAATATTGACTAGTATTTGGCAAAAACTTAAAGAGAAGAAGATAAGATGTGCATGACGTGAAGATAATAGATTATGAGGACAGATATTTTTATTTAATATTTAAACAATGTTACATGGCATATTCTTTTAACCACTCACCTGTTCCACCCCTGCCTCGTAAGAATTCTCTGTCAGCATTTAGAAAATTCTTTTTTTTTTTTTTTTTCCGGTACACGGGCCTCTCACTGTTGTGGCCTCTCCCGTTGCGGAGCACAGGCTCCGGACGCGCAGGCTCAGCGGTCATGGCCCACGGGCCCAGCTGCTCCGCGGCACGTGGGATCTTCCCGGACTGGGGCACGAACCCGGTCCCCTGCATCGGCAGGCGGACCCTCAACCACTGCGCCACCAGGGAAGCCCAAGGAGATTCTTTTTTAAAAAATTTAATTTGGAGCATAGTTGATTAACAATGTTGTGTTAGTTTCAAGTGTACAGGAGTGATTCAGTTATACATATATATGTATCTATCCTTTTTCAAATTCTTTTCCCATTTAGATTATTACAGAGTATTGAGCAGGGTTTCCTGTGCTATACAGTAGGTCCTCGTTGGTTATCTATTTTAAATATAGCAGTGTGTACATGTCGATCCCAAATTCCCAATCTATCTATCCATCACCCCCACCCCTCCCCCCGGAAACCGTAAGTTCATTCTCTAAGTTTGTGAGTCTGTTTCTGCTTTGTAAATAAGTTCATTTGTATCATTCTTTTAGATTCTGCATATAAGTGATATCATATGATATTTGTCTTTCTCTGTCTGACTTACTTAGTATGATAACCTCCAGGTCCAACCATGTTGCCACAATGGCATTATTTCATTTTTTAAATGGCTGAGTAATATTCTATTGTATATATGTACCACATCTTCTTTATCCATTCATCTGTTTGATGGAGATTTAGGTTGCTTCCATGTCTTGGCTATTGTAAACAGCACTGCAGTGAACACTGGGGTGCATGTGTCCTTTCAGACCATGTTTTTCTCCAGATATATGCCCCGGAGTGGGATTGCTGAATCATATGGTAGCTCTATTTTTAGTTTCTTATGGAACTTCCATACCGTTCTCCATAGTGGCTGTACCAATTTACATTCCCACCAACAGTGTAGGAAGGTTCCCTTTTCTCCAGTATTTATTGTTTGTAGACTTTTTGATGTTGGCCATTCTGACTGGTGTGAGGTGATATTTCATTGTAGTCTTGATTCTCATTTCTCTAATAATTAGTGATGTTGAGCATCTTTTCATGTGCCTCTTGGCCATCAGTATGTCTTCTTTGGAGAAATGTCTATTTAGATCTTCTGTCCATTTTTTGATTGGGTTGTTTGTTTTTTTGATATTGAGCTGCATGAGCTCTTTGTAAATTTTGGAGACTAATCCCTTGTTGGTAACACTGTTTGTAAATATTTTCTCCCATTCTGTGGGTTGTCTTTTTGTTTTGTTTATGGTTTCCTTGGCTAAAAGTTTTGGGGTTTAATTAGTTCTCACTTGTTTATTTTTGTTTTTATTTCCACTACTCTAGGAGATGGATCAAAAAAGATTTTGCTGCAATTTATGTCAGAGAATGTTCTGCCTATATTTTCCTCTAAGAGTTTCAGAGTATCCAGTCTTACATTTAGGTCTTTAATCCATTTTGAGTTTATTTTTGTGTATGGTGTTAAAGAATGTTCTAATTTCATTTTTTCACATGTAGCTGTCCAATTTTCCCAGCACCATTTATTGAAGAGACTGTCTTTTCTCCATTGTATATCCTTGCCTACTTTGTCATAGATTAATTGACCATAGGTGCTTGGGTTTATTTCTGGGCTTTCTATCCTGTTCCATTGATCTATATTTCTGTTTTTGTGCTAGTACCATACTGTTTGGATGACTATAGCTTTGTAGTAGAGTGAAATCAGGCAGCCTGATCCCTCCAGCTCCTTTTGTCTTTCTCAAGATTGCTTTGGCTATTCGGGGTCTTTTGTGTGTCTCCATACAAATTTTAAGATTTTTTGTTCTAGTTCTGTGAAAAATGCCATTGGTAATTTGATAGGGATTGCATTGTATCTGTAGATTGCCTTGGGTAGTATAGTCATTTTGACAATATTGATTGTTCCAATCCAAGAACCTGGTATATCTTTCCATCTGTTTGTGTCATCTTTGATTTCTTTCATCAGCATCTTATAGTTTTCAGAGTACGGGTCTTTTGTCTCCTTAGGTAGGTTTATTCTTAGGTATTCTATTCTTTTTCATGTGATGGTAAATGGGATTGTTTCTTGAATTTCTTTTTCTGAACTTTTGTTGTTAGTGTATAGAAATGCAGCAGATTTCTGTGTATTAATTTTGTATCTTCAACTTTACCAAATTCATTGATGAACTCTAGTAGTTTTCTGGTAGCATCTTTAGTATTTTCTGTGTATAGTACCGTGTCATCTGCAAACAATGACAGTTTTACTTCTTCTTTTCCAATTTGGATTCCCTTTATTTCTCTTTCTTCTCTGATTGCCATAGCTAGGATTTCCAAAACTATGTTGAATAAAAGTGGCGAGAGTGGACATCCTTGTCTTGTTCTTGATCTTAGAGGAAATGTTTTCAGCTTTTCATCATTGAGTATGATGTTAGCTGTAGGTTTGTCATATATGGCCTTTATTATGTTGAGGTATGTTCCCTCTATGCCCACTTTCTGGAGAGTTTTTTTTTAAAATCATAAATGAGTGTTGAATTTTCTTAAAAGTTTTTCTGCATCTATCTCCATATGGATTTTATTCTTCAATTTGTTGATGTGGTGTATCATACTGATTGATTTGCAGATCTTGAAAAATCCTTGCATCTCTGGGATAAATCCCACTTGATCATGGTGTATTGATCCTTTTAAAGTATTGTTGGATTTGGTTTGCTAGTACTATGTTGAGGATTGTTTTAAGAAGATTCTTAAGTCTGTAGCTTAAATCCAATTTTTGCTAGGCTAGGCATTTTTTTTTTCAATTCCCCAGAAGATTTTCCAGAACTACTATCTTCATTAGTTTGCCCAATTAAAGTTTGGGCTTCCTCAACTTTTATATTTTTATAAGAGATTAGATTGGCTAGATTTTTCTATGTCATTCCCAAACTCATTGACCATTTATTTGAAGACTTTTAAAAATTGAATTATAGTCAATTTACAATATTGTGTTAGTTTCATGTGATTCAGATATGTATACATATATCTCAGATTATTTTTCATGATAGGTTATTAAAAAACATTGAATAGAGTTCCCTGTGCTATACAGTAAATCCTTGTTGCATACCTATTTTATATAGAGTAGTTCCCCCCCCCCCTTTGGCCATGCTGCATGGCTTGTGGGACCTTAGTTCCCTGACCAGGGACTGAACCCAGGCCATGGCAGTGAAAGTGCCAAGTCCTAACCACTGGATTGCCAGGGAATTCCCTATGTATAGTAGTTTGTATCTATTAATCCCAAACTCCTAATTTATCCCTCCCCCACTTCCCCTTTGGTAACCATAAGTTTGTTTTCTATGTCTGTGCATCTGTTTCTGTTTTGTATATAGATTCATTTGTATTGTTTTAAAAATTCCACATATAAGTGATATCATATAATATTTGTCTTTCTCTGTCTGACTTACTTCACGTAGTATGATATTCCTAGGTTTATCCATGATATTGCAAAAGGCAATATTTTATATATACATATATATATATATATATATATATATAATTTTCTAAAGCCAATTCTCTGTTGATGGGCACTTGAATTGTTTCTGTGCCTTGGCTATTGTAAATAGTTCTGTTATGAACATTGGGGTGCATGTATCTTTTCAAATTAGAGTTTTCATCTTTTCCAGATATAAGCCCAGAAATGGGATTGCTGGATCATATGGTAGCTCTAGTTTTAGTTATTTAAGGAACCTCCATACTGTTTTCCATAGTGACAGCAATTTACATTCTCACTAACAGTGTAGGAGGGTTCCATTTTCTCCACACCCCCTCCATTTATTATTTGTAGACATTTTGATGATAGCCATTCTGACCAGTGTGAGGTGATATGTAATTGTGGTTTTGATTTGCATTTCTCTAATAATTAGCAATGTTGAGCATCTTTGCATATGCCTATTAGCCATCTCTGTGTCTTCTTTGAAGAAATGTCTACTTAGGTCTTCTGCCCATTTTTTGATTGGGTTTTTTTGATATTGAGTTGTATGAGCTGTTTGTATATTTTGGATATTAACCCCTGTTGGTCACATCATTTGCAAATATTTTCTCCCATTCTGAGGGTTGTCTTTTTGTTTTGTTTATGGTTTCCTTTGCTTGCACAAGCTTTTAAGCTTAATTAGGTTCCATTTATTTATTTTTGCTTTTATTTCTTTTGCTTTGGGAGACTGATCTAAGAAAATATTGCTACAATTTATGTTGGAGAATGTTTTGGCTATGCTATCTTCTAGGAGTTTTATGGTGTCATGTCTTATATTTAGTTCTTTAAACCATTTTTAGTTTGTTTTGTATATGGTGTGAGTGAGTATTCTTATATCACTGATTTACATGTAGCTGTCCTGCTTTCCCAACACCACTGGCTAAAGAAACTGTCTTTTCTGCATTGTATATTCTTTCCTCCTTTGTTGTAGATTGACTGTGGGTGTGTAGGTTTATTTCTGGGCTCTCTATTCTGTTCCATTGATCTATATGTCTGCTTTTGTGCCAATACCATGCTGTTTTGATTACTGTAGCTTTGTAGCATGGTTAGAAATCTGGAAGGGTTATACCTCCAGCTTTGTTCTTTTTCCTCAGGATTGTTTTGGAAATTCTGGGTCTTTTGTGTTTCCATATAAATTTTAGGATTATTTGTTCTAGTTTGTGAAAAATGTCATGGGTAATTTGATAGGAATCTATTAAATTAAATCTTAAAACTTAGATTAAATCTGTAGATTGCTTTTAGTGGTATGGCTATTTTAATGATCCTAATTCTTCCAATTGAAGAGCATGGTATATCTTTCCATTTCTTTGAATCATCTTCAATTTCCTTTATCAATGTTTTATCATTTTCAGCGAATAGGTCTTTCACTTCCTTGGTTAAGTTTATTCCTAGGTGTTTTTTAAATTTTTTTTGGTATGTGGTCCTCTCACTGCTGTGGCCTCTCCCATTGCGGAGAACAGGCTCTGGACACACAGGCTCAGCGGCCATAGCTCATGGGCCCAGCCACTCCGTGGCATGTGGGATCTTCCCGGACCAGGGCACAAACCTGTGTCCCCTGCATCGGCAGGCAGACTCTCAACCACTCCGCCACCAGGGAAGCCCCTAGGCATTTTTTTAAATGCAATCTTAAATGAAATTTTTTTTACTTTCTGATATTTCATTGTTAGTGTAAAGAAATGCAACAGATTTCTGTGTATTGATCTTGTATCCTGCTACCTTGCTGAATTCATTTATTAGTTCTATGGTTTTTGTGTGCAGCACATAGATTAAAAAACAATAAAAAAATTTGTGAAAGGGATTATAACTACAATTAACAGCAAAAGGATGAAAATGAAGATGTAAAGTAGGACATCAAAATCACAAAATGTGGGGGAGAGGAGTAAAAAAATGTAGATCTTTAGAATGTGAACTTATATGACTATCAGTCTAAAGCAAGTACATGTAGTTACAGGTTAACATACTTGAAATCCAGGGTAATGACATCAAAAACATACAGTAGATTCACAAAAACCAAAAAGAAAGTAACTCAAACATAATACAAAAGAAAACCAGTAAACCATGAAAGGAAAAACAAAGAGAAGAAATGAACAAAGAAGAACTACAAAATCACCTGGAAAACAAGATTTAAAATGGCAGTAAGTACATACTTATCAGTAATTACATTAAATGTCAGTGGACTAAATGCTCTGATCAAAAGACACAGAGTGGCAGATTGGAAAAAAACCTGAGAACCTACAACATGCTGCCTACAGGAGACTCACTTTAGGGCAAAAGACACACATAGATTGAAAACGAGGGATGGAAAAAGATATTTCATGCAAATGGAAAGGACAAGAAAACGGGTGTAGCAATACTCATACTAAACAAAATAGACTCTACAACAAAGTCCATAAAGAAAGACAAAGAAGGGGACCAATTATATATAATTATACAATAATAAGGGGACCAATACAAGAAGGGAATATTACACTCATTAACATGTATTCATGGGACTTCCCTGGTGGCTCAGTGGTTAAGAATCTGCCTGCCTATGCAGGGGAAATGGGTTCAATCCCTGGTCCAGGAAGATCCCACATGCTGCGGAGCAACTAAGCTTGTGTGCCACAACTGTTGGGCCTGCGCTCTAGAGCCCGTGAGCCACAACTACTGAGCCTGCATGCCACAACTACTGAAGCCCGCACACCTAGAGCCCATGCTCCGCAACGATAGAAGCCACCACAATGAGAAGCCTGTGCACCACAACGAAGAGTAGCCCCTGCTTGCCACAACTAAAGAAAGCCCATGCACAGCAATGAACATCCAATGCAGCCAAAAAAATAAATAAACAAATCCCATTAAGAAAAACATATATTCACCCAATATAGGAGTACCTAAATATGTAAAACAAATACTAACATACATAAAGGGAGAAATTCACAGGAATACAATAATAGTAGGAGAATTTGACACCCCACTGACATCAATGGACAGATCTTTCAGACAGAAAATCAATAAGGCAACAGAGATCCTAAATGATACAATAGAGCAGTTGAACTTAATTGATATCTACAGAACATTACATCCAAAAAAACACAGAATACACATTTTTTTAAGCCCACATGGACCATTCTCTAGGATAGATCACATTCTAAGTCACAAAACAAGCCTCAATAAATATGAGAAGGTAGAAATTATTTCAAGCATCTTTTCTGACCACAACAGTATGAAACTAGAAATTAACCACAGGAAGAAAAAGGGGAAAATAACAAACAGATGGAGACTAAACAACATTGTACTAAAAGAACAGTGGGTCAACAATGAAATCAAAGAAGAAGTCAGAAAATACCTCAAAGAAAATAGATTAAAAAAATAAAGAAAATACCTCAAGACAACAAAATGAAAACACAATCTTACAAAGTCTATGAGATGCAGCAAAAGCAGTTCTAAAAAGGAAGTTAATAGTGATATAGGCCTTCTTCAAGAAAAAAGAAAAACTCAGCTAAAGAACCTAATCTACCACTTGAAAGAATTAGAAAAAGAAGAAAAAACAAAATTCAAAGTCAGCAGAAGGGAGGAAATAATAAAGATCAGAGAGGAAATAAATAAAATAAGAGATCAAAAAAACAATAGAAAAGATCAGTAAAACCAAGAGGTGGTTTCTTGAAAGGATAAACAAAATTGACAAACCTCTAGCCAGTGTCACCAAGAGGAGAAGAGAGAGGACCCAAATAAACAAAATAAGAATTGAAAGAGGAGAAATAACAACAGATACCACAGAAATACAAAAAAACCATAAGAGAATAGTACAGTCATATGCCAACAAATTGGACAACCTAGAAGAAATGAACAAGTTTCTAGAAGCATACATCCTGCCAAAGTTAAATCAAGTTGAAACAGATAATTTTTTTAACATCTTTATTGCAGTATAATTGCTTTACAATGGTGTGTTAGTTTCTGTTTTATAACAAAGTGAATCAGTTATACATATACATATGTTCCCATATCTCTTCCCTCTTGCGTCTCCCTCCCTCCCACCCTCCCTATCCCACCCCTCTAGGTGGTCACAAACCTCCGAGCTGATCTCCCTGTGCTATGTGGCTGCTTCCCACTAGCAATCTATTTTATGTTTGGTAGTGTATATATGTCCATGCCACTCTCTCACTTTGTCACAGCTTACCCTTCCCCCTCTCCATATCCTCAAGTCCATTCTCTAGTAGGTCTGTGTCTTTATTCCCATCTTACCCCTAGGTTCTTCATGACCTTTTTTTTTTCTTAGATTCCATATATACGTGTTAGCATACGGTATTTGTCTTTCTCTTTCTGACTTACTTCACTCTGCATGACAGACTCTAGGTCCATCCACCTCACTACAAATATCTAAATTTCGTTTCTTTTTATGGCTGAGTAATATTCCATTGTATATACGTGCCATATCTTATTTATCCATTCATCCGATGATGGACACTTACGTTGCTTTCATGGCCTGGCTATTGTGAATAGAGTTGCAATGAACATTTTGGTACATGACTCTTTCTGAATTATGGTTTTCTCAGGGTATATGCCCAGTAGTGGGATTGCTGGGTCGTATGGTAGTTCTATTTTTAGTTTTTTAAGGAACCTCCATACTGTTCTCCATAGTGGCTGTATCAATTTACATTCCCACCAACAGTGCAAGAGTGTTCCCTTTTCTCCACACCCTCTCCAGCATTTATTGGAAACAGATAGTTTGAACAAACCGATCACTAGAAGTGAAATAGAAACTGTAATTTAAAAAACTCCTTGCAAACCAAAGTCCAGGACCAGATGGCTTCACTGCCAAACATACAAAGAACTTACACCTATCCTTCTCAAATGATTCCAAAATTTTGAAGAGGAGGGAATACTTACAAATTCATTCTATGAAGCCACCATCACCATGATACCAAAACCAGACAAAGACACTACCAAAAAAAAATTACAGACCAATATATTTGAAGTCATTTAAAAAATATTTTCTGTGTCATGATTCCCATTATTATCCAGACTGGAAGCACCTACTGGATACTGATGGATGGAGCAGCTACCAGAGATTTTAGAAATCTTTTGTGCTTTTTGGTAAATCCAACACAAAAGGAGCAATGCAAAGTCCACTGCTTGACTGCCATGAATGTAGGCATTAAAGTCTGTTCCTTTGTGATGGTGGAACACACTCTACAAGTAAGATTCACCAGAGAACTTGGTCAGGCAGGTTTTTGCCCTGAACATCCTTGGTAACTAGTTGGAATGTAAGAAAATGCAACTTTGTCAAAAATATCTTTCCAAAAATATAACCCTGAATACTGTCAGGTACATTCTGGCTCCTTGAGTCTTTGTGACTAATATTAATCATGGCTGGCATTTTCCCATCTTGTCAATCTAAATGGAGTGTCATCTGTTTTATTCTTGCCTCTTTTTTGTTTGAATGTTTTTTCTATAAGGTGCTAGTTCTTCCTTGCCATGGTGGTTACTGATCAGAGAAGCAAAGTCAGCTTATTTCTTAGTCAAAGAGCGATGGGCGAGGACTTCCCCGGTGGCGCAGTGGTTAAGAATCCACCTGCCAATGCAGGGGACACGGGTTCGAGTACTGGTCTGGGAAGATCCCACATGCCAGGGAGCAACTAAGCCTGTGCACCATAACTACTGAGCCTGTGCTCTAGACCCCCCCTGAGCCCGTGCTCCGCAACAAGAGAAGCCACCTCAATGAGAAGCCTGCGCACCGAACGGAAGAGTAGCCCCTGGTCGCTGCAACTAGAGAAAGCTCTCCCGCAGCAACAAAGACCCAACTCAGCCAAAAATAAATAAATTTATCAAAAGAAAAAAAGAGCGATGGGCGAGTAAAATTTACCATGAGTCTACAGAAAAGACACAGCACTCTAAGCTTCTTAAGGGCAGTTATTGTTGTGCACATTATAGTTTCTGAAAATAAATTTAGAGAGTGTGTTAAAATATATGTGTATGTATAAATTGTGGCGTGAGCCATAGTAGTTTATTAATTTTTATGTGGTTATTATAAGGTTAAATGAAATATACACACACACAAAACTGGGTTTGATTATTGTTTTATTTTTGCGGAACGCGGGCCTCTCACTGCTGTGGCTTCTCCCGTTGCAGAGCACAGACTCCAGACGCGCAGGTTCAGCAGCCATGGCTCACGGGCCCAGCCGCTCCGCGGCATGTGGGATCTTGCCGGACTGGGGCATGAACCCGTGTCCCCTGCATCGGCAGGCGGACTCTCAACCACTGCGCCACCAGGGAAGCCCGTGGGTTTGATTATTTTTAACACGGTACCCTCCTGGCTCTTTCAGTATTATCTGGTTTATAACTCTTAGGGAGTCTTCAGCTTTGTTAACCAAAGGTATTTAGAATGTTGGTGAAATGTTGCCTTTAGCTACTAGCACTGTCAAAGATGCAGTTTGCTTTGCAGAGAGGTGAGCCTCTGTTCTCTGGGGGAACTAGAGGCTGATCAGGGACAAGACAGTAGGAACTGATGGCCTTTCAATAAACTCTGTAATAAGGAACACATTCCCTATCCCTTGAAGCATTCAAGCCCAAACTAATTGATCACTTATTAGAATCCTGAAGAGGTGATTTGTATGAAAACAGGACAGGAGGAGAAGACTGCTAAGACTCCTTCTGTATGAAGAACTGTCTTTGAGAATTAGATTCATAAAATTAGTAATGTTTAATGCTTCATCAAGGTCATTCTTAAGTAAAACTGACTTTTTTTTTTTTTTGCCGGTACCTGGCAGAGAAGGGAACAATGGCTATTAGTACAGGTTAGCGTCACTGCCTTGACTTGGGTTAAGGTGCCAGCAGTTTTCCCCACCATTGTTTTTTCCACCATCAGTGCAAATGTCAACAGAGTGAAAAAGTCTTACTTTCATTATGAAAACAGAATCATTTTAAAATCCAGTCTGACAACCATTCTCTTTTAGTTAGTCTGTTCACATTTAATGTAATTACTATATATTTGGATTTAAATCTTTCATCTTACCATTTGTTTTCTGTTTTATCCTGTGTATGCTATGTTGCTTATTCCCTCTTTTCTCTGCTTTCTTTTGGAGTAAGTATTTTTTACTATTGCATTGCTGCCCCTACTCCCCCCACCTCTAGCATTAGCTTGTTAGTTACTACTACTCTTTCAGTGATTACTCAAGAGATTAAACATGAATCCTTGATTAATTAAAATTATATAAATAAGTACTTTTATTATTCCCAGACAATATGGGGACTTTGAACATTTTTACTCCATTTACCTTCCTCCAGCCTTTAAAAATTGTTTTGATTTTGAAAAAAATTTTCAAAAAGTTGAAAATTTTTCAAAACGTTGCAATAATAGTGTAACACAATTCTATACACACACATATATATATATATATTCATATAGATTCAACAGTTGTTGACCTCTTGCTCTCTCTCTCTCTTAGTTTTTTTTTTTTAATATAAATTTATTTATTTTTGGCTGTGTTGGGTCTTCGTTTCCGCACATGGGCTTTCTCTAGCTGCAGCGAGCAGGGGTTACTCTTTGTTGCGGTACGCGGGCTTCTCATTGGGGTGGCTTTTCTTTGTTGCAGAGCACAGGCTCTAGGCACGTGGGCTTCAGTAGTTGTGACTCGTGGGCTCTACAGTGCAGGCTCATAGTTGTGGCACATGGGCTTAGTTGCTCTGTGGCATGTGGGCTCTTTCTGGACCAGGGATGGAACCTGTGTCCCCTGCATTGGCAGGCGGATTCTTAACCATTGCACCACCAGGGAAGTCCCTCTCTCTCTTAGTTTTGCTCTTAAGGCCTTTTAACTGATTGGATGAGGCCCGCCCAGATTATCAAGGATAATCTCCATTACTTAAAGTCAACTAATTATAAATGTTAACCATATCTAAAAAAATACCTTCACTTAGATTAGTGTTTAATTGAATAAATGGGTGCAATGGCTTAGCCAATTTGACACATAAAATGAATCGTCACAAGTCACATCAAGTTTCTTTGCTGTTCCAAGTCAGAGAATATAAGAGCCATTTACACTTCCCATTTGTTCATTCATGCCTTCATTCATTCATTTATTCAAGAACTATTTCTTGAGCACCAGCAATGTGCCAAACACTGTGATAGATACATGGATATATATTCTAATATCCAGACAACTGACTTATCAATAACTGCTACACTGAAACCTATTATGTTAAGTGAGGACCCTATTGTGTATTTTTAAGGCTATTGCCTTATTAATTTTCCTGCGGGACGTAGACAGGAATGTATTCATTTTCATGACTTTCATAAATCTCCTTGCATAGTTTCTTGTCAAGTAAATATAAATATCTCCTATCAAAAACAACATTTTAATTAAACCAATAGTTTTACCAGAAAGGTTGAGCTCAGTGGTTATTGAAATGGAGGGGAAACCTCAGCCCTATTTAGTAGCTTATTTCCCAAGGCAACAATAGAGGACCAGCCCCAGTGCATAATTGTTTTTCAAGCTTCTGCTTGCACCTCATTTTTTTGCGTCCCATGGTCCAAAGCAAGTCACAAGGCCAGTCCATGTTCAGGATGTGGGGAAAAAGATTCTACATTTTGATGGAAGTTGCTGCAAAGGATTCATAGCCATTTCCCCCCCCCCCCCCCATATACTACAACGGTTTGAAGGTAAGATGAAGCACATGACAGTTTTTTTTTGCAGCTAGTCAGAGGATCACACCAATGGAGCCCAGCTGGACATATTCTGGGGTATATGAGGCTTTCCCTGCCATACTATCATACCTGGTCACCTTTTAAAATTGAAGTATAGTTGACTTACAATATTATACTAGTTTCAGCTATACAACATAGTGAATTTTATACTTTAGAAAATGATCACCACAGAAGTCTAGCTACCACGTATCACCACACAAAATTATTACAGTGTTACTGGCTATGTTCACTGTGCTGTACATTATATACCCATGACTAATTTATTTTATAATTGGAATTTTGTATCTCTTAATCTCTTTCATCTATTTTGCACACCTCAACCCTCCTCCCCTCTGGCAACCACCTGTTTGTTCCCTGTATCAACGTCTCTTTCCTTTTTTTTTTTTATTATTTATTTATTGGCTTAGTCGGGTCTTAGTTGTGGCATGCGGAATCTTTTGCTGCGGCACAAGGGCTTCTCTCTAGTTGAGGTGCACGGGCTCTCTAGGTGCAGTGCATGCTCTCAGTTGCCCTGTGGCATATGGGATCTTAGTTTCCCTACGAGGGATTGAACCAGCGTCCTCTGCATTGCAAGACAGATTCTTAACCACTGGACCACCAGGGAAGTCCCTCAATGAGTCTGTTTCTGTTTGTTATGTTTGTTCATTAAAGAATTCCACATATAAATGAAATCATATGGTATTTGTCTTTGACTTATTTAACTTAGCGTAATACCCTCCAGGTCCATCCATATTTTGGCAAATGGCAAGATTTCATTCATTTTCTATGGCTGAGTAATATTCCATTGTATATATATCACAACTTCTTTATTTGTTAATCTACTGTTGGACACTTAGGTTGCTTCCATATCTTGGTTATTATGAATAATGCTGCTATAAACATAGGTGTGCATATATTTTTTCAAATTAGTGTTTTTGTTTTCTTCAGAAAAATACCCAGAAGTGGAATTGCTGGATCATATGGTAGTTCTATTTTTATTTTTTTGAGGAATCTCCATACAGTTTTCATAGTGGTGGACCAATTTACATTCCTACCAACGGTGCACGAGGGTTCCTTTTTCTCCACACCCCCACCAACATTTGTTATTCCTCGTCTTTTTTTTTTTTTTTTTTTTTGCTGTACGCGAGCCTCTCACTGTTGTGGCCTCTCCCGTTGCGGAGCACAGGCTCCGGACGCGCAGGCTCAGCGGCCATGGCTCACGGGCCCAGCCGCTCCACGGCATGTGGGATCTTCCCGGACCGGGGCACGAACCCGCGTCCCCTGCATCGGCAGGCGGACTCTCAACCACTGCGCTACCAGGGAAGCCCTCCTCGTCTTTTTGATAATAGCTGTCCTAACATGTGTGAGGTGATATCCCTTTGTGGTTTTGATTTGCATTTCTCTGATAATTAGTGATGTTGTGTACCTTTACATGTACCTGTTGGCCACTTCTATGTCTTCTTTGGAAAAATGTCTATTCAGATCCTCTGCCCATTTTTTAGTCAGATTATTTTTTTGCTATTGAATTATATAAGTTCTTTATATACACACATATATATATATATATATATATATATATATATATATATAATGGTCACCTATATGCCAAACATTGTTTCTTTTTTAAAATTAACTAATTAATTAACTTATGGCTGCACTGGGTCTTCGTTCCTGTGCCCGGGCTTTCTCTAGTTGCAGTGAGCGGGGGCTACTCTTCATTGCAGTGCGCAGGCTTCTCATTGCGGTGGCTTCTGTTATTGCTGAGCACAGGCTCTAGGCACGCAGGCTTCAGTAGTTGTGGCATGCTGGCTCAACAGTTGTGGCTCGCGGCCTCTAGAGCACAGGCTCAGTAGCTGTGGTGCACGGGCCTAGTTGTTCTGTGGCATGTGGGATCTTCCTGGACCAGGGCTCGAACCCATGTCCCCTGCATTGGCAGGCATATTCTTAAACAAACACTGTGCCACCAGGGAAGCCCCGAAGTTCTTTATATTTTGATTATTAACCCCTTATCAGATACATCATTTGGTAATATTTCTCCCCTCCAGTAGGCTGTTTTTTTATTTTGTTGATAGTTTCCTTCTCTGTGCAAAAGTTTGATGTAGTCCCATTTGTTTATTTTTGCTTTTGTTTCCCTTGCCTGAGGTGACATACCTGCCTGGTCACTTTTTAGCATAAAGGGTAAAGCTGGTGATTATGTAGTTAAGTAAGACAAACTTATCTTAAAAATAAGATAATTCAAGCATAAAAACAAAATCTCATTTGAAACCTGAATTATTGGTTTTTCCATTACACCAACCAGACACCTTGTCAACTGTGCCCATTGTTTTGAAGACATTAGATCTGCAGTCTAAATCACTGCCTCTTTCCTTTACCCCCATGCACATAACCATCCTTTTAACCCTTGGAAAAATATCCAAATTTCCTTCTTTTCCTTGATTACATACCCTGTAAAAGATGTTTGGTCATTTAGATTCAAAATAAAACAGTTTACTCACCTGGCAATCCTTTTTAATGTTTTTTTAAATAAGTAAAGTGGAAGGTATGTAACAGGTGGTATGGTAGTTGTTTTCCTCTCATGGAAGAATTACTTAGTTTTTGCAGTACAACATGCCACGCTTTAAAATTAGCAGGAAATAATGAAAATATACCCTTCAGCAAAGTCCCACTGAGGACAACTGAGTAGCTAAGCTACTTAAGCGAGGCAAATTCAACCATAAACTTTCTAATTCAACTGAGCGCAAACGCTCAGGATCTTGCAGTGTGACCCTACTGACCTGAAAGAATACATGTACCTTTAAAGAATGAGCAGATTACTTGCTTCCCATCAGCAGGTTTAAAATTGGTATTTTCATGGCTGTGTAATAAAGCTTTAAAAAGAACACAGTTAAAATGATAACCACTAGTCAGAGAAGGAAAACATTCAAACTCAAACATACCTCGGGGCTTCCCTGGTGGTGCAGTGGTTGAGAGTCTGCCTGCTGATGCAGGGGACACGGGTTCGCGCACCGGTCCGGGAAGATCCCACATACCACGGAGCGGCTGGACCCGTGAGCCATGGCCGTTGAGTCTGCGCGTCCGGAACCTGTGCTCGGCAACGGGAGAGGCCACAACAGTGAGAGGCCCGCGTACCGCAAAAAAAAAAAAAAAAAAAAAAACCCAAAACATATCTCAGTTTTCTTAAATTCTGCCTGGGGTGTGCACACATACAATTGGTTGCTTTCCTCAGTGAATGTTGTACAAAACCACATACCCTGGAAGAATTTGGCTGTGTTCAGTACCAATTAACAAAGAGCCTTTTTCAAACATCTCAAGAGTGATATAAATAGCTGGAAAGGGTGTTAATTGCTGAAGCACGCTGGTTTATCAAATGAATAACTATGTGAATGAGCTTTGTAAACTCTACAAAACACTCTAAAAAATGTGTTGTCATTCTTTTTATACTTGTGTACATAATACATGCACAAAGTCTAACATATTTCACCTTCCACAAAATGGTTTTGCAGTGTGGTGGACTGAAAGTGAAATAACTTTGGTAATGCTTTTCCTAGATGAATGAATTTTTTTTTTTTTTGCAATACGCGGGCCTCTCACTGTTGCAGCCTCTCCTGTTGTGGAGCACAGGCTCCGGACGCGCAGGCTCAGCGGCCATGGCTCATGAGCCCAGCCGCTCCGCGGCATGTGGGATCTTCCCGGACCAGGGCATGAACCCGTGTCCCCTGCATCGGCAGGCGGACTCTCAACCTGCGCTACCAGGGAAGCCCCTAGATGAATGAATTTTTAAATTTTGCTTTCTTGTCATTGGAATCTAGACACAGTCCCTAACAGTATGTATCGTTCCTTGAAAGGATTATTTCTGATGATCTGCATAATGTGTACCCATTTTAGAAAAATTTGAAAATGGAGAAAAGTATGAAAAATAAAGTGAATAATCATTTACAATTCCATCATCTAGAGGTAGTAGTCATTAATATTTTAGTGTGTTTTCTTCTCATCTTTTTTCTATACATATAAATATACAGAGAAATATGAAAATTATATATATTTTATATAATACTATGGTACTATATAAGAGGCAATATAGTATAGTGGTTAACATTGCCAGAATATTTAGGTTTGAATTCTGGATCCTCCACTTTCTAATTGTGTAGTCTGGTACTTATTTTCACTGTAACTCAGTTTCCTTAACTATAATATGGAATAATATTAGTGATCTACTCAATAGGGTTATTGTGAGGATTAAGTGAATTAATACACGCAAAGCACTTAGAACAGTCCCTAGCACATTATAAGCGTTCAATTTTTTTTTTTTTTTTTTTGGCCATGCTGCATGGCTTGTGGGATCTTAGTTCCCTGACCAGGGATCGAACCCAGACCCATGGCAATGAAAGCGCCGAGTTCTAACCACTGCCAGGGATTTCCCTAAATGCTCAATATTATACACCATTTTTATCGTATAACACCAGGGCATAAGCATTTTCCAAAATAATTTAAAACATTTCATGAACATATGATTGAATATCATATTCTATTACATAGATATGCCATAGTTTACTTAACCAGCTTAATTGTTGAATATTGTGTTTCCAAATTGTTACTATTATAAATATCATTTCAATGAATATCTTAATGTATAAAATTTTGTCTGCATTTCAAATTATTTGATTAAACTAGATTCCAACAAGTAGACTCTGGTGACCAGCCTCCAGCATGACGCCCAGTGAGACCCCTCTTCTGGTATTCTTGCCCTTGTCTAAGTCCTCCCCATTCCCAACCCCACACTAAATACATAGAGCTTTTTTGTTTAACCAATAGAATATTGCAAATATGATGAAGTGTGACTTTTGAGGCTAAGTCACAAAAGTCATCATGGGTTCTTCCTTGTTCTCTCTGTTTGGAGCACTCGCTCTGGCAAAGGACAGCTGACACATTGTGAAGATGCTTCAGCATCTCTATGAAGAGGTCCATTATGAAGAGGTCCACGTGTTGAGGAACTGAGGCTCCTGCCAACTGCTATGTGAATGAGTTGTCCTGGAAGCCAATCTTCCAGCCCCAGGCAAGCCTTCATATGACAAAAGCCCAGGCCAACAGCTTGAAAAACTCTGACCCAGAACCATCTAGCCCGAGCCACTCCCAGATTCCTGACCTGCAAAAACTATGTGAGATAATAAATGTATTGTCTAGAGTGAATACAGACAATATTGTATTATAATCATCAAACTTGCTAAGAGGCTAGAACTTAATTACTCCAAGCACTAAAAAGAAATGATAATTATGTCATGTGATGGATGTGTTCATTATTGCTGCAATGGCAATCACATTACAATATGTAAATGTATCAAATTAACATGCTTAAATTTTACAATGTGTCAAATACATTTCAGTAAAGAAAAGTTATTGTCCTATAAGCTGCTAAATTTGGGGGTACTTTGTTATGCAGCAATAGATTAGTAATATACAGAAAAACTGGATTAAGAGGTAGAATATTTAAACATGTTTGATAGTATTAAATGGCTTTCCAGAAATGTTATATTGATCAACTCCCATCAGAAGTATATGAGAGTACTTATATTGTGGTACCTTCATCACCACTGAATATTCAGTTTTGTAATCTTTGTTAATTTCATAGAAAAAGTAGGTATTTTTCCATTGGAAAAAATTTGCTTTTACTTGATCTCTAGTGAGGTTAGTATTTTTTCTTATAGTCTTTTTTCAAAGACAGTTTTTTTGAGTTTTAGGTTCACAGCAAAATTGAGAGAAAGGTACAGAGATTTCTCGTGTACCCCCTGCACCCACACATGCATAACCTCCACAATTATCAAAAAATTCCACCAGAGTGGGGTTTTTTTTACAACTGATGAACTTATATTGATACTTCATAACCACCCAAAGTTGATTGTCCACATTAAGTTTCACTCTTGGTGTTGTGCTAGGTTAATTTTTTCATGTTTCTTTTCTATTTATATTTCCTCTTCTGGGAAACCTCTTTATATATAATTTAATCAATCTTCTGTTGAGGTCTTATTATTTTTCGTAGCAATTTGTATGAACTCTATATATAAAGTATATTAACCATTTTATGTTTGTCACATTTTCAACTGGTTATTCTTGTTGGTTTTATGTTTAGTGATATATAGATATTTAAAATTTTTATGCAGTCAAATGGATATCTTCTTTAGTGTTTAAACCTAGAAAGTCCTATTCTATTAAAAAAGATAAACATTTATGTTATAGTTTTTGCTTTTGTTTTATATTTGGATCTTTTGTTCATTTGGAATTTATAATTTTTTTTTGTATCACCAAAGAGCTAGCTAATTTTAAAAGGATTTATGCATAAATAGAACAATTTTCCTCTTTTCTGTTGATCAGTGATTATTATAACTTACGTTTTTTTAAGATCTAGTGCCTGTTTCTGCGTTCTCTGTTTCACTGAAAAGCTCTTCTTGTGTCGATATCATTCTGTTTTAATTATTGTGGTTTATGTTTTAATAACTGGAAGGACTAGTTAGGAAAATGACCTTAGTAGTATGACCTCATGGTCTCTCAAAGGCACAGAGTTTTCTAGAATGCAATCAGATGCCATTCAAAACTGTTTAAAAAGTTGGGTGGCTTTTCACATAAGAATATGAAAGAAGGCAAAATTTCATCAAAATCAGGAGTCTGTGGAGCTGGGCATAAAAAACATTTTAACTTTCTAAGAACCAAAGAAATGAAAAGTCCAATCAAGTGTTTTAGCAGCCTGGGTGAAAGTTGTAGACTTCCCAGAGTCAATGAAGAAAGAGGGCAGGAACTCACACCCAGGGTATGAATGAGTTCCGCTGCACAGACTAAGTTTGGCAAATAAATTACTTTTCATATGTTTATGTATCTTTGTCAAACTCTGCAAAGTTTGAAATAATTCAACTGCAAAACTAACTGAGCTTGGAAAGCTTCTGTAGGCATTCCTTTGATAACTGAATATTTTCTTCAGTTATAAGTTTCAGGTTTTCTTTCAAGTCAGTTCTGGCCATTACAAGTTTTCTATTAATCATCCAATTTATTGAGATTTTCATTTATCTGCATATACTGAAGTTTGTTATTTTATAACAAGAAATTTCCAGTATATTGCTCCTTTCTTTATTTGTTTTTCTCTCCTTTGTGTGTGTGTGTATTGAATTTGACAGGAAGATGTTTATTTTTGTTTGTATTCTTCCCTCCAAACACATGCTATTGGCTTTATCAGTTTTACTGTTTTATTTTTTAATTTATCTCTATTTTCCTTTTTCTTAGGTTAATTTTAGGTATTCTAATTTTATGAGTTGAGTAGTTGGAAAAAAATTTTTTTAAGAAGGAAAGCATTTAAAGTTTAAGGTTATTTACCATTGAGTATATTTGGTTACAACTCCTAAACTAAGTTTTATATGTATTACTTTCATTTTCATTATTTTGCAAATAGTTTGATGTTATATTTGTTTTCTTCTTTGACTCAATATTATTTTACTTAAAAAATGAAGCCCTCGGCTTCCCTGGTGACGCAGTGGTTGAGGGTCTGCCTGCTGATGCAGGGAACGCGGGTTCGTGCCTTGGTCCGGGAGGATCCCACATGCCGCGGAGCGGCTGGGCCCGTGAGCCATGGCCGCTGAGCCTGCGCGTCCGGAGCCCGTGCTCCGCAATGGGAGAGGCCACAACAGTGAGAGGCCCGTGTACCGCAAAAAAAAAAAAAAAAAAAAAATGAAGCCCTGACTAAGCAAATCACTAGTCTCTCTCTTCATTTACATTTTAAAAAGCGGAACAACTCTTTTTTGTTCTCCTCCTCCCTAAAAATAATTTTTCAAAATTATGCCATAGAAGAATTTAAGAAAAGCCAATAGAAATCATTGAATTTGAGACATTTAGTTCACTTATTTGATACTTCTCCCTCAGATCTCACATTAAACCAACTGGTTTTGAGAATAAAAGTTTTAAGTCATTACCACTGAGTGAAATGTGTAAAGTGAAAGACTCAGGAAAAGGGATATTTTTGGCATCAGCTAATTTGTGCTACAGCTAATATCTTGGATCCATGATTCAAAGGCAGAAACGTAACGGAAACAGCTGTTTAATTTGCCTAGAGCAGAAAATAAGCAGCACATCCGAAGTCAGGGGAAAGGTACAGGTGAAGAACAAAAACCCATGAGAAGAAGGAGGCCACGTGATCATCGTCGTCTGGGAGAAGAGCAGCCAGGACCCCAGCTGCTGAGCACTTCAGCCTCCACAGCGGTCATGCCAGAGGACGAACGTTGCTTATTGCTGGCCAGGAATTTTGCTCCAGATCCACTGTAGCCAGTCACCACAGTGACCTGTGCAGGCCTGTGGTGGATCACACAAACTCTACGCCCCTTTAGATTGAGGCACAGCCTAGAGCATTAATATGTGCGCTGCTTCCTTTTCTGTATGGCTGTACCATAGTTTTAGGACTGGCAAAGATTACTGCCCTACTAAGGAAGCAGCTAGCAAAGTCTACAAAATACCTCCACCCTTAAGAACACAGCTTCTGTGTCCTTGCTTCTGAGCCCCATCCTGCCACCGAGCCCCTGGTCAGTTCCTACCATACAACCCAAAGTGGAGAATAAGGAGATGAGCCCCAAAGAAATCACCATGTAAAGAAGTGATGGGCTGGCCTCATCCAGGAGCTAGAGAGAGCTGCTAACGTCTTTATACTTCCTGAGGAAAGTTCCACCCTCCTCTGGCATTCTACGAGGTCCTGAGCCCTAGCCCAGCGCCCTCTTCCTAGAGGAGGTTTAGGCTGTGGACTCATAGCCCCTGATACAACGATGAAACCAGAAGTGAGGAGACCTCAGCTCTATCACTATGGCTTTTCATATTGTGAGCATGTTATCGTGGGAACTTTTGAAAGACACGTAGACTCTCTGGTCCTGGTTTTCATCATTTAAAAAAAAAAAGAGGGTTTGGTTTGATGACCTCTGGGGTCTCTTCCTGATCCAAAATTCTTGGTTTGATTTTCAGGAGTTTGGTCCATGAACACAGCCTGGGATTCTGCCATTCCTGCCCATCACAAAGTCTCACCATCACAATAGCCAGAGTGTACCAAAGGCACTATGTTGAGTGCTTTACATGCTTCCCTTGCAAGAATCTTCTTATATTGCCTCCATTTTACAGTTGAAAATGGGGAAGCTTCCAGAGGTTATGGAATTTATCCAGATCACGCAGCTCGTAACTGGTGTAATTGAGTTCAGATCATGGTCGACCTGAGTTTAGAGCCAAAGGCTCTGCTTTGCACCACGTTGCAATGAACTCTTATTTCCTGCTTGCTTCTAGATTATTTTGTCTTAGTCTTTACCAAGTCAAGAAATGAAAGTTGAGAAAGAGTAGAAAAGTTTCAGAGTTTAGAAGTCAATGAAGTTTTAAAAAAAGAAGGAGAGGGGACTTCCCTGGTGGTAGAGGGGAAAAGACTCTGCACTCCCAGTGCAAGTGGCCTGGGTTCGATCCCTTCACAGGGAACTAGATCCCACATACATACTGCAACTAAGGAGCCCACCTGCCTCAGCTAAGACCCAGCTCAACTAACTAACTAATAAATAAATAAATAAAAGGAGGAGGAAGAGAGGAGAAGAGGCACCAGATATAATTCTGCTTAGGGTAATCCAGAAAAACAGCAATAATACAAAGTTCCATACAGCAAAATTTGCAAACTAGTTCCTCTCCAACCCCTCACCCCCAGTTCCATTTTGAAAACAAGGGTTTTCTGTAGCTAATGCATTATAGAGGACACTAAATCGATAGGATGAATCATGTTTAAACATGGTATTGATAGTGTCTTCTATTCTCAAATTGTTGCCTTTTTTTTTTTTTTTTTTTGCGGTATGCGGGCCTCTTTCTGTTGTGGCCTCTCCCGTTGCGGAGCACAGGCTCTGGACGCGCAGGCTCAGCGGCCATGGCTCACGGGCCCAGCCGCTCTGCGGCATGTGGGATCCTCCCGGACCAGGGCACGAACCCGTGTCCCCTGCATTGGCAGGCGGACTCTCAACCACTGCACCACCAGGGAAGCCCTGTTGCCTTGTTTTAATAAATGAAATCAAATCAAGGTACTCTAAGTTCCGTATAGCTCATCATGTTGCAGCTCCATTCATTACAAAATCGTTTAAAAGTAACTCTAAATTAAAGTATTTCTAATTATTATCTGTATAAACTACACTCTTACATTTCATATTCCAAACAATCATTTTATAGGTAAGTTGGATCGGGAGTTACAGATCACAGAGTTGATTTTCTCTTCCTAAACACAAAAAGTGACATCATATCTGTGAATGCTCTAGAATTACTGTACAAATATTTTGAATGTTCCAAAATGTTTGGAAAGAGAAGATTTTTATGCTCCCTTTAGAATTTTAAGGTCTAATCTTCTATCTTCAACTGATATTATCTGAGTTTTAAAAATATACCCATATCGATCAGGCAGCTTTAGATACACGATTTGTATACATGTCTGAAATATATTTAAACTCAGCAATTGAAGCTGTGTAAAAGTATTTATTTGTAACTAGCCCCCTCTAGTGAAAATTATTTAAAACAGCATAATTCATTTCAGAATCTCCTTTGAACTGGTCAAATTTTTTGCGAGCAGTTTCAAATTTTAAAATTTTTAATTTTTATTCTCTATCGAGTCCCAGATTATAGACTAATAGATTTTTATTATTATTATAGGATCTAGTTTAGAAATTTATGATGAAAAATAATCCAAATACGCACATAATTAATTATCCATGTCTTAACCCCATAGCTGCGACTTTTTGGAGAAACAATACGATTGACTTTAAAGATAAATCTTGCTAGAAAAGTAAAATACTGACTACTCTTGAGATGAGAAGTGAGTGTGGGACATAGATCGTGGTGAGATTGCCACAAAATTCAGACTGAAAAGAATAACCTTGTTAACAGTCCCAAATTGCTGGTACTTGTTTTTTCACTTGATCTTTTGGATATCCTGTGAAGTAGGTATCATTCCCCTATTTTGCAGATCAGAAAACAGTTTCAGCAAGTGAAGTGCTATGCCCAGGGTCACAGAGCATTGTGGATGCTGTGGTGTGCGCCCAGATTCCCCTGCAAGGCTGCAGAACTTCTTATTCTTCCACTTGCTGGAGGAGTTGTTGCCTGATGCTTCCCAGCTAGGACCTGCTCTCAACAAAAGAAAGACACTTTGCCCAAGGTTATGCTCCCTCCCTGGGGACAGGGCACACCTAATGAATTCTTCATGTGGGAGACAAAGACTTGTCGACTTTGCCTCAATTTGGGATATCACAGAAGGGCCATCCCAGCTTCAGAACTCCCCATGGGAATCTGCTGAGACCTCGGCTGCAACCTCATTGCAGTTCAAACTTTCTTCTCTGCCCAGTCTTTCTTCCCTCACCACTCACAGGGGCTATGTCTGCCAGGGCTCTCCAGTAACGTCTGCACAGAAACCTCAGTGTCTCAGTCTGTTTCCTGGGAAACCCAACCAATGACAGCTGGTTCTCATTGTGGTCCTAAAATGGGATTTTGTTGCTGGCCCTGGCTGGCTGTGATAAAGACCCTATTGCTGGTAGTAGGGGGAGCATTAATAGTCCCAGGCATGCGGTTCCAGTGCTATTGCTAAAACTTTTACAAGTGGTAAACTGAGATGGGATACTGATGGGAAGAAATGTGCCGGCAGGTGCAACATCTCAGGGGTTTGAGAGTTTCGGGGGGAATTAAGTAAGTATAAGTATTTTGGAATTAGATAACTGTTGTTTGCAATTAGATGGTCATGGCTGCTTTGGAGAGAGGCAATGAAAGGCTGAGGACGATTACTCACCAATATATTGTGAAATGTGAAACCAGAGTACTGCCTTGGCTTTACATAAATTGATTCCCATCTCCTGCAGCCTGGGAGCAGTAAACTGAAGACATCTTTAAGAGTAACAGGATTCCAGAGAATGTTGAATTCTCAGCTCAAGCTGGTCTGCTATTTCTAGGTCAGGGCCCTGATTTGGAAGGAGTGAGAGTCTGAGGTGTTGGGTGGGGACAGCTGGGTTGTGCACTAAAGATTCCATGATTACTTTGGACCCTCTAGACCTGCAGAAGTGATATACTCCTTCCTTTTAAAGGCTAGTGCCCCTTGTTTATTTGCAGATGATGCAAAAAGTCTTGTGCCCTGCTCAGGATGTATCTCTGTCTCCTCTTGCGGCCATCAGACCCGTAACTGGGGTCAAGTTCCAACATAACTCGGCCAGAGAAGTACTGGGCCTGCAAAGGGAAAAATGGACTATACTCTGAAGTGAAGTGGTTGTAGGACCTGGTCATTGTGTACTCTCAGAAATTGGGAGTGTATGTGTGGGGCTGGATTCTGAGGGTGCTGAATCAAGGGGCACAGAATATAACATTGGAAAAGGGAGGTTGTTTTGTGTGAGTGTTCTCTCGCGGTACAGGGCTTACACCTTGGCAAGGACGCCAGGAGATGGCACTAATACACTGCAAGTTCGCCTCTTAGATGCTCGAGATAAAGCATGTATTAGCTTACATTAAATAAGGTAGAACTGGAAGCACTGCTATGGCAAATAGTGAAAGAAGAAATCAAAATGTACAGAGACGTGGGCATGCTAGACTGAATACACTACATAGGCCAGAAAACCCACCAGCCATTACGTTCTGTGGGAACCTAGAGGACACTCTTGTTTACCTTAGAAATAAAGCAGGTCCTTGGGGAGAAGCTCTGGGCTGCTGGTAGGAGATGCTGTTACAGAAATGGGCTCACTGATTGTAATGGGGACAATAGGGTCCTGAAATAATAGAGGCCAGGTGGTGAGCACAGCTGCAGGATGGAAACAGCTGAGAGTACATTGGCTGTAAACAGAGAATGACAGGACTGCCTCCCAGTCCCCAGCCCCACCGTCCACCCCAGAATCACACCATATTGGCTGAGTAGGGCTCGAAATTCCACTTTTTGTTTAAAACGTTTAGGCTCCAATTCTTCCTTCCTTCCTTCCTTCCTTCCTTCCTTCTTTCCTTCCTTCCTCTCTCCCTCCCTCCGTCTCTCTCTCTCTCTCTCTCTCTCCCTCTCTCTCTTTAGTCTGCGTTGGGTCTTCATTGCTGCGTGTGGGCTCTCTCTAGTTATGGCGAGCGGGGGCTACTCTTCGTTGTGGTGCGCAGGCTTCTCTTTGCCGTGGCTTCTCTTGTTGCGGAGCACAGGCTTTAGGCGCGCGGGCTTCAGTAGTTGTGGCATGTGGGCTCTAGAGCACAGGCTCAGTAGTTGTGGCACACGGGCTCGGTAGTTGTGACTCACGGGCTCCAGAGCACAGGCTCAGTAGTTGTGGCGCAGGGGCTTAGTTGCTCCACGGCATGTGGGATCTTCCCAGACCAGGGATCAAACCCATGTGCCCTGCATTGGCAGAAGGATTCTTAACCACTGCACCACCGGGGAAGTCCTCCAATTCTTATTTTTTGTTATTCATGTTTTTTTTTTTTTTTTTTTTTTAAATACTTCTCTTTACCAGAGGCCTTTCTCAACCAGATCCAAGAGCAATTCAGCCCCAGTACCCAGTGGCCTCCATTGCAGGGTGACATCTCAGGCTTACATGTTCAAAGGGGAAATCTTGATTTCTAACTTTAGACATTTTCCTGCCACATCTTCCCCTGTGGCTCAAGCTAAACACCTATGAGCCATCCTCAGTGCCTCTCTTTTCTTCATCCACCTGTTCAGTAAATTCTATTGGCCCTACCTCCAAAATACATTCTTGTCCATCCACTTCTTTTCATCATCAGTGCTTTCACAACATAGTCTAAAGTTTTGTATCCCTCACCTAGAACATTAAGAGCATTTCCCTAATTTGTCTTTCTGCTTTACTCCTGTCTTAGAATCATTATTCCACAGAGCAGCCAAAGGGTTTTACTAGGACTAAGACTAGGACTAAAATGGTGAGACTATGTCATAACTCTGCTTAATGTCCTCTGTTTCCTTCCTATTACACTTGAAGTAAAAACCCAAGCTCCTTTATGGCCTTCAATGCCCTAGGTGAGGTGGTCCCTTGCTTTCCTCTCTAATTCTGTTTTATTGTTTTATATCATTCTCTCCCTTGCTGGCAGCTCTAGCCACACAGGTTTTCTCATCTCCCCACTCCCTTGTTTTAAAATAACACAAGCTGATTTTTGTCTTAAGACCGTTTAACTTTCTACTCCTGAAATACTCTTGCTCAGATATTTATGAAGCTAGTTTATTTTAGGGGAGGAGGAGTTGAGAAAAAGAAGAATCAAGGATAATTTGGGGGAAGGCTTTTGGTTTGACTGATGTGGATGAATAGTAGTCCCACTTACTGATGAGTGCATACTGGGGGAGGAGATACACAATTTGAAACGGCTATTATTAGCTTACATTTATAGAGTGCTTGAGTATTGTATTAGTTATCTATTGCTGCATAACAAATGACCCCCAAATATAGGGCTTAAAACAATATTTATCTTCTTGCGGTATCTGTGGGTCAGGAATCTGGTGTGGCTTAGCTGGGTCTTCTGGCTCTGGGACTCTCACGCAGCTACAGGTGTCTCAGGACTCAACTGGGAAGTATCCTCTTCCCAGGGCTCTGGTGGTTGCCGACAGTGTTCATTACCTTGCAGGTTGTTGGACTGAGGCTTTATTTCCTCACAAACTCCTAGCTAGAGGCCTCCCTCAGTTCCTTGCTGCCTGGGCCTCTCCACAGAGCATCTCATAAGATGGGAGCTGACTTCATCAGAGAGCGTGCCAGAAGAGAGAGTCTAGCAAGACAGAAGGCAGTCTTTTGTAACTTAATCACAGAAGTTCATCATGTGGCCATATTCTGTTTGCTTCTAGAAGCAAGTCATTAGGTCCAGCACACTCAACAGGAAGGAATTACCAGATGGGTTGAATACCAAGCGATGGGGATTATTGGGAGGTATGTCAGAAGCTGCCTACCACAGGCATGTAGGCACTATTCTAAATGCTCTACACATCTTAATTTGTTTAGTCCTTACAAGACACCTTAAGATAAATATGTTATTACTGTCTCCATTGCACAGATGAAGTGCCAAGTAGTCAAGTAACTTGCCCGGGGTCACATAGCTATAAAGTCGTAGGGTATAGAAATTTAACCTAGGCTGTCTGGCTTCAGCATCTGTATTCTTTCTTTTAATGCTGCTTTTTAAAAAAATTGGCATGTAAAGTTATATGTATGTATTGTGGAATGATCACCACAATAAATCTAGTTAACTTCCATCACCATACATAGTTACACATTTTTTTCTTGTGATGAGAATTTTAAGATCTCTCTTAGTAACATTCAAATATACAATACAATATTGTTAACTATAGTCATCATGCTGTACATGACATCCCCAGGACTTATTTATTTTATAACTGGAAGTTTGTACCTTTTGACCCCCTTCAAGCATTTCACGTACCACCCCACATTCCCCACCTCTGGCAAAAAAACCCTCTGTTTTTGTATTTTGTTTTTTAGATTCCACATATAAGTGATATTTATTTTCTCTGTCTGACTTACTTCACTTAGCATAAGTCCATCTATGATGGACCCAAAGTCCATCTATGTTGTCACAAATGGTAGGATTTCCTTTTCTTTTATGGGTGAATGATTCCATTGTGTGTGTGTGTGTGTGTGTGTGTGTGTGTGTGCATATATATATATATATATCTCACACCAGTGTCTGTATTCTTAACTTGTTGGCTACACTGCCTGAGATGGAGGTGTCAAGTAACAGCTGGCATCTGGACTTCTTGGAAGAGGATTTGCCTGGCAAAAGATATTTAGAAGGTGAAATTAACTAATTTGAGGATAAGAATCACAGCTGAGTATAGTACCCAGCCTCCTTCAGTGCCAAGTAGATAAGAGAAAATAGATTTAAAGCTTTTCTCCTGTATTTTTTCCTTCCTTTCTCCCTCCCTTCCTTCCGTGAATACTTACTCACTGCCAACTATGTGCTGGGGAAAGTACTAGATACTGGGGAATGTATTTTTAGCTTTCCGGATACAAAAGATATATTATTTTGAGAAGTTTTTAAACTACCTGTAGTCTTCCCTGAAATCATCTGCTTAACTGTCACGTACTTCAACTTGAACTGTCTTCCTATTAAATGTACCACTATTAAGTATTGTGACGGTACTAGAAAATAAGCAATTTGTAAAGCATATGCACAAATTCTAACCCAGGCTTACTACCCTGGCTTTGCCTATTAATTTCAGCAATTCCTTAATTTAACGTATGATGTTGAAAATAATTTTACAATATTTCCAATTAAGTTAATTTTCACATTGCTTTTGTGTTCTTTGTCATCACATGTAGAATGATAAAATTCTGTTTTGCATATTATTAATGAATATGGGGCGTGTTTTTCCATTTGTGTCACTAATAACTCACTATTATCTAATTTCAGAAATGAGTTCAATACTCAATCTACAAATTATAGAGTAACCAACTTCTCCCAATGAATCACAATTCAGTTAAGCTCACAAGCCACCTTTTTCTACACTTGTGTCAATCTGTAACAAACCAAAGCCTGATGGTCTACTTCAGCTAAATTGGTTGGACAAAATTTAGAAGTTCATTAGCAAGAAATCTGACCCAGAACCAAGATAGGCATCACATAAATGAAGAAAAGATGAAAACAACAAGGTCCTATTGTATAGAACAGGGAACTATATTCAATATCCTGTGATAAACCATAATGGAAAAGAATATATATATATATATATATATATATCTGAATCACTTTGCCGAACAGCAGAAATTAACACAACATTGTAAATCAACTATACTTCAGTAAAATTAAAAAAAAACAATGGATTAAAAAAAAGATGAAATTACAGTTTACATCCACATTATCCAATCCCTAGTTTTATGGTTGGAGAAGATCATTGATGCGGTAACCCTGCTTCTTATTTATAAAAGACTAAAACAATGGGAGCAATCATTGTTCTGCTTTCAACTTCTGCTGAATATTTAGATGATTACCAAGAAAAATATATTGTAAACACCAGCCTATAGAGGATATTGGGAAAGAAAGTAGTGGTGCCTGGGAAAAATCTAACCTATTGAATTTTGAATAGTGTATGGGCTACCAATTTGGTTACAGTGTTAGGATATTCTGATAAAAGACAACTATTCCTAAGGGATAAACCTGAGAGAATCTCACAATAGCTCCATTTGGGCCTTTAAAAAACTGTTGTCATGGAAATATTCCGATGATTTTCAGGGCTGTGTCACAGCACTTTTATTTATCTATTAGAATTGTGAGAACTTCCTTTACAGAAGTGCTCATTTTTATGTGGCTAAGAGGCCAATACAGATATTCTCCAAAGATATCATCATCATGAATCAAATAAAATTAGCATACTAAAGGATTCACACTTAACTGCTGAAAGTGCTCTCTGCGTCAAAGTCAGTCCATCAGTTAGGGCTTTATTAAACCCTGACTGAGAGCTCAGCATACTGCTAGGTATCCTGGAGCTGTGGAACACCACGCCTGCTGCCCACCAAGATCTAATGGGGAGCTTTATCAAGTAAACAAACAGACATGGTCCCAGTCCTGAAGAGTCTCATTGGTAGGTTCTGGCATGAGCCTCCTGGGAATCTGTTTTTATTTTTATTTTTAACCTCCCAGGTGATTCTGATGATTCGTCAGAACTGGGAACTCCGCCTGCAGAGATGGTCAAAGTCTGGTCCCTGGGCCTATATCACCAGCATCACCTGGGAACTTGTTAGGACTATTAATTCTCAACCCCATCCAGCCCTACTATAAATCATAGGCTGGTGATCGCCATCTGTGTTTTAACAAGCCTACCAGGTGATTTTGCTGCTTGATAAATTTAGAGGATCTTGGCCTTTTCTCCAGACTGAGATGTTTGCTTGAGTTCTTTCTTTCTTTGCTGCAGAGCTAAGGAAATAGGACATAGTTTCTCTCCTTGGGTACATAGCCAGCCACTCTACCCTTCTCTTCACTCTGAGCATGTCTGAAGAAGTGTGGAGCAAAATAAGCTGCCTCATCCCACTTCCTTGCTGCTTGGGAAGATGATATGCAGGGAGAGGCCCTTTTGTTTTCAAGGAAAACGGAAAGAGGATAACAAATAATAACCAATATGGGGAAATGGCAGAAGTCCTGGGATTTTAAAAAAGCTTTCTGTCCTGGTCCAGGACCTTTTATCCTCCTTTTTTATTCCTGAATATGGAGCTCACAGACTCCCTATTTTCTCACTTCACCTTTAGCAAAGCCATATGACTCTTCACAGTAACTCAAGGCCTAAAAATAAAATAAAGCCAAGCAATAGATGTCCCCTTTCAGCATAAAAGTTTTCTTTTTACTTTTAATGGAAATCACTCTAAAACAAGTTTTATCCAGTACATTCTGGATTTTTCTTGATCATCTAGTGTTATTATAATGAACATTAATTGTTATATCCTACAACAAACAATGTTATCATGGACTATTGAAGGTTGAAGACACGTTTGTTAAATAATCCCAGATGTCTAGGATTTTTTTCTTGTATTTCTACATTTTTGTCTTTCCTCTCACCCTCAAGCTATCAGAAAACATGTCCAATTATCTTTTTCAATATTCTTCACCTTGCTTCTAATTTTTTGCTTTTGATTTGGAGAGGAGGGCGACTGGGAAGTCAGAAAACAAGTTTGTTACACTCATGTTTAAAAAAAGTGTACAACAAATAGGGAAATTTTATTTTTCAATGATAATACTCAGTGCTAGTGAGGTTGTATTAAAGTTAGTATTTCCTGATAGTTCTCATGAAAGTGTTAATTAACATAATCCTTTGGGAAAACAGCATGAAAATATATGCCAAGATCTTTAAAATATTCATACTCTTTAATATAACATTATTACTTCTAGAATTAATATAAGAAAATAATTTATCATAAAAATATTTATCCACAATGGAATTTGTTGTTTTATCATTTATAATAGGAAAAAGCTGGAAATAAATTGAATATTTAATAGTAGAAGAATGTTTAAGTAAATTATGGAAGCTTTAATCAATGAAATTATAAATATCCAATAAAACTTATAGATACAAAGATTTTGAAATAAGTTTAGTATATGCACACATAATATTAAATGAAAGAGGCAATCCCCTTATCCTCTGCAGAGCTTAGAAATAATATAATAATAATGGCTAATTATTTTATATACATTAACTCATTTAAACCTCATAAAAACCCCTGTAAAGTAAGTACTATTATAAACTTCATTTAATAGGTGAAGAAACTGTTAGTAAGAGTCTAAGTAAGTTGAAAATAATTGTCACAGCTGGTATTCAAACCCAAGCAAGGTGGGTCCAAGAGCCTGTGCTTCTAACCACTGGGGCATTAAGTAAGGACATCTCAGTTTATGCTTGCTGAACTAGCACAATTATCCAAGGTGCCCCATTTCATCCTCAGAGGTCCCAACTGAGATGATAGGTCATATGGTTACACTAGCTGTAGGTGAACACAGCCATCTCAACAGT
Organism: Stenella coeruleoalba; assembly: GCF_951394435.1. Taxonomy (NCBI): domain Eukaryota; kingdom Metazoa; phylum Chordata; class Mammalia; order Artiodactyla; family Delphinidae; genus Stenella; species Stenella coeruleoalba. The sequence goes on from NC_137157.1 coordinate 76,605,369, forward strand.
GCTCAGAGGATCAGAAACTGTGAGGATTTTCCAAGACTGAATACATATGGAATCAGAAGAGTGACCCAGAACATGACTGATACAAGGAAGTATATGATCACAAAGGATCAGTGACTAAGGGGGCCTCATGCCTGGAGCCTGTCAAAGCCAGGAGGGCGTCCAGGGGAAACTGGTATGGGGAGTAGTGGGTTACTAGGGCAGGAATAGTGACTTTAGTTATAACAGATTGCAAAAATGGTCACAATTCATCTCCCACCAAGAAGCAGTATCTATTTCCTCCCCTCGTTGAATCTGGGCCAGCCTCATGACTTTCTTTGACAAAAAGGATGTGACAGAAGTGACACTGTGTGAGTTCTGAACACTGCTACCATGTGAACAAGCCTGGGCTAGCCTGGTGAAGATGAGAGATCACATGGAGAAGGACCAAGGTGCCCCAGCCAAGAGCCAGCCACCGGTCAGACATGAAAGTGAGGCCACTTAGGACCATCCAACTGACGGCATATCCAGCAGCTGACTACAAATGCATGAACAGGAGCACAGAATGACTGTCCACGGAGACCAAACTGCTGACCCACAGAATTGTGAGCTGAATAACTTGTTGTTATTTTAAGCCACTGACATTTGGAGTGCTTTGGGATGCAGCAAAAGCTAACTAATAGGCCAGAAAACCCTTGCAAATATCTCCAGCTTCCACTCTTCAGAGGTCTAGGCAGTGTTTCTTTGCGCAGGAGCAACACTTGGGATAGGGGCAGTGATTTGTGTGTCTAAAGTCACCTGGGATAAAATGAAGATCACTGAGTCCAGAAAAATCAGCCATGAAAAATCTTACCCAATAAGATGTGTTTGGTCCCTTCTTTCAAAAGATAAGTAATGTATGTTGCAAAATATGACAGGAGTAAGATTTGCCAAATTTCTAAGAGAAGTCTTTCTTTATCCAGAAATTATTCTTTTTCATTATTTAATGCAGCTGCTGAAGAGAGGCCTGCTCATCAGGACTGCTCCTCCATGTAACTCACGTGCTAGAATTACAACTGAATGTTATCACAGCCTGTATAAAAAACTAAATAAAATAATATTCAAAAATGAAAAAAAAATGATGGAAAAAATTATAATATGACAATATTTTTATAATATAATAATATTATAATATTACATAATAATATATAATATATAGTAATAAATGAAATATATATTATTATATTGTATGTATATTATATGTTATATTATATTAATATCAATAAATTACATACCATACATATATAATATATACAATGTAATATATACAATTTATATTATATATAATATATTAATATTATATTAAAGTATAATATTATTATATAATTTATATATCATTATGTAATACATAATATATCAGATAATAATATATAATATTATTACATATTATATACATTATATAATACATTATATTTATAATATATATTATTATATACTATATTGTAATATATATTATTACATAGTATATTATACATTATAATATATATTACATATATTATTAATTATATTAATATATTATATTTACATAATACATATTATCTATAGGTAATATGTAATATGTAAATATAATATATTAATATAGTATATTAAACATATATTTATATATACAAAATAATATTTATATATTTATATTATAAATTTTATATATTTAATATTATATCTTATACATTTATATATAATAAAATATATAAAATACCATCTAAATATATAATACATATATAAATATGTATTATATTAATATATAAATATGTATTTATATAATATATAAAATTATATTACATAAAATATTGTATATAATATATAATTATACATTATACAAATATGTATATTATATGTAAATATAATATATTATAATTACATATAAATATTATATATTACATATATATATTTAGTATTATACATATATAATATGTAAAACTAAATCACTAAACTGTCTATATATTTTATATGTCTAAAAATCACTATATATACACGTTCTATTTTCATAGTCTTTTCCATTATGGTTTACCACAGGATATATAATATAGGCCCCTGTGATATATAGTATGACCTTGTTGTTTATCCATTTTATATGTAATAATTTGCATCTGCTAATTTCAAACTCCAAATCCATCCCTCTCCACCCCCTCCTTTTGGCAACCACAAGTCTGAACTCTATGTCTGCAAATCTGTTTTTGTTTCCTAGATAAGTTCATTTGTGTCATATTTTAGATTCCACATATAAGTTGTATCATATGGTATTTGTCTTTCTCTTTCTGACTTACTTCATTTAATATGATAATCTCTGGGTCCATCCATGTTGCTGCAAATGGCATTATTTTATTCTTTTTTATGGCTGAGTAGCATTCCATTATAATTTATATACCATATCCTCTTTATCCATTCATCTGTTGATGGATCTGTACATTGTTTCCATATCTTGGATATTGTAAATAGTGCTGCCATGAACATAAGGGTACATGTGTCTTTTCAAATTATAGTTTTGTCCAGATTTATGCTCAGGAGTAGGATTGTAGGATCATATGAAAATGCTATTTTTAATTTTTTGAGGAACAGTCATACCGTTTTTCATGGTGGCTGCACCAATTTACATTCCCACTAACAGTGTAGGAAGTGGAACCCTTCTTGAAGAACCAAGAAGACATTGTGGAGGTAGGGATGCCTCACATGAGACTTAAGCTTGATTGTGAGTGAGCCAGACAAAAAAAGAGGAGGGGAAAGTCTTCAGGCCAGGGGTCCAATGTGTGTAAAGTCTCCCAAATGAGGGAGATCTTAGCCAGTCCAGGGAATCACTGTTCAGCATGGCTGGAGGACAGCATTCTATCAGGAGAATAAGAAGCAGTAAGAGGGGCTTCCCTGGTGGCGCAGTGGTTGAGAGTCCGCCTGCCGATGCAGGGGACGCGGGTTCGTGCCCCGGTCCGGGAAGATGCCACATGCCGTGGAGCGGCTGGGCCCGTGAGCCATGGCTGCTGAGCCTGCGCGTCCGGAGCCTGTGCTCCACAACAGGAGAGGCCACAACAGTGACAGGCCTGCGTACCGCAAAAAAAAAAAAAAAAAAGCAGTAAGGGTACAGAGGGCCCCTCTCCAAAATGTCCTGTGAATTTTCTCATGAACTTTGGGCCTTTTGAAAAGAACAACGGTGAGCCATTTAAATAGTTGCAATGGAGGATGGGGTAAGAATGAAGGTAAAAAGGCCAGTTTGAGAGTGTTGCCATAAACTAGATGAGAGGTGTTGATGATATAAGCTCTCGTTATGTGAGTAGGTAAGTAAAAAACAATGAATGGAATGAATGATATTAAAGAGACAGGTTTTGGAGATTTACTCTGTGTGTGTGTGTGTGTGTGTGTGTGTGTGTGTGTGTGTGTTAGGGGTGGGGACAGCTAATCAAGAGAAGTTGAGGATTACTGGCAGGCTTCCTATCCATCCCCCCAAAATAAAATTACCCAGAAGAGCAGTGTTGAGTGTGTGCCGAAGTCAAGGTCGGACATATTGGGTTTGAGGGCCCCTGTGGCAGCTGTTTAATAGGCATTTGGATTTATGAATCTGGAGTCAGGTGAGAGATTTGAGCTGAGAAAGCTTTGGGAATCATCCCCACATAGATGGTGATTGACCCCACGGGTCCTTCCCTTCCACGTCTGAAAGTCTGTCAAAGGACAGAGGAAGAGGGGATCCCATTTTCCTCAAAGGAACCTGTACTTCCTCCACTGAACTTCCTTCACTGATACCTAAGGTGGCAGGAGCGCCTTCTGAGAAGCGCGTTCACCTTCTCAGGCAAACCAACACCCAAGGCCTGGGGCTTCAGGGACCTCAAGAGGGGGCAGAGCGCCTCCCAACAACCATGCAGACTTCCTCCACTGGAGGTCAGATCAGCAGTTTCTAGAACTACCAAGTCTTCCGAAACCTGTTAATTGGTAGAAGATCAGACAGCCAGGTGCAAAGCTACATCCCTGGAGAAGTGCCATCCCTGTGCCAGAGCCGTGGCGGGAGAGGCTGGGAGCCTGGAGCGAAGGCACGGGGCTGTCAGGGTCGGGAGGCATGGGGTCCAGGGGACCCAGGGCTCTGGTTGCCTCCCCGGGGAAGAGCCACCACCCCAGAGAGAGAGGACCTGTGGCTCCAACAAAGGCAGAGCAGGAAGGGACGTCTGGGAAAAGGCGTCCAAAGGGCTACGGTGGCAGAAGCGATGGCAGGAGCGACTTCTGACCCTCCCCACTCCTCCCCAGCAATGGAGCCTGGTGCTGGGGCCCTGGGGAGCCCAGGTTCTTGAGCTGGTAACTGATGTCTCCTTTCTGCTACTGTAAGCTTGCAGCCCTGATTTTCATTCCTGGAAGAAACTTCTGCTCCATCTTGTCAGGGATCCTAGTGGCCAGTGAATTCTGATTCCTAGAAGAGTTCAGTTCCAAAGGGCACATGTTCTCCAGTGGTAAGTGTTATTTGGAAAACCTTCAACCCTACAATAAATTAACTTCCATATAGGATATTTTCTTGTATATCTCTTAGAAGCAGTTTTGCTACTGTAAATGTGATCTCTGTTGAGGGAAGATTCTCCCTAGGATGAAGAAAACAGTTGAAAATGTAGAGTAAAACAAAATGAAACAAACAAACCCCTTTCATTAGCTGGTCCTACCCATTGTTCAGGCTGTACACAGTGAACTTCACAGTATCAAAGGTGGCAGGAAACACACTTGCTTCTGAATGCAGATACTTATATCCCTTACATCTCAGGTACCCTTAAATTGGCACTGACGCATGAATGTTGAATGAATTTTGTACCTGCTCTAGCCTTGCCACAGGGGTCACTAGGGCAAACAGCTCAGACCTTTTTATTCTGGACATAGCTGGCCTTGGCACGTTCCCTTATCTGCCCACAGAGTACTCTCATGAGCCAGGCATGGTGGTAGTTGTCGAGATCTGCCAAAGGAAAAGACTACCGTTTAATATCTAAACAAAAAGCCAAATGTAATACTTACTGAAGCACAGTCTTTTCCAGCAAAGCAAGGAGTTGATTTTATACAGGGTTTGGGAAGTGTGGTGTTGAGGGATTAGTGGACTTCCAAGGGGCAGGAGTGGGCTGATGCTAGCTGTGAAAACCTGCTTGTTTAGATGAGAATGGTGTGGACTGGCTGGCTTTCAATAGCACAGGGCTGTTTCTGGCTAACTTTCAGAAGTTTGTTCACTTAGGCAAGTTGCCATTGATTCATTAAACCAGTTTAGAACTGGTTCTGGTGGTTCCTTATTGCCATAGCTACAGAATATTTAATCTTTTCCTAAGATTGTAGGAAATTTTTTAAAATATATATATATTTTTTAAAATTTATTTATTTTATTTTTGGCTGTGTTGGGTCTTCATTGCTGCACGTGGGCTTTCTCTAGTTGTGGCGAGCGGGGGCTACTCTTCGTTGTGGTGCACGGGCTTCTTATTACAGTGGCTTCTCTTGTTGCGGAGCACGAGCTCTAGGCATGTGGGCTTCAGTAGTTGTGGCGCATGGGCTTCAATAGTTGTGGCGTGCAGGCTCTAGAGTGTAGGCTCTGTAGTTGTGGCTCACGGGCTTAGTTGCTCCGCGGCATGTGGGATCCTCCCAGACCAGGGCTTAAACCTGTGTCCCCTGCATTGGCAGGCGGATTCCCAACTACTGCGCCACCAGGGAAGCCCAGAATTTTTTTATTTTCAGGTCTCTGCCTTCAAGAAAAATCGTAATCTATGTGGAGGATAGATATGCAGGCTATATACAGAGGCAGCATAACAGAGAGGTTCAAAGGACAGGCTTCTTGCTCAACCCAGAAGATTGGATACTTACATTTACCTCTCCTCCTTCCTGAATCTCCAACCAGATGATACTTAGGTATTAAAAAAGATACATGGGACTTCCCTGGTGGCGCAGTGGTTAAGAATCCGCCTGCCAATGCCCCAACAGAAAATGCAAGGGCATTGAATTAGGGACACCAGGTTCAGGTATAGCAGAAAGGCAGGGAGCTCTGAGGAAAGCAGGGGGATTAAGTGGAAATCAATATCTTGCAAAGTAAGATTCTAAAGCCTCTTTCGCTAACTTGGCTCCCAGAATGCTAGCAGCCAGGTTGACACTCACCAAGATAAGGAACTAGAGGGAGAATTTCTCCCTGGGGAAAATGACCACTCCAGGAAAAAAGACCTAGAGATGCTGCCACATTTGGGAGGAGGTGTCCCCTAGCACATGGCTTGGCCCCTGCCCATCATTCTACAATGGAGTCGACAAGTCAATACTTCCTATTTCCCCTCACAGGTCTTCTTATTGGGTTTTAGTGCCTCACACTTACCCATAAATGAATAAGAATTGCCAGACATTTGAGGAAAGTCTTCAGCATGAAAAAGTAGAGATAAAAGCAAAGAGAAAAGAATTTGGAGGAAACTGAGACAATAGAGGAATCAAAAAAATTAAGTCTTACAAATCATGGTCCCACTCTAATAAAAGAAGCTATAGCATTCACGAAGAAAGAATGAGATGTTTTGAAAAAGCTATATTTAGTGAATGAAAAGATCTCGAAAATAAAAATCAGATAGAAATTAAAAAATCAATAGATAGACATTTAAAGAATCAGTAGATGTCACAAAATAGTTGTATGACTTTGCAGAGGTTATTCAACTTCTCTGTGTCTTATTTTCCCTTTCTGTAAAATGGGCATAACAACAGTAACTAACTCATAGAGTTGTCATGAGTATTAAATGATTTAGTACATGAAATGAGCACACAGTTACTGCTACATTATTTTTTCACTTGCTTTTTACCATATTTTAGCAGAGCAGTTATCAGTTTGTTTATTAGTTTTACCGTGCAAATAAACTTATTTGAATAATTGCTTCTTTTAAATTTATTGGCTTCTTAGAAAAAATTAGCCTATATAAACAACATGGAAAAGCATGTTATTAACTCAAAAGTACTTTTAAAACTAAACTGGTAGTAATTATTTCTAAGAAAAAGAGGGCAATGGGAAATTCATGAAGCCTATTGTCAGCTGCTTTTTTTTTTTTTTTTTAATTCAAAAGATTTAAATACAGTTCAAAACAGCACGCCTTGTTCATTTCAGCTCCTTCATTGTCAAACCTGGGGCAGGGACAGATTTCCAGTTTCTCTGCCTTTGTCTGTGGTGACCAAGGTATAAAAGTATTTGCTGTATCAAATTTTAAACTTCAGATTATCCTTATTTTTCTTAATCTTGACAGATCTGGCATCCTTTCACCTGTCTGTGAGCACAAAGCCCTTGATTTCCTCAGTTTTCTGGGGCACAAAGGAGAGTGCTCAGGCCAACCAACCCCAGAGTGGGAGGAAGCAAGAAGATGGAAAAAAGCTATTGTCAGCTGTTTTGATCCCTTAACTCCAAGTGGCAGTTTGGGAGTTGAAATCCGTTCATTTTTCGAAAACTATGTACTCAGCACCTATTATCATGTGTCAGGCACTGTACTAGGTGCTAGTATTTTTTCATAATTGCACTTTAAGAAATGTAAAAATGACTGAAAAGTTTTTTTTAAAGTAGGATTGTAAATTAAAGGTGAGGAAATGTCTCAGAAAATAGAACAAAAAGACAAAGAGATGGAAAATAGGAAAGCAAATATATGAAAATTAGAAAATCAGCCCAAGAGACACAATATCTGAGTGATAGGAGTTCCATGGAGAGAGAAACAAACAAGTAGAGAGGAGGAAGTTATTGGAGAAATAATTTTTAAAAATTTCTCAAAGTTGAGTTTCTGATTGATGGGGCCCACTGAGTGCACCAGGCCACCTCACCTTGAAATTTCAGAACCTTGGGATAAAAAGAGGTTGGGAAAAGCTTCCAGGTTGAAAAAAGTCACCCATAAAGGATTCAAAATCATAATGGCATTGGCTATTCAACAGCAACACTGAAAACTGGAAGACAGTAGAACAATGTCTTTAATATTCTGAGAGAAAAAACTATCAGCTTGGAATTATAAAGTTGGCACTCTATCAATCACATGTGAGGACAGAGTAAGTTTTAATCTCCAATAGCTGAGTTACAGGAAAGTAACTGAAGAAAAGGAATAATATAAGATCCAGGAAATAGGAAATCCACCCCCAAAAAAGAGGCAAAGAGAATTCCCAGGTGACGGTGAAGGTAAACCTTCGATAGCAGCACCTGAGAGCCTGCAGCCCAGATGGGAGCAGCTTAGAAAGCTTTGAGGGAGGTGTCTCCAGGAAAATGAATCCTAAGGTACCCAAAGTGTTGACATGTACTGAGATAGAGACAGCTGGGTGAAAGTTTAGGGATGATATAGTGATTGAAAATTAAATGACGTCACCAAAGAAAAAGTAAAACACACGTTTCTTTTGTTTGCCTAGAAAACTAGGCAAACAAAAACATTAGGCAATTTAAAATTCCAAAGCAAGCACACACGTGTACAAGTGCACATATGGTGCACTACATGTAATTAATCCACTATATGGCTCAACTGTGCCCAGCACACAGTGCTTAATAAGTTGTAGCTATATATAATGTGTTAAGTGATGTACTAGAGAAATGTATAAAGTTGCACTATTTTTATTTATTTATTTATTTTTAAATTTATTATTATTATTTTTTGTGGAGCACAGGCTCCAGACGCGCAGGCTCAGTGGCCATGGCTCACGGGCCTAGCAGCTCCGCGGCATGTGGGATCTTCCCGGATCGGGGCACGAACCTGTGTCCCCTGCATCGGCAGGCGGACTCGCAACCAATGCGCCACCAGGGAAGCCCAAAGTTGCACTATTTTCAAAAAATTTTATTTATTTACTTATTTGGCTGCGTTGGGTCTTAGTTGCGGCATGCAGGATCTTTTGTTGCGGTGCTCGGGCACTTCGCTGCAGTGCATGGGTTTCTCTAGTTGCAGCGCATGGGCTTCTCTCTAGTTGTAGCACATGGGCTTCTCTCTAGTTGTGGCACGTGGGCTCCAGAGCATGTGGGCTCAGTAGTTGTGCACGCGGGCTCTCTAGTTGTGGTGTGTGGGCTTAGTTGCCCCATGGCATGTGGGATCTTAGTTCCCGGACCAGGGATTGAACCTGTGTCCCCTGCATTGGAAGGCAGATTCTTAACCACTGGACCACAAAGTCCCCATAAAGTTGCATTATTGAAAATAGAACTTAATTCTGTCTGGAGGAGATAGGAACACTTTCCTAGTAGTAGAAAGCCACCACTGGGCCCAGGTGGCTGAATAGAGTTTGACAGGTGACAAGTGGGAAGGACATTCCAGGTGGAGAAAAGTTATAAGCTATAAAACAGAGGTTTGAAAATTCATTGTGTGTTAAGAAAATGTGAGCTAAGGATTTATATTCTTCTGAGCTGACTTTCAACTCCAGAAAGTTATAGACAAACCATTACAAACATTTAAAAACTCAGTGAATATTGTTCCCATGAACTCTTCCTGAGGAATATACTAGAAAATTAGCCTCAGATAATCAAAGACTAAAGAGACCTTGACATAAAGACTGCACATTGATCATTAACAGCTCTGTATCATACAAAAAGAGATAATCAGATGTTATATAATTTCTGTTGAAAGAGCATGGCATCACCTGTGAAGCAGCAGTGTTGTGACAATTGAACCTAAGTCTAATCATGATGGAGACCCAAGAGAGGTGGAGACTATTTGAGAGAAATGTGAGAGAAAATTTGGAAGCACCCAGATGCCTGATTCCATAAGGAGAAGGAGGGAATAGTGGGGTTCATGAGTGAGCCTTCTAGTGTTGGTCACCTTATAGTATTTAACCCAAAACTTCCTATCTTTAGGCTGGTGACACCCTATGATGTCTCCTATGATCTCTGAACCACACAATTTTGTTTGACCTTAATTTGGGTTCTCAGGTGCAGAAGACTAAATTATCATACAGCCCAATTCCAGCACATTCTCATCGTTAGTCTGTGTAAGGTCCTTCTCTTGTTTTATTTATTCCCTCTTAACCTCATTTCCCACTTGCATCTACTTCCCCTCCTATAGGAAAGCATTATAATCCATTTAATGTGGTTCTATTTGTATTGTTCTTACAAATGCGTATTTTTGTGCGCACCTGTGTTTTTGTTTATAAAAAACGTGCATCTTATACATCTTAGTCTTGAGGGCTATGCTTTCAGTCCAGCCGTGTTTCAAGGTGCACATCTGATCTGTTGCTTCTAATTGCTACATAGCTCTCCACGTATGCATCTAGCACAGTTTACTTATCAACTCTCCCAGTGATGGACACCCAGATTATCTCCCACTCACTGTGCCACAAATACTGTCACAATGAACATCTTTGCATATGCCCTTTTATGGACCTGAGATCATTTTGGCGCTGGATGGAATTTAAATATTGCCCAATGATCATTTAATGATAACAAGTTTTGAAGGAATGTTGCCAGGCACTGTTTTAGGTTCTAGGCATACAAGATAGACAAGGTCCTTGATCTCAAATAGCTTACATTCTAGGGTAAAGAAACTGAATAAGCAAATTTTTACTGGTAGTAAAAAGCATTATGCAGAAAACTAAAATTGTATGATGTGCTCATATCAGGGTGGCTACTTAGGTAGATAAGAATGAACACTAGAGCTAAGACCTGAATGACAAGATAAAGTCAACTAAGTGAAGAGTTGGGTTAGGAGCCTTCTAGGCAGAGAGCGTGGCAAGTGTAAGGGCCCTTAGGAGGGAATAACCTTGACATACAGGGGCAGCAGCAAGAAGGCCCAGTGTACGTAGATTATAGAGGATGATGAAGAGTGTGGTGGAAGATAAGAATTAGGTATTGATGGGCTTCCCTGGTGGTGCAGTGGTTGAGAGTCTGTTGGTCGATGCAGGGGATATGGGTTCGTGCCCCGGTCCAGGAAGATCCCACATGCTGCGGAGCAGCTGGGCCCGTGAGCCATGGCCGCTGGGCCTGTGCATCCCGAGCCTGTGCTCTGCAACGGGAGAGGCCACAACAGTGAGAGGCCCGCGTACCGCAAAAAAAAAAAAAAAAAAAGAATTAGGTATTGCTGCATTAACAATATTACAAGTTTATCAGCTTAAAATGACACCATTTCTGTGAATCAGGAATCCAGGCACAGCTTTACTGGATCTTCTGCAAAGCTGCAGTCATGGTATTGGCAAGGGCTGGGTTCTCATCCAAGGCTCATCTGAGGATTTACTTCCAAGCTAATGAAGTTGTTGATATAACTCAGTTCCTTTTAGGCTGTTGGACTGAGGGCCTCCATTTCTTGCTAGCTGTCAGCTGAAGGCTGCCCTCAGTTCCTTGCCTTGAAGACCTTCCCTACATGGTTGCTTGCTTCCTCAAATCCAAAACAGGAGAGAGTCTCCTAGCAAGATGGGTTACAATTTTATGAAATGTTATCAGTGAAGTGACACTCCATCATCTTTGCTGTATCCTGTTGAGTAAAAACATGTCCAGGTCCCATCTACTCAAGGGGAGTAGATTACACAAGGCATGAATACCAGGCAGACACCATGGGGGCCACCTTAGAGTCTGCCAGCACAATAAGGTAAGAGAGGTTTTGGCAGGGGGTGATTAATATCATGAGGGCTATTATAAGTATGGATTTTTTCCCTAAGATTAAAAATTCTCAAATATTCTTCTGCTTCAGGGTCTTGGATAAACTGTAGTGGGGTCAGCAGGGAAACAAGAAATCCAGAGGAGGCTGTTGCTATATCTTAGATAGGAGATGATAGTGGCCTGGCTTACGTGATAGAATATTTGGAAAGAAGTGGATAGAATTGAGATATACCTTGGAGGTAGAGTTGACAGCACTTGCATGTAATTTATTATATGGCTGTTCACAGACAAACTAAGTAAGTCTGCCCAGGTTCACAAACTCTCTCATTGAAAGAGCCAGAATTAGATCTGTGCCTCCATGGTTCTTAGTCCAGCTCTTTCTGCTATATCATTAGAGATGCCATGATATATATAGTATATACTCTCTCTACTAACTCCCATTTCCTACCCTCTACCTCTCACCTCCAAATTTTGCTTTGACAAACAAACAGACAAGCAAAGAAAGCACAGTTTGCTTTGAAGAGGAGGCGGTGTTGCTGCATCTCTAAAAGTTGTTTTTGGAATTGGTAACATTAATATTGCAAGTGGTAGGTAGGAGTAGCAAAAGCAATGGTCTCAGAGGGGAGAATATGCCTATTCCAGTATTGCAAGAGGTTCTGTCTATTCTTATATGTAGCAACTCCTGTGATGCCTCCTTCTATACATTTATAGAAGTCCGGACTGCCTGAGCAATGCAAAGTATGGGAAAGGAGACTATGCTGTCTTCTTGATTTGCACTCTGCTGAGATGTGAGGTTTCTGTCTAATGAACACTTTATGTAGTGCCCTTCCCTAGGCTGTTCTCCGGGTCAAGAACTCTCATGGGATGTGTTCTTCTAGTCTTCTAGAGCACACAATGCCATACGAGCAAAAACTGTTTTCATAGGAATAACTACCAATTATGGAGCCTTTATTATGTGCCAGGGAAGGTGCTAATACTTTACATCTATTCGTTCATTTAATCATCAAAACAAGCATGTGAATTATTATTCCATTTTATTTATTTTTATTTATTTTCTCATCAGAAAAAAACATACTATTATTCTCATGGCCTCTCTTACGTCAAGCTTGTTCCCTCCACTTTCTACACTGATATAGAATATACTCTTCTTTTTTAAAATGACAGCTTTATTTTGATTATAATTCACATAGCATACAATTAACCCATTTAAACTAAACAATTCAATGGCTTTTAGTATATTCACTCAGTTGTACAGCTATCACAACAATCAGTTTTAGAACTTTGTCATCAGCCCTAAAAGAAACACTGTACCTATAAGTAGCCACTCCCTATTACCCCCAATTCCCTCAGCCACTGGCAACCACAAATCTACTTTTTGTCTATAGATTTGCCTATTCTCGACATTTCATAAAAATGATTACATAGAATTGTGGTCTTTTGTGACTGGTTTATTTCACTTAACATGATGTTTTCAAGGCTCATCCATGTTGTAGCATATATCAATACTTCATTTCTTTTTATTGCTAAATAGTATTCCATTGCATAGGTATACAATATTTTACTTTTTCTATTGTAAATAAGGCTGCTATAAACATTTGTGTATACTTTTTTTGTGTGTGTGACATACGTTTTCATCTCTCTTGGGTATATACTCAGGAATGGAATTTCTGGGTCATATGATAACTCTATGTTTAAATTTAGAGGAACTGTGAAATTATTTCAAGGCAGCTGCACCATTTTACATTCCCAGTAGCAATGTATGAGGCTTCTAATTTCTTCACATCCTCACCAATGCTTGTTGTTATGTCTTTTTTTTTTTAACTTTTTATTTTATAACGGCGTATTTTTTTTTTGCGGTACGCGGGCCTCTCACTGTTTGTGGCCTCTCCCGTTGCGGAGCACAGGCTCCGGACGCACAGGCTCAGCGGCCATAGCTCACAGGCCTAGCTGCTCTGCGGCATGTGGGATCTTCCCGGACCGGGGCACGAACCCGTGTCCCCTGCATCGGCAGGCAGACTCTCAACCACCGCGCCACCAGGGAAGCCCTATAACGGCGTATTGTTGATTAACAACGTTGTGTTAGTTTCAGGTGTACAGCAAAGTGATTCAGTTTCACATCTACATGTATCTATTCTTTTTCAAATTCTTTTCCCATTTAGGTTGTTACATAATATTGAGCAGAGTTCCCTGTGCTACACAGCAGGTCCCCCGCTGGTCATCCATTAAAAAAAACTTAAAAAAAATTTTTTTTGGCTGTGTTGGGTCTTTGTTGCTGTGCGCGGGCTTTCTCTAGTTGCGGTGAGCGGTGGCTACTCTTCGTTGTGGTGCGCAGGCATCTCATTGCGGTGTCTTCTCTTGTTGTGGAGAATGAACGGGCTCCAGGTGCCCGGGCTTCAGTATTTGTGTCTCACAGGCTCAGTAGTTGTGGCGCACGGGCTTAGTTGCTCTGCAGCATGTGGTACCTTCCCGGATCAGGGCTCCCCTGCATTGGCAGGCGGATTCTTAACCACTGCACCACCAGGGAAGCCCTGGTCATCCATTTTTAATTTAGCAGTGTGTACATGTCAATCCCAAACTCCCTAACTATCCCCCCCCAACCTTTCCCCCCTGTCAACCACAAGTTCATTCTCCAAGTCTGTGAGTCTGCTTCTGTCCTGCAAACAAGCCCATTTGTATCATTTTTTTTTTTTTTTAGATTCCACATATAAGCAACATCATACGATATTTCTCTTTCTCTGACTTACTTCACTCAGTATGTCTTACTTCACCTAGAGACTTACAATCTCTAGGTCCATCCATGTTGCTGTAAATGGCGTTATTTCATTCTTTTTAATGGCTGAATAATATTATATTGTATATATGTACCACATCTTCTTTATCCACTCCTCTGTCGATGGACATTTAGGTTGCTTCTATATCTTGGCTATTGTAAATAGTGCTGCAATGAATATTGGGGTGCATGTATCCCTTCGGACGGTGTTTTTCTCTGGATATATGCCCAGGAGTGGGATTGAAGGATCATATGGTAGCTCTATTTTTAGTTTTTCAAGGAACCTCCATACTGTTTTCCATAGTGTCTGTATCAATTTACATTCCCACCAACAGTGTAGGAGGGTTCCCTTCTCTCCACACGCTCTCCAGCATTTATTGTTTGTGGATTTTTTGATGATAGCCATTCTGACTGGTGTGAGGTGATACGTCATTGTGGTTTTGATTTGCATTTCTCTAATAATTAGCGATGTTGAACATCTTTTCACGTGCCTCTTCTTTGGAGAAATGTCTATTTAGGTCTTCTGCCCATTTTGTGATTGGGTGTTTGTTTTGATGATATTAAGCCACATGAGCTGTTTGTAAATTTTGGAAACTAATCCTTTGTTGGTCACATAATTTGCAAATATTTTCTCCCATTGTGTGAGTTGTCTTTTGTTTTGTTTATAGTCTCCTTCGCTGTGCAAAAGCTTCTGAGTTAAATTAGGTCCCATTTGTTTATTTTTATTTCCATTACTCTGGGAGATGGATCAAAAAAGATATTGCTGCAATTTATGTCAGAGTGTTCTGCCTATGTTTTCCTCTAAGAGTTTTGTAGTGTCCAGTCTCACATTTAGGTCTTTAATACATTTTGAGTTTATTTTTGTGTGTGGTGTTAAAGAATTTTCTAATATCATTTTTTTTCACATGTAGATGTCCAGTATTCCCAGCATTATTTATTGAAGAGACTGTCTTTCCTCCACTGTATACTCTTGCCTCCTTTGTCTTAGACAAATTGACCATAGGTGTGTGGGTTTATTTCTGGGCTTTTTATACTGTTCCATTGATGTATATTTCTGTTTTTGTGCCAGGACCATACTGTTTGGATGACTATAGCTTTGTAGTAGAGTGAAGTCAGGCAGCCTGATTCCTCCAGCTCCTTTTGTCTTTCTCAAGATTGCTTTGGCTATTCAGGGTCTTTTGTATCTCCATACAAATTTTAAGATTTTTTGTTCTAGTTCTGTGAAAAATGTCATTGGTAATTTGATAGGGATTGCATTGAATCTGTAGATTGCCTTGGGTAATATAGTCATTTTGACAATATTTATTCTTCCAATCCAAGAACATGGTATATTTTTCCATCTGTTTGTGTCATCTTCAATTTATTTCATCAGCATCTTATAGTTTTTGGGGTACAGGTCTTTTGTCTCCTTAGGTAGGTTTATTCCTAGGTATTTTATTCTTTTTAATGCAGTGGTAAATGGGATTGTTTCTTTAATTTCTCTTTGTGATCTTTCATTGTTCGTGTATAGAAATGCAACAAAAATCTGTGTATTTATTTTGTAACCTGCAACTTCACCAAATTCATGGATGAGCTCTAGTAGCTTTCTGGTAGTGTCTTTAGGATTTTCTATGTATAGTATCATGTCATCTGAAAACAGTGACTGTTTAACTTTTTATTTTCCAATTTGGATTCCTTTTATTTCTTTTTCTTTGATTGCCATAGCTAGGACTTCCAAAACTATGTCAAATAAAAGTGGCGAGAGTGGACATCCTTGTTTTGTTCTTGGCCTTAGAGGAAATGCTTTCAGCTTTTCGCTCTTGAGTATGATGTTAGCTGTAGGTTTGTCATATATGGCCTTTATTATGTTGAGGTATGTTTCCTCTATGCCCACTTTCTGAAGAGTTTTTTTTTTTTAACCATAAATGGGTGTTGAATTTTGTTAAAAGCTTTTTCTGCATCTATTGAGATGATCATAGGGTTTTTATTCTTCAATTTTTTGATGTGGTGTATCACACTGATTGATTTCTGGATATTGAAAAATCCTTGCATCCCTGGATTAAATCCCACTTAATCCTTTTAATATATTGTTGGATTCAGATTGCTAGTATTTTGTTGAGGATTTTTGCATCTATATTCATCAGTGATATTGGCCTGTAATTTTCTTTCTTTGTGACATCTTTGTCTGGTTTTGGTATCAGGGTGATGGTGGCCTTGTAAAATGAGTTTGTTTTCCTTCCTCTGCAATTTTTTGGAAGAGTTTCAGAAGGATAGGTTTTAGCTCTTCTCAAAATGTTTGATTAAATTCACCTGTGAAGCCCTCTGGACTTTGTTGAGAGTTTTAAAATCACAGTGTCAATTTCAGTACTTGTGATTGGTCCGTTCATATTTTCTATTTCTTCCTGGCTTAGTCTTGGGAGATTGTACCTTTCTAAGAATTTGTCCATTTCTTTTACGTTGTCCATTTTATTGGCATACAGTTGCTTGTAGTAGTCTCTTATGATCCTTTGTATTTCTGTGGTGTCAATTGTAACTTCTTTTTCATTTCTAATTGTATTGATTTGAGTCCTTTCCCTTTTTTCTTGATGAGTCTGGCTAAAGGTTTATCAATTTTGTTTATCTTTTCAAAAAACCGGATTTTAGTTTCATTGACCTCTGCTATTGTTTTCTTTGTCTCTATTTCATTTATTTCTGCTCTGATCTTTATGATTTCTTTCCTTCTACTAACTTTAGGTTTTGTTTGTTTTTCTTTCTCTAGTTGCTTTAGGTGTAAGGTTAGGTTGTTTATTTGAGATTTTTCTTGTTTCCTGAGGTAAGAGTGTATTGCTATAAACTTCCCTCTTAGAACTGCTTTTTATTTATTTATTTATTTATGGCTGTGTTGGGTCTTCGTTTCTGTGCGAGGGCTTTCTCTAGTTGTGGCAAGCAGGGGCCACTCTTCATCGCGGTGCATGGGCCTCTCACTATCGCGGCCTCTGTTGTTGCGGAGCACAGGCTCCAGACGCACAGGCTCAGTAATTGTGGCTCACGGGCCCAGTTGCTCCACGGCATGTGGGATCTTCCCAGACCAGGGCTCGAACCCATGTCCCCTGCATTGGCAGGCGGATTCTCAACCACTGCATAACCAGGGAATCCCCAGAACTGCTTTTGCTGCATCATATAGGTTTTGGATTATTGTGCATTTGTTTTCTTTTGTCTCTAAGTATTTTTTTATTTCCTTTTTGATTTATGTAGCCTCCATGTGTTTGTGTTTTTTACAGTTTTTTTCCTCATGGTTGATTTCTAATTTCATTGCATTGGGATCAGAAAAGATACTTGATATGATTTCAATTTTCTTAAATTTACTGAGGCTCGCTTATTGGCCAAGCACGTGGTCAATCCTGGAAAATGTTCCATGTGCACATGAGAAGAATGTGTATTTTGCTGCTTTTGGATGGAATGCTCTATAAATATTTGGTCTAATGTGTCATTTAAGGCCTGTGTTCCTCATTGATTTCCTGTCTGGATGATCTGTGCATTGATGAAAGTGAGGTGTTAAAGTCCCCCACTATTATTGTGTTATTGTTGATTTCTCTGTTTATGGCTGTTAGTATTTGCCTTATATATTGAGGTGCTCCTATGTTGGGTGCATATATATTAAAAATTGTTATATCTTCTTCTTGGATTTATCCGTCCATCATTACGTAGTGTTCTTCTTTGTCTCATATAACAGTCTTTATTTTATTAATTTATTTTTAACATCTTTATTGGAGTATAATTGCTTTACAATGCTCTGTTAGTTTCTGCTTTATAACAAAGTGAATCAGCTATACATATACATATATCCTTATATCTCCTCCCTCTTGTGTCTCCCTCCCACACTCCCCATCCCACCCCTCTAGGTGGTCAAAAAGCACCAAGCTGATCTCCCTGTGCTATGCAGCTGCTTCCCACTAGCTATCTATTTTGCATTTGGTAGTGCACATATGTCCATGCCACTCTGTCACTTCTTCCCAGCTTACTCTTCCCCCTCCTCATGTCCTCAAGTCCATTATCTATGTCTGTGTCTTTATTCCTGTTCTGCCCCTACGTTCTTTAGAACCTTCTGTTTTTTTCTTTAGATTCCATATATATGTGTTAGCATATGGTATTTGTCTTTCTCTTTCTGACTTACTTCACTCTGTATGACAGACTCTAGGTCCATCCACCTCACTACAAATAACTCAATTTCGTTTCTTTTTATGGTTGAGTAATATTCCATTGTATATATGTGCCACATCTTCTCTATCCATTCATCTGTCAATGGACACTTAGGTTGTTTCCATGACCTGGCTACTCTAAATAGAGCTGCAATGAACATTGTGGTACTTGACTCTTTTTGAATTATGGTTTTCTCAGGGTATATGCACAGTAGTGGGATTGCTGGGTCGTATGGTAGTTCTGTTTTTAGTTTTTTAAGGAACCTCCATACTGTTCTCCATAGTGGCGGTATCAATTTACATTCCCAACAACAGTGCAAGAGGGTTCCCTTTTCTCCAGCATTTATTCTTTGTAGATTTTTTGATAATGGCCATTCTCCCTCTCCAGCATTTATTGTTTGTAGATTTTTTGATGATGGCAGTTCTGACTGGTGTGAAGTGATACCTCATTGTAGTTTTGATTTGCATTTCTCTAATGACTAGTGATGTTGAGGATTCTTTCATGTGTTTGTTGGCAATCTGTATATCTTCTTAGAAGAAATGTCTGTTTAGGTCTTCTGCCCATTTTTGGATTGGGTTGTTTGTTTTTTTGATATTGAGTTGCATGAGCTGCTTGTAAATTTTGGAGGTTAATTCTCTGTCCGTTGCTTTATTTGCAAATATTTTCTCCCATTCTGAGGGTTGTCTTTTGGTCTTGTTTATGGTTTCCTTTGCTGTGCAAAAGCTTATAAGTTTCATTAGGTCCCATTTGTTTATTTTTCTTTTTATTTCCATTTCTCTAGGAGGTGGGTCCAAAAGGATCTTGCTGTGATTTATGTCATAGAGTGTTCTGCCTATATTTTCCTCTAAGAGTTTTATAGTGTCTGGCCTTACATTTAGGTCTTTAATCCATTTTGAGTTTATTTTTGTGTATGGTGTTAGGGAGTGTTCTAATTTCATTCTTTTACATGTAGTTGTCTAGTTTTCCCAGCACCACTTATTGAAGAGGCTGTCTTTCCTCCATTGTATATTCTTGCATCCTTTATAAAAAATAAGGTGACCATATGTGCGTGGGTTTATCTCTGGGCTTTCTATCCTGTTCCATGGATTTATATTTCTGTTTTTGTGCCAGTACCATACTGTCTTGATTACTGTAGCTTTGTAGTAAAGTCTGAAGTCAGGGAGCCTGATTCCTCCAGCTCCGTTTTTCATTCTCAAGATTGCTTTGGCTATTTGGGGTCTTTTGTGTTTCCATACAAATTGTGAAATTTTTTGTCCTGGTTCTGTGAAAAATGTCAGTGGTAGTTTGATAGGGATTGCATTGAATCTATAGATTGCTTTGGGTAGTAGAGTCATTTTCACAATGTTGATCCTTCCAATCCAAGAACATGGTATATCTCTCCACATACTTGTATCATCTTTAATTTCTTTCATCAGTGTCTTATAGTTTTCTGCATACAGGTCTTTTGTCTCCCTAGGTAGGTTTATTCCTAGGAATTTTATTCTTTTTGTTGCAATGGTAATTGGGAGTGTTTCCTTAATTTCTCTTTCAGATTTTTCTTGTATAGGAATGCAAGAGATATTTGTGCATTAATTTTGTATTCTGTTACTTTACCAAATTCATTGATTAGCTCTAGTAGTTTTCTGGGAGCGTCTTTAGGATTCTCTATGTATAGTATCATGTCATCTGCAAACAGTGACAGCTTTACTTCTTCTTTTCCAATTTGCATTGCTTTTATTTCTTTTTCTTCTCTGATTGATGTGGCTAAAACTTCCAAAACTATGTTGAATAATAGTTGTGAGAGTGGACAACCTTGTCTTGTTCCTGATCTTAGTGGAAATGGTTTCAGTTTTTCACCATTGAGAAAGATGTTGGCTGTGGGTTTGTCATATATGGCCTTTATTATGTTGAGGTAAGTTCCCTCTATGCCTACTTTGTTGAGGGTTTTTATCATAAATGGGTGCTGAATTTTGCTGAAAAATTTTTCTGCATCTATGGAGATGATCATATGGTTTTTCTCCTTCAATTTGTTAATATGGTTTATCACATTGATTGATTTGCATATATTGAAGAATCCTTCCATCCTGGGATAAACTCCACTTGATCATGGTGTATGATCCTTTTAATGTGTTGTTGGATTCTGCTTGCTAGTATTTTGTTGAAGATTTTTGCATCTATGTTCATCAGTGATATTGGCCTGTAGTTTTCTTTCTTTGTGACATCTTTGTCTGGTTTTGGTGTCAGGGTGATGGTGACCTCATAGAATGATTTTGGGATTGCTCTTCCCTCTGCCAAATTTTCGAAGAGTTTGTAAAGGATAGGTGTTAGCTCTTCTCTAAATGTTTGATAGAATTCACTGTGAAAACATCTGGTCCTGGGTTTTTGTTTGTTGGAAGATTTTTAATCACAGTCTCAATTTCAGTGTTTGTGATTGGTCTGTTTATATTTCCTGCTTCTTCCTGGTTCAGTCACGGAAGCTTGTCCCTTTCTAAGAATTTGTCCATTTCTTCCAGGTTGTTCATTTTATTGGCATATTGTTGCTTGAAGTAATCTCTCATGATCCTTTGTATTTCTGCAGTGTCAGTTGTTACTTCTCCTTTTTCATTTCTAATTCTATTGATTTGAGTCTTCTCCCTTTTTTTCTTGATGAATCTGGCTAATGGTTTATCAATTTTGTTTATCTTGTCAAAGAACCAGCTTTTAGTTTTATTGATCTTTGTTATTGTTTCCTTCATTTCTTTTTCGTTTATTTCTGCTCTGATCTTTATGACTTCTTTCCTTCTGCTAACTTTCGGATTTTTTGGTTCTTTTTTCTCTAATTGCTTTATGTGTAAGGTTACGTTGTTTATTTGAGATGTTTCTAGTTTCTTGAGGTAGGATTGTATTGCTATAAATCTCTCCTTAGAAATGCTTTTGCTGCATCCCATAGATTTTGGGTCTTTGTGTTTACATTGTCATTTGTTTCTCGGTATGTTTTGATTTCCTCTTTGATTTCTTCTGCGATCTCTTGGTTATTAAGTAGTGTATTGTTTAGCCTCCATGTGTTTGTATTTTTTACAGATTTTTTTTCCTGTAATTGATATCTAGTCTCATAGCGTTGTGGTTGGAAAAGATACTTGATAAAATTTCAATTTTCTTAAATTTACCAAGGCTTGATTTGTTACCCAAGATATGATCTATCCTGAAGAATGTTCCATGAGCACTTGAGAAGAAAGTGTATTCTGTTGTTTTTGGATGGAATGTCCTATAAGTATCAATTAAGTCCATCCTGTTTAATGTATCATTTAAAGCTTGTGTTTCTTTATTTATTTCCAGTTTGGATGACCTGTCCATTGGTGAAAGTGGGGTGTTAAAGTCCCTACTATGAATGTGTTACTGTCAATTTCCCCTTTTATGGCTGTTAGTATTTGCCTTATTTACTGAGGTGCTCCTATGTTGGGTGCATAAATATTTACAATTGTTATGTCTTCTTCTTGGATTGATCCCTTGATCATTTTGTAGTGTCCTTCTTTTTCTCTTTTAGTAGTCTTTATTTTAAAGTTTATTTTGTCTGATATGAGAATTGCTACTTCAGCTTTCTTTTGATTTCCATTTGCATGGAATATCTTTTTTCCATTCCTTCACTTTCAGTCTGTATGTGTCCCTAGGTCTGAAGTGAGTCTCTTGTAGACAGCATATATATGAGTCTTGTTTTTGTATCCATTCAGCCAGTCTATGTCTTTTGGCTGGAGCATTTAATCCATTTACATTTAGTAATTATCAATATGTATGCTCCTATTGCCATTTTCTTAATTGTTTTGGGTTTGTTTCTGTAGGTCTTTTTTATTCCCTTTCTCTTTTGTTCTCTTCTCTTGCAGTTTGATGGTCATCTTTAGTGTTGTGTTTGGGTTGCTTTTTATTTTGTGTGTGTGTATCAATTGTAGTTTTTGGGTTTGCTATTCCCATGAGGTTTCGATATAGCAGTCTATATATGTAAAAGGTCATTCTACGTTGCTGGTCTATTTCCTGCCTAGAGAAGTTCCTTTAGTATTTGTTGCAGAGCTGAATTTGGTGATGCTGAATTCTCTTAGCTTTTGCTTGTCTGTCTGTAAAGCTCTTGATTTCTCCATCAAATCTGAATGAGAGCCTTGCTGGGTGGAGTATTCTTTGTTGTAGCTTCTTCCCTTTCATCACTTTATTTATTTATCTATTTATTTATTGGCTGCATTGGGTCTTTGTTGCTGCACCTGTGCTTTCTCTAGTTGTGGTGAGCAGGGGTTACTCTTTGTTGCAGTGTGTGGTGTTCTCATTTCAGTGGCTTCTCTTGTTGCAGAGCATGGGCTTCAGTAGTTGCAGCACATGGGCCCAGTAGTTGTGGCTTACAGGCTCTGGAGCACAGGCTCAGTAGTTGTGGTGCACGGGCTTAGTTGCTCTGCAGCATGTGACTTCTTCCCAAACCAGGGCTCAAACCCATGTTCCCTGCACTGGCAGGCGGATTCTTAACCACTGACGCACCAGGGAAGTCCCTTTCATCACTTTAAATATATTGTTCCATATCCTTTTGGCCTGAATAGTTTCTGCTGAGAAATCAGCTGATAGCCTTGTGGGAGTTCCATTTTATGTTATTTGTTGTTTTTCACTTGTTGCTTTTAATATTTTTTCTTTGTCTTTAATTTTTGTCAGCTTGATTACTATGTGTCTCAGCCATATTCCTCCTTGGGTTTATCCTGCCTGGGACTGTCTGTGCTTCCTGGACTTGGGTGACTGTTGCCTTTCTCATGTTAGGGAAGTTTTCAGCTGTTATCTCTTCAAATATTTTCTGAGGTCCTTTTTCTCTCTTATCCTTCTGGAACCCCTATAATATGAATGTTGGTGTGTTTAATGTTGTCCCACAGGTCTCTTAGACTGTCTTCACTTTTTTTCTTTCTTTTTTCTTTATTCTGTTCCATGGCAGTGATTTCCACCATTCTGTCTTCCAGGTCAGTTATCTGTTCTTCTGTCTCAGTTATTCTGCTCTTTTTTTTTTAATCGTTTGCTGTTTTTTTGTTTTTTAAAAAATTTATTTATTTTTTGTTTTATTTTTGGCTGCATTGGGTCTTCATTGCTGTGTGTGGGTTTCTCTAGTTGCAGGGAGCAGGGGCTGCTCTTCATTGCAGTGCGCAGGCTTCTCATGGTGGTGGCTTCTCTTGTTGCAGAGCATGGGCTCTAGGCACGCAGGCTCAGTAGTTGTGGCACACGGGCTCAGTAGTTGTGACCCATGAGCTCTAGAGCGCAGGCTCAGTAGTTGTGGTGCACAGGCTTAGTTGCTCCGCGGCATGTGAGATCTTCCCGGACCAGGGCTCGAACCCGTGTCCCCTGCCTTGGCAGGTGGATTCTTAACCACTGCACCACCAGAGAAGCCCAGTTATTCTGCTCTTGATTCCTTTTAGTGTATTTTTCATTTCAGTTATTGTATTGTTCATCTCTGTTTGTTCTTTAGTTCTTCTACGTCTTTGTTAAACATTTCTTGCATCTTCTCAATCCTTGCCTCCATTCTTTTCCCAAGATCCTGGATCATCTTCACTATCATTATTCTGAATTCTTTTTCTTGAAGGTTGCCTATTTCCACTTCACTTAGTTGTTTTTCTGGGGTTTTACCTTGTTCCTTCATCTGGGACATATTCCTCTGCCATTTCATTTTGTCTAACTTTCTGTGATTGTGGTTTTCTTTCTGAAGGCTGCAGGATTGTCCTTCTTGTTTCTGCTCTCTGCCTCTGGTCTATGAGGCTCTCTAAGAGGCTTGTGCAAGTTTCCTGAGGGGAGGGACTGGTGGTGGGTGGAGCTCGGTCTTGTCCCTCTGGTGGTCAGGACCATGCTCAGTAAAACTTTAATCCACTTGTCTGCTGATGCGTGGGACTGTATTCTCACCCTGTCTGTTTTTTGGCCTGAGGTGACCCAGCACTGGAGCCTACAGGCTGTAGGGTGGGGTTGATGGTGGCCTCTGGGAGGACTCACACCAATGAGTACTTCCCAGAACTGCTGCTGCCAGTGTCTTTGTCCCCACACTGTGTCATGGCCACCCCCTGCCTCTGCAGTAGACCCTCCAATACTAGCAGGTAGTTCTGGCCCAGTTTCTTATGGGTTCACTTCTTTTGTCCTGTGGATCCTCGTGTACATGAAACTTTGTGTGCATCGTCCAAGAGTGGAGTTTCTGTTTCTCCCAGTCCTGTGGATGTCCTGTGATCAAACCCCACTGGCCTTCAAAGCCAGATTCTCTGGAGACTTTTCCTTCCCCAGGTTGGGAAGCCTGATGTGGTGCTCAGAGCTTTCACTCCTGTGGAATAACTTCTGTGGTATAATTGTTTTCCAGTTTGTGGGTTGCCCACCTGGCTGGTAAGGGATTTGATTTTATTGCAGTTGTGCCCCTCCTACCATCTCATTGTGGCTTCTTCTTTGTCTTTGGATGTAGGTTATCTTTTTTTGGTAGGTTCCAGTATTTTTTTGTCAATGGTTGTTCAGCAGTTAGTTGTGATTTTGGTGTTTTTGTAAGAAGGGGTGAGCTCACATCTTTCTACTCTGCCATCTTGAGCTAATCTTCTTATTATTCCCTTTTAGAGGTAGTAAATCTAAAGTTCTAAGAATATAACTTACACTTAGCTACTGTTCTTATCTACCTGTGTCTGAACGTAAATCTCTTTCTTAGAAGAAAATTACATCAGGGAAGAAGCATTTAAGTGAAGTTTATTTATTCTCTGCTCCCCACTCCCCCCACCATGTTGTTTAACTTGTTAGCTGTTAGGCGTTTTGAAAAAACTATTAGGAAGGTTTTAAAAGTCTACATCTTTTTTTTCTCTTTCCTATTAAAATCAACATGTTGTTTATTTCCCTTTCTTTTCCATGGCCTAAGAATAATTTCACTGCCAACCTACAGGAAGAGAACATACATTCTCTCAGGATTCCTCCTGAGATTAAGGTAAATATTCTTATTTTTGAAACAGGTAATTTAGTGAATTTATTCTGGCACAGACATCTGTTTTAAATAAAGCTTTAATTAAAGCTGCATGGTTTCAAAGAGGTTAGTTTCCAAGAGACTGAAAAATATCAACATTGTGATGAGTGTGCAACAGATGTAGGGACATTCGGACCACATAACAAGAAGTAGCTCAATTATCTTTGTGGAGGTAGAGCTTGCTCACCCCACTTTTGCCTGATTTTAATTCCAAACAAAAAGAATACAAGGAAAGCACTTCCAGTTGGGCAGCTGGGAGGGGACACTGGAAAGGGAAGTAGGGAAGTGACATAGAAAAAGTGAGGCAGCTAATGAAAGGTACATTTTAAAAAAATTATTTATTTATTTAATTTGGGCTGCATTGGGTCTTTATTGCTGCATGTGGGCTTTCTCTAGTTGCACCGAGCAGGGGTTACTCTTCGTTGCTGTGTGTGGTCTTCTCATTGCAGTGGCTTCTCTTGTTGCAGAGCATGGGCTCTAGGTGCACAGGCTTCAGTAGTTGCCGCACGCAGGCTCAGCAGTCATGGCACATGGGCTTAGTTGCTCTGAAGCATGTGAGATCTTCCTGGACCAGGGCTTGAACCCGTGTCCCCTGCGTTGGCAGGCAGATTCTAAACAACTGACCCACCAGGGAAATCCTGAAAAGTACATTATTAAGCTAGCTATCTTGTGGAAAATCTCTGAGAGATAGTGCAACATACCAACCTCAGAATTGTCCCACCCAAGGGAAGAACGAGCTGAAAAGTCATGGGTGAAGGCTGACCCTTGTGTGTGTGTGTGGAGGGGTGTGTGAATGAAAAATATTGCCTGCCATATCAGTAAATAAAGCAAGTCATCACATTACAGCTGCCCCTGAGTTCCCTCAGAGAAATAGGATGTCCACTGTCTAGCACTCAGGTGCTGCAGCCACCCTTGACATTGCACCCCGAGGAGACTCAGGATGAGAAAACACAGGATACTTGTCCCAGATAGCTCAGGTGCATATCAAAGGAATGATTTCAGTGAGCCCAGACTCTTGCATCTTCCCATACATAGAAAAGCACTAAATTCCTTAACTTGAGATATCTGGTTTACTTTAATTAACTGTAATCTTTTGATGTTTTGTCTACCTGGTCTTTGTTGCAAAAACTCTTATATATCCTGGCTTCTCCCTCACTTCTTCAGAGCAGTCTCTCAGAGTGATCGGAGATGTTGTGTCCTAGGCTTGAAGTCCTCAGTTTTGTCCGCCAAATAAAACATAACTCAACTTTTAGGCTGTGCACGTTTTTCAGTCGAGGAGGTGGGAGAGGGAGAGTAATTTTCTATGCTTTTGACCCTTCTTCATCTCCCCAACTCTGCAATCCTACAAGGAAACATATGCAGTTGTGGTTGGGGGAGGGTGAACCCTCAGGCATAAGGATGTAGATATTGACAGTTGGAAGTCACAGAACTCACTGACAGGTCTGTGGAATGTGAGCTGGGCTCAGGTGGCAAATGCTGCACATATTGATGAGGATGAGTTCATTGCTGATGGGGATGCAAATGCTACTGCTTCTATGGATGGTAATTTGGAGACACCTATCAAAAGCACAATTCAGTAATTCTACTTCAAGAGACTTCCCCTCCAGATACACTCACAAATGTGCAGGATGATATATGAATAAGACTATTAATATAGAGAAAAATGCAAGGTGCAGCAGTGTTTGTATGCAAATATTTGGCTAAAAAATGGTGGTTTTGGGAGAATATATATGTGTATTTGTTGTATGTGTGTAAAATTCTTTGGAAAGATACATAAGAAATAGTTAACACTGGTTGCCTTGGGGGAAGGGAACAGAGGATAAGAGTAAAGGGAGATTTTTCCTCCTGTAGAGTGGCTGTATTGCATTAGCTATTGAAAAATAAATTTTAAATAATTTATAAAGAACATTTTATCTTTTTTATGAAACTCAAGAGTACTTGGGAAACTTTATTAAACTACATACCGTTTTTATTTTTATATTTTCAAACTTTTTATTTTATATTGGAGTATAGTTGATTCACAATGTTGTGTTAGTTTCAGTTGTACAACAAAGTGATTCAGTTATATATATATATATATATATATATATATATACATGTATCTATTCTTTTTCATATACTGTAAGTTCAGAACATTTTATCTTGAGGGCAGTAGGGAGCTACTAAAATTTTGTTTTGATCTTTCATTGATGATAGAGTGACATGAACAGATACGTTAGGACATACTGGCAGTTAGGAGGGATGCAGGATTTAGGACATTTAATGACTGGGTAAAGTAGGAACAAAAGTTTAGTTCCCAGGGCTAAGGCTCCAAACAGTCAGGGAATATTATTTAGTCATTAACCTCTCAGGCAATGTACTTGAGTAGACAAGGGACTCAGTCCAAGGTAAAAAGTAATTGGATATCTGTTCTTACTGTGTTTTCTTAGATTCTATATGTTTATCCTATATCCATTAATCACAGCCAAAGTGTTTACCTTTCTCCCAAATTTCAGCTTGTCTGGAACTTACACACATTCTTATCTAACTCTCATGTACCAAGCCAACATTTCCCCTGCCCTAAATTTTCCCACAGCAACTAGAGACCACCCGTGTAACCAAAAGCCCAGTGAAATTAATCAAAGTAGCCAATCCTAAACTGTTTACTCTGCTCTACCTTGCCTTTCCTGCAGAAACCCCACTTAAGGCTCTGGCCTGTGCCTTCCCCTTGCTCCTGCTTCTACCTTCTTATCAAACCTGGTGCTTACCATGTGGTGACCCCCCTCCTCTCAGAAAATGCAGGTAACACAAATCTTCTTTCAATGCACTGACCTCTCCATGTTATCACTCAGTCATCTCTGTAAATTAAAATCCCAAGGGTACAAATAAGACAGTGTCCAATTTTGGATAATAAACATTACTTGGGGGAAATTTTCATGTGTAGGAGAATGCAGAGTATCTTAGACTGTCTTCTAGTCCAGTCTGTTCTTAGGAAATCTGAGAATCTATGATAAACTGAGAAAATAAATGAAGTAACGAAATGGAGAGAACAAGATTTCTTTGTTTGTGACCCAGTTACAGAATTAAATGGAGGTGGGAGAAGGTTTCTCAGATAAGGAAGAATAAAAGACCTAGGAATGACTGAATTATACTGCCCGGCAGCCAAGACAGTTCCATATGCAATAAAACAAAAGTTCATGTCCCCCTGGGAGAAATCTACATGGTTAGGGCCATCTTTTGTATTCTAGACGTCCAATGCTCTCTGCCACAAGAGTATATAAATTTCCACTTATGGCAAACTAAACCCAGAGCCCTTAAAAGACAAAACAAAACAGAACAGAACACCTTTATTAGGATATAATTCACATACCATATGTATTAGTTTCCTAGGGCTGCTGTAACAAATTACAGTACCACAAACTAGTTGGCTTAGGACAAAAGAAATTTATTCTCTCACAGTTCTGGAGACCAGAAGTGTGAAATCAAAATCAAGGTGTCAGCAAGGCCATGGTTGCTCCAAAGGCTCTGGGGAAGATTCCTTTGTCTCTCCCTAGTTTCTGGTGGCTGTCAGCAATCCTTGCTGTTCTTTAATTTGTACCTCCATGGTTTCAATCAATGTCTCTGTCCTCATATGACATTCTTTCTTTCTTTCTTTTTTTCAGTTATATACATCTATATACGTTTTCAGATTATTCTCCATTATAGGTTATTACAAGATATTGAATATAGTCCCCTGCGCTTTACAGTAAATCCTTGTTGCTTATCTATTTTATGTACAGTAGTTTGTATCTCTTAATCCTATACTTCTTAATTTATCCCTTCCCCACTCCCTTCCCCTTTGGCAACCACAAATTTGTTTTCTATCTCTGTGAGTCTGTTTCTGTTTTGTAAATAAGTTCGCTTGTATCATTTTTTAAGATTCTACATATAGTGGAATAGCATATGTGACAGCATATGATAGCATATGATATTTGTCTTTCTCTGTCTGACTTCACTAAGTATAATATTCTCTACATCCATCCACATTGCTACAAATGGCAATATTTGATTCTTTTTTGTGGCTGAGTAATATTCCATTATATATATCTATATACATACCACATTATGTGTGTATGTGTATATATGTATGTGTGTATATATATATATATATATATATATATATATATATATACACACCACATCTTCTTTTTTTTTTTTTTTTTTGCGTTATGCGGGCCTCTCACTGTTGTGGCCTCTCCCTTTGTGGAGCACAGGCTCCGGACGTGCAGGCTCAGTGGCCATGGCTCATGGGTCCAGCCGCTCCGCGGCATGTGGGATCTTCCCAGACCAGGGCACGAACCCGTGTCCCCTGTATCAGCAGGCAGACTCTCAACCACTGCACTACCAGGGAAGCTCCTATACCACATCTTCTTAAGCACTTGGGTTGATTCCATGTCTTGGCTATTGTAAATAGTTATGCTATGAACGTTGGGGTGCATGTATCTCTTTGAATTACAGTTATCAACTTTTCTGCATATATGTCCAGGAGTGGAATTGCTGGATCATATGGTAGCTCTATTTTTAGTTTTTAAAGGAACCTCCAGCATTTATTGTTTGTAGATTTTTTTTTTTTTTTTTTTTGTGATACGTGGGCCTCTCACTGTTGTGGCCTCTTCCGTTGTGGATCACAGGCTCTGGATGCGCAGGCTCAGTGGCCATGGCTCACAGGCTCAGCTGCTCCACGGCATGTGGGATCTTCCCGGACCGGGGCACGAACTGGTGTCCCCTGCATTGGCAGGCGGACTCTCAACCACTGTGCCACCAGGGAAGCCCGATTGTAGATTTTTTGATGACAGCCATTCTGACCAGTGTGAGGTGATATATATATATATATATATATATATATATATTCTTTTTCATATTCTTTTCCATTATGGTTTATCACAGGATATTGAATATAGTTCCCTGTGCTATACAGTAGGACCTTGTTGTTTTCCATCCTATTTATAATAGTTTGCATCTGCTAATCTCAAACTTCCTATCCATCCCTTCCCTACCTCCCCTCTCCCTTATCAATCACAATTCTGTTCTCTATATCTGTGAGTCTGTTTCTGTTTAGTAGATGTGTTCATTTGTGTCACATTTTAGATTCCACATATAAGTGATACCATATGGTATTTGTCTTTCTCTTTCTGACTTACTTCACTTAGTATGATGATCTCTTGGTCAGTCCATGTTGCTGAAAATGGCATTATTTAATTCTTTCTTTATGTCTGAGTAATATTCCATGGTAATATATATATGTGTGCATGTGTGTGTATGTATGTGTGTGTGTGTGTGTGTGTGTGTGTATATATACCCCCACATTTATATGTACCACATTTTTATTCTTTTAATCTGTCCACGGGTATTTTGGTTGTTTCCCTGTCTTGGCTGTAGTAAATAGTACTGCTATGAACATATGGGTGAATGTACCTTTTCAATTAGAGTTTTGTCCGGGTATACGCTCAGGAACGGTATTGCTGGATCATATGGCAATTCTATTCTTAGGTTTGTTTTTCTTTTAACATCTTTATTGGAGTATAATTGCTTTACAATGGTGTGTTAATTTCTGCTTTATAACAAAGTGAATCAGCTATACATATACATATATCCCCATATCTCCTCCCTCTTCTGTCTCCCTCCCACCCTCCCTATCCCACCCCTCTAGGTGGTCACAAAGCACCGAGCTGATCTCCCTGTGCTATGTGGCTGCT
Organism: Stenella coeruleoalba; assembly: GCF_951394435.1. Lineage (NCBI taxonomy): Eukaryota > Metazoa > Chordata > Mammalia > Artiodactyla > Delphinidae > Stenella > Stenella coeruleoalba. The sequence continues at coordinate 76,636,457 of NC_137157.1, forward strand.
TCCCACCAGCTATCTATTTTACATTTAAAAATGTGGAATGCTTCACGAATTTGCATGTCATCCTTGTGCAGGGGCCATGCTAATCTTCTCTGTATTGTTGCAATTTTAGTATATGTGCTGTGGAAGCGTGCACTATTCTTAGTTTTTTGAGGAAGCTCCATGCTTTTTTCCATAGTGGCTGCACCAGTTTACATTCTCACCAACAGTGAAGGAGGGTTCCCTTTTCTCCACACCCCCTTCAGCATTTGTTATTTGTAGAAAAAGGTTTTAAGTTTGATTAGGACCCATTTGTTTATTTTTGCTTTTATTTCTTTTGCTTGGGAGACTGATCTGAGAACATGTTGCTACAATTTATGTCCGAGAATGTTTTGGCTATGTCCTCTTCTAGGAGTTTTATGGTGTCATGTCTTATGTTTAGGTCTTTAAACCATTTTGAGTTTGTTTTTGTATATGGTGTGAGAGACTGTTCTAATTTCATTGATTTACATGTATCTGGCCAGCTTTCCCAACACGATTTGCTAAAGAGACTGTCTCTTTTCCATTATATTCTTGCCTCCTTTGTTGTAGATTAACTGACTGTAGGTGTGTAAGGTTATTTCAGGGCTCTCTGTTCTCTTTCATTGATCTAAATGTCTGTTTTTGTGCCAAAACTACACTGTTTCGATTACTGTAGCTTTGTAGTATAGTCTGAAGCTTGGGAGGGTTATGACTCCTGCTTTGTTCTTTCTCCTCAGGATGGCTTTGGCAATCCTGTGTCTTCTTCTTCTTTTTTTTTTTTTTTCATCGTGGCCCAGAGAGCCCTTCAAAATGGATTTCTTTATTTACCTGCCATGGATAAGCTTTGAGACACTGCGGACACCCCAAAATTATATGCTAATGTTTTAACGTTGTTTATTGAACTAAAATAATGTGCATACATAGTTTAAAATATATATACATATACTAGAAGGCTTGTAATGAAAAAAGCAATTTCTGACCCACTCTTTAGAGGCAATAGCCTCAACTCTTTTAGATATACATCCAGATTAGATCCATATATCTAAATAAATGAGTATACTACTAATTTATTTTTCCACTTTGCTTTAAGGTTTAATTAAATATCACCTATTTCTGTGATAGCAACATCTATATAGATAACATGAGGCCAATAAAATTGCATAGGATTCTGAAAGTCACACTAGTGTCTATCTCCCTGGTATTGTCACAACACTAAGAAGCCAAAAGGAGAAGAAACATGGTATCAGGAGCAATTTGTTTTGTACATCTCACATGGTACAGTTTGTGATAGGTTTATGGAAAAGTCAGCTTGCCCTCCTTTTTTTTTTTTTTGACATTTGTTTTCTTTTATCAATATAGATGTCAGTTTATTTTCTTTTTCTTTTTTTCCGAAACTTTCTATTTTTTTTTTTTTTGAAGATGTTGGGGGTAGGAGTTTATTTATTTATTTTTTCTGTATTGGGTCTTCGTTTCTGTGCGAGGGCTTTCTCTAGTTGTAGCAAGCGGGAGCCACTCTTCATCGCGGTGCGCGGGCCTCTCACTATCACGGCCTCTCTTGTTGCGGAGCACAGACTCCAGACGCGCAGGCTCAGTAGTTGTGGCTCACGGGCCTAGTCGCGCCGCGGCATGTGGGATCCTCCCAGACCAGGGCTCGAACCCGTGTCCCCTGCATTAGCAGGCAGATTCTCAACCACTGCGCCACCCGGGAAGCCCTATTTTCTTTTTTTTAATACAGCAGGTTCTTATTAGTCATCAATTTTATACACATCAGTGTATACATGTCAATCCCAATCGCCCAATTCATCACCCCCCACCCCCACCCCCCTGCCACTTTCCTTGCTTGGTGTCCATACGTTTTTTTCTCTACTTCTGTTTCTCAATTTCTGCCTTGCAAACCCGTTCTTCTGTACCATTTTCTAGGTTCCACATATATGCGTTAGTATATGATGTTTGTTTTTTGCTTTCTGACTTAATCACTCTGTATGACAGACTCTAGATCCATCCACGTCTCAACAAATGACCCAATTTTGGTCCTTTTTATGGCTGAGTAATATTCCACTGTATATATGTACCACTTCTTCTTCTTCCATTTGTCTGGCGATGGGCATTTAGGTTGCTTCCATGACCTGGATATTGTAAATAGTGCTGCAATTAACATTGGGGTGCGTGTGTCTTTTTGAATCATGGTTTTCTCTGGGTATATGCCCAGTAGTGGGATTGCTGTATCATATGGTAATTTTACTTTTCTAAGGAACCTCCATACTGTTCTCCATAGTGACTCTATCAATTTACATTCCCACCAACAGTGCAAGAGGGTTCCCTTTTCTCCATACCCTCTCCAGCATTTGTTCTTTGTAGATTTTCTGATAATGCCTATTCTGACTGATGTGAGGTGATATCTCATTGTAGTTTTGATTTGCATTTCTCTAATAATTAGTGATGTTGAGCAGCTTTTCATGTGCTTCTTGGCCATTTGTATGTCCTCTTTGGAGAAATGTCTATTTAGGTCTTCTGCCCATTTTTGGATTGGGTTGTTTGTTTTCTTAATATTGAGCTGCATGAGCTGTTTATATATTTTGGAGATTAATCTTTTGTCTGTTGATTCATTTGCAAATATTTTCTCCCATTCTGAGGGTTGTCGTTTTGTCTTGTTTATTGTTTCCTTTGCTGTGCAAAAGCTTTTAAGTTTTATTAGGTCCTATTTGTTTATTTTTGTTTTTATTTCCATTACTCTAGGAGGTGGATCAAAAAAGATCTTGCTGTGATTTATGTCAAAGAGTGTTCTTCCTATGTTTTCCACTGAGAGTTTTATAGCGTCCAGTCTTACATTAAGGTCCCTAATCCATTTTGAGTTTATTTTTGTGTATGGTGTTAGGGAGTGTTCTAATTTCATTCGTTTACATGTAGCTGTCCAGTTTTCCCAGCACCACTTATTGAATAGACTGTCTTTTCTCCATTGTATATCCTTGCCTCCTTCTCCATCGAATCTGAATGAGACCCTTGCCGGGTAGAGTAATCTTGGTTGTAGGTTCTTCCCTTTCATCACTTTAAGGATATCATGCCACTCTCTTCTGGCTTGTAGAGTTTCTGCTGAGAAATCAGCTGTTAACCTTATGGGAGTTCCCTTGTATTTTATTTGTCATTTTTCCCTTGCTGCTTTCAATCATTTTTCTTTGTCTTTAATTTTTGCCAATTTATTACTATGTGTCTCGGCATGTTTCTCCTTGCGTTTATCCTGTATGGGACTCTCTGTGCTTCCTGCACTTGTGTGGCTATTTCCTTTCCCATGTTAGGGAAGTTTTTGACTATAATCTCTTCAAATATTTTCTTGGGTCCTTTCTCTCTCTCTTCTCCTTCTGCGACCCCTATAATGCGAATGTTGTTGCATTTAATGTTGTCCCAGAGGTCTTTTAGGCTGTCTTCATTTCTTTTCATTCTTTTTTCTTTATTCTGTTACGCAGCAGTGAATTCCACCATTCTGTCTTCCAGTCACTTATTCATTCTTCTGCCTCAGTTATTCTGCTATTGGTTCCTTGTAGTGGAGTTTTCATTTCAGTTATTGTATTGTTCATCTCTGTTTGTTTGTTCTTTAATTCTTCTAGGTCTTTGTTAAACATTTATTGCATCTTCTCGATCTTTGCCTTCATTCTTTTTCCGAGGTCTGGATCATCTTCACTATCATTATTCTGAATTCTTTTTCTGGAAGGTTGCCATCTCCACTTCATTTAGTTGTTTTTCTGGCCTTTTATCTTGTTCCTTCATCTGATACATAGCCCTCTGCCTTTTCATCTTGTCTATCTTTCTGTGAAAGTGGTTTTTCTTCCACAGGTTGCAGGATTGTCATTATTCTTGCTTCTGCTGCCTGCCCTCTGGTGGATGAGGCTATCTAAGAGGCTTGTGCAAGCTTCCTGATGGGAGGGACTGGTGGTGGGTAGAGCTGGCTGTTGCTCTGCTGGGCAGAGCTCAGTAAAACTTTAATCCACTTGATGGCTGATGGGTGGGGCTGGGTTCCCTCCCTGTTGGTTGTTTGGCCTGAGGTGACCCCACACTGGAGCCTACCTGGGCTCTTTGGTGAGGCTAATGGCAGACTCTGGGAGGGCTCACTCCAAGAAGTACTTCCCAGAACCTCTGCTGCCAGTGTCCTTGTCCTCACGGTAAGCCACAGCCACCCCCCCCCCGCCTCTGCAGGAGACCCTCTGACACTAGCAGTTTGATCTGGTTTAGTTCCTTCCCCTGGGTCCCGATGCGCACACTACTTTGTGTGTGCCCTCCAAGAGTGGAGTCTCTGTTTCCCCCAGTTCTGTCAGTGTCTTGCAATCAAATCCCGCTAGCCTTCAAAGTCTGATTCTCTAGGAGTTCCTCCTGCTGTTGCCGGACCCCCAGGTTGGAAGCCTGACGTGGGGCTCAGACTCTTCATTCCAGTGGGTGGACTTCTGTGGTATGAGTGTTCTCCAGTTTGTGAGTCACCCACCCAGCAGTTATGGGATTTGATTTTATTGTGATTGTGCCCCTCCTCCCGTCTCATTGTGGCTTCTCCTTTGTCTTTGGATGTGGAGTACATTTTTTGGTGAGTTCCAGTGTCTTCCTGTTGATGATTGTTCAGCAGTTAGTTGTGATTCTGGTGTTCTCACAAGAGGGAGTGAGAGCACATCCTTCTACTCCATCATCTTGGTTCAGGGCTCAATCCTGTGTCTTCTATGTCATAAAAATTTTAGTATTATTTGTTCTAGTTCTGTGACAAATGTCATGGGTATTTTGATAGGGATTGCATTATGCTTTGGGTAGTGTGGTCATTTTAATGATATTTATTCTTCCAATTGAAGAGCATGGTATATCTCTCCATTTCTTTAAATCATCTTCAATTTCTTTTATCAGTGTTTTACAGTTTTCAGTATATATGTATTTCATCTCCTTGGTTAAGTTTATTCCTAAGTATTTTTTTTTATATGATTTTAAACAGTATTTTTTTTTACTTTCTCTTTCTGATATTTCATTGTTAGTGTAAAGAAATGCAACAGATTTCTGTATATTAATCTTGTATCTTGCTAGATTCATTTATTCTAATAGTTTTTGTATGAAGACTTTAGGGTTCTCTACATAAAGTATTATGTTATCTGCAAATAGGGGCAGCTTTACCTTTCCCTTCCAATTTGGATACCATTTATTTCGTTTTCTTGTTTGATTGCTGTGGCTAGGACTTCCAATACTATGTGAAATAGAAGTGGTGTAAGTGGGATCCTTGCCATGTTCCTGAATTTAGCAGGAAGGCTTTCAGCTTTTCACCATTGAGTATTATGTGGCTGTGGGTTTGTTGTAAATGGCTTTTCTTTTTTTTTTAAAGTATAATTTCCAATTTATTGTCTTTCCAGGGAACAGTATTTCTTTAGTCTTTAAGGACTTAGCTCCTTACATGGGCTTTGGTGGAGGTCGTGGGGCAGCACCAGCAGGTCTAAATCAGGGTGGAGTTTTTCAGTCCTTCCGGGCTTCCCGAGAACGATTCCTGACTACCTTGCTGTGAATGGCACAACTCATGCAGTAATGCAGTTTCATATACAGCTTAGGAAGCACATAGGTGTCGAAAACACTCACTTCGGAAATGTCCCTGACAGCTGCAGCCTCTACGATGTTCCGAATGATGAACTTCTTAATGGCCTTATCCTTGGGCACACAACGGGCACTGTTGGTACAGCGAATAGGCTGCACGTGGCCGCGTCCCTTTTTGGCATGACCATTGTTCCTTCTTTTCTTGGTCATCTTGGAAGCAAGGAGGTGAAAGAGCATAAATGGCTTTTAATATGTTTCCTCTATATCCACTTTGCTGAGAGGTTTTTTTTTGTTTAATCATTAATGGATGCCGAATTTTGTCAAATGACTTTTTCTGCATCTATTGAGATGATCATGTTTTTCTTATCTTTCCTTTTGTCAATGTGGTGTAGCACATTGATTGATTTGCTTATTTTGAACCATCCTTGTGAAAGTGGAATGAATCCAACTTGATCATGGTGTACAATCCTTTTAATATATTGTTGGATTCAGTTTGCTGATATTTTGTTGTGGATTTTTGCATCTATATTTATCAAAGATATTGGACCGTAATTTTCTTTTATTTGCAGTTTCTTTGGTTTTGGTTTAGGGTAGATGGTGGCTTCATAGAATGAATTTGGGACTGTTCCCTCCTCTTCAATATTTTGGAATGGTTTGAGAAGTATGGGTATAAGTTTTTCTTTGTATGTTTGGTAGAATTCCCCTGTGAAACCATCTGGTCCTGGACTTTTGTTTGCAGGGAGTTTTATTACAGATTCTATTTCACTTGTAGTGATAAGTCTTTTCAAATTATCTGTTTCTTCTTGACTTAGTTTTGTCAGGCTGTATGTTTCTAGAAACTTGTCCATTTCTTCTAAGTTGTCCAATTCATTGACATATAACTAACTGTTCATAGTATTCTTTTATGAGTTTTTGTTGTTGTTGTTTTTGTATTTCTGCAGTATCAGTTGTTATTTCTCCTCCTTCATTTCTTATTCTGTTTATTTGGGTCCTCTCTCTTTTCTTGGTGAGTCTGTCTAGTTGTTTATCTATCTTGTTTATCCTTTCAAAAAACCAGCTCTTGGTTTTTCTGATGTTTTCTATTGTTGGTTTTTTTTAAATCTCTATTTTATTTATTTCCTCTCTGATTTTTATTATTTCCTTCCTTCTGCTGACTTTGGGCTTTGTTTTGTCTTCTTTTTCTGTTTCTTATGGAGGGTAGGTTAGGTTGTTTGTTTGAGATTTTCTTGTTTCTTGAGGGAGGCCTGTATCATTATGAACTTCCTTTGTAGAACTGCTTTTTCTGCATCCTATAGATTTTGTGAGACTGTGCTTTCATTTTCATTTGTCTCAAGGTATTTTCTGATTTCTTCTTTGATTTCATTGTTGACCCATTGTTTTTTAGTAGCATGTTGTTTAGTCTCCCTGTGTTCATTCTTTTCCCATTTTCTTTCTGTGTTGATTTCTAGTTTCATACCATTGAGGTCAGAAATATGCGTGAAATAATTTCTATCCTCTTAAATTTGTTAAGGCTTGTCTTGTGACCTAGTATGTGGTCTATCCTAGAGAATGTTCTCTGCGTGCTTGAAAAGAATGTGTGTTCTGGTTTTTATTTTTATTTTTGAATATAGTATCCTGTAGATATTAATTTAGTCCAACTGGTCTACTGTGTCATTTAGGACCTCTGTTGCCTTATTGATTATCTGGATTATCTGTCTATTGATGTCAGTGGGGTATTAAAGTCTCCTACTATTATTGTATTCCTGTCAATTTCTCCCTTTATGTCTGTTAGTATCAGTTTTTTCTATTTAGGTCCTTCTACATTGGGTGCATATATGTTAATGAGTATAATATCCCCTTCTTGTATTTGTCCCTTTATATAATGCCCTTCTTTTCTTTCTTTATGGACTTTATTTTAGAGTCTATTTTTTTGATATGAATATTGCTACCTTTGCTTTCTTGTCATTTCTATTTGCATGAAATATCTTTTTCCATCCCTTCACCTTCAATCTATGTGTGTCTTTTGCCCTAAAGTGAGTCTCCTATAAGCAGCATATTGTTTTTTTTAAATCCAATCTGCCACTCTATGTCTTTTAATCAGAACATTAAGTAATTATTGATAGGTATGTACTTTTTCCCATTTTAAGCCTTGTTTTCCAGTTGTTTTTGTAGTTATTCTTAGTTTCTTTCTTCTTCTTTTTGTTCTTCCTTTTGTGGTTCGATGATTTTCTTTTATAGTATTCTTGACTTCCTTTCTCTTTGGTTTTTTTGAATCTATTGTATGTTTTTGATTTATGGTTATTCTGGATTTCAAGTATGTTGATCCATAACTATATCCACTTGCTTTATTTTTTTAATAGTCCTTTTAAAATTTATTTATTTATTTTTGGCTGCATTGGGTCTTCATTGTTGTGCATGGGCTTTCCTTAGTTGCAGCGAGCAGGGGCTACTTTTCATTGTGGTGCACAGGCTTCTCATTGTGGTGGCTTCTCTTGTTGTGGAGCACGGGCTCTAGGCATGTGGGCTCAGTAGTTGTGGCTCGCTGGCTCTAGAGCACAGGCTCAGTAGTTGTGATGCACAGGCCTAGTTGCTCCTCGGAATATGGGATCTTCCTGGACCAGGGCTCGAACCCATGTCCCCTGCATTGGCAGGTGGATTCCTAACTACTGCTCCACGAGGGAAGTCCCTATCTACTTGCTTTAAATCAATAGCCATACAAGTTCAAACACATTCTAGAAGATCTACATTTTTATATTCCCCTTCTGCACATTTTGTAATTTTGATGTCCTATTTTACATCTTCATGCTTATCCTTTTGCTGTTGTAATTGCTTGTAGTTATAATCGCTTTTACAAAATGTTTTGATTGTTTTTTAATCTAGGTACTGGCTTATTTAAGTGATCTTCAATCCTTTTATATATCTGCCTTTCCTATTGTGACTTTTCCTTTCCTATAAATTCTTGCTTCTTTGCTATTTAGAGAAGACCTTTCAGTACATATATTTTTAAACATCTTTTTTGGAGTATAATTGCTTTACAATGGTGTGTTAGTTTCTGCTTTATAACAAAGTAAATCAGCTATACTTATAAATATACCCCCATATCTCTTCCCTCCTTTCAATACTTCTTTTAGGGTAGGTTTAGGATTGCTGAATTCTTTAATTTTTGTTTGTCTGAGAAATACTTTATCTCTCATTCTATTCTAAATGATAATTTTGCTGGGTAGAGTATGCTAGGCTGCACATTTTTCCTTTCAGGACTTCAAATATCTCGTTGCCACTCCACTTCTGGCCTGCAAAATTTCTGCAGAGAAGTCAGCTGAAAGCCTTATAGGGGTTCCTTTGTAACTGACTCATTTTTTTTTGTCTTGCTGCCTTTAGAATCCTCTCTTTAACTTTTGCCATTTTAATTATGAGATGTCTTGGTATAGGTCTGTTTGTGTTCATCTTGTCTGGGCCACTCTATGCTTCCCATACTTGGATATCTGTTTTCTTTTCTAATTTTAGGATGTTTTCAGCCATAATTTTTTTTATAAGCAGATATTCATTTTTAATTAATTATTTATTTATTTTTGGCTGTGTTGGGCCTTCGTTTCCATGCAAGGGCTTTCTCCAGTTGTGGTGAGGGGGGGCCACTCTTCATCGTGGTGCACGGGCCTCTCACTATCGCAGCCTTTCTTGTTGTGGAGCACAGGTTCCAGATGCGCAGGCTCAGTAGTTGTGGCTCACGGGCCTAGTTGCTCCGCGGCATGTGGGATCTTCCCAGACCAGGGCTCGAACCCATGTCCCCTGCATCGGCATGCAGATTCTCAACCACCGCGCCACCAGGGAAGTCCCCATAATTTTTTTAAAAATTTATTTTATTCAAGTATAGTTGATATACAATGTTGTTTTAATTTCTGCTGTATAGCAAAGTGATTGGTTATACATATATATACACATATATATATGTATTATATATATATATACACATTCTTTTTCATATTCTTTTCCATTATGATTTATCACAGGATATTGAATATAGTTCCCTGTGCTATACTGTAGGTCCTTGTTGTTTATTCATTCTGTATATAATAGTTTGCATCTGCTAATACCAAACTCCCAATCCCACCCTCCCCCACACCCCCCCCACTTGGCAACCACAGTCTGTTCTCTATGTCTGTAAGTCTGTCTTGTAGATAAATTCATTTGTGTTATATTTTAGATTGCATGCATAAGTTATATAATATGGTATTTGTCTTTCTATTTCTGACCTTCTTCACTTAGTATGATAATCTCTAGGTCCATCCATGTTGCTGCAAATGGCATTATTTCAGTCTTTTTTATGGCTGAGTAGCATTCCACTGTATATATGTACCACATCTTCTTTATCCATTCATCTGTTGATGGACATTTAGGTTGCTTCCATGTCTTGGCAATTGTGAATAGTGCTGCTATGAACATTGGAGTGCATGTATCTTTTTGAGTTAGAGTTTTGTCTGAATATTTGCCCAGGAGTGGGATTGCTGGATCATATGGCAACTCTATTTTTAGTTTTTTCAGGAACCTCCATGTGGTTTTCCACAGTGGCTGCACCAATTTACATTCCCATCAACTGTGTAGGAGGGTTCCCTTTTCTCCACACCCTCTGCAGCATTTGTTATTTTTAGACTTTTTAATAATGGCCATTCTGATCAGTGTGAGTTGGTACCTCACTGTAGTTTTGATCTGCATTTCTTTACTTATTGGAGATGTTGAGCATCTTTTCATGTGCCCATTGGCCATCTGTATGTCTTTTTGGAGAAATGTCAATTTAGGTCTTCTGCTCATTTTTCAATTGGGTTGTTTGCTTTTTTGTTACTGAGTTGTATGAGTTGTTTTGTATATTTTGGAAATTAAGCCCTTGCTGGTTACCTCTTTTGCAAATATTTTCTCCCGGTCCATAAGTTGTTTTTTTCTTTCATTTATGGTTTCCTTTGCTGTACAAAGCTTGTAAGTTTGATTAGGTCTCATTTGTTTATTTTTGCTTTTATTTCTATTGTCTTGGGATACTGACAGTATCTAGTACTATCATTCTTAAGAAAACATTGGTACAATTTATGTCAGAGAATGTTTTGCCTATGTTCTCTTCTAGGAGTTTTGTGGTGTCATGTCTTATATAAGTCTTTAAGCCATTTTGAGTTTATCTTTGTGTATGATGTGAGGGTATGTTCTAACTTCATTGATTTACATGTGTTCAGCCATAATTTCTTCAAATACATTTTTTTTTTTTTTTTTTGTGGTACACGGGCCTCTCATTGTTGTGGCCTCTCCTGTTGCGGAGCACAGGCTCCGGATGAGCAAGCTCAGCGGCCATGGCTTACGGGCCCAGCTGCTCCGTGGCATGTGGGATCTTCCCAGACTGGGGCACGAACCCGTGTCCCCTGCATCAGCAGGCGGACTCTCAACCACTGTGCCACCAGGGAAGCCCTTCAAATACACTTTTGATCCCCTTTTCTCTTTCTTCTTCTTCTAGATCCCCTATTATGTGTAGGTTGGCATGCTTTACATTATCCCATACATCTTGTATGCTGCTTTCATTTTTTTTTTCCATTCATCTCTCTGACTGCGGTTCTGATTGGGTGATTTCCATTATTCCGTCTTCTAGATCACTTATTCCTTCTTCTATGTCATTTGGTCTGCTACTCATTGCTTCCAGGTTGGTTTTTATCTCAGCAATTTAATTGTCTAATTTTGATTGGTTCATCTTCATTGTTTCTATTTCCTTGTTACTGTGATCTGCATTTCTTTTGATAATCTTTCTTAATTCCTTTAGCATTTTTATTGTCCCTTTTTTGAACTCTGGGTCTAGTAGACTGGTGAGGTCTGTTTCATTATTTGTTCCTTCAGGGGATTCCTCTTGTTCTTTTAATTGGGAGTAGTTCCTCTGCTTTTTCATTTTACTTAACTTTCTCTGTTTCTATGAACTTAGAAGAAACAGTTAGCTACTGTGGTCTTGAACCGGTGTTTTTATGTGGGAGTGTCCCTGTCTAGACTTCTGTGACTCCAACTCGTTTGGTGCAAGAGCTGGCTTTGGTATGGATGCCAGCCATATCTTTCTTTATAGTGTGCCAGTTGTTATCCCCTTGATAGGGGATGTGATTTGTGTTGTGGTATCCAGAGCCTGTGCTGGATGTGCGGCAGGGCTTCCTCTTTGCAGCTGTCACTGCCCTGTCTGGGGTGGGATCTTCTCCCCAGTTGTTGGAGTAGAAGCCCTGAGGATTGGGTTCGATCAGGCTCTTTTGCCTTTGAGTGCATGCCCTGCCCCAAAGGAGGTGCCATTGAAGCATGTGAGGCCTGTGTGGTCACAGCAAACCTATGTGTTACCCATGCAGGTGTCTGCAGTTCTGCCCAAAAGTAGCCCAAGGTGGCATCCCTTTGTCTGTTATGTTTTTCCCAGACCTAGTGCAAGGCTGTGGTGTGGAGTATGCTGGGGTGGGGACCAGCGTGTTGTGGCTGCAGGTCGAGGTGGCTGTGCTGCCACTGAGGTCCTGGGCTGCCACTGTGGCAAACTTCTCCCAGGATCTGTTCACCCCAGATTCAGCTCCAAGCTGAGGTGTGGAGTGGAGGAGCTGGAGTGCTCGTAGTTCACAGAAACAAACCAATGTGTACTCCTGCCAGGCCCTGTCTGCCCAAGACTCAGTGCCCAGCCTCTGTACATTCTGGACCCACTGCTGCTGTGCATGCATTAACAATGGGCTCCCTCTGCTCTTCTCCCTGGACCACACCCCAGCTGCATCCAGTCCTCTTCTGAGATTCAGTGCCAGGCCACTGCACATTCTTGTGGCACTGCCCAGTGCATGTGCTGACAGTGGTCTCTGTGGTTTGGCCTGGATCACACCCCAGGCGTCCCTGCCTGTCTCTGCACAGCTAGACTGAATCTCTGCCATGATCTCATGCTAGGCTATGGTGTTGAGCGAGTGGGGCTGGGCATTCAGCCCTTCAGACTGGGAAGAGCAGCAAGGCAGTAGCCACCAGCACAAGTCTCTCTCAGCCCTGATTGTCTGCATGCAAGCACTCCTTGTGAGCAGAATCTAGTCTTCTCCAGCCCCTCTATCTGTCCAAGTAGATTTCCCAGCAGGCAAGGCAGCTCCCCAGGGTATGAGCCTGCCCATGTGGAACTTCTCTTTCTTACAGATCCTCCCAGGGGCACCAGTCCGTCCTGATGCCTCTTTCCCCTCGTTCTACCTCTTTATGTGGAGATCTTTCTTGTAGCTTTGATTGTATAGGAGCACTTCTGCCAACTTTCAGTTGGTTTTCTGTGAGAAGTGGTCCACATGTATATGTTTTTTTTGTGGTACGCAGGCCTCTCACTGTTGCGGCCTCTCCCGTTGCAGAGCACAGGGTCTGGACGCGCAGGCTCAGCGGCCGTGGCTCACGGGCCCAGCCGCTCCGCGGCATGTGGGATCTTCCCGGACTGGGGCACGAACCTGCGTCCCCTTCATCGGCAGGCGGACTCCCAACCACTGCGCCACCAGGGAAGCCCTGTAGATGTATTTTTGATGTGTTTGTGGGGGGAGGTGAGCTCCATGTCCTCCTGTCAGCCGTCTTGGTCTTCCTCCCTCTAGTGGCTTATTAAAAGTAATGGACCAGATGCTCCAACGCTTATATCACCCTAATGGCCTGATGGCTCTGAAAGCCTTCGGCTTTAATCAGCTTTTTGACTGCAGCAGGCTCAGGAGATTCCATGATCTCCGGTAGCCAATTCTCTCTTCTTCCATGGTCTGGCCTTCTTTCTTATTTCTCCTCTGTGTCTTCAAATCTCTCTCCTCTTATAAAGACCCCAGTCATTGGATTTAGGGCTCACCCTCATCCAGTATGACCTCATCTTAACTTGATTATATCTGCAAAAACCCTATTTCCAACTAAGGTTACATTCATGGGTTTTGAGGGTTAGGACTTCAGCATATCTTTTTTTTTTTTTTTTGCGGTAAGTGGGCCTCTCACTGCTATGGCCTCTTCCGTTGCGGAGCACAGGCGGCTCTGGACGTGCAGGCTCAGCGGCCATGGCTCATGGACCCAGCCGCTCCGCGGCATGTGGGATCTTCCCAGACCGGGGCACGAACCCATGTCCCCTGCATCGGCAGGCGGACTCTCAACCACTGCGCCACCAGGGAAGCCCCAGCATAACTTTTTGATGGACATAAATCAACCCATAGCATCAAACCACTCACCCATTTAAAGTGTACAATTCAATGATTTTTAGTATATTCACAGAATTGTGCAACCATCATTATTATCAACTTTACAGCACTTTAATCCCCACAAAGAAACTATGTATTAGCAGTCACTCCCCATTTCCCCCTAGAAATTCCCCCAAGCCCTAGACGACCAACTAATCTACTTTCTGTCTTTATAGATCTGCCTACCCTGGACATTTCATATAAGTGGAATAATACAGTATGTGGCCTTTTATGTCTGGCTCTTTTCTTGTAGCATGTTTTCAAGGTTCATCCATGCTTTTGCATGTATCAGCACTTCATCCCTTTTTATGCTTGAATAATATTCCTTTGTATGGGTATACCACATTTTATTTATCCACTCATCAGTTGATGGACATTTGGGTTGTTTCTAATTTGTAGTTATTTGAATAATGCTGCTGTGAAAATTTGTGTTCAAATTTTTGAGTGGGGATATGTTTTCATTTGTCCTGAGTGTATATATATATATATATATATATATATATATATATATATATATATATATATATATATGACTATATACTTGGAATTGCTGGGTCATATGGAAGCTGTATGTTTAACTGTTTGAGGAACTGCCAAACTGTTTTCCAAAGAGGGTACACTATTTTACATTTCCGCCAGCAGTGCACGAGAATTCCAACCAATTTCTCCACATCCTCAACAACATTTGTTATTATCTGTCTTTTTGATTCTAGTAGGTGTGAAGTGGTATCTCACTGTGTTTTGATTTGCATTTCCTTGATGACTAGTGATGTTGAGCAGCTTTTCAGGTACTTATTGGCTATTTGTATATCTTTTTTGCAGAAATGCCAAATCAGATTCTTTACCCATTTTTAAATTGGTTTTTAAAAAATTATTTAGTTGTAGAGTTCTTTGTATATTCTTATATAAGGAATAAAGATGCAGACGTAGAGAATGGACTTGAGGACATGGAGGGGAAGGGGAAGCTGGGACAAAGTGAGAGAGTAGCATTGATATATATACACGACCAAATGTATAATGGATGGCTAGTGGGAAGCAGCTACATAGCACAGGGAGATCAGATCGACGCTTTGTGACGACCTATAGGGATGGGATAGGGAGGGTGGGAGGGAGGCTCAAGAGGGAGGGGATATGGGGATATATGTATACATGCAGGTGATTCACTTTGTTGTACAGCAGAAACTAACACAACATTGTAAAGCAATTAAACTCCAATAAAGATGAAGGAAAAAAAAAAGAGATAACCAGAAAAAAACTATAACATTGTATATATATAATATATATTGGTGATATAAGTACCTTATCAGGTATGTGATTTGAAAATATTTTCTCCAGTTCTGTGAACTGTCTTTTCATTTTTTTGATGGTGTCCTTTAAAACACAAAAACTTTTCAGTTTTGATGAAGTCTAATTTATTTATGTTTTTCTTTTTTTGCTGTGCTCAGTGTCACATGTAAAAAAATAGAACTCTTTTAAGATGTATTGCTTATTAAAGATGAGTAATTAATTTATGTGAGAAATTCTGAGGTAACAATATGATGGTGGATAAAAAGTAGTTTTTCAAGTGACAAAATAACTTGTACTATTTTAGGCTTTCTTTTAGGGTAACTTTTTCATGTTTCATTTAGGATTCTTGTCCTTTTATGGGGGGAAGAATTATAGAGATTACCATTTATTCAAATATTTATTATTATATATTATTTTTGTGGTTCCATTTGGACAATTAACATTTCTGTTAAATAATGAGGTATCTAAGTTATACTTCAAGTAAAGTGTTATTTATTGTGTTTCTAATTTCTAACTTGTTCACAGGAAAGTAAAAAGAAGATAAGTAACATCATACAAAATTCTAGCACTCAAACCTAACTCAAAGTTAAAATTTGTTTTAATAAAAAGATGTGTACCACATTTTAAGTGAAAATGACTGAATTGCCAAATGTGTTTAGTACATTCCTATTTTTGTAAAAAGATTATATAGATATTTGCTTGGAAATAAAGTCTGGAAGGATGTAAACAAAAAATTAAGAGTAGTATTTTCCATGTTTTGGGGAAATTTCTTGGGTCTACTTTGCTATCTAAAATAAACATATGTGGGAATTCCCCGGTCGTCCAGCGGTTAGGACTCCACACTTTCATGGCTTGAGGGCCCAGGTTTGATCCCTGGTTGGGGAATTAAGATCCCACAAGCCACGTGGTGCAGCCAAAAATAAAATAAAATAAAATAAAATATTTAAAAAATAAATAAAATAAACATATACTATAAAAATAAAGAGGAAAATATCTTCTAGCCTTTCCATGCATATTTAAAATGAAATATTTTACAAAATCACAACTGTATTCAATGTCTTATGTTATTATCCTGCCTTTGTTTACTTTGTATAATATCATGCCATTGAATATTATTTTAAAAGATTTGTACTGCTTGAATTATAATTCATGGATTAGAGTCTCCTTATTTAGCTATTTCCCTACTTTGCCTAGGTTTTTGTTTATAATTTTTTGTCACTTAACAAAGGCTGTGATTAGCATTTTTATAAATAAATTATTGTCTGCATCTCTCATTATTTCCATAGGGGAGATTCCTAATATAAGGGCTATTGGATCAAAAGATATGACTATTTTACAATGTCTTATTCAATAAATTCCTTTGAAGGGGACTTCCCTGGCAGTCCAGTGGCTAAGACCCAGCGCTTCCACTGAAGGGGGCACTGGTTCAATCCCTGGTTGGGGAAATAAATCCTGCATGCCACTCTGTGCGGCCAGAACATAAAAAAAAATTCCTTTGACAATACAGTAACACTAATTGCTTATTCTTTGTCCTTCTAGTTTTGTCAGTGTAATTCTGTTTCTACCCTTTATTCACTATGGAAGCAGCAAGGAAAAGGGTTGAAGCTGCTTGGAATGCACTTTGCACTAGTGGGCAGGAGACCTTGATTCTTTAGGTCCTCAGAAAACTCCCAAATGTCCAGAAGCTTTATTTACCTTATCTTTAAAATAAGGGGAGAGGTTTCACAGCCGTAAGATTCTCTAGTTCTCCTCAGGATACCAGGAGAAATGCTGGGCTTCACACTGTTGGAAAAGAAGCACATGAAATACCTCAGCAGAGGATATGACTTTTCATAAATGAAATGAAGTCCTTAATGACACCATTAAGCAGCTATTATTGTCTTTCTCTTAGAGCTGAAGGAACTGAAGCCCAGAGAATTTAGGTAACTTGCCTAAGATCACTGTGAACTAGTAAGAATCAAATCCAGGTGTGTGTGGTTCCAAAGTCTGTGCTGTTGACCCTTTACAATGATTTCAAAGTTGGACACAAATAGTATTTTTATGCTCTTGATATTATTATTATTATTATTATTTTTGCGGTACGCGGGCCTCTCACTGTTGTGGCCTCTCCCGTTGCGGAGCACAGGCTCCGGACGCTCAGGCTCAGCGGCCATGGCCCACGGGCCCAGCCGCTCCGCGGCACGTGGGATCTTCCCGGACCGGGGCATGAACCCGTGTGCTCTGCATCGGCAGGTGGACTCTCAACCACTGCGCCACCAGGGAGGCCCGCTCTTGATATTATTAACCACACACACATCCACAAGTTCTAAACTGATCGTTTCTCTCCAAAGAACTTTTATTTCAAAGGGACTTACCGGTGAAACACTGTTAATGTATTAATTCCAATACCATAAAAATAGTTTAAACAAAATCTCTGGGAATGTGGTGCTATAATTTCATGAAATAATAAGCCCACAAAAATATTAACCTTAGAAACTATAAGAATTCTGTTATAATGCTTCAAAGAATTATGGCAAAAATTTTTTTTCTGACTGAAGGCTGTATTGGTCAGAAAGTTACTTACATAACTTTCTCTCCTCAAGTATTTGAAGAGACACTCAATGAATCTGAAAATATGTGAAAGTGCAATATTTTAAATAATTTTACTATGTTATCTGTTCCCTGAGAATCTTTCTTAGCCTTTTCTTCCTTCCTTCCTTCTCTTCCTTCCTCCTTCCCTCCCTCTCTCTCTCTCTTTCTTTCTCCTCTCCCCACCTTTTTGTGGCAACGCTCCAGAAAGCCTTGTAGAACCAAAGAGAAGCAGATTTCTATCACTGGTAACAAAATATACAAGATAATTTCTCATATCTCCACTCATATGCTACCAGCTTCAACATCCTTTGGTGAATTAATCTTTCCAGCTTCAACAATACGTAGCTACATTAATTTTAAGTGACTACAGCATAACCATTCCTATAGGAACCATGCATTTGCTAGACAATGCATATTTAAAACCTTCACATTTTCAAGGTATGCAAAGTTCGGCTGTTTTTACAGAAATGAGATGATCCATTATAAGTCTTCAGTATTTTTGTTTTTCTATTTTGAGTTTGTTGTTTTTGCTATTTATTCCTGCAGCTTTTATTGAATTCCCACTCAGCTCCATGAGGGCAGGGGCTATATTTGTCTCACTCAACATTGTACCCAACACATATCTGGTGCCCAATAAATGTTTGGTTTTCTCCCCAGCTTTACTGAGATATAACTAACATAACAAAACATATTTGTTGAATGAATGTATTCTTTCCCCATTGATTTGAAACAACTTTTAAAATCACATTTAAATATAGTAATTTGTTGCTAAGCTTAGAGGTGGCTATCCACAAATACTGCCTCACTGTTGGCAAGGCAAATCAAGGTGTAGAAAATAGGGAGTGGGGGAGGGGAAAATATAGACAAGCCCTAACAAGTAAAAATTGAGGGGGCACGTGCTTTCAAAATAAACTGAATTCATTGGCTTTAAAGATCTTTTCTAGCAGGAAAGCTTTTTTCTGAATCATCTTTTTCATTTTTTTCAGAAAACATTACTGCAACATTATCTATAAGGTACAATCTCCTACAAATGTTATGCTGTGCTTATACAGATGGTACCTTACCAGACTTGAAATTTAATTATGTTTGCTTTTGCATCCTTGATTCATTTTCTGAAATATCTTGGGAAATAAAACTGTATAGATTTATTCAGAATTATTTCATTTAGTGGAATATTTAGGATCTATGGCTAGATCTATATGACCCAAGGGATAGTTTATTATTGGTCAATTAGAAGGCAAACATTTAATGATTAATATGTCTGAAATACCATTCTGAGGTTCACTATTAGTT
Organism: Stenella coeruleoalba; assembly: GCF_951394435.1. Lineage (NCBI taxonomy): Eukaryota > Metazoa > Chordata > Mammalia > Artiodactyla > Delphinidae > Stenella > Stenella coeruleoalba. The sequence goes on from NC_137157.1 coordinate 76,655,326, forward strand.
CAGGCTACAACAGGCATAATCTGTGCTGTAACTTTGAGCCTGATCGTTGATCCAAGTGTGTCCTTCACATTTTTTTTTAACTTTGTCCACTTTTTTGCTTCCTCCCCTCACGTTTAGCAGCTTCTGCTCTATCTCTGGTTGTAAACAACGAAACAAATGGACAGTGTAGTATTTGTCTGACCCTCAAGGTCACATATGGGATTCAGAGATTCAAAGCTAAAATGAAACATTAAGGTACAATAGGTTTCCAGAGACGGAAAAGAACACAGATAAAAACTGGCAAAATACTGTATCAAGAAATGTTAAAAAACATGATAATTTTTGTGTAGGTTTCCCCAACACTTTTTAAACTGGACTTTGGTTTCCTTGATTATACTTCTGATTTTTCTCTGTTCTTCTCTTGCTAGTCTAAATAACTTTTATCAGAGCCCCAAGGACAGGACCTAAAACAATTCTATTTGGTGTAATAGCTGGACACATGGTAGGTATTCCTGTTTTTCTTTTCTTTTTTTCCCCTCTTATTCTTTTGGTATGAGAAACACCATAACTTCCTTCAGAAACACTGATGTATTTCCAGCCTTTTCTCTTAATTTGATGCAACCTTACCAAGATTTTTATCAGCTTTTTCTCTGAGTGACAACGAATTAATCTGTTTCAAAGCAACAAATGACACAGCCTAAATAAAATCTTGTTACTGAAGGTTGCGGAGTCACCCACTCCGTTTTTATGGCAACGCTGGTTTGGAGCATTTTGCTCATACATGCTATCCTTTCTGAGGAAACTGATTTTTTCCCCGTCCTACTGTGAAGGATGGAATCTGGGGGTCAAAGGCATCCCTGCATTTCAACAGTGCCCACCTCAACCACCAGAGGCTCAAGCTCGGTTTAACTGGCAATTCCACAAAGGGCTCGCTGCGCTTTTCGAGTGATCGAAATCACCTGTTCAAGGTCGCACATCCAATTGTTACTGGATGCAATCATCAAGGTCGGGTAGGGCTGCCGGGTCTGCGGCCCGCCAGCTCCCGGCGGCGACTCAGCAGGCCCACCTGGTGCCCCGCAATCTGCGCAATCGCTGGGAGAACGCGCCCTCTCGCGACCGACTTCGCGCCGCAGCTGGGCCTGGCGCAAACGCCCCCCGGGCGGAGGCCGGCGGCTGCAGGACCTGGGAACCGGAAGGAGGAGGCGGCGGCGGCCCGAGGCTGGGAGAGCGGTTGGGGGCGGGGCGCGCCCATATAAGCCCCGTGCGGGGTTGAGGGCGGGCCTAGGTGAGAGCGGCTAAGTCGGCGGAGCGTCCGGCGCCGCAGACCCGGCCAGCGAGGCCTGGGACGGGAGAGGGAGGAGACTGGAGGAGGAGACGCGAGTGCGGGGTGGCGCTGGTCCACCTCCGCAGCTCTCCTGGCTCCCGCCGGCTTTCGAAGGCGGGCCCGTGCTGCGGCAGTGGCGGCGGCAGCGGCCTCGGCGGCCTGCGGAGGTGAAGCCTGGCTGCCGCGGCCTGGGTCGGCGGCGCGGGGTCAGGTGGCCGGCCCGCGTGGGTGGGCAGGGTTGGGCGGCCGCCGCCGTGAGTGCAGGGGAGGCTTGGCATCCTCGGGGCGGGGCCCTGGAGGGCAGGTGGCCCGTGCGTCTTACTGCAGGTCGGTCTCCTAGAGGCACCTGCAGAAGTGGCCCCGGCCGTGTGCTTCGGCGTCCGGAGGACTGTGGGGAGGGCGGGGGTCGCTGCCTTCGGGGTGCCGAGGGCCCGTCGCGTAGAAGCGCCTCTCGCCCGGGCCCTGCAGGGGCTTGGGATCCGCGCCGGCTGCCTGGGGCCTGTTGTGCCCTTGCTTTGGGGATGCTCCTCAAGGGGAGTGGGGGGAATAGCGCTGATGCGCGGGGGTGGAGGGGGAGCTAGGGTCACGGTCGGGACGGTGTAAGACTCGCCAGGATGAGCCCTTAAACCGGTTGGATGTGAGTGGTTAGTCTAAACAAAACTGAACACCAACTCGGGGCGGTCTCAGCTTCACAGAGTACCTTGCTCTAAATGTCCAGTAGTGACGGACTTGCCTTATAGGCCCCAGAGCAATCAAAGGGAAGTTAGCATTCTTGTTCAAGAAGTTTCTCTTCACTTAGTGAATGAGAGCTCTAAAAGAATTGTGTGTGCTCGGGATTTTCTTTTAAAAGTCGTTGTTAGTGATTGGGGTCGGGGATGCTGGTGAGGGATAATGTAGAGAGTTTCGAATGGCTGCCTTGTCCCAATGGGGAAGGCTTATTTTTTGTGTGTCATCACTTGACCATAGAAATTATTCAATATGTGGATTGCCCTCAGCTCTGAAGCCACTGCTTGTTTAGCGGCTCTTCATCCCTGTGTGGGAAATTGAATTTCTGGAAACGTCCCCCATATTGTAGATTTTTGCCTACGTAAAGGCGCCAGTGCGTGGCACTAATTGCCTTCAAGGTAGTGAAATGGAAGTGTGGTATTTAAAGCATCATTAGGTTTTGAGCTCACTTCTGTGGAAGAGAATTTTGAGGGCGTGGGTCTAGACTTTTAAGGGAATTTAAAGCCTCTAGTCGTAATTGACTTTTATACTTTGTTTTTTTCTTCCCTCTTTCAGACTCATCTGTTTCAATGGTGCAACTCTCTTCATCTCCATTTGGTTACCAGTCACCTTCAGGCCATTCGGAGGAGGGAAAGGAGGGGAATATGAAGTCAGCCAAGCCCCAAGTGAACCACAGTCAGCATGGGGAAAGCCAGCGGGCCATGAGCCCCTTGCAGCCTGCTCTCGGTTCTGCTGCCTCTCCTTCCCAAGCATATGAGACATATATTGATAATGGACTCATATGCCTTAAACACAAAATCAGAAACATCGAGAAAAAGAAGGTAACTTTTTTTTTTTCCTCCCAGCCCTGTATATGCACCATCTTAAATAAGGGTTAAGGAACTGGCATTTTTGCTTTCTATCAGGGCTCATAGGTATTCTTCCTAAAGATTTTTTTCCTAAAGATTTAAGTAACCTTGAGATTTAGCTGGCTAAAATGTACAAGTGGGCTAAATATTGGCTATATTAAACACTTTCTGTTTGATTTGTCAGAATAATTGAATAAAAATATTCTTCATGGTAAAATTATTATGCATGCTACTGTTGAAATACTTGAAGAGCTGGCTACTTTACGTCAGATTAATTCCTTGAGTGTAGTATTAATGTTTCTTTTCATAAATGAGTAATAGTCTGAATTTTTTAGCTTGTTTTCCTTGTGACTTTCTGCAGCAGTTGATATTGCAGTATAGCTGCTGCAGTCTTTGGAAGCTTTAATGATGGTAGAGCCAGAAAATGTTTTAGCACTAATTTTTGTGTTGCTAGGTTATCGTTTAAGATTGGTAGGTGAAAGCATTGTAGAGAGCCTTGTGAAGTTACTCAGGGTTATAATCAGCCTAACGTTACAGTAAATGCTGATGTAAAGATCCAAATCATTCTTCATTTCCTGAGTCATGTAGCCTGTGAAACAGTACTGCACGTAGCTTTGTTGTGTCATGATTCTCTTTTGCTTGGGATAGTAAGGTGAGTTAATAACTATCTGGACCTAGGAACTCTTAAATATTTTTATGCCAAGACCTAGTTAAACCCTAGGAAAGTTGCTTTTAATGGAGGAGGGTGAAGAGATTTTTAAGAGTCTGGTTGACTCTTTTTTCCTCCCCCTTCTCCCCTCCCTTGGCGCCCCCCCCCCCACCAACACACACACTAGGAAGGTAGTGAAGAAGAGCCAGTTACTAGTAGCTTCTCTGTAGCCCTAGCTCTCACCAGTTGTCTTTTGAATGCATGCAGTTGATCACAAGTGTGATAAGGTGAGTGTGCCTGGGTCAGCACAAATCCCCTGCCACTGTGGGAAATTAGTCAAAGCAGGATCTATTGATAGAGACTCATTAATGTCTTACCCCAGGTGGAGGAACTACATATATATGTATAATTATGCTCTTCAGTTTAACTATAGTGCCTCTTTAATTGTGAATACCAATCTGGTCAGTACTTACACATTTGTTTCAAGCTTCTGGAAGAGCATTTTAAAGCTATCCAGCCAATATGGAAGGAGCCTAAACATTGCTTTTAGAATACCATAAAGGGTCATGTCATTATTATGTGGACAATAAATGCAGTTAATTTGTCATCTATTTACTTAAATATCAAATTTTATATGAAAAATAGCTGCAAGTTGAGGCTACTATAATTCTAGAAAAGAAGTATTTTACATTTCTGTACTTCCATTAGGAAGTTTCCTATGGAACAAATGCCTACATAATTCAACAGGTAACAGTTTCAGTATGAGGTTAGAGTAGGACTTCTCAGTCTCAACACTATTGACATTTTGGGCTGGATAATTCTTGGTTGTGGGGGGGCTGTCCTTTGCACTGTAGGATGTTCAGCAGCATCCCTGGCCTCTACCCACAAGACGCCAGTAGCACCTTCTTCCTCCCTCCCATCCCCCAAGTTGTGATAACCAAAAATGTCTCCAGACATTGTCGTATAACCTTGGGGGACAAAATTGCCCCTGATTGAGCACCACTGGGTTAGGAGCATATGATTGATTAAATCCCTGTGTGTCACGTAGTCTAATTATAGAGGCCATTAAGAGAAAAAGGTTTTATTACTGCTTAACTTTTGTAATTCCAGACTAATGTTGATTGTGTGTAATATTTTTTTCCCTGACTGGAACTCACCTACAATTTCTGCTTGCCTCGTAGTAAAATGTTATTCTTACAGATTGATAGCTAACTTCAAGAACTTTGTTTTCATAAGGAACAGTCTGGTATTTAGTTTGTTTCAGAATTTTATATCAGGTTGTAGTAGATACAAGTTTCTCTTTTGTAGCTCAAACTGGAAGATTACAAGGATCGCCTGAAAAATGGAGAGCAACTTAATCCAGACCAGTTGGTAAGTGGTTTATGATCCTTTGGCCAGACCTACTGATTTTCTTTTCTTAGTAAAACTCTAGATGAATTTGGGGGAGACCAAAGATTTGATAGGCTAAAAAAGAAGAGTGAGAATCCACTGGATTTTTCAAAGACTTTGTCTTCACCTATTAGATCTCATAGTTTTGACTTTACTTCTTTTGCACTAGTAGATGGTGTACGGATGGGTGTGTGTGTTGTCAAATAAGAGGGAAAATGTAGACTATCGCTAAGAGTTAACGTATGGATTTAAATTAACCTTTCACTAGAGTGGACTAAAGGAGAAGAGCAGGGAATCATCTAGCTTTCTATTTTTCTAAACCTAACATCTCTCTGCTCTGAAATATAAAAGAATATTTACTACAGCTTACCTTGGTTTTCTCTAGTTGCTTCCCTCTAATTCCTTTGATGGTTTCATCCTGCTTTTCTATCCTGAATTGCCATGTTCCTTCGCAGGAGGCATGTTTATCTGATAGATAGATGTTGGGCCTTTTTTTTTTTTTTAAAATCTTACTATAACTATTTACTATTTACCACATTTAAAAATATTGTTTACCTTCCCATGATATACCTGGTAATTGCAAATTTTATCTAATATGGTGAAGGAGAGTTTTTGCTATATGGAAAATTTAAAAGATGCTTTATTGATGTTTGCCATTTTGACCTGATCACATCTCCTGGCTAAGATGGGGACAAAATTAATCTAAAACTTATTAGATCTAGCTTGTAGATCTATTGTCTTTTATCTTTTTTAACTAAAATTTTTGGTTGTGAATCATAGGTCCTGGTATTCAAGGGCTTTTCCCTTGCCATATTGGCTGTTCTTCACTGACCTCGAATTTTTGTGATGTAGTAAATTACAGTTTTGCTGAGGCACAGATTTGAATTGTCTGAGCTCCGAGAATGATGGGCTTAGATAGCTGGTGAAAGGACTTAGCTGGACATTTCAGCGTTTCAACATGGCTTTGTTTTTAAGTAGTCATGGTATATTCGATAACTTTTAAAGTGATGAAACTTCCCTTTGTGTAAATACCCTTGGAGGAAATGTTCTGTTACAGTAGTGTTTTTGACTTTGGGGAAACATAGGGGATGAGAGTGGGGAGGTTGGTGGTTCTCATGATAGCTCTGTAAGAAATGTCGAGGATATGCTATATTTCAGAGCTCCAGCCAGGTAAACTTTAATCTCAGCATTTCATTACTGCCTTCACAACTACATGTTGCTTCTATAGTATTAATTTAGATTTCTTGAGTAATATCCTGACAAATGCCAAATTTATATTGCCAATAGATGAGTCCTCTCAACTCTAGATTCTTATGTCCAGTTGTCTTTGACATCTTTGACTTCATTTTGCTTCCCAGAACCTGTTCCTCCTTTAACCTTCACTATGTCAGTTAATGGCTTGATGAATTAGAAGGATGGAGTTGCCCAAAACCTTGGAGAATTTCTCGTTTTTCTCTTCATACCTCATATCTAGCCCATCAGCAAGTCTGGTCAATTCTGCCTTCAAAATAAATCCAGAAACAGACCATTTCTCATAAATTCTGCTTCTTCCTTCCTGTTCCACACCACATCACCTTTCATCTGCATTACTGTAACAGCTTCCTCACAGGTTTTTCTATTTCTGCTCTCTCTCCAAGTCTATTCTTAACATAGTAGCCTCAGTAATTCTTTTCAAATACAAGTCAGATGGTCATTCCTCTGCTCAAAAGTCCCTCCCTATTGGTTCCCATCATGGTGGCAAAATGTCCTATAAGGCCCTACGGAATGTGCTCCCCACTTCCTTTTACATCTTTATTGCATTTCCTGCACTGCTCTCTCTTGCTGGCTTCATCCCAGCAACACTGGCCTTCTTGCTGGTCCTCAAACATCCCAGCCACACTTCTACTTCAGGGCTTTTGCATGTGCTGTTCTTACTGCCTGGGATGCTTTTTTCCCAGATGTCTAAATGGCTCCATTCCCAATCTCCTTCAGCTTTTTATTTGAAGGTCATCTTAGTAACGCATGTCCTGACAATACCATACCTCCATTCCCCCATTCACACTCTTTTGCTCCTTTCCTTGCTTTAATTTTCTTAATAAAAGTGCTTCTGTGACAAACTGTAAAGTTTTATCTCTCCTTCTCTTACACTGTAAGTTCCATTAAAGTAGAGATTTTGTCTGTCACTGTTGTTTTCCTAGTACTTAGAATGGTTTATAGTATATGGTAGGCATTTAAATATGTATTACATATAGATTTACTAAATATAAAGTGATTGAATGTTAGGTTTTTAGGTGTGATTAATTATATAGTTAGTGGTACTTTTGAGAAATAACATCTCATACAAGGAATATATACTTAAGGTAGAAATTTAGAAAATGCAGATGAGTCAGAAGAAAAAAAATCTATAATCTGACCCCTCAGAGAACTGTTGTCAGTAGTATAGTACTTAATTTAAAAGCTCTAAGTTTAGTTTTTAAAGTTGCAAGTAATTCACATAGTTTAGAAATCAGGAAATATTAAAAAAGATAGTTTTTCTTTCACCCTGTCCTTCCTCTGTTCATTTCTCATCTTACAAAATAATGATTCTAATAGGTTACTTTGTATTTGTCCATAGTTTCTTGAAGCCTGTATACAGTTTAGCTTAATATAGATACTTCTGGGGCCTTTATTTTTGCTTCTTTTTTTCTTAGTGTACTTTATTTTTTGGGCAGCTTTAGAAATTGAGCCGACAGTAGAGAGAATTCCTGTATACCCCTTGACCCCACCACACACGCACAGCCTTCTCAGCTGTCACCATTCCATACCAGAGTAGTACATTTGTTACAATTGAACCTACATTGACACATCATCATCAAAGTCCATAGCTTACATTAGGGTTCAACTCATTCTGTGGGTTTTGACAAATACGTAATGGCATGTATCCACTGTTATAGTAACATACAGAATAGTTTCACTGCTCTAAACATCTGTGCTCTGCCTGTTCATTCTTTATTAATGTGGTGTCAGTGTTTCCATAATACTTTAAAGTTTGGTTGAAATGCTCTCAAACTGTCAGCCTGGTTCTTTTTTGGGTGGGAGTGCTTTGAAAATATTCTCCATTTTTTCTTTGAAAATTGATCTGTTTAGATTTTTATTGTTTTTGGAGTCAACTTTTTAAAACTTTTCCTTGAAAATCACTAATATTTCATCCAGTTTTAAAAAATTATTTGCAAAGATTGGGACAAAGTAATTATTTATAAAAGCCTATTTCTGTATTACTTTATTTCTAACTTTGTGTGGTTGTATTTCCTCGTTTACTCAATTAAGTTAGTGAGTAGCTTAAAAAAATTCTTTTTTAAAGCCAGCTTTTATTTTTTCTCTCCTACGCCTTTTATCTTTTTGCTTTCCTTTGGTTTATTTGCTTCATTTTCTATCTTTAAGCTGAGTGCTTAATTTGTCCTCCCCCCCCCCCCCCACCAACCTATATGTATTTAAAGCTGTGACTATTACTTCAAGCACTGCTTTGGCTGATACTATAGATTTGATTTGATACTGTTTTCAGTATTGTTGGCTAGAAATTTTGTAATTCAGTTTGTATTTCTTCTTCAACCCAACAGTTATTTGTAATACTGTAAATAAAGCTTTCTATGATCTGCGTGATTATATGTGCCTAGCTAATATAACCTCTTTTGGTAGTAACTCTTAAGTAGCCTGTTGAGACTAAGCTATAGACTTCTGAGATTTCACTATTGCTAACATAAAGTTAGATTTCTCCTTTAAAATAGTAAGAAAAGTGTCTTAATGAAGTTTTTTAGAGTCCCATTTGTAACTTTAATGTCTATTTTGATTGAGGTCTGGATTTGAAACGGAAAACCGAGACTCAAGTGAGTGCTTGAGCAAAAGGCAAGGGTACTTGATGCTTTCAGCTGCTATACCTGTAGTCTAGGTCAGAGCTTTTGGGAGCTGGTACCAAGATAGTGGCAGAGGGGTTTGAATAAAGTAGTTGGATTTGAGAGGTAAAATCAACATAGCTTGGTACTGTGTAGGAATAGAGAGAAGAACCAAGAGTGGTTTCCAGGTTTCTGGCTTGACCAGTTGGGTGGATGGCAAAACCATTTATTGGGCTTGGAAACACCGGGAGAGAAGAATGTTTTGGGAGGATGGGATAAAGAGCTCAATTTTGGACCATTGATTTTAATGTGCCTGTGAAACATTAAAGGGTGAGATATCTAGTAAGTATTTATGAGAAGGTCTGGAGCATAGAGAAGTTTAGTCTACAGATCTATCACCTGTATGGCTGCTAATTGAAGCCATGAGAAAAGATGAGACTATCACGGGTGAGAGTATAGAAAGCAGAAAAGAAGCGTAAGACAGAATGCTAAAGAAATCTGACATTTCATGTTTGGATAATAATATTGATAGTGGCTAAAAATATTGATAGTGAACTTACTTTCGGGCCAGGCATCATTCTCAGTGATTTATAAACGTGAAATCATTTAAATTGCACATCTCTGTGATGTAGGTCCTATTATCTTTATAAGTGCTTAAAAACTGAGGTGAGAATAGTTAACGGAAAAATTGCCGGTAAATAAAAAGCTGGAGAAATGGGAAGTTAGTGTTACAAAAAAACAAGGGATCTTAGTAGAGCAGGAGGATGCCTTTATGTTGAAGTCTTCTGAGAAGTTAACCAAAATGAGAGCTATACAAGATGCATAGGTTTAAAGGATGGGACTGACATCGCTGACTTTAGCCAGGACAGTTCTGGTGGAATGGTGGAAACAATTCAGGTTGATAAGGGCTGAGGAGGAAATGGAAACTGTGTAGGCATTTTTGATATATGTCTGAGACTGGAAGGATGTGGTTGCCAGAAAGGCACTTTTTATTTTTCTTATTTAGGTTGGGGGAGACTTGAACTTGTTAAATGCTGGTTTCAGCATCAACAGAGAGGGAGAGGCTCAAGACATTAAAGAGAGAATCAGAGTAAGATCTCCCATGAAGGCAGAATTGAATAGGATCCAGGGCACAGGTGGAAGGACATCTCCTCCAGTATATAAAGAAAGAGAGAAAGAAAGGATGGATCCACATTTGATGATGGGAAGTCGAGGTAGTTCCCATTTGATTTTGCTTTTCTTGAGTCAAAGTTAATACCATTTGGGAGTAGATATGAAGCGGTATTCCTTTTTAGTTTTACATCCCTTTGAGGACTGTATGATATGGTTATGTTATCTGTGCATTCTTGGTTCTATATTTGGAAGGCCTCTCTACCTGTTTTGTTAAGACATATGTAGTCCAAACAAAGTATTGCACGTAAGTTACAATGCATAATAAAGCAAGTGTCAGAACCCACTGCTCAACCCAAATAGTATATTACCAACAACACTGAAGCTCCTTTGCAGAACTCTCTTTCCTGTAACCTGACCTTGAACTTTTTCCCCCTCATTCCCTTCCTTTTGTTTTAACAGGACTAATTTGTTGTCCTTAAATCTGTTAGGGTTGCTTTTTTGAAACTTATGATAAATGTTATACTGTATATTCTTCAGTTTATCATTTTTATTCATTATGTTTAGGATTTTTATATTGATGCAAGTAGCTATATTTCATCTGTTTTTCTCTACTTAGTAGTCTGTAAATAGATGGATGTTTGAGTTGTTTATTTTTTGGCATTCTACTTTGATTGGTCTTATATGTGTTACTGAGGTACAGGTGTAAGATTTCTTCAGGGTGTATACCTATCATTGGGTTGTAGGGTATACCCATAGTTAACTTCATAGTAAGAATGTTAAACTATTTTCCAAAATTATTGTACCAATTTATGCTAAGACAAGGAGTACACAGGAGTTCCTATTGTTCTGTACCTTTATAAAGACGTAGTACTATCAGATTATTTTAAAAACAGCTTTATTGAGGTATCATAAATATATTATAACATTAACCCATTGTAAACGTACAATTCAATAATTTATAGTAAATTTGTAGAGTTACGCAGCTATCACAACAATCGAGTTTTAGAACATTTCTATAACCCCTTCAAGTTCTCTTTTGTGCCCTTATTTGCTTTCTATCTCTATAAATTTGGCTTTTCTGGATATTTCATATAAAATAAAGTCTTGCATCCGGCTTTTTTGACTTACCATTATGTTTTTGAGGTTCATCCATGTTATAGCATGTATCAGTAATTCATTTATTTTCATTGCTAACTAGAATTCCTTTGTATGGTTATAACACATTTTGCTTATCCATTTACCAGTTGCTGAATATTCGGATTGTTTTTATTTTGGGCTATAATGAATAATGTACTATATAAATTTACTTACAGGTCTTTAAGTGGGCATATGTTTTAATTTCTTTTGGGTAGATACCCAGAAGTGGAATATTATATTATTTTAACCATGGAGGCTTTGTAATATGCCTTTGTCTGATTGGACAAGTTCCCCATCTTGTTCTGTTTCATAATGGCCCTTTGAGGTAAAGTCCCACCAAAAAAATAGATAACTAATGAGAACGTGCTGTATAGCACAGGGAATTCTACTTCACTGTACAGTAGAAACTAACACAACATTGGAAAACAACTATACCCCAATTAAAAAACAAAACAAAACAACCTACCCCTTCTCTAATTATCAACTTCGTTCATCTGTGAAATCTCAAAGAAAATTTTCCTCTTTAAATTTACAGGGAATTCCCTGGAAGTCCAGTGGTTAGGACTCTGCACTTTCACTGCTGAGGGCCCGGGTTCAATCCCTGGTTGGGGAACTATGATCCCACAAGCTGCACGGTGTGGCCAAAAAAAAAAAAAAAATATATATATATATATATATATACACACAATATTTCTGTCACAATACTTAATTTGTCTGTTATAGGTAATTATTTACAAGTCTTTCCTACCATAGTATAAGTTTCTTGAGGTTGCTTTCATCTGTGTGATTCTCACTGTGCTATTTGTGTAATATATTTGTGTAGTGAATGAATATCGACAGAGGAATCCTATTGGCTCAGTGCTCTTAAAACCCACAGGCCTCTCTGACCTTAGACTTTATAGATAGTCAGCTTTATTATTATTATGGTTCAGATTTCTAGCATAAACAATTGAATTTTTAAATTTAACTTTATGTAACTTCTATTAAATACTTTCTCCATACTTTTTTTGAGTATGTATAGTAAATGGCTAGTTCCTAAAGTCTTAAATCTCCTTTGCTGTTATTAAGGAACTTATTTTGAGATATTTGTACTTAGAAGTTCACAGAATTGATTTTTTTTATCCTGTTCGGTAGGAAGCAGTTGAGAAATATGAAGAAGTGCTACATAACTTAGAATTTGCCAAGGAGCTTCAGAAAACCTTTTCTGGACTGAGCCAAGATGTGAGTATGTTTTCTTTGCTTTTCCTAAAACGAACTTAACCACTGATCTTGAAGAAAATATCAAGTGTCTGATAATGGTGTTTGGTTATTGTTCATCTCATTCCTGCTGATATTTTATCGGGGGAGGTGGGGAGGAGTATAGTTTCTGAAGAACTAGTGTTTTCAGATTTCTAGAGTCTCAGCACAAATGTTATCTGAATATGAGGCATTGTGAATAAAGTGTTAGTTATCTAATGTGTATTATTTCACTGTGGAATTACGGAAATCATTGAGAAGGGGCATGAAAACTATTTTGACAGATAACATTTATTAAAGACGTTTTAGAATATAGGCTTGAAAATTTATATTACATAGGCTTGTAAGTTTAGCGTTACTGGTAGACTCTTCTTGAGAGCGTGGTAGTTATTACCAGGAAAATTTATGGTTCATCTTACATTTAAATAGCGTTAAGTCTGGTCCCACTGCTTGTTTCAATTGCTCTGTGTTGGCAACTCAAACTTTTCTCTTCCACAGATTTAATCAGTAATTAATAGTGAAGTCTTAAGCATTCATTAATGAAGTATTCTTCATTGTTTTAGAATCTTAGTGTTAGATGGCCCTTGAAAGATCATGTTCTACCAATTGAGGAAATAATTTGGTAAATTCATTTCTGAGATGGGGAGCATGCCTCATAAGATAGTCTTTTCTACTTTTGGGATATTTTCTTGTTTGGCGAATTAAAATTCTCTTCTCCATTCCTGTGGCATCAAAAAAGAACCAATAAAAAAATAAAAACCCCAAAACATCATTCTGAAGCTGAAGACAGCTACCATCTTAATCCTTGTAAAATATAGTTCTGAGTTGCTCTCTTCTGGATGTCTGACTTAATTAACTTTTGAAAGGTATTGTGAAACCTAAAATAGTGTAGTATAGAGACACTTCCTTCTGTTTTCTGGATAATTCTGTTAATGCAAGTCTAAGATGATATTAGCTTTGTTATCCATAGCACACTTTAACTCGTGTTTACTTATTCATCACTTAATTATAATACTTTCTGTTAGTTTCACAGTTGTTAAATACTTCTAGGCTGTTTTAGATACAATACTTCTAAGTCATTTTTTTTCTTGTGTGATTGATTCCCCGTCCCCCCACCCCCCATATGTTAAGTTTATTTAGTTTTGGTCCATTGTGCTAAAAAAATGATCTTTTATATCTGCCTTCTGGTTGGAGGTTTGAAGTATATTTTTATAATACTTAAAAATTTCTGTTAACTCTCTTTCTGAGTTACCCTGTCAAATTTTCATTTTCCACTCAGGTGTTTTTTTTCAATGTATCATGTTCTTTTTATTTATTTATTTATTTATTTTTTACATCTTTAATTGGAGTATAATTGCTTTACAATGGTGTGTTAGTTTCTGCTTTATAACAAAGTGAATCAGCTATACATATACATATGTTCCCATATCTCTTCCCTCTTGCGTCTCCTTCCCTCCCACCCTCCCTATCCCACCCCTCCAGGCGGTCACAAAGCACCGAGCTGATCTCCCTGTGCTATGCAACTGCTTCCCACTAGCTATCTACCTTACGTTTGGTAGTGTATATATGTCCATGCCTCTCTCTCGCTTTGTCACAGCTTACCCTTCTCCCTCCCCATATCCTCAAGTCCATTCTCTAGTAGGTCTGTGTCTTTATTCCTGTCTTACTCTAGGTTCTTCATGACATTTTTTTTTCTTAAATTCCATATATATGTGTTAGCGTACGGTATTTGTCTTTCTCTTTCTGACTTACTTCACTCTGTATGACAGACTCTAGGTCTAGCCACCTCATTACAAATAGCTCAATTTCGTTTCTTTTTATGGCTGAGTAATATTCCATCTTATATATGTGCCACATCTTCCTTATCCATTCATCCGATGATGGACACTTAGGTTGTTTCCATCTCTGGGCTATTGTAAATAGAGCTGCAATGAACATTTTGGTACATGACTCTTTTTGAATTATGGTTTTCTCAGGGTATATGCCCAGTAGTGGGATTGCTGGGTCATATGGTAGTTCTATTTGTAGTTTTTTAAGGGACCTCCATACTGTTCTCCCCAGTGGCTGTATCAATTTACATTCCCACCAACAGTGCAAGAGGGTTCCCTTTTCTCCACACCCTCTCCAGCATTTATTGTTTCTAGATTTTTTGATGATGGCCATTCTGACTGGTGTGAGATGATATCTCATTGTAGTTTTGATTTGCATTTCTCTAATGATTAATGAAGTTGAACATTCTTTCATGTGTTTGTTGGCAGTCTGTATATCTTCTTTGGAGAAATGTCTATGTAGGTCTTCTGCCCATTTTTGGATTGGGTTGTTTGTTTTTTTGTTATTGAGCTGCATAAGCTGCTTGTAAATTTTGGAGATAATCCTTTGTCAGTTGCTTCATTTGCAAATATTTAGATTTAAATCTTTTTTTAAACACCATCCATGTGCCAGGCACCTATGGAGGTTCACTTTTTTTTTAAAATTAATTTATTTATTTTTGGCTGCGTTGGGTCTTCATTGCTGTGCGTGGGCTTTCTCTAGTTGCGGTGAGTGGGGGGGGGGGCTACTCATTGTGCCTTCTCTTGTGGCAGAGCACGGGCTGTAGGTGCCTGGGCTTCAGTAGTTGTGGCGTGTGGGCTATAGAGCAGAGGTTCAGTAGTTGTGGCGCACGGGCTTAGTTGCTCTGTGGCATATGAGATCTTCCTGGACCAGGGTTGGTACCCATGTCCCCTGCATTGGCAGGCGGATTCTTAACCACTGCATCACCAGGGAAGTCCAAGGTTCACTATTTTTATAGCGAAGTACCTTCCAGCCTAGGAATTTGGGGGCTTTCTTTTTTAACTCTTTCGTCAGACCTCTTCTATGGTAGCCTGTTTTGCAGTTTGTGTAGCATTTTCTTCTTTCCCTTCAAACTAAAGTTGGAAGCCTTCAGCCCACCACATCTCTCTTTATCTTCATGATATGAGCTTTGTCCTTTGGGGATTTATCATTCTAAGTCATGGTTCAGAAAATAAATTTTATGGTTCGGTGCTATTGGTTGACAGCAGTTTACTTCATATCTTCTTTCTAAATCAGTTTTCAACTGAAAGAAGAGAAGTCACCTGATTTCTTAGTTTCCACATAAATAAGAATAGGCTGCTGTCAGTGGTTTTCATGACATCTGATTATGACGTAGGAGACAGCATGTTTCTTACTTGATACCTGATAGAATCGATAAATATTTGAGGTTCTGTCATGTGTCAGACTCTGTGCTGGATACTAGTGATATACTGGTGAACAACAGAGGTATAGTCCCTGCCATCATGGAGCTGAAGCGTAAGGGGGATGCAGCTAAAGAAAAAGATAAGCATTTCATATAATAGATACTTTGATAGGGGAAGTTCAGGATGACCTGAGCCCATAAGAACACCTAATCCAACCCTGGGAGGTGGCCAAAGAGAGATCTGAGGTAATCATGTGATATAGTCCTGAAGATGTCCTCAGCACCAACTGCCTTTTCTTATACCATCATGAATCTGTGTCCAAGGGAATCCCACTGTCTTGGAGAGCTAGAATTGCCACCTCTATCGTCTTTCCTCCTCTCAAGCAGAAGCTGAGTTTGGTAAGTGTTATTGGTGTAAGTCCATATTAAGGTCTTGGAAAAAGCTTTTCTGAGCCTTTGCCGTCCTGAAGAAAATACCCTTGCCCACGTAACCCCCAACCAGTCCATTTCTCACTCTTAAAATTTTATCTTCAGCCATTGTCTCTTGTCCCTGGTAGTAGCACAAGTCATATTTATTAAGTTGCTTTCATACCCTGTAGAAAGGAATTAATAATGCCATAATGAATCTTTTTCCTGAGGTTTTTTTTTTTTAAGGCCCCATCTTGATTAGGATTTATGAATGTCTCTTTTGTAGAGTTTTAAATGTTGATGCTGAATCAAAGTACTTTAACTCATCTATAGGAAAAATATAAAAGTTTTTTTTTTTGTTATCTTAATTTTCATACCTTGGAAAATATCCAGTACGTTGGAAACATTACAAACAGAAAAACACCTATGGGGAGAAAAGACCTTTTGGGTTTCTCAGTGGAAATAGATGGTACTTTTTGTTATTGGTATTTTATAAATGAGAAGCCACTTTTGGAACCCACATATTATATCAGACTTTAAGGTATTACAGTTGTAAGCTTTACAGTAGACTCGGAGCTGCTCAGTCTACACACACACACACACACACACACACACACACACGCATTTGAGGGAAAACTTACATTCCACTAATTTTCCATGTGTGTTTCCATGACAAACTATTATGAAAACTCTCTCAGTTTTGCTTAAAAAAACCCCTGTTTGCTGTGGCTGTTTTTTTGGCATTACATTTGTAAGACATTTTATTTCTGTTTGGTTTTCAGTTCCTTACGCTTTAAGCAGTCTTCTTTGGTTGGTTGAAAATCAACCATTTTAAATACTCTTCCCCTGGAACATAAGATTTAAAAAAAACCCCAAACTAAACTGAAGCATTTTCTTAAAATACTTAGCCTAAAAAGGCTTGGTATACATAATATGGAAAAGTAAAACCTTATGATTAATATAGACATTAACGATAGGTACTTTGCTTCTCATCATGGTGATAGTAGAGGTACTAGGTTCAGCCTGGGGTTGGGAGTCACATATTAGACTTCTTTAGCTTTGGTTAGCTGAGACAAACCAGCTAAGTACTCGGTGACTTCTTTAGCTCAAAAAGCAAGCAGGCGGTTAAATGACCTTGTCAGTTTCACAGTCAGTGTTATATATTTGAGATTTATCATCTAATCTCAACTCTTTGGGATTGGACTTTTGTAGACGAATGGATTGCTAGTATGGGTTGTGGAGAGTTGTCAGTCTTAATTAGCGTTTGTTTTAACAGCTGCTTAAAGCGCAGAAGAAAGCCCAGAGAAGGGAGCACATGCTAAAACTTGAGGCTGAGAAGAAAAAGCTTCGCACTATACTTCAAGTTCAGTATGTATTACAGAACTTGATGCAGGAACATGTACAGAAAGACTTCAAAGGGGGCTTGAATGGTGCAGTGTATTTGCCTTTAAAAGAACTTGACTACCTCATTAAATTTTCAAAATTGACCTGTCCTGAAAGAAATGAAAGTCTGAGGTAAGTTAATGAAAATATTTTCCTGAAACAGGACACATAACACTTTAGTCTAGCTTTTCAGCATGTATATATGTATATGTATGTGTGTATGTGTATATATATATATTCAGCTTTGGAAACGTTGGCCTGCCCAGACTCTCACGAGGTTGATAGCCTGTCTACTAAGAAAGTGAATTTGAATGATCTCATTAACCTGCTTCCTTATTGTAACACTGATTTTTAAAATGTCTGATCAAGTTTTAACCTTGTATAGGTATTAACCATAATACTAATTATGTATATTCTTAAAAATTTTTTGTAATTATATCAGGCTGTTGTGTTACCTGAGAGTCTTTGCCTCCTTACTACTGCTGTACTTAAGTGGAGGTGAATAAAATTTAACTTGATTAGTATTGAGTGTTCTTCTTAGGCTGTGAGTAAATACTGAGAAACAAATCTGATAATTTAAAATATAAAACCAGCAAATTGAGGCAACCCAATTTTTTTCTCCTACAGTATCTATTTACTGTTTTTGCTTAGATGGAGTAAATCAGCTAATGAGCAGAAGCTGTATGCTTTTGGTTTGTTAGATACAGGTTGTTTCAATGCTGTGTCTGTTAGCCATGCAAAAGCAGTTAGATTTCAACTGCTTTAGAAATTAGCCCTATCAGTGCAGGAAGAAACCTGATAAAACTCTTAATTACTTATATATAGCCATATATATATATTTATTCCCATCCCAATAGTCTGTTCCATCATCATTACCTATTTGGATGCTTCCTTCTCTTGCTTCAGTTTGGTAGATCCAAGGAATGTGGCTTACTTTAATATGTGAAATGTAAGTGAAACAATTTGAAAAATGAGCTGCTCTCTTTAAAGACAAATGCAGCTCTTAATATTTCCATTCCACTGTTTTTTTTTTTTTTATCTAGGGCATATACTTGATAATGAAGGATACCACACTGATTGCTTTAAACTCTTTTTGTTCTATTCCTTAATAGCTGTATTTGGTAAAATCTTTATTTTAGTTGTTTTAAGGAAAAATGCTGAACGTTTGAAATCCATAAATGGGTATTTAGTCATCTTTTATAAAATTTCAATTTTTCATTTCCAAAGAGTAAAAAAACACAAAATTAACATTGAATGTCTTAATTGTTGATGGGTTATATTGTATAAATTGTACTGCTCCATATATAAATATATGTGCCTCTAAAGCCACTTTGTTCTGCTGCTGCTTTTCCTTGTCAGTGTTGAAGACCAGATGGAGCAGTCATCCTTGTACTTTTGGGACCTTTTGGAAGGTAGTGAGAAAGCAGTGGTAGGAACGACATGTGAGTTTTCTCTACTCTGGACTTATGCAGTAAATACTAAACTTTACATCTAGGAGTTTAGTATGATATTGAGGGCCAAAACTGTGTCAGTCCATCAGAACTTACATGTCTGACAATACTAGATTCATCGGCAGAATGATATCTTTGTTTAGTTCTGTTAAAAGCAGCTATTGTATAATTGTACTCGCTAAAATGGAGCCTAGGGAGAGTTTTGAGGTGACGAGTCACTGTCATTTGGGAACAAGAGCTAGGGACTAGTGCTTGAGCATTTTGGGGTTCAGTTCTCTATTGTGCGTGGTAGTACCTGTTCTATTTACAAATCTTAAATCCACATACTGTTAATATCAAGGCTTTTCTATCAGACCTGCTTAAGAAAATAAGAATGATTTGGCTACATAGTCTATTCAAATATTGTTGTCTATTGGTCTGGAAATGATCTGGGGAGAAAGAGTCCTTTTGGCTTCCTAGATAGGCTTTGGCCAAATGACCAAGTACAAATGTTTGGACATGAAGTACACAGTTTTGTGTACTAGTTTAGGATAACGAAAACTCATTGGAAGCTGGTAAACATTTTTGTTACTAGTGATTGCTTCCTTTTTAAAAATATTTAAGTATGAATAACTATCTCAATTTCTAAGTCCTTTAAAGTTTAAACCACAGAAATTTATTGCTTGGCTGGAATGCAAAATGATACAAAAACTTTGGAAACTAGTTTGTTAGTTTCTTATAAAATTAAGCATGCACTTACTATATAACCAAGCAGTTACACTTCTGGTACCGGAGAGAATTGAAAACATACATTCACATGAGTACTTGTACATGAATGTTCATACCAGCTTATCCTAATAGTCCCAAATTGAACACATCCCGGATGTACACCAACTGATAATTAATAAACAAAATGTGATATATTCATGCAATGGAATCTACTCAGCAATGAAAAAAGGAATGAATTATTGATACTGAAACAGCATGTATGAATCTCAAAATAATTATGCTGAGTGAAAGAAGCCAGACAAAAAATGAGAACATATTGTATGATTCCATTTATATGAAATTCTAGAAAAGACATAACTGGAACGATAGCAGGTCAGTGGTTGCCAGGGAGTAGAGGGAGGAGATTGATTATAAAAGGGGCATAAGGGAACTTTTTGAGTTGTTTAAAATGTTCTGTATCGTGGTTATGGTGGAAGTAACATGACTGTTAACATCTGTTAAAAATGTACACTTAAAATGTGAATTTTGTAAATTATACCTCGAATTTGATTTAAAAAAAAAAAGTCATCTGTGTGTCACAGTATTTCTGTGAAAGGAATAGTAGACCCAAATCAAGTATGAGAACTCTGCTTAATTTGGGAATTATGTTTTTAGTGGATATTAAAAATAAAATAGACTTTAGACCTATTTATGGTACAGTGACTTTAATAACATCATTTTAAGATTTTTCTTGATCATCAAATGGTGATGTGCTAGGAGTGAAATATAGCATAACTCAAGAGTAAAATCTTAATCATGGAATTTTATACTTTAAAAATTCTTTAGAGGTTGTCCAAAATAGGTTTTTCTAAAGTTTATGTTTGAGGAACTGTGTTGTTTATTTCTCTTAAAGCCTAATTACTTGGGGAAGGTAGAGTAATTGCTTTTTGTGATGTCTTGGGGGCAGATGGGAGGAATCACTTTTCTCCCAGCTCAGGGAATAGATGTGTGCTTTTATAACATACTAGATAAAGTCCTTGATTGGAGTCTCTGATTTTTAGCCATTTTTCAAATGGTGTAAATGGAGGCCCAGGGAAACTTAAGTGACTTGCTAAACTTTGGGATTCTGATTTTTAAAATTTATATTGATTCAGCATGACGTAACGATGGACTGCATATTTCCTTTTCATGGTACGACCAGTTCTTTGAATACCCTCAGTGTAGACTGTTATAATGACATACTACAACTAGGATAAAATTATATTACGATTTCTATTCCAAATAATTTTCCATGAACTATTAGGCTATGTGATAACGAAGTCTTAATCACTCTTTCTTAGACAAACACATGAAAGATCTGCTATCTAAATTGTTGAACTCAGGCTATTTTGAAAGTATCCCAGTTCCAAAAAATGCTAAGGAAAAAGAGGTATCATTGGAGGAAGAAATGCTAATAAAATCAGAGAAGAAAAAACAATTATCGAAGACTGAATCTGTCAAAGAGTCAGGTTTGTTGTGATCTCTGAAATTGTTTATAGTGGTTGCATTTTTAACACTTAACCAAAATGAGTCAAATCATTGTAAAATGATTATTTTAATTTTATTTTCTACATGCATAGAAATCTTTACTTGCCCCAGGATAAGCCTAGGTTTAGGACACATCTCTAGGCTTTACTACCATGATTTGCAGAGTCAACCTTAATAGAAACATTAGGTTATACTTTGTTACAAGAGAGTACACTGTTAAAATGAGGCATTTATGGAATTTGAATTCTTTGTTAAACTATTAGGATCATTCCATTTAAAACCATTGTTTAAAATGTGAGTTATAGTACATTCCAATACTGTATAGAACAAGAATGTAAATAATCTAAGGTTAACATATTGATTTAGGAAAAAAATTGCCAAAATCAGTAAAAGAAATAATGTTTTTCAAAATTCCACTTTTCTTGGGGAAGAAACACTTTGAATAAATGGCACCTTGGCTATTTATTGTTGAGGCTGGAGTTATTTAAGAAATATTACTTCTAAGGAGGTAGTCCAAGCAGCCTTTTGGTAGCCACTAGCAAGATTCGAGTATTTCTCGTTTACCCCATGGCACCAGAGCTATAAATCCAACTTGAAAGAAGCTGTGTTTGTGGGTAAGAGGAGATAGTCCTATTTTCAGTCAGAAATCAGTTTTTAACTACAACGTGACTTCAGAAAAGTGTCTTATATAAGCAGAGCTACTAGCTTCAACTAGCCTCAGACCACATGCTTTTGACCAGCACCCAATAGTGAGAATTACTCCTGCCCTGAATGTACTTAATTGCACTATCCTTTTTCTGTTACTATTCTGAAATTTGCCTTAATTTGTACTTAATTGCACTATCCTTTTTCTGTTACTATTCTGAAATTTGTTACTATTCTGAATATCCTTTTTCTGTTACTGTTCTGAAATATGCCCGGAATGAATTACAGTGTAATCAGTCTAAAAACTTGTAGTTTACCTAGTACTTATTTAATATTCCTTTTATCTTCTCAGAGTCTCTTATGGAACTTGCACAGCCAGAGATACAACCACAAGAGGTAAGGTACCGAAAGGTAATTTTCAGTCAATTTTGTTTTTTGAGACTTTTGTATATTGTTGTGGTTAGGAGCTGAGGCTTTGGAGCTAGACTGCTTAAGCTTGAATCCTGGCTCTGCAGCTTATTAGCTTAATGACTTTGGGCAAGATATATAGCCCAGCTGTGTCTGTTATCCTCCTACATAAAATGGGGATAATAACAATGCCTGCCTCATATGGTTATTGTGAGGTTTGAAGGTTAAATCTGAATTACTTACAATTTGGCCTGGCACGCAGAACGGCTCAAGTGTTAGCTGGTGGTGATGGTGGTTTTGGTCCCTGTATTGGAATTTGAAGATGGGTGGGATTTTGCTCTTTCCAGAATTTACTCATATTGGTAATAGAAGAGGGCATTTGTTCTCTTTCTGAAGTGACATCGGAATTCATGGAAGCCGAAAAGAATGGAAGAAGCAAAATCACAGTATGATTGATATATAATGGGAATAAAGAAAAGGCTGGTAATTCAGGAAACATAAGGCTTCAGTGTAAAGAGTAGGACTTTGTGTAGTTGAACTACCCTCTGCCTTAACTTGAAGGGGGTCAGGTGGTCCTAAGCCTGGCAGAGGCAGAGTAACCTTGGTAAAAGAGCCTGAGTCAAGCAAATGTGGCACCACGGTGTGCACTGCTTACCAGTCTCAGGTGAATCAAATATAGGTTGCTACTTTTGAAGTATACTTTTGAAGTTTGTCTTTCTGTTAATTGAGGGGAAAGGAATGGACATAAAAGTAGAATACTCTTTTCAAGTAGGATAAGGTTAGAAGTTTCCTGTTAGCACAATGGCTCAGACCAGTGGACATAGGAGTTCAGTATTCCCTTCAAGGTCTTCTACAGACTGTGACTTGAGCACATTTTCCCTGTGGTTTAGTTTCTTAACAGACGCTACATGACGGAAGTAGATTATTCAAGTAAACAAGATGAAGAGCAATCTTGGGAAGCAGATTATGCTAGAAAACCAAATCTCCCCAAATGTTGGGATGTGCTTACCGAACCAGATGGTCAGGAGAAGAAACAGGAATCCTTCAAGTCCTGGGAGTCTTCCGTGAAGCACCAGGAGGTATCAAAGCCTGCAGTTTCCTTAGAACAGAGGAAACAAGAGATTCCAAAACTCAGGTCCACTCTGCAGGAAGAGCAGAAGAAGCAGGATGTCTCGAAAACCAAGGCAACTCCTAGCCAGTGGAAGCAAGAAGCTCTTAAATCCAAAGTGGGATACATTCAAGAGGAACAGAAGAAGCAGGAGACACCAAAGCCTTGGCCAGTTCAGCTGCAGAAAGAACAGGATCCAAAGAAGCAAACTCCAAAGTCTTGGACACCTTCTGTGCAGAGTGAACAGGACATCACCAAGTCATGGACCACTCCCACGTGTGAAGAACAGGATTCAAGACCGCCAGAGACTCCAAAATCCTGGGAAAACAATGTTGAGAGTCAAAAACACCCTTTAACAACACAATCACAGATTTCTCCAAAGTCCTGGGGGGTAGCTACAGCAAGCCTCATACCAAATGACCAGCTGCTGCCCAGGAAGTTTAATACAGAACCCAAAGATGTGAGTTGATTTGTATCAGTTTGTTCCTATCAATGTAGGCATAAATAGAGATTTGTGGTAGTGATAATTTAAAAGTTCTCTTTAGGAAAAGATCAGTAAAACCCATGTTTAATTAATGTATTAAGTATTTCACTTAGCTCTTTAAAGCATAATTTGTTTTCCCTAGAAAATTGGAAGCAGATTTAATCTGTCATTTGCGCCTAACCTGAAGTGAAATTTCCACAACTAGAAAATATTGTTTTAGTGCTCAAATTTTAATGACATGATATAACATCAAAATAGTGGATAGTTCAGAAAAAACCATAATGTTGAAGAAGTGAGAAACGTAAATGCATGTCAAAAGGCAGGAGACCTTTCTCTGACAAGTTACATTTTTCTGTATTCTCTTCCTTCTCTTTCATTTATAGTCACTCAAATTAGGCTGTCCTCTTTGAAGAAGGTACAGATGGTCAGGAGAAGAAACAGGAATCTTTCATGTCCTGTTTCAGAAGAAGCAGTAGTTGGGGAAGGATCTGAATTAGTTATCTATTTCTGTTTCAGAAGAATTTTCTGCAGATGAAAAGTATAGCCATTAAATATTCTGTAATTAGGTTTTGGAGTATGAGATTTAGTTCAAATATAAGGCCTCATTCTGCTAATGATAAATAACGCATGTCAGTGAGATAAGAAGCCTTATAATGAATAATCTTGGATACGATGCTAGTTAGTGTTGTCTTTTATTAAAGCATAAGTTATTTACCACTGTTTCATTGCAGACTTGTTGAAGACTTGTTACCACCTTGTTTGCTAAGAAATGTGAACTTGCTACCCTCCCAGTGTTCTCCATATACATCTAGTAGTGTTGCTGTACTTCCACACCATTTTAGCCAAAGGCATGCCCGGAAATCTTTGGTCCTCTAACAGTTTGAAAAACATTTTGCTAAGGACCTACTTTATTGCACAGGGAACTATACTAAATATTTTGTAATAACCTATAAGGGAAAAGACTCTGAAAAAGAATACACACACACACATAAAACTGAATCACCGTGATGTACACCTGAAATTAACACGATATTGTAAATCAACTATACTTTAATTAAAAAAGGTGGGGGGAGAAAAACATTTTGCTTAGGGAATTCAAAGCATTGCATTTTATAAGTTACCCCCGCCTCAATTCTACCTTATGGGAAGAGAATTTTAGAATTATTTGTCTCCTTTTATTTTCCTTTCTTCCTCTTTAAGTGGTAATATAATTTTAGCTTCTTCCTGACCCTGCAGAAGATTAATAGCCTTTTTCATAAACTAGATATCATATGACAGTAATTGTAATATAGCAACTATTTTGAGAGATTTATATCTAAAAACCCAATTTAATACCTCAATAAAGCTGTTTAAAAAACCGCAATTAAAAATTCCACTAGGTATAGCAGTGCTGAACCTTTACCGTACCAGAATATTGATACCATGCTGTTTGCTGAATAGTATTTAAAATTAAGGGTGTTTAATTGGAAAGGTCAAAACTCATTTAATGTGCTTTATGGCACAGACATCATTATATTGAAGTT
The DNA here is from genome assembly GCF_951394435.1 of Stenella coeruleoalba. Classification (NCBI taxonomy): domain Eukaryota; kingdom Metazoa; phylum Chordata; class Mammalia; order Artiodactyla; family Delphinidae; genus Stenella; species Stenella coeruleoalba. Next base: position 76,680,392 of record NC_137157.1, read on the forward strand.
ACAGGGTCTCTCAGTGACTGAGAGGACGCTTCTCTGTATAGTAGAGTATTTTCCTCTATCTGTATTGAAATCTCAGCTGTTTGGAACATGACCAAGTACTGTCAAGGGCAAAATAGAGTTCAAAGCCAAAAGACTAGGTAACATGAAATAAATCACTAAAGTTCATACTTTTCTCTTAAAAGAGCCTTTCATATATTCCCTTAGGGTCTATTAACAGTTATTTTATGACACTGTTGACAAGTTTAGCTATGTGACTCCCCAGTGAATTAGAAGGTGGAGAAGAGGAGCTGGTAGGGACAGGCTTGCTGATACCTGTAAGAAATAACCATAAACATGAGGTGTATTTCAGGGTATTCAGCAATCATAAGAAATTTAGCAGGAGGGCGAACCACCTTCTAAACATCAGTAGCCCCCTCCCCCACAAAGTATACCCACTGTATAACAGAATATAATAGTATATTTCCTCAACTCTAGGATATATATGTATGTGCTTTTTACATCTTACTGTTTCTGAAATCAGATATGTGTTAAAAATGGGATGTATATTTAATGTGGAGATAGTAATTTTTTTCCCTGGGGAAAAAAATCATTGATGTGTTTTATATTATAGTCAGTGGCATCTTATCATAGAGCACACAGGGTAACTGATGTCCATAATGAGAGAACTTCTACAAAGGAAGTTCTGTTGCTCTGGGCCTTCCCTTTAAAAAGATGATGTTTAGAAACATTTCCCATTAAAGTTGTTCTGAAGGAGGAAACATGAAAAGTTTGCTTAAATTACTTAGAAAATGCATTTATGTGGAAATTCTTTACCTGAGATAAATCTATAAATGAACACTGCTATGTGTTTTGATTACATTAAGATGTAGTGATAAGCTTAGTTTCCTGAATTAGGCTTTTGAATTTGAATTTCACTCTTATACATTATGGGTTTATCTTATAGGTGCCTAAGCCTATGCATCAGCCTGTAGGTTCTTCCTCTACCCTTCCAAAGGATCCAGTATTGAGGAAAGAAAAACTGCAGGATCTGATGACCCAGATTCAAGGAACTTGTAACTTTATGCAAGTATGAGTCATTATTAAGTGAATCTTAAATGATAGTCATGGGGCTGCTAGCTTCTGATGTGAAGCATTAAATGAAGTTGTTAAGAGCATAGATTCTGGTGTCCAGAATGAGTACAAATCTCGGTTCTGCCATAGCTCTGAGAATTTAGGCAAGTTACTTAACTCTCTGCCTCAGTTTCTTTTTTGAAAAAATGATAATAGTTCCTACTCCTGTTTGTTGTGAGTAATAAAATGAATTAAACATGTAAGAAGCATAAAGTGCTCAAATGATATTGCTGCTGTTGTGTGTAGATAATCATAAGACATTCATTATGACACATGCTCAATTGTGTCATACAGACTCTTACAGAATTTCAGAATAGTATGGTATTACTGAGGGATGAAGTAGGCAAATAAGAGATTTTTGTATAGTAAAAAGATTTTGAGCTTTGGAATTAGACCTGCATTTAAGTCCACTTCTACCAGTTACCAGTTGTGTAATCTGTGGCAAGTTATTTAACCTCCAACCTTCTGCTTATTTGTAAAGTGAGGGAATTGCATGCCTCTTCAGATTATTTGATAAATAAAAGACCTAAAACGATCACTGTAAGTATATAAGTTAAGTACTCAAAACATTGGAAATATTTTTAGGATAACCAGGATAGGCAGATGGGAGAAGAGAATGCCTTCTTGTCATGAAAGTCTCTAAGAGCATGAGTTAGTTTAGTGGTTGAGATAAAATAATTAGACCCTCTCATTGGTTATAATAAAAATGAGGGCTCAGTCTACACTAGGATTAACGTTTAAGACTTCAAGTCAGGAGTTTTCTTTTCCTCATTTGGCCTTAGAATTACTATTGGAGTTTTAACACTTGACACAGTCTTTTTTTTTTTAATTAATTAATTAATTTTTGGCTGCATTGAGTCTTCGTTGCTGCACATGGGCTTTCTAGTTGTGGCGAGCAGGGGCTACTCTTTGTTGTGGTGCGCAGGCTTCTCATTTCAGTGGCTTCTCTTGTTGTGGAGCATGGACTCTAGGCACGTGGGCTTCAGTAGTTGCAGCATGTGGGCTCAGTAGTTGTGGCTCGCGGGCTCTAGAGCACAGGCTCAGTAGTTGTGGTGCACGGGCTTAGTTGCCCCATGGCATGTGGGATCTTCCTGGACCAGGGCTTGAACCCGTGTCCCCTGTGTTGGCTGGCAGATTCCTAATGACTGCACGACCAGGGAAGCCCCTGACACAGTTTTAAGGTTTGACAGTTACTTTAGATTTCGCTTTTAATTCTGTTTCTTCTCCTATAAAGACTAAGTTATTAACATCTTGAGATGGTTATTAGCTAGATTCCTATAGCTAATAAGTAGCTGACATCATAAATAATTTAATGGTAATAGCTTTACCAACAAATGATAATCTTTGTTTTCACTTATTATTTAAACTCTTGTCTTTAGGAATCTATTCTGGATTTTGACAAACCTCCAAGTGCAATTCCATCATCACAGCCGCCTTCAGCTACTCCAGGTAGCCCAGTAGGTATGTCCTCATTCTTAAGACTTGTTAGACCTATAGCTGTTTTTCCAATTACTTCTTTTACATATAATTTTACTCTAGATTATCTTAAGGTTAAACTATGTCTGTGTGTTTATTTTTTTTCTAAATGTGTACATATGTTATCAGAGTTACATACAGGTAAATTACCATGAGGATGTTAGTGTACTTAACTGACCAGTTTGCATTTTAGAGAAGGTCTCCAGATAGGTGAATGGAAGTACACAATATTAGTTGTCTTTGCTACTTTTTATATTCTTCTTGGAGTGAATTCTGACTAGAACTGCTTGACTTCTTTCAACTCTGTATGTCTAGTGTGGAGGCTTTTGGATCCTAACTATGAATGAAATTACATCAGTGGTATTTAGTGCACAGGTTAACACAGTAACTAATGATGCAGCCCAGATCTGAATCTGGTCTGATGCTTCAGACTTTAGGCTTTTTGTTCTACACTAGTTTATCTCAGGTGGAATGACATAATCAAAGCCATAGTTCGGCTGCAGTGAGCAGTAGACACCAACCAGAAGACTGGTCCAGTAATTCCTGGGTAGGGTAAGGAGAAGGAAGAGAAAGTACTTAACAAAAGTGATAGAGATTAATAAGAAGAAACCAAACTGAAACTATGTAATTGAAAAGTATATTTAATTTTACATGATCAAAGAGAAAAAAAAAACTGAAGAGCCAGATGACCCCTGCACTTGTAACTTAAAGTGTATCAGCTAATTACTGCTCATGATAGCTCAGGTTTTATCATCCAGATTACAATGACCAGTTTTCTAAAAGTCATAGTTCTTTTCTTTTGGAAGCCTTGAAATGCTGCTTTTGTCCATTGATGGAACCAGTATCCTTTTCTTCTGTAATCCTCTCTGACTCTTTTTAGAGCTCTACTACAATAGAAAGGACTTGAGAGCTAGTTCTGCCAGATACTGCTTTGTTTTATGAAGTATAAACTTTAGTTTCCACCCAGTTGGTATGCATAAACTTTTCTCCTCCCTCAGTAGTTTACTGTTGATTTCCCTCTCTGCAGCATCTACAGAACAAAATCTATCCAATCAAAGTGATTTTCTTCAAGAGCCATTACAGGTAACTTTTCCAGACTGATCTTTCATTTACTCTTCTTTGCTATTCAGGGAGGAAACTCTTGCTTTGGCAAGAATGATCAGACTCGCTGATTCTAATATACCTAATGAAATTATTGAAAATGTTCTAAGGGTATGTAGTTTTTTAGATTAAGTACAGCTGGTTCTCAAAAGATTCCCTAATAAACATGGGGAAGTCATCTGTTATAATAGAGGAGGTTAGCTGATGTTAGTAAGGAAAGAGTAAGCCTGAAGAATTCGGAGGTACTTTGGGAATCTTACTTTGCTGTTGAGCTACCTAAGTCACTTAGTATATTGGCAGAGTAAAGGGTGTAAAGAAAGAAACTAATTTTGCTTAACTCATGGTTAGCCAGTCCCACCCGCCTACATATATCTAACATTCTGATGAACTGATTTTCACAGAACACACTTAGAGTTATAAAGGGACCAGATCATTGAGATCTGTAAATGCCACATTGCATTTCCATCAATAGTAAGTTCAAGATTTGCTAGTTTTCTGGTCATTACTTTAAAAAAAATTTTTTTCTCAGGATCCCTCTGAAAACCTTACAGCAATTTTCTAGACAGCAACTGCTTTGACAGTAGGTTAAATATTTTGATCAGGTGCTTCAGCAGTTGTTGCCTTCCCTTCCAAAAACTTATGAGTAAATACCATTTGTTTACAGTGGTTTATATCTAGTTTAAGATGTAGCTCGGTTTTCAAAATGTGTTTGTTAAGCAGGGTCCCTCACCCCAGTCACTGCTTTAACTAAAGAATTCCATGTTATCTGGTCTAGCTATTAGGTTCTTTATGAGGCTTTCAAGTGACAAGTTAAGATTTTTTTTTTTTTGGCGGTACACGGGCCACTCACTGTTGTGGCCTCTCCCGTTGTGGAGCACGGGCTCCAGACGCGCAGGCTCAGCGGCCGTGGCTCATGGGCCCAGCCGCTCCGCGGCATGTGGGATCTTTCCGGACCGGGGCACGAATCTGTGTCCCCTGCATCGGCAGGTGGACTCTCAACCACTGCGCCACCAGGGAAGCCCTAAGATTTTTTTTGATAAACCAATAGTCTGGTAGCTCTCAGGGCATGCCTGTGGGATGGCTACATCAGAATCACTTCGTCACTTTAATAAAAGTACATACAGTTGACCCTTGAACAGTATGCGTTTGAACTGCTCGGGTCCACTTATACATGGGTTTTTTCCACCAAATTCGTAGAGTACTACGCTTCATGAATTTGCGTGTCATCCTTGCGCAGGGGCCATGCTAATCTTCTCTGTATCGTTCCAATTTTAGTATATGTGCTGCCGAAGTGAGCACTAAATACATAGAGTACTACGGATCTGAGGTTGGTTTAATCCGAAGTTGCGGAACCACGGGTATGAAGGGTCAACTATGGGACCTGAGCATCTGCGAATTTTGGTATCCATAGTGGGTCTTGGAACCAATTCCCTGTGGATACTGAGGGATGACTGTGTTGTTAGATACCACCGTAAACCTATAGGGTCAGAATTTCCAGGGGTGTCGTCTAGTCATCTGTATTTTTAATCTGCTCCCTGGGTGAATCTGCACATTTTTTTGGAACCACTGGCCTCAAACATCATGCTTACTCAGCAGTACTTAAAACGAACTCCAGCCAGTCTTCTTAAAGAGCAACAATTTGGAAGGAAGAACTGCCGTAACTTCTAAATAAATACTAATGTAAAGAATGTTTCTTCATCTTTTTTGTTAACGTTTTAACTAAAGTTCAAAGTCTTTTAAAGCTTAACTATCAAGTGGGCCAAGTTGCCTTAACTTAGTATCATTGAATTTTTCTTTGGCAATAGAGTTAGTTACGTCCCCACAATAGCCAGTCTCACTTATTTTGGGTGGTTGTCTCATTGTTTTAATGAGATGACCAGAAGAAAGGCCTACTTTTAGAAACACTACCATTTTATAATAATTCTAATAGTTTGGTCAGATCTAAATTATATCTATTTATTTAGGTACACTAAATGCTCTAAAGGATTTCAAAATTTTCTCCATAAGACCTTTTAAAGGTCTTCCATGAGGCTTTTTAGAACTTGGTCCCCATCTCCTTATCAAGAAGTGGCATATCATGATGAACCCTTCTAGAAGGTCACTGAAACATAACTGTTCTGATATTTGGTTACCATTAATTAGTTTCTATTTAACCCATTTTATTACTTGGGCTTCTGAGAACCACACTGAAACATTTAGATAAAAGGAGTGGATTCACCGACACTTCAGACCTTGCCATTGCTAGAATTTTATGGATCTCTGTTATGTTGTAGTACCTGTTGTGCCGTAGCATTCCTTCCTAGCTACTCTTAGTTTTTAATTGGTTACAGTTGTCACAGCATTAGTTCCTACTGTGCTTTCTCCCAATTTGTATTTTATACATATTAGTTTTAATTTTTCTTAGAATATTGGTGCTATTGTGATTTATATAGAGCTTATCCTTTCTATTTATACTTCTGCCGACTTCTTTAAGACACTGAGAGCACTTAGAGTAAAAGCATAGTTGTCATGATCCCTGGCAGGCCCGTGCCTAGAGCATTAATGTACCCTGGGGTCATCCCATGGAACTGCTATTGAGAGCCTGATAGAAAATCTGACCCCAGATTTCCAGGGCCAAGAGTCTTGGTAAATGAGGATGGGATTAGATGTGTAGCTCTGGTGACTAGGCTTGGAAAGGCAATGTAGCTGACTGCTTGGGTTTGAATCTTAGCTCTTCTGCTTAATTTTAGTGTGACCTTGGGTAAATTAGTTAACTTTCTTTTCTTCTGCCTGATTATGAATAAAATGGGAATAGTTGTACCTATTGCACGGGGTTATTGTTAGGATTAAATATATTAATATGTGTTAAAAGTGTTTAGCATACCATTTGGCACTAGTGATTGCTCAACGAGAGTAATGTGTTAGGAAGCCCAGAGCCCAAGAAATATAAAGTGAACAAAATGTGCCTTTTACAATGTTTTATATCTTCCTATATTTAGGCTGCTTCTTCTCCAGTTACTTGTAGCTCAAATGCTTGCTTGGTTACTACCGATCAGGCCTCTTCAGGATCTGAAACAGAGTTTATGACCTCAGAGACTCCTGAGGTAATAAGAGACCCATTGTCTTAATTTCTTTTCTGTCTTAAAGAATAGCATAACCAGTTTATTGTATGAATTACAGGCATAATCAGTTTAATGATTTAACATTTATACCTTACTAATGTTTGCTTTCTGTAGATGTTGTAGTCCTGGAACTTATACAGGTAACTCTAACTTTATCGTGACCTTACTGTATAAATGGACTTAATAGTGTATTGCCTTTTCAGATACAATAAATATGTCCAAATTGCTAGTGTCAAAAAAAATGAAAATTTCTAGGTAAGGGTAGGGTTAGTTCAAATTTCTCACTATATTCATATTGAAGGACTCCTTAGGAGAAAAATCGTTTTATCCATGTAACAGAAGACTCAATAACTTTATAGTTTTAATATTAGCACTGACTCAATTGGAATGAGTTACATTCTCTTTTTGCCCAATTTTGTCAAAGCATTTTGACAGTATTACGTTTTTCCTCTCAATTTTCAAGTGAAAGTTTTTGCTGTGTTTGAGCAAATCCTTGAGATAGATATAGCAAGATAGGATGATTTTTTGGATTAATTTAGCAATTCTTAGGTTTTATTATTATTTTTTGGTTAACTATTATATGAGAATTTGTGTTCATTGTATAAGAAAGTAAAGGTAAGCATTAGTTTTTATGGTGTTGACTTGGTCTAAATTAAAATTACTTGGTTCCTTATTTTAAGAAGAGGAAGTGTTTGCCACCTAGTGAGTCACAGCTGTCTGCTTCAAAATCTCATTGGTATTGGTTTTTTCATATCTTTTAAAGCATTTGGCTTTATAATCTATTATATTAAGGACTTGCTTATTCCCTTAGTTAAGATTAGCTCAGGTTTGGTTTTCTTTTTTTAGGCAGCTGACCGAGGAATCCACTAATAAGACTTTAAAATAGAGAAAAATTAACACTGACTAAGTAACTAACCCAAGGTTTTTCTTAAGCCTAATTCTTCTGTATAAATTTGGAATAACACTAGATTCCGAACTGGAAAATACCATTACAGGGTTTGAAAAGGACTAGGTACTCATAAAAAGTTCAGCCCCTCGTCTGTTAGACTGATTAATAGTAAGATTCTCACTTAGTCAGCAAGCCGTGCAAAGCAAATGCTAGTGTGCATCCTCAGCAATTGAGATTTGAAATTGTAAGCAAAAGCTATTCTTCTGCATGCCTGTGTCCAAATGTCGTCCTATAGGACTTGCTGACTTATGCCAGTCTGGGGTTTAGTGTAAGTTAACTGTTTATTGTATGGCAGGTGATTGGCTGATATTGCATTTCTCCTCCCTAGGCAGCAGTTCCCCCAAGCAAGAAACCGTCTTCACTAGCTTCTCCAAATCCTCCCATGTCAAAGGGCTCTGAACAGGGCTTCCAGTCACCTCCAGCAAGTAGTAGTTCAGTAACCATTAACACAGCACCCTTTCAAGCCATGCAGACAGTGAGTATGAAACGTGAATGATGATTGCAGTTCATTATTCCTGTTAAAAAGCTATTGTTTCTCTTACATCTCTTACATTAGGTACTATGTGAAAAAATTTGCCTTTTCTATTACTCTTTTTTGGGCTGGTAGAATTTGCATTTGTCCAATGGAAATATTGTTTGTGTGGGAAGAGTATTAAATCCAAAGCCTCAATAATTTTGAATGGAAATTTTATCAGGGCATTTTCCCCTCTGAAAATTAGTGGCAGGCAAAGCTGAGGACCCATATTAAATAAATGAAATGTGAGTGAGAAACATAATTTTCTGTAAATAGCTTAATAATACTAACCATTACTAATATCACAGTAGTAATGTTTCATGGCATCAATAACCTGAAATACAGGACACATACTTGTGTGTTCTATCACTGTTGAAACTTTCATTTGATTTCATCTTCATCTCATCTGGGTTTTGGAGAATTGTTCAGATTTCTGTGGTATTTTGAATTACATATTCCGCTACAAATTGTAGTTTAAAACTTTTTAAGGTGATATTTCAACTAGGTTTGTATGTTTATTCTGTAAACATAGAATAAGTATAAAACTTTTCTTTAGAAAAAAGCAAAAAGTGATAGCCAATAAGTACCTTTCCTGATGGTGCTTAATGTCCCACTCCAGGTACTTTCGTCCTACTCCAGGTGGTGGGAGGGGGCCAGTGGAGTGGTAGTGGAAAGCAGGCACAATGCAGGGAGATGGTCTGGTGAATTCACACCCCTGAATTCACTAATCTTGTTAATTCCTGCTTGGCCACGTAGCACAGCTTTGTGTCCTTGCTTTCCCTCTATCCCTGTCAATCCATCCTACACAGTATTGCCACATTAGTTTTACTAACTTTTTCTTACTCCTAATGAAAAGCAAATATTGGTCCATTATAGAATGAAATTGAAAGTCCTTTGCCTGACACTCAGTAACTTTTCAAGTCTGGTATAACTTGCCAGACTAGTCCCCTGGGCTTGCCTTGTACACTCTTGTCACAGTACCTTTTTTTGTGTGGTGTGTGTTTTAAGATTTTTAATTTTAATTTGGAATGAAATACAATTATTCATTCAACAAATTGGAAAATATTAAAACAGTTGACATTATCTAGAGTGGGGAAAGAAATAAGAAAGTTTTATACACTGCTGATGTGACAGTAAATCATCACAACCTTTTAGGAAAGGCACTTCCTGTTAAAATTTTTTAAAAAGGGTGCATAAAGCCGTGACAGAAGTTTCATCTTGAGGAATCCATACTACAGGAACAAGGGGATTAGTAGCTAAGGATATGCTTCAGTAGCTGAAGATATGTTGTATATAACGGCACTAGAAAGCAATCGCAACAAAACCAGTCTGAATTGGAGACCATCTGAACGTCTGTTAACTGGGAAATGATTGACTAAATTATGGTATTTCCAATTCTATGGCTCATTCATTCCCTCACCGTATATATTTTTCAAGGCAGGCATTGTTTTACTGTATGCCAGGCATTGTTCTAGATACTGGGGGTAAGGAAGTGAATAATACAGATTTGTCCCCTTTATCATGAAGCTTACATTCTTGTGTGTGTGTGTGTGTGTGTGTGTGTGTGTGTGTGTGTAGCAAGGGAGAGACAAAAATGATAAATGATAATAATAATAATAACAACAGCAACAATAAAACAAGTCAGTTAACCTTTAGAATAATTGCCTGTTTCTAGAGGCAGGTACCTTGGGTTTTTCAGTGAAAAAATTACATCCAGATTTTTATTCTGCCTTGAAATCTTTGTGTCCTGATTAGTTGTTCCTGGTGTGTCTTCTCATTGTATTTTGGAAATTTTTAATAGCACTTACCCTACTTTATTTTTATGCTTTTTAAGTGAAACTTCAGACTTTATCTGGATTTCCCTAGTTTTTCCACCAGTGTTCTTTTTCTTTTCCAGGATCCCTTGCAGGGTGCCACATTGCATCACAATACCTTTTTGCTCATGCCACTCTGTCTTCTCTACCTGTTTGGATTCTATCCAGTATAAATTGGTTCTTATTTGTTTGCTTACTCATTTATTCAATAAACAGGTAGTTATGAAGCCAGGCACTGTTCTTAGGGGTTGTAACAATGGAGAATAGACAGGTCTTTGTGCTTAAGAAGCTTATACTTTATTATGGAGGTGGAAGGGCTAGAGAGAAAAATATTCATATATATATTATATCAGATGCTATGTGTTGTGAGGAAAAATGGAGCAGGATAAGGGGGCTAGAGAGTAACAGAAGTGCTATATTATAGATGATGACCAGAGTCTGGACAGATCATTGCCTGCTACATGGTAGAAATTCAGTAAATGGCAGATTTTTTCATTTGTTTTCAGTTTCTGAAAAAGTACCCTTTTCCCCTATATAGCTTTCATTCTCAGTAAGCATTATTACAACGTAATAGCGGGAGAGTTAATTTTTGTGCTTGGTTTAACTTCTGTCAGAAATCAAATAGAAATTTGGTGTTTTTACTATGGTAAAATATGCATAAACATAAAGTTTACTGTTTTAACCGTATTTAAATGTATAATTCAACGGCATTAAGTACATCCACAGTGTTGTACAGCCGTCACCACTATCTACTTCCAGAACTTTTTCATCGTCCCCTCCCCCGTCCTAGCCCCTGGTAACTTCTATTCTACTTTGTCTCTATGAATTTACCTATTCTTAGGTACCTCATATAAGTGGAATCACGGTATTTGTCCTTTTGTATCTGGCTTATTTCAGTTAGCGTAGAATTTTCAAGGTTCATCCATGTTGTAGCATGGATCAGAATTTCATTCTTTTTTATGGTGATATAACATTCCATTGTATGTATGTACCACATTCTGTTTATCCATTCATCTGCTGATGGACACTTGGGTTGTTTCCATCTTTTGGCTATTATGAATAATGCCACGAACATTGGTGTACAAATATTTGAGTCTCTGCTTTCAGTTCTTTTGGGTATATGCCTAGAAGTGGAATTGCTGGATCCTATTCTACTTGGTAATTCTACTTGGTAAATGGGAATTCCGCATTTAGCTTTTTGAAGAACCGCTGTACTGTTTTCTGCAGTGGCTGCACCATTTTACGTTCCTACCAGCACTGCACTGCCACTGAGGGTGGCAACTGTACCACACCCTCAGCAATACTTAGATTTTCTGTTTTTTTTTTTTTAAGTAATAGCCATCCTAATGGGTATGAAGTGGAATCTCATTGTGGTTTTGATTTATATTTGTCTAATGACTAATGATGTTGTGCATCTTTGCATGTGCTTATTGGCCATTTATCTTCTTTGAAGAAATGTCTATTCAAGTCCTTTGCCCATCAAATAGAAGTTTTTGAATGTTGCAGAGTTTTGCTGAATGTCACCTTTAATTGTTTTCTATAAAACTTCACAAATGACTCAGTGTACCCTGTCTTTTAAGGTATTTAATGTTAATGCACCTCTGCCTCCACGTAAAGAACAAGAAATAAAAGAATCCCCTTATTCACCTGGCTACAATCAGAGTTTTACTACAGCAAGTACACAGACACCACCCCAGTGCCAACTGCCAGCTATACACGTAGAACAAACTGTCCTTTCTCAAGAGACTGGTAAGATCTTTGTGTATCATATTTTGAAGACTTAGATGAGAGCTAATTAAACGGAAAGCAAGTCTGTAGTGACACTTGAGATGTTCTTTCTTGACTAGTAAGCCTTATCTTTTCACATGTTCAAGTATTGAGAAACACTTAATGCTTTTTCGTCTCTTTAGTTAAGTTCACTTATTACTTTTAACTTTTGTAGAGGTAGAACTTAGATGGTTGATTTAACCTTGAAGTAGGCTTTTATTTTTAAATCTGATTGCTTTGATTACCATCAACAGTGGTAGAGCTGCATAAGGCACTATCCAGCTGCTTCTATGAAGGTTTTGAAACCATTCTGTTAACTCCGTGTTAGCACAGATGGCTATCTGGCCTTTTTTCTTCCCTCTTGTAATAAAGCATTGATTAATGTGAAGGTATAATTTAGTATGCTTATTCTACTCTCTGATTAGAGATGGGAGACACTTTTGATTGTTCATGCTATTCTAATACGTACATGAAAGAATAGCAACTTTGTAGTTATTTCCCAATTTAAGAAGCACTTGTAGATTTTTACTGTTGGTATTTCAGGCCCCTATTGGGTTTTCTAAAACTTAAGCTGGGGCAAACGAATTGCTTGGTTAATCACAAGAGGTAGTAAATGTAAATCCCTGGACCTAGCCACAGATGACCTCATTCTCTTCTCACCTGTACTGTGAAAACATAGGGCAGGTGATTTACATAAAGGATACTTTTTTGTCATAATCCTTTTCAATTACAGTATTAATAAGAGTTCATTTTCTTTTACTCCTCGATCTGGCATATTTAGCCTGTTTTTTTCCTTTAATTGTGGTAAAATATACGTAACATAAAATTCATCATTTTAAACATTTTTAAGTGTACAGGTTTTATGGCATTAAGTACATCCAGGTTGTTGTGCAGCCACCACCACCATTCATCTCTAGGAATTTTTCATCTTCCCCATTTAACACTAACTCCCCATTTCCTTTCCCTGTAATCCCTGGCAACCAGCATTCTACTCTGTGAATTTGACTGCTCTAAATACGTAACTTATATAAGTGGAATCATAGAGTATTTGTCCTTTTGTAACACCATAATGTCTTCAAGGTTCATCCATGTTGTATTGTAGAATGTGTCAGAATTTTCTTCCTTTCTAAGACTGAATAATATTTTATTACTTAGATATATATATAGAGAGAGAGATATCTGTGTCTCTCTCTATATATATACATACATATCTATAGCATCTGTTTTTTTTAAAAAGGGAGGAAGTTGTATTAAAGGTTTTGATATACACTGACTTCTAAGTATAAAGAATATTAAACTTTTATTACCATTTAACTCTTGGACTCTAAAACTGTTTCCTTAAGCAGCAAGTTATCCTGATGGAACTATTCAAGTAAGCAATGGTAGCCTTGCCTTTTACCCAGCACAGACGAATGTATTTCCCAGACCCTCTCAACCATTTGTCAATAGCCGGGGATCTGTTAGAGGATGTACTCGTGGTGGGAGATTACTAACCAATTCGTATCGGTCCCCTGGTGGTTATAAAGGTATGCTCTGAATACAATTTGTATGTTTACTTGACTCAAACTGTTTTTACTTTACCTTGTTCCTTTTTGTGGTTTCCATTTATAATGTAGTAGAGAATTCCCTATTCCTACAAAATATGGTATTTCTAATATGTCTATTGTCTATAACAGAGGAACTCTTTGAATGAAAAACAGATCGATCCTGTGACTTACTGAAGTGAAAGGTTGAGCATCTTGGTTTTTTTCCAGGGATGAATTTTGGTTTTCATATTTGAATAATTTCTTTCTTCTGTTAATTGACTTGGCTGGCTCAAAACATGTCATATTTAAGACAGTGCCCATTTCCTAGTTATCAGAGTATACCACAGATGAAAACTTTGAGACAATAATAGTGATACGCTTTTAAGTTAGATATGGTTCCAAGTATTCTAGTCACTGCTGGTATTAGCAGAAGTACTCTAGACCAAGGCCTTAACCACCATCCTTTCCCAACCCCATTCCAGCAATAGTAAATTTCTACAGTTGGCTTGTTTGAAGTCTGTGATATTTTTATAAATGTGTGTTTTATTGTGCAAACAGTATTATGGAGTTTGCTTAAAGAAGGCATAAATGTAATGATGGCTTTATAGGATTAATTTAACTTTCCAAGTGATATAGAACAGACTATTTAAGAGTTTAGTGTAATTTTGCCCATAATTTTATGTAAGTTGTTTGTTTATTAGGTTTTGATACCTATAGAGGACCTCCTTCAATTTCCAATGGAAATTATAGCCAGCTACAGTTCCAAGCTAGAGAGTATCCTGGAACACCTTATTCCCAAAGGGTAAGAATAATTGTTATAACTGAACAATAGTACAAGTGATGTGAAGCTGGTGACTAAACTATAGCAGAGTCGTAATTTGTTTTGTAAAGACACTCTTATAACTATGGAGAGTGGATCTGGAAGCTTTTCTAATAACCCAAGTAGGGTACATGAGAACTGCCTGTTACATGGAACTTAGGAGGCCTTAAGGACTTTATTAAGTTTGCATTAACTCATTTACTCCACCATCCTATAAGAGAAACTGGAGTTCAGAAACAAGTAACTTATCTAAGGTCACTCAGCAAGTAAATGATAGAACTAAGATTAGATGCAAGTTTCTCAACTCCAGAGCCCATGGTCTTTACTATATTGCCTTCAGTTTAACTTTTTTAGATATCACGTATAGGAAAGTCCTTTTTTGTAGTTTGATTTTTTTGGTTTATTCTTGATTGACTAGTTCAGCAGATTTTCTTTACTATATATGATAAAAGACTGATAGGAGGATGGTGGACATTCCACTTGAACAGCCCTTGGGAACTCCCTGTCATTGGTCATATATGGATATGAATTTATACTACATTAGCATTTTCAGTTTTGAAGTTTTACAAGCCTTTAAGTATGTATGGGGTATTTTACTGAGTTCTGTTGTTAATATACAAAGGAGCTTACGGTTACATGAGGTAAGATAGATGTCTATACAGAGGCAGTATTGAAGAACACACCTTGGAAAACACACCAGGTCACCTAAATGACTTGGGTTTGACCCCGATCTCACCAGTTACCTCTTTGTCTGACCTTGGGCCTGTTACGTAAACTTTCTGAGCTTTAGTTCCTTATCTGTTAGGTGAAGACTCATCTGTTTGAGTTACTTATCTTACTCTGGAGTGTTGAGGATTACTCTGTGAGGGATTCTGAGGATTAAATGAAGTCATATACATAAGTGCTTTGCATATATCAAGGATGCAAATATTAAATCTTATTACTTGATTGTCACGTACTGTGTGTGCAGGGAAAACTTTGATTAATGCGGTCTTTCAGTAATGGAGCTATCTGTTCTTAATACCAGTATTCTAGTATTTTTGTGTGCTGCTTTAAATTTCCTCCTGAGGAAACATAAGATATCAATGATAGTAGTGCTGTTGGGAAGAGAGTTAGGAGTTTGGGGTAGGAAAATTAATTATTATTTTTACTGTATACATTCTTGTTCAAATTTTTTATTACATGTATTGATATTAATCTGATTGCATCATTAATTATTCTTTTCATGACTTGCATGGGGGCTGACTTTCACCATACTTGGGAGTCAGTTTGAAATGTTGCCTCTTGAACATTTTTTCTTAAAGATTCCAGGCAATAATATGTTCATACGTTAAATTCTTATCAATTTCCCTGTCAAAACAAAATCAAACCCTAACATAGTTTGTAATTGTCTTCACACTTTGGTTTATAAATAGAGCAAGACTGAAATTGTCTGTATTTTTGCTTTATCATCTCCTTTTATATTGAGATGAGGCACAGAGGACCAGGACATATTTCTGAATTTCCCTCATTACCTAGCATTGTGTCTTTTACGTAGTGTTCTCTAAATGCTTTCTTGTTTTTGCAAGTATTAACATATCTAATTTGTCAGGTTAATTAACAGATGAAGCAAATATTGCTACTGTGACTCTTGCTTTAGTTGTTTTTCTTGGTGTCATCTGAGCCCTTTTGGTTGCTGGAGAAGGCTAGACCAAGGGCTAGGAGGACTTAGTCTTACAAATTTATCTGCCAATAATAACTAATTACTGTTTTGCGTTTTTGGTGCTAAGATAAGTATTATGTGTTCATTTTAGGATAATTTCCAGCAGTGTTACAAGCGAGGAGGAACATCTGGTGGTCCTCGGGCAAATTCTAGAGGTAAGGATAATTAATTGAGGAGTTTACCCAAAACATACCTCTAGATCTTTCTTCATCCTTTGTCAAGTTCTCCCCAAAGTATATTAGCATTTATCTTTTGAGGTTTTCAGTTTGCTTAAATGTTTTACTGAAGATCTGAGGGAGATATTAGACTACTAGAAAGGCTGTGGAAATCATTTGTCAATTTACGTGTGTATGTATTTTAAATTTGCTTGACACCATAATTTAACCTTAGATACATATTCACTATGCTAACTTGATATAGTTTCAGGTGATATATCAGGATGGTGGTTTTGGAATAATGGGCACTTCTAGATACTCTAGTGCCCCTTAGTACATTGATAGATAGGAATAAACAACAATTAAGACACAATGACTTGAACAAAAGCAGGATACTTTTAATACTTCTTAAAATGTGAAGGTACTATTAAAAGGTTCAGTGTAACTGAGAAGATCAAGAATTACTGAAGATTAACTTTGTCACAAGAAAAGAGAAGCTTTTCCTTTTAAGAAAGTAGCCGCTATTCACATTATCTTTGCCCTCTATCTGAGCAGTGTTTTTGTACAATACTGAAAACATTAAAATTTTATGATACCACATTAACTTAGAAATAAAGAACAAGCATTTATTATGGGGCTTAGTACCATAACAAAATATGTTTGAATGTCTAGTAGGCTAGTAGTTCCAGAAGTTGCTACTTTTATGTAATCTCAGTTTTCTTGAGTCCTTCTCCATTAGATACTTAGAGTAGATTTATCACTGAGGAATTAAGAACTCAGAATTATGGGAGAAAGGTAGAGAATTAAAGAGTGTTCACACCTGGGTTTTAGACTCTGCTAACCATAACTACTGTTAAGTTATCCAACCTTTGGGGGCCTCATTTTTTTAATATTAAAAAAAATGAGGCTACTGGACAAAATCATCATCCAGGTCCTTTCTGGCTTTAGAATAGTAGTAGAAAAGCCTCTTGTCAGAGAAATCTAGAAGAGTATACTGTAGCTATACTTCATTGCTTTTTAAAAAAAATTTACTATAAAATGTATTTTTATCTGTATTTCAGTAGCCGACTAATGTTAAATATTGTGTTCAAAGCTAACTGCTTCATTATGAGAAACTCACTGTTGCTAATAAAACAGCAGGGTGGAGTGATTCTTCTCAGGTGAGCAGCCCAGAAAGAGACAACGAAACCTTTAACAGTGGTGACTCTGGACAAGGAGACTCCCGTAGCATGACCCCTGTGGATGTGCCAGTGACAAACCCAGCAGCCACCATACTGCCAGTACACGTGTATCCCCTGCCTCAGCAGATGCGAGTTGCCTTCTCAGCAGCCAGAACCTCCAATCTTGCCCCTGGAACTTTAGACCAACCTATTGTGTTTGATCTTCTTCTGAACAACTTGGGAGAAACTTTTGATCTTCAGCTTGGTAGATTTAATTGCCCAGTGAATGGCACTTATGTTTTCATTTTTCACATGCTAAAGCTGGCAGTGAATGTGCCACTGTATGTCAACCTCATGAAGAATGAAGAGGTCTTGGTATCTGCCTATGCCAATGATGGTGCTCCAGACCATGAAACTGCTAGCAATCATGCAATTCTTCAGCTGTTCCAGGGAGACCAGATATGGTTACGTTTGCACAGAGGAGCAATTTATGGAAGTAGTTGGAAATATTCTACGTTTTCAGGCTATCTTCTTTACCAAGATTGAAAGTCAGTACAGAATTGACAATAAAAGGATATGGTGTTCTGATTAGTGGGAATAAAGGAAAAGTAGTCCTTGCCCTTCTGACAGATTGGTTTAGGAAAATGTTTTCATTCCTAGAGGAAGGAGGAGGTCGTTACTTTTTTGTTTTCCTCCCCATGGTGAAAAATTTCAAGCTGAATGACAATTAGCACTAATCTGGCACTTTATAAATTGTGATGTAGCCTCGCTAGTCAAGCTGTGAATGTATATTGTTTGCACTTAATCCTTAACTGTATTAACGTTCAGCTTACTAAACTAACTGCCTCAAGTTCAGGCAAGTTATAATGCCTTGTTGTGCCTCAATAAAAAAGTTACATGCACCTTCAGTGTTCTTACTTGATTAAGCATTTAGTTAAGAAGTAAAATGTTTAATTTTTAGTGTTCACACTGGTAACTCTTGAATGGGAATCTATTCATGGGTTCATACTATTATTTTAAAATAAGCCTTTTATATATAACAGCTCCTTTTAGAGTTACTTTTCTCTGTTATTATACATATCATTCATCAAAAGATTTCATGTTTTCCACTGGCCAAATCACATATTCTCCTTGAAGCTGTTTTGCAGTAGGGTGTTTTATCCTTTAGTTAGCTATCTTCAAGTACCTACTATATGAATAACAGTACAAGGTACAGTACGCGATACATGGGTAATACTGCTGGTCCGCCATCAGTAAGGCTTATGCTTTCTAGTGGATTCTTAATTTGAGTAGGTAAAATACTTAGTCATCAAAAAGCAAAGGTCTGTGGTCGGGCAATGCTGTATTTGAGTGCGGATTTTGCCACTTAGTAACTGATCTTGGGCAAGTTATTATACCTCAAAGATTTTTTTTAAAGACCATTTCCCGAAATGCAAAATGGGCATGATAGATCAGCCTCAGGGCAGTTGTGAAGTTCAACTAAGAATTTATCCAAAAGACTTTACACAGTGCCTGGCACATAAGCATTTAATAAATGTTAGATGCTGTAATTGTGTTTTTCTCATTCGGAAAACTTTAGGGTGCTGTGTGTATATACTGTCTCGTATGCAGTGTAGCAGGCAATACCAGAGTAGTATCCATTCTAGACATACATCCTCACGTCTCAATTTAAGTTTGTATCTTACTACTAAGAACTTAATAATATGTTTCTCAATTACTTTAAAGAATAGTAATTCAAAATAAACATTTTGATCGAATATTCCAGAGTTTATTAAGGGTTGGAGAAAGGGCATTCGTAGCCTGCAACCAAGCAGGTCACTTGCTGAGGCAGAAAGTTCTTGTTTTGATCCCCCGCTCACTCTGTGTTGTTAAATAATCTCAGGAAGATGTAAGAGCATTAAATTATTATGGTTAATATTTTTGAGCTAGGTGTGGGTTCAGCAATTAAATCCTTAAGCCATGTTTAATTCTGTGGTGTTAAGTGTTAGTACAGTGCTCTCAAGATAGAGGATGTAATGTGATTCACTATTTAACAGAACTTTTTCAATTCATGGTAAGTACTTCGTGAGTTAGGGATATTAGTGTTCCAGTTAAATAAATTAGTTCATGGCTTTTATGTCCAGAACACAAAATGAAAAGTATGCAGGAAAGCAGAAATATGATTGGATGCTTGAGGGGAAAACTTGATGTTTAAGAACAGTTGTTGATCAAGTTCAATGAGGCCTTTCTCAGTCTTTTTTAGCCACTGTTTTCTGCTGCATTAGGGTCTTCAGCTTAGTCTTTTGTCCTGCACATGATCGACATTTATTGAAAAAATATTGTGAATGACTCTTTGTATTTTTTAAGGTAAGTGTCCAACAGGAAGAGATTGATTAACTAGGGTATCCCTTCATGATAATACTCATGTTTTAGGAGAGTATTTTAAATGAAATACTATTTCTCTAAGTGTAAAGACAATAAACTAGAAAATTATTCTTAGACTTAAGGAATGAATGGACAAGATCTTTCATTCTGAAGCAGTGTAACTTTTGAAGACACAGTTCTTCTGGAAGCTTTTAGTAAAAGTCCAGATGTCTTTACAGAAAGATGTACACATGCAGATTTTAGATACCTTTGCAGGAGATGTAATGGGGATCCATAGATAAGTAAAGCACATTTAGGGACCTTGTATAAGGAACTTATATTTTACTGAGAGGATCTTGTTGTAGGTATGACTGAAGTGGAAAGGCATTCCATAAAATTACTATGTATCTCTGAATATATAGATTCTTAGTTGTCTTACGGGAGGTGGAGATAGGGGAGATAAAGTAAGTTTTTCTATTTTCTATAGATAGATTTTCTATAAATTCACCTCTGAGTTTCCTTTCACTTTAAATCTTTTAGTCTTTTGTTAAATGAATTCTCCCTTAAGAATTGTGAGCTACTGACTCTTACCTCCTCTAAAGTTATTTATGAGTAAATGCAGGTATTTAAAGCAGGAAATATTTTTGAGAGGTTTGCTCACTTGCCTCCCATACCAAGTATCTTGTCAACCATTCCATTTTTAAATTGAAACTTTCTAAACTCCATAATAGCTACAATTTTACAGTGCTTTGACATCACATACTGTGTTTTTATACTTCAGTCTTCCCTGTTTGCAAAGTTTTATTCCTTTATTGACTGATGTTCTGTTGTGATCCTTGTGATAACTAGGATGATATTTTATGTATTTTACAAGGCATAAAGTATTTTATATGCCAGATAATTTTTGGCATATAGACGTTAAAGTTTTTCCATATGAATTCCACTCTGCTCCCACGCCAAACACTTTTATTTTGATGAAAAAATTTTGAGTTGTCTCTCCAAGTCCTCCAGATAATGCTAATGTTATCTCAGGGGTATTCTTTTTATTTATTTATTTATTTATTTATTTTTGGCTGCATTGGGTCCCCGCCGCTGTGCACGGGCCTTCTCTAGTTGCGGAGACGGTTGCATTGGGTTGCATTGGGTCTACGTTGCCGTGCGTAGGCTTCTCACTGCCGCGGCCTCTCCTTTTGCTCTAGAGCACAGGCTCAGGAGCTGTGGCCCACGGGCCCAGCTGCTCTGCGGCATGTGGGATCCTCCCAGACCAGGACTCAAACCCGTGTCCCCTGCACCGGCAGGCGGACTCGCAACCACTGCGCCACCAGGGAAGCCCTCAGGGGTATTCTTAATTGCCACTTTAATGATTAGGCTGATATCTTTGTCCTCATTTTTCAGCTTTTGGGCAAGTGTTGACAAACTGATAGGTACAGCTCACTTGCTACCAGTGCAAGACTCTGAATGCCAGATGATAAAATATTGTTACCCATTATCAGTATCAAGAGGCCTTAGGCTCACTAATTGTAAGTTTCTTAAGCATTATTCTTTTATTCATTTTATTTCAAGGGCCTTATATGTTGAAATAAATTATTAATTTAGGTGGGTTTTAATTTACCATAAAACCCAAATAGGTGGGTTATCTGATTTGTACCTGGCTCAGGGGCTACAAAGATCAATGTTCAGACACATCAAGTATATCAGTTTTATCCATTTTATCCATTTCATCTGCTGAGAGCAAATCTCTTGAATTATTTCTCTGATTTCTATCACACTTCTGTTTTTTTTTTCTGTTCTATATCTGGAAATCTTACTATTCAGAAGCTAAACCTCCTTGGACAAGTTATTTAATCTCATCTTTTCTATTGTTTCTAAGTTTCACTTTCTGGAAGATTTCCTTGATTTTGTCTTCTGACCTTTTTACAGAGTTTTAAATTTCTGCTGCGTTTAAAATTTATAAGTACACATCTGTTATCTTGTTCCTTACATGTGTATTCCATTCTTGTTTTGTGATTGCACTATTGTCTAAGGATAGTTGGTTTTCTTAAAGTTTTCTTCCCTCCGTAGTCTATTTCTGCACTTCGTTTGTCCTAGTCTTATATCTGTATTGTTACATTTGCTCAGAATCTTGTGATTATTTGTTGACTGTTGATATTTAAGAATGTGATTGGAAGCTTTGAGTGCAGAGGTGGGGCTTGTTGGTCTTGGGGTTTGTAGTAGCATGATTTTTGTGGGGGAGAACACCAATGTGGAAGTAGGGAGGAGCTTTCTAAGTGGGGCACAAAACCCAGAAGCCGTAAAAGATGGATAAATTTGACACATAGAATTTATTCCCCTAAAACTTGTTAGGGGAAACAATGTCAAAAGACAAATACTGCCTGCAGTGGGAGAAAATCGAAAAAGATGGCCCAAAAAAGGAGCCACAGAAGTGAAGAGACAGTTCATATGCGCTTACAAAAAAAAAAAACAAAAAAAAACAGTAAGCATATGTAAAGTGCGTATTTTGGCAAGCATGTGGGAAAAGGGGCACTCATAGTGTAGATGGTAATAAAATTGGTACTTTTTGGAGAGAGAAAGTATATGCTTTCTAACCCAGAAATTCCACTGCTAGGAATTTACAAGTAGTTTTGGAATTATGCCAAGGTACATGCATAGAGATACTGTGTATAGCATTAATTATAACAGCAAGAACTGGAGAAACAACCTAGATGCCTGTCAGTAGGAAATTGGTTAAGTCAGAAGAGAAGAATATAGATCAGTGTGTGCAAAATGTCATTTATGTAAAAATTCCTAAAAGCACATATATGTGATTACTTGAATTATTTTTTTTTTCTGGTAGGATGTACAAAACTTGATAGTGTTGGCTTTAAGGAAAAGGGGTTGTAGTAGGTATTTTTCATTCTGCATATTACTATAGAACTTTAAATGTACATATCACTTTTTGTTAAAAATTTTAAAGATAAAATGGTAGATTGCTATGGTACTTACCCTGCTTTGTCTTTCCTTGGCTAGAGCTTGAGGGTCTGCTTTAATTATCATTAAGCCTGGGATAACGCATGGAAGAGTTACCGTAAAAACCTTTCACCTTTCACTAATATTGGCATTTCACTTCATACAGAGTACTCTCATTTGTGTAATCTTATTTGATCTTCACAGTGGTCCTGGTGAGGTAGATGCTTTTCTAGGGGATAAGAAAATTGGGACTCTTGGAGATTGACTTTCTAAGACCACTAGCAGTAGTGCCTGAGCCAGGCTTTGAGTCCAAATACAAGCGCGGCCTTTCTTACCGTACTCGTTGCTCTTCCTTAGTTCTCAGGTGTGGTTGCTTTCACCGTATTTTCCATTGCTGTTTTGCACACTGATGTTTTAGATGTACTACTCAGCTTTACTAGAGCAGAATAAACACTGTGAACTGGATAAACTGGACCCAGTTAAGGCTGTCATAAGTTATCATTTCTTGTATGTCCTGAATTTGAACAGGATGACTCCTTTTCCAATGTGAAATGTGAGAAGCCTGAGGAAATGAAGGAACAGAACATTTTGAGGAAAAAACTGATTTGAAAGTACATATTTCATTTTCAGTCTTAGTTAATACCACTCTCTTTAGCTTCTATGCCTCCCGCCCACTACTACCATTTTAGTTTCTTGGAGATGGAAGTTTCTGGCTTCTGATCAGAAACTTCCTAACCCCCTATTACTTTAGCTTATATATACTGATATTTTGTTTTTAAAAAATTCTTCTTTAACTGAGAGGTCTGTCATTCTTCTAGAAAATTCTACTCAGGGCTTTTGGTTACATGTGACAGTTTAAAGGAGAGTACCATACCATTGACTTTATTATACTAACAAAATACTGAAGACCTTACATTATTAGATGTATGTACGTACTCTTGCCTGTTTTTCAGGTGCTATGATGTAGAGCTCTGCCAATATAGACCCTTTTGAAGTAGAGGCATTTAATCAAAATTAACATACTGTATTCACTTACAGATCATTTAAATGGTTTAAGAGATACATTATTAAACTTACAGGTAGAGACTTTTGTGCATTGGGTTTTAACTCCCATTTTGTCTTTACCGTATGGACTAGATTCAAGCCTGCTAACACAGACCAGCAGTTGAGCTGCTGCCAACAGATGGGGAGGACAACTGTGTGATATTCCATTTAGATGACTGAAATGTTAAATCTCAAAAAAGGCCACAGTGGCAGTGCTTGGAGTGAAAATTGCTTTCTGTAATTTGAGCTGTAATCATGCCAGTTATCCTCTGTGCTATATTTCTAGGATAATGTCATCCATTTCTATGGTGTCAACTAACCTATATACACAGATGACTCACAGTTCTCTAACTCCATCCCTTTCTCCTTCCTCTAACCCCCTGCCATAGCTTCCTCCTTCTCACCTAGCTCTTCTGTGAGAGCCAGAAGTCAGTTTCTGATTGTCACTGGAAATCTCCACTTGTATAACCCATAAGCACTTCGAGTTCAACATGTCAAAAGACAAACTCATCTTCCCTCCAAAATATAATACTCCTTCCGTTTTCCCATAGGTCATCAAAGCCTGATACTCTAGAATCATTTTTGACTTCCCTTTGCTACTTTGTGTATCAGTCACAAATTTCTGATGCTTCAGCCTGCGAAATGTCTCATATCTGTCCTACCTTCTTTATTCCTACTGTGCATATCCTGTTTCAGACCCCTTATCTCTCTCACATTCATTCATTTATTCACTACTTATGAATTGCTTATTATGTGTCAGGCATAGTGTGAGACTGTCTCACTATGTCTCATTTATCAAAGGTTGAATAAGGTCTCTCCTCTCTCCTTAATAGAATACAATCATAATAGTTAATATTGAGCATGTACCATGGGCAATGTACTTATATCATTTAGTCTTCACAGTGTCTTTTGGAAGCAGATGAGGAAACAGGCACAGAGAGGTAAGCCGTATGCAAACCATGATACTACAACAAGACAATACAGCTCGCTCAAATTCTACCTTAAACAAGGTGAATGTGTTAATAAATATAGACATCCTCTCACATTGTGCATAGTAGTAAAAAAAAAGGGACTCATAAACAACGAGCCGTTTCTAAGTTAAAGATATAGTTTAGGGAAAGCAACTTTAAAACACTTGCAAAGAAATCTGAGAGCAGAATCAGACGCTTGGTTTTTTTTGTTTGTTTTCCTGTTGTCTCAGACATCACTAATTTGACAGCATTATTTTTGAGTAACTTGTCTTCACTGAGTCTTTTCAAAGCATACAAAGTTTTCATGGGAACATCATCTCTTTCTTAAATTATATATTTTGTAAGTTAAAGTTTATTTTTTGAGATAATTGTAGATTCTCATGTAGTTGTAAGAAATAATACAGATGGGTCTTGTGTACCCGTATTCAATTTCCTTCAATGGTAACATCTTGCAAAACTATATATATCTATATATCTATATCTATATCTATATTACAGTGTCAGATACCAGAGAGAGGTTTTAAGATAACTAAAACTGTCTCTTGCATAGATCAAATGTATATACCTTAGATACCAACTAAGGGATTCGTGTTCATTTTTTGTTGGCAGTTTCAGTGGGGGAAATGAAGGCAGAAGCCTAGGAATAGCTGACTGAAGCACAAATAGGAAGTAAGGAAGTAGAGACAAGGAATGAAGACCCTTCCTTGGAAAAGAATGAACGTTAGTTAGAGAGCATTACTGAAAAAGATTGTTTTTTAACTGAGGGAAATATTTTTAGACTGAGGTTGAATCAGTGGAGAGAAAGGTTGAAAATATAGGAAAGAGTTTTACAAATTGTCAACCATAAGTGTGTAATAAGACTCAAAATTTATTTTAATGAATAATATATAGAATAGAGATTTATGGAGCAAGGTCCCAGAGGAAATGGGAGAAGATTGGGTTCAGATTGGAGGCAAGGAAGTAAAGGGGGGTAAACAGATTAATTTGTGTTTGAGTGATTTGAGCCTAGTGGTTTTGTTCATCTTTGCAGAGCTCTGTGGAAAGAGGTAGGGAGTTTGAGAAGAGTATTGAGGGTGGGAACAGTTGCTGAGATGCTGAAGGTGGTGCTGAGCAAAGGAGAGGAATAGGATTGTTGAGCCTAAGGAAAGAACACATTTGTAGCGGTGTCGGTTTGCACAGTGGGTCAAGGGTAGACTTGAGAAGTTAAATTGGGAGTTTATTAGCAGAGAAGGATGTGTAGTCATGAATGGATAGACTAAGGAAGGGCTGAAAAGTGACTGAGTTGGAAAACCGTTATAGAGTTATTGAGGGAGACAGAGATGGAAGAGAAGGTCCTAAATTGGAAAGAGGATATTGGAGTTAAGATTTTAGAGGTCAAGGCATTTTAGATTCATGTGGTCCAAAAGAGTGGGATAAGGAAATAGTGTGAAGATGAAAGGCACTATGATTCATAAAAATTTGGAGTGCTAAGGAGTTTGTATTTTATCTTGAAGTTGATGGGAAATCATCAAGGAAGGGACATGACAGTATTAACCTTTAAGAAACACTACTCTGATGGAAATGTAGAGAATGGGAAAAACTGGAAGCAACCAGATACATATTGCTAGGCACTTTTGCACCCAGCTGAAGGGCGTGGTCCCATTTACAGCCCCTGTAGAGGGGAGAGCTTTCAGGCAGCTAAGTTTTCCACCACAAAGTTTCTGCCCTCTTGATTGAACCCAGTTAGCTGAACCAATCTGTCTTAATTACGTGCTCCAGGAAAGATCACACGCCTTCAGATGTATTTTGCCCACAGTCATCTTCTTTACAAATGTAATTAAACTCTCTTTTTCTGGGTTAACTTCAGGAACAACTAGCTCCTTAATATTTTTATGCCATTGAAATTTTGGGGCCATATACGGCCACAGTGGGTGGAGACAGTATACATTTTCTTGCATTTCACTACTTTTCTGAGAAGATCTGGAAGTATTTCAGAAACCCTCAGGCATAGAGTTAGTTTCTCTGATCTGGAACAGTTACTTTCTAAGTATATTTTTTCTGTTTACATTTGTCTCTTCTATCACATTGTAAGTTCCTTCATAGTAACCTGCATTGAATTCATTTTGTTATAATGTGGTGCCTAAGTATCGTAGTACTCTGGCCCCAAAATTCATGTTTAAAAAACGTTCAGTGAGGGACTTCCCTGGCGGTGCAGTCGTTAAGAATCCGCCTGCCAGTGCAGGGGACACAGGTTCGAGCCCTGGTCCGGGAGGATCCCACAGGCCATGGAGCAACTAAGCCCCCAGCGCCACAACTAATGAGCCTAAGCTCTAGAGCCCGCGTGCCGAGAGCCCACCCAACGCAGCCAAAAATAAATAAATAAGAAAAAACAAAAAAAAACCCGTTCAGTGAATGAATGAGTGAATGAATGAATGATGGCTCCCACAGACTGAGGGAGCCTTGTTCTTCTGTGGGCTAGATGATCTCAAGGTCCCAACAAGTCTGCCCTGAAACAGGCTCAGTTGTAATGCCCAAAGAGTGCTCAGACTAACAAAAAGTGCCACGCCATCCATATATGCTTAATTTGGATGTAGCTGTAAAGAGACCTAGCTAGCTCGTTTCCGGATCTCCGAAGAGGCGGTAGGCTCTTTTCCGTATGGTAGCAAGACTGTCGCCTACCGGAGCCAGTGAAACCGGTTTCCCTCCGGGAAAGAAGCCGAGACTACTTTCCGTACAGCAGCATGGTGGCCGCCAGCGGGGGCGGCCATAGCATCACGCCCGGGGGGAAGAGGCCGCCGTAAAGGAGGCGCCGCTTCCTCTTCTTACTTCTCCCGCCTCCCACCGGCTGTCGTAAAAGGGTGAATGGAGAGCGAGTTGTTGGGGGTAGAAAGGGAGGACAGGGGGCGCGGAGTCAGAGTGGCGCAGCAAGTGGCTGCAGGTGGCGACGGTGGCGGGGGGTGGGGAGTGAGGTAGTGCAAGGGTCGCGGAGGAGGAGGCTGAGAGGGTCAAAAGAAAAACTAAAGCTGCAGTCTGGCCTACTGGCCCGGGGGCCCCCGAGCCCCCGCCCGGGGAGATGGACCTCAACCGGATCATCCAGGCGCTGAAAGGCACCATCGACCCGAAGCTGCGGATTGCAGCTGAGAATGAACTCAACCAGGTAAGGAGCAGGCCTGCGGCGCCCCCCGCCGGCTCGCCGGACTCTCCCTCCTCGGCGCCCCTGATCTCCACCCCCACCCGGGCCCCGGGCCCCAGACCCCGACGCGTCTTTCGGCCGGTTCCACCCTCGCCCCAGCCCCCGCCCCGGGGTCCAGTGGCGCCGCACTCTCCGGATCTTTTCTCAACGGCTCACGCACCTGTTGGCCACCTTTGCATCTTTTCATGTCGTTTTCCTTCCCCAGTGCAGTTTGTTCAGCCTGCCTGGTCCGCAAAAAGAAGCTTTAGCAAGCTTTGCTAGTGTTTTCGGGATGTGATTTCTTTTCCTTAAGTACGCTGACTTGGTGGGAAAATTCACTTAAAATTCAAATCTGAGTTCAGCTTTTCTGCACACCCAGCTCTTTTTAGGTGTTGCTGTGGGAAACCCTGCCCATCGCCTGCTTCTGTGGGGTTGGCAGGACCGTTTAGACACTGATTGGCAGAGTTTTGTTGGAGCGTTGGAGAAATGCTGTCGGGAGAGTGCTCTGGGAAGAACAGGCAATTTTTATGGTGTTAGTGCTTTGCGAAAGACTCGCCGAGTAGTAAGTGTAGGGACTTCTTATAAACGGTAAAATGTGTGAGACTTTCTTTCATTCCCCATTCTCTATTCTTACTAACTAGCCTTGACCATGTTCCAGCGATACTACCGACATTTCCAAATTTAATGATCCCAAACTCTAGCTTGTATTTTACTCCTCACCTGTAAGAATGAATCAGAGACCTCTCACTAAAAAGTACGAATTAAGGTCCACCCCCGGGATAGATTGACAGCTGTCTGAGGTTGCAGTAATCCTTAAAATGTAAAAGAATATACCTAAATTAGTGGTTCTCAAAGTGTTGCTCAGGATGAGCAACATGAACATCGTTTGGGAACTTGTTAGAAATGCAAATTATGGGGCTTCACTCTAGACTTAAAGAATTAGAAACTCTGGGGATGGGGCCCAGTTATGTTTTAATTAGCTAGCTAGGTGATTCTGTGCTTCCTAAAGTGTGAGAACGACTGTCCTAAGTAAATGTTTCTGTAGGAGTTCACTTAGGTTTTCCCTGGTTGGAGTTGACTTTAAAGTGCAAATATCCATTGTGAATCTCTGACAGGGATTATTTTAATGGGAAATCTGGGTGGAGTAAGTGTGAATCCAGGATTTCCAAGAGATAAGAGGGAGAGTGAAAACACTGACTCTGGAGGGAAGGTTGAGTTGAACTGAAGCCCAAAGAGAATGCATTGGTGCTTCAAAGAGAAAAGGATTCTCACTCAGAATAGGGGAAAATTAAAGTCAGTACCTGTCCCAGGCTTTGCAGGGTAAAAGTACTATATGTTGCTTGGCTAGAAGAGTAGTAATCCAGGCATTGGTTAGGAGGAACAAAGCAAGAGCTGAACTTGCAATCTACCAGTATGAACAGGCGAGTTAGCCTCTTTCTCTTCACAATGAGGCCAGATGTTATACTGATAGTGTTGACAGGGATTATGTCTTTGCTATCATGTTGTACTACCCTGCCTCTGTTAGCCTACCCTTGCTTTGTTTCTGAGTCATCAGTATATAAGTGCAGTTGAATTTATAGAAGTGGAAAAGGTAGGTAGGAAAGCCTACAGAACTGCAAGAGACATTTAGGATCCAATTCTACCCTTTTCTTCGTGGTATTTCAATCCAAATCCATTCCAACCTCACTCTGCCCTGCCCCATATCCACCCAACTAATCACAGACCACAATTTCCTCTGCAACTTCTAAAAGTAGCTTATTGCTATGTCACTCATTTAGCATTTATATTTAGTATAATGCTTTGGATTGTAATATGCTCTAAGTATTTTTTTGAATTGTAAGTAGAAGACCAAAGTATAATGTCATATAACCTTTTAATAAAACATGGTTTTAATGTCGGATTTTGTATGTTTATCCTTTACCACCACTGTAACCTCCTTTTTTGTTGAATAAACAGGTGGGTAATCTACCATAAATGATTACGGTCCAGCTCATTTAATATTTTAGTCTAGGTCCCCCCACGATAAATATTCTCTGCATAGGAAATAGGGGCAGTTTCTATAGTGTACTGATTGATTTGTCAGTTGCCATTTAGAAGAGTAAGCAGTTTCAAAACATAATGGCCTGTGTTCCAAAGGATAAATTCTTTTGCACCTAGATTTTTTTTTTTTTCGGTACGCGGGCCTCTCACTGCTGTGGCCTCTACCGTTGCGGGAGCACAGGCTCCGGACGCGCAGGCTCAGCGGCCATGGCTCACGGGCCCAGGTGCTCCGCGGCATGTGGGATCTTCCCGGACCGGGGCACTAACCCGTGTCCGCTGCATCAGCAGGCGGACTCTCAACCACTGCGCCACCAGGGAAGCCCCAAAGGATAAATTCTTATTTGGAACTATATTTTTCTGTAGCCAACATCTTTCTGTTACCAGTGACTGGCTCCTTGACTGCTATATCCAATATTGTTTCTCTGGAAAAATGTGTTTTCAGTTTTATTGAAGGATATTAAGAATGGATCCTGTACACATTCATCATTGTCTTTAAACCCAGCAGTCCCTTTAGCAGCAGCATAGGGAAGTAGGAATGGGTAGATATCTTTTTCCAGTAACTCATCCAGAAAGATGTCTTCTTTTAATAAATCATGGCCTCAAAAGGGAAATCAAGATATTTACTTTCATTGCCACACTTTGGAATCTCTCCTTTTCCATGCATCTGTATGTATCATTTTTATTGCCCTTTAAGAGAGTTTGCTTCTGTGAATAACATATTTATCGGGTTATTTGCAGGCACTACTACAAGACTCTGCTCTCATGGACCTTACCTTCTAGTGGGGGTACAGAAAAGTAAATAATACAATTTTAGGTTATAAGTGCTATAGAGAGTAAAGCCCTAGAGAGAGTGTTGGAATGTATAAGTAGGGTGATCAGTCTCTGAAGAATGGCATTGAGCAGAGACCTAGATATTGTGAAGAAGTGAACCAGATGAACTGGGAGAGGAAGAAAGGGAAGAGCAAATTCAGTAAAGGCCTTCAACTTGGTGTGTTGGAGGACTGGAAAAGTTAATGTTGAGGGAGCAATGAGGCAGAGTGGGAAAACATCAGGTTTTGCTTTAAATGAATTCTCATAAAATGCAGAATTTAGCTAAGCAAGAAAGCTTTATTTTCAGAAAACTTCACAGGTATGAACCAAAATCCTCAAGAAATCATTGAGAGATAGTATTATTATTATCTTTTAGAAACTTGAAGCCCAGGGTAGAAAATTGGATAAATATTTGTAAGGAAAGTAGTATGAGAATATATCTGAATTTACCACTGAATGTTTTAGCTGGTCAGATTAATGTTGATTGAATCAAGGCTGAAAGAAGACAAAAAGTTGCAGAAGTTCTGTGAAATGTCAAACAGTTGTAAAAAGAGGAGTTCCAAAATGTGTACAGTGGCAACAGTGTTGAAATAAAGTCTCCACTATAACTACTTCCAAATAAGTAGTATTAATCTAAGTGTAAAGGTTATTTTGTACTTATGTATAATAAGTAAACTATGTAGATTAGAACTAAACAATATATATGTTTCAATCATTGATTCACTACAGGATCTTACAGTATCTCAAAAGTTATAAACGTGAGTTATTTTACAAGAATATAAATGTAGAAGGTGAGACTGAGCTAAATCTGTTTTAATTTTGACTCCTGTAAACTGCTATTAAAAGAAATCTGTTTTCTTAAAAACTACTTTAAATTTCTGGTGGTTTCAATTTACTTTATATACAACAGATTTAAGATTTTGAGGTTTATACAGGATGAAAGGAAGAGCAATTATAAGATAATTTAAAATTTTACTGAAGGATATGGAAAGACTTGGAAAGCATAATGTTCCTGGATGGAAAGAAGCAATGTTTTAAAGATGCCAGTTTTCTCCAAACTTTTGGTCATTTATCTTTTTTTTTTTCCATATGTATTTATTTGGTTGCACCGGGTCTTAGGTGTGGCAGGCGGGCTCCTTAGTTGCGGCACACAGGCTCCTTAGTTGTGGCATGTGAACTCTTAGTTGCGACATGCGTGTGGGATCTAATTCTCTGACCAGGGATCGAACCCCGGCCCCCTGCATTAGGAGCGTGGAGTCTTAACCACTGTGCCACCAGGGAAGTCCCTGAACATTTATCTTAATAAATGCTATTACATATAATAGGAAAGGTGATAAATTTAAAAAATGGAGTGGTATGCATAAACCTAGTGGTGTACTGAAAGGGATGCACCATAGATCCAGGCTCCTGGGAGGAGGTAAGCAGAAAAGACTCTGCGTCATGGTCTGGCTTTAGCCTCACTGAGTATGAGTCTTTTCTGGGAATGTCAGTCGGCAAGGCCAAGTGTAAGCTCTGGGAATGTGGCAGGCCTGTACTAGACAGGTACTAGGTCCAGGTACTAGACATCTGGAGGGTATATGATCAGAAGGAATAGGCTGCTCTCTCTTTTTTTTTTTTTTTTGCTTCTAAAGTTACCATGGCCAAACTCAGGAATAGGTCAAAATAGAACATGTCTATGGGGAGAAATGGCCCAGGCAGCAGGCAGTTCATCAGCACAGGCTCACTTGGGCATTGTTAAATTTAAAAGCTGCTCTG
The DNA here is from genome assembly GCF_951394435.1 of Stenella coeruleoalba. Taxonomy (NCBI): domain Eukaryota; kingdom Metazoa; phylum Chordata; class Mammalia; order Artiodactyla; family Delphinidae; genus Stenella; species Stenella coeruleoalba. The sequence continues at coordinate 76,712,647 of NC_137157.1, forward strand.
GCAGGGAAGAGATATGGGAACATATATATATGTATAACTGATTCACTTTGTTATAAAGCAGAAACTAACACATCATTGTAAAGCAATTATACTCCAATAAAGATGTAAAAACAAACAAAAAAGATGGCTAGAACATAATCAGTACTCAATAAAATTTGTTGAACAGATAAAAAAAAAAAAAAGATGCTCTGGCAACAGAGAGCAGCTGGTGACGACAGCTCTCAACACTGTCTTGTGAAGCACACTGTTCCAGTCTGGACTGGTTCCTCTCTATAGCTCATGCACAGCCATTGTCCATTTTCTGTGTTGGATCTCTTGTTTTCTGTAGCCCATGTTTTCCTGTTTGTCAAAAATACCGTAAACAAAATTGAAGCACAAATAAGCTGGAAACAAACACTTGCAATGTATAAGTCAAATAAAAATTTGAGATTAAATTCATAAAATAGCTCCTAGAATTTATTAAGAATAAAACAAATATTCCATTTACAGAAGGGTGAGGGGATAAAGGAATTTGTAGAAGAAAACAAATAGCCAACAAACAGGAAAAAAAATTCAAGCTAGAATAAATGTAATTTAAAATATGAATAAGGTTTAAAAGTTTTGAAAGAATGATATATTAGATATATAAACACACATATTCTACTCTTGGGAGTGTAAATTCCTGCACCCTTTCCGGAGAGCATTTTGACAATATATGTCCAAAAAACATAAAATTGTTCTTACTCATTTATTCATCAATTTATTCTAAGTAAATTTTTCTGACTTGGAGTATTTTAGTAATCTTCATTTGGCTTTGGAGAGTTTCTCTCACTGTAAAAGTTTTTCTTTTATTTGGACAGTAATGTATTCAGAAACAGAGTGCTAACAGTTATTCATTTATATTGCCCTATTTTTTTATAAAATATTTCTTTGTAATTTCAGTCTTACAAGATTATCAATTTTGCCCCCAGTTTACTTCGGATTATAGTCTCTGACCATGTGGAATTCCCAGTACGCCAGGCAGGTGAGTTGTTTTTTTTTAATCCTTTATAAGTTTATTTATGCGTAAAAGTAGGACTAGTGTTTTATTTCATTTCTAAATATCTGCTTTCTTTGAAAACATAGGAAACACACATGAAGTATTTCTAATGGCTTAAAATCTCACTCTCTTTTTCCCTGGAAATTTAGAGGTCCATACTGAGCTCTTAAATCTACCATAGCTTTTTCTTTCCTCTTCTCCCTTCTAGCTTCTAGCTACAGTTCCTTTTCTCTGTAACCTTGCCATTTTTCCCTCTTAGCTTTCCCAGTTTTAATAGCTTTATCTCCCTAATTTTTAATGATTCCTGGTGGCCTTGCCTTTGGGCCCATAGATTAAGACCATGAATTTGTATATATTAATGTGGTTCCATTCATGCATCAGATCATGGAGATAAGGTTTGCACAGGTGTTCTTAACCACATGACTGGGGAGCAGGACTTTTGTTATAAACATGAAACTTACTTTTGAGTCTGTGGGATCTTAGGGTAGTTCCCTGATGTGTATTATTCTTCTTTTTGCTTTTTTAATGAACTGGTAGTTAGAACCCAGAAGGTTAAAAAATGGAGAAAGTCTTAGAGTGTAATGAGTCCTGGAAAGAGAATAATTTCATGATAAAAGGGGTAAAATGATAATACCTAATTTAAAAATATGTAATTGAAGAGACTTAAAGAATTATGTAAGTGATATGTACTAATAAATAATTTAGGCAATATAGAAAAATAGAAACAAAAATGTAGAAAAAAATTACCTGACATTGATCACTCAGAAATGACCATCATTAACATTGGGTGAACGTTAGTCTTTGCATGTGTTCAGGTAGAAGGATAGATGAACAATATAGAAATGGGATTATACTATACATACTGATAAAAGTATTTAGTTTTACTTGAACATAACAGAATAAAAATGTAGGGATCATTAAGTTTTGGAAAAATATGATTTTCTAAATGATCCATTTGTGGTTAAGAAAAACCTATGGAAAAACATTCACGGTGGAATTATTTTTTATTTTAATAAGGTTTATAACACTTCTATGTAAGTTTTTTGAAACCACAATTCTCAATTTAATCTTTGTTTTATAAAATAGGGCTGTTTTGAAACCACATTTTGCTAAGTGAAACCTATTTTAATAACCTAAGTGTTTATAGGGCTATTGTGAATTTCCCATAAAGCTTTGTAGAAACATTTTTAAAGATGTTAAAGCAATTTATTAAATTAATATGTCTTCTTTATATGACATATAAACATTACAAAAATACAGTTTATATTATTAGATTCCTCTTAATCCCACCCCCAAAGATACCTACCGTCAACTTTGGTGCATGGTTCTCTAATTCTTTTTTTTCTGTAGATAGGTTGGTTTTAAAAAGTAACAAAAATCTGTTTGTATTACACATGCTATTTTATAGTTTCCTTTTTTTTCATTTAACCTAATACCCTTGGGGCATCATTCCATGTCAGTACATATACTTCATTCTTTGTAACAGTTATTCAATATTTCGTTGAATTAGAACTGCCATAGTTTATTTAAGCAATCTGATATTAGTGGACATTTCCTTTATTGTCCCTTTTTGTGGGTTTTTTTTTTTTTTGGTACGCGGGCCTCTCACTGTGTGGTCTCTCCTGTTGTGGAGCACAGGCTCCGGACGCGCAGACTCAGCGGCCATGGCTCACGGGCCCAGCCGCTCTGCGGCATGTGGGATCTTCCCGGACCGGGGCACAAACCTGTGTCCTCTGCATCGGCAGGCGGACTCTCAACCACTGCGCCACCAGGGAAGCCCCTTTTTTGTGGTTTTTGATAGAGGCAATGCTGAAATGAACATCCTTGGACACATATCTCTGGATGCTCGTGTGGATAGTTTCACAGAATAAATTTTAACAAATGGAAGTACTAGGTCAATGATATTAACAATATTAACATTTAGAATTTTGAATCTTATCACCAAGTTGCATTTACTTGCTTTTTCTATCAACAGTGCATTAGAATGCTGGGTTCCCCATGTCCTCACCAACTGTATACAACTTTAAATCTTGATAACTTAGGTAATTAAGTTTTGATATAAAATGTAAATAGCATTTAAAGGCAATTTTTTTCTTCATAGTTTATGTAGATTTCAAATCTGTTAGCCACATGACAGGGTTTGTCTTGGTGGTTGATCATGTCCTAATTTATTAGGACAACTTTCTACTTCAGAGCATCCATTTTATTAGACAGTCTGAAATATACTGTGCAGACTTCTACATTATCATCTAAATTTAAGTGCCATTAATAAATTTTCTGTTCTATTTAATCTGTTATTAAAATACAAAAGCTCCAAGAATCTGATGGTGACACCCAGACAGATAATTTATCATTTTAGTATGACATTTAAAGAAGAATGATATGATCTTTGATTAAAAAATATCAGCCTGTATAAAAAATTATGCTAATATTAAGTGGAAATACTTAGTTCTGCAAAATATTCAGTGCTTGATTATTTTGTTTGTGGGAAATTCTAAAATATTCTTGCTATTATCAAGCAAGCTCATTAGTGAATGTCCTTTATTACCTTACTGTGAAGAAATAGGAAATAAATGTAATATGTTGATATTGGCAAGCCAAACAAAATAAATTTGGATGTTTGCTCCACTGTTTTCCTTTTGATTGGTAAGCTTAATAGCATTATTAAGGTTAACCTCAGTGTTCCAGAATACAAAACCTAGAAATAAGCAGAAAGTTGCCTCTGATCAGTCCAGAAGCACTTCAAGAAGCTCTTCTGTTAAAACTAATGTGTCTTATTTGTAGGATACTCAGAATCTATTTAATCTTGTTTCAGATATATAATATATACACTTTGTTACTTTATTTCCTAGCCTTTAACAGATTAAAGTAATAACAAGGGAGAGAAGGAGAGAGGGGCTACCAAATTACTATGAAAAATGGAAAAGCTTAAAAACATCAACTTAGAAAAGCACAGCATTCTGCTTCACAGAGTTTAATGGCATCCTTTCCCCTTTGAGGTTATGGAACCCAGTTGATCTGTGTAGTGGTGGCTCTGGGTCCAGAGGATAGAGTGTGTGTGATGATTTATTGTGTTTGAGAAGGGGAGAAGCGTTTGTATGTTTTAAAACTAATTTCAAACTTAAGATGCTTGAAATTGTGAGTGGATTCTGCAGAAAAGCAAATTTTAATACTTAATTTCTTCATGAATGAATTAAGATATTTGTATTTTCTTAGCTCTGGCAGATGTTAGATACTTGAATTAAATGATTAAAGGGAGATTTTTAGATTACTGGTACAGTTTCAGTTATTTTTGGTATATTTCCTTCATTATCTTTAGTAATCCATGATTATCCATGAGAGTAATTAATATTCTCTTTTCAAATTATTCATTAAGTTCAATTTTATTTTAACTAATTGCAGATTTATTCCAACATATACAAATTTGTCAGTGTGCCTTTTATATAGGCCATCTCTTGTGGTGTCCCATAATAAAAATATTTTTTAGTTATAAAATTAATAGCATTTAATGACTGAATTATGAGTAAGTCCATGATTTTACCATGTCTGTATCTTTGCTGTCTGAAAGTTGTTTTTTATTTTCAAGACTAGTTCTATAGGGATTAAAACGGTGTGTATAATATATTGATTTTTTGATTTTTCTTTTTGCAAAGATTAATCTCATGAAATCAGTCTGAACTGCTGACAGGTTGGACCATATTCTTAGATCATTTATTCATTTTTTTCAACAGTTTATGTATTTTTATTGCTGATGACTATAATATTAAAAAATAAATATACTGGGATAAACGATGGTACTTAGTCCAGAGACTGTGTGGTCTGAATTAAAAAAAGACAAAAACCCAAACTCTGTCACATATAGACACATTTTCTCTCTCCCTCCCTCCCTCTCTCCCTCCCTCCCTCCCTCCCTTTCACTCTCTCAAATAATTTTTGTTTTTATCCTAAAAAATGGAAATCCTAGGTGAAATTGTCTTTTTCAGACCTGTGTTGAATCAAAACTAATGAAAGAAGACCTTGTAGGATGTCAGGTTTATAATTTCATTGGGTTTCTGTTGTATTACAGCCAATGTAGAACATATTGGTTTATTCTCTGTGGTATAATGCTTTTATGAGCCAATTTAGTTTATGTTAAAATTGAGATGAAGGGAGGATTGGGTGGAGGGGAGAAGGGAGAGGAGAAACTTAAGGGAAGAAAGTTATAATGCTTTGCAGATCACCTTTCTTTATTCATATATATTATGTATATGTAAGAATATGACACTATAAGTAAGTATTAATTTACATTCAGTGCTCAGCTGGGATGGTTAGAAAACTTAACACCCCCTATCAAAATTCTGTAGCAGTATGTTAGCTTCTTTTAGAAGTCTTTTGTTAAATGTTGATGATTAAAAAGAATAGGAACAGAATCATTAATTATGTGTTTTGATAGAAATAAACAGGTAAGAAATTTCCTGAGATTTTTCAAAAATATTTGAAAGCTGATGTCCTTTTCTTTATTGTTATATTTACAAGTGGCAAATATTTCAAAAGGGTTAGATAAAAATTACCAATACTATAGGTATTTCAAAATAGTAGTGTGGGATAATAGCCAGTGAAAAAAAAACAACAAAAAAAGCAATCTCCATGAAGGACTGTAGAATTTCATGTGTTGTCAGTTCAGTATGAGGCATTATGAACAGTATGACTCTTATGGTCTCAAAGTACTTAGTAGAGTTTCATTTAGACCATCTTGTGTTTAGTCTAAGGATGCATACTTGAGTTCCTGGATCATTTTTCTGTCATGTAAACTCTGGAAGCTTGATTTAATGAGATGTTTTCTGCTTAGACTTGCTTTACTAGCTAAAGAGAAACTTTCAATTCTTATCCATTTTCCCTTCCCCACTTGGCTATTTATAACTGTAAGATTTTCCATTTTTGCTGGGTATCATGTTTAGCATTGAAGGGTTTAGCCTTTCATGCTCTGTAAAGCTGAATGAAAGCCATCTTTTTGATACTGCTACTTCAGCATTTTTTTTTCTCTGACTTAGCTGCCATTTACTTGAAGAACATGGTGACCCAGTACTGGCCGGACCGAGAACCTCCACCAGGAGAAGCAATATTTCCATTTAACATTCATGAAAACGATCGCCAGCAAATACGTGATAATATTGTGGAAGGAATAATTCGGTCTCCAGATTTAGTGAGGTACATTATACTGTTTCTATATGCTTAGTAGGAAGCCCAAAATATATGAATGGGGGAGGTTGGATTTAATCATCAGCCTCAAGTTTGTTTTTTAAAAGAGATAAATGAAGATGGGCACTCAAAGAATACAGTTTTAGTTATTTGTTTCTGCATTTGTAATTCTTTGCCTCAAAATATTTTGGAAAAAATATTTAGTTTCTATAAGTTGTCACAAAAAGAGTGGAGGCAAAAATCTAACGAAAATTGTTGTATAGATCCTGTGAATAACCTATGTTCTTAGTTATGAGCTCTTGACTTTTTACTATCTGCTTTTCTTTTCCCTGATACATGGTAATTGACTTCTGGGGGTTTTAACCTACCAGTTTTTGTAACACTTTACCTATCTTTTTGTTTGTTTTTATGAACTGAGCTTCTTTTCCTTTGAAGAAGACAGGATAGAGAAAATATAAACTAGAAGAATTGTCTCTGGTTTTTCAAATTTAGATTAGATGCTATAAAGCAGCACTGTCCAATAGAACTTTCTGCAGTGATGGAAATGTTTTATATCCACACTGTCTGATATTTAGCCATGTGGCATAGAAGCCAACTGAGTACTTGAAATGTGGCTAGTGTAACTGAGGAACCGAATTTTTAATTTAATTTTGATTAAATTATGGTGTGTGCATGTAGCTGGTACCTGCCCTTAGTGGATAGCAGAGGTGTAGGTCAAAAAAATTATGCAATCTTAAAAGAGGAGAAACAAATTCTTTTCACCATGAGCAAGTGATTAGGTTGCTTTTGAAAATGTGGGAGGGAAATAGATGAAATTCAGGTAGGGGAATGAAATCACTTAACTTCAAGAGATTAGATGTAACCTATCCCTGAGTGTATAATGTACATTGGCATAAGCAGAAGAAAGGGAAGAAAGTGTGAGGATAACAGTGAGGAAGGTGGACAAACATTGAACACCTCTTTGTGCAGTTGTTTGGGTAAGAAGAGAAAATAGGGGTATTGATGAAAGAAAATCATCATTCTCATTGGTTGCCCAAATGCCATCTGGCACTGGCTTCCCTGTGGTACCATCATGTGTCCATTTCTTGTCAAAATCTTTACATTTTCAAATCTCTCTGAATCTTGCAAGCAATGCTTCTACACTTTAATATATGAAAGGATGGCTGTTCATAAACATCCTTTGCTTGGCTTGGAATTGAGAAAGAATTAAGAGGGTCAACCTAGGGGCTTCCCTGGTGGCGCAGTGGTTGAGAGTCCGCCTGCCGATGCAGGGGACACGGGTTCGTGCCCCGGTCCGGGAAGATCCCACATGCCGCGGAGTGGCTGGGCCCGTGAGCCATGGCCGCTGAGCCTGCGCGTCCAGAGCCTGTGCTCCGCAATGGGAGAGGCCACAACTGAGAGGCCCGCGTACTGCAAAAAAAAAAAAAAAAAAAAAAAAGAGGGTCAACCTGAAGATGAAATTAAAAAAATGAAAAGTTTCAGTTTTATTGAATACAAATATGACCTATTTGTTGTTTAGAACAGCTGCTGGTGGCACAAGAGGTTATCTTTATCTTTATTATGAGACAGTTCTTTGTGGCTTTGCTTCTTTTATGTCCTGAAGGCTTAACTGTAACTACTCTTTTTTTCTTTTTGGTGCGCGGGCCTCTCACTGTTGTGGCCTCTCTCGTTGCGGAGCACAGGCTCCAGACGCGCAGGCTCAGCGGCCATGGCTCACGGGCCCAGCCGCTCCGCGGCATGTGGGATCTTCCCGGACTGGGGCACGAACCTGCGTCCCCTGCATTGGCAGGCAGACTCTTAACCACTGCGCCACCAGGGAAGCCCTGTAACTACTCTTAAAGAAATATTCTCAAAGTTTATTTAAGAGTATTGCAAAGGATCTTTTGCAATTATATTTGGAAAAGATCCTTTGCAAGGAAAAGGCATTATTTGTTTGTTTCATTTCAGTGAGATCAAGTTATTGGCTGTTGAACTGAACACATATCTTTTTCTTGGCACTGTGGAATCCTAATTTAGCTAGATTCACTCTCCATCCATTTGCAAGTGACCATGTAAGGACATACTAATAGTTGGTAGAAGAGAAATTTTTTTCGCCTCACTTTCTTTTCAATACCAATTATAGTTGTATCCAATTGAGGAAGTGATTACTGACCTAAGTGTTATGAGATCACATCTTTCATAGCTTCACTTTGCAGTTTCATTAAAGAGGTTTCTTCTTCTTTTTTTAATGTCTTTCCTGTTGCTTTTTTCTTTGTTTCTTTGGAAATAGTTCTTAGCATTCCTCTTCAGGAATTACCAGCTAATGCTTGTTACTTCATACAAAAATTAGGATCTCAGGAAGCTGTGATAGGTGCAAAATACTGTGTGACTGGGAACAGATGATGAATGGTTCCAGGCTTTGGCTCACAGAGATGTTTCCCACTGTAATGTAGGCCTCCATTTTACTTACTTTGACCATTTTTAGGCTAAGTTTGTCCAGTTGAAATGATAAAATACTTTTTTGGTTTTGTCTCCCCATTAGGATATAATAACCAAAATACAAAATATAACAAGCTGGGAAATTTTACAGAGCTGGGCTGCATTCATTGTCTTTTTCTTGGAAAATTTTTTATGAATTTATTTTAAGTTTTTTTTTTTTTTATGGTGTGGACCATTTTTAAAGTCTTTACTGAATTTGCTACAGTATTGCCTCTGTTTTACGTTTTGGTGTTTTGGCCACAGGGCATGTGGGATCTTAGCTCCCCGACCAGGGATCAAACCCACAACCCCTGCACTGGAAGGTGAAGTCTTAACCACTGGACCACCAGGGAAGTCCCGGAATTTATTTTTAAATTCTTTATAGGACTTTATAGGTTTTTCTTTATAGGACTGCTCTTTTTCCCTCCACCCCAGATAAATATCTATATAATGTAAGTAAATAGGAATCAGAGTGTTTTTATGTACAATATTAGAGGTCTTTGAAGCCTGATATTTATAACTACTTAGATTTTGGACTTTTTTCCCCCCACTTTATAGAGTCCAGTTAACAATGTGTCTCCGTGCCATCATTAAATACGATTTCCCTGGTCACTGGCCAGCGGTAGTCGACAAGATAGACTATTACTTGCAATCACAGAGCAGTGGAAGCTGGCTTGGCAGTTTATTATGTCTGTATCAACTGGTGAAGACATATGAGTAAGTTGATTTCTATTGGCTGAAGATACCAGCCTCCTGTTACTTAGGAGAATTACATTGCATAGAGGGGTCTGCTATGGGTGTTCTACAGAATCAGGTTAGATTGGGAAATGTTGGATTAAACACAGTTAAACATGTTTATTTACTACAGTTTTTCAAAGAATCTTTAATCTGCTAATGTACTAATCTCTAAGTTAGTGCTTCTCAAACTTATTTGTTAGTTTCAGAGGACCATTTATTAACAGTTTTCCTTGGAAATTTTGATGGAGAGGTACCTTAACATTTATATTTAAGTAAGCACATCATTAAGTAAACCAAACATTTACCTTTTTGGATGCAAGGTAGAAAATGTTCAAGTTTCTTTGCTAGTGACTTTCTTTTCTATAAAAGTTGCTTGGGAGGTGTGGGACTAGTGTCACATTTAATAGCATTGCTTTCTAGCTTCTAAGGGGATTGCTGCTTCTGCATGCAAAGTCCTGTAGTCTTCCTTCTAAAATGATTTTTAGAGTATATTTTAGATTTATACCTGTTAAAATGACCTAAGAGCACCTAAATTTGTAAACTGTTTTAACTTCTCAAAGTAGGGTGGTAGATGGACAAATGTTTTTCCACCACATCATTTGTTATATAATAGGAATGTCTATTTGAACTGTTTATCAACTTGTATTTTATAGCAAGAATTGTGGTATGTGAAAATTAATTTAAGTACTAGAAAAATTCATGTAGGAAAGTTGCAAAACTGTCTTGGATTTTTTTGAACTAGTCTAAATCTTTCTAGAAAGATTTTAGGTATTCTGCCTAAAACAGGGATATGCTTTTTCAAAGTTCCTTTCAAGTTTATTCTAGCAATCCAAACAGAAAATGTAAGCTAGTGTTTGGAATGTTACAGCTTTATATAGTTTAAAAATATTATTTTTCATTCATTGTTTATAGCTCTTTTGTGGGGGGGGAGAAATTATTGTTCTCTCTTTTTGTCTTTGCTCATGTAGATATAAGAAAGCAGAGGAAAGAGAACCTCTTATAGCAGCAATGCAAATATTTCTGCCTCGTATTCAGCAACAAATCATGCAGCTCCTTTCTGATTCCTCACATTATTCTGTATTAATACAGAAGCAGATCCTGAAAATCTTTTATGCACTTGTGCAGGTAAGTTTCTATAGCAGAAGACAAATACTGTATTTCTGCCTGATACATAGAAAGTGCTCAGTAAGTGTCAGTTATTGTTAAAAATTACATATTGTATATTCTCACATGTATTTCTTTAAAAAAATCCTTATGAGAGAACAGACTTTGAGAGGTCAACTTAATTGTCCAAGGTTATCTGAGCGGCAGAGCTGAGATTCAGTGTCCATATGCCTTTCACCCCCAGTGTCTGAAGTCTGGGTATGGAAGAAACAAGGTAGTTAACTTCCCTGAAACCTGATAATTTGACTAATCTGTCCATAGCATTCTGCCTGTAGATTAGTTATGATTATAGGAGAAGAGGAAGGAAAAGAAGAGAGTTCCTTTTTTTTTTTTTTTTTTTGCGGTACGTGGGCTTCTCACTGTTGTGGCCACTCCCGTTGCGGAGCACAGGCTCCTGACGTGCAGGCTCAGCAGCCATGGCTCACGGACACAGCCGCTCCGCGGCATGTGGGATCTTCCCGGACCGGGGCACGAACCCGTGTCCCCTGCATCGGCAGGCGGACTCTCAACCACTGCGCCACCAGGGAAGCCCTGAGAGTTCCTTTTTTTAATTGGGAAATCATATTGATGGTAGTTTCTTTGCATTTGACCCATTTAAAGCTAACAAACAAGATTGAGTGCCTCATTTACCTTCATTTAAAATACTTCCTTTTTCTTACCTGAAAGCTATAAAGAACATTAATATGGAATGTTTTAAATAAAAAAATATTTAAAATTTAATCCTCAAAAGACTTGGGTAAGTTATTTCAATCTGGGTGGAGAAGAATAATTGTTGTCTGTTTAAACTGTTTGATGTTGAATGGATTAAGGCTTTATTTCATGCTTTCTAGTTAAATTAGTCACGGCAAGAGGGTAGTTTCATCAGGCTGGAGAGCCAAGATAGTTTGGTTTTGTTCTTGGCTTCTCTCTGACTTAAGTATTTTCATACTGTTCTAGAATATTTCACTTGAATAAAGATTTATATTTTTAGCCTCATCTTTTAAACTTTTAATAGAGATAGTCCAAGGCAGATTTTCCTTGTTTTTCAGCTTAGCCTTTTTTGGGGGAGAGAGAAAGGGAAAGGAGGCACATCTGAGAAAAGAGAAGAAACTAGACTACTAGGAAAACATTCCTTCATCCTCTTTTTTCTTTTTTTAAAAGTAATAAGGTAGGAAGATGTATGGTGCTTTTGTTTTTGTTTTTCTGTTCAGAAATCTTCCTCAGGAGAATCACTTTTTGGCAAATATTTTTTATTCAGTGAGATGTTTTGCCATTAGATATAGTAATATCCCATTTATTCGGAGCCAGACTTCCCTTTACCCATTGGGAGAAGCATAGCCAGGAATCAGTAAGTGAGACAGAGGCTGACGAAATAGTGTTCTTAAAACCTCTACTTCTACTTGGTTTGCTAAGAGAACAGAAATCTAAAATTTTTTTCTCAACATGTATGTGCTAAAAACCTAAAAAACCAGAAAAAAACCCTCATCATTTTAAACCATTTTAGTAATCTATTATGTGCTAATACAGTAATATTCTTTAGTGGGAAATCCTGGAAGCAAAAATTTAGAAGGCTTTAGGAGGCACAGTTACAGTGTTTATGGAAGTAAAAAGTGATTGTCTAACAATTTGGGATGAGGCAGAAAAATTTATGTTTTAGAAAGTATGACGCAATGAAATTGATTTTGTCTAAGCATTTATTAAATATTGTGTACAGGACTGTTGAATATTCCATACATATTTCAGAACTCGTTTGTCCAGAAGTGAACTCATTGTTACTTTCCCCCAGCCCTTAGCCTGCTCCTCCTATGTTCCCCATCGTAAAGCCAACTGACTCCCCACTGCATTTAGAACAAAGTGTTAACTTTTTCCCATGGCCTATAAAACCCTTCATCTCTTGCCTCATCTTATACCATACTTAGCTTTATTCTTTGCACTCCAGCCATATGGAAATTCTTTCAGCTTCAGGAGCAGGTCATGTCCTCTGTCACTTCTGAGCCTTTAAGGCACTGTGTTTCTGCCTGGAGCATTCTCCTTTCCCTTTATGCCCTGGTCAATTTGTGCTCCTCCAGGTCTTGGCTTGCATATCACTTCTTCCAGGAAGTTGTCTCTGATAGTAGCAGGCTGCATTAGGTGGTCCTCACGGGTGCCCTTATCAACATTATACTGCTTTTATCTGTACTATTTATCATACCATATTGTAATTCCTTGTTTAAATGTGTTCCCCCTCACCCCCCCCAACTAGACTGTGAGCTTTACTTAACATTATGTCCTTAGTGTGTAGTAGGTTTTGGACTGCATGGATGCAGAGGTGCTATGCCTTATCTCCTGTAGCTCAAGGTGTAGTAGGGGTGGGGTTGCACACTGTAATACAGTGGACTGTGATTTCATGCCACAGTGTAGAGGAAAGTAATTGAAAAAATGTTTCTTGGATGTTTCATGATGTAAAGATTTTCATTAAAGTCATTAAAATGAGTTTCCACCACAAAAAAAGATAATTATGGGAGGAGAAATTAAGGAAACACCCCTATTTACAATTGCATCAAAAAGAGTAAAATACCTAGGAATAAACTTAACCAAGGAGGTAAAAAACCTATACTCTGAAAACTATAAAACATTGATGAAGGAAATTAAAAACAATACAAAGAAATGGAAAGATATTCTGTGTTCTTGGATTGGAATAATTAATATTGTAAAAATGTTCATACTACCTAAAGCAATCTATAGATTTAATGCAATCTCTATCAAAATACTGATGACATTTTTCATAGAACTAGAACAAATAATTTACAAAAGACCCTGATTTCCCAAAGCAATCTTGAGAAAAAAGAACAAACCTGGAGGTATCATGCTCCCTGACTTCAGACTGTACTACAGAGACACAATAATCAAAACAGCATGGTACTGGCACAAAAACAAGCATATAGATCAATGGAACGGAACAGAGAGCTCAGAAATACACCCACACACCTATGGTCAATTAATCCATGACAAAGGAGGCAAGAATATACAATGGAGAAAAGACAGGCTCTTCAGTAAGTGGTGCTGGGAAAACTGGACAGCTACATGTAAGTGAATGAGATTAGAACATTTCCTCACACCATATACAAAAATAAACTGAAAATGGATTAAGACTTGGAAACCATAAAACTCCTAGAAGAGAAAATAGGGAGAAAACTCTTTGACATAAATCATAGCAATTGTGTTTTGATCTGTCTCCTAAGGCAAGGAAATAAAAGCAGAAATAAACAAGTGGGACCTAATTAAACTTAAAAGCTTTTGCACAGCAGAGGAAATCATTGACAAAACGAAAAAGACAACCTACTAAATGGGAGAAAATATTTGCAAAGGATATGACTAATAAGGGGTTAATATCCAAAATATATAAACAGCTCATACAACTCAATATCAAAAAAACAACCCAATTAAAAAATGGGCAGGAGAATTGAATAGACATTTATCCAAAGAAGACATACAGGCGGCCAACAGGCACATGAAAAGATGCTGAACATCACTAATTATCAGAGAAATGCAAATCAAAACCACTGGATACCACCTCATACTGGTCAGAATAGCTATCATCAAAAAGTCTACAAATAACAAATGTTGGCAAGGATGTGGAGAAAAGGGAATCCTTGTACATGTTGGTGGGAATGTAAATTGGTACAGCCATTATGGAAAGCAGTATGGAGGTTCCTGAAAAAACTAAAAACAGAACCACCACATGATCTAGCAATTCTCCTGCTGGGTGTATATCTGGAAAAAAATGAAAACACTAATTTGAAAAGATACATGCACCCCAGTGTTCATAGTGGTATTATTTACAGTAGACAAAATAAGGGAGCAACCTAAGTGTCCATTGATAGATGAATAGATAAAGAGGTGGTGTGTGTATCTACATATACACAATGGAATATTACTCAGCCATAAAAAAGAATGAAATTCTGCCATTTGCAACAATGTGGATGGACTTAGTGAAATAAGTCAGACAAAGAAAGACAAATACTCTTATCACTTATATGTGCAATCTAAAAAAATAAACGAATGTATATAACAAAACAGAAACAGATTTATAGTTATAGAGAACAAACTAATGGTTAACAGTGAGGAGAGGCAGGTGGGGAGGGTTGAGATAGGGGTATGGGATTAGGAGACACTAACTACTATGTATAAAATAAATAAGTAACAAGTATGTATTGTACAGCACAGGGAAATATAGCCATTATTTTGTAATAACTTTGAATGGAGTATAGTCTATAAAAATGCTGAATCACTCATATGCCCGAAACTAATATAATATTTTAAATGAAGTATACTTCAGAAATAAAAAGATAATTTTATGAGGTAATGGAAGTATTGACTAACCTTATTGTGATAGTAATTTCATAATGTATATGTGTATCAAATCGTCTTGTTCTATACCTTAAACATACATAGTATTATATATCAATTATATCTCAGTAAAGCTGGAAAAATGAAAAGTTTGACACACAAAGGGGTAAATGGTAAAAAATCACTTATCTAGAATCTCATGTTGAACAAATGATGCCTTATTGTATTATTATAATTTTTTACTTAAAAAAGTAGCTTAGGGACTTCCATGGCAGTCCAGTGGTTAAGGCTCCACACTCTGAATACAGGGGGCACAGGTTCGATCCCTGGTCAAGGAACTAAGACCCCTTGTGCTGCACAGTGCGGCCAAAAAAAAAAAAAAGCCTAGAGAAATAATTCATGGCATGTATATTTTCTAGATTTAAAAAATTTAATTTACATACATATGTTTATAGAGCTGTTTTAAGTTAAATTTTAGGTTGAACCACCTGAAATTACTAATTTCACGGTCAGGTGTTAACCATTTCATATATTTCAACCTTTCAATATAGATAAATTGCTGATTTTTTAGAGGGGAGGAATTATTGTCTGATGTTGTTGTCCTTTGTTTTCAGTATGCATTGCCTCTTCAGCTGGTGAATAACCAAACCATGACAGCGTGGATGGAGATCTTCCGAACTATTATTGACAGGACTGTTCCACCTGTAAGAAAGGGCTTCTGTTCCTAAGAAGAATGGGGAAAACTTGGGTTTGGGTTATTTGTGGTAGATTGATTTATTATACCAGCCTGCTATTTAGAAAAAAAAAAATTACTACTGTAATAAAAGTAATTAATGATACATACTCATTTTTAGAAAGTTCAGATAAAATTAATAAAATAATAACTAATCCTACTAAAAATAACCATTTTTAAAACTTGGTATTTATTCCTCTTGTCTTTTCTTCTCTACATTTATATACAACCATATTTTTTTTCTTTCTACAAAAAATATTACAGAATCTTTATAGGAAGAAGTGATTAAAAAGGGTATGCTGACAAAATCTTATTAAAAAGTAATTTAAAAGGGTATACAGAAAAAGGAGCATTAATGAAATTTGTTAGGAGGAGCAATCATATTTTATATTTGTAAAAATGGTATAGATAGGTAGTTTTGAAGTTCATTTTTCACTTAAAATCTATTGTAAATATTTTGTATGATTATGAAGTTTTTTACATTGTGTCATTTTTGTTGAATGCTTCATTTGCTAGATATTTAGGTTGTTTTAGTTTTTTAGTGTTTTAACTATAAGGATGTAGTTAAATTTTTATGCACATACATGATTATTTTGTTTGGATAACCTCTTAGCAGTGTTTAAGGCTTTGACAGATCTTTAATTAATTAGTTAATCAATTAATTGAAGTATAGATATACAATATTAGTTTCAGATGTACAGCGTAGTGATTCAGTATTTTTATAGGTTATACTCCATTAAAAATTATTAGAATGTAATAGCTATAATTCCCTGTGCAAGACTTTGACAGACCTTGCAAATGGCTTTCCAGAAACAGTGCACTGGCTTATACTTTAATAAGCAGTGACTGAGAATGTCTGTTTTGTTAAATTCTAAGTTTGCCGGTTTGATAGGTGAAAGATGGTGTCTCATTTTTATCTGTAGTTACAGTGATACTATATTTCATCTATCAGATTAACTCAAATAATCAAATTAACTAAATTAAAATATATCAAATGTTTAAAATTTTGAGCTTGTCTCCAAATGTGCAGTATTCCTTCCTTTGCCCATATCTTGGGACAAATGATGTTGAGGTTTAGTTTATACACATAAATGCGCAGAACTTAGTGAACAGTTCAGTGAATTCTGACAAACATACGCTTGTGTTACTATCACCCAGATCAAGATATAGAAATTTTCTGGCATCTCAGAGAGTTTCCTTGAGGGATATGGTGTTTTGTGTTTTCTTTTCTACTTATTTGGGCCTTTTAATGATAGAAGATAAAACAACAGCACTGGTTGGTTGAAATTTGCTTTGCTTGTTTAATTCCTACCTAGCAATCTATAAAGTAAGAATTTGCATTTGTTTGGCAGTCTGAATTCACATTTAATTTTACTTAATTTGTATCAATATTTATTCTGCCTTTGTTAGTCACACAAACCTTTTCATTATGTGGGAATTTTATCTGGGTGTTTTTGTCCTCCTAGGAGACTCTGCAGATTGACGAGGATGATAGACCAGAATTAGTCTGGTGGAAGTGTAAGAAGTGGGCATTACACATTGTAGCTCGTCTCTTTGAACGGTAATTCTGGTTATTAGATTTACAATCTATGGTTGGTATTTCAGTATTGGATATAATAAAATTGAATAGGTCCCTTGATGCTCTACAGTATATGATTATTTTTCTTTAGAGCAGCAGAAGGCAAAAAGTCACCCTCTGCTTTGTTTTAAAGCAGGCTTAACTGTGATCACTGGCTTTGAGATCATAGTAAGGTGAACAGTCTTCTCTGGATCTTTCTATTCTCTGTAAAAAGGATTGAGAAATGATATTTCTGTCTGAAATTTTAAGTATGGCCTGGAGTCTAAGTACAGCTTGTCATAATTTCATTTTGGGGCTTGTGAAAAAAAGGTAAAATGTTAGTTTCTGTCCCAATAGAATACATCTTTCAACAAGTATTTAAACTGGTGAGCATGCTTTGTTTCTAAAATTTGCAGTATTTAAACATTTCTCTTTGTATTTTAAGATATGGAAGCCCAGGAAATGTCACAAAAGAATACTTTGAATTTTCCGAATTCTTTTTGAAAACTTATGCAGTGGGAATTCAGCAGGTAATAAACTTACATTTTTTAAATAGAAGGGTGGTTACTACTGAAAGTAGTTAAGTCACTTCTATCCATTTAATAGTAGTTTACAAACATGTTAATACATATTTATAGGGGGATGAAATGGCAGCTCTGGGAATCTAATACAGTGCAGTCAGTTTTAGAACCAAGTGTCCTAGGGTAGCTACTGCAAGAATGTCCCTTCTAGACTCCTAGATGCTGGACTGAAACCTTTCAAGTCTGTTGATTGATACTTGTGTAGCAGTTGCCAGTATTAGATCAGGTTCTTCAGTTAACTTCCTGATCTCACATAAGTTTCTTACCCTCTATTTGTTGGAGCCCCACCTCTTTGTTCTAAGCTTTTATATCAGAAGATTTAGGTAATAGGAATTGATCTATTTCAAGAGGAGTTGAGCTCAGAAGTTAAGACTTTCAGCTGAGAAGTTACACATATTTGTGGAAGTTTGGGAACCATTCTGTACAGTGAAAATTAGGAGTTCTTGAGAAATAATCCAAGTTGATATTAATATTTACAAACTACAAAGGATAGATGGGCGTGAAGACTATCTGTATTGCCATTTGAATCATGAAATTTTTGTTTCTATTTCAACAAGTGAAATTCAGTAGTGATTGAGCATTGGCTGTGTCAGGGCTATATTAAGGAAGCAAAGATTAATCAGACATAGTAAAAGGCTTTCATGATACAAAGGGTGTTTCTAGATTTTTATAAATCTATGCAGATTAGTCTTCTTTACTGTCAGTGATAGAAAGTTCAAGCCTGTCATCTTAGATGGAATACTTCCTTTTATGGATTATCATTTTGACTAGTATCATTTTTTGGATTATCATTTCTAAAAATTACCTTGCAACAATTCAGGAAAGCTATGGCTATAATTTTCTCACAGATTATTTTGTTGGCCCATGAGAAAGTCTGTGGGGAAAATTGGTGAGTGATGAATAAAATTATATATTCAACCATTCATTTTGGATACTAGGATAATCAGGGAGCTGGTTAGCTCTGTCTTCTGCTCTTTCCACTGCTGTTAAACCCCAGTAAGCATCCTAAAGTTGATGCCCTCTTCTGGTGTGTTCAGTAGAGGTTTTCCAGTGTCACATAAACATGTATGTACACACACATTTAAATTTCATGCTGTTGCATCCATGTCATAAACTGTTTGAACCTTGGTCATTTAAAGTATATATTCCTGATATTTTAAAACTTTTTTTTTTTTAATCAAAAACTGTTCTCTTCTTTACTATTGTGTCTCATCTGCGACCACCTCCACTTTGTGTGAACAGCAACTGTATTAGGAAGAACTGTGTTTAGTAGCATCCATTTTTAGCCTGCATTGCAGAAGGAGTTTCTAGGTGATAGTAGGACTTCTGACAAATTTTATAAACCTGAACTTTATATAACTTGAACTGAATTCATGTTCTGAATTTATAAATTCTGTACATGTTTTAAAAGAACCCCTTTTACTTATTCAGCAGTTCAGTGATAAGCTTGCTGTAGTGAAGGGCTCTGGAGATCAGGAATTGGAAGACTTGGACTGTGTTGTAGTGCAGCCTCTGACTGCGTGTCCTTGGGTCCTCACAGCTGCTTTGGGCATGGTCCTTTCCTTAGAAACAATCTTTTTTTAAAAATCAATATTAAAAAAAATAACTTCTCAGTTTTGTGGTATTTCTACAAAGACTTTCCGTGGTCTGAGATTATAAAATAAAAATTTTCCACACTCTTTTTAGTTACTATGTGGTTTCATTTTTTGTTGCTGTTGAAATATTTCCCTATCTGGAATTTATTTAGGTGTGAAGTTTAGTTAGGGAGCCACCTTAATTTTTTTCAGAGGGCTAGTCAGCTGTCCCAATACTGTTTTTTGGATAACTTACCGTTTCTCTTCCAGTTGAAATGCACCTTTATCAAATATTAAAATATGTTTATGGTGTCTCTTGCTATATGGATGTTTTCAGTGTTCACTTAGTCAAATCTGTTACTATTTGACAGGAGTCTTAATTTATTTGAAGAGCTAGTATGTGGAAGAGCGTATAGACTTATTTTGAGTAGTTCCACAGGTTAGAAGCAGGATAAATGGCTGAAAATCACAGTGAGACACCCTTCAGTTCAATATCGCAAGGACCTATCTAAGAATTAAAACAGCTTGTGTGCTGTCTCACAAAATATTTACTTCTCTAAAAATCTGTTAATTTTTATCTCTTGACTTCTGCGTTGGTTTTATGTCATGCCTAAAATGCTCATCCTGTTAACTTTGAAATTGTTTATGTTTTCCTATGTTTTCTCTTCCTATTTTCCTGTAGGTACTACTAAAAATTTTAGACCAGTATAGGCAGAAAGAGTATATAGCTCCCCGTGTTCTTCAGCAAGCATTCAACTATCTCAACCAAGGCGTTGTTCATTCTGTAACCTGGAAGCAGATGAAGCCGCACATACAGGTTAGTGTCAGGGAGCAGCTCTCGGAAATCATTCTCTGGTTAAATTTTCTGGACAGGGTAAGTGTTAACTAATCCCATATTTTATATTTAATATGTTTTTGTTTCCATTAATAATTTCGAATGAATGCAGTCTTATATCTGATATGAAGGACCTGGAAATTTAAGTATTTGAGAAGAGTGAAGTTTTCAAGCTGTGTGAATTGGAAGACTTGGATTTAGTTAATCTTGCTTGGAATCTTATTTAGCCTCTGTTTCTCCTCTGTTAGGTCAGATAATATTTTTCTCCCCTTCTTACCTAAAGGTTGCTAGGATCAAATGAGGTATTTTGTAGGATAGCATTTTGAAAACAGTCCCCAGGGCTCTACTAAGTTAGTGTTATTTTGCAGGAAATGCAGCCTGATACATGACCATTTTCTTTTGTGGGTATGAGCAAACAAGGTTTTTATTTCTTTTTGGATTGTTAAATACTATAAAAGAGTTAAAGTTTTCAGTTTTTATATCAATTGTGTACTTAAAGGTAGAATCAGCATTTTATTAAAGAATAAATCAGAATGAAAAATTATGGACCATTAATAAATAAATTAATATTTACATACAGATAATTTTGGGTAATTCAAAGATGTTAGGAACGGGATTTTTTCCTCTCAAACTATGAATTCTTAAATTCTGTAATCTCTAAGATGGTATCTAAAAAGTAAAGCAATTCTTTTACTTTGTCTTTGGTGTCTAGGATAGAATTTGTTTAGTGTTATCTTATTATAGGTCTTACAGATATTAGATCTTTTGCATTGTTTTCTGTGGACATTTTAATAATGTTTGCCTAATTCCCTTGATCAAATAGTGATTGGTTCTTTGCAATTAATAAAGATACAGATTTCATTTTATTTTACTGTGTGCCTGTAAAGTAAGGGTGAACTGTGATAGCATTTTTTTCTACTTGATGCCTTTGGCCTTATTTTTACATGGCTGTAATGTAGGAGTAAGAAAACTCTGATTATTAGGCTGAATTTTTTTCTCTTAGAATTACTTAATTTGGAAGAAGTGATAAGAGATAATTTTGTTCTTACATATGTAATTGTTAGAGCACGGAAGGGCTTGGTAGAGCATTAGCGGCAGTGAACATAGAGGCTGTTAGATGTGATTTTTTTTTTCCCCCCACTGAAGCCTGCGCTTGTAGGGTAGGAAATTAAGTTGTTGAAAATGGAAAAAGAAGAAAATGTTAATGTTGTTGAAATATTGACATTTAGGATCAAAATGGAAATGTAAAAATGTTCACAATAAGTAATATAATAGTAAATATAACCTTGGTTTGATATTTATTTCTCTTGAAGAATCAAGGTATGTTTAGGTATGTTTAATATTGATAGTAAAACTTTTATCCCCGCTCTTGCTTCAAAGAATAGCATTCATCTCTTTCTCTGTACCTTTAATCAATTGTGATTTAAAAACAATCTTATGGGCTTCCCTGGTGGCGCAGTGGTTGAGAGTCCGCCTGCCGATGCAGGGGACACGGGTTCGTGCCCCGGTCTGGGAAGATCCCACATGCCACGGAGCGGCTGGGCCCGTGAGCCATGGCCGCTGAGCCTGCGCGTCCGGAGCCTGTGCTCCGCAGCGGGAGAGGCCCGCGTACCACAAAAAACAAAAACAAAAAACAATCTTATGTTTAACTTCTTCTGCCCCCACCTCTACCCCTTACCCCCAAGGCTTTTGCTTTCCTTCTTTCACTTTAGCCAACGCAAACTTGACAGAAAGATTAATATAACAGTTTGGAAAACTAACTTCAGGAAGGCTTTCATTATTTGTGTTCCCCAAATGTGAATAGTCTATACCCATTTGTTGTTTTGTTTTTTTCTTTTGTTAGAATATCTCTGAAGATGTGATTTTTTCTGTGATGTGTTATAAAGATGAAGATGAAGAGCTGTGGCAGGAAGATCCATATGAGTATATAAGGATGAAATTTGGTAATGGAGATGATTTTAGTCCTCATCAGTTCCTGGCTACGTAAAGTAATAGAACTAAATTTATACTTTTAAGCAGATTTTACTACTTTGTTAAATTCCCAGAGTTCTGCTTTTCACGATAAACTCTGAAACTCGTGAGAGTTTGATGTTCTGTTGAACCAATGGACTTGAGATGAAAAGCTGCTTTATTTGTCCATCCCTCTCATGGGTGCTGAAGCAGTCATGGAACCATCTATGTATAACTCTTTCTGTTGTGATGCTGATCTGCAGGGACCATTCCTTTCTGTGCCTTTTGGGATACCTATTTGTAGACTGGGTTGTTCTCAGTCTGGGAGATCCTTTGCATTTCTGCATATTTTAGGAGCACCTCAATTTAGTTTGCATCCTTAACCTAGGGACTGAGTATTCCACAGGGGAATGAGATTACTTCTGATGACCCCACTGTGTGGCCCAGTTCTCTGTGGATCCTTTTAGCCTTGGATCTTCCAGGAAGCTGTTGAATTGTGTAGGTTGCCTCAGTTCATTCCCTTTTGTCACCAGTTTGAATTAAGCACTTCCTGGAGTACTCAGGCACTTAGCATAGGAAGATGTTATTTGTGTACCTCTGTTCCTCCCATGGTGAAGAAGCTATCTGAGGGCAGGGACTTTATCTTACTTGCTTTATTTTGTATTCTCCATCCCTTCTACACCCCTACATTCCTCTGCAAGTTCTTGGCCCTAGTCTGCCTTCAGTGAATGTTGAAACAAATAATTGATAAGACTCGCACTGCCCAAGGCATGCTGAAGGTACTGTGACCACAGTGCTTTCCCCTTGTCGGGCCATACGTCTCTAGTTACTTGAGTTAAGCCTACTAATATAGATGCTAGATTATTGGGCTATGTTGTTTTCACAGTGCTTTGTGTTTAGATTCTTTGATTCAGTAAGTGAGGAAGCGCCTCTTTCCTTTGGAGACAAAGTACAGGAAAAGCAAGTGAATGAGAAACAATATTTACCACTGCTTTATCCTTCCATTCTATCATTTCTATTTGAAAATCATTGTACATATGCATGATTTATTAATTCCCCTTCCTAATGCTTTTGTTTTCCTAGTTTGCTTTGACAGAGCAGAATGATTAACTGGTCTGTCTTCTGTCTTTTTTAAGGCATTTTTTTAGTGTCTAGCTTTTCTATGTTACCTGTTTTATAATGTGCAGTGTATTTGTTTAACTTTCAGAAGGCTACCATTATTTTACTTATTCTTCATATCAAATAAGAAAGTATCTCAGTTTTTAGAAAATATAATAGTTAAGAGCTGTGTGTGTTGATTGATAGAATTTACATTTTATTGATTAAGAGAGAATATGGATAATTCAAGACTAGCTAAAGTGCCTTTTTTCCTTAATCATTTCCTTCTGTAGAATGCAGTGGGTATTACTTAATATGTGTATTTTACTTTTAGATAACTACTGGGGAGAACAATTACGTTATTAGTTTTCTTTTTATATTTTTGTCATGTGCAGTTACTTATATTAACAAAATACCCCTGTCTAAATGTATTGACTGATATTAATAATGGTGTTTTTAGATTTGGTAAAAACTGAAGGAGCTCAGGCTTTGATGTTAAGACAGCCTGGATGTGAATGCTGGCCTGGTTGCTTACTCACTGTGTGACTGTGGGCAAATTACTTAACCTATCTGAGATGGAGTGTTTTCAGCTATAATATCTTGTGTGTGTATGGGTGTCTCTATGTGTATTATCAGTTTGTTTGTTTCTCTTACTACGTAAGCTCCAAGAGAACCATTTTTGTTTGATATTTGTATCCCCAGAGCTTAGAACAGTGCCTGGCACATAGTAATCACTAAATAAATTTTTATTGTTTTTTGATAGAGGTAAAGCATTTTTCCTATCCTCAGTGAAACAGATATGCCTAATATGTATTGTTTGTTTTAATGTGATTATTTAAAAGGACAACCTTTTAAATAACTAAGTATTTTAATAAACATTTGATATTTATTAGAATAAACATATTTAAATATGTGTTTATTTTAATAAATATCAAATAAAATTTAAATATTTAATAAATAACATTTAATTTAAATATTTAATAACTATTTAAAATATTTTAAAAACATTTAAAATAAATATTGTGCATGAGAGCAGTGATGATATATCTTTAGCTTTTTTGTGCTATAAACCAGTGTTATATGTTGACTGTTTTATTTCTTGGTTTTGGAATAGTGGTCAATAAGGTTTAAAATCTATAATAAGTAGTTGTATTTTTGCTAACATGGTTTAAACTTTTAAAATCTTAGATATTTTCGAAGATTATGCTTCTCCCACCACAGCAGCCCAGACTCTCTTATATACTGCTGCAAAGAAAAGAAAAGAGGTATATAGTTATTCTTTTTAAATACAAAACTGAAGGGTGGCCTGTGTTCATTTGACACTCTAATGAATGCCCCTAGTATTTGAAAAATTATGTTAGTAGTTATAATCTGTTACTTTAAAAATATTTTTCTATCCTTGTAAGGGAAAAGGAGTATTTTGTTTTCTTACTTATAATTGCTTGATAGCACACAATAAAATGGCTTTATTTTTGAAAATTTGTACATCATATTTAATACAATAGTAAGGCAGTAAAAGTTCATATAGACTAAAATGGTTTCTTCTGTTTCTTTAGGTGTTGCCAAAAATGATGGCATTCTGTTATCAAATCCTAACAGATCCGAACTTTGACCCTAGGAAGAAAGATGGAGCCCTGCATGTGATTGGTTCCCTAGCTGATATTTTATTGAAGGTTAAGCTACTCAAATTTAATTTACTTAATAACACTGTGTAGCAGAGGCAAATGAGAGAATATGAAAGTTATGGATAATTTAAAACTGGTGACTTTCTGCATAATTGAATTGACTAAATATTTTTCTTTCCTTAATTAAAAAAATGACTTTTTTTGATAGTTCCATTTTTATTTATTTATTTATTTTTAACATCTTTATTGATGTATAATTGCTTTACAATGCTGTGTTAGTTTCTGCTGTATAACAAAGTGAATCAGCTATATGTATACATATATCCCCATATCCCCTCCCTCTTGCATCTCCCTCCCACCCTCCTTATCCCACCCCTCTAGGAGGTCACAGAGCCACTGAGCTGATCTCCCTGTGCTATGCGGCTGCTTCCCACTAGCTATCTATTTTATATTTGGTAGTGTATATATGTCAGTGCTACTCTCTCACTTTGTCTCAGCTTACCCTTCCCCCTCCCTGTGTCCTCAAGTCCATTCGCTATGTCTGCGTCTTTATTCCTGTCCTGGCCCTAGATTCTTCAGAACCATTTTTTTTTTTTAGATTCCATATATATGTGTTAGCATGTGGTATTTGTTTTTCTCTTTCTGTCTTACGTCACTCTGTATGACAGAATCTAGGTCCATCTACCTCACTACGAATAACTCAATTTCATTTCTTCTTATGGCTGAGTAATATTCCATTGTGTATATGTGCCACATCTTCTTTATCCATTCATCTGTCGATGGACACTTAGGTTGCTTCCATATCCTGGTTATTGTAAATAGTGCTGCAGTGAACATTGTGGTACATGTTTCTTTTTGAATTATGGTTTTCTCAGGGTATATGCCCAGTAGTGGGATTGCTGGGTCATGTGGTAGTTCTAAAAAAAAATGACTTTTTAATCATCACTTTTAAAATATGAAAATGTTGCTGTATAAAAAAAAATGATACAAAATGACTTGTGTTATTTATTTCTAGAAAGATCACTCAATATCAAATTATATCTAAAGTACTATTTCTGTCTTGTTTTAAAACATGCAATATGTAGGTAAAATTTTACAAAATTGTAAATAGAAGTATATTGTGTAAGTCAGAACAAACGTATTTTATTAGGAAGTGATTTTTACATATGAAAAAGACATTGGTAAGTTAAACTTAATTTCTGTTTCCTAACAGAAGAGTTTATTCAAGGACCAGATGGAATTATTGTTGCAGAATCACGTATTTCCATTATTATTATCTAACCTGGGATACCTTCGAGCCAGAGTAAGTTTTCCATATTTCCATTATAGTATCTCGAAATCTTCATTTGTAAGTTAATTATTGAACTAAATATTTTTGAATAAGTTGACCTTTTACCACATACTGAGGCGAAATGAAGGCAATTAGAATGTCTTTTATGGTCACATAAGCTGAATAAAGAGCAAACTAGTGAATAAAGGAATTTATAGATTTTAATTCCAGCTGTTTGTTTCCCCTAGCCTCACTTGCTGCATATGCAAAACATTCAGTGAGAGGGATGATGTTACAGCAATGGTACAGTGTAAATTCATAAGCTGATTAGTGTCCAAACACTAATGGAAATTATATTTTGGCTAAAAACTTGATTATGATTTCCAGTATAATAGTTAGATATGCCTTAATAAAATGGAGAAAATAATAATCCATGTAAATTTATTTGTGTTCTAAGTGTATATTATTTATAGAAATAATATATTTTATGGAGAAATAAAAATAGAACTTTAAGAGCCTAGTACTTATTTTTATAACTGTATCAACCCAACAAAATGTCTTGCTAAAACCAATATATGTTAAAATGCCTTGTACACTCTAAAGCATTTTATAAACAGAAGATAATAGTCACTAGGGAAATACTTGTGTGAATGTAGCTTAGCGATGTGGACGGCACACAAGTATTTTTATAAGTAGACTGTTATTTCTGCAGACTCTGTGAATTGTATTTCTCTTGTTCAGTCTTTAGTCATTCAAATTAATTACTGTCAGTTGTGTTTTATGCACATAGAGAATTTTAAAAAATAATATGATTCTGTGGTCTAATAGTTTAAACTTTGGTAATTTATGCAAAGTTAAATTTCTTCGTGTCTTGTGTGAGTGAAAAAATCAAGTTTGTTAAGCCAGTTAGTGTAAGGGAAAATAATATTTCATTCATTTGTTGTTAAGACCAGTAAGTGAATATCAGCATTGGTTGGTTCATAGTGCTTTTGCATATAAATAATAAATAAGTTATGAATCATAATATTTATTAAAAGCATTGACATGATTTCTTTTTTCAGAGACACTTAAATTTGGCTCTGTTTTCTTTTTCCTGTGAATAATGATATTGCATAAAGGTAATTTAGAAGTAATAAAACTGCCTTTATTATAAGAAGTTTGGGAAATCCAGAAGTTAGCAACTAAGGCTAATATGCTTCTCTCCAAAAACAAATAAATAAACAAATAGCACTTGGTAGAATTAATGATATTTTACTTAGTAAGAAGTTCTTATATGTGTGACATTATTACATAATGCCATAATCCTAATAGTTTCCTACTAACTTTTTTCTTGTAACATAGTCCTGTTGGGTACTTCATGCATTCAGTTCTTTGAAATTTCATAATGAGCTCAACCTAAGAAATGCAGTTGATCTAGCAAAGAAGAGCCTGATTGAAGATAAGGAGATGCCTGTCAAGGTTGAAGCTGCCCTTGCTCTTCAGTCATTAATTTCTAACCAGACACAAGGTAAAGACAAAATTTTTAA
The DNA here is from genome assembly GCF_951394435.1 of Stenella coeruleoalba. NCBI lineage: Eukaryota > Metazoa > Chordata > Mammalia > Artiodactyla > Delphinidae > Stenella > Stenella coeruleoalba. The sequence continues at coordinate 76,740,260 of NC_137157.1, forward strand.
ATTTAAAAAATTTAAAATAAAAACACACCTTTTAGAGGGTGTATTTAATTTATCCTTTTGACATGGTCTTCTCAAGTAGTTTTGTTCACTTCCTACCCTAACAAAGATGAGTCCCTAAGTCTTAAGGTTCAGGGTTTGGATTTTTGAGCTTTTGCCCCCTCAGAATTTTATAGGAGTTTATTCTTGCCACTTTTAGGAGTGTCTGTTGACTGTGGTTTCCAGAAAAATTTTAGATTAGAAAAGAAGTTGATGATTGGTAGATGGGGAATCAAGAGACCTGGGGGTCTAGTTTTGATTGTGCTACCACCTTGCCATGTAGACCTGGGCAAGGCCCATGATCTGTTAAGACTTAGATGCTGTATGTTTAAATTTAGGGGGATTGGACTAGATGGCTTTAAGATTCCTTTCAACTCTAGGATTCTATGATTCCGCTAGTTCTGAAAGTAGCAAGTAGCATTTCTAGTGAGTGATAACACATATCTCATTTGTTTGTTTAGAAGAATGTTCTATTCAAAATTCAAATAAACCTTTGAAAGTAAATTCGGCTTTATGAAGAACATGAATCTTTACCTCTATTCAACAGTGTTCCAGTGGAAGGACAGTATTGCATAAGCACATGTGGGGAGAAGGGTGATTAGAGATGGGGTGGGGGAGGGAACAGGCACATCAGTGTTGGGCATAGTCTTTATGTACATGATTTTTTATACTTGTGTCATGATAACATATTCGTGTTTGATAAGTCATGCTGATGACAGAGCACATGTGTAATTAGAATTTCTCAGTGGGTGCTATTGGCATTTTGGGCAGGACAGTTCTTTACTGTGCTGAACTGATTATCCCTATGTTACTCATGGGAAAATTGATACATTGGTGAATATTATTTTGGTACAGCTTTGTAACTTACTCACTGTGAAGCAAATATGTTATCTAGAAGCTATTACTCTGTGTTATTTACCTTGTGACCAAGTTACTTTCCTTCACCACTTGTCAATGGCTAATTTTTTTACTGAGTTTGTTTTTTATTGCATTAGCTAAGGAATATATGAAGCCACACGTGAGGCCTATTATGCAGGAGCTGTTGCACATTGTTAGAGAGACAGAAAATGATGATGTTACTAATGTTATCCAGAAGATGATATGTGAATACAGTCAAGAGGTAGCCTCAATTGCTGTTGATATGACTCAACACTTGGTAAGACTGGGCAAAGTTTTATGTTAGTTGGTATAAAGGCTTTGAATAATCTAAATAAATTAAACTCCAAAATCTGGAGTTCAGTTTACATGTAATTGAAATGCTAATATAAAAATATTTGCTCTGATAATTCTGACAGTTAATAATTTCTATATATACTTTTAAGTTTTCCTAGATTTTGGATTTATTTATTTAATGACAACCAGAAGTTAATTATTTGCTATCTGATTATAATAGCTAATATATATTCCACTTTAGTGACTAGATAAGGGAAAAATGCCCATGTTTAAAACATGACAGATTCTATCATTGATTCACAAAGTGCATATCTTAAAGTTTGAGCAATGCTGACATTTGGATGTGTGACACTCCCCCTTTTTTTTTTTTTTTAAAGAATTTATGTATTTATTATTTATTTTTGGCTGTGTTGGGTCTTCATTGCTGCACATGGGCTTTCTCTAGCTGCAGCGAGTGGGGGCTACTCTTTGTTGTGGTGCGCAGGCTTCTCATTGCGGTGGCTTCTCTTGTTGCGGAGCATGGGCTCTAGGTGCGCGGGCTTCAGTAGTTGTGGCACACGGGACTCAGTAGTTGTGGCTAGGGGGCTGTAGAGTGCAGGCTCAGTAGTTGTGGCGCACGGGCTTAGTTGCTCTGCGGCAGGTGGGGTCTTCCTGGACCAGGGCTCGAACCCATGTCCCCTGCATTGGCAGGTGGATTCTTAACCACTACACCACCAGGGAAGCCCGACACTGCCCTTTTGCTAACTTATAGAGAAGGGCGGGTATAGCAGTACTAATTGTTGAATGTGTTTGCTATTTTCATAGGCTGAGATATTTGGCAAAGTTCTTCAAAGTGATGAATATGAAGAAGTCGAAGACAAAACCGTAATGGCTATGGGAATTTTACATACCATTGATACTATCTTGACAGTTGTAGAAGATCATAAAGAGGTAGGATTTCTTTGTGTTTTATTATGTCATTATAGTAACTGAAATTTATATGATCACTGGTGATGAATTTTAAAGTCTTAACCTTTAAATTGCTATTTATGTTGCTGGATTTTAAAAATTACCCTCAAATTTTAAAGAAAAGTATTAAAATGATTGAAGGGAAATATTACATGTGGTTTTAAAGTATGTAGTATATCTCTTTGTGCTAACCTTAGTTCAGTTCATCACATCTGCTATGTGCCGGGCTAGGTTTAGGGGGATATCAAATTGAATAAGACATGAGCCCTGCTTTTTGGAATCCATAGTCTGGTCTTCTTGGCAGAGAGAGACTACCATTCAATCATGGTGGCAAATTTTAAATAATGGAACAAAATGCTGATGTAACAGATATCTGAGAATGGAAGGGAAGAAGAGCTTAAAACATCATCTTTCCTAAACTGAGTTCCAGAACAATATTGGGATAAGAATTTGTGTAAACATTTGTTAAGTGCTCTCATATCCGTTAGCTGATAGAATGTTACTGTGTCACCCTGCCATACAGTGCGTAATGGTAGTGTCCTTTTGCAGAAGCGGAAAACAAGGTTCAGGTAGTATCAAGAGTCTGAATCATGTTCATAGAGCTAGTAAGTTGTAGATTTGGGGTTGCAGTCAGTTGATATATCCTGATAATATGTCAGTTAATCCCTACCTAAAACCTGCTGCTCTCTTCCCCAAGTATTATATATTATATAGCCTCTACTTGACTGAGATTAGATTTGTGTTCATTACTTCTGTGAGCACGGTTGACTCGTTTGGCAATGATGGCAGCTCTCATTTTGTACAGTGGGACTTAGGAAGCAGGTGCTGGTTCTTTAAATAGCATTGTTAAACCCTGTGGCTGTTGACTTATCCTGTGTTTATCACATACCAATGGACACTTACCAGGTTCTTAAAAATGGTTCAGTTTTCTTCTCCTGGGCAGGGCTTCCTTTGCCCAAAAAGCTTAGTGTGAATTTTTTTTTCCATATTCATTATTGTTTTGTTGTGTCCTTGTTGAAACAGTATGGACCTATCAGTAAAAGTGAGATTTCCAAGTTAAGTTACATGTATACTTAAGGATTATTCTTTCACTTTATATGTAGAACTTATATTTTAAATTTGAAGAGAACTTAGACATCGCCTTGTCAAGTTTTCCCAAATATGTGTGTGTGGAGGATGGGCAGTAGTAGAATGAGCAGCAGGGTTAGTTTGAAGACAAAACAGCATTTTATCTTTTTGTTTTAATTTTTAAATTCTTGATATTAATTTTATTTTGAATTTCACATAAAGTTAAAGGAGCATGTGACCTTATTGTGATTATCAAGGGAGGCATGGGTTAAAATTGAGATGCACTAATCAAATCCAGCTTTCTTAACCTGCAGATGAAAAAACTTAAAGCCTTCAGCTAAATGGCTTTACCAAGGTCATAGGTAACTAGAGGCAAAACAAGGACTGGAATCTTGGTCTCCCGACTACCAGTCTTATGATTTTGAACTTTGACTTACTAAAAGCAAACTTTGAAAACAACATTTCCTTAAAAGGAATATTTACACGTGTACAAATACTTAATGTATGAAGAGCAGAATTATAAATCTGGAACAGATGCTTAGTATTTTTATGGCTTAAGCCTTCACATTGAAATCCTAGATATATTAGGAATTAATTTTGGTATAAAATATGAGATAAGGAAGTAATTTAATTTGTAATTTTATTATGAATTTAACTGCCACTTCTATCATGAGTCTACTTTTCAGAATTTCCTGGTTATTCTTGCATGTTTAATTTTTCACGTGAAGTTTAGAATTCTCAATTTCTCTTCTCAGAAAAGTCCTGTTGGTATTTTTATTGGGATAATATTAAAGTTATAGATTAAATTAAGAGTTATGATGAATTTTAAACTAAATGTTTAAAATTTGTCTTTAGGTTACTCAGCAGTTAGAGAATATCTGTCTACGGATCATTGATCTTGTTTTACAGAAACATGTAATTGGTAAGTTCAAACATAGAATAAAAAGGTAAATCGGGACTCTTTAAATTTGATGAAAAATGCATTTTAGCCCTTCAAATTCAACAAGATGGACAGTTTTGAGAAAGAGAGACTTGCATTCTGTTCAATTTGTAGATATACTTTCTGATTATAGGCATCCAGATTTTCATTTAGAGGTAGGCTTAACATAGCCAGTTAAGAATTTTTGGTCTTGGAGTTTTTAAAGAACAGAGTATTTAAAGTTTTTTAGAAAGGAGGAACTGGGATGAGGTTCAGGTGAGGTTACTTTAATCTGGGATTGAAAAATGTGAAATGATAGACATATATCCTATCAGAAGTGTGAATTAATTGTTGTTCTCTTATCTGTTATGGTGCCTGACTGCTGAGTAGAATCAGTAGCTAATGCTGGATGTTATACACTGATTGGAATTTGTAGAGGAGACAATTTTTTCATAGTATCCAAGCATTTTGAAGATGCCAGCCCCAAATCTTGTGGGCATGAGGGAAATGCAACCTGTATAGTGTATAGATAGAAAGATGGAACAAAAGCATGCTACTGCCTAAGAGCAGTTGTTTCCAAACTTTTTATCATTCACACCATTAGTAAAAAATTGAGCCTGTACTTCTAATGTATGTGAATAAAATTTGAATACCTATTTATAGGCAATATACATGTTACTATACTACATTTACATACATAAAAATAGAAATGTAAAAACATGAGATTAAATATAAATATATATGTATATATTCACTACGTGTTCTAATAACATTCTTCTCCCATCTCAGTGGATTATCCTGCACCCTGCCAAGGGTACTCCTTAGTTTTGAAATAGTTGCTGTAAAGCAGTAGTTCTAAGACTTCGGTGTGCATAAGAATCACTGAGGATCTAGTTAAAATGAAGATTCCTGGACCATAATTCCAGAGATTCTGATACACTCAAAAAGAGTATATTCACTTATGTCCTTATTCATGGAAGAGATTGTAACTGAAAATTCTCCATTAAAAAAAATTTTTTTAAGGACTTCAAACGTGAATTTTTAAATTGATTTACAGTATTATAATAGTTTCAGGATTACAATGTAGTAATTTGATATTTTTATAGAATATGCTACATACAAAGTTATAAAATATTGACTGTATTCCCTGTGCTGTGCATTACATGCTTGTAACTTATTTATTTCAGGTGAAGGGGATTAAGAGATACAGATTACTAGGTATAAAATAAATAAGTTACAAGGATGTAATCTCCATTTAAATTTAAAGTAAAGTAATCTTGAGGAAAAAACTGTAAAGTAAAGCAAAGGGAAGTAGTTTATACCAACCTTCTGTAATCTGCCTACACCAAATATTTAATTTGAGCAATTACAACATCAGGATGTTAAAAAAAGGAAAGGGGCCTATTTCTTGGGTGTGGTGGGCAGAGGAGAAAGCCATGGTTTCAGCTGCCTGTCTCCTCTAATCTCATCCCTAGTCCCAGGGTGATAGCTGATCTCTCTTATGTTTTCAGCTGTGATGCACATAATGTTAGTGGCCCTTTTTGAACCAATATTTGGCTATGCAAGATCTCAGATTAAAAAACAGCAACCACCAAACTTGTTCTGGAAGATGTCATGGGCTGAATCTGTTAATCTAGGACCCCCGCCACAGTAGTCTGATCATGTTATGTCCGTGGGTCCAATCTCTTTCCATTGTCCCACTTCTCCCTCCCTCCTTTGCCTGTTTTCATTGCTAATTTACTCATGAAGTTGATTTATTATTAGAAGCCAGGCTTAGCTGTTACTGATGTAACTGTTCTATCTTATGCAGTAAGTCAAAGTTAGTAAAACCATCCTACCCTAATAGTCAGTCTTCTTGGTTGAGAATAAATGAAAAAACTTCTGGTCAATTTAAGCAGAAATGGAATTTAGTGGAAGGATAGTCGTAGCACACCAAAGCAGTGGGAAGGCTGGAGTTGGCCAGAGCCAGCCAGGATTCTGCCGTAATAGTGGCCTGCTTAGAAGGCCAGTGCTGCCTTTGTCAACACTGGGTCCTAGGCTGCTGCCTACCATAGTCCAGACTCCAACACAGACCCTGTCCCCCCCACCCCTGCCCCCCAAAACTGGAACAGCTTTGTGCCTTCTAGTTTCTCCCTCAAGATTCAGAGTCCTGGTCTTGAGCATCTGAGTAGCCAGGTAATGTACACATGCCGTAGCTGTCACGAATGTGAAAGGAAATCTTTCTACCTTTTAGGCTTCACTTTAGGGAAGAGGCATTTGCTTTCCTGAACAGAACTCTCAGAAATTTTATATTCAGACAATTGGTTGTATTTCAAGTGATTGTGTTACATAACAAATTATTTCCCAGTATCTATGATTTCCGTCTTATTTTGCTTTTGGTAAGGCATATATCTGTATTACTAGCTTTTGAATGTATTAAGTTTTAAATAATGTTACAGAAAAAAACTTTATTCAAACTTTCAGGGTGAATATTAGTTCCTCTTAATAAGAAGGGAAAAAAATAATTAACTTTGAAATTAAACTTTTTTGTTCAGTGACATGGTAGGAATTATTTGAAATTTTTGTATTGAGGTTTGTGTTTTCCGATTGTATGTTTAGATATAATTTGCTTTTGAGTGAGGGTAATAATAATAAATATGTGTACAAATGCAAGCACATTCCCTTTGAACTCTTCTACTTTGAGTATAATTGTCTTGAGGTAAATTAAGAAATACTGTACAAATTTTACAAGCTTTGTAAATTGACGAAATACTGTCCAGTATATAGTTTGTAAAAATATGTGAGACAGACAGATATTTTCACCTAGATTAATTAAGCTCTCTGAAGAACATTATTTGTAAATTTAAAATCCTGTGTAGGAGCCACGTACAATAATCTATTCCTTCTTGTATTCATTTCTAATATATATATATATATATATATATATAAACTATCTATATTAAAAAATATAAAAAATATAATTTTTCAGTATTATAAGTAAGTTTAGTAAAAACAAATCTTTGGCTTGTCTTATTGAGTAGGGGGCAGATCTTGGTAAGAAATGGAAGGTGGCAAATAGATGTAGCTGAAGATGTGAATGCTGAGAAACAGATGCTCAAAAGTACATTAGATGTAAAACATGTGTGAGTGTATAGCCTAAATCCTCTTCTGAGTGGTCTTTGTGTTTAATTTTTGCTATTTCCTGGGATTCTAACTAGAGATTTTCTTCTTTCTAGAATTCTATGAAGAAATTCTTTCACTGGCATATAGTTTAACCTGCCATGGTATTTCTCCTCAAATGTGGCAACTTCTAGGTATATTATATGAGATTTTTCAGCAGGATTGTTTTGAATATTTTACAGGTATGACTTTGACCATGTAACAGTTTTGCTTTTCTGTGTCTAAATAGATATTATTTTCGAGTAAAGGGTGGTGCTACCATAGGAGTGTTTTTCAGCCCTAGGAATAGAGGTAGTAGGAGGGAAACCGTATTGCCTACTGTATCTTAAAATACTTTGCAGTCAGAGTATATATCCATATATTTATTAATATCTTCTGAATATTGACTATATTCCAAGTATTGTTCTAAGCTCAGCAATACATCAGTGAAAAAAATAGACAGCCCTTGCCCTTTTGACACTTCCATTCCAGTGGGGGGAGGGAGAGGGTAGGAAACACACAGCCAAGTAAGTAAATATACAGTATGTCAGATGGTGATGAGTGCTATGGAAAAAAAGAAGAAAATTAATAACAATCACTATAATAAATGATGAGCATTTTAGTCTTTCTGATCCACATTTTTCTCATTTATAGAAAAGGTGGATTTAACACTTTCATTTCTAGCATTTTGTGGTTGCAAGGGAAGATAGTAATGTGTGGGTGCTACAGAAATATGCTTTCAGTGGTAATAATTTATTTCTACTTCTGTTACTCATGTCTCACTGGGATTTTGAATTTTTTTCCAGACATGATGCCTCTTCTGCATAATTATGTGACAATAGATACAAATACTTTACTATCAAATCCAAAGCATTTAGAAATACTTTTTACAATGTGTAGAAAGGTAAGCATGTCCTAAACATTTGTCATAGTGATTCTTACTAATGGTTTACTTACTAACATTTACTTACTAATGTTGTATTTTACTTCAGGTACTGTCTCAATTTGTTTCTTATACATTTAGTTCTGTATTGCTTTCATCAACATATATTTGTCATTTTGTATTTTCAAATGGAGTTTGGAATTATCTGAAAATTTCATATTGTGTGTTATACTTAAGAATGTTTGCTACTTTTATAGCTGTGTACTTTATAATGCTTAGGTAAATAATTTTCTTCATGTTTTTTCTTTCAAAAATGCAGACTTGCTCCTTGATTAAAAAAGAGTGCTAGGAAAATACCACACAGTTTGTCAATTATTGATTTTTCTTTTAATTGAATGTATATATTAGAAGACACTAGATATAGGTAATTTGAACATAAATAACATAAGACAAAAAATTGGAATAGTTGGAAAAACAGCATCATTTAGTTCAATACAGGATAATTGGTAAGCCACATAATGGCTACTGTTGTATTTATGCACAAACATGATTGTCTACTATGTTATCTTTGTCACAAGTTAGATTTGGCCCTCTTGGTTATATCTGGGAATCATTGTTGACTAATGCTTTCCTCCTCTTTTAGGTGAATATATGTATCAATATATACATAAATATAAAACTGTATTGCATAGAGATGGCAGATTTTAGAAAGCTCAAATAGCCAGAAACCTAAGTTTGGCCTTGGAGTTGGGAGTAAGATAGCTAGTGTACAACCTATTTTCCTCCCTAGAAGAGATGTGTACCAGACTCTGTTAAAAGCGCTGAACGGATAATCAGTTTATCTGATGGAGGTCTCAGTTCAGTTATAAAGAGCCTGGGAGATTTTGGGAAGTCACTAAGTTTCATCACATGTAAACAGCAGGAGTAGAATCACGATTTTTGAAGACTCATATTGCTCTGTAATAACCCAGCTTGTTAAGTCATAATCACCTGGCTGTCTTCAGTTTTTTCCTAAGTTATAGAGACAGCTGCTAGTGAGGGAAAGGGGAAGAGAAAGCAAAGGTAGAAAACATAACAATCCTACATGGTCCTTTATAACTCACAGTTGCTCTGTATTATAGCAGATATAGTAAAAGTGACGTTCACAGTGATGGCCTTCTACTTGTCAAGTAGTTAAATATATTTATTTCTGGTCTTATTATTGAACTCTTACTGTACACTGGTATTTCCTAAGCACTTTATACACATGAATTTATTTAATCTTTACAACATTATATCACCTTTTGTTAAAGAGGAGACAGGCATTTTGCATTGTGCCTGAGGTTTAGAAAACTGACCTAGTCACATAGCTGTTATGTGTTGGAGCTAGATTTGAATCCTGGTAATCTGGCTCCAGAGCCCATTTTTTAAGCTACTGTACTATATTTTGTTTCTCTTCCTTTTGTGGGGGGACAAAACCTCAAACCAACAAAACCAGCAAACAAAGAAACCAAGTCAATGCAATTTTGGGAAAAGGGGCTGAGTTTTTTCTTTCTGTATCATATAATCCTATGACATAAGTATATTACTATATTTCTTTTTACAGCTGGGGACTAAGGTACAGAGAATAAATATTGGGTGGGCCAAAAGGTGCGTTTGATTTTTTCCGTAAGATGGCTCTAGTAGCATTTAGTTGTCTTTAACTTCATTTGAAACAATTTTGTTAGATTGTATGTGACAGCTGTCATATCACCATGAGTTTAAAAAAAGACTTATCAAAATTGGTGAATTTTTGTGTAGCCATTTTAATATTGAGGATGGAAGAAAAAAAGCAACATTTTTGGCATATTAAACTTTATTATTTCAGGAAAGGTAAAAACGCAACTGAAATGCACAAAAAGATTTGTGCAGTGTTTGGAGAAGGTGCTGTGATTGATCAAACGTGTCAAAAGTGGTTTGCGAAGTTCCGTGCAGGAGATTTCTTGCTGGCCGATGCACCACGGTCAGGTAGACCAGTTGAAGTTGATAGCGATCAAATCAAAACAATAATTGAGAACAATCAACGTTATACCATGTGGGAAATAGCCGACATACTCAAAATATCCAAATCAAGCATTGAAAATCATTTGCACTAGCTTGGTTATGTGAATTGCTTTGATGTTTGGGTTCCACGTAAGTTAAGTGAAAAAACCTTCTTGACCATATTTCTGCATGCGATTCTCTACTGAAACGTAATGAAACGTTCTGTTTTTAAAACAAATTGTGATGGGCAATAAAAAGTGTATACTGTACAACAATGTGGAACGGAAGAGATTGTGGGGCAAGCAAAATGAACCGCCACCAACGGCACCAAAGGCTGGTCTTCATCCAAAGGAGGTGATGTGTATATGGTGGGATTGGAAGGGAGTCCTCTATTACAAATGTCCCGAACATTTTTGGCACCAGGGGACTGGTTTCGTGGAAGACTGTTTTTCCACGGACCGGGGGCGGGGTGGGGGAATGGTTTTGGGATGATTCAAGCACATTATATTTATTGTGCACTTTATTTCTATTATTATTACATTGTAATAGGTAATGAAATAATTATACAACTTACCATAATGCAGAATCAGTGGGAGCCCTGAGCTTGTTTTCACGTGCCACTCACTGATAAGGTTTTGATATGAGTCTGCGTACAATTGATTTATTATGGTCTCTGTGCGGACAAACCTGTCTGCTAATGATGATCTGTATTTGCAGCTGCTCCCCAGCGCTAGCATCACTGCCTCAGCTCCACCTCAGATCATCAGGCATTAGATTCTCATAAGGAGCGTGCAACCTAGATTCCTTGCATGCGCAGTTCCCAGTAGGGTTCACGCTCCTATGAGAATCTAATGCCACCGCTGATCTGACAGGAGGCGGAGTTTAGGCGGTAATGCGAGCGATGGGGAGCGATGGGACCAGTGGACCGCTACTGGTCCGTGGCCTGGGGGTTGGGGACCCCTGCTCCTTCCAGAAAACCAAACCATTAATTGCAACAAGTACTGCTCCCAGTTAGACCAACTGAAAGCAGCCCTCAACGAAAAGCATCCAGAATTAGTCAACAGAAAACACATAATCTTTCATCAGGATAACGCAAGAGCACATGTTTCTTTCATGACCCGGCAAAAACTTACAGCTTGGCTGAGAAGTTCTGATTCATCTGCTGTATTCACTAGACTTTGCACCTTTGGATTTCCATTTATTTTGGTATTTACAAAATCTCTTAATGGAAAAAATTTCAATTCCCTGGACTGTAAAGGCTGTAAAAGGCACCTGGAATAGTTCTTGGCTCAAAAAGATAAAAAGTTTTGGGAAGATGGAATTATGAAGTTGCCTGAAAAATGGCAGAAGGTAGTGGAACAAAAGGGTGAATACGTTATTTAGTAAAGTTCTTGATGAAAAATGTGTCTTTTATTTTTACTTAAAAAACTGAAGATACTTTTTGGCCCACCCAGTAGCGTTTCTAAAAACACAGCTCGTAAATGGTAGAACTAGGATTTAGACCAAAGCATTCTGGTTCTAGAGCCCACATGTTTAGAATCTAGATCTAGAAACACTGCTCTTGAGGTAGAATTTTAAGTTTATGTAAATAGGGTTGGTTCTTGGTTTTGCTAGCTACCTGCTTATGTTTCAGCTCACTGATCCATCTGTTTTCCAGCTTCTACAATTTTATAGCTGTCTGTTTTTTCCTTTATCTCTGTCTTTGTGGATATATGCTTCTAAAATATCTTTACCTTTATTTTAATGGCCTTTGGGAAGGGATAAAATTGAATGGCGATGTTCAATCTGTCATCTTTATCTGGAATATCTTTTAAATTCAGTTTTCTTAAATTGTATTTGTCTAGGAAATTATCCAGGTCATCTAAGTTTTCAAATATATAAGGAATATAATATTGTTCATAGTATTTTCATTTTTAATCTTTCCTTTATCTGTATTTATGTCTTTCATAATGTTTTAAAATTTTGCTTGCTTTGCTTTTTAAAAATAATTTTGGTAAAAGTCTACTTAAGTCTTTTTTTAATGAATCTATTTTTGATTTCTGTTTGTTTTACCTCTTTTTGTTTATATTCCTAATTTCTATCTTACTTTTATTCTCTGGGTTAAGTCTGTTCTTTTTCTTATGTCTTGTGTTTGAACCCTTATTAATTTTTCCATATTTCTTTATTTCTAATATAAGCATGCCTCTACTCTATAAATCTCTCTTCTGGGAACCTTATTATAAGGCTGCCGTATTAGGTGTATGAACATGTGCACTGTATAATTGTTCATATCAGTGAAAATACAGAATTGACATTAGGGGAACAGGCTGGTAAGCTTTGTTATACTCATCTTCTGTAATACTGTATAGTCCTAAATGGTTATAATGTCTATGGAAAGTAGTTCAAATTATGAAGTCCAAATGAGGAAATTAAAAGGTGTGTAATATTAAATTTATGGTTTCATTATGAAAAAATGGGTGCATATAGACAAGAATTCAAAAGGAACAGAAAAACACAGGGTTTATTTAATTGTTTAAGAAGAAGGTTATTTTGTTTTCTTTTGATTTCATTGTATTTTATTGTTTTGATGCATTACATAAAGGGAAGCTTCATTTGTCTAGATAGTTAACTCATATAGCCTATTTTATTAATCCAAAGTTAAATAAGTGAATTATTACACCTTATAAGGTATCAGAGTAGATGAAGAAGATAGATGAACTTCGTTTTGAACTTCCTTCTTTGGGTTGGCAAGGTAAACTTATGACTCAAGCAACGCTGAGATTCTAATGGCTGAATTTTTATGTGATATTTACTTCATGTAGACTTGATTAAATTTTTTGCAATTGCTATTTACTGCTGAGTGAAATTTTAATTACTGCAGGTACTATGTGGAGATGCAGGAGAAGATGCAGAATGTCATGCAGCCAAACTTCTTGAAGTCATCATTCTTCAGTGCAAAGGAAGGGGAATTGATCAGGTAATATATGTATAGAAAACATCCTACTTGATGTTTACATTTAAAATGTGCATGTCTGATTGATGTTTATATTGTGATGGAAAATTATAAAGATAGCCTATAGTTTGTGTTTACTGGTAGAAATCCTATGACAAAAATACCCAATGCAATTTGGCATCATATTTAAGAAATCATTGCTAAATTCAAGTTCACAGAGATTTTCCTCTAAGAGTTTTATGGTTTTAGCTCTAACATTTAGGTCTTTAATTCATTTTGAGTTAATTTTTGAATATGGTTTGTGGAAGGGGTACAAATTCATTATTTTCCACATGGATATCAAATTGTCTCAGCACCATTTGTTGGAAAAAACCTATTCTTTCCCCATTGAATTATCTTGGCACACTTTGTGAAATCAATCGACTGTAAATGTGAGGATATATTTCTGGATTCTCTTTCAGATTTAATTAATTTTTTTGTCCTTAATCCAGGACTGCAGTATCTTTATTACTGTAGCTTTGTAGTAAGTTTTGAAATTAGGAAGTTTGTGTCCTCCAATTTTGTTCCTATGTAAGATTGTTTTGGCTATTATGGTCCCTTGAATTTCCATATGAATTTTAGGATCAGCTTGTCAATTTGAGCAAAGAAGCCAACTGGGATTGTGATAGGCATTGTGCTAAATCTGTAGATCACTTTGGGAGGTATTGTCACTTTGAGAATATTTAGTCTTTCAATCCCTGAACATGAGATGTCTTTCCTTTTATTTAGGTCATCTTTAATCTTTTTCAAAAATGTTTTGTAGTTTTCAAGTACAAGTTTCTTTCATTAAAATCTTCATAAAATATTTCATCCTTTTTAATGCTATTATAAATGGTATTGTTTTCTTAATTTTATTTTCAAGTTGTTTATTGCCTGTGTTTAGAAATACACTTTTTCTGTATTTATGTTGTTTCTTGCAACCTTGCCGAATTGCTTTATTAGTTTTAATAGAGTTTCAGAGAATTTCTTAGGATTTTCTGTACACAAGGTCATCTCATCTGCAGATAGAGTTTTACCTTTCCAACTTGGGTGCTTTTTATTTTATTTTTCTTGCCTAACTGCCTTGGCTAGAACCTTCAGTGCAATGTTGAATGGATGTGGCAAGAGGAGACATTTTGTCTTGTTCCTGATCTTAGGGGGCGAAGTATTCCTTTCACCATTAAGTCTGATGTAAGCTGTAGGTTTTTCATAGATGTCTTTTATCAGATTGAGTGTGTTCCTGTTTATTCGTGGTCTGTTGAGTCTTTTGATCATGAAGTCGTGTTGAATTTTATCAAATGCTTTTTCTGCATCTATTGAGATGATCATGTGGGTTTTGTCCTTTATTCTGTTGATACGGTGTTTTGCTTTAATTGATTTTCAGATGTTAAATCAACCTTGAATTCCTGGTGTAAATCCTTCTTGATCATGGAGTATGATCCTTTTTATATATTTCTAGATTCAGTTAGGTGGTATTTTTTTAAAACTATTTTTGTACCTGTATTTATAAGAGATATTCATCTGTAATTTTTTTTTTCTTGTGGTATCTTTGTCTGGCTTTGGAAACAGAGTTATGCTGGCCTCGTGTGGAATGAGTTGGGAAGTGCTCCCTCCTCTTCTATTTTTTGGAAGAGTTTCTGAAGGTTGGTGTTTTTTAAATGTTAGAATTTAGCAGTGAAGCCATCTTTGCCTGAGCTTTTTTTGTGGGTAGTTTTAAAATTACCAATTCAATCTCATTATTTGTTGTAGGTCTACTTGTATTTCTATTTTTTTTTTTCTTTTTTTGTGGTACGTGGGCCTCTCACTGTTGTGGCCTCTCCCATTGCGGAGCACAGGCTCCGGACGCGCAGGCTCAGTGGCCGTGGCTCACGGGCCCAGCCGCTCTGCGGCATGTGGGATCTTCCCCGACCGGGGCACGAACCCATGTCCCCTGCGTCGGCAGGCAGACTCTCAACCACTGTGCCACCAGGGAAGCCCTCTATTTCTTTTTTTTTTTTAGCGGTACATGGGCCTCTCACTGTTGTGGCCTCTCCCGTTGTGGAGCACAGGCTCCGGACACGCAGGCTCAGCAGCCATGGCTCATGGGCCTTGCCGCTGTGCGGCATGTGGGATCTTCCCGGACCGGGGCACGAGCCCGCATCCCCTGCATTGGCAGGCGGACTCTCAACCACTGCACCACCAGGGAAGCCCAAGCCCTCTATTTCTTTTTGAGTTAATGTAGGAGTTTGCATCTTTCTAGGAAGTTGTCCATTTCATGTAAATTAACTAATTAGTTGGCATGCAATTCATAATATTTCATTATATTTCTTTTTGTTTTTGTAGGTTGGTAATAATGACCCCGTTTTGTTCCTGATTTTAGTAATTATTATCTTCTCTTTCTCTCGCTCTCTTATTTCCCCCTTTTGTTAGTTGAGGTAGAGGTTTGTCAATTTTGTTCATCTTTTCAAGGAACCAATTTATGATTTTGTTGTCTGTTTTTTGGTTTGCTATTTCATTAGTTTTTGCTCTAATCCTCATAATTTATTCCCTTCTACTTGCTTTGAGTTTAGCTTGCTCTTCTTTTTCCAGAGTCTTGAGGTGGAAGTTTAGGTTATTAGATTGAGATATTTCTTCTTTTTTAATATAGAGATTGATAGCTATAAATTTCCCTCTAACCACTGCTTTAGCTACATTCATTAAGTTTTGGCATGTGTTCATATTCATTCATCTCAAAATATGTCCTTATTTCCCTTGTGCTTTATTCTGGACCCACTGGTTATTTAGGAGTGTGTTGTTTAATTTCCATATGTTTGTGAATTTACCAGAATTCTTTCTGTTAATGATTTCTAATTTTACTCCATTGTAATTGGAGAACATACTTTGTGTGATTTCATTCCTTTTAAATTTATTGAGGCTTATTTTATGGCCCTGCATATAGTCTGTCCTGGAGATTGTTCCATGTGCACTTGAGAATAATATGTACTTTGCTGTTATTGGGCTGAGTGTTCTGTAGATGTTTGTTAGATCTAGTTGGTTTATAATGTTGATTAAGTCTTTTATTTTTTGCTGATCTTCTACCTAATTGTTCTATTCGTTATCAAAAGTGAAGTATTAAATTCTCCAACTGTTACTGAATTATCTAGTTCTCCCTTTATTTCTGTCAGTTGTTGTTTCATGTATTTTAGGGCTCTGTTATGTGTATGTATGTTTATAATGGTTTTATCTTCCTGATGAATTGACCCTTTTATCATTAAAATTGTCTCTCTTTATCTCTAGTAATACTTTTTGTTTGTTTTGATGTTGTTTTTGTCTAACATTAGTATATCCATTTCAGCTTTCTTATAGTTGCTGTTTGCATGATATATCTTTTTCCATTCTTTTACTTTCAACCTATTTGTATCTTTGAATTGACCCATTCACATTTACTGTTGTTACTTTTACACATAGATTCAATCTGTCATTTTATTTTTTATTTATATGTCTCATGTTTTGTTGTTGTTCCCCTATTCTTTCTTTACTGCTTTCTTTTGAATTAAGTACATATTTTCTAATGTCACATTTTAATTCTTTTAATTTTTTTTCCACTATTTTAAACATTTTTCTTAGTGGTTGCTCTAGGGCTTACCATATATACCTTACCTTATCAGAATATACTTCAGATTGAGATTAACCTAATTTTTAGTGAGATATAGATGCATTACTCTTATATAGCTCTATTCCCTCTTTCCCCTTTTTGTACTACTGCTGTCATATATATTGCATCTATATATGTTATAAATCCAACAATACACTGTAATTATTTCTATTTGTAATTTTATTTCAAAGAAGCTAAGAAAAAAGGCAACCAAGTATATATCTACAGCCTTCTTATTTACCATTTCTCAGTTCTCTTTATTTGTTTGCTGTGGGTTGAAGTTACCATCTGGTGTCATTTCCTTATTCCAGTAGAATCTTGCTTCTACATCCTCTGTATTGTTAATGTTGAATATATTACATTTTATAGTTTCAACAATACAATTATAACGTTATTTTATGTGATTGCTTTTTAAAACAGTTAAGAAAGTGAAAGAAATACTATTTTTTATAATTACATAATTACCTTTACTGGAGTGTGTGTGTGTGTGTGTGTGTGTGTGTGTGTTTCTTTGTCTTTGAATTACCCTCTGGGTCACTTGCTTTCAGCCCAAAGAACTTCCTTTAGTATTTCTTGTAGGGTAGGTCTGCTAGCAATGAGTTCTGCCTTTTTTTTTTTTTTTCTGAGAATGTCTTTATTTCATCTTCAGTGAGGTTGAGGTCTGAAGGTATTAGTTCTGTTCTAGGCAAGTAGCATTGGGAGTGGAAGATTAGAACAAGATTCATAGTGGGAGTCATTGCAGACATTGCATAGAAAACACCAGAAAAAATAAGACATAAGATGAGGACAGGGAGAAGCCTGTGAGCACAGGTTTACCTTGGAAAATAGATGATCTTTTTCACAGAAACAGAAAGTGTAGATACCAGGAGATGGGAATAGAGTGATATTACTCAAATGGTGACCATCTAATGGTGTCAGTAGGTGTTCATAAAAAAGTGTATTCAATGGTCTGGGGAAAACTGGATAAAACAAAATTCATTTCATTATTGCTTGAATTCTTAGTGCCTTTATCTGGAAATGTGCCTAAGGGAGTGGTTAGTATTCTGCGTTTTCCAAATTAATTAACACTGGAATCTTTTTGTTTTCCAAACCCAAGGAACATCTATTAACTGTTGTGACAGCGCCGTTTAGATAATGCTGATATAGAGATCTGTCTTGAGGTAGAAATAAGGGATGTGGAAGCTTAAGTCCAACGGCTTTATTTTTGCAGTTAAATAGGAAGAGTTGTAGAAAATGAAAAAAGTTGAAATTTCAGTTTGGAGGAGTCTAGTAAGTAGTAAAGAAAAATTGAATAAAAGAATTGCTTTTAGCTGGATACACTCATTTAAAGTTAGCAAGTAAGAATTTCATATGTAATGTATATACAGTGGGTTTCTACTCCTAAAACTGGGTTGTTAGAGGGATTGGAAAGGTGGTACCCAAGCATTTCTATATCAGAAAGTTAAGTGAGTTAACTCACTGTCTAATGTTAGTGAAGTTACCATTATTGTGCTGAAGGATTGTAATGCCTTAGAATTAAATGCCTCAATATTTCCTGTAAATTGGTAGTTAGATCTAGAGATTTGGTTGGATTCAATTGTGATTTTTTGGCAAGAATACTTCATAGGTGGTGGTGTGTATTTCTACTAGGGACAGAATGGTTGTCTCTCGTCTTATGATCTTAGTGCTGTTGGTGATGATATTCTAATTCTGTCATTCCTTCTTCATTTATGAGTGGAATTACTTCTATGAAGAGAAATGTTTTCTCATCAATTATTAGATTACTCTGAGGAATAGTTTGAGTATTTGCCTTTATTTGTCATGATTGAGACAATATGTTGTTTCCTTATGCTCCATCTTTGGAGCATCCTCCAAAGATGACCAGTGAGGTGTTTTTTATGGTTTTTATTTTTTGGCTTTTTAGTATTATTTGACCTTATAGATTCAAATTTATTTGATACACATCAAATATATTAAGTATATTTAAGGTGTACAAAGTTCTTTCAACTTAGGCCAGTGGGAGCCTCTTGAGTTTGCCATATGAGTGCTTTTGACCTGACTCTCATAGCCTTTGGAAGTTTTCTGCTATCTGGTGTGATTAGATGTTCCAGTTTCATCTTGTACATTTCCTGCCCTACCCTGGGAAATGGTATTCCAAGACTGCACAAGGGATATTCCTTGCTATTGAGTAGGTCTTTATTTCCACAAAAGAGAACCAGGAAATACATGTTATATTATCTTAAGATTAATGCATCATTAGTAGACACAGATATTTCCAGTTTCAGACTACATTATTTTTACTTAACCTAATTGATCCTAATCAGTATCTCCCACACCCAAAATCCTGGTTCTCATCATAATTACTCACTTACTTTACCCCACTAATATGTATATATTATCACCAACATACGATCACTATTAACAGTTTAAGATTTTTTAGTAGCTCCTTCTATCTCAAGGGTATATTCATATGCTAGGGATATTTATAGCCAAACAAGTCAAATCATAAATTTTAAAGTAATTTAACATAATCCCTGTTTGTTTGATTATTTATTTCATTTTATTTTAACTTTTAGGGATTGCTTAAATTTTTTGTGAATATAACATATGCAAAGTCTAAAGTCTAATTTACAAAACAAGGTATATTCAGGGGAATCTAGCTTCCATTCCTGTCCCCTCTACCATTACTTTCTTTCCCCATTTCTACACTCCCCCCACCCCCCAGTTTTTAGTTCATCCTTTCATTTAAAAACAAAAAGCAAATAGTTATATCCGTTCTCTCCTCACCTTCTTAAACAGTAGCATACTAAACATATTTTTTTTCCATCTTGCCTTCTTCACTTAATAATATATCTTGCAGATCACTCCATAGTGGTATATGGAGGTATTCTGCATAATCAATCCCCATAATTGACTTTATTTTAATATAAACGGATAATTTTAGTTTTACTAATTTTGAAACCTCAAAGTTTCTTTGTATTCTTAATGGCTTTGCATGTAATAGTAGATATTTGTTAAAATGAAGCTTTGTTATTAAAACATATCAAAAAGTTTTTCAAACTTAGTTTACATTTTCTTTTGGCTTCATTGATTCACAATAATTATTTGTAACTGTAGTAATAATTTTTAATAGAGCCTATGTCCTATATATGCTCTATATCAGAATATGAGACAAAATCAATAGAGTTAATCAGACTAGTCATTTCTTTATAAAAATCTCAATCTTAAAAGTTCCACATGTAGTCATGTGTTTTGATATTATATATTATCCTAAACAAGTCTAGTATTCTTCTGATACTAATGTACTTACAGTTTGGCTTACTAAAGGAAACATATTGAATTTGTCTTAAATTTTTACATGAAACTCTGATTATTTTTTAATAGATTTTATTTTTCAGAGTAGTTATAGACTCTCAGAGAAATTGAGCAGAAGATATAGAGATTTCTCTTGTACCCCTTACCCCACACATGCATAGCCTTCCCCATTATCAACATCTCGGCCAGGGTGGTGCATTGGTTATAACTGATGAACATACTGACACATCATTATCACCCAGAGACCGCAGTTTACACTAGGGTGTACTCTTGGTGTACACTCTTTATATGTTTGGACAAATGTATAATGACATATATCTACCATTATAGTATCATGCAGACTAGTTTCACTACACTGCCCTAAAAACCCTCTGTATTCCACCTATTCATCCCATTCTCCCCTGAAACTTTGATTTTTAAAGTTTAATTTAAAAATGAACTTATATTAAGACCTCAGAATTTTATTTTACACAAATCATTTTAGCCCATCTCTTTTTAAAAATTGAACTATAGTTACTGTACAATATTGTATAAGTCACAGGTGTGCAATATAGTGATTCACAGTTTTTAAAGGTTATACTCCATTTGTAGTTATTATAAAATATTGGTTATATTTCCTATCTTGTACAATATATCCTTGTAGCTTATTTTATACCTAATAATTTGTACCTCTTACTCCTCTACCCCTATATTGCACCTCCCCCTTCCCTCTCCCCGCTGGTAACCCCTAGTTTGTTCTCTATATCTATGAGTCTACTTCTTTTTTGTGATATTCACTAGTTTGTTGTATTTTTTAGATTCCACATGTAAGTGATATCATACAGTTTTTATCTTTCTCTGTCTGACTGATTTCACTTAGCATAATGCCCTCCAAGTCCATCCATGTTGCTGCAAATGGCAAAATTTCATTCTTTATTATAGTTGAGTAGTATTTCATTGTGTATATATACCACATCTTTTTTTACATCTTTATTGGAGTATAATTGCTTTACAATGGTGTGTTAGTTTCTGCTTTATAACAAAGTGAATCAGTTATACATATACACATGTTCCCATATCTCTTCCCTCTTGCGTCTCCCTCCCTCACACCCTCCCGATCCCACCCCTCCAGGCGGTCACAAAGCACCGAGCTGATCTCCCTGTGCTATGTGGCTGCTTCCCACTAGCTATCTACCTTACGTTTGGTTGTGTATATATGTCCATGCCTCTCTCTCACTTTGTCACAGCTTACCCTTCCCCCTCCCCATATCCTCAAGTCCATTCTCTAGTAGGTCTGTGTCTTTATTCCTGTCTTACCCCTAGGTTCTTCATGACATTTTTTTTTCCTTAAATTCCATATATATGTGTTAGCATATGGTATTTGTCTTTCTCTTTCTGACTTACTTCACTCTGTATGACAGACTCTAGGTCTAGCCACCTCATTACAAATAGCTCAATTTCGTTTCTTTTTATGGCTGAGTAATATTCCATTGTATATATGTGCCACATCTTTATCCATTCATCTGATGATGGACACTTAGGTTCTTTCCATCTCCGGACTATTGTAGATAGAGCTGCAATGAACATTTTGGTACATGACTCTTTTTGAATTATGGTTTTCTCAGGGTATATGCCCAGTAGTGGGATTGCTGGGTCATATGGTAGTTCTATTTGTAGTTTTTTAAGGAACCTCCTTACTGTTCTCCATAGTGGCTGTACCAATTCACATTCCCACCAGCAGTGCAAGAGTGTTCCCTTTTTTCCACACCCTCTCCAGCATTTATTGTTTCTAGATTTTTTGATGATGGCCATTCTGACTGGTGTGAGAACCACATCTTCTTTATCCATTCATCTGTTGATGGACACTTAGGTTGCTTTCATATCTTGGCAATTGTAAATAATGCTGCTATGAACATTGGAGTACATGTATCTTTTTGAATTAGTGTTTTTGTTTTTGTTTTTTTGGATATATACCCAAGTGTGGAATTGCTGGGTCATATGGTAGTAGTATTTTTAGTTTTTTTGAGAAATCTCCATCTGTTTTCCACAGTTAGCCCATCCCTTTTAATTGAAAGTAACTGTTAGGAAATATTTCTAATAAAATTAAACAATATTGCACTTTAGAATTGGAGTCATAGGATTTTAATGTATGAAATCCACTATTTTTCTTCAGTCTTTTACTTATACCAACAGGAATTTTCTTTTTCAAAAATTTCATTGAGATATATTTGACATAAAATTATCTTAATTTCAAGTATACAACATGATTCAGTATTTGTATATACAGTGAAATGATCATGACAATAAGTATAGTTAACATCCATCACCATACATAGTTAAAAAATTTTTTTTCTTGTGATGAGAGCTTTTAATGTCTACTCGTTCTTAGCAACTTTCAAATGTACAATACAGTATTCTTAAGTTTAGCCACCATGTCGTTCATTACATCCCTATGACTTTTTTAGGAATTTTTTTTCTCAAGAGAAATTCTGATCACATCATGCTTATTTTTAGTCTCATTTTGCTTTTACACTTGACCCTTGAACAATGCAGGAGTTAGAGGCATTGACCCTCTGCACAGTCAGAAATCCACATATAACTTACAGTTGGCCCTGTGTATACACGTTTGCTCCCTATCCGCAGATTCAACCAACTGTGGATGGTGTAGTACTGTAGTATGCACTATTGAAAAAACCCTGCATTTAACTGGATCCATATAGTTCAAACCTGCGTTGTTCAAGGGTCAACTGTATTTCCAATATGATTTATCAAAGAAAAATTCCACCCTAGTCATTTTAACTCAGACATGGAAGTGACTAAGTCTACATTTGGATTATTGCCATTTGAGTGTGGACTCTTGTAGAACAATCTTCAACTAAATGTAATCTTCACATAAAATGGAAGGAGATGTTTTGGCACTACTGTAGGACCTCTTTTTGGCTGTTTAAGCTCTCTAGGTTTAATAATTGTAAAAATGATTTAAACAAGCAAACGTTTCACTGTCATTAAGAGTATCTGATTTGTTGATAACACTTTACCAACATTCAGCTTTCTATAAAAGTTACTTGATTTCTCTTTTTCTTTTTTCCTCTAGTGCATTCCACTCTTTGTTCAACTTGTTTTGGAGAGATTAACCCGAGGAGTCAAAACTAGCGAGCTTCGTACTATGTGTCTTCAGGTTGCAATTGCTGCCTTGTACTACAACCCTGATTTGCTGCTACATACTTTAGAACGAATTCAGTTGCCTCACAACCCTGGACCTGTAACTGTACAGTTTATAAATCAGTGGATGAATGATACAGATTGTTTTCTTGGGTATGTATGTGTCTTTTCGATTTTACACTACATTTCTATTCTGGAAAGTTGACTTTTTAATATGTACATATAATAGCATATAAAGAAATAATTTTTATATCTTAAGAATTATTATTATTTTTTATTTATTTTTGGCTGCTTCGCTGCTGCACACAGGCTTTCTCTAGTTGCCGCAAGTGGGGGCTACTCTTCGTTGCAGTGCACAGGCTTCTCGTTGCAGTGGCCTCTCTCGTTGCAGAACATGGGCTCCAGGCTCGTGGGCCTCACCAGCCATGGCTCGCGGGCTCCAGAGCACAGGCTCAGTAGTTGTGGTGCACGGGTCCAGCTGCTCCGTGGCACATGGGATCATCCTGGACCAGGGCTCGAACCCACGTCCACTCCACTCGCAGGTGGATTCCCAACCACTGAGCCACCAGGGAAGCCCTTTAAGAATTATTTTTAGTGCATTGTTGACATAATATTAAATTCTTAGAGAATTAAGAATGTGTTTCAGCAGTATAATCTAGTGGAAAGAACGCAGGCTCTGAAAATTAGGTATAGCCATTCCCCGCTTGTTTTTGACTTATGTGTATTGCTATATCTCTAGGCAACAAGAATTAAGTGTCCACTTGGGTTCCATGACTGTTAAGTGTCTATGGGTAACAACATTCTAAATAGAGTCATGTTTCTAAGGAAAGTACTGGTCTGGTAAAGATATAAAGACTTCAATGGAGCCCGTTTTCAAATGTGAGGTCAGAAGATTGTTAGTTGTAGTCCTCGTCCTACCCTGGTAGGAGAGTTTGGCTTTATGTGAAGCACTCTCCTAGCTTCCCAGCATAGGAAAAGTGAGATCCTAAGTAGTAGTTATAGGCCCACCTCAAGTGACCCAACACATATAAGTGACCCTGTTGTGCTAGAATTTGAGCTAAATTGCTGATTAATTTGTTCAAAACATTAGAAATAACTAGTGTTCTTTTTAAGTTTTGTAAGATATCATTTAGAAAAATTTACTGAGGGGAAAATAATTTCAACAGGAGTAGTTAGGACATTGCCAAGTGGTGGGGAGGTGATGGAGGGGCTTGAATTAGGATGGTAGAAAAGGAATGGGGGAGCATATTTATAAGTTGCTAAGTGTATTCTAATTTTTCTACTTGTAGGAGACTGGAATTTGTCCCTGATTTAGATTTCTTACTAAAGCTTTGAAAGGAAGAGCGTACTTTAAAAAGAAATTGTGCTTAAAGTTATCTCTGACAAAGATTTAGAGAGTAGAGATTTAGTCATTCACAGTTATAGTTAGTAGCATCTATAAGCAATTTTCCAAAAATAGAAAATCCGTCTCAGCTATTGTATAGATTGGGCATGCTTGAATTGTGCTCCCTTGGATTCTTCAGAGCCCCACTCGATAATCGTCATCTGTACTATGATCCATTTGACACCTGGTGTACACTGCTAGTTAGAGGCTACATGGATGAGAAAATCACCAGGTCAAGCACAGTCCCTGTTACAGTATACTATACTTTGACATTAGTAACTTGAATCAGTCAAGCAATGGAAATAATGAAGAATAATAGAAGCTAGTAATATATTTGTCATTGGATATTACTCTCATTTTGAATCCCTGCCAGTGAACTTTTTGTCCATGCCTGCAATTTTAAGTGTTATACTAATATAGAAAATCTTTTAATTCTTAGTATTTTTAGTTTTAAACAATTTAGAAGAAACATTCATACAAAAATGTGTGTAATGTATATTGGTCAAACATTTTTCCTTCAGAATTAAATTTTCCTTATCCTGTTTTACAGAACAGGACATTTAATGATTTACGTATAGCTATTACATTCAGCTTACTAGATGCTGAGTTTGTGGAGGAACTTTTGGCACCTGGGTTAGTATACAGTGCCAAGATACTTTGTAGACCAATCCAATGAAGACAAAGTCTAAGGGACTCCTCATTTTTTCCATTGGATAGGAATTTTATGCTATCGTATACAGGTATTCTTGTTTAATAAATAAAAAGTTGTTAATAATTTATTTATTTTATTTAATAAATAAAAGTTGTTACGCTAAGGCCCAGATACAGCATTTGTATTATCATAAATTGATATTACACAAGATTCCCCATATTAATTGCAGACTCCCATAGCTCTTTGATGATGATAATTGGTTTACAAAACTTGATTTACATAGGACTTCATATAGTACAAAATGGAGATACCTCTGTGTAACTCCAGTGAATGAACCTTAGAATATACCTTGGACATTTCTTTCTGTAATTTCTTCGGAATTTGTTCTCATTTCTCATGTGCACATTTTTTTTCGCCTTTATAATTTGTAGGCATCATGACCGGAAGATGTGTATAATAGGACTGAGTATTCTTTTGGAACTGCAAAATCGACCTCCTGGAGTAGATGCTGTGGTGGGACAGATTGTGCCCTCAATTCTTTTCCTTTTCCTTGGCCTAAAGCAGGTCTGTGCTACCAAACAACTGGTAAACCGGGAAGATCGCTCAAAAGCAGAGAAAGCTGATATGGAAGAAAATGGTAAAGTGTTCTAATTGAAATGAATGCTAGAATTGATTGTGATTTGAGTATGTGTTTTCTTTGAGTTTTAGTCTATTTGGAAACATTAAACAGGTGTACATTTCTTGGCCTGTTAACACGTTTAACAAATATTTTGGGTTTGTTTGACTTAATTATAGTAGTCCCTTCTTACCACAATTTTGGTTTCATCGTTTCATTTGTCTAAAAATACTAAATGGAAAATTCTAGGAATAAACAATTCATAACTTTATTTATCTATTTATTATTGAAGTATAGTTGATTTACAATATTATGTTAGTTTCAGGTGTACAACATACATAGTGATTCACTGTTTTTATAGATTATACTTTGTTCAAAGTTATTATAAAATGTTGGCTGTATTCTGTGTGCTGTACAATATATCCTTGTGCTTATTTATTTTATACTTAGTAGTTTGTACCTCTTAATATTCTACTGTTTTACCCCTCCCACTTCCCTCTCCCCAATGGTAACTACTAGTTTTTTCTCCGTATCTGTGAGTCTGTTTCTGTTTTGTTATATTCATTTGTTTCTTTTATTTCTTATATTCCACATATAAGTGTGACATACAGTATTTGTCTTTCTCTGACATACTTCATTAAGCATAATATCCTCCAGGTCTATCCATGTTGTTGCAAATGGCAAGATTTCATTCTTTTTTATGGCTGAGTAATATTCCATCACATATCTCACCACATCTTCATTATCCATTCATTTGTTGATGGATATTTGGGTTGCTTCCTTATCTTGGTTGTTGTAAATAGTGCTGCTGTGAACTTTGGCGTGTGTGTATCATTTTGAATTAGTGTTTTTGTTTTCTTTGAATATATATCTAGCAGTGAAATTGCTGGATCATACTTTTAGTTTTTTGAGAAATCTTCATGTCGTTTTCCGTAGTGGCTGCACCAATTTACATCCCTACCAACAGTGTGCAAGGGTTCCCTTTTCTCCATATTCTTGCCAACATTTGTTATTTGTTGATGGCCATTCTTACTAAGAGGGGTGAGATGATATCTCATTGTGGTTTTGATTTGCATATCTCTAATGATCAGCAATGTTGAACGTCTTTCATGTGCCTGTTGGCCATCTGTATGTCTTCTTTGGAAAAATGACTATTCAGGTCTTCTGCCCATTTTTTAATTGGGTCATTTAGTTTTTTGACATTGAGTTGTATGAGCTGTTTATATATTTTGGATATTAACCCCTTATTGTAGCATATCATTTGCAAATATTTTCTCCCATTTATAGGTTGTCTTTTCATTTTGTTGATGGTTTCCTTTGCTGTGCAAAAGCGTTTAAATTTAATTAGGTCCCATTTGTTTATTTTTGCTTTAGTGTCCTTTGCCTTAGGAGACCCCCCCCCCCCAAAATACTGCTACAATTTATGTCAAAGTGTGTTCTGGGGCTTCCCTGATGGTGCAGTGGTTGAGAGTCTGCCTGCCAATGCAGGGGACACGGGTTCATGCCCTGGTCTGGGAAGATCCCACATGCCGCGGAGCGGCTGGGCCCGTGAGCCATGGCCACTGAGCTTGCGCGTCCGGAGCCTGTGCTCTGCAATGGGAGAGGCCACAACAGTGAGAGGCCCACATATCGCAAAAAAAAAAAAAAAAAAGAGTGTTCTGCTTTTCTTCTAGGAGTTTTATGGTTTCTGGTTATACATTTAGGTCTTTAATCCATTTTGAGTTTATTTTTGTACATGGCATGAGAAAATCTTCTAATCTCATTCTTTTACATGTAGCTGTCCAGTTTTCCCAGCACCACTTATTATTGAAGAAACTGATATTCCCCATTGTATATTCTTGCCTCCTTTGTCATAGATGAATCAACCCTAAACGCAGGAGTTTATTTCTGGGCTGTCTATTCTGTTCCATTGATCTGTGTGTCTGTTTTTGTGCCAGTACTATACTGTTTTGATTACTGTAGCTTTGTAGCATAGTCTGAAATCAAGGAGCATGATACCTCCAGCTCTGTTCTCTTTTGTCAAGATTGCTTTGGCAATTCAGGGTCTTTTATGGTTCCATATAAATTTTAGGAAGATTTGTTCTAGTTCTGTGAAAGATATCATGGGTATTTTGATAGGCATTAAATCTATGGATTGCTTTCGGTAGTATGGATTTTTTTAATGATATTCTTCCAATCCATGAACATGGGATATCTTTGTATCATCTTTCGTTTCTTTCATCATTGTTTTATAATTTTCAGAGTAGAGGTCTTTCACCTC
Source organism: Stenella coeruleoalba (assembly GCF_951394435.1). Lineage (NCBI taxonomy): Eukaryota > Metazoa > Chordata > Mammalia > Artiodactyla > Delphinidae > Stenella > Stenella coeruleoalba. The sequence goes on from NC_137157.1 coordinate 76,768,336, forward strand.
CTTGGTTAAGTTTATTCCTAGGTTTTTAATTCTTTTTGATGCAATTTTAAACAGGATTGTTTTCTTGCTTTCTCTTTCTGCAACTTTACTGAATTCATTTATTAGTTCTAAAAGCTTTCCATTGGAGACTTTAGGGTTTTCTGTATATAGTATTTTGTCATCTGAAAATAGTGACAGTTTTACTTCCCTTCCAACTTGGATGCCTTTGATTTCTTTTTCTTGTCTGATGGCTGGAATTTCCAATAGTATGTTAAATAGAAGTGGCGAGAGTGCGTATCCTTATCTTTAGAGGAAAATCTTTTAGCTTTCACTGTTGCGTATGATGTTAGCTGTAGGTTTGTCATAAGTGACCCTTATTATGTTGAGATATGTTCCCTCTCTACCCACTTTGATGAGAGTTTTTGTCATGAATGGATGTTGAATTTGGTCAACTGCTTTTTCTGTAGCTCTTGTGATGATCATGTGATTTTTATCCTTTCTTTTTTTTTTTTAATGTGGTGTATCACATTGATTGATTTGTGAATATTGAATCATCTTTGCATCCCTGGAATAAATCTCACTGGATCGTGGTGTACCATCCGTTTCTATAAATTGTTGAGTTTGGTTTGCTAATATTCTGTTCAGGATTTTTGCATCTATATTCATCAGAGATATTGGCCTGTAACTTTCTTTTTTTGTAGTGTCTTTGTCTGCTTTTGGTGGCCTCATAGGATGAACTTGGGAGTGTTCTCTTTTTTTGGAATAGTTTGAGAAGAATAGGTATTAGCTTTTCTTTATACGTTTCATAGAGTTCTCATGTTAAACCGTCCAGTCCTGGACTTTTGTTTGCTGGGAGTCTTTTTATTATGAATTCAGTTTCACTGCTAGTGATCTCTTTATTCAGATTGTCTATATCTTCCTGATTGGGTCTTGGAAGATTGTATGTTTCTAAAAATGTTTCCATTCCTTCTAGGATGTCTAATTTGTTGGCATATAAATATTTGTAGTATTCACTTATGATTTTTTGGTATCTCTGTGATATCAGTTGTAATTTCTCCTCTTTCATTTCTTGTTTTATTTATTTGGGCCCTCTCTCTCTCTCTTTTTTTTTTTTTTTGGCGGTACGCAGACCTCTCACTGCTGCGGCCTCTCCCGCCGCGGAGCACAGGCTCTGGACACGCAGGCTCAGCGGCCATGGCCCATGGGCCCAGCCACTCCATGGCATGTGGGATCTTCCCAGACCGGGGCACGAACCCGTGTCCCCTGCATCGGCAGGCGGACTCTCAACCACTGCACCACCAGGGAAGCCCTTTTTTTGCATTTTTTTTAAAACATCTTTATTGGAGTATAATTGCTTAACAATGGTGTGTTAGTTTCTGCTTTATAACAAAGTGAATTAGTTATACATATATATATGTCCCCATATCTCTTCCCTCTTGCATCTCCCTCCCTCCCACCCTCCCTATCTCACCCCTCTATGTGGTCACAAAGCACCGAGCTGATCTCCCTGTGCTATGCGACTGCTTCCCACTAGCTATTTTACGTTTGGTAGTGTATATATGTCCATGCCACTCTCTCACTTTGTCCCAGTTTACCCTTCCCCCTCCCTGTATCCTCAAGTCCATTCTCTAGTAGGTCTGCATCTTTATTCCCATCTTGCCCCTAGGTTCTTCATGACCATTTTTTTTTTTTAGATTCCGTATATATGTGTTAGCATACGGTATTTGTTTTTCTCTTTCTGACTTACTTCACTCTGAATGACAGTCTCTAGGTCCATCCACCTCATTACAGATAACTCAGTTTTGTCCTTTTTATGGCTGAGTAATATTCCACTGTATATATGTGCCACATCTTCTTTATCCATTCATCCGATGATGGACACTTAGGTTGCTTCCATGGCCTGGCTATTGTAAATAGAGCTGCAATGAACATTTTGGTACATGACTCTTTTTGAATTATGGTTTTCTCAGGGTATATGCCCAGTAGTGGGATTGCTGGGTCATATGGTAGTTCTATTTGTAGTTTTTTAAGCAACTTTCATACTGTTCTCCACAGTGGCTGTATTAATTTACATTCCCACCAACAGTGCAAGAGCGATCCCTTTTCTCCACACCCTCTCTAGCATTTATTGTTTGTAGATTTTTTGATGATGGCCATTCTGACCGGTGTGAGATACCTCATTGTAGTTTTGATTTGCATTTCTGTAATGATTAATTATGTTGAACATTCTTTCATGTGTTTGTTGGCAATCTGTATATCTTTTTTGGAGGAATGTCTATTTAGGTCTTCTGTCCATTTTCAGACTGGGTTGTTTGTTTTTTGATTCTCTTGTTTCTTGAGGTAGGCCTGGATTGCTATAAACTTCCCTATTAGAACTGCTTTTGCTGTGTCCTGTAGATTTCAGAAAGTTCTGTTTTTATTTTCATTTGTCTCAAGGTATTTTCTGATTTCCTCTTTAATCTCTTCATTCATCCATTGGTGTTTTAGTAGCATGTTGTTTAGTTTCCATATGTTTATGTTTTTCCCATTTTTCTACCTGTAATTGATTTCTAGTTTCATACTGCTGTGGTTGGAAAAAATGCTTAATATAATTTCTTTCCCCTTAAATTTATTGAGACTTGTTTTGTGGCCTAGCATGTGTTGTCTCCTGGAGAATGTTCCATGTTCACTTGAAAGAATGTGTATTCTGCCATTTTGGGATGTAATGTCCTGTAGATACCTATTAAGTCCAACTGGTCTGATGTGTCATTTAAGACTACTCTTTCCTTATTGATTTTTCTGTCTGGATGGTCCATGTGATTTTTCTGTCCAGTGATGTAAGTGGGTTAAAGTTTCCTCCTATTATTGTATTATTGTCAATTTCTCCTTTTATGTCTGTTAATATTTGTTTTATATATTTAGATGCATATATGTTAACAAATGTTATATTCTCTTCTTGTATCAATCCTTTTATCATTATATAATGCCCTTTTTTGTCTTTTGTTATAGCCTTTGTTTTAAAGTCTACTTTATCTGATATGCATATTGCTACCCCTTCTTTCTTGTTTCCATTGCATGAAATATATTTTTCCATCCCCTCACTTTCAGTCTGTGTGTGTCTTTAGCTCTGAAGTGAGTCTCTTGTAATTGTTTATTTTGCTAAATATATGCAGACAATCACAGAATTTTTTTTAGTATGTTGCATTCTTTATAATTTCTCGCTTTGCTCTCTAATGGGTTATAATTATTATGACTTGAGGGAAATTTTCTAGTAATTTCCCAGACTTTCTTGTTGAATTTCCTATTGAGGTGTAGGATGATTAACCAGTGAAGGTTTCTCTTGCTGTCTTTGTTATTCTACATATTATATATATATATATATATATATACACATATATATATATACACACACATATATATATATATGTGTGTGTATATATATATATTTTTTTTTTTTTTTCCATATATGTGGTCAAAACTATGGTTTCTTGCATTATCCCTAAAACTACCTTGCAGTTGAATCCAGGTGCTTCAGTATGGTGCGTTTTATAGAATTAGGTTTAGATTAATATTGCCTGTTTTGGGTTTACTCCAGGTTTCTCCTCTTAGGTTGATTTTGTTCTGCATTTACTGTCTTCCGGTTATTTATAATACTGGACTAACTGCTTGGAACAGACCAGCCCTGAAAATAGAAACTGAATCTATGGGGATATACAATTCAGCTTTCAATTTTTTTAACCCACATATAGCTAATTATTTTTCCTCTGTATTTCTATATTTTTCTGTTTCTATTAGCAGAAATGACCTCTTCATTTGAGCATTTCCGAGCAGTTCATAATCAACTTAGTTAATTGCTAAGAGACTCAAATTCTCAGTGGTAGGTCATTGTTATTTAAAACACATGCACTGAATACATAATCATTTTATGTCTTTTTTGACAAAAAAGTTAATTTGGGAATCTGTGGCTAAATAGTATATATTAATGGATGTGAAGCAGCCATAGTAAAACAGTAATAATGTTCATCTTTAGAGATAGAAATTGTTTTGAGTGAGGAGGATAAAGTCATTTTCAGTTTAGCAACTACAGTAAAGATAAGGTTTATTTTTATAATTTTACATAAAATTATTTGGTCATTTTTCCATTTCTGGAATGTCATTTATTATTTTTATTTTCTTTATGGAATTTATATTTTGTCCTTATGTGTTTGATTCCTTTTAAATAAATAATGGATTCACAGAAGAGATTTCAAGTGATGAAGAGGAGACGAATGTAACTGCTCAAGCAATGCAGTCAAATAATGGAAGAGGTGAAGATGAGGAGGAAGATGATGATGACTGGGATGAAGAAGTATTGGAAGAAACTGCCCTTGAGGGATTCAGCACTCCACTGGACCTTGACAATAGTGTGGATGAATATCAATTTTTCACACAAGCCCTGCTGAGTATGTTGTTACTCCCTGAATCTTCAGATATGTTTTTCATTTCCATCTATTAGAAGTTGTTTTGGGATCTTCCCCCAAATTGGTTTAGATTCCCTTTAAATTTTTAATTTATTTTTAATTATGGAAATCCCCAAACATACACAAAATGAGAGCAAATAGCATAATGAAACATCCATCACCCAATCCCAGCAACCTTAATCATTGTAAAGTGGCAGAGTGAGGCTGCAGGGTATCCTCACAAAAGTAATTACAGGCAAGAGTATCTGCATATATTGTTCATCCTCTAGATATGAATGGATAAGGGTTTTTGCAGAATGAAGTATCTCACATATGTTGCTTAAAAATTGTGGCCATATTGGGGCTTCCCTGGTGGCGCAGTGGTTGGGAGTCCGCCTGCTGATGCAGGGGACACGGGTTCGTGCCCCCGTCTGGGAGGATCCCACATGCCGCAGAGCGGCTGGGCCCGTGGGCCATGGCCGCTGGGCCTGCACGTCCGGAGCCTGTGCTTCGCAACGGGAGAGGCCACAACAGTGAGAAGCCCGTGTACTGCAAAAAAAAAAAAAAAAAAAAAAAAAAAAATTAAAAATTGTGGGCATAAACTTATTAGCAATTCAGAATCCCCATGTGAATGAACAGAGTCCAATAGAGAGTAAATTTTTACTACATAAGCAATTTACCAATTTGTACAGCAAAGGACACTAGAAACTCAAAGATTGGGAGAAAATATTTGTCATGTACATGTCATAGGCTTAAGACCCACAGATTACAAAGGCCTTCTATAAATGAATAAGACCAATAACCCAGTAGAAGAATGAAAGATATAAATGGAAAACTTATAGAATTAAAAATAAATAATAAGCCAATGAAAGCATTTAGAAAATTATTATAAACAAATTATAATAAAAAATCCCACTAAATAGGTTGTTTTATAGTTACATCATATTTCTCTGGTAATACCATAATTTAGCTTATTTCCACTGATGGACATATAAGATATTTCCAGGGTTTTTCTTTTTTACAAGCAATATTAAATTGAACATCCTTGTATATAAAATATTGTTACTAACAAGGCAATGGTAGTGTAATATATTGGCATTATTTAGTATGCCAATGTATTGGTTGTTACAAATACCATTAATGAACCACCTCTATGATTTATTGAAATTCAGCGGAACAAGAGGTAGAGAGTACAGGGAATGATATTCCAAAGCATGAGGAAGATAAGAGTGTAAATGTGGAGACTGGAATGTGGAGGGTACGCTCTAAGGCAGTTACTTCCAGACCTGGGTGTGCATCATAGGCAACAAAGAAGCTCTTAGGTCTTGAGTGGTTTGAAAGTGCTCCTCAAGAGATAGGCAGCCAGCTTTGGCCCAGTCAGCATATAGGGACCATTGCTTAAAGTCTCTGTGAAGTAGTAAAATTGTACCAGCCTTGAAATCTGGTGGGGTTTTTTTTTTCCTTTTCTTTTTGGCCGTGCAGCATGCGGGATCTTATTTCCCTGACCAGGAATCGAACCTGTGCCCCCTGCAATGGAAGCAGGGGTCTTAACCATTGGACTGCCAGGGAAGTCCCCCAGTCTTGAATTCTGGACTGAGATTTTCTTTATCCCATTTCCTATTAGAGTGTTTTTGAATGTTTTTCTGTAAAGAGGTGACCTTGGGGATATGATAATTTCCTTCAGGGGTATATTTTCTGATGATGATGTCCAAAAAGAACTGAAGGGGGCTAGACTCGGGAACCAAGCGTTAGGAAATTACTTTATTGATTTAGGAGTAATAGGGCCCTGGAGTGGGAGGATGGCATTTGATGGGACAAAGCGTATCAGTGAAAGACATCAAGAAAGCAGCACAGAATTGGATGTGGAGAGAGCATGATTAAAGATGTTAGGCATTTACAGTGGTTGACTAGGAGACTGATAGAACTAGTGATGGAAATGGGAGATAAGGAGGGTTTGGGAGGTAAAATGTTAAATTTGGTTACAGTTGTACTGAGTTTGAGGTGAGCTATCCAAAGTAAAAGACCAGGAGGCTTAGGGAACAGTTTTGCCTAAAGGTACAAATTTGAGTTTTTGGCATAGAAGTGATGCTGAAGGAGCAGGTAGCATGAGAATTCCTGAGGAAAATGGTAACAAGTGAGTAAGGTGTTTCCCAAGATCTGGATTTTAGGCAGCATTCATAGTTCGTAAAAACCCAGGAAGAAGAGGAGATGGGGAGGGAGCAGAGAACTAGGCAAAACAGATTTGTGATGTCCCAACCTTCCTTTATAGCCCCACGTAGGTCGAGTACTAAAGTGAGTACTCAGGAGTAGTCCTTTGTTGGAATAAGTTTTATCACCTATTGTCTGTGATCATTTCATTGTAATCTGATTGTGTTATTAGTTATCCTCTGAAATAATAATTGTCATTGGACTCCTTTATTTTTCCTTCTCCCTCAATACACCCCCAAAATACAACAGCTGTGCAGAATCGGGATGCTGCCTGGTACCAACTGCTGATGGCACCGCTCAGTGAGGATCAGAGGAGGGCGCTACAGGAGGTGTACACACTGGCCGAGCACCGAAGGACGGTAGCAGGTCAGCCAGCATGATTTCTAGATCGGAGTGCATGTGTCAGAGTGCCCGTATTCAGCTTTTATTTTACGAGCCTGGTGGCACCTAAATACCGTTCTAAAAAGTGTTAGAGGCCAACCTTTCAAGATAATAAGGAATTATCATTATTGTATGATCTTTTTAATCATCCATGATATATTAGCTCTGTGAAACACCATGTGTTAATGTGTCTTTAGTGGTGTTCTTATTCACACCCTTATCCTATTTTGGAGCCAAAGGTAAGATGTAAAGGTTGGGATGAATCTTGCTAAGGGAGAGTTAATCAGCTGGGTCACCCACCTAAACAACAGATGGGTCAAAAGCATTTTATGAATTCTTGCAGGGCGCTTGTATTCCTAGAAATTGAAATACTTTCCATTTCTATTTGTTGGGCTTTATATGTTGGTGATTCTCGTTGATTTTCAGTTTTTGAGCTGGAGAAATTGTTTTACACAGACGTTGTTATGGTCACTCCTAGAAAATTAATGGAAGATTTTGTAATTACAAAAGTATTTTAGTGGGGAACATCATGGAATAGGAATCTAGAGTTTAGAACCCAGCTTCTTCTGCTTGGATTTAGGCTTTAAGTCCTGTACAGATTCTGTATCGGCCCTCCTGATGTGAGAAGTCAGTGTGCCCTTTCAGCAATAGACACTAGCTTTGAGCCTTGTTTTTATTTTGTTCAGTTTTAGCAAATAGTCTTTCCAAGATAGAAAATATAACTACAGTCTTCCTTCGGTATCTGTGTGGGGGGGATTGTTTCCCTGACCTGCCTTGGATACCAAAATCTGAGGATGCTTGTGTCCCCTGTTAAAATGGTGTGGTGCAGTGGGCCCTCTGTATCCGTGTGTTCCATATCTGCTGGTTCCGCATCCCCAGACACCAAGACGATGGTACTTACTGACACGGGTTTATTAAAGGTAATGTTCAATTGGGCAGAATAATTAATACCACGATTCACATTCCTTCACAGTACTAACTCTAAAGAATCTGGCCCCTTTGAGGTTATTTCCAACTTTGTCACCTTAAATACTCCTCTCTTTTCTCCCCTTTCTCTTGGCAAATGCTAGAGGCAAAGAAGAAGATTGAACAACAGGGAGGCTTCACCTTTGAAAACAAAGGAGTCCTCTCTGCATTTAACTTTGGGACTATGCCCACCAACAACTGAAAGAAGGAAGATCAACCGACCAAATGTCATCGCTACGTGGTACGTCAGCCGGAAGGAGAGGGTCAAGGGGAGCCGGGGCTACTCTTTGTGCCACCTGCTGTGCCAGTTACTGCCTGGCGTCCGGCATCACCTTTCTCCACCCCTGCATCCCCTTTGACCTTTCTCACCCTGAAATATATATTTTAAGCAGCTACTGTAATGTATGAAATTAAAGAACAACAAAATCATTGGACTGCAAAGGACAAAGCATATGCTCCAAAGGATGAATGACCAAGGTGGTTTTAGAGGATTGGATGGAATTGCACGTCTCAGGTTTTGCCATGCAGAATCAATGGATTTATGCGAATAACAGTGCCTTCTGTTGTACATGAATTATCTGAAAAAATTTTTTTGGAGTGCATTGCAATTTTTTTTAAGGCATAAAACATATTTCTAGATAAATGTAAACCTTGGCTATATGTTGACTTATTCTGCATTTCACTATGTGAATTTACTGTTAGGACGTTAGCTACAAGTCACTCTGGTTTCAAAATCATCACTGCTCCCCTTGCTCTCCACTGCTGCTGGGGGTTTTCTTCAGGGGTTGTACAATATGCACTGGCTCTGGTTTTTCATAAGGTGTTTTTTCCTAAAGATGTGGCTTTCCTAAGAAGTGTCTTATTCTCTCTTCCATCATATTTTTCAGCCCTGAAAGGGGTGGTATTTCTTTTGAGTCAGCCTGTATGAATATCGATTTCATTCATAACCTAATAAGTTCAGGACTCAAAAATTTCTTGGCAGCGAGTGGCAGGGACTCTTTTCATCACTGGAATTAACAATCAGTCCAAGTATATTCTGAATCATTCACTTAATTATGCAGTTAATTGACAGTTATACTAAAGCACATTGGACTTCTATGAGAAAGGTGCTACATAAGCACACTGTCTTTCTGGATGGGGGCTTGCATTTTCAGTAACTTATCATTCCAGCTGTGTTGGACCCGGGTCCAAAACATTTTGTAACAATATTTTTTATCTAGGAAAAAGACCCAAGTAAATCTTACTTCTTGCTTTCTCACACATCTGAATTTTCTCCTATCTAATCTGTCCTAGTTTTTATTATAGCTCAGTTTGGCTTCTTATATTTTTCAAGGGTTGGGGATATCAGTCAGCTGCACTCTGACATGGTAATGATGCAAGATAGCCCATGATAAATATCGCAGATGGAGGTTACAGCTGTTTTTCTGAACTGATTCAACACCAGAACATGGGTCACAGTGTTTTCATTCAGTAAAGCAAAAGTGAATTTTCAGAATTTAATATATTTCTGGATATGATGCAGTTGTCCGTTTTTGTGAAATGTTTGCGGCTTATATTTTCCATCAGTCACTGGAGGAATTTTCTCCAGGTGCTTTCTATATTACCATCCCTTGTTAATATGAACTCTTTTTAGAATTTTAGGTTATTTAAGTAGTTTTTTACAGAAGTAGCCCAAGAAGCCATGAGTTTCAGAGTTAAATGATCCCCTGCTTTCTTCTGCCCCCTCTTCCCAAGGCATTGATGCTGAATGTGCCAGCTGGCGGTTAGAAGAGAAAGATGGCATGGGGGAGACTGTAGACATCGTAAGCTTTGAAGCTCTTCTTTTTCTCCTCATGTCCCAGATGGTTTAATTTTAACATAAGTAACATGCCTTCACACTGGACTGTAAAAGGCATGTGATTTTATTTTTGTGATGTATTGTCTTCTGCAGTATTAAAGGGAAAGAAGTGTTAATGTGTATCATCCTATCTTGTTTTTGAAGCCAGGGTAGTTGTACAGTTTTGTTACCAGCAGTGCTAACCTGAATGTGATATGATTACCTTGGAAAGGCAGGAACTCATATGAATGTACTGTAAAATAAAATGCGGACTGATTCCCAGGATCTTGAACTCCTCTGTGTGAAATGTTTTCTGAAATGTGGAGGTGCTAAAGCAGGTGATAAAAACCCATCAGTGTGTGTTTTCCTGACTCCTGGGGACCTGGAGCAAGGTGACCATAGGTCTGGGAGGGTAGCAAGGGCTCATCAGGAACAGCTAAAGACTGGGGAGTGGTTGGGGGCTAGAGCCCCCAACCAAGGTGTCCAAATAAGAGCTGCAGAAGCTCTGAAAAAGCAAGGTCATTCAACCACATCAGGACCTTGAAGGAAAGGAAAAAATGCCTGAGGTGGAGCCATTTTCTGATGGGCTGCCATCAAATTAGGAGTGGAATGGTAAGCGCTGGCCTTTTGATTCTCAAATGTTTACCCAGCATGACAATAAGCTCCTCCTTCCCACCTCTAATTTATGTTAAGACCACACTGAACCAGTAAATTGTTAATCAGTGAAAATTCTAAAGAAAGAAAACAATGAAATTATGTCATTTATTTAATAGTGTGAATTACAGTCCAGTTTTCTATTCAGCAGGGGAGACTGAAAATTGTAATAAATTTATGGAGGAAATCAAGGAAAACTTGGCCATGTGATCAGAGACCACCAGCATTTGTATGTATGTATACATGTGTGTATGCATGTGTTTTATCTATAAAAAAAAATCATTTCAGATAAGCCTTAAATGGTAAGCCTTCCTGTCCCCGTTTCACTCTCTCCATTGAGATCAGTGTACAAGTGGGTTGGAAACTTCTCAGACAGCCCACTTGTGAGTAAGGCCACAAAATCAATGAAAAAAGGTTGGACTATGTTTTTAGGAAGAAGCATAAACGGCGCAACTGTGGCTGATCCTGTAGAGGTGTGTATGCAACAGAACTTTGAGTGGCTGGGCAGCAGGAGAGTCTGGGGCAGACAGCAGTGCTGGCAGAGGGAGGAGAGGTGTACAAGGCTCTGACCTCAAGTGGGGAGGTGAGCGAATGCACATGCTCCCTGCAGGGTACCTGAGGGGAAGTTCACCTTGGAGAACACCTAATTTGAAAAAAAAGATTTCACAAGTACACGGGGGCCTCTCAAGAGCTAGGAGTTGGCGGCTTCCCAGAGTGTTCGGAATATGCCTGGAGCTGAGAGCAACTCAGGCAGGAGTGACCTTATGGAGACTTTTTTTCCAAAAGGCTTCCTTGGGCATGAAGGGAAACCCTGGGGAGGATGAGAACTACCCAGCAAGGCCTCCTGGGCACCTGTGTCCCCCACAGAGCTCTTAGTTAAGAGTGACACACCATTCTCACTGCCTAGTGAGTGAGGACAGTCCCCTCACTTCTCCCCCTTTGCAGTCATTCTCTCCTGCTGCAGCTTGACCCTCACCCCTTAACTCCGCTCTTATGCCCACCTCCCTGCCCTTACCTAGTCACAAGATAGAATGATTTTTCAAAATGCAAATCTTGGTTGTATCACTAACCTGAGAGATTAAGACCTCTCAGCGGCTCTTAGGATGCAGATAAAATCATTAACGTGGCCCCAAAGCCCCTGAGTGATTGGCTCTACCTCAACTCTCTCATCCTTTTCTCACTGCCTTCTTCCTCCAATTCACTGGGTTCTTCTCCCTCCAGGCTCACTGATGCTCTTTTCTCCTCTTCCCTTCTGTCCTTTACCTGATAAATTCCTCTTCATGGAACATAAATATTACTTCCTTATGGAAGCTTTTCTGGTCCAAGGGCCCCTAAGTCAACTTTGAATCATGTATCCCACTTATAATCAAATAATGTGCAATATAAGCTGTTAGAGCCAAATCTGTGTCTTCCTCACTCCTGAAACCCCAGCACCTAGCAGAGTGTTTTGCTTACAGTGGGTTTATCATTGGTACCAGGGCCCCCCAAAGAAGACTCTGGTAATAACTACATTGGAGAATTCAGGAGGACTCAATATATCCCACCTAAAATCTAATTATTTACTTTCCTGGCTACAGTCAAACAAATATTTTTTTTTAATTGTTTTTTTGCTGTACACGGGCCTCTCACTGTTGTGGCCTCTCCCGTTGCGGAGCACAGGCTCTGGATGCACAGGCTCAGCGGCCATGGCTCACGGGCCCAGCTGCTCCACGGCATGTGGGATCTTTCCGGACCGGGGCACGAACCCATGTCCCCTGCATCGGCAGGCAGACTCTCAACCACTGCGCCACCAGGGAAGCTCCGAACAAATATTTAAAGGAGGCCAATAATTTGATTTCCCCTTTAAGTATTTAAGTACTTTATTTAAATACTTTAAGTATTTGCTCTATTTATTTGGTGGAGTTGGGGAGAAACTGATTTTTTATTAATAAAAATCATATACTTCTATTTTCAAAATAAGAAACTTTATGCATTTATTACAGTTTTCCAAGCCAGATAACCTAATATTGGTCATTCCCAGTAACCAAAACTACAAATTCAATTTCCTAATTTTTAGCTCCCTGCAGCTGCTGACGTCGGACAACCCTCAGCTAGGTGGTGCCAGGATTGGGGGCATTTTCACATAAATTAGAATGTTCGACATTGGTAGATGCCAGCAAGAAGTATTTATTTTTTCATGAGGGTGTTGTCTACTTTGGTGGGAACAAGACTAGTGTTCATTTCCTAGTTAAAGCAGGAGTTGTATTTGGAAAGGTTCATTGCCTGGAACCATGTTTCCCGTGTGTCCCGGTGAGGTTTCAGCCCTCCTTACAGCGGGTGCTCCAGGCCACTCCCTCTGGCCAGCCCCTTCATGGGGTTGTGGTTGGGCACTATCGCCAGAGATTCTCTGAAGGTAGAGACAAGTTAAATAAGCAGATTATTTACTTTCTCATTGTGCCTGCTTCTGACAGGCCTTCAACCTCTCTTTTCAACCAAGATTTGAAGAATATGGTACAGCCTAAACTTTGGATCTAGAGTTGTGTGACTCCAGTTGGATTCTTCTTTGCTTGTGGTAGCCAGCCTGCATGATGACCCCCAATGAACTTTGATATCCCTTGGGTTGTTCTTTCTTACACTGTCCCATGGTTGGACTGTGAGAACAATGGCATGTAGGAGTTACGGTACGTCACTTCCAAGATTAAGTTATGAAAATCTATGACTTACATCTTGGGTGTGTTTTCTCTCTCTCTCCTCCTTTCTCCATGTGCTCTGGTGGGAACCATGTCATGAGCAGCCCAACGGTGAGGACCACATGGTGAGGAACTGAAGCCTCCTGCCAGGAGACACATGCGTTAATTAGGAAGCAGATGCTTCAAATTTGTCAAGTTTTCCGATGCCACAGGCGTAGCTGGCAGCTTGACTATAACCTCATGAGGGACCCTAAATCATAATCATCCAAGTAAGCTACTCCTGGATTCCTGATTCTCAGAAACCGTGAGACAATAAACAGTTGTTGTTTTTAGCTGCTAAGTCTGGTGACAGTTTGTTATGGTGCTGTAGGTAACTAACACACTTTACAAAAACTCTCCTATACTTTGTACTATGAATAAATAATATACCCTGGATTGGCAGGAAATAGAATGCTGACATCTGATATGAGGCAGAACTAGGTAATCTCCAAGATTTCTCCCCACCCCAAGATTCTACAATAGGTTGAAACTGAAGACTGCCTATGATACCCAAATTTCCCTAAAATAGTCTAGATTTTCTACTTTCAAACTAAGCTATATTTAAAAACAGATATGACAAAATCTGTAGCTCAGATTCAGTTTACATCGTGTTTATAGACGTGAGGCATTTGTTCTCAAGTATTACCATTTATCTTAATTTTTAGTCAGCTTTATTTTTTAACATGCAAAACTTTCTATAAATGAAAAGGCATGGTGTAATTTATAGGCTATATTTAAATTGTCATAAAGCACATTTGAAACCATGGCTGAATTATTTTTTGACATATTCAGGCATTATCTTGAGTTACACTGACTCAGTGGGTCAGCTCTACCGAACTCATGAAATGAGCCTGCTAGAAGAACTGCTGCAGGATGACTTGGATTTTAAAATTTTTAATATTTTAGGGAACAAAAGTATTAGAAGTGTTTCTTCCTTTGGAAGCTGAAAGCTTGATAGCAGTTCAAGAACAACTTGGAAATACCAATCGTTTGGTTATCTTTATTTTTGTTTCCAAAATTGCAGATGAACTTTGTGGCCTGGGACTCTCAGAAAACTGCCAATTTCTGTTTTGATTTTTTTGAAAATCAAAGTAAAAGGAGGAACAGTAAATGACTATATTTTTGGTTTTAGAAATTATGCCAAAGTGTCATAGTAATATCTCATCAAAGAACAGTTTCACATTCCCCATTTGTTAATGGACTTAGCCATTAACACAAGAATTTCTGTTTTACAGAATATTTATTGTTGTAAGTATTATTATTATTGTTAGATATTACTAATTAATTGATAGCCAAAGTTGCTCAGGCAGGAGAAGGGTAATTTTTTACACAACGTAAGTTTAGAAAATCTGAGTCTCTGCATTTAGCTCCTGATTTTCACACTGGCCTGTTAGGAGTTTCTTTATCTGTAGAACAGGGTAGAGGGAGGCCTGGCTGCCTTGGGAAATTTTGTCCTCATAACATGAGTCTGATATTTTATAAAAGGAGAATTGTCTCTCTTCTTAGTTAAAAAAAATTTTTTTTTACCTTGTAATTCAGAATTAGAAACAGAAAGGAAAAAGAGGGAACTATGTAGAAATTATTTTATACTTCATTTTAAAAACCAAGTTATGTTGTTTTCTATTTGCAAAAATGCTATATTCTTCAAAGGTAATATGGTTCTTGAAAAATAGTACAGCTGTGCCTCATATCATGCTATAAAAATTTTAGGAAACTACAATCATAGAGGAGCTAAAAGACAAGACACTTAGTAAATGCCTCTTTAAGGAGCAAAAACAAGTTGAAATTTTGAAAGTAGTTAACTGAGAAACTGCTGACTGGTTCTGGGGGTGGAGGTGGCCATAACTGTGATTTTTGATTAGGTTTTTATGTTCTTAAACCTCTATTGTCTCTTGTTGTGAATATAATTCCCCCCCCCCTTCTGCTAGGCTATGAAGAGAAAAAGGAATTTTGAAGGGCAAGTGGTCCTTGCCCCTGACAGAGGGGGGGAAGCTAAAAGTTGCGAGAACTCCAGGAAATTCATATGGTTGCAGGATGGCAGCTGGGAGGTCAGGATGGGGGAGCTTGGCTGTTTCCTCTGCTCCTAGTTCTAAGATGCACTTAGGGAAAACTCTGTATAGATCTTTTCCTTCCCTAGCCCCTCTGTGTATTTGTTTGTTTCTCTTGATAATTAGTCATATGGTTCTTATCTTTGCATGCTGAGTAATTCTTATTTAATACTGGAAATTGTGTAAAAAAAAAAAAAATAGAGGCCCGGGAATTCCCTGGCGGTCCAGTGGTTAGGACTCCATGCTTCCACTGCAAGGGGCACAGTTTGATCCCTGGTCAGGGAACTAAGATCCTGCAAGGCCAAAAAAAAAAAAAAAAGAAAAAGAAAAAAGAGCCTCCATATGATGATGACTTTCAATGGAGAAAGTTCAAAATTTTCTTTAAGATAACAGAGTGGAAGAAGGGGGAACTCATTGTAATACAATCAGAGACTGGTCTGGGTTGAGGTTAGATTGCAGTTTGGGTAAGATTCAGTCTACTGCTTGTTTGCCCTGTACCTAGGGCTTGGCCCTTCAGAGTTTCAGTTAAGAGATCAGTAGGTCTGGGTCTCCTTAGTGCCAAGAACTATGGGAATTTCTGCCCTGCTTTTCAGTGGTTTTCAGCTTAGCTCTCTCATCTCCCACCATGCACATCTTTAGAATTAGCTGAGTGCCTTGATGGGGGAGACCAGATGTTAGGTCTCCAACTTTGGCATTCCAGTCCTGAATGCCCACCCAAAGCTGTTTCTGTCTCCCCAGCAGAGACCTTCTGTCTGGACCTAGCCTAGATCCTCAGTCTTCAGCCCATGCTCAGAACTGGCAAATACCTCTTGGAATAGTCAACTGCCAATTCTCAGCAACTTTACAAATGTTCTGTCTCTCAACCTCTGGAATTTTAGTCCCTCCAGTAGTTTGCTTTTGCAGCTCTCTGATACCTTACTAAACATGACTTAAAAAGTTTATCTGGATTTTGTAGCTCTCAGTGGGAGCATTTTCCTGCCATGAATTCCATCATATCCAGAAGCAGAAATATACCTTTTTTTTTGTCCATTTGATCTGACCTGGACTGAGAGAAATGAAGTAAAGTCTTCCACTACTGTTTGCACCTGTTTCTCCTTGTGCCTCTATAATTTCTGCTTTTATCAATATTGTTGCTCCATTGTTTAGTACAGAGGTATTCAGAGCTGTTACGTCTTCATTTTGGTTTGTATGCTTTGACACTATAAAAGTGCCTTTATTATTGCTTTTTGGCCTGATTTCTACCTTCTCTAATATTTTATTACAACAGCCACTTTCTTTTTGTTTTGCTTTTTCCTGGTATGTCTTTGTTCATCTTTTTATTTTTAACTTTTCTGAATAATTTTGTTTTCAGTGTTACTCGTATATAGCCTAGGAATTGGGTTTGTGACCTAGATTTGTGAGTCAATCTGAAAATCAATCTTTTTCTTTTATTAGGTAAACTAAACCTACATTTATTGGTTAATTTTAGATCTATGATATGTGTAACATTTTATTATTGTTTTTAAATGCACAGCTCCTCCTTTTTTATTTTTTATATTTATTTATTTATTTGGCTGAGCTGGGTCTTTGTTGTGGCATGTGGGATCTAGTTACCTGACCAGGGATCGAACCCGGGCCCCTGGCATTGGGAGCACAGAGTCTTAGCCACTGGACCACCAGGGAAGTCCCTGTGTAACATTTTCAAAGTCTGTTCTATGTAGTCTCTTTCTTTCTGATAGTGACTACATAATTATATCTTTAATACCTTTATTCTCTTTTTTCTTTAGAATAATATCTAGAATTTTCCTGATATAAGCAGCATTAAAATTGCTTGTATTCTCTTCTTTCCCTTCATCCCTTGCCCTCCATCCCACAATTTTGGTAAATAATGTTATCTTTCTTAGTGCTGACTTTTGTACTGTCAAGTATGTTTTACTTCTAAAACTTAATTTTTCAACTTAAAATGTCTCTTGGTTTCTCAGTATTATAGATGAAGCAGTCAGTGAGCTTATTCTTTTTTCAACTTTCCTTCTTATCTTTCCATTTTTTTAGGTTATCTTTTTTAAGTTGTCAGATCACATACCACATGTATTCTATTCTGTCACCCTTATTTTTCTCTTTTTTTGATCTTATATCTATGGGTAGATATATTTGCTGCCCATGAGAAGTCTTTTTACTGAGGCTTCCTCAGTCATCCTTTGACTGGTTACAGTTTTTCCTCTAGTAGTTTCCTTGAGAAGAGCTCACACAAACATTATTCCCTGAATTCTGGAATGTTCAAAGCAATTTGGTAGTATTAACTGTTGGAAGGAATGTGACTAAAAGCTCTATTTCTGGCAAGAGTATAAATTGGTACAACCACTGGAAAGCAGGTTTGCCACAACTCATAAACATTCACTACTCTAGGACTCAGAAATTTCATGTCTATTCAGGGACAACTCATGCACAGGTATACCAGGAGTCACATAGAGGGCTGTTCATAACAGCACTGTTTATAATAGTAAAATCTGAATGACCACCAAAAAACAGATAGATAAGTAAATCAAGGTATATTCCTCAAATTAAACTTTATACACCAGTCAAAATTAATAATCTATAGTTACACTCAATAGTATAGACAAAATCTTAGCAATGTGCTGTATTTTACTAATTCTCATCTTTGTCATTTTAATATTTGTAAAATTGTGATATATCTTACAATTGATGGCATGTCATCATTTAATTAGAAGATATTATTTTTTCTTATTTTATTACGTAAAATAATGCTGTATCTTACATTTGATGGGACCTTATATTCAATGACATATGCTAATAATGTGTGACAAAATGAAGTGTCAGAAGATTACATAAATATGATGCCCTCTGTGTAAGGCTGAAACAACGAAAACTAAGCAGTTTTTATTTATGAACACATATATGACAATACTATATGTGTTCAAGGGAATAATAAAAAAGTGTCAGGATGGTGATTCCTTCTGGTGGGGTAAGTTAAATGGATGGGATAGGAAAGGTAGATGAAGGTTATTGTTTGAGTTCTCATGTTGGTTTCATGGGTATTTATGTTATTATTTAACATAATGGCTTATTTTAATAATCAATAATTAACATAAAATTACCATAAATAAAATACATATAATATTGATACATAAATGAGGACATGTATGGACTAAGAATGCAGATATGTCATAAACCAAGAATTCTGACTAATTTTATACATCTTAGATTGAAACTTTATATTAGAAGTAAAACTTGGCTGGTTCATACTGTCCTTGAGTATAAGTGTTGAAACTATCTTCTGACATTGAATGTTGCTTTTGAGTAATCTGACGTCTGCCATCATCCTGATTTCTTTTTCAAATGATATAATCATTTTGCTTGGATTTCCAAATGATTTTCTGCCTGTTTAAAGACAATGGCTTTACTAATACATGTCTGTTTTGTTGGAGCTGGATCAAATTTCCCTGATATACAGTGTGCCTTTTCAATAGGTAGGCTTAGATCATGTATTTCAGGACTATTTTCTATAATTATATTTTCAAATACGTATTCTATTCCACTGTTTTGTCTTTCTTCTTTTGAACTCTGTGCATGTGTGGGATATAATTTACTTGTCTTCTATATCTATAATTTTGTCTCGAATCCCTTTGATTTCTTTCTCTATTTTGGTTTAATTTTGCTTGCTTTCTCCACTTCTTTCCTGCCTATCTCTTACTGTGCTTTCCATAATATCTATTTTCCTTTGTGCTTTTTAATAATTTATTCTTTATATTTGATTTTGGTTTTCTTTCCTGAGTCCTGACAGCTCCTCTTTCTCTTCTTCCTGTTATTGATCATGCCATCAACATCTGTTGTCTCTTCCTTTCTTCTCTTAGTTCTTCTATTTCTGCTTTGCTCTCTTCCTTCATAGTTGTGATTTTATTTGAAAACAGTTCTTATCTGGTCTGTGACAAGTCTTTCTGGTGGATTTTCTTATTTATAGGAAAGTTTTGCTGTGCTTTCCCACATTTTCTTATTGTACAGAATTTTTATAGACACTATATCAGTTATTTTTGTAGTTTATATTTTCCTGAACTAGCTACTGGCAGGTGATCAGGGAAGTGTAGGTAAGCAGGCGCAAGGGTTATCTCCTTTGTTGGTATAGTGAAAGACTCTTTTCTCCACGTCTCATGTCTTTTCTCAGTCCTCCTTTATCACCTTCTCTTTTGTTAAATAGATATTCTGGTGTACCATTTAGAATAATACTAACTTAATTCCAATGGTATATAAACATATATGTATATCTACATATACACACACACATACATACATATATACATTTTGCTTCAATATAGCTCCCTTTGCTCCCTCCTCCCTTGCATTGTTATTGTGTATTATTTTACTATCGTCATAGTGATTACATCTTTATTAGAAGTACATCAATATAACAGTATCATTATTATTTTATACAGTTGTCTTTTAAATCAGTTAAGAGAAGAAATAAGTAAAAAATACATTTATGTTGTGTTATACATTTACCTATGTGTGGTAGACAGAATAATGGTTCCCCAAAGATGTTCATGTCCTAATCTTCAAAACCTGTGATTATGTTTACATGACAAAGGAGAATTAAGTTTCCAGATAGCATTAAGACTGCTCAGCAGCTGGCTTTAAGACAGGGGAGGCTATCTTGGATTAGCCAGGTGGATACAATGTAATCACAATGTTTTTAAAAGTGGAAGAGGGAAGCAGAAGAGAAGATCAGAGTGATAGGGGAAGGACTCAACCCACCATTTCTGACTTTGAAGATGTAGGAAGAGGACCACAAGTCAAGGAATGCAGGGAAATCATAGAAGCTGAAAGAGGGAATTCAGTGGATTTTCCCCTAGAACTACCAGAAAAGAATGCAGACCTGCTGACACCTTGATTTCAGCTCAGTGAGATATGTTATGGACTTCTAAACTTCATGAGATAGTATATATGCCTTGTTTTAGGCCACTAAGTCTTTGGTAATCTGTTACTGCAGCCATAGGAAACTAACCCACTATGTGAAACTAACCCACTATGTAATTATCTTTACTGTGTTCTTAATTTATTCATGTGAATTCAAGGTCTAGTTTCATTTTTTTTTCCAGCCAGAAGGATTTCTTTTAGAATTTATTGTAGGGGCAGATCTGCTAGCAACAATTTTTCTCAGTCTTTTAAAAATCTCGGTATGTCTTTATTTCACCTTCATTTTTGGATAGTTTTGCTGGATATATACTTTTTAGTTGGCTTTTTCTTTTCTTTGAGCACTTTATCATCCCACTCTCTTCTGGCCTCCATTGTTTCTGATGAACTCAGCTGTTAATCTTATTGAGGATCCTTTGTGGTGGATTGCTTTTCTCTTGCTACGTTGAAAAATTTCTTTATGTCCTTAGTTTGATTATGATGTGTTTAGGTATGGATCTGTTTGAATTTATCCTACTTAGGGTTTGTTGAGCTTCTTGGCTGTGTAGATTAATGTTTTTCGTCAAATGTGGGAAATTATCAGTCATTTCTATTTCAAATCTTTTTTTCTGCCCCCCTCCCCCTGCCTTTTTCTCTTTAAAAACGGCACCTCTGTGTATGCCCCTCTGAACTTCACCTGGTTCAGTATGGTGTCTTCAGCCTGTTTTTGCGCTCCCCTGGTTGCTTCACCCAATGCTGTACCTACCTGAGAAGGTGATCCCTTCATTTTGGCTGCTGCTTTTGATATTTGCTACTCTTGATACCTCTGGGCACCTTCCCTCTTTCCCTCTCTCTCTTCCCCAGCACTTGAAAACTATTCAAAGTCAGTCCTGTCCACAGCAGGTCTCATTCAGGTGAGGTCCTCCCCTTTCACTGGTGATTTCTGAGGTCTATTGCTGCTACATCCCTCTGTGCTCTCCTGTGCTCTCTCATTTCTGCCTTCTGCTCAGCAGCTTTTTAAAACACTTCCATTTCAATTTAGACTTAGTGGGTTTTCTGTTTCCCAGTTTCATGAAAACTGAGTTTGTGGCTTTAAAAACTCTGTGTTTTTTTTTTGGCTTCCCTGGTGGCACAGTGGTTGAGAGTCCGTCTGCCAGTGCAGGGGACGCGGGTTCGTGCCCTGGTCCGGGAAGATCCCACATGCCGCGGAGCGGCTGGGCCTGTGAGCCATGGCCGCTGAGCCTGCGCGTCCGGAGCCTGTGCTCGGCAACGGGAGAGGCCACAGCAGTGAGAGGCCTGCGTACCGCAAAAAAACCAAAAAACCAAAAACTGTGTTTTTTTCCTGTGGTTTTCAAGAGAAGTCATGGGAAGATTCATTAAGCGACCACCATATTTATACCAAATAGCCTCCAAGTATGTTAAAAAAATTTTAGCGTATTTTCAAAATCTATTTAGTGTTCAGAAGAAAGACAAGACAAAAACAAAGTTGGCCCAGAGTTTCAGTCAGATGTTATGTCTGTTGTTTTGTCCACTTCAGTGCACAACATTCAAGGGGTTGGGGATCGGTGTGATGTTACAGGAGGTTGGTCACATGTCTAAGTTGAATTTTGAGCAAGTTTGGGAAAACCCCTTAATAGGACCTACATCAAACATGAAAGTATTATAGTTTCTTGGTGATTTTCTTCAATTAATCTTGGGAAAAAAACGAGATGCAAAGAAAGAGAGAAGGCAATGGAATTTTGCAAACACAATAGAAGATGCAAGTGGAGATGATGCTTTGGACTAATGAGTAGGATAGAAAAAAAAAGATTTCTTTCTCTGATTAGATAAGCAATCACATAAAAGTGGACAGATGGGTTTTTGATGTAAAACATAGTTTGAGAGCCTGTGATAGTCTCAGAAAATTTTCATTTTAAGTTTGTAAACCAAGAGCAAGTCAAGTTTCAATTGATAAAGCGGTATCATGTAATTCTAAGTCTTTTTATATACGTTATACTGTGTATCTAGCTAATACACATTTTAACAGAAAAGGCATAAGTGACTGGATTAGGAACCTCATCGTGTGTCAGTTATCCATTCCAAACTCATGGCATTTCTAGTGCTGAATGCATCACCATCCACCAGATGACAGGGTCAGCTCTGCAAGTCTTGTGCTTTGGAAAAAGAACAAACAAACCTATTTAGCAGCAAAAATATCAGGAAGTCTTCAAGAGCTTGGTTTCAGATATCCTAATAGAAGGTAGAGGAGATCTGTTTGTAGAAGGGGATCCTTTGCATAAGCCTCCAAGTCACAGGCTGTTTACTAACTCTCGGCTGCTGAGGCTAGTCCTAATAACTCCTGATAAACGCACCCAGACAAGATGGGGAGGCCCTACCGTGAAATGCTGGGATGGGATACAAGAGAGCGACGGCAATGGCTGCTGCTGGAATGTGATCTCTCCAGATGGATTCTTTCATCTCAGGTAAAAAGTTCAGTCCTACGATCTCATTCTTTTTTTTTTGCAAACATTGCAATGGTTGACTTTATTATAGGGATTAAAATCTATGATTAAAGTGAGGTAGTGTCAACAATCCTTTCTTAATCCTATATTGATTCAACAACTGCTGTGTATATGCTTTGGTTCAGTTAAGTATGATGGACTAGTTTGTAGACCCCTGAATTCCAACAACAGCAACTGATATACTTACAGTGCAGCTGCTGAGCTGATAACCCTTCTTTATGATAGTGTAATAGAGTGGAATGATATTAAGTTACTCTGAATACAACAGGCATGACTCTTCATTTGTCTGTACTATATTAATATATATTCGTATTTAAAAATCATGTAGTTTTTATTTTGAAAACACTCAAACTTTGTGTTACAGACCAGATTATTTCATGACTTTTTATGAAACTTTAAAATATAATAAATAATATAATCCACGGATGATTTGTATCAGTATTAAAAATGATTATTTCAAGGACTTTTATAATCCCTTAGTGATAAGTGATGCCTACATATGCATGCTGCTGTTGAAATGGGCTCAGAGTCATTTAAAAAAATACTAGTATGGGTGTTTCTCTTCCCTCACTGGCTAAATTCTGGATCAACACACTCTGAGTGGCAAAGCTGAGAGAACATAGTGGAGAAATAGTGAGTGGGTGAGAAACAGGGGTAATTAATATAAGTGCTCGGAAGTCCTGTGATGCCTGAAAGAATTTAAAACAAAAATGTAAGAGCACCGGAGGAGTAGGTTTACACTGTGCCACACCCTCCCCTCCCACCCCATCCCCCGGCCCCTCCCCAACACAAAACACAAGCCTGTATACTTATTACTTTGGGAAATATAGCACGATAGCAGGGTTACTTGTATCATCGACTTTGCAGTCACAGCCTCTCCCCCTCATTTCCCCACCACACCCATAGTCCTTTTCTGATGAAAATGAGGGAGCCCAGATGCCTCTGTGGGGTTTTGGGCAAAACCATATTCTATAGAGGAACTCCATAGGGGATGGTGACAAGCAGATCAATTTGATCCTTTCTTTATGATAAATATGGATTCCACAAGACATGCAGAAACAGAAACTGTATCCCAGTGTTTCCTGAGATGTGGGCTGGTGCTCCGTGGGGCCTGCTGTTTAGCCAAGTCTTTGGGATCAAGAGTGACTGAACAGCCAAGGGGAAGATGATAACCTGTGAGACCTAACATGCTCCTGAATCTTTGTGAGAGACCCTTGTCACTGAAGGTGGCCAGGCATGTCTCTTGTAATCCTGAAAAGCCAGAAACTAAGTTTCTGCTTTAGGGTCTCTGTCTGTATTCCATGTTTCTCCCCAGACCAGAGAGGGCAAGAGGTTGCAGAAAGAACAAAGAGGACATGCTTTGGAGTCCCTGGGTTCAGATTCTTGCCACTGAGCTGAATATCAGTCACCGTCAGATCATTTATTTCAGATAATCCAAATATGACTTCAATAAAGTCATAACATATCAAACATATGAAGATTATTACTATTATTTTTGCGCGGGCCTCTCACCGTCGCGGCCTCTCCCGTTGCGGAGGACAGGCTCCAGACGCGCAGGCTCAGCGGCCATGGCTCACGGGCCCAGCCGCTCCGCGGCATGTGGGATCTTCCCGGACCAGGGCACGAACCCGCGTCCCCTGCATTGGCAGGCGGATTCCCAACGACTGCGCCACCAGGGAAGCCCTGAAGATTTTTGAACGTTGTAAATGGTTGTAAAATCTTATTGATTATATTTCATCTCTTAGCTCATCAAATATCCTCGATATTGCCTTTTATATACCTTACCTCCCCTGGGCTCCACAGTAAGATGTGGGATCCCCAGAAGGTGTTTAATAAATGCTTGTTGCATGTATGACCATCCTAAAATGCTGACCCTTGTGGTTCATTCAGGACTGGAACCATGTTCAAGGAACAGAACAAACAGGAATTCAAATCAAATGCAGAACTCTAAGGCAGCTCTTACTAAAATCCCCTTTCCCTCCTGTTTAGCACTTTGCAACTCCCAGGCCCGTCACTGTTCCCCCACAGAAGGACCCTCTCCCTCACCCTCCCTGACCCACCCAGTAGTCTCTCTAACTCACCCCTAGCCCACCCCTCCCAGCATTGCCCTGGGCCCTCCACACCTCCACATGTGAGACTCCCCTGGGAAGTGAGGCTCCTTTTTACTGTCACTCCTGTTTTCACTAGAATAGACCTTTCATTCTCAACTCCTTTTCCTAATTCTGCCTCCAAGAACCCAAATCTTGCTTAATCCTGCTCAGGGGAAGAGGGGGGAAGGAACTAAGCAGCAGATGGAAACAGAACCTAATTTATTTGGCAGGAAGAAGGATTGGAAACACTGTTTTTATCCCATTCCATAGATGGAGAATAACAAAGTCAGCAAGTATCTATTACGTTCCTGCTAGGAAGCTGGCTCCAGGGATGAGCCAAAAGGAGAAAGCTACACTCCCTAGTCATTGATGACTGGGTGGGGGAGAATGGGAGGGGTGTTTCTCCAGAAAACTTTATGGATGCTTGAGAAAGTGAAAAATACTGCAGCACTCAAAAAATATTCAAGCGTAATTTACATAAAATAAGTCCACTTTCTTAAGTGTCTAGTTCAGTGAATTTTTGGCAAATCTATAGTCATCTAACCATCATCCCTGCAATACTGCCTTTTCTAGAATGCTATGTAAATGGAAATATAGATAGAGTATGTAGTCTTTTTATACATGTATTAATAATTCTTTCTTTTTATTGCTTAGTAGTATCCCATTGTACATATATATCAAATGTGTTTATCCATTCTCCAGTTGATGGGCATTTATGTGTTTCCAGGTTTTGGCTACCAAGAATAAAGCTGTTATGAACATTCATATAGAGGCCTCTGTGTGAACGTAGATTTTTGTTTCTCGTGTGTAAATACCTAGGATTTGGATTGATGTGTTACATGGTAGGTGTATGATTACTTTTACAAGAAACTGCCCTGCTGGTTTCCAAAGTGACTGCATGAGGGTTTCAGTTGCTCCACATTCTTGCTGACACTTGATATTGTCAATTGGTTTGATTGTGGTCATTGTATTGGTATGCAGAGGTATTTTGTGGATTTAATTTTCATTTCACTGATCATTAGTGACTTTGAGCATCTTTTCACATGCTTATTGGCCATTTATGTATCTTCTTTGATAATATATCTGTCCAAATCTTTAGCCCATTTCTAATTGGGTTGTCTTCTTATTATGAGTTGTATTTTTCCTATTCTCCTTATTGAGTAAAATTTCTGTACGTATTCTAGACACAAGTGCTTTATTGAATGTATGTTTTGCAAATATTTTCATCCACTCTGTGGCTCATTTGTCTTTTCACTTTCTTCATAGTGTATTTTTTTTTTTTTTTTTTTTTTGCGGTACGCGGGCCTCTCACCATTTTGACCTCACCCGCTGTGGAGCACAGGCTCCGGACGCGCAGGCTTAGCGGTCATGGCTCACGGGCCCAGCCGCTCTGCGGCATGTGGGATCTTCCCGGACTGGGGCACGAACCCACGTCCCCTGCATCGGCAGGCGGACTCTCAACCACTGCGCCACCAGGGAAGCCCTTAATAGTGGTTTTTAAAGAGCAGAAGTATTTAATTTTGATGGCATCCAGCTTATCAATTTTCTTCTTTTATAGTTTGTGAGAAATCTTTGCTTAACTAACACAAGGTCACTGTTATTGGTTGAATTGTGTCCTCCCCCTCCCACTCCCCCGGCCCCAAATTAATATGTTCAAGTCTTAACCCCGACTACCTCGGAATGTAAACTTATATGGAGGTAGGGTCTCTGTAGAGGGAATCAAGTTAAAATGAGGTTATTAAGGTGGGTCCTATCCAATATGACTGGTGTCCTATAAGAAAAAGAGGAAATTTGGAGATAGACAGACAGACAGACACACACACACGCACACACACACACACACACAGACACATGCACACACACAGGGAGAATGCCCTGTGACCATAAGCCAGAGATTGGGGTGATGCATCCGTAAACCAAAGGATGCCAAAGATGCTAGCAAAGCACTAGAAGAAGAGAAAGGCATTGAACAGATTCTTCCTCGCATCCCTCAGAAGTAACTAGTCTTGCTGACACCTTGACCTTGGACTGTCAACCTCTAGAGTTGTGAGATAATAAATTTCTCTTGTTTCAGCTATTCAGTTTGTGGTACTTTGTTACAGCAGTCCTAATAAACTACTATAGTCACTAAGATTTTCTCCTACTTTTTTTCTAGAGGTCCTGTAGCACTTTTGTAAGATTAATCTGGCAGAGATATGAGAGAGTTCCTGAGTTCAAAATGATTTCAGAACGAGTTTAAGGAGCTGGATGATGCTTGTAGCAATAAAGTTTTTATAGGAATAAAGAAACTCTGCCTTGGTTTTGGCAAGCAGAGAAGAAGATTTCATCTTTGTGAAAACAAATTTCACTGAACTAAGAAGCCATAAAAGTTGGGCACTGTTTCACTATAATTTAATGAATTGGAAATATATATATTTTGGACCAGAAGATGCAGTTTGCCAAACCATTATTCTTTTGTTCCATTCTGAGGAAATTCATTGCTTCTTCATAGGCAGTGTCCAAATCCAAGGTTTTGGAATTAAGGAGCAAAGTGCTAAGTCGGGTATTTAGTAGCTATGATAGGCAATGAGCTTGTGTTAGATTTTTCGCAGAGGCCACTCGCTGAATTGTGTCTCAGGTCTCAGCAGTGTTTGGTTACCAACCTCTATTTAATCTATCTTCTTATAAACATAGGGAATTGAAGAAATTCAACTAGAAATTATGGACGGCTCACAGTATACTCAGCATTGTCAGGATAAGTAGAAACCTATGAGTTGAAGACCCAGTGCTTCAGAAATATTCAGTGAAATGGATTCCAGCCACTGTGTTTATTAAGGACACCACTCCTGCATTCTCCTGGCTTTTTAAGGTACTCTTGGGGGATCAGTGCCCATGTTGGGACCCTCAGTAAAGAATTAGAAGAGTGCTAGATGGCAGAAGATGCCAATTTATTATAAAAAGAAGTGCTGCATCATTCAAAGAAAACACACGATACGTGGATGAGGATGATGATATCTCATTTCTGTGAGTTAAATAGAAAGGGATATTATAATCATGTTTTACAAATGAGGAGACTGAATTAGAGACAGGCTAGAAGGACATATTCAGATATACCAGCGATATCTAGACAAGGTTTTCAATTAAAGGTTTTTTTTTTTAAAGTATTATTCTGGTCACAAGTATCTTCTTTACTATTACAAAATCTTGGTTCATCAGGAATGTATGGAAGATTACTGCTCCACAAACTTCCAATCCCTCTCTTCCCCCAACCTCCGTGGGTGCTGCGCCTACCCTTCCCATCCTGCTGTGCTTGACTCTGGACTCGGCCACCTGAATTGATTTAGGCAATTGGATGTCAACAGATGTGAGCAAAGGCTTGAAATGTGCTTGCACAGGTGGGTTTGCTCTCTCAAACTCTTGACTTTCACCATGAGAGGAACATGATGTGGACACTGCTCATCTAAGGAGGATGAGAGATATGGAGCCGACCTGGACCCGGCTGACAGCTGGGAGTCAGGCCCAGCTAAGCCAGCCCACAGATGTGTGAAGTGGCAGCATGCTGAAGTTTCCAGGTTATTTGTTAAGTATCTTTGTTTGCGTAATACTACATTAATACATACTTTTGTAAAGTGCAAAATGGTTATAGGTAGCACAATGTAGCCCACTGTGAGTGTACTGCATAGACTGGAAATAGTAAGAATTGAGGCTGAATGGTCTGAAGAACCGGCACAGGACTGGAAATCAGAAGACCCGGGTTGCAGTGGTTTTTCTACCTTTAATGATAGTAGCTTATCTTATGAAATGCTCACCAGGTGCCAGGCATTTTTCTAGCAGTTTTATTAACTCATTTAATCCTAATAACAACCTTATGAGGTACATTTATTGATATTCCTACCTTAGAGATGAGGAAACTGAGGCACAGAGAGATTAAGAAGCCACCTGAGGTCTCACAGCTAGTAAGTGGCTGGACTGAGATTGGCACCTTGACAGGCAGTGTAATGGATGCTGTCGTGCGCCACCCGGGTGCCTGGTCACAACGGAGGCACTTGTTTTCCCAGATGCTGAGAGAGTTGGCACCTGATATTTGTCAGCTGAGTCCCTCTCTGGGAGTTGTCCTTGACCAAAGGGAGCTGCCTCACTCAAGTTACATCCTTTCTTGGGGATAGCACATCCAATGTCTGGTCAATATGTGACCAAAAGCCTGGTCAAAACTTCTTTGTCTACATTAGGGACAACTTGAAGTCCCTTCCAACTCAGGAGCTCTCTGCAGATCAGACTAGTCCTTTGAAGCTACTTCATCATCTCTGCTCAATCCTGCTTCCCTCATTTCCTTACAGGAGTTGGTTTCTAAAATGCTCCCTAACAAGCCTGCATACAAATAACCATCTCAGAATCAAATTCAAGCAACCCAACCTGAGATAGCTGCATTCCAGAGTCTGAGTCTCTAGACACTATGCAGTATTGCAAGGTATCTTCTTGGAGTTTCATTATAAAGTGGGGACGATAATGCCTGTCTTATTGAGAGGGTTAAAAGTGGTAGCATTTCACATTCATTTTTCACTCTGCAGTGTGGCGATCTGCCTTCTGCCCCACCCTTTCCCACTCCATGGACGCTCTTACCACTATGGTCATCAATGACTTTTAATGACAGAACCCAACAGATATTATTTATACTGGACTCTACTGCATTTGATTTTATCATCACTTGTGAACTTGGTCTTCTGACGATTGTTTTCCACAAGATTCCAACTCTCCCTTTCTTATTCAACTATCTCCTGCATATTCGTGACTCCCTATCCCAACTTCTTCCCCAAGCTTTGGAATAATTGTTCCACAAACAGTTGAACATGCGTTGCTACTTGTTTTCTCCAAGTTCCTCAAACTCAGCATTTCCAAAATGGAAATCATCATTTTCTCCAGCAAACCTGCCCTTCCTTCTGTAATTTGCTTTCATTGGTGATACCATCCTTCCAGGCCACCATTCAAACAAAAAGGTGTTTTTCTTTAATAGTTCCTCTTTCTCACCCCCACATTAAATAAGCCTGTCTAATTTTCTCCTTGTCCCCAAACTTCTCCACTGTGTCCCTCCACTCTATTCCTTCTGTCATTGCCCCCCTTAAGACCCTCATCAGCTCTTGTCTGAGCAATTGCAATAGCTTCCTAAGTGGTCTCCTTGCTTCCAGCCGTGCTTTCTCAAATTCAACATCCAAACCACAGTGTATATGATCTACCTAAAAGGAAAATCTGATTATGCCATTCTTCTCCTTAAAACTCTTCAGTAGCCCCCATTTTCTACAGGATGATGCCAATAAAAAGCTCTTCATAATCAGAATCAGTGCAGTGGCCAAGATGTGGGTTTTAGAACCAGGCAGTTGGAAAAGATCCCTGGCTCCTCTGCTTATTACTGGTGTGGCCTTGGGCAATACCTTTAACCTTGCTAACAGAATGGAGATATAATAAAGGTATCTACTTGAGGCAGTTACTCACCAATTTTTCTACATACTATCTGATGTTTTCCAGCCTTTCTTGAGATTGGATTGGGACCATGAGATAATCTACTGGGAGTGGCATTGATGTGAGGCCTGTGACTTGCCTCCTTTTTCCTCTTTTCCTGCTGTGACAGCTTTGGAGGCCACACGTCCAGGGTGGCTCTGGACCGTGAGCTCCGTGAGGACACATAGCGCTTCACTGTGGCACCTCCAGCACTAGAACAGGGCCTTGTCCATACCAGGTGGTCAACAAATGTTTGCTGAATAAATTGACACCCACTTTGAACTTTGGAAAATGGAATATCTTTTTCTTAAAAATATGCAGAATAGATTTAAACCCTCGTATTAATCAAGTAGGACTGCCATAACAAAACACCACAGACTGGGTGGCTTAAACAACAAAAATTAATTTTCTCAGTTTTGGAGGCCAGAAGTCCAAGATCAAGGTGTTAGCAGGTTTTCTTCTGAGGCCGCTCTCCTTGGCTTACAGATGGCTGCCTTCTTGCTGTGTCCTCACATGATCTTTCCACTGTATATGCAAGTGTCTGGTGTCTCTCTGTGTCCAAATCTATTCTTTCTATAAGGACACCAGTCATATTGAATTAGGGCCCACCCTAATGACCTCATTTTAACTGAATTACCTCTTTAAAGTATTTATCTCCAAATATGGTTACAATTTGAGGTAGTAGGTGTTAGGACTTCAACACATGAATTTGGGGGGACACAGTACAGCCCATAAGAACCCTCATCTGTAGACTACCCTGTTCACTTTAACAGACCAGAGGATCTTTTCCTCTCAGGAGAAAAAATCTTGTAATAAGAATGATCAAGACAGGAGAAAGTAACACTTGTGGATATGACATGACAGCAGCCCACACCTACTGTCGGTCCACTCACTATGTGCAAGGTCTTATGCTAAGTTCTGTAAGTGAATTGTCTCTTTCAATCTCAAAATTGAAGTACAGGAAGATAGAGGAAATTGTCTTAGGACATACAGCTGATAAGTGGTAGAGCTAGGATTTTAGGATTTGAATCCACTTATATCGCCCTACTCCCCATCTCAGCTAATTGTCACAAGTGCCCTGTGAGAGAGTATATGCTTTTTCAAAAAAAACTGATAATAAAATAGCAAGCATTTATATACTGTTCTCTACATGACAGGTACTCTCAAGTATTTCACATAAGCTAACTCATTTATAACCTCATAATAATGCCACGAGGTGACGGCATTATAACCATCACCAGTGCCATCACTGTCGCACTGCCAGGAGTCCCAGCAAGGAGGTGACACAGGGGGATCTGAGCCTAGGAAAGTCCACCTGCCACACTCAGCTGCTGCTTGGGACGCAGGTTAAGTAACTTGGCCAAGGGCATGCCTCTTAGAAGGGAAAAGATTGGGCCTTGAATCTGGGCCTCTCTGGAGACCCCGCACTCCCTTCATTACTGTGCACCGTGCCTGCTTGCGCCTGCCTGTGCGCTGTGTTTTCCTCCACAGCCTTGGTGATGTGAGCAGCTCTGCCAACACTGATATCAAGGAGAGGGCTTTAATGCTGAAGAAAGAAGAGTTGGGGGAAATCCTCCTTTGCAGTGTTATTGGAGTAAACTCTCATTTCCCTTTGATTAGCTGCGTGTTTAATATTTCAAAACGCAATGGTCTTTAACAAATCTGACGGGTTAAACCTGGAAGGGGGTGGGAATCTTTAGCACAGTGGCAGTTGGGGCAGACTGACTTTTTATATTTATAAAAGTTGTGTCTGTCACAAGGCCTCTGAGAACACTTGCACAATTTAAAATACAAACTGGAAAAATACGTTGACATGATTGTCTGTCTTAAGGAATTTTTCCATAATCACAGTCTTAACATAAAAATTCCCGCTTGGTATCCCTCCCCAGGCAGAAGTTGGAGTGTACACGAGACTTTCCTTATGCTTAGAAATTAGTCTGAAATTCTTTATCCCAACAGAAGCTCATTTCAGACCAGAGCTCCCAATAGACAGCATCTCCATCCTTCCTTCTCCTTCTGCTTTTCCCCAACCTGGAGCCTGACGCTCCGCCCACTCCCCTTCCCCACCTGCAGGCATCTGTGCTGTCCCTTCTTGGAGTCTTCAGGGGTGCCTCGTGCCCACCCCTGAGGCCATAAGACCCCGTCAGGATCTGGATCCAGCCAACTGCTGACCTCCTGTCGTCCCCTCCTCCCCTAGGGCCCCCGTGGTGCCCCCACGTGTGCGTCTGCGCTGTCTCGATCCACCGGTTACTCCCTGCTGCTGCCCGGGATCCACCGGCTGTGCTCCGGGGCCGCCAATCCGCGAGGACTCGATGGAGCCCCTGTTTTGTTTCACTAAGCCTGCGATGTTTCATCTGCAAGTTCGGGGCCCTTTTATAGAGTCCTCGCTGTTATTGGTGTTCATTTGTTGACTTCTATCTGAAAATACCAAGGAAGGCAGGGTCTGGAGGTAAAAGCACCACCTTGTCCACAGTAGGCATCAATAAAAGGAGATCGCATCTCTTCTTTTACTTACAAAAAAAGAGAAATTACCCACGTTGCCTGACTTGTCAAATGACCTGCCTCTAGTGAGGCAGAAATTGTTAGAGAGAAACTTGGAACAATTTTTAAAAATGTTTTTATTGTGGTAAAATACACATGGCATAAAACTTACCATTTTGGCGATTTTTTAAATATACAGTTCAATGGCATTAACTCCATTCACAACGTAGTGCGGCCATCCCCACCACCCATCTCCAGAGCCTCTTCACCTTCCCCAGCTGACACTCAAAACACCAACTCTGCACTCTCATTACCTCCCCACCAAGCCCTGGTAACCCATAGTCTCCTCTCCGCCTCTATGAATTTGCCTCTTCTAGGCACCTCATAAAAGGGAGATCATACAATATTTGTCCTTTTGTATCTGGCTTATTTCGCTTAGCATGATGTTTTCAAGGTTCTTCCATGTTGTAGCATGTGTCAGAATTCATTCCATTTTAAGGCTGAATAATAGTCCATTGTATGTATATACCACACTTTCTTTATCCATTCATCTGTAGTTGGAAAGTTAGGTTATTTGTGAACCTTGGCTGTTGTGAATCATGCTGCAATGAATATGGATATGGGAGTGCAGATATCTCTGCAAGATACTGACTTTAATCCTTTTGAGTATATTCCTAGAAGTAGAGTTGCGGGATCATCTGGTAAAACTATGTTTAATTTTTTGAGGAATTGTCATGGCCTCTATTTACCTCTTTACTCTGTGCTTTTCTTCATCTTCACTCTGTTCACAGGCCACCTTCTCTGTATTTCTGCCTTTTAAGCACCCCAAGAGGGAGGATAAAATTAGTTTAGAAAGCACTTGCTGGGCAGAGCATGCGAGGCAGGCCTCTGGTCGGCCGGCCTTTAGATGGAGCCTTTGGTCGAGAACCAGTATTTTTGGATGAGTTGTGTCCACATTACCAGTGTCACATGATAAAACCACCTCTGAACAGTGGACTGTGGATATTACAACATTCCTCAAAATTAGGCCATATGTAGGCACTCCAGGAAACACTAGTTCACAGGGAAAACCCCAGAGGGAATTACAGACCAGTGAGTATTTATTCCCCCTTGGGCATAACTTACTGCCTTTCTACAGACTTGTGCCATGGTCTGTCCTTATCTTTTAGTCCAGCTCTTCACTACTTGGCAAAGTTTGGTGTCATTTGGAAACGTTGAAGACTTCATTGAGCATTTCTTCCTGAAGCTCATATCCTGAATGGATTTGTGAATCCTGAAGATTCATAAATTAAAATGTGGAGTTCAGTATATTATGCAATACTTTAATCTTGATTTAAAGATGACTTCTCCCCCCTCCCCTCCTCACAGCCTGTAGCCTGTGCTCCTGGGAGCGTGAGGCAGTCGGTCCCTGTCTCTTTCCCGGTAATTTCATTCCAGAACATGAGAAGAAGCAGGGAAAAGGGAGCTGAAAGCTCTTACTTGAATAGTACCATCAGATGATGGCTTCGTACTCCTGGGCCTCGGAAGAAGTCTAAAACTGACTCCTGTGGGTGCCTTCCTGGTTTACTTGGTTAAAAACTCGGATTACAGCCTTCTTGACATGGGTGGTCTATTCCCTTTCTCTTCTACAATTCTCTCCCTCAGCCCCTGTTTTTCTGATAGTCTATTCTGCATAGGTTTTCACTGTTTGGATTTCATTACCCTCTTAAGCAGTGGTCAAAATGACTCCACTCACCCCTCTCCCTCATGGTCCATGGGAAACACTCATGCATCCCTTGCTCTGATAAATTCTGAGGCATGGGCTTGCTCCTGATGTGGCCCTCTGTTCTGTGGCCCACTTTTGCTGTCCCTGTCATGAATCAGGCACAGTCCTTTGTGCCCCCATAACTGCAGGGACACATAAACGTTCTCCAGGCGTCCTGCTGAAGCTTTTAACCCTAGGCTTGAGCTGAGGGAAGAGTACCCATCCCTTCCCATAAGAATAAGAGTCACAGGCCATCAATTGTTTTCTCCAAAGAAATATGTTGAGGGTCCTTTCAGCATCAACACACTCTCCGCTCTTTGAAATTACCACATTAGGATGGTCTGACACTCTGTTAGCATTCATTGTATTTTGGTGCCTCAGTTGAAACTTCTAATTTAACATCTTATTATACTTATTAGCTTTCCCTTTATCTGTTTTGCATCTAAAGCATTTCCCAAACCATAACAAAGCTCCCCCCACCATGCCATTATTACTGTTCTTTCCAGTTGTTTTTGAGGTGGAAACCTGCCACAGACTTGTTGAAAATCTAAATTGTTATAGCACAGTATGTAAGCTACCTTGCACAGTGTCTAGTAGGTAGTGAGTACTCAAATGTTAGTTCCTTGTTTCCTTTGATACTAATCAAGAAATCACATACACTGATGTCACCAATCTTACAAAAAAAGTCTTTGAGCATGGAAAAACTGATGATAAATACAAATAAATACGATTAATACAATTTTTCCAAAACTCGATTTTTTGCTTGAAAAGCTGGAATTTTATTATTGGCAACAAATACAATCAGTGATTTCCTTGAAATGATGGGCTCACTTCGTATATTTTGGAGAAACTGCCTGCCAAATACCCAAGCCTGAAAAACCATGTATCTGTCAGTAGTTCTGTCATATAAAATTGTGTTACATGAAAAAAAGTGACTAGTTCAAATGCAGTTCGAA
Organism: Stenella coeruleoalba; assembly: GCF_951394435.1. Taxonomy (NCBI): domain Eukaryota; kingdom Metazoa; phylum Chordata; class Mammalia; order Artiodactyla; family Delphinidae; genus Stenella; species Stenella coeruleoalba. The sequence goes on from NC_137157.1 coordinate 76,803,642, forward strand.
CAGGTGCACAAGGGATTTTCCTTGAAACAACCATTGCTCTTTGGCTCACAGAAGTGTTTTAGAAGTGTCGTTCCTATTTTGCCACACAGAATATTAAAAAGATGTTTACTCATGGATTGAAATTTCATAAAATTAACAATTTTGGTGGGTTCAAGTGCATTGTTAAGTGAAACTGACATTTTAAAAAATTGTGGGACCTCTTGGAGAAGAATATGACAACTTGTAGTTTGGCATCGTGTCTTTGATTCATGCTAAGGTGCCAGAAGTTTTAGCCACCAGTACTTTTGCACTATCCATGCAAATCTCAACACAGTGAGAAAGGCAAATTATTTATTATTATTATTATGAAAATAGTTTTGATCTTGTGGACTCCCCAGGAATCCACAGACCACACTTTGAGAATTCCTATTCTAGAACAGTCTGTTCCCCAGGAACAGACTGCTGTTCCTCAGTCTCATGGAACCCCAGGAATCCACAGACCACACTTTGAGAATTGCTGTTCTAGAACAGTCTCTCAATCTTTTCCTAAAAATAATCTTGGTGAGATTGACATTTTGGAAAATTCAAGTCAATTCTTTTATAAAATGTCCTACAATTTGGATTTTCTGATTGTTTCCTCACGTTTAAGATTCAGGTTAAATTTTTTTTTTTTTTTTTTTGCGGTATGCGGACCTCTCACTGTTGTGGCCTCTCCCGTTGCGGAGCACAGGCTCCAGACACGCAGGCTCAGCGGCCATGGCTCACGGGCCCAGCCGCTCCGCGGCATGTGGGATCTTCCCGGACCGGGGCACAAACCCGTGTCCCCTGCATCGGCAGGCGGACTCTCAACCACTGCGCCACCAGGGAAGCCCCAAGTTAAATATTTTTGACAAGAATATGATGTAGGTGATGTGTTCTTCCTATGCTATTGCATCAAGAAGCACTTACTGTCAGTTTGTCCCATTACTGGTGATTCTGTGTTTGATTACCTGATTAAGTGGAGGGGGGGGGGTACCTGACAGATCTCTTTATAGTAAAGGTACTCTTTCCCCTTTGAAATTAGTAGAACTAAGAAACGGACACATACTCACCTGTGAAATCATTCTTGAAGACCATGTGGATATCTCGTTCTGCAAAATGGTTTTAGCATCCATTGATGATCTTTGCCTAAAACATGATTACACTGGAGATTGCAAAACGGTCATTTTTGAATTCTGTCATTCCTTTTACATTTATTAGCAGGAGTTGTTATGTAAAGAAGTGTTGTCTCTTCACTCTACCTCATTCTCTTTATAGATTCATGGATTCTTTTTTTTTTTAACAATTCAATAAATTAATTGGGCAAATGAGAACCCTTTTAAAATGCAATTGTGTTCTTTTCACTTGTCTCCATCAGTCTTTAAGCACTTCCTTGCTTTCTGGTATACAATAGTCAAGATTCACTTTCTATTTTCCCTGGACCAATCTTGGAACCAGCCATTTGTCCCAAGAGTTTTGGTTCCTTTTAGTAGGAACAGTATTTAGAAATCAAGATCTGGGCATTATTTGTAGTCATTGTTATTAGGGGTGTCCTTGTTTTTAGACCCATGCAGTAGACAAAGCTACAGTGTATATATTTTTTAAAATAATCAATTCAGAATTACTCATACATGCAACAACATGGATACATTTCAAAAACATTACACTCAGTAAAAAAAAAGCGTCAAAAAAAGTCCTGTAGAGCCAAACCAGAAGCCTGGGGTCCAGCCTGGCCCCACTGAGCCCAACCTAGAACAGCTGAGCCACAGCACACTGTCAGATCTGTAAGTGAGAAATAAAATGGTGTTTTTTTCAAGCTACTGAAATTTTGAGATTGTTGTGCATTGTTACTGCAGCCAAAACCTGAGGTATAAGAAAGAAAGCCAAGAGAATACTATGTGTTTTGAAAGTTAAGGAAATGCTTCAAGGAGGGGTAGCAATGGATGGTTTCAAATACTGCTGTTAAATCTGTTACACTGTGAGCTGGGAATGGACACTGAATTTAGCTACATGGAGTTAGCGATGAACTTAACAAGATCAGTATCAGGTACCTGGGAATGGGTGGATGGAAAGTCTGATTAGAGCAGGTCTAAGAGAGAATGGGAGATGAGGCATGAGAGACAGTGAGTTTAGAAAAATCTTGTTAGGAGTTTTGGTGAAAAGAAACAGCAGGAGAAGTACAGTTCAAAGAAAGTTTTATTTTGTTTTAAATTTAAGATGGAAGAAATAGCAGCATGTTTGTATGTTGATGGGGGCAGTCGGGAGGAGAAGTGATGGTGCTCTTAGCAAACAAAATTTGGGTCCACATGCCCACGTGTGCAATAAAGCCAATCTACTGACACTGTGTTGTGGTGAAGGGAAGGGCAACGTTTATTTCAGGGCGCCAAGCAAGGAGTCCAGGGCAGCTAGTGCTCAAAAGACCTGAGCTCCCCAAAGGCTTTCAGGGAAAGGGCTTTAAAGACAGGGTGAGACAGCTACATGTAAAAGAATAAAATTAGAATATTTCCTAACACCATACACAGAAATAAACTCAAAATGGATTAAAGGCCAAATATAAGGCTGGACACTATAAAACTCTTAGAGGAAAACATAGGTAGAACACTCTTTGACATAAATTACAGCAAGATCCTTTTTGACCCACCTCCTAGAGTAATGAAAATAAAAACAAAAATAAATAAATGGGACCTAATTAAGCTTAAAAGCTTTTGCACAGCAAAAGAAACCATAAACAAGAAGAAAAGACAACCCTCAGAATGGGAGAAAATATTTGCAAATGAAGCAACTGACAAAGGATTAATCTCCAAAATATACAAACAGCTCATGGAGCTCAATATCCAAAAAAACCCTGAACAACCCAATCCAAAAATGGGCAGAAGACCTAAATAGACATTTCTCCAAAGAAGACATATGGATGGCCAACAAACATATGAAAGGATGCTCAACATCACTAATCATTAGAGAAATGCAAATCAAAACTACATTGAGGTATCACCTCACACCAGTCAGAATGGCCATCATGAAAAAATCTACAAACAATAAATGCTGGAGAGGGTATGGAGAAAAGGGAACCCTCTTGCACTGTTGGTGGGAATGTAGATTGATAACAGCCACTGTGGAGAACAGTGTGGAAGTTCCTTAAAAAAGTAAAAATAGAACTACCATAGGGCCACGGCTGCAGACAAGAGCACAGAGAAGAAGGAAGAGAAGGTCCTGGTCAAGAAGCAGAAGACCAGAACCGTGTTCTCTCAGACGCAGCTGTGTGTGCTCAATGACAGATTTCAGAGGCAGAAATACCTCAGCCTCCAGCAAATGCAAGAACTTTCCAACATCCTGAACCTTAGCTACAAGCAGGTTAAGACCTGGTTCCAGAACCAGAGAATGAAATGTAAGAGGTGGCAGAAAAACAACTGGCCCAGGAATAGCAACATTGTGACTCGGGGCCCAGCAACTACAGAATACCCGGGCTTCTATTCCTACCACCAAGGATGCCTGGTGAACTCTTCCGGAAACCTGCCCATGTGGGGTAACCAGACCTGGAATAACCCAACTTGGAGCAACAAGAGCTGGAACAGTCAGTCCTGGAACAACCAGAGCTGGAACAGTCAGACCTGGTGCCCCCAAGCCTGGAATAACCCCAAGCCTGGAAGATGTCAATTCAACATCTATGTTGAGGAATTCCTGCAGCCCCAGATCCAGTACCAGCAAAGTTCTCCTGTCAGTGATCTGGAGGCCACCTTGGAAACTGCTGGGGAAAGCTATAACATAATACAGCAAACTGCTAAGTATTTCAATTCCCAACAGCAAATCATGGATTTATTCCCAAATTACCCTCTGAACATACAGCCTGAAGATTTGTAACGATGGCTGTATTATTCAATCTCAATTTGAGCCGTGACTGTATTACTTCCCTAGAATTTTTCTTTTACAATTACGTCTCTCTCTGCCTTGATAAGCTGCTTTTCATTGTGCCTTTTGTGTCAATTTGGGGGTGTATGACTGGTGTCTAATCAAAGAGGTTTCAGAAGCATTGGCTTCTACGGACAACATGATAAAAGATGACTGGCGGCTATAGATAACTAGGTTATAATACTATTTTTCGGATATCTTTAGGATCTAGAACCTAACCTCAAGAATAGGGAGCAAAAGTACAAAGATGTGTGATGAAGGATTATTCGTATTTTCTGGGATGGGGAGGCTTTACTTGTTAAGAACCTCAGTTGTTAAGGTGAAGGGTTAAGCTACAATGTGCTTCACTGATTTCCTCTACCCCTTTTTGCTTATTTTCCTTACAACCCCTAATTTTTTCCACCACTCTAGTATTTGTAGAAAGATGTTTTGATTTGTCCACATCATAATACTACCAGTTGGCTGGTTCATTTATAAGTACAAATAAATAAAAAAACTACCCATTTAAAAAAAAAAAAAAAAAAGAACTACCATATGACCCAGCAATCCCACTATTGGGCATATACCCTGAGAAAACCATAATTCAAAAAGATACATGTACCCCAAATGTTCATTGCAGCACTATTTACAATAGCCAGGACATGCAAGCAACATAAATGTCCATCAACAGATGAATAGATAAAGAAGATGTGCTACATCTATACAATGGAATATTTTTATTAAAATTTTTTTTTTTATTTTTGGCTGCGTTGTGTCTTCATTGCTGCACACGGGCTTTTCTCTAGAAGCGGAGAGTGGGGTCGAATATTACTCTTCATTGCAGTGCACGGTGGAATATTTCTCAGCCATGAAAAGGAACAAAATTGAGTCATTTGTAGTGATGTGGATGGACCTAGAGTCTGTCATACAGAGTGAAGTAAGTCAGAAAGAGAAAAACAAATACCATATATTAATGCATATATATGGAATCTAGAAAAATGGTGCTGATGAACCTAGTGGCAGGGCAGGAATGGAGACCCAGACGTAGAGAATGGACTTGTGGACACAGGGGGTGAAGGGGAAGCTGGGACTAATCGAGAGAGTAGCATTAACATATATACACTACCATGTGTAAAATAGATAGCTAGTGGGAAGCTGCTGTATAGCACAGGGAGATCAGCTTGGTGCTTTGTGATGACCTAGAGGGGTGGAAAGGGGAGGGTGGGAAGGAGGCTCAAGAGGGAGGGGATATATGTGTACATATAGCTGATTTAATTTGTTGTACAGCAGAAACTAACACAACATTGTAAAGCAATTACAATCCAATAAATATGTAAAAAAAAAAAGGATGAGGGAGAGGGGTCGTGGGGTGTGTGATCAGCTCGTGGACATGCTTCTGATTGGTTGGTGGTGAGGTAATAGGAATTCAACATCATCATCCTGGTTCCAAACTGTCTGGGGTCAACATGCTTGTGGGCAGCATACAGTTAACTTCTTCCACCTGGCGGGGGTTTCAGTATCTGCCAAACAGCTCAAAGACATGGCTCAGAATATTATCTAGAGCCCTTGAGGAGGAAATAGAGGTCCTTGGCTTTGTTTAATGGCTAAATTATCATTATTTTGTCTTGCTTGACTGTTTCCCTTTCTCCATGTTCTTACTTCTCTGATTAAATTTATTCTTTGACTGAATGAAGTTCTTCTACAGGCAGGTGGAGGACATGGGGAGGGGTTCCTGTTCTGGGAAGGCCCCATGGGGTCCTGCTTGGTTACAGTGCCGCTGCCGGGACTGCCGGGGATTGCTGGAGTGATCTCCTGCAGGAGCGGGAGTGCATGGGCTCCTGCTCGCCAGGCTTTTCATGGGCAGACTCTAATGAGTCACTGTCCATCCCGCATCGTCCACAGTGCTTGTTTCTCCATGAGCTATAGCTGACTTCACTGGAGTTGAACATATTTTCAAAAAGACTGGTGAACAGCCGTATGGTACCAACATTACTGGGCCTGAAATCCAATTCAGTTGATGGCTCTCAGCTCAAAATTTGGTGCAGGTCTCATGCCTGGTAAATACTCAGCACTTTTCTCCTTAATTCCAAACCCTTCCATTTGGACCACCTATGAACAAGTGGCAAATTTCATCCAAATAGGGGGAAAAAAACAAATAAACAATGGGCCAGCAACTGCAGCTTGTAATCCATTAAATTGCAGTGGGACACACACCAAACTAGTATGGATTTTTTTAGTTCAATCAGATTTATTTCCCTCAAAATGGAATTCCTATCTCTCTGCAGAATATCTTTTCTTTTTTTTCCCAGAAAAACTTTATTACCAGGATCATCTGGCTCTCTAAAAACAATCTAAAATCACTGTGATCTGTAGCTGTTGTTTCCTACACACACCCCCCCCCCCACAGTAATCTTATGAAAGTCCCACAGCATCATTCATTCCCTCAACCATCTACAAGGATTTGGGGAGTGACTGCTTTGCACTAGGTGCTGGGCAAGTTTTCTGGGTACCAACTCCTCAAGGGTGGGGTGATGCAACTTACTTCTTTCATATCATCACTGGAGCCAGATTCCCAGTAGGAAGGTGACACATGTTGACTTGAATATTCTCCATCTGGTTGTTCCATGGCATGGGACAAAAATGACAAATATATGGGTGAGTGTTCCCAGCTGAAGGAGCATTGCCAGATTTACAACAAACAATGAAAAGCAGAGTACCTCATTAAATTTGAATTTCAGATAAAGAATGATCATTTTTCAGTATACGTATGTCTTAAATATTGCATGTCTCTTGAGACTCAAATGAGCCTTCTCTTGGTAGCATTCCCCAGTTGGCTTACCCCTAGAGGACTTGCCCACTTCGAAACATCTCAGAATGTTTTAAGAATAAGTGCTCTGCCTTTATAGTATCCAAGCTCTTGTATTTTTGGACATTAAAGGCTGAGGGATGGAATTAGATCCCCTGGTTGCAAGTGTAGGAAAAGGTATGAGTAGAAGTTTAAGTGAAACCAAGCATAAATGGATAAAACATTAATTGTCCGCGCCCCCTCCCTAGCTGCCCTTTATATTTTCTGCTGCAGAGATGCAAGTGTCTCAGCAGCAGAGTTACCAGCATATGTCCCCAAATATGCCACCGTGAACTCAGAGTGAGAGGAAAGTTTCGCTGGTTGTGCCCTGGCTGGTGTGCAAGCAAGGCCTCCATCACTTTTTTCTTTTCCAGAGGCACTGGAGATGTCTCACAAGACAGGTTCTGCAAGTGCAAATGTTGTCTAGGTGGGGAGACTCATTTCCAGTGCTTCCTCCTCCACCCTCTTCCCAGAATCCTCTAGCCCTGTCTGTTTTGTTTAATTCTCAAGAGCTCAGCTGAGCTGGAGAGAGCTGAGCTTCCAGGTGTGGGAGTAGCTGACCGAGATGACAAGCCCGCATGAAAGAAACAGTCAAACCTTTAAACATTTGCTGTGACAGTATAAGCAAGAAGCTAAACCAGGGAAAGTGCCGACTCTCCCTTGCTCTATTTTCTCCATGGAAGGGCATGCTGGTGGAGGGACCGGTGGATCCCCCAGATCTCCCTGTTGAGGAAGCCCTAATGAAAGTCTCCTGCCATATAATGGGGAGGGGGCAGTTGGGGAAAAGGAGAAGGGGAAGGGTTAGGAGTGGACAAGTGTTGAGTATGGAGTGGAGAAAAATGGACAAAAGATGGTGAATCTTCAGTTTTGTTAGATAGATCCAAAATAATTTGTAGCCCTTCTTGGCAGGAAGATCCATCAAAGGTAGTTTTTGTCTTGAAAAAAAAAAGGGGAGAAAAAGCAAGATTATTTACCAGTAAAAAATCAGGAAGAAAAAAAGAGATAGATATAAGAAATAGGAAAATAGTATTTAAAGTAATTCTCTACTCTTGACATTTGAGAAAACTATGATAAAAACCAGCCAATAGGCTTTCCACTAGGACTTGGGTTCACGTGAATTAGTTTGTAGTTGCTGCGTAATGCTTCCTGACCCATATGATTCTAGTTGTGATCAGTAAAGTCATGGTGCTTCATTAATACACTTTAAAAAAAAAAAGAAGAACGAGGGATTCATGATATTCAACATCCAGATACACCCATCCCTCAGAGAGGCCATTCACTGTCGACACAGGGCCTTAGTATGTGTTATTTTGCTACCCTCTTTTCTCTGGAGCTACTATTCATCACCCAGTCCTCATTTCCACATCACTCCACAGGAAAATCTGACTTTCCAGGCCACTCAGGTCCACTGATTATATGCTCTTTAGGGACCAGGGTGCTCTTTATGACATCAGACAGCACGGCTGTAATCCTACATTGGTTTTGTGATTACTTGTTTAATACCTATCTCCTCCTCTGGACTGTAAGCTCCATGAGGATAAAGGCAGTACCTTTTTTCTTCTCATTGTTCAATTCTTGGTGCCCACAGAGTGTCTAGTACATAACAGACATTCAAAAATATTTATTGAGTTTGTTCATGAATTTATGGTTGTATGGCTTTAAAAATAGAGATAAATAATAACAGCTTCTACGGAAGGTGATTCACCTGCTTTGAAGGATTGTTATCAAGACTAAATGTATCCACATGGGGATGACAAGCTACATGGTGCACAAATGCTAGTCTTTAGTTATTATAGAGATCACCAAGGATAAGATAATTCCACAGAAAATCTTTAGCTTAGAGGTGAGCTAAAAAATAATCATACCATTTCAAAGGGAAATTTAAGATAGATAGTTTATGTGTGAAAAGCTTCCACAAGAGAGAATAATATACCAATTGACAATATCAAGACTACTCAGTCTTTCCAATGTGCAAATTTATGAATTATTTATGTCACTTCTTTTTCTACTTCTGAGTCCAAACACAACTTCAAAGAGTGGCTTTCTTGAAGTGCTTTCTCCCACTTGCTGTGGATGGCGGACAACAGACGATAGCATTCAAGGCACCCAGTCTCCTCTGACACAATGTGATTGTTGTCTTTTCAGCTTCTTTCATCTGATTCATCACTGTCAAAACCTGAGCCTGCAAAACCACCCTGACCTTGGCTTAGAAGGCACTCGGTTATTAGTTTATCAAATAAGGCATCCTTGAATAGCGGCATTGGAAAAATTCCTTAGGAACAATACATTACACTACAATGTATATGTTATATACATGCCATATATATATATAATTTTTTATCCTGACAAAAACTTTCAGAATCTATTTAGTGACACGTAGGGCTGTATGTACCACAGTTTACAGTTGTGTGCTTGTGTGCGTGTGTGTGCGTGACTAGCAATGATGGCCAAAAGGAACCCACAGAAATAGCTTGAGCTTTTAAATGAAAAGTTGACTAAATATGTCAAATCATGACCCAGAGCCACAGTACCAAATAAATATTTATACTTTTCACACAACAGTGTGTTTGTAAGAAAAGTTTCATTGATTACATTTCTAATGAGAAGGAAGAGCTTATTTAGAGAGATTTTTCATGAGATAAAACATTTTTTTGTGACTTGGCAAATGGATCTAACATGAGTGGCATATTAATATTTATAAAATAGATATACTACAGATATTCTGGTTCCTTTTTGAAGGTTACCAGAATCTCCCGATGTCACAAGTCATACCTATTTCCCCAGTCCCAGTCCCTTTTTCCTTTTGTTCCATTTTTTTGGTGGTCTTTTACTCGCCAGTGGCAAATGGGGTTCCCCGTGAGGAGCAGAAGAGCTGCAGCTTCCTGTGAATCTGCAGGGTCTCTTCACCCACCACTGTGGTGACATAGTGCACCCGAGATGGGTAATATCGCCTCTTTGTGTGCCACCTGCATCACATTTCATTTTTTAAAAGGTACATTTCCAAAAGGTCTAAATTTAGAATTAGGGAGGACTGTCCATGGATTGAGTCTTGTGCCAACATAGGCTTTGAGATTATGTGAAGAAAAAGGTAAAGGAAAATGTCATGATGTCTCCCTCTGTGTATAGGGAAGGACGCCTCCCTCTATTGAGCTACAAATAGGGGTTGTTCCCATCAAAGAGGATGAATGGATTCTGCCCTCTGCACAGTCTCTCATCTACCGCCATTGTTAAAGTTGCTAATACCCATCATGGAACTAATTCCAGCTTTGGGTTTATTAACCCCATGTTCTAACCAGTCAGTAGTTAGGATATCATTTATAATATTTTGTATGTTATTTATTTTTAGATTTTTGTATAATTGACATATAACATTAGATTACTTTCATGATTCAATATTTGTATATATTGTGAAACGATCACCACAATAAGTCTAGTTAACATCCGTCACCACACACAGTTACAAATTATTTTGTGTGTGATGAGAACTTTTTCTTTCTTTCTTTCTTTTTTTTTTTTTTTTTTTTTTTTTGCGGTACTCGGGCCTCTCACTGTTGTGGCCTCTCCTGTTGTGGAGCACAGGCTCTGGACGTGCAGGCTCAGCGGCCATGGCTCACAGGCCTAGCTTCTCCGCGGCATGTGGGATCTTCCCCGACCGGGGCACGAACCCATGTCCCCTGCATCGGCAGGCGGACTCTCAACCACTGCACCACCAGGGAAGACCTGATGAGAACTTTTAAGATTTACTCTCAGCAATTTCAAATATGTAATACAGTATTATATAGTATTATTAACTATACCTTGTATATAATGTATATTATATATTATTAACAATAGTCACCATGCTGTACATTACTGCTCCATGACTTATGTATTTTATAGCTGGAAGTTTGACTTCCTTCACCCATTTTACCAGCCCGGCCCTCCCTCCCTGGCAACTACCATTCTGTTCTCTATATCTATGAGCTCATTTTTTCGTTTGTTTGTTTGTTTTTTTTTTTTTAAGATTTCACATGTAAGTGAGATAATATGGTGTTTGTCTCTCTCTGTCTGACTTATTTCTCTTAGCATAAAGCCCTCAGGGTCTATCCACATGGTTGAAAAATGGCAAGATTTCTTTCTTTCTTATGGCTGAGTAGTCTTCCATTGTGTATATATACCACATCTTTATCCGTTCATCCATTGATGGACACTTAGGTTGTTTCCATATCTTGGCTATTGTAAACAATGCTGCAGTCAACAAGGGGATGCATGTATATTATTCTTCTTGATAAAGAAAATCGATACTATCCAAATAGATGAAATTAGCTAATACCCTAAGAACACATCTCATCCAATTAATTTTTAATTAAAAAGTTGATGGGCAATGCTGAGGTCTCTGAACAATTTGCAAAGTGAATTTATCATTTGTACCATGTTTTGGCCATTATGTTCTTCCTCAGTGATCTGTAGAGTCTCTCCAGGTTTGCCATGGTCACCTGGGGATGACGTGGGCTGTTTGATGGCCTGTTGATAATGGGCCACTGCCTTCTCTGGATCCCCTCTAACCTCTTATGGGTTAGTAAGAGCAAAACAGCCCTTATTTATAAAACTTTTGAGTTCTTTACTGTCTTTTTTGACACAACATTCTCCTCATTATTAAAGTCATACCATCAATTATTTGTAAATTAGCTTCCTTTAAAAATTTTTCTCCTTGCCACTGCCTACCTTTAGACCATTTTTCTATTTACTTCTATCCTCAAAGAAATTAACAAGAAAGCAACAACAATGAAGACAATAATTTTTGTGTGAATAAAATTGCATATACAATAATATAATAATCAAGAAAAATTAAAACTAATCTCTTTTGCTTTTCGAGGTGTTTTAGTAAAAAATTTTTAATGGCCAACATCTTAGCTAATATGACATTTTTGAGATTATCAGTAACTCATTTATTCAAATACAGTATCTGTATCCTATTAATATGAAGAAAACCATCCTGAAGCAATTTCTAAGGGGCTTTCTTAATTTCTACATTGGAACACAGCAGTTGAAGATACTGCTTTAAGTAAGTATGTGCCAATTAAAGCCTGAACGTTTCTTTTAAGGCTACAATTTTATTTTAAAAGTATTTACTTAAGACTTTTAACCATATAATTATAACAATGTTACTTTTCATATGTCTAGAGCAGCATATAGATTAAAACATTTGTGTATATGATCTCATATGATTCTAGCAAATTAAAAAAAAATCATTTGGCTACCTAAAACCCCTTTGAGTTATAAGAGATAAACCCAGATAGATGAAATTACTTTTTACAGATACAGAAGCTAAAACATAACGAGGTTTAGAATCTTGAAAAAGATCCCAGGGCAAGAGGAGGTCAGAGCGGGAAGTAGAATCAGGTCTCTCTATTCTAGGCAACTTTCTCCAAAGTAGCTTCCTAGAGTGATTTCTGAACTTGGATAACTGAACTTGGTATACATTTTCCCTATTGGAATGGTGATTCTTTGCATAGCAATTTTTTCAGATGGGCTGCCTTAGAATGCAAATTTGACTGGAAAGAGACAAGAGACACCCCACAGACAAATCTATATGCAGCAGGTGGCATATGTAGCAGGGCAGGAATTTCATAAACATGAAAACACAAAGCAAAGAGTCAGTATATTTTTGGTAAGATAAATAGAGTGGATAGTGAGTTGACTTGAAAGTTTGATTGTCTGTTGTTGAAATAGAAAGACTATTCTCTTGAGGTCTATTCTGGTTTTTAATTTCTTAATGTGTGTAACTCCTAATTTGTATTATGTTGCTTATAGATGAGTAGTATAAATATCTAGCAATTTTATACACAAGAATAAAAATAGATTTCTTGGGCAGGTCAGTTTTAAATTAATTCATAATATAATTATGTTCTAGAAAACAGAGAAGTTTCAGATGTACCAGAAAATAAAAACTTCTTTGAACTTGTCCTGTTGAAGAAAAATAATTAATGCTGAATTTTACTGCAGGCAGCCAGTCTATTAGTTAATGAGAATGAAATAATGTTCTTGCATTAAATTCAGCACCTTTCTTTTCATGATTTATAAGTATTCATTACACGCCGACAATATATGGAGCTCTGCACAGATCATAAAAGATAGAATTCTTGCCCAATTATATTTTACATTAAATAAGATGCAGTTAGTGTATTTTATATAGCGTCTGCCATACAAAAGCATGCTATCAACTATCATATTGCTTGTATAAAGTATATTAATAAGGAAAGAGAAAAAGTACTGAAGGTTTGTATCATCTTTGGAAAACTAGTGTCTACCATGTCCTGGGACTAGATTTAAATGCAGGTTGGGCAGCATTGTTGAGGTGCATTGCAAGACTGTGGATTTAAAAATTTGTATAAACGATGCTAAGAGCAGACCACTCTTTAAATCATCAAGACCACTTCCCAGATTCTGCAGAGTTTTGCTTAAAGATATGATTAGAACAGCTGGGCACATTTTACTGGGCTGAACTTGAGGATTTAGAGCAGTCACAGTCCAGAGGTACAATGTGATGGTCAAGAGTGCTCATTGTGACTGCCCAGCCAGTGAGGTTTATTTCTGGGACATTACTTGGGTCACTGCCCTTTTCTTGATAGAAAGACCTAATCAGCAACAGGTACTCCTTATTCTCACTTACGAGGCTTGGCTAACAAAACCCTGTGTTTGTTGTGTAAATCTGAGCTTTCTAGACAGTTCTTTACTCCAGCCTGATAAATTGCCTCAGCTTTCTAAACTTGCTCTTTACAATAGAATAACGAAGAAAATGCAGGAAGGGTTAAAAAAATCAAGAATAAAATCAATTCTACTGGGGGTGGATGGGAGAAATGGGAGAAGAATTAACCTTTACTGAGCACCTACTCTATACCAGGTTCTGTGATAATCACTTTACATGCTTTGGTTGCATTTATGTCGACATTAACCATAAAAACATCTATAGTTCATATCCATGTTTACTAGCTTTAAATTCAGTTATTAAAATGTTTAGAGTCATTTTCCAACAAATGTCTTGAGAATGGATAATGTACTGCACATGCAAAATGAACTGCTTACCAGTTATCTTTTTTTCACGCACACATCTATTTCACTGCACAACTAGAGGAAAAAGAGCAGCACAGAGCTAATTCCTCAAAGACCTGGGCACAAAATCATCTCCCTAGAAGCTGTGACCATCCCTGTAAGACAACCTTATAAAGTATCAGGAAGGGAAAAGGAAAGAGACTGTAGTAAGGCTTGGGCCAAACCTAAGGCATCCAGTAAAGCAGTTGCTGTCATCTGCACTTCAGCAATGTCTGGGAGGAAGGATTTTCCTCTACCCTTCTAGGTTCCTCTGGCTGGTCTAAGAATTAAATTGACATGAGACATGTAAAAGTATGAAATTAGATCACTCCCTAACACCATACACAAAAATAAGCTCAAAACGGATTAAAGACCTAAATGTAAGGCCAGAAACTATCAAACTCTTAGAGGAAAATATAGGCAGAACACTCTATGACATAAATCACAGCAAGATCCTTTTTGACCCACCTCCTAGAGAAATGGAAATAAAAACAAAAATAAACAAATGGGACCTAATGAAACTTCAAAGCTTTTGCACAGCAAAGGAAATCATAAAGAAGACCAAAAGACAACCCGCAGAATGGGAGAAAATATTTGGAAATGAAACAACTGACAAAGGATTAATCTCCAAAATTTACAAGCAGCTCATGCAGCTCAATAACAAAAAAACAAACAACCCAATCCAAAAATGGGCAGAAGACCTAAATAGACATTTCTCCAAGGAAGATATACAGACTGCCAACAAACACATGAAAGACTGCTCAACATCACTAATCATTAGAGAAATGCAAATCAAAACTACAATGAGATATCATCTCACACCAGTCAGGGGTAAGACAGGAATAAAGACACAGACCTACTAGAGAATGGACTTGAGGATATGGGGAGGGGGAAGGGTAAGCTGTGACAAAGCGAGAGAGAGGCATGGACATATATACACTACCAAACGTAAGGTAGATAGCTAGTGGGAAGCAGCTGCATAGCACAGGGAGATCAGCTTGGTGCTTTGTGACTGCCTGGAGGGGTGGGATAGGGAGAGTGGGAGGGAAGGAGACACAAGAGGGAAGAGATATGGGAAGATGTGTATATGTGTAAGCGATTCACTTTGTTATAGAGTGAAAGCTAACACACCATTGTAGAGCAATTATACTCCAATAAAGATGTAAAAAAAAAAATTGACATGAGACAGATTAGCAGAAGAAAATCAAACAAAAGTTTAATAATATGTATACATGAGAGAGACCTAGGAAAACTGAGTAACTCACCAAATTGGCCAAAACCCTCTCCTTTAATACCACAAAAGAGGTTGTGGAGGGTAGTGGTTTGGGACTTCAAAGGGGAGGAAGGCAATTTACATGCAGATGGAAAAGCAAATGTTTGATAAACGTTTGCTTGGCTGTGCTAGAGGCAGTGGGTCACAGAGAGAAATGTTAAGAAACAGACCTTGCTATGTTCCTCCCTGCCCACACACCTAGATCATACTCTAGTTACCTATGGTGATGGCTTCCTTTTTGGAACAGGTCCTGTATGTTCTTTTTTTTTTTAAAGATGTTGGGGGTAGGTGTTTATTAATTAATTTATTTATTTTTGGCTGTGTTGGGTCTTCGTTGCTGTGCGAGGGCTTTCTCTAGTTGCGGCAGGCGGGGGCCACTCTTCATCGCGGTGCGCGGGCCTCTCACTATCACGGCCTCTCTTGTTGCGGAGCACAGGCTCCAGACGCGCAGGCTCAGTAGTTGTGGCTCACGGGCCTAGTTGCTCTGCGGCATGTGGGATCTTCCCGGACCAGGGCTCGAACCCGTGTCCCCTGCATTAGCAGTCAGATTCTCAACCACTGCGCCACCAGGGAAGCCCCTGTATGTTCTTTTTAGCAATTAGCGGGGTCCTCTATCTACATTCTTTTAAGCAGTTAGTGGGGAGGTCAAAGTTTTTTCCTGAGTCCTTTGGGCCTTGATTGTTTTCAGCTCCTAATAATCCACTTTCCAGAGATATTTTGGGGGTGGCAAGTTTTGCTCCCCTACTGTGAGCTTATTGAAGCTCCCTCCTCCCCAAGGGCTGCCATATTTTCTCTTAAGCTCTGTACAATGCAAGTCCATTACACGCTTTGTGTCATGAAGATTTACCTGGCCTCGCAAAAAAAAGTTGAAGTCCTGGAGAGGACCTAGTGCACGTGCTGTAGAGCAGCAGCCAGAGTAATGTCGTGCTCAGAGAGTGAGGCCGACAAGCTTCGGTTTAGTGCACAAGGACACCTGGCTCTCTGGAAGATTTGTACCTCAATGAGCACACTTCTCTAAGAAAGGAAGGGGCTGGCTTCCCTGGTGGCGCAGTGGTTGAGAGTCCGCCTGCCGATGCAGAGGACACAGGTTTGTGCCCCGGTCCGGGAAGATCCCACGTGCCGCGGAGCAGCTGGGCCCGTGAGCCATGGCCGCTGAGCGTGCGCGTCCGGAGCCTGTGCTCCGCAACGGGAGAGGCCACAACAGCGAGAGGCCCGCGTACTGCAAAAAAAAAAAAAAAAAAAAAAAAAAGGAAGGGGCAACAAACTTATGGTAACCAAAGGGGAAAGGGGAAGGAGGGATAAATTAGGAGTTTAGGATTAATAGATACACACTAATATATACAAAATAGGTAAACAACAAGGACCTACTATATAGCACAGGGAAGCATATTCAATATCTTGTAGTAACCTATAATGGAAAAGAATCTGAAAAAGAATATATATATACACACACACACACATCTGAATCACTTTGCTGTATACCTGAAACTAACACACAACATTCTACATCAACTATACATCAATGAAATTTTTAAAAAAAAGATAGGAAGGGGCTTAATGTATTTGGCTGAAAGGGCTACCCTCTAAGATGTGCGAGGCTTTTCTTTGCAGCCCTGTAGCTCCTGGATGCAGATGGGTGCCTGCCTTTGCAACAGTGGCAGCTCCACTAGGAGTTTTAAGGACCACCAGTACCTAAAGCTGCTTTTTCAGAGTTTAAAATTTTCAAATTCTCTTTTAACTTACATGGCACAATTCGTCTGGGAGGTGTTGTGTATGTATGGGGGCTCCTGCACATTCCTTACTGGGACATTTCCGGAGCCTGAAGCTGGTGGCACATGAACTAACTGCACTCACAAAAACCAGCCTGTGCTTTCCCGATCTGGGCAGGACCCATGTCCCTCCTGACCCACTGCTCAATCCCACCTTCAGGGCCTGGATCAATGCCTCCTCCTCGGTGGACTGGTCGTTGTGGCCCCCACTGAAGGTCTCTGGAACCTCTATGCACTCTGGGTGTGATCACTTGATCACTTTCTAGTTCGTGCAACACAGGGGGCCCCAACCCCTGGGCCATGGATGGGTACTGGTCAGTGGCCTGTTAGGAACCGGGCCGCACAGCAGGAGGTGAGTGGTGGGCGAGTGAATGAAGCTTCATCAGTATTTACAGTCGCTCCCCACGGCTCACATTACCGCCCGAGCTCCGCCTCCTGTCAGATGAGCAGCGTCATTAGATTCTCATAGGAAAGCGAACCGTACTGTGAACTGCGCATGCGAGGGATCTAGGTTGCACGCTCCTTATGAGAATCTAATGCCTGATGACTTGAGGTGGAGCTGAGGCGGTGATGCTAGCGCTGGGAGCGGCTGCAAATACAGATTATCATTAGCAGAGAGGTTTGCCTGCACAGAGACCATAATAAATCAACTGCTTGCAGACTCATATCAGAATCCTATCAGTGAGAGGCAAGTGACAATTAAGCTGCATCTGGTGGCAGGCTTTATAGTGGCAAGTACTGCAATTGTACAGCTGCATCTGGTGGCAGGCTTTCAGTCAGAATCCGACACTTATTTTAGTCCTTGCTTGGCCCGCTCATTATTTTATTTACCACTTCTGTCCGCGCCTCTTTCCTGCACTGTGCACTTGTCTCAGTCACAGTTTTGGTAAGCCCACAAGCGAATCCTAGCCAAAATGAGTAAAAAACAGACGTCGCTGGAGAGCTTCTTTGAAAAGGGGGAAAGACACAATGATGTGACAGCAGAAGCCTCCAAGACTGCCAACAAAAAGAAAACTGCATTTAAAAGAAAATACCAAGAGTCCTACTTAAATTACGGGTTCATTGTAACAGGTGATTCACATTCTCCAAGCCCGCTTTGTATAACATGTGGTGACCGGCTATCCAATGAAGCCATGAAACCTTCAAAACTGCTTCACCACATGGAGACCAAGCACCCTGCATTAAAAGACAAGCCGTTGGAGTTTTTCAAAAGAAAAAAACATGAACACGAAGAAAACAAGCAATTATTGAAGGCCACCACCCAATCAAATGTGTCTGCACTGAGAGCATCATTCTTAGTGGCTAACCGCATTGCTAAAGCTGAGAAGCCCTTTACTATTGGTGAAGAGTTGATCCTGCCTGCTGCTAAGGACATTTGTCATGAACATTTAGGAGAGGCTACAGTTCAAAAGGTGGCACGTGTTCCTCTTTCGGCTAGCACCATAACTAGACAAATTGATGAAATAGCAGAGGATACTGAGGCGCAGTTGTTGGAGAGGATTAATGAGTCACCATGGTATGTAATCCAGGCTGACGAGTCTACCGATGTTGACAACAAGGCAACAATACTCACTTTTGCGCGATGTGTTTTTCAGGAGGACGTGCATGAGGATATGTTATGTGCACTTTTGTTGCCAGCCAACACCACAGCAGCAGGACTATTCAAGTCTTTGAATGATTCATATCAGGAAAACTGAATTGGTCATTTTGTGTCGGTATATGCACAGACAGAGCGGCTGCCATGACTGGATGGCTTTCTGGTTTCTGGCTTACTCAGGTCAAAGAGGTCACTTCTGGATGTAAGTCTACACACTGTGTCATCCATAGGGAAATGCTGGCTAGCCGAAAAATGTCACCTGAAGTTAACATTTTGCAGGATGTGATTAAAATTATCAACCATATTAAACTACACACCCTTAGCTCTCGTGTTTGCGCAGCTCTGTGAGGAGGTGGGTGCAGAGCACACATGTCTTCTCTGATACACAGAAGTGAGATTGCTTTCTGAAGGTAGATCACTGGCCAGAGTTTTTGAGTTATGAGAGCTGCTCCAGAGATTTCTTTTAGAAAAACAGTCACTGCTGGAAGCACATTTCAGTGACACAGAATGGGTCGCAAAACTTGCTTACTTGTGTGACATATTCAACCTGCTCAACGAACTCAATCTGTCACTTCAGGGGAGAATGACAACTGTGTTCAAGTCGGCAGATAAAGTGGCTGCATTCAAAGCCAAACTGGAATTATGGGGGCGACAAGTGAACATTGGGATTTTTGACATGTTTCAAACATTAGCAGAGATTTTGAAAGAGACTGAGCCAGTGCCTTCTTTCTCCCAGCTGGGGCATGATCACCTATCTCAGCTTTCAGAAGAGTTTGAGCGTTACTTCCCAACCACAAAAGACCCTCGAACTGAGAAGGAATGGATCCACGACCCATTTGTGAATAATCGGCTTTGTCCGTGCTAGAAGAGGATCAACTGCTTGAGATCGCAAATGACGGTGGCCTTAAAAGTATGTGTGAGACTTCAAATCTCCATACGTTCTGGATTGAAGTCAAAGTGGAATATCTTGAGATTGCCACAGAAGCACTGCAAAGCCTGCTTCTATTTCCAACATCCTGTCTTTCTGAAGCAGGGTTTTCTGCAGTGATGGTGACCAAAACGAGATTACAGAGTAGATTGAACATAAGCAACACACTTGGGTGTCACTGTCTCCCATCCCCCCCAGATGGGACCATCTAGTTGCAGGAAGACAGGCTCAGGGCTCCCACTGATTCTGCATCATGGTGAGGTGTATAATTATTTCATTATATATTACAATGTAATAATAATAGAAATAAAGTGCATAATAAATGTAATACACTTGAATCATCCCAAAACCATCCCTGCCCCCCGTCCGTGGAAAAACTGTCTTCCATGAAACTGGTCCCTGGTGCCAAAAAATGTTGGGGATAGCCGGAATAACAGGTATTGATGTTGTCTCTACCAGGAGTAGAATAACAGGTATTGATGTTGTCTCTACCAGGAGAGAATCATGCCCCACACCTCCTAGACCAGGGAGTGCACACAACTATAAATATAGCATGTTTGGTTTGGGCCACAGAATGAATGGACATTTTAACATTAGTCACAAAAATTGAGAAAATTTACACAAAATTCTAGCCTTTTGATTATTCTTGAAAAACTGGAAGATCTGACATCTCAAAATTCCCATCCCTTTAATAGACACACTTAGCAATGAGGCATATGCCCTTCATTTAACTTAAAGCACCTGCCTGCGGGTGTTAGATTGCATTAGTCCTTGTTCAGGCAGCTTTGCACAAGGTACCCCAACCTCATTGTTGAATGGACTAGGCAAACAACAAAGCAAGCTCATCTTCTCCTTTCCCAAGGCTCCATGTTCGCTTCCAGTACCTACCCCTTGGTGTAGGGCTTTTGAACAGCCTGAATAAACATTTGTCAATGCTAAATCTCTTTCCCTCCTCATTCAATTAATTTGTGTAGACCCTCACACATCAGAGGATGTGTCCCCTGCTGCTAATTCGTTTCAGTCACAGTCCTGCTGGGATGAACAGCAGCCTATTAACTTTCACAGTCATTTTTAACCACATCCTCTGGGTTTCTCTCTGTTCATTCATTCACTTTTGTAGGGAAGTTTTGAGTCCATTAAAGTGAGGCATTTTAAATAATCCTGATTTAACCAAGTGCTTGGCAATCTCATGCACACAGCTCTGCTCTTGTAGCCTCACTGTGGCAGGACAGTGTCAGGTGCAGGCGACAGACCAGGGCCAGTAAGCCACAGCTCCATGAATGTCCTGGGGCCACTCAAGACCACCACCTCTCACACTTACACCACATACCTGCAACCCAGGTCAGGGTGGAACCAGGTGTCCTGAAGAGGTCTACATTAGTTTTTCTTCAAAGAAAACTATGCCCTGTGTGGATGAGGTGCAGCTTCTCACATGGACCATGCCTCACCCATATCCACTGGTTAAATATATTATAAGAACCCTTACTGTATAAGCTTTTAGATTTCAAACTACTCATTTTTCACAACTAAGGTCATGTCATCAGATTTTTTCACCTCTACATGAGAGCTGAATTAATTGAATTTAATTAATTGAATTAACTAAAACTACTGAGGTTCAACCATGATGAAACAATTTCATGACTTCATAGCACAACTCTGAAGGGCAGGTAGAAGCTGGTGACCCAACATAAAGCCCAAGGCAATATTTTCTTTAAGATGCTCTGAGTATGGACATTGTCTATAACTTGAGGCCAACTTGCTACTACTGAATATTCAACAAGAAAAATGAAAAGGGAAAGCAGAGTGATAATTAAATTAACAATTTCACAGACATAACACCTTTAGCTTGTGAATAAAAATGTGTTAGAAATTGGCATCAAGCTCTGTGATGATCCAAATGTCATCCCATCTTACTACACCTGTTATCACTAACCCTAGCAACACATGTAATGTAAGATGTGCTTAAAAAAATTCCATGGAAACCTTAGATTTCAAAAGCATCATTAGGCCAAATTCTGTTTCCTGAAAAGCTACATTAAAATCAATTCCCTCACACTGTAACAGTAAATATAACAGTAAACAACAGTTTCCAAGGACAATTTCAGGCTTTAATTTTCCTTTCCCCCACTTTTTTTTGCTGATTAAATAGGCAAAAAGCTCACATTTTTCACCTAAAATGTTTTGCTTCTTTTCTGGATTTCTGAGCTGGATTCCAATTTTGGAGTCCTGAAAGGTAACAAGGGATCCCAAATGATCATTCATAACAAGAGCAAATAATCTCTTTAGTCTCAAAATTCTGGTTCAACGGAAAGTGTTTTCCGTAGCCTGCTTTCTTTTTCTTTCATGATCCTAAATTTCAAGGAGTGATTAAAGCTCTACTTATAAACTATATGAATGGGAGCCACTGTAGAAGGAAAATACCTGATATGCATCTTATAGTTTATTTTTGTATTCTCTGGGAAGGCAATGCATTATTTTTAATAGTCTAAGTGTCTAGTTTTTAAGCCTTTTTGAATAGTCTAGAAATATTTAAGTAGTCAATTTCAAGCAGTTCATCTTCCGTTTAATTCATAAAGTTAGAAGGTTGTGTACCAAGCCTGCCCATTTGTGTTCTCTATCGACATTTTGAGTTCAGGAGGAAAAGAAAGTACATCTGGGACATCTTGAATTAAAAATGTATATATATATGTATAACTGAGTCACTTTGCTGAACAGCAGAAACCGGCACAACATTGTAAATCGACTGTACTTCAATTAAAAAAAGATGAAAAAAAAAACTTAAGAAAAAAAACGCATGTGATCTCCAGAACAGTCCTGACAGCATGCTGTCTGCTGTTCACCAGGGTCTCCGACCTGTCACTGCTTCACACGAGTTAGCCTTGTGGGTAGAAAGTCCAGGAGTAGCATTCTGCCGTGGGCTCCTCTCCAGGGATCAGAAACCTTCACAGTGGCATGAAGATGAAAGTGAGCCATGGGGAGGGAACAGAACATAGGACACATGACCTATGTTGTAATCACCCACTCTACCATGGTTTTATCTTGAGGAAGAAAAAGTGAAAAGTAGATCTTCTGAAGAAGGTAAAGGACTCTTGAAAATTATTTTCTTTCTTGGCATAACTGATACAGTTGGAAAACTTTCCTTGTGATTCGAGTAGCAAGAGCTTGGAGGAGAAATGGGCATTTACTTAATGGATTGTGTATAATAAGGTATGCCTACAGTACAGAAGCAATAGGGTGTGGGATTCCAAGCTAATGAAGGGGAGATGGGCTTGTGGGCCACCACCCCTGGAAACTTTCCTCGTGTCGCCACATCATGGTCATGTGTCTGAACCATCTTCTGGAAATCCTTCCACTCTGGTTCCTGATGTGAGCCCAGAGTCCTGAGTCAGGCCCCCCCAACAACCAACTGATTTTCAAAGTACCACAATGCTAGGAAGTTGAGGACCAGGAAATTTAGGTTTATGCTAATTATTTTTTCTAAGAAACATGCCATTCAAGTCCTACCAATTGAAACAATAAAGCAGAGATACCTCTTCTTTTATGCTCTCTACAAAACAGTTCTCCCACTCATCTGTCACCAATATGGACATTTTACGAGAAATACTTTTTGGTATTTGCTCACTAGTTCATCTTTCATGTACAGTTGAAATGAATAATTTAATCTGGCATTCTCCTCACCCACCTACCCAACAAATGTTTTTTTCCTAATCTGAGTGTTTCTCAGCACCCAGCAGAGTGTGGTCAACACAACACAGTGACAATTTAAGCAGAAGAGAAATATCACTTTAAAGAGGAAATGCCAAGAATTGTAAAAGTTAAAAAAAAAGTGTGACATGAGCCATGAGCCACAGACACAGAGGTATAGCCCTTTCAGGAAACCATGGAAATGGAGCCGTTGAAAGGGCAGAATAAAAAGAAAAACAAGCCATGTGACAGGTAATTGCAGCTTCCTATTTTTCCAGACCCATACTCAGACAGGTTTGCTTTCATTTTCTATACTTCCAGGAACACTGACCCTCTTTCTGTTCCTGGAATTCATAAAGCCAAACACACTTTATTTTGACTTGCCCACTCAGAGAGCAGCACGATCCTCTGAAAATACCCAAGGGGTTGTACTTGCAGAAGAAGAGAAATTGACCCTGGATACTTCAGTCTAGGTCTATACTGCGGACTTAGATTTTATCGGTCCAGCTTTCATTTTATTTTTGTGCTGGGTCATAGGATCAAAATTCATGAAAGGAAAATATTTGATTGCATATACCATTAAGTTAATTAACCTAGGTTATTATTATTTTTTTAATAGTTCACATGCCTGAGGCTAGTAATTTATACGTGGTCAGAGTCATAAAAATTTTTGATTTTTTTTTCTTTTACTGCTGATGAGTATCACCTGGGGCAGAGCTAGGCAGCTTATAATGTTTGTGGGCTTGTAAATATTTAAAAGTCTATCTGTGAAGCTGGGTAATAGCCGGTTCTCATTGCTGAAGGAGGATCAGAGAAGAATCCGTCGGCAGGGGGCCACCCCTTTTCTAAATCCAAGAGTTTATCTTCCTTTCTCAGTTTTTTAGATTTCTTTGCTGCTTTTTGACACAGTGGTGCTTTCTGTTTGGGAAAGTTTTAGTCTCTAATTTCTAAGGCAATGTTCTTTCATTAGTCTCTTTTATGACCTCCCTTTCTCTTCCCTTCCCCGCACCCCACCAGCCTCATTACTTGTTATTATATGACCTTGAGCAAACCATTTAATTCTGTGCACCTCATCTATAAAATGAGAAGTTACAAAATGTTCCTTTAAAGTTCATCTTCCAAAATTATTCTTCACTTTTATTCACTTCCTTGGAGAATTTCTGTTTAATTTTATTTGTTATTTGTATATGAAAAAGTCCTAAATCTATATTCACAAACTCAATTTCTCTCACTCTCGGTTGTTCATATGCCATTACAATATATATGTCCCATTAGCATTCAAGACTTCAGTGTTGAACTCTGCTGGTGGAAGTGAAACTTCCTCTTTTGGAAGCAAATTAATAACATGTCTTAAGAGTCATGAAATATATTCATATATGCTAACCCAGGAATTCTAATTCTAGGAATCCATAATAAGAAATAAATCAAGGGCTTCCCTGGTGGCGCAGTGGTTGAGAGTCCGCTTACCGATGCAGGGGACACGGGTTCGTGCCCTGGTCCGGGAAGACCCCACATGCCGCGGAGCAGCTGGGCCCGTGAGCCATGGCCGCTGAGCCTGCGCGTCCGGAGCCTATGCTCTACAACGGGAGAGACCACAACAGTGAGAGGCCCGCGTACTGCAAAAAAAAAAAAAAAAAAAAGAAATCAAGATATATTTTTGGAAAGTATGTTCATTGCTCTCCCTTCTCCAAATTGAAAGGAATCTGAATAACCAATAGAAAGGGAATTAAGTAACTTATGATACATTAACTTGATAAATACTAAAAGAAACTATTAAAATGGTTTACTTCCTTATAGCCACTTTGAAAATGTGTGTAATATTATATATAATGTAATTTAATATAACAACATGTGAACTGAACCATCTACAAAGTTCCTTCAGGAGATATACCAAAACGATAATAATTGTGTGTTCAGATGGCAGATCAGATGTGAATTTTTATTTTGTTTTCTCTTTTTCCAAGCTTGCAATTATATTTTTCACCACTCTTGTAATTGAAAAAAAATCAATGTTGATCTTATTTCTTTTCTTCCTAAAATTTGCTTCTCCCCAGCTTCCCCACAGCTATGAGTATCTTCTCAAGTCCTCTGGGTGCTCTGCTCTGGAGTTCTTAATTTTGTAATTCTCTTCTCCTTTTACCTCTCATACTCAAACTATCCCCAAGTGCAGTGGAATCTTCTTCAACAACAGATTTTGTCCATTACCACCCTCTGCCCAAATCCAAGCTCTCAGCCACTACAGCCAGAATGTATTTAACAGCCCCCAATACCCTACGTAGTTCCTCTCCTTGCAAACCTACTTTTGCTCCCTAT
The DNA here is from genome assembly GCF_951394435.1 of Stenella coeruleoalba. Taxonomy (NCBI): domain Eukaryota; kingdom Metazoa; phylum Chordata; class Mammalia; order Artiodactyla; family Delphinidae; genus Stenella; species Stenella coeruleoalba. The sequence goes on from NC_137157.1 coordinate 76,829,004, forward strand.
TATCTACCAATACCAAAATTGGACTCCAATGTTGATCTTACTACCCTTTTCTATACAGTCTCTGTTCAACTTCTTACTTTGTTTTTATATACCCCCATCTGAAATTCTCTACTATGGTCAGTAGGCTCTCTGAATTCCACTTTCATATTTTGTACCCATCAATGTTTTTGCTTTTTCCTTCAAAATTCACTCTCAAGTCCATATTATCTACCCTCTCCACATTTGGGGGTATGTTACTCCATGTATTCTCAATCCTTACAAACATGGACTTTCTAAGTATCCTATTGAGATCCAATTGTGTTAAAATATTTGAAATGTAGTACACAAATATTAGGTAATATGTTGTTAGAGTATAGCCTAATCTTTAGAGTATTATAGTTAATGGCTAATTTTTTTTCTAATTTAAAAAATGTTTGAAAAATTGGATCTAGAAATAATAGGCGACTATAATATCAGTTACAGAAAAATACTAGGAAGGTGTATGACACCCATGGTTTTGTTGTCACTGAGGACAAGAAATGGCAGTCAGTAGAAGCAATAAGAACAGGGCATTCTAGACTCATTTTGATAGAATTCATTAGCCTCGATCAGAGGAATGCTTTCATCACAGTATTTGACAAAGTATCTTTGACAACCTTGTGGACAAGCCTAAGAAATGTGAGCTGGAGGATAATTACTTGGGTAAAGTCATAGCAAGTTGAAAAACTATACCAAGAATCTTGATCAAGATAGAGATCAACTTGGAAAAAGGGTACTAAGCTGTCTGGTTCTGATCTCTTCAGGATTTTTATCAATGACTTAATGAATAATCAGAAAATATTCACAGCAAATTTGCTCAATTAAAATAGCTAGAGAGTATTGTTTATACAATGAATGTCAGAAAAAAAAAAAAAAAGGAAAAACAAGTCCCCAAAAGTCTAAAATTTCAGACTAATGTCAGGAGGATGAAATAAAGTACAGATAAGTATGAATCCTTCAATTCAGGCTTAAGAAATTGGCTACACAACTGCCAGATGGGTGAGACCTGATTTAACGAAACTTCCCGTGAATACAAATCCCCAGAGGTTTCAGTTGATTTCATCCCCAACGTAAGCCAAAGTTGTATGGAGGCAAAACGAACAAACAAAAAAGCCATTTTGGGGTAGAAAAACAATATAGGGTCCAGAGCAAGGGAAGAAAATATTTTAACTTTACCCTGAATTTACTGAACCTGAAAAAATAGTTTAATTTAGGGTGCCCTATTTTAAGGGAGAAGGCTGACAGTTCAGAAGTAATAGAAACACTGCGAGCAGAAAGAGAAATGTAAGGAAATTAGGGCAAATGAGGAAGGGGTAAAAAGAAATGGGGTGTTGAGCTTACAAGCTTACAAACAGCTCAATTTTGTTTCTTTTTATGGCTGAGTAATATTCCATTGTATATATGTGCCACATCTTCTTTATCCATTCATCCAATGATGGGCACTTAGGTTGTTTCCATATCCGGGCTATTGTAAATAGAGCTGCAACGAACATTTTGGTACATGACTCTTTTTGAATTTTGGTTTTCTCAGGGTATATGCCCAGTAGTGGGACTGCTGGGTCATATGGTAGTTCTTTGGAGAAATGTCTATTTAGGTCTTCTGCCCATTTTTTGGATTGGGTTGCTTGTTATTTTGTTATTGAGCTGCATGAGCTGCTTGTAAATTTTGGAAATTAATCCTTTGTCAGTTGCTTCATTTGCAAATATTTTCTCCCATTCTGAGGGTTGTCTTTTGGTCTTGTTTATGGTTTCCTTTGCTGTGCAAAAGCTTTGAAGTTTCATTAAGTCCCATTTGTTTATTTTTGTTTTTATTTCCATTTCTCTAGGAGGTGGGTCAAAAAGGACCTTGCTGTGATTTATGCCATAGAGTGTTCTGTCTATGTTTTCCTCTAAGAGTTTGATAGTTTCTGGCCTTACCTTTAGGTCTTTAATCCATTGTGTGCTTATTTTTGTGTATCCTGTTAGGGAGTGATCTAATCTCATACTATTATATATACCTGTCCAGTTTTCCCAGCACCACTTATTGAAGAGGCTGTCCTTTCTCCACTGTACATTCCTGCCTCCTTTATCAAAGATAAGGTGACCATATGTGCGTGGGTTTATCTCTGGGCTTTCTATCCTGTTCCATGGATCTATATTTCTGTTTTTGTGCCAGTACCATACTGTCTTGATTACTGTAGCTTTGTAGTAAAGTCTGAAGTCAGGGAGCCTGATTCCTCCAGCTCCGTTTTTCGTTCTCCAGATTGCTTTGGCTATTCGGGGTCTTTTGTGTTTCCATACAAATTGTGAAATTTTTTGTCCTGGTTCTGTGAAAAATGTCAGTGGTAGTTTGATAGGGATTGCATTGAATCTATAGATTGCTTTGGGTAGTAGAGTCATTTTCACAATGTTGATTCTTCCAATCCAAGAAAATGGTATATCTCTCCATCTATTTGTATCATCTTTAATTTCTTTCATCAGTGTCTTATAGTTTTCTGCATACAGGTCTTTTGTCTCCTTAGGTAGTTTTATTCCTAGATATTTTATTCTTTTTCTTGCAATGGTAAATGGGAGTGTTTTCTTGATTTCACTTTCAGATTTTTCATCATTAGTGTATAGGAATGCAAGAGATTTCTGTGCATTAATTTTGTATGCTGCAACTTTACCAAATTCATTGATTAGCTTTAGTAGTTTTCTGGTGGCATCTTTAGGATTCTCTATGTATAGCATCATGTCACCTGCAAACAGTGACAGCTTTACTTCTTCTTTTCCGATTTGGATTCCTTTTATTTCCTTTTCTTCTCTGATTGTTGTGGCTAAAACTTTCAAAACTATGTTGAATAAGAGTGGTGAGAGTGGGCAACCTTGTCTTGTTCCTGATCTTAGTGGAAATGGTTTCAGTTTTTCACCATTGAGGACGATGTTGGCTGGGGGTTTGTCATATATGCCCTTTATTATGTTGAGGAAAGTTCCCTCTATGCCTACTTTCTGCAGGGTTTTTATCATAAATAGGTGTTGAATTTTGTCAAAAGCTTTCTCTGCATCTATTGAGATGATCAGATGGTTTTTCTCCTTCAATTTGTTAATATGGTTTATCACATCGATAGATTTGCGTATATTGAAGAATCCTTGCATTCCTGGAATAAACTCCACTTGATCATGGTGTATGATCCTTTTAATGTGCTGTTGGATTCTGTTTGCTAGGATTTTGTTGAGTATTTTTGCATGTATGTTCATCAGTGATATTGGCCTGTAGTTTTCTTTCTTTGTGACATCCTTGTCTGGTTTTGGTATCAAGGTGATGGTGGCCTCGTAGAAGGAGTTTGGTAGTGTTCATCCCTCTGCCCTATTTTGCAGGAGTTTGAGAAGGATAGGTGTTAGCTCTTCTCTAAATGTGTGATAGAATTTGCCTGTGAAGCCATCAGGTCCTGGGCTTTTGTTTGTTGGAAGATTTTTAATCACAGTTTCAATTTCAGTGCTTGTGATTGGTCTGTTCATATTTTCTATTTCTTACTGATTCAGTCTTGGCAGGTTATACCTTTCTAAGAATTTGTCCATTTCTTACAGATTGTCCATTTTATTGGCATAGAGTTGCTTGTAGTAATCTCTCATGATCTTTTTTATTTCTGCAGTGTCAGTTGTTACTTCTCCTTTTCCATTTCTAATTCTATCGATTTGAGTCTTCTCCCGTTTTTTCTTGATGAGTCTGGCTAATGGTTTATCTACTTTGTTTATCTTCTCAAAGAACCAGCTTTTAGTTTTATTGATCTTTGCTATTGTTTCCTTCATTTCTTTTTCATTTATTTCTGATCTGATTTTTATGATTTCTTTCCTTCTGCTAATTTTGGGTTTTTTTTGTTCTTATTTCTCTAGTTGCTTTAGGTGCAAGGTTAGGTTGTTTATTTGAGATGTTTCCTGTTTCTTAAGGTGGGCTTGTATTGCTATAAACTTCCCTCTTAGAACTGCTTTTGCTGCATCCCATAGGTTTTGGGTCGTTGTGTTTCTATTGTCAATTGTTTCTAGGTATTTTTTTATTTCCTCTTTGATTTCTTCAGTGATCACTTCGTAATTAAGTAGTGTATTGTTTAGCCTCCATGTGTTTGTATTTTTTACAGATCTTTCCTGTAATTGATATCTAGTCTCATGGCATTGTGGTCGGAAAAGATATTTGATACAGTTTCAGTTTTCTTAAATTTACCAAGGCTTGATTTGTGACCCAAGATATGATCTATCTTGGAGAATATTCCATGCGCACTTGAGAAAAATGTGTATTCTGCTGTTTTTGGATGGAGTGTCCTATAAATATCAATTAAGTCCATCTTGTTTAATGTATCATTTAAAGCTTGTGTTTCCTTATTTTTATTTTGGATGATCTGTCCATTGGTGAAAGTGGGGTGTTAAAGTCCCCTACTATCATTGTGTTACTGTCAATTTCCCCTTTTATGGCTGTTAGTATTTGCCTTATGTATTGAGGTGCTCCTATGTTGGGTGCATAAATATTTACAATTGTTATATCTTCCTCTTGGATCGATCCCTTGATCATTATGTAGTGTCCTTCTTTGTCTCTTCTAATAGTTTTTATTTTAAAGTCTATTTTGTCTGATATGAGAATTGCTACTCTAGCTTTCTTTTGGTTTCCATTTGCATGGAATATCTTTCTCCATCCCCTTACTTTCAGTCTGTATGTGTCTCTAGGTCTGAAGTGGGTCTCTTGTAGACAGCATATATATGGGTCTTGTTTTTGTATCCATTCAGCCAATCTGTTTCTTTTGGTGGGAGCATTTAGTCCATTTACATTTAAGGTAATTATCGATATGTATGTTCCTATTCCCATTTTCTAAATTGTTTTGGGTTCGTTATTATAGGTCTTTTCCTTCTCTTGTATTTCTTGCCTAGAGAAGTTCCTTTAGCATTTGTTGTAAAGCTGGTTTGGTGGTGCTGAACTCTCTCAGCTTTTGCTTGTCTGTAAAGGTTTTAATTTCTCCATCAAATCTGAATGAGATCCTTGCTGGGTAGAGTAACCTTCGTTGCAGGTTTTTCTCCTTCATCACTTTCAGTATGTCCTGCCACTCCCTTCTGGCTTGCATAGTTTCTGCTGAAAGATTAGCTGTTAACCTTATGGGGATTCCCTTGTGTGTTATTTGTTGTTTTTCCCTTGCTGCTTTTAATATGCTTTCTTTGTATTTAATTTTTGACAGTTTGATTAATATGTGTCTTGGCGTATTTCTCCTTGGATTTATCCTGTATGGGACTCTCTGTGCTTCCTGGACTTGATTAACTATTTCCTTTCCCATATTAGGGAAGTTTTCTACTATAATCTCTTCAAATATATTCTCAGTCCCTTTCTTTTTCTCTTCTTCTTCTGGAACCCCTATAATTCGAATGTTGGTGCATTTAATATTGTCCCAGAGGTCTCTGAGACTGTCCCAATTCTTTTCATTCTTTTTTCTTTATTCTGCTCTGCAGTAGTTATTTCCACTATTTTATCTTTCAGGTCACTTATCCATTCTTCTGCCTCAGTTTTTCTGCTATTGATCCCATCTAGAGTATTTTTCATTTCATTTATTGTGTTGTTCATCATTGTTTGTTTCATCTTTAGTTCTTCTAGGTCCTTGTTAAATGTTTCTTGCATTTTGTCTATTCTATTTCCAAGATTTTGGATCATCTTTACTATCATTATTCTGAATTCTTTTTCAGGTAGACTGCCCATTTCCTCTTCATTTGTTAGGTCTGGTGCATTTTATCTTGCTCCTTCATCTGCTGTGTATTTTTCTGTCTTCTCTTTTTGCTTTTCTTACTGTGTTTGGGGTCTCCTTTTTGCAGGCTGCAGGTTTGTAGTTCCCATTGTTTTTGATGTCTGTCCCCAGTGGCTAAGGTTGGTTCAGTGGGTTGTGTAGGCTTCCTGGTGGAGGGGACTAGTGCCTGTGTTCTGGTGGATGAGGCTGGATATTGTCTCTCTGGTGGGCACGTCCACGTCTGGTGGTGTGTTTTGGGGTGTCTGTGGACTTATTATGATTTTAGGCAGCCTCTTTGCTAATGGGTGGGGTTGTGTTCCTGTTTTGCTAGTTGTTTGGCATAGGGTGTCCAGCACTGTAGTTTGCTGGTCGTTTAGTGAAGCTGGGTGCTGGTGTTGAGATGGAGATCTCTGCGAGATTTTAGCCATTTGATATTATGTGGAGCTGGGAGGTCTCTTGTGGACCAGTGTCCTGAAGTTGGCTCTCCCACCTCAGAGGCACAGCACTGACTCCTGGCTGCAGCACCAAGAGCCTTTCATCCACACAGCTAAGTATAAAAAGGAGAAAAAGTAGAGAGAAAGAATTAGTAGAAGTAGGAGAAAGAAAGAAGGAAAGAAAGAAAGGAGGGAAGGAAGGAAGGAAGGAAGAAAGAAAGAAAGAAAGAAAGAAGAAAAGAAGGAAAGAAGGAAAGAAAGAAAGGAGGGAGGGAAGGAAGGAAGGAAGGAGGGAAGGAAGGAAAAAAGAAAGAAAGAAAGAAGATACAGTAAAATAAATTAAAGTAAAATATAATAAAGTTATTAAATTAAAAAAGTAATTATATAGAAAAAAAGAAAGGACGGATAGAATCTTAGGACAAATGGTGGAAGCAAAGCTATACAGAGAAAATCTCACACAGAAGCATACACATACACCCTCACAAAAAGAGGAAAAGGGGAAAAAATCATAACTCTTGCTCTCAAAGTCCACCTCCTCAATTTGGGATGATTCGTTTTCTAAAGGAGGGAAGGAAGGAAGGAAGGAAAGAAAGAAAGAAAGAAGGAAAAGTAAAATAAGGTTATTAAAATTAAAATTAATTATTAAGAAAAAAAAAAACGGATGGCTAGAACCCTAGGACAAATGGTGGAAGCAAAGCTATACAGACAAAATCTCACACAGAAGCATATACATACACACTCACAAAAAGAGGAAAAGGGGAAAAAATCATAAATCTTGCTCTCAAAGTCCACCTTCTCAATTTGGGATGATTCGTTGTCTATTCATATATTCCACAGATGCAGGTACATCAAGTTGATTGTCGAGCTTTAATCCGCTGCTTCTGAGGCTGCTGGGAGAGATTTCCCTTTCTCTTCTTTGTTCTCACAGCTCCCAGGTACTCAGCTTTGGATTTGGCCCCGCCTCTACATGTAGGTCCCCGGAGGGTGTCTGTTTTTCCGCTCAGACAGGACGAGGTTAAAGGAGCCGCTGATTCGGGGGCTCTGGCTCACTCAGGCCGGGGGGAGGGAGGGGCGTGGAGTGCGGGGCGGGCCTGTGGCGGCAGAGGCCGGCGTGACGTTGCACCAGCCTGAGGCCCGCTGTGCGTTCTCCCGGGGAAGTTGTCCCTGGATCCCGGGACCCTGGCGGTGGCGGGCTGCACAGGCTCCTGGAAGAGAGGTGTGGATGGTGACCTGTGCTCACACACAGGACCCTTGGTGGCGGCAGCAGCAGCCTTGGCGTGTCATGCCCGTCTCTGGGGTCCGTGCTTTTAGCCGCGGCTCGCGCCCGTCTCTGGAGCTCCTTTAAGCAGCACTCTTAAACCCCTCTCCTCGCGCACCAGGAAACAAAGAGGGAAGAAACAGTCTCTTGCCTCTTCGGCAGCTCCAAACCTCTTCCCGGACTCCCTCCCGGCTAGCCGTGGCGCACTAACCCCCTGCAGGCTGTGTTCACGCAGCCAACACCCAGTCCTCTCCCTGCGCTCTGACCGAAGGCTGAGCCTCAGCTCCCAGCCCCACCTGCCCCAGCAGGTGAGCAGACAAGCTTCTCGGGCTGGTGAGTGCCGGTCGGCCCTGATCCTCTATGCGGGAATCTCCCCGCTTTGCCCCCCGCACCCCTGTTGCTGTGCTCGCCTCCGTGGCTCCGAAGCTCCCCACTCCGCCTCCCGCAGTCTCCGCCCGCGAAGGGGCTTCCTAGTGTGTGGAAACCTTTTCTCCTTCACAGCTCCCTCCCACTGGTGCAGGTCCCGTCCCTATTCTTTTGTCTCTGTTTTTTCTTTTGCCCTACCCAGGTATGTGGGGAGTTTCTTGCCTTTTGGGAGGTCTGAGGTCTTCTGCCAGCATTCAGTAGGTGTTCTGTAGGAGTTGCTCCACGTGTAGCTGTATTTCTGGTGTATCTGTGGGGAGGAAGGTGATCTCCGCGTCTTACTCTTCCGCCATCTTCCCCTCCGCCCCTTGTGTTTTATTTAGATGAAACTTATCTGAATATTGATTGCTAGTTGCCATTTCTTAAAAATAAATGAGGTAAAAACGCATTTTTTCATCCATTTTGAAGTTCCTCTAGCAATAAAAAATTGTTAAGAGGAAGAATGAATGTAGAAACACAGCAGAACTAGACTAAAATCAATTTCAAGATGATCAATTTCCACATCTCAGTCATTTTCAAATAGTAACTTTTCATGAAGTTGCAGCTTATTATTTTTAAATCACTGATCATTTTCAAGGCTAACATTCACCCCTGTCCTCTATAAAACAAATACAATTAGAACTTCATGGAATTATTAAGAAAAACTTTTTTTCAAAAATTAACATTGTTATTTGTAGAGAAATTATAATACTAATTACAACAGAGATTTAAATGATTAAAGTATTGATTGGTTAGTTGATGTTGGAGATACTCAAAAATATTAAGCTAAAAGAGACGTTGTAAATCATTTAGCATAATGTTCATTTTTTAGATTTGGAGACAGACCCAGGAGAGGACAGAGCCCAAGCCTGCACTGCTGGTTGTTAGAGGGCAAGGTTTAGAACCACGGTCTGCCCAGTTCACAGTCAAGTGCTCTTGTATATCACACCACAGGGAACTGAAACGCAAAGTGAGTTATTGAGATGCTGTATTGAGCACCTGGTTTGTACAATGTGCTGCGCTATGCCAGGGCAGGACCGGGTAGCCAAAGAAAACCTGGCCCTTTTCTTAAAGAGACAGAGTCTTAGCTGGGAGACAAGCCGGAAAGCGTAACAATCCAAACAAGGTAGAGTCCAGTAAAGCAGTTCTGTGTAGGACCAAAGCAGAGAGGTGCCTATATGCAGCTCGCTAGTGATCTATCATGAGAAAAGAGTCAGGCTGAGAACATGGGCAGCAATGCTGGATGACATATTCTTCATATCCTTTATTACTTAAGACTGACCTTGTGTGAGAATGAAGCAGCAGAGCATTCCAGATCATAGAGCTGGTGAGTACGTGTAGGGGTCTGTGCTTGATTGCAAGGTATTGGGAGTTCCACCTGCGTGACAACCAGCCTGGTGAGGCAGGTGAGGATCCTCTTGTGACAATTAGGGAGCTGGGGCCAGGTGGGCTAAGGAATATGCATGACTAGGGACCATGTTTTCCTTAGAAAACCTGTTTCTGCTTCAATACACAATGGATGGTTGAGGGCTGACAGTATATATCATAAGGCATTGTTGCCAAATCTTGGCTCCCTGTCCACCGATGATGATGAAGAGAAATACGGAGACGGAGTTTGGAAGAAATAGAAAAGAGTAGCTTTACTCCTTTTGCCAGGCAAGAGGGGAACACAGTAGGCTAGCACCTCAAGAACTGTGCCCCACTTCCCTGGCGAATAGGGAAAGGTTATATAGCCCAGGGCTCGTGGTCTGGGGTAGGTGATAAGGCTCAAAGTAATTAAAGTCTTGCATTTCTTTTCTTTTGCAAATTCATGGCCAGAGCTGGCATCAGGCGGCGCAGCAACCCGGTCTGGTGTCCCTGAATATATCGCCGTGACATTCTTTCTGAAATGAAGAGTGCTACAAGGGAGTGTAGGGGGAGAAGAAATGCCAGGTGCAAAGGGTAATTCATAAGGAGTTAGAGACTAATCAGCTTTGTGAAGGACAAGTCTAGCTACAAGTGTTTGTTAGTAGTAACAGCTAAAGTATAACCAAGATTGCTTAACTCTTTTAGGCCTGTTTATGTTGTTTCCCCAGCCTGTTCATTGTTTCCTTCTTTTCCTTGTTTATCAGAAAAGTCTCATTTCTATTTTTGCTGCAACAAATTCCCCACTGCTAGTTTATTCCTTCCATATCAGTGGAGGAAGGGAAACAGGCATCGTTTTTGTCTGGCTGAGGACAAAACTTCAGCTTTGCTCCATTTGAAAAACACTAGCTGTCTGGCCCAGGGGCCCATCTATCTCCTACTTCAGCATGGCCAAAATTATTTTAGTTTAACTGTTTATTTAAACTTGCATTAAATTCACTCATCACAGCCGTGGAAAAACTCATTAAAATGTCTGTTTGCAAGAGCTACCATATGATCTAGCAATCCTGCTTCTGGGTATACATCCAGAAATGAAATCAGGATCTTGAAGAGATATCTGTATTCCCATGTTTATTGCAGCATTATTCACAATAGGCAAACTATGGAAACAACCTTAGTGTCCATCAATAGATGAATGGTTAAAGAAGACGTGGCACAATAGGTACACTATGTGTATATATATATATATATATATATATATATATATAATACACACCCACACACAATGGGATATTATTCAGCCATGAAAAGGAAGGTCATCCTGCCATTTGTGACAACAGGGGTGGACCTTGAGGGCATTATGTGAAGTGAAATAAACCAGACAGAGAAAGATAAATACTGTCTGACATCACATATATATGGAATCTAAAAAAGGAATGTATCAAAGGCAGGCAATTTTATACACGAATTATGTTGAAGAATGTGGAAGATCAGCTCTTCTAGCACCATATTTTTTACTGGAACAATCTGGTTCTGTCTCCCACTGTTGGCTCAGAGGGGCCTGGAAGTTAGCCAAGACCTCAAAGTTACTGCTTTCTCAGTGAAGAAGCTCTCCTGTGGGTGCCACAGGGAGCCATTGTCCAGGTAGTAATGTCCTTTCAGGGGTTGGTCGCTCTGCTACTACCTGAGCTGATCAAGCGCTGCCTGCGCACCTGCTTGGTGCTGGGAACTGTCCTGGGCGCACAGGGTGGGTGAGAAGTGGAGCCTTCAGAACCACAGATGGCAAACAACCTGTGTTTACCATCCAGTCAGTAAGCATTTACTGTGCACTGGCTGTGTACGGAGTGCTCCCCCATGTTTATAGTAAGCTACCCATCAGTTCTCACAAGAATCCCATGAGGTGGGTATTATCGTCCTATTACTATTATGATGTCCTCTTCCCATGAGACAGTTGGGATACGGAGAAACTGTGATTCTTCTGGGGTCATGTAACCAGCCTTCAGACTCCAGGTTCAGTGCCTCCCTTCATCCCATAGCTGTTCACTCTGCCCAGCTATTCAGGAATCCCGTTTTCTTCTATGACTTTGCTACCTCAGTGTGGCCCATGGACCCCATCTCAGCACTGTAACAAAGCAGGACCCTATGGGGCCTTCCCGGGACAGACCCCCGCCCTTAATATCCCATGCTTTAGCTCCTCTCGGAAGTACTTAGATAATAGTATCTCATGCACATTTCCTGAGTTGTTTTATAGATGCTTAAAACCACCACCAAATGAGAGAACTTAACTGTTTGATGACCATGAGCACAGAACCTCCAGACTGGAGCCTAGGGATTGATAATGTGAACCTCTGTGACACAGCCCTGTTACCTCACCGTCAACCAATCAGAAAATCATGCACCAGCGGATCACATACCCTGGGATGCCCTTCCCTCACCTTGCCTTTAAAAATGCTTTGGTGAAACCCTTCAGGGAGTTCGGATTTTTTGGGGCACGAGCCACTTGTCCTCCTTGCTTAGCCCTGCAACAAACCTTTCTCTGCTCCAAACTCCGATGTTTCATGTTGTTTGGCTTCACTGTGCGTCAGGCATACGAACTTGTGTTTGATAACAGCATCACCTGGGAGCTTGTTAGATATGCTGAGTCCCGGGCCCCACCCAGACCTACTGACTCAGACCCTGCATTTTAACAAGAAACTCTGTCTGTGCACTGAGACCTCAGCAGAGCTGCCCCAGGAATCATCAACCCAGCGGAGACAAGCTCCTGCTACAGAACCCCTCTGGCTCCAGTCTGCAGGATGAAGTTCTGCAGAGGGAAAACTAATTTTGACTCCATAAATTTTAGTTCTTTAGTGCTAGAGCAGCTTATCACAAGGCGATTTAACCTGGAAGGCAGTTTCCTATCACAGACATGAAAAAAAAAAATTTCCCACACAGATCTTATATTTAATGATTCTGTTTTGCAAGTATTTGCTATTGTCTGTTATTTGCCAGGCACTGAGGGAGGTACAGGTCTTAGTGATTTCCCATGGGACACGGCAGTCCGCGCTACTTCCAGCTTACGGCAATTCAGCCAATTCCTCATTTTAAAGTTGCATGTTTATAATAAAATTGCATCTGTACTTCTCTTAATGATGCTTTCTTGTTGAGTCATTCATTTAGTCAAATAACATATTTATTCAGACAACAAACACCTTTCACTGATGAAGTCCATTGTATTTATACATATGATGAAGTCCATTATATTTATACAGAGTAGTTGTGTTTCCATAAAAAGTTATATCCTGAAGCAATTCTTAGTGGGAACATATTTTTTAAAGGAAGAGTTTAAAAAATCATGCTAATTTTACTACTCTTTTATGGTTAGCAGAACTCCCCCTCTGAGGTTTCATAACTCTTCATCAACATGAACTTGGAAATTCTCCCAATGTCCCAAAGGCGGATGTAGACTTAGGAAACCAATGCTGAAAATTAAGTCTCTCAGGACATGTTGTTGTCTCTATAATTTAACTTGGATGCTATTCAAAATCTTCAGAGGAAATTTTTTTCAATATTTTTCATTTTCATTTCAAATGGAACTTCTTAAGACTACAGCAACTCTTGTAGAGTAAGAATTTAAATACTTGGGGCCTTCCATCTACATCAGATTTACATGCTGGGAATTCTGCTCCTTTATGGGAAACTAGTTCTAAAAACAGTTCTGAAAATCCCTTGAGGGGATGACACACTCCCAGGAAAAACACCTCTCTGGGTAATTTACTTTTATATGGGAGTACTAAAAGATGCAGCCTTCAGGCATAAGACTTATTTCCACACTGTAGGATAATTCTACTTCTGCTTGGGAATTTTTGGGGGATAATTAGTTATCAAGGATTAAGGCTTATTATACCTTGAAAAATGTTTAAAAATGCTTTTAAATGAAGTCATTGAGGTGAAGTTGATAAGCAGTAATTTAATATTTTATTTATTATTATTTTTTAATAAATTTATTTATTTATTTTTGGCTGCATTGGGTCTTCGTTGCTGTGCGCGGGCTTTCTCTATTGTGTCGAGCGGGGGCTACTCTTCCTTGCTGTGTGCCGGCTTCTCATTGCAGTGGCTTTTCTTGTTGCGGAGCACGGGCTCTAGACTTGTGGGCTTCAGTAGTTGTGGCACGTGGGCTTAGTTGCTCCGCGGCATGTGGGATCTTCCCGAACCAGGGCTCGAACCCGTGTCCCCTGCACTGGCAGGTGGATTCTCAACCACTGCACCACCTGAGAAACCCGATTTAATATTTTAAAATCAGCTTTATTGAGGTATTATATAAACACAATCAAATGTACATTTTAAGTGCACATTTCAATGTGTTTTTCTTTTTCTTTTTTTAAATTGAAGTATAGTTGACTTACAATTTTGTGTTAGTTTCTGGTGTACAGCAAAATGATTCAGTTATACATATATCCATAGATATTCTTTTTCATATTCTTTCCCATTATGGTTTATTACAGGATATTGAATATCATTCCCTGTGCTATACAGTAGGACCTTTTTGTTTATCTATTTTATATATAGTAGTTTGTACCTGCTAATCCCAAACTCCTAATTTATCCTTCCCCCACCCTGTTTCCTCTTTGGTAACCATAAGTTTGTTTTCTATGTCTGTGCAATTCAATGTATTTTGACCAGTGTAACACCACTAAAATGAAGATATAGAACATTTCCATCATCCAAAGAAATTTCCTTATTTATTGCCAGGTACCTTGCTAAGTGACTTACTTGCATTATTTCTTTTAATTCTCATTAAATATTATAAAACAAGCTTTTATGGGCTGAATTGTGTTCCCCCATATCAGTATGTTGTAGCCCTTCCCCCCAATACCTCAGAATGTTACTATATTTGGAGCTAGGACCTTTACAGAAGTAATTAAGTTAAAGTGAGAGCTACCCAAGTGGATGACCCTTAATCCAACTTGACTGGTGTCTTTATAATAAAAGGAAATTGGACACATAGGGAGATACAGGGATGCACATCCACAGAGGAAAGACCACATGAGGATACAATGAAAAGGTGGCCTCTGCAAGGAGAGAGGCCTCAGAAGAAACCAACTCAGAAAATACCGCGATCTTGGACTTCTAGCCTCCTGAACTGTGAAAAGGTAAATTTCGGTTATGTAAGCCACCCAGTCTATGGTATTTTGTTATGGCAGCCCTAGGAAATGAATACAATGTCTTTAGCTTTGCTTTTTAACAATAAAAAGCAAAAACAAAGAAAAAAACCAGGGCTTGGGGGTGCCATAGAATCTGCCCATGGTCACCCAGCTCCTCAGTCATCAGGTAGGGGTTGGATCCTGGTGTGTCTGGTTGCAATTCCGTGCTCTTATCCACTGCATGCGCTGACTTAGCAAGTACAGGACTGTTTGCAGGGTTTGAAATTGCAGCTGTGACGCTAGTCAGTCCCACCACCAAGCTCCCCTCAGCTCTCCCTCCCTCCAGCCACTCTTACATTTTTATGCACTTGACTGTGATCAGTGCATTGAGGGCAGAGTATGGATTTTATTAGTCTGACCCTACTATAATAATATAATAGCTATTGTGAGAATTAAATGATTTTTAGTGATTAGATAAGTGCTGAGCATATAGAAAGCACTATTTTTGTTTGACTATTATTACCTCATTTAATTAAAAAAATCACCATTTAAAATTACTTGTCTCTTCTTTTATTTATTTTCCAAATTTAAGGAGAGTATAATGTGTTTTGAGAACCTGAAAAGGTAATATTCTTCCTTAGTTCAAACTGTTCTACAAAAAATTCAGGTTAGACAACAGAATGAGTTTTCCTCATGTCTGATACCACAGTAGATTTTTAATATAATAATCACCATTAAACATTCATAATAATAGTGCTACACTATACTAATTGTAAAATGACACCAGTAACAGAGTCATTACCCCTGAGGCCTCAATCAAAGACAGGTGCCAAGGTGAGGGTCCACTCAGCTGACATTAGCGCCCAGGACAGGAGTGGGTGTGCATTTTGTAGAGTGAATACTAAAGGTGAATATTTAGAGAAGAAATAACAGGATCCATTTGAAACCTCCACTTTAGGGAGACTAGGTAAGCTTCCTGGAAAAGTAGTTTTTCCAGAGTTGAATGTTAAAAGGGGGAAGGTGTGAAGGAGATTTCAGATAAGTATTATGCAATTTCTTAACAATACAAACAGCCTGCCTACTCTGACAATACAGATCACCCCTGGGATGGCATGAGGCACTGTTAAAACACCACAGTGTATTTATTTTGACTGTGTAATAAGTAATTTGGGGAAACCAGAAGCCAGTTATGGATCTAAATCCCATATATATAGGGTAATTCTGGTAAACACTTTGGCTGAGTTGACAGGCTAATTCGAAAGAGGAAATATTAGTAAAATAACATTCTTCTCTGAGCCGACAATCATGTGATATAGGTTAACAAGTCCACAGGTTGTTTTTCTATTTAATGAGCAAACCCTGAATTGATTTAGCTAATCAAAATGGGTGAAAAGCTGTACAAGTAAATATCACCTCAGTTCACACCCTGTTCAATGAGGCCCAGGTCCGCTTTAGCCCATGCGAGTCACAGAGAAGAATGTCCTGGGTCTTTTTTGGAAGTCATGTGAGACTGAGGGCAACACACTAGAAGTCTCAAAACTTCTGTCTGACACTGATGAAAATATTATGGGTTCGTGGTTGAATGACAAAAGCAGTTTAGGGTAAAAATAGCTCCAGGATTAGGCAATATTACTACCTTTTGGCATCTTCTCTATTTCCTTATCTGTTAAATAGTCATCAGATGATGATCTAGCATCCTCTATGACAGGTCCCCAAATTTTCTTACATATTAGAATCACCTGGAGAGCTTTAAAAAAATCCTCATGACCAGGTCACCCTCATGCCAGTTAATCAGAGTATCTGGGGGTAGAGGCCAGGCATCAATATTTTTAAAGCAATCCCTAGATTATCCTATTGTGTAGTAAACTTTGGGAACCACTGCTCTATGACCTTGGATTACTTTCGAAAATGCAGAATCCCAAACAGTTTCACTAGGCCTGGGGTGGGGCCTTAGCATCAGCATTCTTAATAAGCAAGCACCCCTGGTGATTTTGAGGTGGGTGGTCTTATGTCGTATTGAGAAAAACTGCCTTGGTAAGCACGTGAGATTTGCCCCATCAATTAGCTTGATATCAGGCTAACTTGAACAAGATGCTAACAGCTAAAGAAGAGATTAAAGAAGCCTCCCTAGGACAATGTGAGCCAAGGCCAAAGATCACAGTGGTTGGCTGACTTGCGCAAGCGAGATACCTCGGGTTGCCAAGGTGACATGAGGAGGCTGGAGTTATGTCTTACTGAAATATTCTCCTTTAGCATTTTCTCTACAAAATGCACACCCACTTCGGTACTGGGCCTTAAAGTCAGATATTTGTTGACACTGGGTGTGGCGATGGAAAGAGGCAGTTTTCTTTCATAGGAGCTCTGTTCTGAATGTGTACTTTTGAGCTAGTGCCTGTGGTATCCAAATAGGCAACACGACATGAACAAAATCTCCTACTATTTTGTAAGCCCCACTCTGTAAATATTCCCCAGGAATCTCCAAAAATTGGAGGGTTCAGGGCACAGGCATCGGACCAGTACTGACTTCATCATATGTTTTGTAAGAGCAACATTTACTAGAAATTAGATCTTATTCAAAGGATGCAGATTTTCTCATTACGCATCTGTCATCTTGCAGGGAATTTCCCCTGTGGTTATCAGCAGTGACACGGCCCTCGCCTGTGTTGAATAAAAGCTGTGGCATCACCTCAGTTTCCTGGCTGTTTCAATGACAGAACTTTAACAAAAGCAAATAGATTCATCACAGTTTCTTTTGGCAATTAAGGACTTGCTCATTTGTCAATTTAGGAAAAATTTTCAGCTTTCTCTGTCTGAGGTTTCATGATATTTTCATTTAAAGCAAATACTTTAAAATGAAAGTATTTTAAAGTAAATACTTTAAAAAGTATTGATATTTGGGGAGAATTTAAGAAACACCAGTTACAGAAGTGGACTTAGCAAACCACTTGGTGGCAGTAAACTCCCTGTTAACAACAGTATGAACAGGAACTGCTGGGTGGGCTTCTTAATTTCTATTTCTTTGTGGGAGTCCTTTTTTCTTTATTATGATTTTTGATCCCCCCAAATGTCTCTCTTAAATGAAAAAGGTATGGTTTCTTCTATTTTTCCCCTAACAGACTGAATTATACATAAAGATTGGATGTTGTGACCTCTTCTAAAAGTATTGAATATTGAGAGTTAAACTGTAAAAATTCTGAATGAGAAAATCTTGTTAGAGTACCGATTTTTCTATGGCTCCATCATCAAGTCTAAATAAATGGTTATGTACAGAGAAAGGATAATTGGATCCTATTCTGTGTATCCCATATGTTCAAAAGCCACAACAACTTGCCCAAAACATCTATTGTTCTACATGAATACCTTTTCATTTTCTCCACAGAATTTGTCACAGAAACTTCTTTATCTTGTATCCATTTAAGGGAAGAAGGGTGTGCCTAAAAAGTAATTTAATAATAATTAGAGTAACCAGATTAGGTGTCAACATATTTGGAACCAAGAAACTTGAGTTGGGTCAATGAAAAACCACAGTAGACTGGTTAATTATTACAAGTGGATTTAGTACTTATGCTAGTCCTGGTGAAAATAATAGTCATGTAAGTCTTTAGAATACTCAGATTCAGTCTGGAGTTTGTCACCAACTAGCTGTGCAGCAGCCTGGGCAGGCCAATTAAACTCCCTGACTCCCAGTTCCTCATCTGAAAGTGATTAGGTTGGGCAGAAAGATCGTGGGAGCTTTTGTTTCCTGTCTTAAAAAAGAAATGTATATAGCTAAGTTTTCCAAGTGCATCCTTGGGAAATACAATGGAAATATAACATCTAGTATTTAGTTTTGGGGGATTCTTCTGAATAGACTTTATGTATAAGCCATATATAAGAACTATATACAGGTAATAACTATATTTAAGTATATACGTACTTAAGCATATAAGTGCTATATAAATATTTATGCGTAAGTAATACTTAAGTAAACTGTATATAAGGAAGCTATACATAAGTTATAACAAATGAAACTTTTTTCAGGTCAAAAATCACAGAAAGAGAAGAAATCATTTGTTTCTTCCTTGCTTGGATGATCAGTCTTCAGTATTGTATTTGTGTCATTGCAGCAACAGTGAGAGGTAGCCTGGTATTCCATCCTGCACAGTGTGACTAGAAAAGCTTTGGTTGCCTTAGGGCACTTCACTCTCCCCTGCTGAAGATGGAGGAATAGAATGACAGATCTTCCTCCACTTATAATGGGGCTTACGTCTTGCTAAACACATTGTAAGTTGAAAAAATCCTAAATCGAAATGTATTTAATACCCCTAACCTACCAAATATCGTAGCTTAGCCTAGTCTACCTTAAACATCGTCAGAACACTTACATTAGCCTATGGTTGGACAAAATCATCTAACACAAAGTCTATTTTATAATAAAGTGTTGAACATCTCATGTAACTTATTGAATACTGTATGAAAGTGAAAAACAGAATGGTTGTGTGGGTGCAGGGAGGTTGTACCAGTAATTTACCCTTGTGATTGAGTGGCTGGCTGGGAGCTGTGGCTGCCACTGCCCAGCACCATGACAGAGTATCATACTACACATCACTAGCCTGGGAAAAGATCAAAATTCAAAGTACAGTTTCTACTGAGTGTGTTTTGCTTTTGCACCATCGTAAAGTTGAAAAATTGTAAGTTGAACCATTGTTAAGTCAGGGACCTTCTGTATTTAAAAGTTCTGACTCTGTAGATAAGAAGAGCAGAACTGGAGCTGACTCACAAAAGAGGCCTCACACAGGGTCTGACAGAGAGTAGGGACTCAGTAACATTAGTTCCAAGCCTCTCCTTATTTGTTCCTTTGAAATACCTGGTATTCACTAGCTCTTTGAGGCAACTGTTTCTGAACCTCAGCAGGCAATTGCTTGCCACCTTACGGGCTTGATAGTACATGTGGGGCACCAGTTCTCTGTTAAGAGTGACCTGACATGGTCATGGTGGGACGTTAGTTCCAAGTCTAAATTATTTCAAATGTATGCAAATATTTATGCTAAACTATTCTATGATTGGAAAGAAAGAATTAAAAACAATGTTCATCAGCAGAAAACACATCAACAGGAAACATACCACTAAAATTATACTTAATGGTCAAAGGCTAAAATTGGGAATGACGAAAGGACGTCTATTCTTATTACTCCAACTCAACACTGTACTAGAGGTCCTAGTCAATAGAATAAGGCAAGAAAAGAAAGTAAAGTTACACAGATTGGACAAGAAAAAGTGAATGGTCTTTATTCACAGATGACATGATTCTATAGGTAGAAAATCCCAAGTACTCTACCAAAAATAATAAAACTTACTAAAACTAGTAAGTTTATTTAGTAAGCTTGACAGATAAAAGGTCAATATTACAGAGATTGTCTTCTTATATACTAGCAGTACAGAAATAGAAAATGATATTTAAAAGATGGCATTTACAGTAGCATCACAAAAGCATAAAACTATTTAGGAGAAACTTTAACAACAGTATATATCATCTCTATGTTGAAACTACAAAACATTACTGAAAGAAATTAAAGAAGTGCTAAATAAATAGAGAGACAGACCAATATCATGAGTTGGAAAACTCATACTGTTAAGATGTCATTATCCCCAAATTGATCTACAGATTCAATGAAGTCCCAATCTCAGGAGACTTTTTGTAGAAATTGACAAATTGACTCTAAAATATATATGGAAATGAAAAGTACACAGAAAGACCAAAACAATCCTGAAAGACTTAACTGCTTGATTTTGAGACTTAATATAAGTTACAGTAATCAACAGTATGGTATTGATATGAAGATAAATATTTAAATCAATGAACATAACAGAGTCCAGATAGACTCACACAAATATGACCAACTGATTTTTGACAAAAGCGAAAAAGTAATTCAGTGGAGTAAGGATAATCTTTTCAACAAATGGTGTTGAAACAATTGGACATCAATTTGCAAAAGACTAAAAATGTCAACCTAAACCTCACCCCTTAGATAAAAATGAACTAAAAATGGATCAGAGATATAAAAATATACTATAAACTAGAAAAAGTTTAGAAGAAAACACATGGAAAAACTTTCTGATTAGGGGTTACGTGAATAATTCTTAGATATGATACCAACAGTGCAATCCATAAAAGAAAAATTTGAAAAATTTAATTTCATCAAAATTTAAAACTTTCATGCTTCAAAGGACACCATCAAGAAAGTGAAAAGAAAACCTACAGAATATTTGCTGTGGGAGAAAATATTTGCAAATCATATGTCAGATTATGTGTTGTACCCAGAACACATAAAGAACTCCTACAATGCATCAATAAAAAGGCAGGTAAACCAATTAAAAGGGAGTGAAGGATATGAATAGATACTTCACCAGAGAAGAAATATGGATGGCCAATAAGCACATGAAAAGTTGGCTAACATCATTGCTTACTAGGGAAATGCCAACTGAAACCACAAACATTTCATCCCACTAAGATGGCTTTAATAAAAATGATGGACAATAAACAAGTGTTGAAGAGGATAAGGACAGATTGCAACTCTCACATAGTATTGGGGAAAATGTAAAATGGTGCAGTCACTTTGGAAGACAGTTTGGTAACTTCTCAAAAAGTTAAATATAAAGTTACCTTATGACCCAGAAATTCCATTCTTAGGTATTTGCCCAAGAGAAATGAAAACATGTTCACACAAAAACTTGCACATGAATGTTCATAGCAGGATTATTCATAATAACCAAAAAGTAGAAACATCCCAATGCCCATTAACAGATGAATGGATAAAAAAATGTGATATATTCATATAGTGGAATCCTATTCGTCCATACAAAGAATGAAGTATTAATGAGTACATGCTACAACATGGATGAATTTAGAAAACATCCTGCTGAGTGAAAGAAGCCAGACACATATTATATGATTCCATTTAAAGGAAATGTTCAAAATAGACCAGTGCATAGAGATGAAAGTAGATGATTGGATGTCAGGGGCTGGGTAGAAGGAAGAATGGGGAGTGACTTTTAGGGGGTACAGTTTCTTTTGGGGGGATGATGAAAATATTCAAGAATTATATGTTGATGATAGCCACACAATTTTGTGAATATATTAAAACCCACTGAATTGTACCCTTAAAAAATAAACTAAAAAAGTCACATATGCACAATTATACTATGTAACTTTCAAGGATATGTACATATCTAAGAATACACTTAAACATATTAGGAGTGCCCTTGGGGTGGAGAGGAAAAATAAAATCAAAATAAACTATAATAAATAAAATAGGAACAGAATCCCATTCCCCCCCACCCCCACAGAAAAAAAAACCTCCAGAACTAGAGAGACAGCGAATAGATTAGTGGTTGCTAGGGGTCAGGAGTAGAGGCAGAATTTAACTACAAAAGGGCAGCATGAAGGAATCTTTTGTCCAGTGATAGAATTGTTCTGTACCCTGATTATTGTGGTAGTTTCACAAATCTACACATGTGCTAAAACTCAGAACTGCACACCAACAGAAAATGTTATTATTATTTTTTTTACTGAATGCAAAGTTTTAAAAAGGTGTATTGAGACACCTGTGTTGTATTTATTATTTTACATGTATTCATTATTTATTATATATAATACTGTATGTTATTAATTATATATTTATTATTATTTTAACCATCCTTCATTTTTTCATAAAGTGTCTGTGTTACTCTTCTCTATGTGAGCAACCTCCCTTAATTTGGTTTTTACTAAGTCATGCATTCATCAGTCTGTTGGGTATTTCTCAGTTTAGTACATATAAGGTGAGCTGAATGAAAATTGTTCAGGCTTTTGTAGGCAGAATTGCAGACACGGATGAACTTTACATCTCATTTTCCTATTCACATTTAAAGTCATTCTTTTGCATTAGAAATGGCCTTAAAATGTTGAAAATAATCATTTTCCAGTAAAAAGTTGAGGCTTGTGTTCAAACCCAGAACCTAATTGTGTAAAAGAACTTCTACCCTGCGTTCAAAATACCTGCTCTATGGTAGTCGCCACAAGAATTGTGGGTGGTGTTACTAACTCCTTTAGATTAATTAGAACACCCTTTTATGAATTTCCTTTGTATTTTTAAAAAGACTATATTTTTAGAGCAACTATAGGTTTAAAACAAAATTGAGATGTACAAAGATTTTCCATGTACCATTTGCCCCCACATGAATAGCCTCCCCCATTATCAATATCATTCACCAGAATGGTACATCTTTTTTAAAACAGAGGATGACCTACATTGACACATCATTATCACCCAAAGTCCACAGTTTACCTTAGGGTTCACTCTTGGTGTTGTACAGTCTCTGGGTTTGGACAAATGTATAATGATATGCATCTGTCATTACAGCATCATACAGATATTTCACTGTCCTAAAAATCCCCTGTGCTCTGCCTATTCATCACCTTCCCCCCTCCCCCAGGCATCACAGATCTTTTTACTGGATCCACGGTATGGTTTTTTCCAGAATGTCCTATAGTTGGAATCTGAGAGTATGTAGTCTTTTCAGACTGACTTCTTTCACTCAGTAATATGCCTTTAAGATTCCTCCATGTCTTTTCATGGCTTGATAGCTCATTTCTTTTTAGTGCTGAGTAATATTCTGTTGTATGCATGTGCCACCGTTTATTTACCCATTCACCTGCTGAAAGAAATTTAGTTTTTTCCAAGTTTGGCAATTATGAATAAAACTCCTATAAACATCCGTGTGCAGGTTTTGTGTGGACAGAAGTTTTCAGCTCCTTTGGATAAATACCAAAGAGCGCAATTGCCAGATGATACGGTAAGAGCATGTTTAGTTTTTGTAAGAAACCGCCAGACTATCTTCCAAAGTGGCTGTGTCCTTTTGCATTCCCACCAGCAGTGTCTGAGCATTCCTGTTCCTCCACATTCTCACCAGCATTTGGTGTGATCCGTGTTCCAGATTTTGGCCATTCAAATAGGTGTGTGGTGGTATCTCCTTGTTGTTTTAATTGGCATTTCTCTGATGATGTGATGTGGAGCATACTTCCATAGGCTTATTTGCCATCTGTGTATTTTCTTTGGTGAGGTACCTGTTAAGGTCTTTTGATGAATTATTTCTTATTGTTGAGTTTTAAGAGTTCTTTGTATATTTTGGATAACAGTCCTTTATCAGGTGTATCTTTTGCAAGTATTGTCTCCCAAACAGTGGCTTGTCTTCTCATTGTCTTGATATTGTCTTTCACAGAACAGAGGTGTTTAATTTTGACAAAGTACAGTCTGTCTTTTTTCTTTTCTTGTTTCTATTTAAAAAAAATCTAACATGTTATTTTCCTTTTCATTCATGATGTGCTTTCTAATTTACAAACATGGCTATAAATGTGCAGTTCATATCACAACACCACAGAGAAGACGTGCCCCCACCTTCCCTCCTGCCACTTAGCCCTCAGGTCCACATTTGGGAGCCAGGCCTCAGGAGTGTGGCCAGCCTGTTCTTCCCCCCGTGTAGTCAGGTAAGAAGCCTGTTTTAAATCATGCTCTTGGGTAAACTGAGGTCAGTGTATCAGAATGGCACTAACTACTTGCCAGAATGATTTTGCACACACACACAAATCTATAGCCCCTTCTCCCAGGAGTTTTTCTGAGAAAGGAAAATTGTACAAATAATCATTTTATAAACTATTAGATATACTTCTGAAGAGCTGCATGTAAATGGGAAAGTTGAAACTATTTCAAGTGCATCAGGGGAGATTTCCTTTAAAAAAGGAAGAGTCAATCCTTAATTGATCACTTTCTCAGTTTGGAATTTTGTATATTAGGACCTTTTAAAGCACGGCACACCTTGATTTTTAGCACACTGGAAAACTATTTTTAAAAGTAATATTCACATGCTAGGATATGGTGAATTTTATTATTTTTTTTCTAGATTTAATTTGTGGAAACCCTTTGGGAAGACAATAGAAATTAATCTAGGTTTTGAGGACAAGAAGTCCTTTTCAAATTTTCTCATCCCTTGGCATTTATACGAGGACAAGTCCTGGGCAGGGGGCTGAGGGTGGGGAAGGTTCATTGGGCCTCAGGGAAGAGCCTGCACCTGAACCTGTTGGGGGGGGGCTTGGAAGGGCAGAGGTGAGCTTGAATGGTGTGGGCCAGTGATTTCAAAAATATTTCAGCTGTGGAACCCATTCTTCAACGGAACCATACACAAAAGCCTAATAGATAGACAAATAAAAGCCATGCTGCTGTGCCTGAAGCAAATTAGGAAGCCTTGAGTCCTACTGATAAAAGTCAATTTTGAGCATACAGTTTCATTGTGTCACTGATTAGAGGATGAGACCAACTGGGTCTTCCACTCACCAGCTATGTAGCTTGGATTAGCTGCCTTACCTCTGGGAACCGCAGGGCCCTAATCTGTGAAATGAGTGTTAATCTCTACCTTTCGAGTATCCTGAAGGTTTAAGAAGCTAATAAGGTACTGTGCTTGGCAGGAGGTCTACACATGAGAAGACACAATAAACCATTGCTCTTTCCCCACTAGCCAGCCAGCTTCCTACCTGAAATTTCATCTAAAAGATCACAGATTCCTACAAAGTTGGGGGAATTGTCTTCAGAAGAAACTCTTAAAATAGAAATATTGCCTCTGAAGAGGAAAGGGACCTGTAGTTTCTTCTCTGGGCTTTTTTAGTTGACACTCGGGTTTAAGAGTTGAGAATCTTAGACTCATATTTCCAAACACAGATTCTTAGAACTAGAGCAGTCCGTAAGAGCTCCCAGTTAACAACTTTTTTTTACAAATGTGAAAACAGGGTGTCCAACAGGTTGTTGATCATCCAAGGTTGAAGTGGGAGGACATGGACGACTTTCTCCAGCCTGTTTCCCTTCTGAGAAGGGCGAGTGATGATCCCTGTCCTACCAAACACTCTGAGTGGTTTGGCTCATGAGAGAAGAGGAAGTGCCTTGTAAATTGACTTTCAAATGTCAATTTCTGTTGCTCTTTTCACTTGGAGGAGGAGAGTAGCAGGAAGGGTGCGGGACAGAGGGCTCTGTGATACTGCCCAGCAGGTAGCTGGCACCGTGCAGAGGCCCCAGGCTGGGGAGGCTGGGCCCTGTTTGAGGGTGATGAAAACAGGTGGTCGGTAGGACCCGCCCACCATGGCTGCTGAAAAAGTGGGGAAGCCATCACAAAAGGAGGGAGGCTTATAGGCAAGCAGCTCCCCCAAGGGCAGGTGTGATCCAGAGGGAACTCATCAGAGTGTTGTACTTCCTGGTGGTTTTTCCTCGTGGCTTTTAATCTAAAATTACTCATATGTCTCTTCCTGGCCTACACAGAACACTTTTAGATTGGAAAGTCTTTTGATCACATCAAAAGTCTTAGCTACAAAAACTCAGTCTGTAGGGTAGGGTAAAATTGATCCCTGACTGGTTTAAGACAGGAAGTTGAGGAAATAAAGGAAGTTGAGGTAGACACGGTGTTTCACCGTGGTAACCTAAAGTAAGATAATGTGTGAAAAAGGAGATTTCCAATGAATATGCCTCACTTCTCTGATTCTTTTAGTTGAATCATTCTTTCCTCAATGCACATCCTGATTCATGAGTTCTTTCAAGTCATCACTCAGGATAGAGGCTTAAAAGGACTGGATTTCAAATGCTTTCAGGAAAGTTTCTGAGCCTAAAGAGCTGGGAAAATAGTTTCCCTGATAGGGGAGACTACTGACAGTTCTTACCACTAACAAAGTAGTCTGGTCTCTGTCAGAAATATTTAGGTAAGGGAAAAAAGTAAAGACATTCCAGTTTCTCTTAGAGAATGAAAACAGAAGCAGGAGGTTCCTCACAGCTTCGCTCTCATCCACCGTGCTTCCAGTGCAAAATTGTCTTCTGGCCTCAACAGTGTCTATTACAACCATCACAGCAAAACAAAGAACGGTGAAAAAGATATTCCCTTGTAAGTCAGGAGATTTCATGTGGTGAATTTCTTAACACCTTTTTCATGCTAAGTTCGATAGAAATCACAATTTGAATGGACAGATTTTGGTGAGGTGAGGAGTTATAGGAACACTCACAAAAACCATTTTAACAATTAGAAATGTTTACATAAATAACTCCCAAATCTTGAGAGAATAGATAAGCATTTTAATCATCATTTTACAAGTAACTTAGTTTAAGTAAAGTATATGTAAATAAAAATGCAAATGAAAGCACATTCTAAATGAACTGAAAGAGCTCTCACTTTCCCAAAAACCCTTAAATGAATTTCTTTGTATCTATTTAATAAGTTTTTAATATCTAGATTTATCTATTTTCTCCTGACAGCAAATATGAGGTTTCTGGATCAGAGGTAGGGTGATTACTTACAGGACATCTTAGTGTTGGTTTCTTATGCCCCAGTCTCCCCTTTAGGGAAGTGAAGAGAGCAGATGTAATCTGCATGTACAAAGGAGTCCATAATATAGGAGAGGACCACTGAAATTATGAAACTCGGAGCTTATATAGGAACTGCTGCACAAGTGCCCCCGCCTCTCCAGAGAGAAGGAGAGAAACTTTATCTTTTAATGTAAACAAACCCTATATTGGAAGCAAAAAGCAGAAGGTCCCTAGATGTTACAGCTCTCTGGAATATAAATGTATGGCTCAGGATTTTATTACCCTTTGAAATACAAGTAAATGGCTCTATGGGGAGAGAAAACTGTATATCTCTCAGGAATAAATAATTCATTATTTCTAACTTCCAAGGCATGGTTACTGGCCAGTCATCCTTTAACTCAGTTTGCCATTAATTTTTTGATCAAGAAACTCTGACTGTGCAGAACATGAAAATATTAGCTATTTGTCAGCACCATAAAACATACTTCGATGGAAATTCCCGTGGTATTTCCCATTCATTGACAACTGATCATTTTATCTGGAGGGCTGCACAACATAGCTGCACAGTGATAGAAGATAGGGGTGAAAAGTAACTCGATTATGGAGAGTCATGAGTGTTAACAAGTTTGGACAATATCTGTGCAGGCAGTGGGTAAGCAATGAATATCTCTGACCTCGTAAATTTAGAGGAAGAGTGAGAAAAGCATGGTATCAGCTGCAGAAGAAACAAAATAATGAAGGACCGCATGATCAAAGAATGAGAGGCTTTCAGAAATGTGGGGGTCAGGGTCAGCAGGAGTGAGAAGATGAGAGAATGGGAGGAATGGGAATAGTAAGAGGTTTAGGACAACAGTGTCAAACTCTTCATTTTGGAGAAATCAAGATGGCTGAGGCCTGAGGGAAGAACCTTAGGGGTCCACTTTAGATGAACTCAATATTCCTAATAAAAGCTTTGAGTGACGTCTGCTGTTGGGTGCGTATGGACATAGAGGAAGAGAATGGAGGAGGCATGATTAGGAAAGAAGAACGTATTTAGGAGAAAATCCACACAAGATGAATTCTATTTTTTGCCCTATGTTTTCTTTAGAGTTTTGTAAATGTCCCCATTCAACTCAAATTTGTCATTTTCTCCTTCAGCCTTTGGGATCTAGGTGAAGGCCTAGAGAAATCTGGAAGCAGGCAGTGGAGTTACGCAGGGTTGAGGCCTGGCTGGGCAGTTACAAGGACAATCAGGATATGAAAAAGTCTAGGATAGCACTGTTACTTGTTTATTTTATTATTTATTTATGTTTATTTGTATATTTTATGTAACACATATTTTAAATTGATTATTCTTATTATTGAGATGGCAGAGTGAGTTAGAGATGGACTTAGGGATTGTGAAGGTGGCAAGCAGTAGAGACACCAGAAGCCCTAACACTGGTAAAGAACAGGGCCAGTAGGAATGATGGAGTAAGGGGGGAGAAATACTCTCTTTAAGTCAAAGGAAGGGAATGCAGTGTTTTGGTCTGAGAAGAGGAAAGTGAGTATAGAGAAAAGTTGAGAGTCTTCAGCTGTCAATCATAACCTCAAGGCAAGCAAGAATGAAATGGTGGGAGAATGGGAGAAATGGCAGAGGCAAGAGGTTAAGGTCAAAGGGGAACATTTCAGGATGCTTGTATTAGAAGTAAAGTTCTCAGTTATGAAGAGGTCAGTGGTACCCATGCTGGGGAGTGCTGAGGAAGAGTAGAAATTAAGGGCTCTGGAGTGAAGAAGGCAGAGGAACTGGGAAAGGGGGCAGTATACACTGGACAAAGTTGAGGGTGAGGAGGATATCTTGGGGGCAGTGAGATGAGAGAACAGGAAGGTTGGAGGTATGCTGGGTGTCAACGTGTGTCTGTGAAGGCGCCGTTGAATTGTACTCGAAGATGAGAATGTAGATCCTGTCAAGCCCTGAGTTCTAATTGGAATGCTGGCATGACAACATGATATGATGGGCTCTCTGAAAGGCTTTTTCTTTCCCCTTTGGCCTGCCATTATGGGTTCTATGGAGCTTCAGGTAGACAGTAGGAAAAGTTTGCTTGCAGTCTTAATACTACAGGAATGAAATGAAAGGCACTGTATCTGATTAAAGGCCATAAGAAAAATATTTATTCTCATTACTTGAATGTAGTTCAAAAATAATTGTTACTAAAAAAAGTGGTTACATGTCTTTTTGCCTCTTTATTTTATTGAAATTCAATTTTCTAAAGAATCATAGTAAAACAACCCATGAAATATATGCTATTATCAAAGTAATCTTGTGTATAGTCCAATAAATATTGCTCATAGAGTTTAACCACCATTTATAATGTGAATGACGGTAGTATTAGGGATGGGGTAGATATGATATACATAAGAAACTCTTTTTATCTTCAGTTTCAGTAGTAAATATCAACAAATGTTTTACCTAAGCACTTACAGAATACTGTTATAATGCCCCAGATTTAAACATTCTATTACAATGTTCTGATCCTTGAGGGACTTTTGCTCATCTGTAAAACATTTATGCTAACCTTGTCCACATTCAGCACATATACTGTTTTACATTTTAGTTTCCAAGAATAACCAGCAGTAATTAATATTAATATAAATTAAGGATGCCAGCATGGAAAGCTGTTCCATATCAACCCCTCACATTGGAATTGTGCTGTACTGGATCTTAATAGATTAATTTCAAGGTTCAGGGAAATGGTTGTGGGAGGAGCCTAAAGTATGGATAATACTCAGTGTGGTCCAGTGCTGTGAAAAGACACATCATGGCTGGCCATACGGTTCCAAGGATCCAAGTAAAATTTATTCCCAATGCTACAATGTGGTTCCATGGGAATGGAGTGTTCTGAAAGAACAATGTCTTATTGAGAGCTTCTGGGCTGGACAAATCCTTATTTATTTACTTTTTTGGAAACAGTGCTATAGTATTTCAGTATTTTATTATTAAGAATCATTTGGGTTATTGTTTTTTATTTTGAGGAAATTGTATTTTCTTTTTTTAAAAAAATTATTTTATTGAAGCATAGTTGATCTACAATGCTGTGTTAATTTCTGCTGTACAGCAAAGTGATTCATTTATACATATATACACACTCACACACACACACCCACCCACCCACACACACACACATATATATATACATTCTTTTTCATATTCTTTTCCATTATGGTTTATCACAGGATATTGAATATAGTTCCCTATGCTCTACAGTAGGACCTTTTACTCTCCTGGACTGAGTTATCTACGGATTATGTAAATCTGTATGTAGAGGGGCAGATGGTAAAGCAGGTTGGCAATGCCAGACTTGACACTAATTTTCTGTGTGATCCTGAACAAGTCATTGAAATTTCAGGGCTACATTGCTTCTCTGTCTCTTTTTATTTCACAAACTAGTTGTGAGGTTCTAATGAAATAATGACCATCACTCAGAGAACTACAAAATACAACACAACAGTAAGCCACTGTCACTAGTTTGGCTAAACATCAGGAGCTGAGGAAATTAAACATTTTCCCTTTATTGCTTACTTATAAATAATCTTTATTGTAAAAAGTAACCATTTCCATGCTCAAAAAAATCAATTCTTCCCTAAATTTTATTCATACGTCCTGATAACATGACTTTAAAAGGAAAGATCACAATATCATTCTCTTGCCCAGGACCTTGCAAAATGAAATTTAAGAGATCTCTGCTATTGTTTTCATTTGGAGCCACATCTGACACAGTTATAACCATTAATGGAAGGAAATCTTCCATTACAACGAAATGGCACTTTTAGCTAGGTCATTAAAGCTGGTTCCTTTAGAAAGAATTGCCCAAATGCCCACCCCTGTCCCCCCATAACACACACACAAAACCACACACATCCACATGAGTCTTGAAACAAGATTTTAATGGTACTGTATGGTCCAGTGGCCCAAAAAAGCATTTGAAAGGAATTTTCCCAGTTTTTCTGTTATTTGGTCCCTAAGCAGAACATATTGAGATATGGCAGTGATTTTTAAAAAGTAAATAAGTGGCCATAATAACTTAAAAGTAGCAGAGTAAAATAATAAGCACATGGTCCTAAACCTAAATGATATAACAATAACAAGTTATACTTTTTTTGATCAATTGTGCTTCAATAAAGTTAAAAAAAAAAAACACCCGAGTACACTTTTTCTCCCTTTCTTTGATTCCCTTTTATATTCTTAGGAACTTTCTTAGTGCAAAACAGTACAGCTTTCAGACCATGAACCTCTTTGTTCAATTTTATCATGCTTAGTTTTACCAAATTATAGCAATAGATCATCTAATTTTCAAACTTACTTAGCTTGAACTGAATTATATTTTTTCTTTCACTTAAAAAACAGTATTTTGTTGACATCTATTTTGTGTTAGATATCCCTTTGGTTTTTTGTTACCACAAGATAGATGAAGCCATTCTTAAACATAAGTGATAAAACCTAACACCTTGTACTATGTTAAGATTATTCCATGATAAATCAATATTTCTCTTAGTGTGGGGCTGAAGATAAACATGCACACACAAACACGGACACAAATTAGTAGAAGGGAAAAATCTCTATGTGAATATGCCCCTAAAAGTGAATAAAAAGGCAAGAGAAAAAGATACATTCCACTGAAGTACTGAAGTAATTAAGTCATTCTATTATGGTGAAGAAAAAAGAGCATAAGCTACACAAACAATTTTATTTTATTTAAAAAATTTATTATTTATTTATTTTATTTATTTTTGGCTGCATCGGGTCTTAGTTGCGGCACGCGAGATCTTCCTTGAGGCATGTGGGATTTTTGAATGCGGCGCGTGGCTATTTGCTGTGGCACGTGGGCTTCTCCCTAGTTGTGGCATGTGGGTTCTCTCTCTAGTTTTGGTGCGTGGGTTCTAGAGTGCATGGGCTCTGTAGTTTGCAGCATGCAGGCTCTCTAGCTGAGGCGTGCAAGCTCAATTGTTGTGGCATGCCGGCTTAGTTGTCCTGCAGCATGTGAGATCTTAGTTCCCTGACCAGGGATCAAACCCACATCCTCTGTATTGTAAGGTGGATTCTTTACCACTGGACCACCAGGGAAGTCCTATACACAAACAATTTTAAAGGAGATGGTAAAGGGGCAGGTAATAGGCATACGTAGAGCCCTTGAAAGACAGGCTTCGAAAGACAGAAACAGAGGCAACCGTGTCAACCAATGTATACATGTCTGCTCATCTGGGCAACCATGACCTTCCCAGGAATGGACTGAACCAGAAAAACAGCTTCCTAAAGAAGCTTAAGTACACACTTAAGAAAATTATGTATCCTTAGGCAATTAGGAACTCTAGAATAGTTATTAACTGAGATTGAACATAAAC
Organism: Stenella coeruleoalba; assembly: GCF_951394435.1. Lineage (NCBI taxonomy): Eukaryota > Metazoa > Chordata > Mammalia > Artiodactyla > Delphinidae > Stenella > Stenella coeruleoalba. The sequence continues at coordinate 76,861,008 of NC_137157.1, forward strand.
ATTTATACATGAAAAGGCCGACCTAGCTTCTTTATTGCCATATTCAAAATAGCTTTTTAAATTTTGTTTTAAAAGAAAACCCTTTAAATTATTTTTAAAGAAAAGTTTAATGTTAGTTTCAGGTTTTTCATCTTTGTAGATAAAATGAAATGTTACCATAGTATAATGTGGGATGATCAAACTTCTGCTGAGTTATTTTGATTTATTTAAACAAGGAACCATGGAAGATACTTATAGATATATAAAATGGACAAGTATATACCTTCCCCTTCAGAGGTTTATAAAATGAAAACCATTTCAGTATGTGTGTTAACTGCTAACATACTAACAAGTAGAGATGAACCTATCCCTACTTTCCCTTATTCCAACCATTTTATGTTGGTTCTGCCCTTTATATTATATTCAATATGACTTTTAAGTTCAAAAGTTCAACTCCTATTCTCACCACTACTTCCCCCCAAATCACTTCCACCATGGCCATTGCCACCAGTAGTAGAAATACAGCTGCAGAACTTTTCACCCAGTCTTCAATGACTCTGACTGTATTATCAACCCTTAAGAGAACAGTAAATGAAAAGCAAACACCGTTGATTAGGTCTGGGAGTTTTTCATAAGGGCAACGCTTATCACTACCAACTGCAGGCAAATCTCATTTTGTTTCCTGTATCTAGTAAAAATTGTCACAAGTTGTAGTCATGCTACTTTGGTTACACTTTAAAGTACATTTTTCTCTTTCTAGACTAGTCTTTCCCCAAATGTACAACCATGTAATGTCTGTCTTGGGAAAATTTTAGCAAAAAAAAGAGTTTCTTGGGAAATTCTGAATACCATATTCCTTTTTTAAAGATTCACAAGATGAGTTAATGTGAGTGAGTGACTCTCATAACAAAGGAACCTACTTATCTTAGCTCAGCATTTCCTATTTGACCATTAGACTCTCCCCTGCCCATAATGTGTGAGTAGCTATGAACATCCCTCAGAACTTGTATTTCCAGGAAGACACTCTGGTAAATACTTATCTTGACTGACAAGGGATAGAATCAATTCAGATGAATGTTACGTCCTTTCAAAGCTTGAAAGCCCTGATAAGGTCTCAGAAGAGGCCACTAACCACAACTAAATGAGGAGGAAAGGATTTCTGGGAATCACAAGGCTGCTTGATCAATGGTAGACAACGCTTAAGGAGATTCCTGAGATTTAAAACAGCCCGAATGTGCTGTGGATGTAGCTGAAGAGCCCTCTGATAGTATACCTTTGGCTCTTCCGTGTCTCTGGTCAGTGTTTCAGGGCTGTTCATGGCACTTTCGTAAGTGGATACAGCCTGAAATAGTGTAAATGCTAGGCCACGATTGTCAAACTCCTCTAAGTTTGGCAAAGTTTGCTTGTTTTTTTTTTTTAATTAAAAAAATTTAATTATTATTATTTTCTAATCCAGGTATTCCATGACCAAAATAAAACACTGAAATCTTCCATTACTTTCTCATCAAAAACGGTACAACTGTGCCAAACTTTCTGATAAATTTCTAGTTTGTAAAAGGAAAAAAGTAATATAAAGTCGTTTATAAATTTTTTCTTGAGGTATACAAATTTGGCAGGAGAGCATAGATTTGACACATAGTAGTGAATATAACCCCTAAGTAATGCAATTTAGAAATAGCATACACAGCTAGCATGGTTAAATAAACTCCAATCTTTCATGGCTTATAAAGTTACTTGCAAGTTCTTTTGGTAAAAAATTCTCATGAGGGCTTCCCTGGTGGTGCAGTGGTTAAGAATCCACCTGACAATGCAGGGCACATGGGTTAGAGCCCTGGTCTGGGAAGATCCCACATGCTGCAGGGCAACTAAGCCTGTGTGCCACAACTACTGAGCCTGCACTCTACAGCCTGCGAGCCAAAATTACTGAGCTCACATGCTGCAACTACTGAAGCCTGAGCACCTAGAGCCCCTGCTCCGCAACAAGAGAAGGCACCGCAATGAGAAGGCTGTGCACCACAACGAAGAGTAGCCCCACTTGCCACAACTAGAGAAAGCCCGCGTGCAGCAATGAGGACCCAACGCAGCCAAAAAAAAAAATTCTCATGAGATGCTGGCTGAGTTTTTGGTCTGGAGGGATTGCTGCAACCTGCTCCATAGTGCCCTCCTTTTACACAAGGTGGTGGGAATTCTTTGGTTTGTATATGAGGGATTTACATAAATGTCTTTAGATCAGAGAATCAGTAAACCTAGCCTTCCAAAGAAGGAAAGTTACATAAAATGTATGCACATAAAAATAAATTATATCCCTAAAATGGTTCTTCTTTTGGATTCATCAGTTGTCTCATTTCCCCCTTCTTTGTCACGAGATCTTACCTCGTCTGATGTAGAAAATCCTGGCAAGATACATAAAAATAAAATTTTAAATAATGCACAATTATGTAAAAAAAAAAAAAGGCTAGCAATCCTAAGGTTCAAGTGCAAATGCAAAGGAGGTCTGGATGTACATTAATAAAGGAAATTTATGCTGATGTAGGAAGCAAGGGCATCTGTTTTCTTCCTAAATGATAAAGAAGCCAAATGATCACAGGTACATAATTCAGATGTTTCTGCTACATTTAGAGTGGATATATTTGACAATTTAATATGTACTCTCCATCTCTGTCATCTAAACAACAAAACTGTGAAGCTGTCTTTAATGTAGAAAAGCCTAGAAAATGTCCAAGGAATAAAAACAGGATCTGCACTTGTCAAATCCTTTGACAACAAAATGCCCCACTTGCTCCCTGTTCTGTCCTATCTAAGAAGATCAGTTTAATTTTGGAGAAGGAGTTCTTATGCAAACGCCAAGGAAGACACTTCGCAATAGCTTAAAAGGTCCACACAATAGCTTGGGAAGCTGTTTGGAGAGACATGTTATTAGAGGCAGCTGGACAGAGAAAACACGTGGAGCTGGGCCTTTCCTGATGCTGCTTGGTGTACCTTTAATAGGCAGACAGTTCTAGGGCCTCCCCTGCCGCAAAGCACACTGGGAACAGTAACAGGGCCAGCACGGCCCTCTGCTAATATTTCTGAAAGGAGATAGAGTCTATTGTAGCAGGAGGCAAAAAACACTGTTGTGCTGAAAAAATACTCCTGTTCCAAGCCCATGAAAAGTCCTTGGTTTAGACATGAGAACTACTTTGTTACTCCCTGGAAGCGATTACAAAGAGCATATCTCAGCCAGGATTTACTGATTTAGGTAAAGCGCTGTGATCTCTGATAGATTCTGGGTGAGTGCAGTGAGCACGGTGAGGGCAGTTCTTAAGCTCATTGTTTCCTAGATGACAAACAGTAATGGAAAGCATATCTGGCATATTTTCCCCCCTTTTATCACAGAAAAGATAATTTCTTAAAACTTGATCTTTTTCTTATTTCTCTGGGTTTGGGGGCCCTAGAAATAAGCATCTGAGGTGAAAGCACTGACTAGAGGGAGGGTCAGACCAAATTCAAGAAGAGCTTCCTTGATGCACTGAGGTGTCTGTAAGATGTCCGTCCCCTGGGTCACGCAGCTGCCCTCTCTTGCTGCTCTCAGCCCACCTTCTAGGACTTCATACTCACTCACGGTCCCACTGTTCTTTAAAGAGTCATGTTCACTGACTGCAGAACTTTTTTCTTTTTGATCTGAAACAGGAAATAAATTCACCCCTGAGCTCTCAAAACCAGAAACAAACATTAACAAGGAGAAAGGAAAAAAATATGAGCTCTTTGAGCAGAGAAGAGACTTTCTTTTAACAAATAGCCCCAAACTAACATTCGCTTGTTGGCATTTACTGTAATTTAATGATTCTATTGCTAATACCAAGCTCAGTCCTCCATCTGGATAATGACACTTTTTATTTCTGTAATGACAAAGGTTTGCAGGAATATCTTCTCTTTCTCTCTAGGTATCTGGTGAAAATTTCTGTGGGCTTCACCTAACCACACATGAGCACGACTGTTTATGAAACAAAGCTGAATTTTATTAAAAACACTCTTCAACAACCAAGTAAAAATACTGTTGATATTTTACAAATTCAGTTTTATAAAACACATACTTTTCTCCTATTTACCAAAGACTCTTGCAAAGATAAAACCTACTTTATGTTTTTCTCTTTAATTAAATGTGTGTTTGAGTTATACTGGAGCATGATATCTTTGGAAAAATCAAGTGGGATTTATTTCTACTGAAAAGATGTAGAGTTCAAGAGATGTCTGTGTTTCTACATCAATTGCCAGAATAAACTTGACTCTTGCTTCTACAGGTACAGTTATACAGAAGTTTTTGTTCATAGTTATTCCTTACCCTATTGAAAGCAATTCAGACTCACATTGGTATAAAAAACAAATACTTCACTGAACTGGAAAAGACTGCTACTTTTTAGTGCTGGGGTGAACAGCCACTGCATTTAGTTGGTCTCACCATTAAAAAAAAATTTCATCCTATAAGATGAATCACAAATTTTTAAAATAAAAGCATAGGTAGTGTGCTCAAGTAATAAACCTTATTGTTTCATTTTAAAACACAAATATAAGTACAGAGACAATTTTTTTTTTTTTTTTGCAGTACATGGGCCTCTCACTGTTGTGGCCTCTCCCATTGTGGAGCACAGGCTCCGGATGCGCAGGCTCAGCGGCCGTGGCTCACGGGCCCAGCCGCTCCACAGCATGTGGGATCTTCCCGGACCGGGGCATGAACCCGTGTCCCCTGCATCGGCAGGCGGGCTCTCAGCCACTGCGCCACCAGGGAAGCCCCAGAGACAAATATTTTCATGAGCTACACAGAAAAGAATTTTTTTTTTTTTTGCTTACATTATATTCCTTTTAAAAAACTGAGGTTAAAAAAAAACCAAAACTGAGGTATAGTTGATTTACAATACTATAGTAGTTACAGTTGTACAACGTAGTGATTCAATATTTTTAGAGATTATACTCCATTTAAAGTCATTATAAAATATTGGCTTTATTCCCTATGCTGTACAATATATCATTGTAGCTTATTTATTTTATACATAGTTGTTTGTTCTCAATGGTGAAAAGCTGAAAGCCTTCTTGCTAAATTCATGAAAAAGACAAGGATGCCCACTCTCACCACTTCTGTTTAACGTAGTATTGGAAGTCCTGGCCACAGCAATCAGACAAGAAAAAGAAATCAAAGTAACCAAATTAGAAAAGAAGAGGTAGAAATGTCACTATTTGCAGATGACATGATACTCTATATACAAAACCCTAAAGTCTCCACCCCAAAACTATTAGAACTAATACATGAATTCAGCAATTTGCAGGATACAATATTAATATACAGAAATCTGTTGCATTTCTATACACTAACAATGAACTATAGAAAGAGAAATTTTTAAAATATCCTGTTTAAAGTCACATAAAAAAGGACCTAGGAATAAACTTAACCAAGGAAGTGAAAGACCCATATTTTGAAAATGATGAAACACTGATGAAGGAAATTGAAGAAGATTCAAAAAAATGGAAAGATATCCTGTACTCTGGGATTGGAAGCATTAATATTATTAAAATGGCCATGCTACTCAAAGCAATCTACAGATTTAATGCAATCCCTACCAAAATACTCATAACATTTTTTGCAGAACTAGAACAAATAATCCTAAAATTTATAAGGAATCACAAAAGACTCAGAATAGGCAAAGCAATCCTGAGAAAAAGAACAAAGCTGGAAGCATAACCCCTCCAGACTTCAGACTACACTACAAAGCTACAATAATCAAACTAGGATGGTATTGGCACAAAAACAGACGCATAGATCAATGGAACAAAATATCCCAGAAATAAACCGATGTACTTCTGGTAAATTAATCTATGATAAATGAGGCAAGAATGTAAAATGGAGAAAAGACAATCTCCTCAACAAGTGGTGCTGGGAAAATAGACAGCCACATGTAAAACAATGACATTAGAACATTCCCTCACACCGTACAGAAAAGTATATTCAAAGTGTTTTAAAGACCTAAATGAAGATACGAAAAAGTAAAACTCCCAGAAGAGAACATAGGTGGAACTCTCTTTGACATAAATGATAGCAATATTTTCTTGGAAAAAAAATCGTTTTGAATGAAAATAATAGTGCTTTGATTTTAAAATGTATCTACACATGTGACTACTAGGTGATATTAAAACAATTCTAGTTTATTATTTTAAGTAAAATTAACACAGTATGCAGGACTCTAAATGTGAACACCAATATAGTAGTAAACTCATTCCAGCAGAGGACATTTCTCCATGTGTTAAACTTGGATAACAAGTGTTGTTGGAATTTTAATTCCTTCCAGAAGCACCTGCCAGTTGGTGTATGAGGCCATCCATAATTATGAGAGCTATTTTAAAAGTTCATTAAAAATAAGCTGTGTAAAAATGTGGTGTTTTTCGTATTCAGTGGGTCTTAGTTTTTACTATGTTCAAACTGCACGTTTCATTGAACATACTTTACATAAGAAATACAATATAATAATCTTATTGAATGCTCTTAGGATAGCACCAAAAAAAGTAGGCTAATTTGCACCTTCAGTTAGCTTTTGTTATATTTCCTTACAGCTCTAATAACATTTCTTTACTAGTCACCATTTTTTTAAAATAATTTTTTTCTTATTGAAAACTATACATCTAAGTCTTATGAAATTACCTTGAGGAGTTCCAGTTGCCCATACAGGAAGGGTGATTAGGTATTATATTAATGGCAATATTACCATAACAAGTCTCTATGCATTAAGTGAATTTTAATAAAAATAAGGTCAGACCTTTCCTTTGCCATGTTTTAACCAAAGTGAGATAGGGTTTCTTTTGTATAGAATCATTAAAAGCATAGTCCTTCCTTTTTAGTTATACTCAGATAGAAAACAACATGATCAAGGAACTTCAATCCTATTTGTGCAGTTTTCTTTCCTTTCAGAGGTTCTGCTTAAAACATCGATAAAAGACATATCAGGAGCATATATGGCCATTGTAAGGGTCCCACGGTTGTCCAGACACACTTGAGTCCTCCATAGGGCAGGATAATATATCTCCTGTTTGACCAAAATATTAGAGGAGAAAATCAATCTTAGTTAATTTACTTTTTATTTTGTGCTGAAGTCATACATGTGAAGAAGAAAATGGATGTCTGAGTGAGTGATGATCTCAACCCTCTTATCAAGATTAAATCCCGCACATCGTTGATATCCAAACACCTGGGGCACAGCAGCAAATCTTAGAGCACTGGGTACCATAGGGGCATTACAGGAATGGAGTGGTAGGAAGGACATCTAGGTGAACAAATGTTCCGTGGAACATGGGGTAATATTCTGGTGACATTGGAGAGACCAGTGTAACTCACTGGCATTCCCAGATGTGAGGTTCTTGATGACCAGCTGAAAATGACAGATAATTTCATCCAGTGGGTCTGAACAATAGTAGAAACTATGTGCTTTTTTTTTTTACTATTTTATCTATAGTAGATATATTTCTCCTATAATATTGAATAGAAACTCTTTTAAATAGTCTCTACTTTAAAAAATCACCAGGTTAGCAGACATTCTCTGTTCCCTTTGTGAAATACACTGAGTTATGACCTGACAGACACTTGAGGAAGTGCTCTGCTCTTTAATACACCTGTGCACCTCTGCTCCCACTTGGTTGAGTTTTTTGTTTGCTAAGAGTCACTTAATGTTTATTCCCAAGTTTATTCAGTTGCACTTTCTATTGTAATTGCATAATTTAGTAAAACATCCTGTAAGTGGATAAAATCATTTGATTTGAGTGTGAAAGAGTCGTCATTTTTATGAAAACCAAGTGTGTGCTTTGGAAAGTCTAAAAAAGTGAAATTGCTAACAAATAGAAAACTTCTGTTCAACTAAGCATGAATGAGACAATTGTAAAAGACTAGAGGGGAAAACCCCTGAAAATAGTGGATTCTTTACTCAATGTACTTGCAAGTACCTTTAGATTTTTGTTCCACTTTAAATATATGAAAATTGATGCTAATCATAGGTGATACATTTTGGATGTGCTAATGATGATTTAGTTTTCTAATCGATAGGCTCTCATTAAAAGACCTAGACCTGTCTTTAAAATATGGGTGACTGTATATTTGTATGTTTTAGGTTAAAATAAAATGTTTGAGGTTAAATATTATTTTCTTTATGATTCTTGGCTTTAAACTAAATTTTTAAATTAATCAATCAACTATTGGCCATTAAAAGTTCACTAATGGGCATCCTCTGCATTTTATCCAGACAGTGTCACTGTGCTCCTTTTGGATTTAACAGATGATGCATTTCATTGGAGTGCTTGTGCAAGAAGAGCTGAGATATTGGATGGTCTGGATTTTCTACTCCCAACACAAGAGCTGGAATTGTAGAAACCTTCCCCAGGGCAACTCAACGGTCTTCTGATTCTCCATTACACATAATCCCAAACTTTTTAGAATGCAGAATAAACATGAGAGTTGCCCTTCAGCAAAGAAAATCTAATGTTCGTGTTTGCTGAAGATTTAAGGGAAGAGTTTTGACTTTTTTCCCTGATGATTCAGGTTTTAAATAGAAACTGTAACTTTAAAGGCAATATTTTTCCAGGGCAAGTTTTCCCACACTATACAAATATATTTAAATGGGCCATGCCCAGAGGGAAGCAGCAGAGGTAATTATGCAATATTGTAAAAATAAAATAAAAATTTAAAAGAAGTGAAATAGTCATGTTGTATATCATTCCTAGTTTATTAGGGTAGTTTGAGAAATATAAGCCAGCCAAAAAGTGATTGGCTGGTAATAAATACAATTCAAATGACTAACTTCACTCTTGCTTTTGGAATCTACACCATTGTTACAGCTGGAATCAAGATTGTTAGAACTGACTTCAGATACTTTAACCCTGCGTTTCCCTTCATTCTCTCTCTTGTTGTGTGCAGATATGGGACAAAATTAGATACACTGAAATGGGAGATGGGATAGGCACTTGGAAGGGGGAGGAATCCCTCCCTTAGCAACTTTTGTGTAGAAGTAGTAATATTGAAATAAAGGCAATTTTCCAATCGCCTATGGTAAATAATCACCAAAATAATGAATAAGCTGGTAGTTTTTCCTTTTTCTCTAATGCTGATAAAGAGTGATGATTTATTTGAAAAGACACCAACACTGCTTGAATATTTACAACAGGGCCCTCTAGACAGTGAGGAGGGTATTTTCCAACCAGCCAGATATGTTAGCCTCGTCTGAGATGATAAAATATTTCATCAATCACTATGGGTATATTTGTAGCTTTAATTATTTGGTTTTTCATCTCTCAAGAGAAATGTTTCTCACAAAAAAGTTAATGAAACAGCATTTATTTTTATTGTTTCACTGGAGATAAACTCAAAGTGTCCAACTGACTACTTACTATAATCCTTTAAAATCAACCACCAGTGAATCACACTCATTTTATATCCTTATCCCAAGTGACTTAATGTCTGCTTTGGTTTTCTTTTTGAGCCTGACAGAAAATAGATTTTAATAATAAAAAGTATTTACTAAAACATTTCCTTTTATCCTATATTTTTTCAGGTAAACTTAGCACTCATTTTCTCCCCACAAGTATGCTATGTAAAATTGTTAAATGTTAATTCATTGTTCAAGGAAAAATATACCCATAAAGTTTAAATAATACTTTCTGATTGTTAAAGTACAACATTTTAAGGGTATAAATGTCAACATAATCCAACCAAAGACAATTGTAGTGAACCTAAGTCATTGTGGGGCAGAGTTTGAACTCCAGACCTAAAACTGATACTTTTTTTTTTTGTTTTGTTTTGTGGTACGCGGGCCTCTCACTGTTGTGGCCTCTCCCGTTGCGGAGGACAGGCTCCGGATGCGCAGGCTCAGCGGCCATGGCTCACGGGCCCAGCCGCTCCATGGCATGTGGGATCTTCCCGGACCAGGGCACGAACCCGTGTCCCCTGCATCGGCAGGCGGACTCTCAACCACTGCACCATCAGGGAAGCCCTGATACATTTTTTTAAGAAGCAGTAAAGAGTAGTGTTCAGGAATGTTGTCAATTTCCTTCATGTTTTACTCACAGTTTCATGAACTGTATTTGAAATGGTTTTCCCAGGGGAGGAGATGAAGATGGCGGAGTAGGAGGAGGCTGAGCTCCCTCCCCCTATGGACACATCAAAACTACATCTACATGTAGAGCAGTTCTCACTGAAAACAAGCTGCAGACTGGCAGAAAGACTCTCTTCCATAACCAAGGCTGTAAAGAAAGATCCACAAGGAGTTGATAAGAAGAGACGAGAAGTGATCAGGTTGGGACCTGCACCCCTAGGAGGGGACACAGAAGAGGAGGGTGATTACATGGGCTTGGAGATCCTCCTGTGGAGTGAGGGATTCGAACCACATGTTGGGCACCCCAGCCCTGGGGTCTGATACTGGGAAGACGAGTCCCCTTAGGTGTTTGAAAATCAGTGGGAGTAACAAGAGGGCTGAAGAAACCAAGACTCCACTTGTGAAGTGTGCACACACTTCTGGGAATTGCATGGAGGAAGCAGACTGAAACTGCCTGGGGCTCTGGTGGTTACCCCTGACAGTCCCTGTGCACACCCTGGCCCTCACTGGGTGCCTGCTCTGGCCCCTCCTGCTCCAACTCCCCACTAAGGGGAAGGCTGTTGCTGAGGAGAATACTACTATGGGGGATGGAGCTTGCTTGGACCTGGCACTGCATTTGAACAAGGCGAGGGCAGCCACTGCTGGCACTCGTGGAGGTGGTGGGTTGGGAGCTATCTTGAGCTCTGACTGGTGTGCCAGGACTGCACCAGCACCCACTCTGGTGGGTGCGGGGAGAGCACACACTTAGGGGAAATAAAACCAACTTGGACTCAACCCTCAGGGCTTCTGCTCCAGAACCTTGGGACCAACCCACACCCCTGACAGGGCGGTGATGGCCACTGACCATAGGAGAAGCTCTGGCTCACACCTGGCTCTGGCTCTAGCTCCTGACTCTCCAGCTCCACCTCCCACCAACGTGATAGATGCCAGCACACCCCAGGGGAAGATGTGACCCATAGTCATTTCAGATCCAGCTATCCCAACAAAGCCACTGGGGACATGAAGACTTCATAGGGATGCTCCCACACAGGACACCCCTTCAAGACTGGGATAGGTAAGTGTTTCACCTAATTTCATATATAGAGAGAAAGATAAACAGAGAAGACAGAGGAATATGTTTCAAATGAAAGAACAAGAACCACACCCCCCTCCCTGGAAGAATACTTAATGAAAGAGATGTAAATAATTTACCAGATAAAGAATTCAAAGCATTAGTAATAAGAATGCTAATTGGAGCAGAGTTAAGATGGTGGTGTGGGAAGATGCAGAGTTATTGTCTCCCCACAACTAGGGTGCCTGCCAGCCGCTGGTGGGGGACTCTGACACCCAAGGAGACAGGAGGAACCTCAAAGTGAACTGGTAGGATGTAGGGGGATTGAGGAGGGAGGAGAAGCAGACACCAGACAGGATCTGCAGCCCTGAGGCCGGGAGATCAGGAGAGGCAGGAGGGAGGGACTCTCTGGGAAGAGCGGGAGAGGGGCAGAGGGCGATCGCCTGGCCCAATGGGCCGGGGAGCCTGCTGAGCTCCCAGGCCAGTCCCCTGCCTTCCAAGGCCCCCTCCAGGCTGCATGGGTCCTTGAGGGCATAGGAGATACGCTGGGGAGATCAGGAGAAGCATGCAGGAGGAGCCATCCAGGAAGAGCGGGAGAGGAATGGAGGGTGATTGACCCACCCACTCGGGCCTGGGGAGACTGCTGAGATCCCAGGCTGATTCCCTGCCCTCCAAGGCCCCCTCCAGGCTGTGTGGGTCCATGAGGGCATAGGAGGGAGGCTGGGGAGATCAGGAGAGGCAGGCAGGAGGGGCCATCCAGGAGGAGCGGGAGAGGAGCAGAGGGCTATTACCCTACCCACTCAGGCATGGGGAGCTTGCTGAGCTCAATGCTGATCCTCTGCCCTCCAAAGACCCCTCCAGGCCACGTAGGTCTTTGGAGGCATAGGAGGGAAACCAGGGAGATCAGGAGAGGCGGGTGGTAGGGGCCCTCCCAGACTGGAGGAGCAGAAGAGGAGAAGAGGGAGTTTGCTCTGCCCACTCGGGCCCAGGAAGCCTGCTGGGCCCCCAGGTGAGGTCCCCTGCCCTCTGAGACCAGGGGTGGGGGGCACGCCTGGGCCCTTTCTGTTCCTTGAGCCTAAGCCCCACCTCCCCAGCCTCCAGAGCCTTTTCCAGCTCTGTGGATCCTGGACATTGGTCCACCGCCCAAACTTTGCCCCTGCTTAGGACCCTCTCTCCACAGCCAAGGCCTTATCCCCCCTTTTTTCTTTTCTTTTCCCTCCTCCTCTTTTTGCTATTGTGGTACTGATGTACCTTCCAGTTGTTGATTCATCTATATTTTTGTTTTTATATTCTTCCTAACATATCTGTTAGTTTCCTAGTCTAATTTTATTTTTACTTTATTATTTTATTTTTCGCCACCTCAGGTGGCTTGTGGGATCTTGGTTCACAAGCCCAGGGTCAGGCTGAAGCTCCTGTGGTGGGAGCTCCAAGTCTGAACCACTGGATTAACAGAGAACCTCAGACCCCAGGGACTATTCAGCAGAGTGAGGTCTTACAGAGTTCCTCATCTCAGTACCAAGACCCAGCTCTACCCAATAGCCTATAAACTCCACTTTTGGAAGACTCAGGCCAAACAACTAGTAAAACAGGAACACAATCCCACTCATTAAAAAAAAAAAAAAAAAAAGAGACAGCAAAAACCTTTTTCACAGATGAAGGAGCATGGAAAAAACCTCCAAGACCAAATAAATGAAGGGGAAATAGGCAATCTACCTGAAAAAGAGTTCAGAGTAATGATAGTAAAGATGATCCAGAATCTCGGAAATAGAATGGAAGCACAGATTGAGAAAATACAAGAAATGTTTAACTAAGATCTAGAAGAACTAAAGAACAAACAAGCAGAGATGAACAACACAATAACTGAAATGAAAAATACACTAGAAGGAATCAATAACAGAATAACTGAGGCAGAAGAACAAATAAGTGATCTGGAAGACAAAATGGTGGAAATAACTGCCAAGGAGTGGAATAAAGAAAAAAGAATGAAAAGAATTGAAGACAATCTCAGAGACCTCTGGGACAACACTAAATGCACAAACATTCAAATTATAAGGGTCTCAGAAGAAGAAGAGAAAAAGAAAGGGTCTGAGAAAATATTTGAGGAGATTATAATTGAAAACTTCCTTAACATGGGAAAGGAAATATTCACACAAGTCAAGGAAGCACAGAGAGTCCCATACAGGATAAACCCTAGGAAAAACACACTGAGACACAAATTAATCAAACTCACAAAAATTAAACTCAAAGAAAAAGTATTAAAAGCAGCAAGTGAAAAACAAAAAGTAGCATACAAAGGAATCCCCATAAGGTTATCAGCCGATTTTTCAGCAGAAATTCTGCAGGCCAGAAGGGAGTGGCAGAATAAAGTAATGAAAGAGTAAAACCTACAACCAAGATTACCCTACCCAGCAAGGATCTCCTTCAGATTTGATGGAGAAGTCAAAAGCTTTTCAGACAAGCAAAAACTAAGAGAATTCACCACCACCAAACCAGCTTTACAAGAAATGCTAAAGAAATTTCTCTAGGCGGGAAACACAAGAGAAGAAAAAGACCCACAAAAGAAACCCAAACAAAACAATTAAGAAAATGATAATAGGAACATACATATTGATTATAATCTTGAATGTAAATGGATTAAATGTCCCAGCCAAAAGACATAGACTGTCTGAATGGATATAAAAACAAGACATATATATATGCTGTCTACAAGAGACCCACTTCAGACCTAGGGCCACATACAGACTGAAAATGAAAGGATAGAAAAAGATATTCCATGCAAATGGAAATCAAAAGAAAGCTGGAGTAGCAATACTTCTATCAGATAAAATAGACTTTAAAATAAAGACTGTTACAAGAGATAAGGAGGGAAACTACATAATGATCAAAGGATGAATCCAAGAAGATATAACAATTATAAATGTTTATGCACACAACATAGGAGCACCTCAATACATAAGGTAAATGCTAACAACCAGAAAAGGAGAAATTGACAGTGACACAATAATAGTAGGAGACTTTAACACCCCACTTACACCAATGGACAGATCATCCAAACAGAAAATAAATAAGGAAACATAAGCTTTAAATGACACAAGATACCAGATAGATCTAACATATATTTATAGAACATTCCACCCAAAATTGGCAGAATACACTTTCTTCTCAAGTGCACACGGAACATTCTCCAGGATAGATCACATCTTGGGTCACAAATCAAGGCTTGGTAAATTTAAGAAAATTGAAATCGTACCAAGCATCTTTTCTGACCACAATGCTATGAGATTGGAAATCAGTTACAGGAAAAAAAAACCTGTAAAAAACAGAAATGAATGGAGGCTAAACAGTATGCTATTAAATAACCAAGATATCACTGAAGAAATCAAAGAAGAAATAAAAAAATACGTAGAAACAAATCACAACGAAAACACAACTACCCAAAACCTATGGGACACAGCAAAAGCAGTTCTAAGAGGGAAGTTTATAGCAATACAATCTCATCTCAAAAAACAAGAAAAATCTCAAATAAACAATCTAACCCTACACTTAAAACAACTAGAGAAAGAAGAACAAAGGAAACCCAAAATCAGTAGAAGGAAAGAAATAATAAAGATCAGAGCAGAAATAAATAAAATAGAAATGAAGAAAATGATAGCGAAGATCAATAAATCTAAAAGGTGATTATTTGACAAGATAACTAAATTGATAAACCCTTAGCCAGATTCATTAAGAAAAAAAGGTTGAGGATGCAAATCAATAAAATTAGAAATGAAAAAGGAGAAATCACAACTGACACTGCAGAAATACAAAGGATTATAAGAGACTACTACCAACAATTATATGCCAATAAAATGGACAACCTGGAAGAAATGGACAAATTCTTGGAAAGGTACAACTTTTCAAGACTGAACCAGGAAGAATTAGAAAATATAAACAGACCTATAACAAATATTGAAATTGAAACCATAATTAAAAATCTTCCAGCAAACAAAAGTCCGGGACCAGATGGCTTCACAGGTGAATTCTATCAAACATTTAGAGAAGAGCTAACACTGATCCTTCTCAAACTCTTCCAAAAAATTGCAGAGGGAGAAACACTCCCAAATTTATTCTACGAAGCCACTATCACCCTGATACTAAAACCAGAAAAATATATCACAAGAAAATAAAATTAAAGACTAATATCACTGATGAACATAGATGTAAAAATCCTGAACAAAATACTAGCAAACAGAATCCAGTAGCACATTAAAAGGATCATAAACCATGATCAAGTGGGAGTATCCCAGGGATGCAAGGATTCTTCAATATACACAATACAATCAATGTGATACACCACATTAACAAATTAAGTAATAAAAACCATATGATCATCTCAATAGATGCAGAAAAAGCTTTTGACAAAATTAAACACAAATTTATGATAAAAACTCTCCAGAAAATGGGCGTAGAGGGAACCTACCTCAACATAATAAAGGCCATATATGACAAATCCACAGCAAGCCTCAGACTCAGTGGTGAAAAACTGAAAGCATTTCCACTAGGATCAGAACAAGACAAGGACATCCACTCTCACCACTCTTAATCAACATAGTACTGGAAGTCCAAGCCACAGCAACCAGAGAAGAAAAAGAAATAAAAGGAATACAAATTGGAAAAGAAGAAGTAAAATTGTCACTGTTTACCAAAGACATGACACTATACATAGAAAATCCTAAAGATGCCACCAGAAAACTATTAGAACTAATCAATGAATTTGGTAAGGTTGCAGGTTACAAAATTAATGCACAGAAATCTCTTGCATTCCTATACACCAACAATGAAAGATCAGAAAGGGAAATTAAGGAAATACTCCCACTTACCACTGCAACAAAAAGAATAAAATACCTAGGAATAAACCTACCTAAGGAGGCAAAAGACCTGTACTCAGAAAACTATAAAACACTGATGAAAGATGGCATAAACAGATGGAGAAATATACCATTTTCTTGGGCTGGAAGAACCAATATTGTGAAAATGACTAAACTACCCAAAGCAATCTACAGATTCAGTACAATCCCTATCAAACTACCAATGGCATTTTTCACAGAATTAAAACAAAAAATCTTATAATTCATATGGGAACACAAAAGACTCCGAATAGCCAATGCAATCTGGAGAAAGAAAAACGGAGTTGGAGGAATCAGGCTCCCTGACTTCCAAACTATATCACAAAGCTAAAGTAATCAATACATTATGGTACTGGCACAAAAACAGAAATATAGATCAATGGTACAAGATAGAATACCCAGAGATAAACCCACACTCATATGGGGACCTAATTTATGACAAAGGAGGCAAGAACATACAATGGAGAAAAGAGAGCCTCTTCAACAAGTGGTGCTGGGAAAACTGGACAGCTACATGTAAAAGAGTGAAATTAGAACACTACCTAACACCATATAGAAAAAACTCCAAATGGATTAAAGAATTTAGTTTAAGACTAGACACTATAAAACTCTTAGAGGAAAACATAGGAAAAACACTCTTTGACATAAACCACAACAAGATCTTTTTTGACCCACATTCTATAGTAACAGAAATAAAAACAAAAATAAACAAATGGGACTTAATGAAACTTAAAAGCTTTTGCACAGCAAAGGAAACCATAAACAAGACAAAAAGACAATCCTCAGAATGGGAGAATATATTTGCAAATGAAACAACAGACAAAGGATTAATCTCCAAAATATATATACAAATAGCTCATGGAGTTCAATATCAAAAAAGCAAACAATCCAGTTAAAAAATGGATGGAAGACCTAAACAGACATTTCACCAAGGAGTACATACAGATGGCCAAGAGGCACATGAAAAGATGCTCAACATCACATTACGAATTATTAGAGAAATGTAAATCAAAACTACAATGAGGTATCACCTCTTGCCGGTTAGAATGGCTATTATCAAAAAATCTAGAAACAAATGCTGGAAAGGGTGTAGTGAAAAGGGAACCCTCTTGCAGTGTTGGTGGGAATGTAAATTGATACAACCACTATGGAAATCAGTATGAAGTTTCCTTAAAAATCTAAAAATAGAACTACCATATGACCCAGCAATCCCACTACTGGGCATATACCCTGAGAAAACCATAATTCAAAAAGAGTCATGTACCACAGTGTTCATTGCAGCACTATTTACAATAGCCAGGACATGGAAGGAATGTAAATGTCCATTGACAGATGAATGGATAAAGAAGATGTGGCGCATATATACAATAGAATATTACTCAGCCATAAAAAGAAACAAAATTGAGTTATTTACAGTGAGGTGGATGGACTAGAATCTGTCATACAGAATAAAGTAAGTCAGAAAGAGAAAAACAAATACTGTATGCTAACTCATATATATGGAATCTAAAACAAAAAAATGGTACTGATGATCCTAGCTGCAGGGCAGGAATAAAGAGGTAGACATAGAAAATGGACTTTAGGACATGGGGTGGAAGGGTGAAGCTGGGGCAATGAGAGAGTAGCCTTGACATATATACACTATGGAATATAAAATAGTTGGCTGGTGGGAAGCAGCAGCATAGCACAGGGAGATCGGCTTGGGGCTTTGCAATGACCTAGAGGGGTGGGGTAGGGAGGATGGGAGGGAGGCTCAAGAGGGAGGGGATATGGGGACATGTGTATGCATATGACTGATATTCTTTGTTGTGCAACAGAAACTAACACAGTATGTGAAGCAATTATACTCCAATAAAGATCTATTTAAAAAAAAGAATGCTAATTGAACTTGGGAAAATAATAGAGGAATACAGTGAGAATTTTAACAAGGAACTAGAAAATATAAAAAGTACTGGGCCTCCCTGGTGGCACAGTGGTTGAGAGTCCACCTGCCGATGCAGGGGACACGGGTTCGTGCCCCGGTCTGGGAAGATTCCACATGCCGCGGAGTGGCTGGGCCCGTGAGCCATGGACGCTGAGCTTGCGCGTACGGAGCCTGTGCTTCGCAACGGGAGAGGCTCAACAGTGAGAGGCCTGCGTACCGCAAAACTAAAACAAAAACAAAAAAAACAACAACAAAAAGTACGAATGAGGGCTGAAGAATACAATAACTGAAGTGAAAAACACACTAGAAGAAATTAATCGTAGACCAGGTGATACAGAAAAACGCATATGTGATCTGGAAGGTGGAATAATGGAAATCACCCAATCAGAACAGTGAAAATAAAAACAAATAAAAAAATGACAGTTTAAGGGACCTCTGGGACAACATCAAAAGTTCTAACATTTGCATTATAGAGGTCTCAGAAGGAAAAGAAAGAGAGAAAGGGGTCAGAAATGTATTCATGAAATTATGGCTGAAAACTTACTGTTCCTGTAGAAGGAAACAAATTTCCAGCTACAGGAAGTACAAAAAAAGTCCCAAAGAAAATGAACACAAAGAGACCCACACCAAGACATATCATAATTAAAATGGCAAAAGTTAAAGATAAAGAAAGAATTCTAAAAGCAGCAAGAGAAAAACAGAGTCACATACAAGGGAAACCAAATAAGGCTATCAGCTGATTTTTCTGCAGAAACTTTGCAGGCCAGAAGGGAGTGTAATGATATATTTAAAGTGCTGAAAAGGAGACCCCCACAACCTAGGATACTCTACTCAGCAAAGTTATCATTCAGAATGGAAGGAGAGGTAAAGAACTTCTCAGACAAGCAAAAACTACAAGAGTTAATCAAACTGAACCGACCCTATAAGCAGTGTTTAAAGGGTCTTCTCTAAGTGGAAAAGAAAAGGCTGCAATGAGAAGTAAGAATTTATAGGAAATGAAAAATCCCACTAGTAAAGGCAAATATATAGTAAATGCTGTGGATCAACCACTTAAATAAGCTAGTATGAAGATTAAAAAACAAAAATTGTAAAATCAACTGTAACTACAATAAACAGTTAAGGGATAAACATGAAGATGTAAAATATGACATCAAAATCACAAAATGTGGAAGAAGGGAGTAGAAAATGTAGATCTTTTGGAATGTACTTGAACTTAGACTTCTATCAGTTTATGGTTTTTCTCTATCTAATGGTTAGGATTTGTGAATTATATGAGATACTAAACATATGGAAAATGATGAAGAAGGCAGGTGTGCGTATTTTATTTATTTATTTATTTTTGCTGTGTTGGGTCTTTGTTTCTGTGTGAGGGCTATCTCTAGTTGTGGCAAGCGGGGACCACTCTTCATTGTGGTGCACGGGTCTCTCACTATGGTGGCCTCTCTTGTTGCGGAGCATAGACTCCAGACGTGCAGGCTCAGTAGTTGTGGTTCACGGGCCTAGTTGCTCCGCGGCATGTGGGATCCTCCCAGACCAGGACTCGAACCCCTTTCCCCTGAATTAGCAGACAGACTCTCAACCACTGTGCCACCAGGGAAGCCCCAGGTGTGTGTATTTGAACAAACATGTTATCTGCATATGAACAAAATGCCCTTAGCACGTACTTAAGGGTTTGTATGTGCCAGAGACACACCTGGAGCCCGAGCACAGCTCTGTCATCTCACCTGAGGCATCTCTGGGAGCACAGCAGGGCCCATCATGCATCCTGAGGGCACATCACACAACCAGGGAATCATACAGCTCTGAATTATCAGGCCAGTCTGGCTTTCCTAATTTAGGGTGCGGTGGGCAGAAGGTGAGGTGAGGTGACACTGGGGCTCCTGCAAAGCTACATGCTGCAGAGGACAATGACAGGCACTCATCCTGCTAGGGGAGCCAGCATTAAGTAAACCCTTTCTTCCTTTCATGTCTATCCATCTACAAGGGGAAGGCTTTTTGATCACAGAGATTTGATGAAATAGCCTAAGTTGATCTTTGTGAGCATGATAAAGAACCAAAGAAAGAGATTAGTGATTTTCATAAAAGGAGAATAACCCATAACCACAACCTCCTCTACAAAGTGTGAGACGAAGTACACTGTGTGGTGCCTCTTTATTCTCTGCCTCTTCCTTTTAGTCTTTCCCACCAGTCTCATTTCCTTCAACATGGGAAACCATGCAGCCGACTTGTGCCTAAGACTCTCTCCCATCCCCTTCCAGCCTGCAAAATCACTGCTTCCTTCTTCCTCTGCACAGTTCTCTTAGGTGCCTGTTGGAAGAAAGACACCATCCAGACCCAGGGGTGTGCATGGGGACTTGGAAAGCTCCTGAATTACTCCACAATGGTGGGTAGTAAAGTCCACTTGCTTGAGAGAATTATCATATGACTGGTCTGGCCAAGAAGGCAATCAGTTCTGAGTGAATGGAAGGAGAGGAAAAGGTCGAGGTCTGTGCAGACCAGAGCAGAATCATTAACAGGGGGATATCTCAGAAGTGAGAAGGTCCTGGACAAATTAATTTTCAAGCATTTGAAAATCTGAGTAGTTCACTATATATGCGGGGCCTGCTATGTGCCAAGAACTGTGTTAGGTGCTGGGAACAGAGCTCCCATCCTCAATGAGCTTACAGGAGGTCAGGAAATCTGGGTAATTACAAAACAGCTTGTTACAGTGGTGATCAAGGTGCATGGGAGCACAGAAGAGGAGGCTTATCTCAGATGTGGGGACAAGGGAAAAGTTCCCAGAGGCAGTGATAACTAAGCGGAGAATTTAAGAGTGTATAACAATTAGTTTCCAGAGCAGAAGGGAGATCTGGGAAGGGGCAGAATGTCCTAAGCAGAGGATCTAGAGAAAAGAGAATGTGGGGCTTCTGACAGACTACAAGAATTCAGGGTGGCTGGATCTTAGAGGGCTGAGTCTGGGAGTGCATAGACCCTGAGGGGCTTTGGGGGTCCCATTTAGGCTTTATTTGAAGCAGTGGGGGTCAGTGGAATTGTTGCTGGATGGAATTTGTGTCTGCTCACCCATGTGCAGTAAAGCCAATCTACTGACACCAGGTTGTGGTGAAGGCAAGTGTAGTGTTTACTGCAGGTGCCAAACAAGGAATTCTGGTGGCTAATGCTCAAAAGGGCCGAATTCCTTGTTTGGCACCTGCAGTAAATGCTGCACTTTCCTTCACCACAACCCAGTGTCAATAGATTGCCTTTACTGAACGCAGATGGGTGGACCAAAGTTTGGCTCGGTAACAGAATGTTTTAAACAGAGAAGTGAGACCAACAGTTTAATATTTTAGAGTGATTTCTCTGGGAGTTGTTTCAGTAGAGGAGTAGAGAGAGAAGGCTAGGGGCCAGAACTACAGCAGCGGCTAGAGAGAGAAGTGGAAGGATTCAGGAAATATTCAGGAATCAGAAGTGACAAGATTTGCTGATAGATGATTCCTTAGAGAAAAACCCTGTATGTTCACTCAGCTCTCTCCTACCCCTTTCCCCTTTTTCTTTCTTTCTTTCTTCCTTCCTTCCTTCCTTCCTCCCTCCCCTTCCTCCCTCCTTCCCTCCCTCCCTTTCCTCCCTCCCTCCTTCCTTGTTTCCTTCCTTCCTTTCTTATTAAACTTAGGTTTGGGCTTTAAAGTTGATATAAAGTGACTTTAAAATAAAAATGACTAGGACTAGGTTTTTCATTTAGAGAGATTAAATTTTTTGACTTTACAATAAAATAAGAATAGCAGCTAGCACTCATGAATAGCTACTATGTGTCAGAGGCTGTTCTAAGCACTTTACATATATTAATTCTTTTAATCCTTATAACCTTATTACCCCCAAATTACACACGGGAAACTGATGAACAGAGAGGTTGAGTAACTTGCCCAAGGTCACACAGCTGATAAGTGGCAAAGCTGGGATTTCAACCAAAGTACTTTGGTTCAGTCCCTGCTTCCCCACTTAACTATGGGAATGACCATGGGGAAAATATTTAAAAAGATTGCCTGAGATCTGTTTGGGATAAGATTGCCTGCACCCCCTGTTGATTAGATAGGAGATGAGTGATCAAATAGGAAGCTGGAAAGGGCTAGAAGAAGAAATTACTGATGATGGTCTAGTTTCTGGGCAGCTGTAATTTCTCCAGGATAACATGTTTTCACTTAATATTTGTAGTGGATTGAATGGTGGCCTCCCAAAAGATAAGTCTACCCAGAAACTGTGAATATGACCTTATTTGGAAAAAAGAGTCTTTGTAGATGTAATTAAGTCATCTTGAAATGAGATCACCCAGGATTATCCAAGTGAGTCCTAATTCAATTAGAAGTGTCCTTACAAGAAGAGGAGACACAGAGGAGAAGGCCACGTGGAGATGAAGGCCGATTTGCAGTTACACAGCTGCAAACAAAAAAAACCCAAGGACTGTCAGCAGCCACCAGAAGGTAGTAGAAATGTATGAAATGAATGGTCCCTCAGAGCCTCCAGAAGGAATCAAACCTGCTCCTGCTTGATTTCAGACTCCTGGCCTCCAGAACTGTGAAAGAAAAAAATTCTGTTGTTTTCTATCCAGAAAAATTCTATCTATCTAAATGTAAAGAGTGCTTGGTAAGATGTAGGTTGAAAAGACAGCATAGGCTAGAAGACCATCTTCTTCTTAATGTGTTAAGCATTTCGATTACTGCACTGATATGGATACCTTCTTATTGGAATTGATCCTTTACTTCTCATTCAGTTAGCATAGTTACTCTGCTTTATGTTTCAAATGAGGAATACACAAATGGTTCTGTGGAAGTGTGACAAGATCAGATCATTGGTCTGTGATGGCAAGAGGCAGTGATATTTATAATAGCCAAGTAAAGGTGGGTGGAGTTAACCCCAAGAACACTGCTTTTCCATCGTATTCTACTGTAAGCTCCTTCTGTAACATTTTCTGCTACTCTTTTCCCATCTTCAGTTTTACAATGAACAAAAAGAATATAAAAATGAGATAAATGCAAAACATTCCATATACCTGCAGCTTCCAAGATTGCTTCTCTCTCCAGAGTCAGGCTTCTGTGTTTGCTTTCTTGATGCCCTAAGTTAGTACTTGTAAGTATTTTAATTGAAATATGCAGTTATCGGCATATTTTTTCCACAAGGAAATGTAAAGATCATAAATTATTTTGGTAGATCCAAAATTGTTATTATAATTACAGCAAGTCAAGATTACAGTTAAAGCCTTCCTTTTAACTTAGAATCTTCATTCCCATATTTCTTACAACACTTTGTTGTAGAACCGTAAAGATGACAGAAAGACAAGTTCTGTCAACTGTATCTTCAAGTTTTAAAAATATTAAGCTATTTTTTCAACATTACTGGACAGTGGAGCAGGAGGACATCCCTGAGAAAGTAAACATAAATTTAAAAAAATTAAATTAAAACAAAGTAGTGTTCAGCTAGAGGCTGAAATGCATTAATTTGTTTCTCTCTAAAATCTGGGCCCTCTTTGACCTGACTTCTAGTTTTGACAATGACTACACTTAAAAGAGCTAGTTCTTAGACAGTACTTAATTATAAATCAAGCTCTGGGCTAAACATAACTTTTCCATGGATTCACTTGTTCAATTCTATCAATGACCCTGTCAAGTGGGCGCTATCATTGTCATCTTCATTTTAAAGATAAAGAATCTGAAGCACAGAGAAGTAAAGCTTTATTCCCAAGGTCACAAAGCTAGGAAGTAGCTAGTTGAGTAGGAATTTGAACAAAGCTTCAAGGTTTTAAGACATTACATTTAACTATCTCCTATACTTGAGCAAAATCAGTCTTGAGTTTCTGAGCCAATGCGTGATGTGAAGGAAGCACCCCGGGGAAACCAGCTGATTAGGACTTCGCTCTTGCAGGGCTTATATTCACTGTGGTAGGTCTGCTGCTCTCCCTGGCTCAGGAATTCAGAGAACAGCAAAGAGGAGTGTGCTGCCTGTAGAGGGAGAGGATAATTTAGCAAGGGATTGGAAAACTTTATATAAAGGGCCAGAGAGTAAAAGCTTTTGGCTCTGCAGGTCATATGATCTCTGTCACTCAACTCAGCCATTATAGCATGAAAGCCGCCATAGAGAAAATATCAACAAAGGGGCATGGGTGTGTTCCCATAAAACTTCACTTACAAAAGTAGGTGGAAGACTGGATTTGACCCAAAGATGGTAGTTTGCCAACTCCTGGTTTGAAGTGCTATTTGTTGCCCTTAAGCTATAGTGAGATCAACTACCTCAGAAGCCCATCAACTTTCTCCTAACGAAAAATAACCAGGCCTCCAATGTGGCAGAGACATGGCCCCAGTCCTAGTCTCTCCTCCTGATGGGTTCTTAACCTGTGGTCCGTGGACACTCATAAGCAAGTTTCAGAGAGTCCACAAACTGGATATAAGAGAAAAGATATTTTATTTTATGTCTTTCTTAGTATTTTGAAGACTGTGGAGGAAAATTTGATCAGTTTGAGTTATTTCAGTATAGTAAGTCCCCTACATATGAACGAGTTCCATTCTGAGAGTGCGTTCATAAGTCTTATTTGTTGGTAAGTCCAACAAAGTTAGCCTAGGTACCCAACTTACACAATCGGCTATATAGTACTGTACTGTAATAGGTTTATAATTCTTTTTACACAACTACTACATAAAAAACAAACAAGGGCTTCCCTGCTGGCACAGTGGTTGAGAGCCCACCTGCCGATGCAGGGGACACGGGTTCGTGCCCCGGTCCGGGAAGATACCACATGCCATGGAGCGGCTGGGCCCGTGAGCCATGGCCACTGAGCCTGCGCGTCTGGAGCCTGTGCTCCGCAACGGGAGAGGTCAAAACAGTGAGAGGCCCGCGTACCGCAAAAAAAAAAAAAAAAAAACCCAAAAAAATAAAAACAAAACAACAAACAAACAACCCCCCCCCAAAAATATAAAGAAAACATTTTTAATCTTATAATACAGTACCTTGAAAAGTACAGTAGTACAGTACAACAGCTGGCATACAGGGGCAGGTAGCGAGTCAACAGGCAAGAATAGTTACTGACTGGAGGAGGGATGGGAGATGGGAGATGGTAGAGCTGAAGGATCGTCAGCAATAGGAGATGGAGGGCAAGCTGCAAGTTCACTCACGTTAATGGCACAGGGCCTGGTTCCTTGCTGGATTCAACTCCATTTACCATCTTGAAAAAAATGATCCAGTGATGTCTGGGTAGTAGCTCTTTTTTTCTCATCATAGATGACACGGTAGCACTGGATTGCATTCTGAACGGCTGCTGTAGCCTTCGCGTACCATCCTACGTTCAGGTCCTGCGCCTCAAAAACTAACAGTGCCTCCTCAAATAAAGAAAATCCCCTTGCCATTTTCTGTGTCATGAATCTCTTCGGTTCTTCAGTTACTTCTTCTTCCTCTTGTCTCTCTTCATCCTTTCTCCGGGCCTCCAATTCCATCAGGTCTTCATTAGTAAGCTCCTCATGTTGCACAGCAAGGAGTTCAATGAAGTCGTCCTCTTGCAGATCTAGCTCCAGCTTCTCACTGAGGGTCTCTAAGTTGCTGAAGACCTCTTTGGGCTCCTCATTTACTTTCTCAAATCCATGAAAATTTTGAACAAACTGTGGGCAAAGATTCTTTCAAACAGGAAGAGAGCCCTTGGCTAGGTTTTTGAGGCATCTTGGGTTCTCTGAATGATAAACTAAGAAAGGCTTCAGCTTCATATCACCAGAAGCATTGCCATGAAACAACAGAGTTACCTTATCTTTTGCTGCTTTATAGCCTGTCACCAACTTTGCCTCCTTACTGATGTAACTTTGGTCTGGCATCCTCTTCCAGTAGAGTCCTGTCTCATGCACATTAAAAACCTGCTCAGGTAAATACGTGCCTTCATCAATAATTTCTCTAAGTGTTTCAGGAAATTCCCAGGCAGCTACCGCATCTGTACTCGCTCCCTCACCACTTACTTTTACATTGTGGAGGCTGGCTCTAGCCTTGAACCGATGAAACCAGCCATGGCTGGCATTAAAAGATGCACCCTCTGATTCTTAGCCATGTTCCTTCTTCAAGTGTTCATAAAGCCTTTTAGCTCTCTCTTGAATCAGCATTAAGCTGAGTGAGACTCGATGCTGATGCTGATCCTGCACCCACACACTGAGAAGTTTCTCCATTTCCTCCATCACTTTTCCATGCTTCTTCAATATTATTGTTGACATTATCGGCACAGCAGACGTCACATGTTCCATGATCTTGTCCTCATTCTTTAGAATTGTGCCGGTGGTTGAATGGCTCATGTTATAAGAATGAGTGACGTCTACCATCTTTTCGCCTGACTCCACTCTCTTAATTATTTTCATTTTTGTTTCCATCGTTATCGCTTGGTGCTTCTTTAGCAGTACAGCTACATCATCACTGCTTTTATGCTTGCTTCTGGACATCCTGGGCTTGAAATAAAGACACTGTACTGCTTTACTCTATACAGTACTGCACAGTAAAGTACACAAAAGCACAACCACTTTAGAGGATGCACGCATGTGACAATGTATACCAGACACGTGAACTAACGCTTGATTGGTCATGCTAAGGCACGTTCACATCTTTGAAAGTTCTCAACTTGAAGGTTCATATGTAGGGGACTTACTGTAATTAAAACTCTCGTTTTAATCCAAACAAGAGTACGGTAGCATGGGCTGTAACTACAACCAGGTGAAGATGTGTAGTCATTACCCTCCCCAGGTTTAGACATCAGATGATTTCTTGTTAATAGAAATTAAAGAAAATTCCCTGTAGCAGGATTATGAATATTTCTCTTTGCTTACACTGGGTCTAGTTTAGGTGTTGGGAACACAAAAACAAGTGTTTATGTATTCTTTGGCTTTAAAATCAGATGTGTGCTCAAATCCTGGCTCCCTTCTTGCTAGCTGGGTCATTTTGTGCAGGTTACTCACTCTCACTGAGCCTCGAATTTCTCAGTGTAAAACGGAATTATAAAGACTGAGTTAAACCATTGAGCACAGCATCCCAATAAATGGAAGCCCTCATCAGCTGCGTTGTGAAACATGGTGCTGGGTATTTGTACTTCTTGTGTGTAAGGTTTTTGCCAATGGAAACTGTGGGGGAACCTGTCATCCTGAAATGCACTGGACACTGGGATCTCTTTAGAGCAAGAAGCTCTTTTGAGAAAGACTGGAACTTGATCAGAATTTGAATTTTCTCCAAGACAAAGGCCTATATAAGGTATTCTGTAAGGCTGCTTTTGTACCGCCAAGCAAAACCACCCCATATAATTAGGCCTCAGTGAAGCCAGATGTCCTAGGAATGGTCGAGTAGGTTTATAGTTTCAAACTGAGGACAGGGTCTCTGTCAAAACATTATCGTCACCCAAACTGTTGACATTTCTTCTAATTTGCTGAAGCAGATTATGATAAAATTGGCAGTTAGGCCTTTGACATGCAAGTAAATGAAATCACTGACTTAGCGCAGTTCTTCCTTGATTTACCATGGGGTTACATCCCAATAGAGCCATTATTAGTTGAAAATATCATACTTTGAAAATGCATTTAAGACACCTAACCCACCGAACATCGTAGCCTACAATTACATGTGCCCAGAACACTTGCATTAGGTTACAATTGGCAAAATCATCTGACACAAAGCCTATTTTATAACAAAGTGTTGAATCTCTCATGTAATTTATGGAATACTGTACTGGAAGTGAAAAGCAGAATGGTTGTCTGGGTACAGTTCAGTTGTAGGTGTATCAGTTGTGTACCCTTGTGATCATGTGGCTGGATTTTGCCCATTATGGCCAATTAGGGACTTACTTATTTTTTTGAAGCATGATGTGGGTCCAAAAGAAAAGCATCTTTGGAGGCCTAGCTTTGTCCTCTGACTGTACAGTCCCTATGCTGACATCACTGGGTTCAGGGGTCTGTACCACCTTCTGCAGCCCCTCTAGGGCAGGACCAGTCTCGCTGTCTCTGTACCTCAGTCCTTAGGTCATAATAACGATACTAACAGCTTGCATGTTTTGTCTTATTTCATCCTCGTACCCAATTTACAGATGAGGAAATGGAAGCCAGAATGGTTAGGTATATAATTCTGACACAACTTCAACATGTGTCTGATACCACCAAGCAATTCTCTGACACCAGCTGAATGTCCTATCAGATCCCACAGGTTAAGGGCTCAGTTCTACCATATTGCTCCCTCACCCATTTCAGATGCCAATTGCAAGTCCAGGTTATTATCTGTGCTTCTGACCTACTATAAATCGGAGGTTCCCACTACCCCCTCCTTGGGTTTTATTTATTTGCTAGGATGGCTCACAGAACTTGGGAAACATTTTATTTATGAGATTACCAGTTTAATATAAAAGGGTATAACTTAGGAATAGCCAGATGGAAAGTTGCATAGTGCAGGGTATGGGGAAATGGTGTAGAGTTTCCATGCCTTCTGCAGTGGTGCATTCTCCCTGAATCTCCATGTGTTCACCAACCTGGAGGCTCTCTGAACACCAACTTTTTTTTTTTTTAATGTAGGCTTCATTACACAGGCACGATTGATTAAATCATTGGCCATTGGTGACTGAACTCAATCTCTAGCCCCTTTTCCTACCTGGGAGGTTGTGGGGAGTGGGTAGAAGTGAAAGTTGCAACTATTCTATCACATGGTTTGTTCCCCTGGCAACTAGCTCCCATTCTTAAGTTACCTAGGGGCTTTTTGAAAGTCACTTCATTGACAACAAAAGACAGCTTTATCCCTCTCAACACTTAGGAAATTTCAAGTGTTTTAGGAGCTTTGTGCCTGGACCAGGGATGAAGACCAAATATATATATTTCTTATCATAAATCACAATATCACAGGTAACTTGTCCAAAGTCACCTGCTTAGTAAATGGTAAATGCAGGAGAAGGACTGGAGAAGTGTGGTTTTATGCAGATCCTACATAAGCCAAAGCACTGTGCTGACTCATAGCAGTGACTGTTAAACTCATCCAAACATTATTCAGCATCGACAAATTTATAAACACATCTGGACTTGAGGAAATAAGTATAAACTTAAAGTCTTAGATTCTTAAATGTTATTTCAGTATAAAGAATAAAAAAGATGATCTCATGGTTTCTAAAAGTAGTGATAGTTTTTCTTGGCATAGAACAAAATTCTTTCAGATGCTCTCCCTTGGCCTCTCAGATTACATAGTGTCTTCCTTCACACAGATGTGATGGTTGTGTTTCAATAATCGAATCTTGACTTACTACACACTCTCTCAGAAGAAGAGCATCTTTCTAGATGCAAGGTGAAGGAGCTTTCTTTGAATTACTGCCATCTGCTGTTGTTATCGTATCGAACTAGGGTCTGCTCACCCACCACAAAGCAAAGCCAACTTACTGACACTGGATTGTGGTGAAGGAAAGTACATCATTTATTGCAGGGCCCAGCAAGGAGTATGGGCAGCTCATGCTCAAAAGACTTGAACTCCTTGATGGTTTTTAGGGGAGCATTTTTAAAGGCAATATTTGGAGTGAGGGCTGCAGGATTCATGATTTTCTTCTGATTGGTTGGTGGTGAGGTAACAGGGTGGTGCTTTGGGAATCTCAATCATCAACCTTCTGGTTCCAACTAGTCTGTGGTCTATGTGTTTGTGGTCACCATGTAGTCACTATCCTCCACCTGGGGGGCGGGTGGCAGTGAGTGTCTTAGTTCCTTAAGAATAACTCAAATATATAAGATTTTTATATATATCCATCGAGAAGGAATTAGGACTCTGTTTTATCCAGAGATTTTGTCATTACTTTTTTATTTAATTGTTTTTCCTTTGTTTCTTCATTCCCTCACTTCTCTAATTAGTAACTGCCTGTGCCTGATCTTTGGAACTCAGGGAAGGCCTAGGAGACTAAAGCCTTTTTATACAAACAAGAAACAGGGGACATGGAAGGACTTTGGTACCTGAGAGTGTTAGGGGAAACACTGACTGAAACTGCTCACCATGACCAGGCACCAAGGTAACCATTTGCATGAGTTATTTTGTGACAGGAGGTCCTGGTAAGGAACACGAAAAACAAGCCATACCAACCAGAAGAATTCAGGAAAGATCAAAAGGAGATGCCAGTCCATATGTCCTACCAACATCCCAGAATCCTCCTCACTGGAATCCATCTTGGCTGAGTGATGTGTGTGCCACCAGGAAGGACCCTGAGTCAGAATGATTGTCCAGAGACAACCTGGAAACTAATCCCATCACTATAAAACCTGAGACTGTGAGCCATGTGGCAGAGCAGTCCTCCTGGGTTCCATTACCTTCCTGCTCTCCACCCAGGTGTCCCTTCCCAGTAAAGTCTCTTGCTTTGTCAGCATGTGTGTCTCCTCAGAAAATTCATTTCTGAGTGTTAGACAGGAGCCCACTTTTGGGACCTGGAAGGGGTCCCCCTTCCTGCAACAGGAGGGCCCCATAGGGTACTGCTTGGTTTTAATCCCCCCTTTTCTTTCATACTCCTTAATATTCGGGGGAACAGGTGTGGGACAAGAAAAGTAATAAAGTTTTGGATAGAGAGGTTAATCATACACTCAGCAGAGGAACTCAGTTTCAGGGGCACTTGGTTTCCATGTGAGGGTTTGAACCCCAGCTTGTTATCCTTGAAATAAACTGCTGTCTTTCCAAAGATCCACTACCCAAGGTCACTTAGATGAAGACACAGCTGCTGTTCAGACAAAGGTTTAATAAAGGGCAGAACTCGAAGTTCTTTATAAAAGTTCTGACAACTGAAATGTGAAAAGAATATTTTGAAGAAAAAAAAGACTCAAAAAAGGACATTACATTACTGGATGTTAAAGTCTGTTTTTACAGAAAGACTTGGCCCTGGGTGGTTAGAGAGAACAGGTCTAGCATAATCTGTGACAATGAAGCTGACCATGTCCTCCTTCCCTGCATTCTGGAGGGCAGGTTCAAACAATTGTTAATCAGGGAAGGGAGGGGATGCAGAGACAAGGGAGGAGCAGTCAAGAAACAATAGTGCAGCCTTGGGGCAGGGTCCTGGTTCTGCCTCAAGGGATACACATAACGATATCTTTACGCTCTTCTACAGAACTAAAACTCCCACCAAATGGAAGATGTTCCAGAGAGAAAGTCACAGTTCAATAACCTCAAGAACCACAGATCACAAGACCACCTGACTCCAGAAGATCTCTAGATTGAAGAAATACAGGCCCTGCACGCACACTGATCCTTATCAGCAATCATGCCCCTTGACTACAAAACTCCTCACAACCACCCCACCCCGCCCAGGTTGGGACACACAGTTTTTGAGGGCACAAGCCCACTCTGTCTCCCTTTGCCTGGCAAAGCAATAAAGTGATTCTTTCCTACTTCACCCAAAACTCTGTCTCTGAGACTCGATTCAGCACCAGTGCACAGAGGCTGAGTTTCCAGCAACAGTCATGATGCTGAAGGCAGACTGGTTTGATGGAGATGGAATGAAACTCAAAAGCAAAGGTTGATTTCATTTCATATTTAAAATTTTCACATTTAAAAAATAGAAAACGTGCATGCAAAACTGAATTTTTATTTTCTATCAAAAAAGTAAAATGGTCATTTCAAAATCAGATGAATTTATTTAAAAATGGAAGCAGAATGTTTGTCACTTTTTGGGCATCCCAGTATCTACCCTTAGCCACACCTGGGTTTCCTACTGGAAAGTCCCTCTCTACCTGCCATGTACAATTTTGTTGAGATTCAAAGTTTTCTGCTCTCTGCATCAGTCCTCTGATGACTTTGGACAAGCCAGTCATCTCACTAACCTAGGGGGGATGAAGGTACATGACCTGAATCTAAACTCCGCTAATAGGATTCTCTCTACTGAGGACTTTGATGTTAAGTGAGACAAAAACAGTGGAAGTTTATCATTTATTCCAGTGACGATTCTCAGATCTTACTGTCAAAACCCCATATTAATTTGCTCAGGCTGCTATAACAAAAATACCACAGACTAGGTGATTTACACAATAGAAATGTATTTTCTCACAGTTCTGGAAGCTAGAAGTCCACGATCAAGGTGTTGGCAGGTCTGGTTTTCTCTGAGGTCTCTCTCCCAGGCTTGAAGACGGCTGCCTTCTCCTTGGGTTCTCATGTGCTCTTTCCTCTGTGAATGCATCCCTGGTGTCTCTGTGTCCTAATCTCTTCTTCTTATAAGGACACTGGTCAAATTGGATTAGACAACCTGCCCCCCACCCCCAGCCAATGGCCTTATTTAACTTAATCACCTCTTTAAAGGCCAAAATACAGTCACATTCTGAGGTACTGGGGATTAGGGCTTCAACATTTGAATTTCAAATTCAGCCCATAACATCTCCCATTTCTTGTTTACTAAAAGCCAGCTTCCTCCACATTCCTTTCAATTCTGTGAGCTCCCCCTACCCTCACTGTATAGTCTTCTTATTTAAGTTACCTAAAGTCACTTTTTGTTCTTTCGCTAATGCACACCCAGTGTCGAGCAGACTGAAAGACGTTCCCATGGGATTATGTAAACACTGACATGGTGGAGCAGTTTGACATAGAAAGGGTCATTCTGTAGGAACTTCTTTTTTGTTTTTTTTGGTCTAAAATTTGTTGAATCTTGCAGTCAAAAGGTACAAACTTCGAGTTATAAGATAAATAAGCACTGGGGATGTAATGTGCAACATTAACACTGCTGTATGTTACATGTGACAGTGTGAAGAGGGTAAGTCCTAAGAGTTCTCATCACAAGGAAAAAGGCTTTTAAAAAATATTTCTTTAATTTTTTTACTTACATGAGATGATGGATGTTCACTAAACATTGTGATAATCACTTTATGATGTATGTAAGTCAAATCATTGTGCTTAATTATCATTAAACTTCTACTGTGTTGTATGTCAATTATTTCTTAGTAAAACTAGAAGAAAAAAAAACTAACATAATTCACACACACAAAGCTGTTGAATCAAAATCTTCTCTCAGAAGCAGCTGGTGAGAGAGACGCTGATGAGGTTGGAATGATTAGGATGAGCTAATGAGATGCTGTGATGGGAATTACTGATAAAATTTTATTCTCCAGCATTTGCACTTATGAATTAATTTTGTCATTTATGTGTGTGAATGATAAAAGTTACCTTTTCAGAAACATCCACTGACATTTTACACCATTCATAATAGACACAACTCTTCCTCTGAGACAATAAGAAGGAGGAAGATGAAAAGAAAGTTTGTGAACTAGAGAGCGTCTGAGATCAGTCACTCCACAGGACCCCATCCTCTCAGCAGAGCGAAGGTGCACCTGTGAACTCTCCTCACAGACTTCAGACACCTCACGTACTTTAATTTCATTTAAAGCTCACAACCAAACTGTGGGAGGAATGAAGGTCACCCACAGGTGCGGTGAAGGGAAATGAGGAACAACTTTGCAACAAGAGCTGGGAAATAAGGACATATCTGGAGCCATCAACTAGAGATGAGCAAATCTCCATTGCAGCACAGCTGAGGACAAAGAAAACACATGTGGGGGAGCAGCCCATTTTAAAGACATTTACCAGCAAAACTTGTGGTTTTTTAACAGGAGAAGGAACATAGATTAGAGGATTTTTTTTGGTAGGATGCCCCATTATTATGTTTTTCTCCTGATAGGACTTGAGTTAAGGGTTTTTGGGAGGAAGACCACAAAGGTAAAGTGTCATAGAGAGTACACACTATCAGCAGACGGTTTATGAATACCAATGCTGACCTTGCTCACCTGGCTGAGGTAGTCGTTGTCAGGTTTCTCCATTGCAAAGTTACTCTTTTTTTCCCTTGTACAGTTCTCTTTAGAAGGATGTCACTAGGCACAGCCTGTACCTAAGGAAGGGGGAGAGGATTCTTTTCAAGGTGGAGGATTAGTAAATTAAGCACAAGGGAAATCAAGGGAGGGAGGTAAGGGGTAACAGATGGAATGATGGGTGCATGTCTAACCGCTGGCTGAAGAAGGGGAGCAAGAAGAAACAGGCTGACAGAATTGAGGACAGACAGCTAATTTAGCAGGAATAAATAATTGAAATAGAGTATAGACTGGCAGTCTGTTGGAGTTGGGGCATTTAAAAATGGTGTTGAGATATAAACAGAAGCCAGGTGAGGGTCCTTGTTGCTGGAGCAGAAACCCCTGTTCACACAGCATGGTGAGCAATGGCCCCAAAGAGTGTTTATACTTTACTACAAGTATTGGGCTATGAATTAACACTGTTATATTCTACCACGTAAAAGCCTATCAGGATATGAAAGAGTTTTTCACTTCCTTATGAAACAATAAGACTACAGATCACAATTTAATATCCTAGAATATTCTAAAATTGCTTGACTGAACGATGACATTAGGCTTACCAGTTTTATTTTGTTTACAGTTGATTTTACAGCCCAGCTCATCATTTATACAGTTTCCATCTGAATTCGTAGACGAGAAACTTTCCTATGAGCCCTCTCTTCATAAATTCATTTTAGAACCATCCCACATTAGATTTCATATAATATCATTTGAAAAAACTAAAGTAAGACATCAAATAAATTATACCTCCCAGAGACCTTCGAGATGGCGGAAGAGTAAGATGTGGAGATCACCTTCCTCCCCACAAATACACCAGAAATACATCTACACGTGGAACAACTCCTACAGAACACCTACTGAAGGCTGGCAGAAGACCTCAGACCTCCCAAAAGGCAAGAAACTCCCCACGTACCTGGGTAGGGCAAAAGAAAAAAGAAAAACAGAGACAAAAAAATAGTGACGGGACCTGCACCAGTGGGAGGGAGCTGTGAAGGAGGAAGGGTTTCCACACACTAGGAAGCCCCTTCATGGGTGGGGACTGCGGGTGGCAGAGTGGGGGGAGCTTCGCAGCCGTGGAGGAGAGCGCAGCAATAGGGGTGCGGAGGGCAAAGCAGAGAGATGCCTGCACAGAGGATCGGTGCCGACCAGCACTCACCAGCACGAGAGGCTTGTCTGCTCACCCGCCGGGACGGGCGGGGGCTGGGAGCTGAGGCTCGGGCATTGGTTGGAGCGCAGGGAGAGGACTGGGGCTGGCGGAGGGAACACAACCTGCAGGGGGTTAGTGCACCACGGCTAGCCAAGAGGGAGTCCAGGGAAAAGTCTGGACCTGCCGAAGAGGCAAGAGACTTTTTCTTCCCTCTTTGTTTCCTGGTGCGCGAGGAGAGGGGATTAAGAGCGCTGCTTAAAGGAACTCCAGAGACGGGCACGAGCCGCGGCTAAAAGCACGGACCCCAGAGATGAGCATGAGACGCTAAGGCTGCTGCTGCCGCCACCAAGAAGCCTGTGTGCGAGCACAGGTCACTATCCGCAACTCCCCACCCGGGAGCCTGTGCAGCCCGCCACTGCCAGGATCCCGTGATGCAGGGACAACTTCCCCGGGAGAACACACGGCGTGCCTCAGACTGGTACAACGTCACGCTGGCCTCTGCTACTTCAGGCTTGCCCCGAATCCGTGCCCCTCCCTCTCCCCGGCCTGAGTGAGCCAGAGCCCCCGAATCAGTGGCTCCTTTAACCCCGTCCTGTCTTGAGTGGGAACAGACGGCCTCAGGCAACATACACGCAGAGGCGGGTCCAAATCCAAAGCTGAACCCCGGGAGCTGTGAGAACAAAGAAGAGAAAGAGAAATCTCTCCCAGCAGCCTCAGGAGAAGCAGATTAAATCTCCACAATGAACATGATGTACCCTGCATCTGTGGAATACCTGAATAGACAACGAATCATCCCAAATTGAGGCAGTGGACTTTGGGAGCAATGATATATATATATTTTTTCCTTTTTTTCTTTTTGTGAGTGTGTATGTGTATGCTTCTGTATGTGATTTTGTCTCTATAGCTTTGCTTTTACCATCTGTCCTAGGGATCTGACTTTTTTTTTTTTTTTTTTTTTTTTTTTTTTTTTTTTACTATAGTTTTTAGCACTTTTTGTCCTTGGTGGATTTGTTTTTTGGTTTGGTTGCTCTCTTCTTTCTTTTTTCTTTTATTACTTTTTATTATTTTTTAGTTTTTAATAATTATTTTTTACTTTTTATTTTAATAACTGTCCTTTCTTTCTACTTCTACTAATTTCTTTCCACTTTTTCTCCCTTTTATTCTGAGCCATGTGGATGAAAGGCTCTTGGTGCTGCAGCCAGGAGTCAGTGCTGTGCCTCTGAGGTGGAAGAGTCAACTTCAGGACACTGGTCCACAAGAGACCTCCCAGCTCCACGTAATATCAAATGGCGAAAATCTCCCAGAGATCTCCATCTCAACACCAAGACCCAGCTTCACTCAACGACCAGCAAGCTACAGTGCTGGACACCCTATGCCAGACTACTAGCAAGACAAGAACACAGCCCCATACATTACCAGAGAGGCTGCCTAAAATCATAATAAGGCCACAGACACCCCAAAACACACCACCAGACGAGGACCTGCCCATCAGAAAGACAATATCCAGCCTCATCCACCAGAACACAGGCACTAGTCCCCTCCACCAGGAAGCCTACACAACCCACTGAACCAACCTTAGCCACTGGGGACAGACACCAAAAACAACGGGAACTATGAACCTTCAGCCTGCAAAAAGGAGACCCCAAACACAGTAAGATAAGCAAAATGAGAAGACAGAGAAACACACAGCAGATGAAGGAGCAAGGTAAAAACCCACCAGACCTAATAAATGAAGAGGAAATAGGCAGTCTACCTGAAAAAGTATTCAGAGTAATGATAGTAAAGATGATCCAAAATCTTGGAAATAGAATAGACAAAATGCAAGAAACTTTTAACAAGGACATAGAAGAACTAAAGAGGAAACAAGCAATGATGAACAACACAATAAATGAAATTAAAAATACTCTAGAAGGGATCAATAGCAGAATAACTGAGGCAGAAGAACGGATAAGTGACCTGGAAGATAAAATAGTGGAAATAACTACTGCAGAGAAGAATAAAGAAAAAAGAATGAAAAATCTGAGGACAGTCTCAGAGACCTCTGGGACAACATTAAACACACCAACATTCGAATTATAGGGGTCCCAGAAAAAGAATAGAAAAAGAAAGGGACTGACAAAATATTTGAAGAGATTATAGTTGAAAACTTCCCTAATATGGGAAAGGAAATAGTTAATCAAGTCCAGGAAGCACAGAGCGTCCCATACAAGATAAACCCAAGGAGAAACACACTAAGACACATATTAATCAAACTATCAAAAATTAAATACAAAAACAACATATTAAAAGCAGCAAGGGAAAAACAACAAATAACACACAAGGGAATCCCCATAAGGTTAACAGCTGATCTTTCAGCAGAAACTCTGCAAGCCAGAAGGGAGTTGCAGGACATATTTAAAGTGGTGAAGGAGAAAAACCTACAACCAAGATTACTCTACCCAGCAAGGATCTCATTCAGATTTGAAGGAGAAATTAAAACCTTTACAGACAAGGAAAACCTGAGAGAGTTCAGCACCACCAAATACCTAGAAACAAATGACAATGTAGACACAATGACCCAAAACCTATGGGATGCAGAAAAAGCAGTTCTAAGAGGGAAGTTTATAACAATACAAGCCCACCTTAAGAAACAGGAAACATTTCAAATAAACAACCTAACCTTACACCTAAAGCAACTAGAGAAATAAGAACAAAAAAACCCCAAAGTTAGCAGAAGGAAAGAAATCATAAAGATCAGATGATAAATAAATGAAAAAGAAATGAAGGAAACGATTGCAAAGATCAATAAAACTAAAAGCTGGTTCTTTTAGAATATAAACAAAATTGAATTAGCCAGACTCATCAAGAAAAAAAGAGAGAAGACTCAAATCAATAGAATTAGAAATGAAAGAGGAGAAGTAACAACTGACATTGCAGAAATACAGAAGATGATGAGAGATTACTACAAGCAACTCTATGCCAATACAATGGACAATCTGGAAGAAATGGACAAATTTTTAGAAATGAACAACCTGCCAAGACTGAATCAGGAAGAAATAGAAAATATGAACAGACCAATCCAAGCACTGAAATTGAAACTGTGATTAGAAATCTTCCAAAAAACAAAAGCCCAGGATCAGATGGCTTCACAGGCGAATCTATCAAACATTTAGAGAAGAGCTAACACCTATCCTTCTCAAACTCTTGCAAAATATAGCAGAAGGAAGAACACTCCCAAATTCATTCTATGAGGCCACCATCACCTTGATACCAAAACCAGACAAGGATGTCACAAAGAAAGAAAACTACAGTCCAATATCACTGATGAACATACATGCAAAAATCCTCAACAAAATGCTAGCAAACAGAATCCAACAGCACATTAAAAGGATCATACACCATGATCAAGTGGCGTTTATTCCAGGAATGCAAACATTCTTCAAAATATGCAAATCAATCAACCATATTAACAAATTGAAGGAAAAAAACCATATGATCATCTCAATAGATGCAGAGAAAGCTTTTGACAAAATTCAACACCGATTTATGATAAAAACCCTGCAGAAAGTAGGCATAGAGGGAACATTCCTCAACATAATAAAGGTCATATATGACAAATCCACAGCCAACATCATCCTCAATGTTGAAAAACTGAAAGCATTTCCACTAAGATCAGGAACAAGACAAGGGTGCCCACTCTCACCACTCTTATTCAACACAGTGTTGGAAGTTTTAGCTACAGCAATCAGAGAAGAAAAGGAAATAAAAGGAATCCAAATCGGAAAAGAAGAAGTAAAGCTGTCACTGTTTGCAGATGACATGATACTATACATAGAGAATCCTAAAGATGCTACCAGAAAACTAGTAGAGCTAATCAATGAATTTGGCAAAATAGCAGGATACAAAATTAATGCACAGCAGTCTCTTGCATTCCTATACACTAATGATGAAAAATCTGGAAGTGAAATTAAGAAACACTCCCATTTAGCATTGCAAGAAAAAGAATAAAATACCAGGAATAAACCTACCTAAGGAGAAAAAATACCTGTATGCATAAAATTATAAGACACTGTTGAAATAAATTAAAGTTGATACAAATAGATGGAGAGATATATCATGTTCTTGGATTGGAAGAATCAACATTGTGAAAATGACTCTACTACCCTAAGCAAACTACAGATTCAATGCAATCCCTATCAAACTACCACTGGCATTTTTCACAGAACTATTGTATCAAAACACAAAAGACCCCGAATAGCCAAAGCAATCTTGAGAAAGAAAAACGGAGCTGGAGGAATCAGGCTGCCTGACTTCAGACTATACTACAAAGCAACAGTAATCAAGACAGTATGGTACTGGCACAAAAACAGAAATATAGATCAATGGAACAGGATAGAAAGTCCAGAGATAAGCCCACACACATATCGTCACCTTATCTTTGATAAAGGAGGCAGGAATATACAGTGGAGACAGGACAGCCTCTTCAATAAGTGGTGCTGGATAAACTGGACAGTTACATGTAAAAGTATGAGATTAGAACTCTACCTAAAAATAAGGTGAAAATGGATGAAAGACCTAAATGTAAGGCCAGAATCTAGCAAACTCTTAGAGGAAAACATAGGCAGAACACTCTATGACATAAATCACAGCAAGATCCTTTTTGACCCACCTCCTAGAGAAATGGAAATGAAAACAAAAATAAACAAATGGGACCTAATGAAACTTCAAAGCTTTTGCACAGCAAAGGAATCCATAAACAATACCAAAAGTCAACCCTCAGAATGGGAGAAAATACTTGCAAATGAAGCAACTGACAAAGGATTAATCTCCAAAATTTATAAACAGCTCATGCAGCTCAATATCAAAAAAACAAACAACCCAACCCAAAAATGGGTGGAAGATCTAAATACACATTTCTCTGAAGAAGTTATACAGATTGCCAACAAACACATGAAAGGATGCTCAACATCACTAATCATTAGAGAAATGCGAATCAAAACGACAATGTGGTATCACCTCACACCAGTCACCAGAGCCATCATCAAAAAATCTACAAACAATAAATCCGGAGAGGGTGTGGAGAAAAGGGAACACTCTTGCATTTCTTTTGGAAATGTAAATTGATACAGTCACTATGGAGAACAGTATGGAGGTT
This sequence comes from Stenella coeruleoalba, assembly GCF_951394435.1. Taxonomy (NCBI): domain Eukaryota; kingdom Metazoa; phylum Chordata; class Mammalia; order Artiodactyla; family Delphinidae; genus Stenella; species Stenella coeruleoalba. Next base: position 76,901,026 of record NC_137157.1, read on the forward strand.
CCTTAAAAAAACTACAAATAGAACTTCCTTATGACCCAGCAATCCCACTACTGGGCATATACCCCGAGAAAACCATAATTCAAAAAGAGTCATGTACCAAAATGTTCATTGCATCTCTATTTACAATAGCCAGGACATGGAAGCAACCTAAGTGTCCATCATCGGATGAATGGATAAAGAAGATGTGGCACATATATACAATGGAATATTACTCAGCCATAAAAAGAAATGAAATTGAGTTATTTGTTGTGAGGTGGATGGACCTAGAGTCTGTCATACAGAGTGAAGTAAGTCAGAAAGAGAAAGACAAATACCATATGTTAACACATATATATGGAACCTAGGGGGGAAAAATGTCATGAAGAAACTACGGGTAAGATTGGAATAAAGACACAGACCTACTAGAGAATGGACTTGAGGATCTGGGGAGGGGGAAGGGTAAACTGTGACAAAGTGAGAGAGTGGCATGGACATATATACCCTACCAAACTTTAAATAGATAGCTAATGGGAAGCAGCCACATAGCACAGGGAGATCATCTCAGTGCTTTGTGAAAACCTAGAGGGGTGGGATAGGGAGGGGAGGGAGGCTCAAGAGGGAAGAGATTGGGGATATATGTATACATATAGCTGGTTCACTTTGTTATACAGCAGAAAATAAAGCAACATTGTAAAGCCATTATACTCCAATAAAGATGTAAAAATTAAAAAATGTATGTAGCTCATAGGATTAAATGGATTAATTCAAGTAAAGTTCTTAGCACAGTTCCTAGGCCAATAGACATTAGCAGGAGCCAGATCTTATAGGCCATGATGAGGGCTTAAGATTGTATGAGAGACAGTTCTAGTGGTAGTATGGAGAATCAAGTAGAAGACAGGCAAGAAGCAGGGACACTAGCTAGAGAGCTTTCGCAAATATTCGGTCAAGAACTGGTGATAGAGCGTGGACCTGGTTAACGGAGTTTGAGGTAGTTCAAATTTGGAGGAAACTAGAGCAGTGTTCATGGAGGGAAAATATTTAAGCTGAGCCTTGAAGGAAGATATTTCCAAGGGAACCTCGGAAAAAAGCACAGATGACATGTCTTGAGCAGTGAAGAGTCAATGTGGTAATGGAACAAGAAATGGAAGAGGAAGTTGAAAGATTGAGACCAGAAAGATGAGTACTTTCAGAGCCTTACTTAACCTGCTTATTTGATACATAAAAGAACAGTGAGAGAAATTAATAGAACAGAAAGACATGGCTATGTCTTAGGAGTGACAGAGGAAGACCAATCAGATAAGAGGTTCAAAGAAAAAGGGGTTACCAACCATGTAAATATTTTGGTAGGATGAAGATTAATGCTACTGATAACTTGAGGAAGATTCAAATTGTAGCGGCTGAAGACAGATTGCAAGCAACTAAGCAGGTGGGGAAAACTACAAGTCTTCATTTCACAACAGGCTCTTGGATTTCAGCAGATAAAGGTAAAGAACTTTAGCTTGAAAAAAGTACTAGGAGTCTAGGAGGGAGTGGAAGTGGTGGAGGCTGACAAAGGGAAAACCAGAACATGACTATAGGAGAATGCTTGAAGATTAAGATGTAGGGCAAGAGAAAAAGAAAAAAAAAAACCTCTGGAGCTCTGTACCAGAGAATGAACATAAAGTACAGTGTGATCCAAGACAATGATGGAAACCATGCATTGTGAAAAGAAGGCTATCAAGCTTCAATATATGTTTTTGCCATGGCAATTTTAGAGACTCATGTTTTTATATAAACACCACACTAAAGAAGGAATATCACAAGTGACTTCATGAATCATCAGAATGAGAATTTGCTCTTGAATGTGAGCGCTTTACTGAATATAAAATCCTCTAGATAAAGTTTCACTTTTGTAGCAAGGTCTCTTTGATTATAAGATCACTTATGGAAATTAAATCATTTCACATTATTTTACCTTTTTATTTTCTAAAAATGTGTTAGGTAACATGAAGAAAATATGTGAATTTTGGGGTTACCTAAAGTCTTAAATTTCTTTGAGTAAATAGGAAATAGACTCTGGAAGTACCTATAATGAATACCTGTTATATGGCTGCCCAGTATCTATTTTTCTTCCTTCTTGGAGTAATAGCCTGAATTTCTTTTCAATACCTACCCAGTCCCTCCATTCTCACCGTTGTGATTTACATGGAAAATGGGCCTCATTTGCCCCAGAGAAAGGCCCTGATTCAGAGGCAATCTGAATGTGCCATCTCTGAATGTTTTGGAATTGGCACGATTACCTAAGCTGGTCAAATCAGTGACTCTTAAATACTTTTGCTGAATATATGATATAGATTCTCTTTGTTTCACAAAAAGGATTCATGTAATTCTTAGAGTTTCTCAAAGTCAGTTTAGGATTATGAACTGGGGTGTGGGGGGAGGGAGTAAGTTTGTCCAAAAACAGTCAACACCAGGGAAGTGACAGTTAAAAACTGAAAGAAACTAGGTTCTAAGTCACATTATGTGAGCTTCTAGTCTCACTCCTAGCAACATGTATCTCTGTAGTTTCAAAGGAAGTTAATTGGTTCACTCTATGTAAGCCATTCTCAGTTGGGTTTTTCTATTACTTGCTGTACTTGAAAGCTTCCTAGGTGACAGAATCTGTGATCTAGACACTAAAGCTTATGTGTCACTTTTCCATCAGCTGTCAGGATGTTGGTGAACTTGTCTATGGAAATAGATGTCATTTTTATGAAAAGTGAGCATTTTGGGACCCTTATGTATGTTGTATAAGTTCTTTAAAATGTTTAGTTTTACAGAGAAGCTTTTTTTTTAAATAATAAAGATATTCAATTCACCATGAAAAGCATAAGAGACTTAGAAAAATAAATAAAATCTGCTTATAGCTGAAGGCCCAACTACACAAAAGTTGGATTTGAAGGTTGTCCCTTATCTATTTTCTGACAGCAAATATTGCAGGATCGTTTGCTTATATTAATGTAAGTTTCAATATATGTTAATTATGAATAGAACAAGCCTAGAAAGTGATAAAACCAATTCACATTCAACTTGTCAAAAGAAATAGTAATAAGCTTCTTCCCTTAAGTGAAGCATGTTAACCTCTTCCCCACCCAGGTTCTAAAGTAATTCATAAGTAAACAAGAGGTATGTGGAACATGATGTATTATCTTTATTACTAATAACCCTCATTCTCTAATTTCAGCCTTATATCTGTGTAAAAGAGGGCTTCCTTACACTGAGCCCCATAATGATACAGACATACGCATCCAGCCGCAGACAGCACTGGACCCAGACTATTTTGCCGCCTGCCCTTGTAAGACTTATGGAGAAATGGGGCCCAATGCATGCTTTCTGTGAGCAGCTTATTCCCAAAGAGAGGGGAGAAAGTGCTACTTATGCTCACTTCTTTGTCCCAAATTCAAGCAAGTCATCACACCTCTACCAATCTAGGTCCAACCAGGAGACAGAACACGGTAAATTTAACCAGAATTGTTAAGCTATAATAGACTGAAATAAATACAATTACCCCTCTGTATCCATGGGTTCTGCACCCCGGATTCAACCAACCGTAAATTGAATTGCAGTAGATTGAATCCTCGGATGCAGAATCCTCCAATGTGGAGCCCCGGGGTAACTGAGGGCAGACTGTACTACTCCATTTTATATAAGAGACTTCAAGCAATCGCAGGGGACTGGGGGTGCAGGGGGAGCCTTAGAACCAATTCCTTGCTCATGCTGAGAGATGATTGCATGTTGAGAACTCTTAACAGTACCCTAGGGCAGAGGGAGAGTACCCAAGGAAAGGCAAGCTTGGAAGAGGATCCCCCTCTGGCATTCGTACCTCTGATGGAATAAAATTTAAAGGCAGGACAAAAAAAGTTAAACACAGAATTCTGTTTTAGCCTTCTCCCTCCCTAATGTCCAGTGTGCATCTGCATTACACATTAAGCAGAGCTCTTCAAATCTTCACGATCTAAAACAGAGAGAGATGATAAATATTTTAGCTACTCAAAACTTGAAAGAGATACTCGTTACATATCTCCTTGCTTTAGATCAGAGAGAGCGTGAAGGCAGAGCAGGTCTCGTTTCTTCAAGATTTCTTCAAATAGCTTTATGAATGTGCATTTGAAATCAAAAACAGTTATATGTGATAATGGAAGTCTGACAGATCAGCACTCAAAATTTGCATGTGGAGAATATAAGCAGAGTGTTGGTAGTACTAGTTCAGCTTCTGTTAATCATTTTGATGATTTATATCCACCTACAGGGAGCTCATGTATTGCTTCATCCCTTCAGAGTCTTCCACCAGGGACAAAAGTAGACAGTTTAACTCTCTTGCAATGTGGAGAGAATACATCTCCAGTTTTGGATGCTGTGCTGAAGAGTAAAAGCTCAGAGTTTTTAAAGCATGCAGAGAAAGAAATAATAGAAGTAGCTAGTGGCCTTCCTGATTCAGGAAGAGGATTTGCTTCCTGGGAAAACAGACATAATAATGGACTATCTGGGAAATGTGTGCAAGAGGCTCAAGAAGAAGGGAATTCCATACTGCCTGATAGAAGAGGAAGACCAGAAATCTCTTTAGATGAAGAAGGTAGAAGAGGACATACACATACTTCTGATGACTCAGAAGTTGTATTTTCTTCTTGTAATTTGAATTTAATCATGGAGGACAGTGATGGTGTAACATATACCTTAAAATGTGACAATAGTGATCGTGCCTCAGAGATTGTATCCACTGTCCATGAAGATTATTCTGGTTCTTCCGAAAGTTCAAGTGATGAAAGAGATTCAGAAGATACAGATTCTGATGATAGCAGTATTCCAAGAAACCGTCTTCAGTCTGTTGTGGTTGTGCCAAAGAATTCTACTTTGTCCATGGAAGAAATAAGTCCTTGTTCTTCTTGGAGCAGTCAAAGTTACAGACACTATTCTGACCACTGGGAAGATGAGCGATTGGAGCCAAGGAGGCATTCATATGAGGAAAAATTTGAGAGTATAGCAAGTAAAGCCTGTCCTCATACTGAGAAGTTCTTCTTTCATAAAGCAACAGAGAAGAATTCAGAAATCTCTTTTATACAGCCCAGACAAAAACAGACAGATAATCACCTGTCTGAAATTGCTCATCCTCAGAGTGATGGGGTTGATAGTACAAGTCATACAGACATAAAATCTGACCCTCTAGGTCATCCAAATTCTGAGGAAACAGTGAAAGCCAAAATAACTTCTAGGCAGCAAGAAGAGCTGCCAGTTTATTCTTCTGATGATTTTGAAGATGTCTCAAGTAAGTCTTGGCAACAGACCACTTTCCCTAACAGGCCAGATAGTAGACTGGGTAAAACAGAGTCAAATTTTTCTTCTTGTAAGATCTCCCGAGTGGATGGTTTCCGTTCATCATCAGAAGAGCTCAGAAATCTAGGGTGGGACTTCTCTCAACAAGAAAAGCCTACTACCACATATCAGCAACCTGACAGCAGCTATGGAGCCTGTGGTGGACACAAGTATCAGCAAAGTGCAGAACAGTATAGTGGGACATGTACTTACTGGCAAGGCAATGGCTACTGGGATCCAAGATCAGCAGGTAGGCTGCCTGGAACTGGGATTGTGTATGATCGAATTCAAGGGCAGGTACCAGATTCCTTAACAGATGACCATGAAGAGGAGGAGAATTGAGATCAACGTGGAGGATCTCACTTTTCAGGCCAGTCCAATAATTTTTTTCTGTCCCTTCAGAAGGACAAGGGGTCAGTGCAAGCACCTGAAATAAGCAGCAATTCCATTAAGGACTCTTTAGCTGTGAATGAGGAGAAAGATCTTTCGAAAAACTTAGAAAAAAATGATATGAAAGATAGAAGGCCTCTTTAAAAAAGGATAAAGGAATTGGAGAGTGATTCTGAAAGTGATGGTGAGCTTCAGGACAGAAAGAAAGTTAGAGTGGAGGTAGAGCAGGGAGAGACATCAGTGCCTCTAGGCTCAGCATTGGTTGGGCCTTCGTGTGTCATGGAGGACTTCAGGGACACAGAACAATAGAAGGAATGCGCCAAACAAGGGAAGATGCCTTGTTACTTTGATCTGATTGAAGAAAATGTTTATTTAACAGAAAGAAAGAAGAATAAATCCCATCAGGATATTAAGCGAATGCAGTGTGAGTGTACACCTCTTTCTAAAGATGAAAGAGCTCAAGGTGAAATAGCATGTGGGGAAGATTGTCTTAATCGTCTCCTCATGATTGAATGTTCTTCTCATTGTCCAAATGGGAATTATTGTTCCAATAGACAGTTTCAAAGAAAACAGCATGCAGATGTGGAAGTCATATTCACAGAAAAGAAAGGCTGGGGCTTGAGAGCTACTAAAGACCTTCCTTTGAACGCCTTTGTCCTGGAATATTGTGGAGAGGTACTTGATCATAAAGAGTTTAAAGCCCAGGTAAAGGAGTATGCACGAAACAAAAACATCCCCTACTATTTAATGGCCCTGAAGAATGATGAGATAATAGATGCCACTCAGAAAGGAAATTGCTCCCGTTTCATGAATCATAGCTGTGAACCAAACTGTGAGACTCAAAAATGGACTGTGAACGGACAACTGAGAGTTGGGATTTTTACCACCAAGCTGGTTCCTTCAGGCTCATAGTTAACATTTGACTATCAGTTCCAAAGATATGGGAAGGAAGGACAGAAATGTTTCTGTGGGTCGGCTAATTGCCAGGGTTACCTGGGAGGAGAGAACAGAGTCAGCATCAGAGCAGCAGGAGGGAAAATGAAGAAAGAACGATCTCGGAAGAAGGATTCGGTGGATGGAGAGCTAGAAGCTCTGTTGGAGAATGGTGAGTGTCTCTCTGATAAAAACCAGGGTGCTCAGCTTATCCTGGCTAATGGTTAGAATTGAAACTTTGGAACAGAAACTTACCTGTCTCAAGCTCATACAGAACACACATTCACAGTCTTGCCTGAAGTCCTTTCTGGAACGTCATGGGCTGCCTTTGTTGTGGATCTGGATGGCAGAACTACGTGATGGCCGGGAAAGTAACCAGAAGCTTCAGGAAGAGATTATAAAGACTTTGGAACATTTATCCATTCCTACTAAAAATATGTTGAAGGAAAGCAAAGTACTTCCTATTATTCAACGTTGGTCTCAAACCAAGACTGCTGTCCCTCAGCTGAGCGAAGGAGATGGGTATTCTAGCGAGAATACATCACGTGCTTACACACCGCTCAACACACCTGATCCTTCCACCAAGCTGAGCATAGAAGCTGACACAGACACACCCAAGGAGCTAATGTTTCGCAGACTTAATATTATAAGTGAAAATGGCATGGACAGTGTGATCTCTGATGCTACCAGCGAGCTAGAAGGCAAGGATGGCAAAGAGGACCTTGACCAGTTAGAAAACGTCCCTCTAGAAGAAGAGGAAGAGTCACAGTCACAACAGCTACTCACACAACAGCTGCCTGAATCTAAAGTTGATAGTGAAATTGCTGTGGAGGCCATTAAGCTACCGACATCTGAACCAGAGGCTGACACTGAAATAGAGCCTAAAGAGAGCAATGGCACAAAACTAGACGAACCTATTGCTGAGGAAACACCATCCCAAGATGAAGAGGAGAGTGTATCTGATGTAGAGAGTGAGAGGAGCCAGGAATAGCCACATAAAACAGTAGATATAAGTGATTTGGCCACCAAGCTCCTGGACAGTTGGAAAGACCTAAAGGAGGTATATCGAATTCCAAAGAAAAGGTAAACTGAAAAGGAGAGCACAATAACCGAATGAGGAAGGGATGCTGTTGGCTTCAGAGATCAAACAGTTGCCCCAAAGACTTCTAACAGGTCAAGAGAAAGAGACCCAGACAAACAAACTCAAAATAAAGAGAAAAGGAAATGAAGGGGCTGCCTCTCACCACCTTCTTCTGCCTATGAGTGGGGAACAAAAAGGCCAGGTGGCAGATATGATACACCAACTTCTAAAAAGAAAGTACGAATTAAAGATCACAATCAACTTTCTACAGAGGAGCGCCGAAAGTTGTTTGAGCAGGAGGTAGCTCAGTGGGAGGCTCAAAAAAAACAGCAGCAGATGCAGAACCTGGGAATGACGTCTCCACTGCCTTATGACTCTCTTGGCTACCATGCCCCTCGTCACCCCTTTGCTGGCTACCCACCAGGTTACCCCATGCAGGCCTATGTGGATCCCAGCAATCCTAATGCTGGAAAGTGCTCCTCCCCACACCCAGCATGGATCCTGTGTGTTCTCCTTCTCCTTATGATTATTCTCAGCCCTTGGTGGGACATTCTACAGAACCTCTTGCTGCCCCTCCACCTGTGCCAGTGGTGCCACATGTGGCAGCCCCTGTGGAAGTTTCCAGTTCACAGTATGTGGCCCAAAGTGATGGTGTGGTACACCAAGACTCCAGTGTCACCGTCCTGCCAGTGCCAGCCCCAGGCCCAGTCCAGGGACAGAATTATGGTGTTTGGGATTCAAAACAACAGTCTGTGAGTGTACAGCAGCAGTACTCTCCTGCACAGTCTCAAGCAACCATCTATTATCAAGGACAGGCTGGTCCAACTGTCTATGGTATGACATCACCCTATTCACAGACAACTCCACCAATTGTACAGAGTTATGCCAGCCAAGTCTTCAGTACATCCAGGGACAACAGATTTTCACAGCTCACCCACAAGGAGTGGTGGTACAGCCAGCCACAGCTGTGACTACAATAGTTGCACCAGAGCAGCCTCAGCCCTTACAGTCACCTGAAATAGTTGTGACAAATAACCTCTTGGATTTACCACCCCCATCTCCTCCCAAACCAAAAACCATTGTCTTACCTCCCAACTGGAAGACAGCCCGAGACCCAGAAGGGAAGATTTACTACTACCATGTGATCACAAGGCAGACTCAGTGGGATCCTCCTACTTGAGAAAGCCCAGGAGATGATGCCAGCCTTGAGCATGAAGCTGAGATGGACCTGGGAACCCCAACATATGATGAAAATCCCATGAAGACCTCAGAAAAGCCTAAGACAGCAAAAGCAGATGCCTCCAGTGAGCTGGCTAAGGAAAGCAAAGAAGTATTCAGAAAAGAGATGTCCCAGTTCATTGTCCAGTGCCTGAACCCTTACTGGAAACCTGACTGCAAAGTAGGAAGAATTACCACAACTGAAGATTTCAAACACCTAGCTCGCAAGCTGACTCACGGCGTTATGAATAAGGAGCTGAAGTACTGTAAGAACCCTGAGGACCTGGAGTGCAATGAGAATGTGAGACACAAAACCAAGGAGTACATTAAGAAGTACATGCAGAAGTTTGGGGCTGTTTACAAACCCAAATGGGACACTGAATTAGAGTGACCTTCAGGGCCAGGATGGGAGGACGGGCAAGCTGGTAGGAGAGACTCTGGGGAGAAGAAATCCCGTGGGCCCTCTCTCCCCACCCCACTGTCAGGGCTGTGCTACTGATGACACATCACCCTGGGGAATTCAAACCTGCAGAATGAGCTCACAAAAATGAGCTCCATCTACAACAAGTGGTCCCTGGTTGTGAGCTGTTGGTAGAGGCCATCTGAGGCAAGGGTTTAGGCCCTTGAGACCTTACCTTCTGAGATCTCGGCCAGGCCTGACCCCACTCTTAAGGCTGGGTCTCCTCCTTGGCAGTGCTGTCAGCGCACAGACTCATGCACATCCCCACCCACGACCCTTACCCTGACGATTGGTATTATATTTTAATGTATATGTGACTATATTGAAAATAATTTGTCTTTCCTGGTTTTTGGCTTTTGTTTTGCTTTTAAACCTCTGCGTGCTAGGATCACAGAAGACTTTGTAAGGATGGTTTAAGTTCTCCTGCAAGGTTTAATGTGTTATCATGTAAATATTCCAGAGCAGGCTGCCTTGTGGTTTTGGCCAGCCTTGTGCTATGTTGATAAGATTGATTTACTGCTTAAAATCACTTTACTTGGGCTTCCCTGGTGGCGCAGTGGTTGAGAGTCCACCTGCCGATGCAGGGGACGCAGGTTCATGCCCTGGTCCGGGAGGATCCCACATGCCGTGGAGTGGCTGTGCCCGTGAGCCATGGCCGCTGAGCCTGCGCATCCAGAGCCTGTGCTCCGCAACGGGAGAGGCCACAACAGTGAGAGGCCCGCGTACCGAAAAAAGAAAAAATCACTTTACTTTATCCAATTTTTACTGAACTTTTTATGTAAAAAATAGAATCAATTAAAGAAAAAAAAATGGATAAGTCTATGCCTTCAACTTCTAACAGGTGGAAGAGTTCTCAGTGCTTTCTGAGAATCTGCTTCCCAGGTTATAATACTCAGTTTGGCTCCAACCGAATTCCCTTTTTCTTAACTTGATGGTTAATTGAATTTTGGAGAAGGTGCGGTTGCAGACAACCACTGGCTGGTGAGAAAGTTTGCTGGGTTAGGGTCATCTGATAAACAGGAAACAATCACCTAGGGCACAGGCAAGCCAAGGCATGTAAGCAGGTTGCTGAGGAAGCTGGGATGTTTCTGCAGGTACCAAGCCAGAGCGGACATTGCCCACCTTGGAAAGGTCTCAGGAACATCCCTGCAGGGGGCAGGAAAGTCAGGCCTGGTCATGCTTGGGAGTGTGCGTGGTGAGGGCTGTGGGTTGCTACAGCATGAAGCCAGAAGCACGCGGTGTGCCTCTTAAGACAGCAGCAAGGTGAACACCAAGGCTCCTGGGCTGGGGCTACAAGGTAGTCAAAGGACTGAGCACTCTGGGTGTGCAATTGGAGAATGAATTTGGAGCTGGGAAGCAATAAGTTCAAAAGCAGCTCAGTCGACCGCTTTGACTTCTCAGCTTTCATATGCACCATTCTACACACATTTCAATGCCTGCCCAGCAAAGAAACTACATTTTCGCAAGAAACAGCTAACCCTCTGATAAGTGAAGTTCTTGCCCTTCCCCCAGGTAAAACACAAAGCCCCAAAGGTCATTGAATCCATTGCTACCTATATTAATTAGGCCTCAATTTCAGTCTTAGGTCCCACTAAAGACTACATTGTAAAGTTGACCTCCACCTAGTGTTATATAAAATTAAAATGGGAAGGAGAAGTTAGAATAAACACATACATATAACAGAAAATATGCAAAGCTACCAGTCCTCGTTTCTGTAGTTATTCACAAGGTCAGAGCTGACGTCTATAGCTTCCAACTTCACCCACTTATTCCCTGTTTTCCTTGCCCACAGCCAGAACCCACAGCTCCATCCAGATTCTTTACTGGTAGAATGATTCAATCCTTCCCTTCTGAATGGTCTGAAAACTCAATTGTCCTGCCTTTTTCCAGTTCCTGTAGCTTTCCATTGATCTTTACTGTTGGCATGGAATTATTGAAGGGAACCTCAGAAAATCTCCTGGGTTCCAGAAAAAATCCTCCTTGCTTCCATTAAAAAGTCGAACAATTTCCTGCAGTAACTGAGATCATAACACCAGTAGATTAACCTTTTTCACCTGCTGGTTCAGTGGTATAAGGAGTGTAAGGTGGCCAGGGAGCAGTCTGTGGTAGACAGAATTCTAAGATGGATCCCACAATTCCTGCCCCCTGAGGTAAACACCAGTGTAATTTCCTTTGAGCATTGTACGGACCTGTAAATACAATTGGATATCACCTTCATGATTATACAACAATATGGCAAAAGGAATTTGGCAGATGAAATTAGGGTCCCTAATCAGTTGACTATAATTCAAAGGGAGATTATCCTGGGTGGGTTCAACCTATCTAATCAGGCAAGTCTTTTAAAAGCAAAAGTTCTATTCTCCAGGATAGATCACATGCTAGGCCACAAGACAAGTCGCAGTAAATTGAAGATTAAAATCATATGTTGGGCTGCACCCCACAGGCCTGCAAGGCTTGTAGTTGCCAGCCTCAAGACTGAAGAAAGAGCCTAGAGACAGCAACAGAGACATCAGTGACTTATTGGACAAGGGATCTTACACACCTGAAGCAAGGTCCTGGAGCAACACCTCACTGTTTGTGGCAGGCAGCAAGCAGGACATGGCAGCAGTCTTTGCTACCCGGGGGAGGAGGAGGCTACCATTTATAGGCGGAATTAACCATCAGTTTGGCTCATAAATCACCAGAGAGACCAGCAGCTGGGGCAGGAAGCAAGCACATAGGCAGTTACTAATTAAGCCCTATAATTAAGAGATTGGATAGTCATGTGAGTGAAGCAGGTACTGGCTGAACAGGGGATATACAGAGCAAGAGGACAGTCATCTTGAATGGCGTGGTCAAACACTCCACCCTTACATACCCTGTATGACCTCTATAATCTTGGCCCATACTTCTTCTGCTATATCCCCGAGGACAGGTAGGTAGAAGTGCAGCTGCAACCAAATACCACAAATGCGATACCGACAGTCCAACAGGTGGGCAAGCTTTGGAACCAGGAGCTTATCAAGTCAATTCTTCATGGACCCTCAGAGGTTGACAATGGCATTTCGCTGTAATCAAACTCATTTCTCAGTGAGGCCACCATTGTCACCCAGTCCGCAAACAGATTCCCTTCACTCAGAATAGGACAAGCTGCAAGATGTCTAACAGGCACAATATAGGGAAGATCATGACCATTAAGCAAAATACAAGCAGTAACATCATTCTGAGGTAATGCCACCCCTGTCTACACGTTTCGTCCTGGCCTGCAATACCATACCACCTGCCCACCCTCAGTCTCCATAGCCAGTGCCGAATACTGGAGAGGTGGTGTAACAGTACACAGGGTTAGTATAATGGTGCCTTTCTACAGTAGAGGCCTGGATTAATTACCTTAGTAATCTGAGGTGGGGCTGGGTAGAAGACAGGTGAAATCTGTAAATCCCTTTCTGATCCTATTCCCCAATGGGACAGCAAACCCAAACCACTGAGGACTTACCTGCCAGTCCTAAGGGCTATTTATAATATGTTCCCCTGGGGATAGATCCTGTGAAGCGCAAAAATGAGTTGCTGTCCTGACCTGTAGTTGGCAACAGTCCTTCGGTGGTCAACAGTTGAACTCGAATGGTGTTGACTAGTTTCCTCCAGGTTAACATGGCGTCGGCACTGGGATAACTGCTCCTGGGATGTGTCCATGTGTTAAGAGTGAGTTTCCCACCTCAACTGCTGTTTAAGTAATCTCTTCATAGCCCAGTAGCAGTGGGGTTGTAAGGCAGGTGGAAATGCCCCTGTATGTCCTTTGTATTGGCCCATTCCTGAACTTCATGGCCAATAAAGTAGATTCCTTGGTCACTATCGATGTCCACAGGGATCCTATATGTTGCATACAAATGAATAGTGGTTTTTTGCATGCGCAAAGAATTGGGTAGGTTTTTTGTAATGTCTTCCACCTGTTGTAATGTATGGTAGACTGCCTATAGCTGTTGTTCCATCACACTCTATCATTGCTCTGCCCCCTTCCGTAGTTGGGACCAGAAGCCCAAGGGCACTCTTGTTATTTTGCTGTTGCCACAGACCTCAACCAAACACTCCTGGGTAACGGGCCATGTTAATTCACAAGTCTGTCTCTGAATTCATATCCCTAAAGCCTGTGTCTCTAATTGTTTAGGGGTGGTAGGTCAGGGATATGCTTGTATTTTGTAGATAATCCAGGTCCTTGAGTTTTGTCTCTATTCACCAGCCACCCCCGTGCAGTCAGATGAATGAGGAGCACTGGGCTGCTACTTTTAAACTGGGAAAAGACTGAGGTTAACAGGATATCATCAACATAATAGAAGAAAAAGACATCTCTCATGGTACACAGCTACCACAAGGCCCCACATGTTAGTAGACGGCCTCCTCCCGATCACCTCCACAACTTTCTGTTTCCCATCCTTATGTCCTGACATCTCAGCTCCCAGGAGTTTTCTCACCCAGAGACAGCAACAGAGACATCAAAGATTTATTGGACAAGAGAAACGTACACATGAAGCAAGGTCCTGGAGCAACACCTCACTGTGCATGGCAGACAGCAGGCAGGACATGGCAACACTCTTCACCACTCCAGGGAGAAGGCGGCTACCATTTATAGGGTGAATTGATGCCAGATTAGCTCATCAATTACCAGGGAAACCAGCAGCTGGGGCAGGGGGCAAGTAGGTAGGCAGTTACTAATTAAGCCCTATAATTAAGAGGATTAGAGAGTCATGTGAGTAAAGCAGGGACTGGTTGACCAGGGAAGGTACAGAGAGCAAGAGAACAGCCATCTTGAGGGCCTGACCATACATCATAGCAAGCATCTTTTCTGACCACAGTGCTATGAGACTAGAAATCAACTACAAGGAAAAAACTACCCAAAACACAAACACGTGGAAGCTAAATGATATGCTACTAAACAACCAATCGGCCACTGAAGACATCAAAGAGGAAATAAGAAAATACCTGGAGACAAATGAAAATGAAAACACAATCCAAAATCTATGGAATGCAGCAAAAGCTGTTCTAAGAGAGAATTTTATAGTGATACAAGTCTACCTCAGAAAGCAAGAAAAATATCAAATCAACAATCTAACCTTACATCTAAAGAACAACAAACAATACCCAAAGTTAGTTAAAGAAAGATATCAAGATCAGGGCAGAAATAAATGAAATAGTGACTAAAAAAAAAAACAGAAAAGATCAATGAAATTAAGACCTGGTTCTTTGAAAAGATAAACAAAATTGATAAACCTTTAGCCAGACTCATCAAGAAAAAAAGAGAAGGCCTCCCCCAAATAAAATCATAAACAAAAAGGGGCAATTACAACAAACACTACAGAAGTACAAAGGATCATAAGAGATTACAATGAACAACTATATGTCAATAAAGTGGACAAACTAGAAGAATAGGACAAATTCCAATAAAGGTACAATCTCCTGACTGAATCAGGAAGAAGTAGAAAATATGAACAGATGAATGACCAGGAATGAAATTGAGTCTGTAGTAAAAAATCTCCCAACAAACAAAAAATCCCAGACCAGATGGCTTCACAGGTGAATTCTACCAAACATTTAAAGAAGAGTTAACATCTGTCCTTCTCAAACTAGGTCAAAAAATTGCAGAGGAAGGAACTCATCCGAACTTATTCTACGAGGCCAGCATCACCCTGATACCAAAACTAGACAAAGAGAACACAAGAAAACAAAATTACAGGCCAATATCACTGATGAACACAGATGAAAGAATCCTCAACAAAATATTAGCAAACTGAATTCAACAACACATTAAGAGGATCATACACCATGATCAAGTGGGATTTATTCCAGGGATGAAAGAGATTCAATATCTACCAACCAATCAGTGTGACACACCACATTAACAAACTGAAGAATAGAAATCATATGATCAGCTCAATAGATGAAGAAAAATCTTTTGACAAAATTCAACATCTATCCATGAAAAAAAAACCAAAGGCCACCTACTGAATGAAAGAAGATATTTACAAAGACAAATATTGTTTGGTTTCACTTATATGTGGAATCTAAAAAACAAAACAAATGAACAAGCACAACAAAACAGAAACAGAGTCATAGATTCAGAAAACAAACAGCTGGTCGCCAACCAGACTTATCATGGTGATTATTTTGAAATGTATAGAAATATCGAATCACTATATTGTACAAAAGGAACTAACATAGTGTTGTAGGTCAATTAGGTTTCAAAAAGAGACAGACAAACTTACGGAAAAAGAGATCAGATTTGTGGTTACTAGAGGTGGGGATTGAGGGGAGGGGGAAGTGGATGAAAATAGTCAAAAGGTACAAACTTCCAGTTATAGAAATAAGTACTAGGGATGTAATGTACATGATAAATGTAATTAACACTGCTATATGTTATCTGTGAAGGCTGTTAAGAAAGTAAATTCTAAGTTCTCATCAGAAGGAGAAAAAATGTTTTTTCTCTTTCTTTTATTTCGTATCTATATGAGATGATGGAGGTTCACTAAACTTATTGTGATAATCATTTCAAGATGTACTTAAGCCAAATCATTATGCCATGCACCTTAAACTTATACAGTGCTGTATGTCAGTTATATCTCAAGGAAACTGGAAGGAAAAAAAAGTTTCATAATATCCCATGCTGGCTAGGGTAGGGAGAACAGAAATTCTCCAACACTATTGGCAGGAGTGAAAATTGTCATAATAATTGAGGGTAAGTCAGTAATATATCAAAATTTGAAACATGCTTCCTCTTGGACCCAGGGATAATGTGCCCTACAGGCACTCTTGCAGAAATGCCCCAGGACATACTGTGTGTGCAAGGAAATTTCACTGCAGCATTGTTTGAAACAGCGGGAATAGAAAGCAATGTTAACAGTCAGTCAGTCACTAGGGTCTAGCTAAATAAATGATGATCTATTACTACAATGGAATTCTGTGCAGCTGTTTATGAGGATGAGGTAAACATACATTTGTCTACATGAAAAGACATTCTTGGGACTTCCCTGGTGATCCAGTGGTTAAGACTCTGCTTCCACTGCAGGGGGGAACGGGTTCAATCCCTGGTCTGGGAACTAAGATCCTGCATGCTGCACTAGTGGCCAAAAAAACCCCCCAAAAAACAAAAATAATCCCACCAAAACAACAACAACAACAACAACAAAGATGTTCTTAATGTTAAATGAAAGATAAAAACATGTTTCAGAACAATAAAAAAGCAGAAGAATTCTCTTGCTAGTCTGGAAGCAAAACAGCCATGTTGAGATAGGAGGGGCCGCATGGCAAGGCCCTGAGAACGACCTCCAGGTGCTGAGAGCCATCCCCAGCTGACAGCAAGAGAACAGGGATGTTAATCATGCAGCTGCAAGGCACCGAGTTCTGCTAACAACCACATGACCTGTGCAGAGGACACTGAGCCCCAGATGCGATTGCAGTCTCAGCCAACACTTTGATTTCAGCACGGTGACACCCTGAGCAGAGGACTCAGCTAACCTGTGCCTAGATCCTTGACCCACAGAAACCATGGGATAAAGACATTTCTGTTATTTTAAACACATAGTCTCATCTTCCAATTCAGTGGAAACATTGTTGTATCCCCTGGCAGAAGCATTCCCTTATTAGATACTTAGATAGCCAAACCAGCAGAGCTCAAAGTTGTCAGGACAGGAAGCAAAAATCTGCAAATGGGTTATAAGATGTAATAGGGAGAGAAGCCATTTCCACTTCTGCCACTTGTATTCTGGCTATAGGAGCGAGAACACCATGTAATGCTTTCTGATCCAAAGCATATACTGCACCTGTAAGACAGAACCCCATTCTTTCAGGATGTTGTCTACCAACTGGTACCATCAATGAGTCCTCAGTAAGCCATTTCCCCTCTCATTTAGGCCAGTCACTTCCAGGTGATGGGGGATGTGGAAAGACGAGTTAATTCCATAGGACAAGCCCTATCGCTGCACTTCTTCGCTGTGACATGAAGTTTCTTGATCAGCAACAATGCTGTTTAGAGACTTACCTGGTGGTCCAACAGTTAAGACTCCGTGATCCCAATGCAGGGGGACCTGGGTTCAATCCCTGGTCAGGGAACTAGATCCTGCATGTCACAACTAAAGATCCCGCACGCGGCAATGAAGATCCCACATGCTGCAAGTAAGAAACAGCACAGCCAAAAAAACCAAAACTATATATATATAAAAGAAACAGTCCTGTTTAGAATGTAAGGTGGTGGATAAGGCATTCTTGTGAGTCCATGAATGGTAGTGCTAGCAGAAGCATTAAGGGCAGGGAAGACAAATCTGTATCCAGAATATATGTCTATTTCCATGAGAACAAATCTCTGCCCCTCCATGATAGAAGTCCAGGGTAATCAGCCTGCCACTAGGTGACTGGCTTGTCCCCCTGGGAATGATGCCATATTAGAGACTCAAGGCTGGACTCTCTGTTGGCCCATTAGGCACTCAGCAGAAGCACTAGCCAGGCCAGCCTTAGTAAGGGAAATTACATGTTGTCGAATCCATATATAACCTCCATCCTTGCCACCTCAGCCTTTTTGTTTAGGGGTCTATTGAACTAGCACTGGAGTGCTGGGGAAAGAAGCTGACTCACAGCCATAGTGAGTTATTTTGTCCACCTCATCATTAACAGCCTCTTGTGCAGTTGATGGCCTTTGGTGGGCATTCACATGGGACACAAATACCTTCACAGTCTGTGCCAATTCAAAGAGGTCTTAACTAATGTTCTGGTCTCCACTCAATATGTCCTTAATTCCAGTCCCCATCTGTCACAATTTTTACCCATCTTGGTTAACTTCTACCTATCTTCAACATTATTTCATCTAAACCCCCTCTCACCCACTTTTCCTTTCCAGGTTATTCTGAAGCAAATTCCAGACATCATATCACTTTATCTTGAATATTTCTGTATCTCTAAAATATAAGTGCTATTTTAAAATAACCACAATACTACACACCAAAACCCCAAATCATTTTATTTCAAATATCTATCAATGTTTAAATGTCCTGAACTACCTCAAGCATCCAAATAAAGTCCAAACACTGAAAAGAGTTAATATCTATTAAATCGATTAATCCATGTTTTCCTTTTTCTCTTTTGTTGCAGTACATTTGTTGAAGAAACCCAGTTGTCTTTCAAGTTTCCCATAGTCCTGGTTTGCTGATTATAATCCTGATATGTCAATTAACATATTCTTCTATCCCCTGTATTGCCTAAAATTTAACGGTTGTATCTGGAGTCTAAATCAGATCCAGTTTTTTTGTTTTTGTTTTTTTACATCTTTATTAGAGTATAATTGCTTTACAATGGTGTGTTTCTGCTTTATAACAAAGTGAATCAGTTATACATATACATATGTTCCAATATCTCTTCCCTCTTGTGTCTCCCTCCCTTCAACCCTCCCTATCCCATCCCTCCAGGCGGTCACAAAGCACCAAGCTGATCTCCCTGTGCTATGCGGCTGCTTCCCACTAGCTACCTACCTTACGTTTGGTAGTGTATATACGTCCATGCCTCTCTCTCGCTTTGTCACAGCTTACCCTTCCCCCTCCCCATATCCTCAAGTCCATTCTCTAGTAGGTCTGTGTCTTTATTCCTGTCTTACCCCTATGTTCTTCATGACATTTTTTTTCTTAAATTCCATATATATGTGTTAGCATACGGTATTTGTCTTTCTCTTTCTGACTTACTTCACTCTGTATGACAGACTCTAGGTCTATCCACCTCATTACAAATAGCTCAATTTCATTTCTTTTTATGGCTGAGTAATATTCCATTGTATATATGTGCCACATTTCTTTGTCCATTCATCCAATGATGGACACTTAGGTTGTTTCCATCTCCTGGCTATTGTAAATAGAGGTGCAATGAAAATTTTGGTACATGACTCCTTTTGAATTATGGGTATAATGCCCAGTAGTGGGATTGCTGGGTCATATGGTAGTTCTATTTGTAGTTTTTAAGGAACCTCCATACTGTTTTCCATAGTGGCTGTACCAATTCACATTCCCACCAGCAGTGCAAGAGTGTTCCCTTTTCTCCACATCCTCTCCAGCATTTATTGTTTCTAGATTTTTTGATGATGGCCATTCTGACAGGTGTGAGATGATATCTCACTGTAGTTTTGACTTGCATTTCTCTAATGATTAATGATGTTGAGCATTCTTTCATGTGTTTGTTGGCAGTCTGTATATCTTCTTTGGAGAAATGTCTATTTAGGTCTTCTGCTCATTTTTGGATTGGGTTGTTTCTTTTTTTGTTATTGAGCTGCATGAGCTGCTTATAAATTTTGGAGATTAATCCTTTGTCAGTTGCTTCATTTGCAAATATTATCTCCCATTCTGTGGGTTGTCTTTTGGTCTTGTTTATGGTTTCCTTTGCTGTGCAAAAGCTTTGAAGTTTCATTAGGTCCCATTTGTTTATTTTTGTTTTTATTTCTATTTCTGTAGGAGCTGGGTCAAAAAGGATCTTGCTGTTATTTATGTCATAGAGTGTTCTGCCTATGTTTTCCTCTAAGATTTGATAGTTTCTGACCTAAAGACATTTAGGTCTTTAACCCATTTTGAGCTTATTTTGTGTATGGTGTTAGGGAGTGATCTAATCTCATACTTTTACATGTACGTCCAGTTTTCCCAGCACCACTTATTGAAGAGGCTGTCCTTTCTCCACTGTACATTCCTGCCTCCTTTATCAAAGATAAGGTGACCATATGTGCGTGGGTCTATCTCTGGGCTTTCAACCCTTTCCATTGATCTATCTTTCTGTTTTTGTGTCAGTACCATACCGTCTTGATTACTGTAGCTTTGTAGTATAGTCAGGGAGCCTGATTCCTCCAGCTCCATTTTTCGTTCTCAAGATTGCTTTGGCTATTCAGGGTCTTTTGTGTTTCCATACAAATTGTGAAATTTTTTGTTCTTGTTCTGTGAAAAATGCCAGTGGTAGTTTGATAGGGATTGCATTGAATCTGTAGATTGCTTTGGGTAGTAGAGTCATTTTCACAAAATTGATTCTTCCAATCCAAGAACATGGTATATCTCTCCATCTATTTGTATCATCTTTAATTTCTTTCATCAATGTCTTATAATTTTCTGCATACAGGTCTTCTGTCTCCTTAGGTAGGTTTATTCCTAGATATTTTATTCTTTTTGTTGCAATGGTAAATGGGAGTGTTTCTTAGTTTCACTTTCAGATTTTTCATCATTAGTGTATAGGAATGCCAGAGATTTCTGTGCATTAATTTTGTATCCTGCTACTTTACCAAATTCATTGATTAGCTCTAGTAGTTCTGGTAGCAGCTTTAGTTTCCTCTATGCATAGTATCCTGTCATCTGCCATCAGTGACAGCTTTACTTCTTCTTTTCTGATTTGGCTTCCTTTTATTTCCTTTTCTTCTCTGATTGCTGTGGCTAAAACTTCCAAAACTATATTGAATAAGAGTGGTGAGAGTGGGCAACCTTGTCTTGTTCCTGATCTTAGTGGAAATGCTTTCAGTTTTTCCCCATTGAGGATGATGTTGGCTGTGGATTTGTCATATATGGCCTTTATTATGTTGAGGAAAATTCCCTCTATACCTACTTTCTGCAGGGTTTTTATCATAAATTGGTGTTGAATTTTGTCGAAAGCTTTCCCTGCATCTATTGAGATGATCATATGGTTTTTCTCCTTCAATTTTTTAATATGGTTTATCACATTGATTTTTTTGTGTATATTGAAGAATGTTTGCATTCCTGGAATAAACGCCACTTGATCATGGTGTATGATCCTTTTAATGTGCTGTTGGATTCTGTTTGCTAGCATTTTGTTGAGGATTTTTGCATGTATGTTCATCAGTGATATTGGACTGTAGTTTTCTTTCTTTGTGACATCCTTGTCTGGTTTTGGTATCAAGGTGATGGTGGCCTTGTAGAATGAGTTTGGGAGTGTTCCTCCCTCTGCTATATTTTGGAAGAGTTTGAGAAGGATAGGTGTTAGCTCTTCTCTAAATGTTTGATAGAATTTGCCTGTGAAGCCATCTGGTCCTGGGCTTTTGTTTGTTGGAAGATTTTGAAATAGGATCAGGACTTTTCTCTTGCAGACTTTTGATGTAAGCTCTCATGAAATTCCAGTATTATCCTTGTGCTTTACATCCAAACAACCAGTTTTCCAAACTGTAGGAAATGCCTCCCCGCTTTAGAGCCTAGGTGTCAGCTCTCTATACACCTGGGAGTTTGCTTTGATCTTCAGGCCTGCCCTAGGTTTTCTGTGCCCAGGAAGATCTCATTCTTCTGGAAATGCTTGTGAGGTGTTTTACTTGGCTGTCCTGCCTGACTTTCAGTCCCTGCCATCTGAAAGTCTGGAGTGCCTGGAGGAGGGAAGGAGTTTCTGCCAGCTCTCCTACTCCACATGGAATATCTTCAGTTGATGTTTCTCAGCTGTCTCTTCTTTCCCAACAACCAGGCAAAGAACTGGGGAGGGTACATAGATGCTAAATATTCATTAAAATATTAGCTGATTTCTCCTGTTCTCATGGACGGCAGACTCTCATGGTAAGCTGCCTGTTCCATCACCTCTTAATGAGGAGGGTCTTGTCACCTTCCCTGTGACCAGGGCCTCATTTCCTCCTGACCCACATTCCTTGTTGTTGTTTGTCCATGTGAACTCCTAAGCTCTCCTGTTCCTGTTGCTTATGAGGACACCTCCATACCTCACAGAGGAGGTCACATACCCATGCCTACTGACCACTTTCTGTCACCCTCATGAGAGAGCTTGTCCTCATGGCAGATGCACTGCCTCCCTTCCCAGCCCCACCCACCCAACTCCTGGGATGCATCTGCTTCTCCTTACTGGGCCCATCCTTCTGACTTAGCAGACCTAGGCAGTCATGCTCCAAAACATGAAAACTTTTGCATAAATACTTTTTGGGAACCTTGCACATATTTTCTATGACATTAGTTTGACTCACAAAACAATGGAAATTTAGAGGTAGTTGAAATCTTAGAAATCACGTAACCTGATTTTTTAAATGCTGAGCCAAAGTCTTTTAAATTAAATGCAAAAAACAGTTGTATCATGTAATTGGGCAGCCTATTAATATTGTCAGGAAAAAAAAACAGGTCAATACTCAGCATCTGTCATGAAAAAAATTAATTGAAAAACAAGTAGAATTTAAATTTTGAAGTAACCAAAATAATGGAAAATATCTGTTTCATGGTGTATATATTATGAATAAAGTCACACTTTCTTGACATTTCTCAAAATGTCCTTACCTTTCTGATGGATCTTCATATTAGATTACTAAATTATGCTTGTGTATATTTTAGTTAACTGAATCAAAACCCTCATTTAAAGATCCATTAAAAATTTTCAAATGTAGATTAAAAAAAAAAAGGCAGCACTGCCTATTTAGTGGCACCAGAATTTTAGGTTTCTAAGAAACACTGTGGGAGAATGTCAGGGGGTTGTCTAGTAAGGTTATTAATAATTAATAATTATTAAGAACCTTTAATTTTGTAAAGTAAAATATTAATAAATAAAATTACCATCTGCCTTTATTATCATTTCATAAAAGAAAGGACATCCTAACAGCAACAAAATAGAACCTACATAATTTAAAACTACTTAGCTTTAGTTTTATGAAAAACATTATACCGTCTTCCTTTATTTTCCATGTGGCCATAGGTCAATAAAAACTGTCATGGACCAGCAGTCCACAATGTTCCTCCAACTCTATTTGGAAGTCATTGAGGGAAGCCAACCCTCTCATTTTATAGATCAGAAAGTGGTCATGTGGCAAATTTCAATGATTTTCCAAGGTTATCAGCTATTTCAATGTTCTTCTTACTACTTTGCTAGATTAGGTTTCTGATAACATACATGCCTTCCCTGTCAATGGTAACATCGGCAACTATTAGATTCAGGATCAGTTAGCCATCTCTCTTCCCCAGTGACTCTGAAGCATGAGAGATTCACACTCACAGATAACACATCAGAATGGATCCCACATATTGTATGTAACATTCCTCAAGAAATAAATATGGAACTTCATTTTTATTGAGATTGTTATTTGATTAAAATTTTAATTTCATATTAATAGATAGGATTTAAAATTTTTACTCATAATAGAAAATAACAGAAGGTCCCTCTTTAAATTCCTCATGTCTCAAGCATCTATAAGTTTATAGAGAGCATCTCTTTTTAAGTTTACAGTCACTTTAAATTTTTCCCTTCTTTCTCTGACTATTCAATTTCTCTGTATTCTCAGTTATTCTAATAATTTCTATCCCACATATTATTTCTACCATTGCTAATTCTGTCTACTTTTCCCCCATTCCAATCCATTCATGTTTTCTATTAGTTTAGGATTTTCTCTTTAGTACTAAAGTGAATAAATTATCATTTTCTGGCATGTGAATGATCAGAATCTATTACTTATTCTGATATCTCTCATCAACTAGTCCAACTTCTTCAATTGTAAGAAATTCTAGTCATTTGAAATTTGACTGGAACATGGAAAAAATAGTCATGAAATTATATGTATCATTCTAGATAAAAATAAGAGGACAAAAAATTTGTAGTAGATCAATTTAAGCCATAAATATGTTTGCCTAGTCAGAAAGGACACTCGTAAAACTGGCATTTGTCATCAAAATAAAAGATTATTCCCATATATTTTAATGATGAAATTCTGACCCTAAAACTATACAGTGCTAAGTAGGTGGTCAATGATAAGTAACAATTCCCATTCTCTTTATCCAGATTTCAGAGTGCAACAGAGAGGAGGGTAGTATTGGGGCACCTTTGAGTTAAGGGTGGAAGGAAAACAGATGGCACATATAGAATATCTAGAATTATTGACTAATTTTTATCTTATAAAATAAAGAATACTATCAAATAGTTTTTACTGAGCAATAATGAACTGTTTCTCAAATTGTTCTGGAGCCTTATAAAGCAAATAATGGGCTCGACTGCTCCTTTAGTCAACTGAAAACAATATTTTGAGACATCTCAAGAAAGCTACCAAGTACTTGGTTCTTAATAGCTTGACAATTTTGAAATCCATTTCTAATAAAAATGTATGATTTTGATCAGTTTTATTGCTAGCTCAAAATCATAAAAAATAATTTCTTGATACTTTGGCTATTGATAATTGACTTTCAGAAAATGATTATTCTTATATATCATTTCTAAAATGGCATAATTACAGAGACTGTTTAATCAAATCCAGAGATCATTTAGTCAAAAGAGAAAACCTGGCCCAAAGAAGCTTTGTGTCTCTCTCCAGGACAAGTGACTGAAAATAGGTAGAACAAATACTCTATTCCTTGATTCAGGGTCATTTCCAGGTATCCAAAAGGAAATGTGGCCTTGGAATGCTGACATTTAAGACAAGAGATGAGACAGGCTCTAGTACAGTTTAAATATTCAGAGCCAATTGGCATTATGTAATCTCACATGTTTGAAGGCCTTTATATTTTTTAAACCAATTTTTTTCAAGAACAGATTTCTTGAGACTGTTCCCATTGTAATTTTATTTTAATTAATAAAAAATTTCATTTATTTATATATTTTAAAGTAAAAATTGTGTAATTCAAGATGTACAACATGATGCTTCAATACACATATACATAGTGAAATGGATTTTATAGTCAAGCCAATTAACATATCTCCTTACATAGTTATCATTTTTGTGTGTGATGAGTACCCCTGAAATTTACTCTCAGTATATTTCCCATTTTTAAATTAAATAAAAAAGAAAGAGGGAAAGAAAGAAGGGAGAAGACAGGAAGAAGTTAATTACAATCATTCTACTTAACATAGTTAATAATTTTATGCAAATCAACAAATATTCCTAGAAAATTACTATAATTAAGTTTTAATAAACACAGACACTTGGACAAAGAAGTCATGGTAAATGATTGCTGTGAAAATCCTGAATATATTCCACTCAATATTTCACATGGAGCTATCGAGCTTTCACCTGGAAGTAAACGCTGTAAACTGGAGTGAATGTGTGTAAACTTGATCTCATCCAACCTCCTCTGCAGCTGTTTTTAAAGCTAGGGTAATAAACACCTTAGGTCCACAAGGATCTGTCCTATAGGCAAAGAACGGTCTCTCTGGAGCCATCTGTGTTGGTGACAGAGGGCATGTCTCGTAAAGAGGAGACCAGGACCAATTTACATTCCCATTAATAGTGTAGGAGGGTTCCTTTTTCTCCACACCCTCTCCAGCGTTTATTGTTTGTAGACTTTTTGATGATGACCATTTTGACTGGTGTGAGGTGATACCTCATTGTAGTTTATTTATTTATTTATGGCTGCGTTGGGTCTTTGTTGCTGCATGCGGGCTTTCTAGTTGCGGTGAGCGGGGGCTACTTTTTGTTGTGGTGTGCGGGCTTCTCATTTCAGTGGCTTCTCTACTTGTGGAGCACGGGCTCTAGGCATGTGGGCTTCAGTAGTTGTGGCACGAGGGCTCAGTAGTTGTGACTGGTGGGCTCTAGAGTGCAGGCTCAGTAGTTGTGGCTCATGGGCTTAGTTGCTCCGTGGCATGTGAGATCTTCCCGGACCAGAGATCAAACCCGTGTTCCCTGCATTGTCAGGCAGATTCTTAACCACTGCGCCACCAGGGAAGTCCCTCATTGTAGTTTTGATTTGCATTTCTCTAATAATTAGCGATGTTGAGCAAGTTTTCATGTGTTCGTTGGCCATCTGGATGTCTTCTTTGGAGAAATGTCTATTTAGATCTTCTGCTCATATTTTGATTAGTTTGTTTTTTGATATTAAGGTGGATGAGCTGTTTGTATATTTTGGAAATTAATCCCTTTTTGGTTGCATTATTTGCAAATAATTTCTCCCATTCTGTGGGTTGTCTTTCATTTTGTTTATGGTTTCCTTTGCTGTGCAAAAGCTTGTAAGTTTGATTAGGTCTCATTTGTTTACTCTTGTTTTTATTTCCATTACTCTAGGAGACAGATCCAAAAAAATATTGCTGTGATTTATGTCAAAGAATGTTCTGCCTATGTTATCCTCTAGGAGTTTTATAGTATGCAGTCTTACATTTAGGTATGGAGGTTCCTTAAAAACTAAAAATAGAGTTACCATATGATCCAGTGATCCCACTCCTGGGCATATATTCAGAGAAAACTATAATTTGAAGAGATACATGCACCCCAATGTTCACAGCAGCACTATTTACAAAACACAAGACACAGAAGCAACCTAAGTGTCCATTGGCAGATGAATGGATAAAGAAGATGTGGTATATATACACAATGGAATACTACTTAGACATAAAAAAGAATTAAATAATGCCATTTGCAGCATCATGGATGGACCTAGAGATTATCATATTAAGTGAAGTAAGTCAGACAGAGAAAGACAAATATCATATGATATCACTTATATGTGGAATCTAAAAAAAATGATACAAATGAACTTATTTACAAAACAGAAATAGACTCACAGACAAAGAAAACAAATGGTTACCAAAGGAGAAGGGGGTGTAAATTAGGAGTTTGGGATTAAAATTCACACACTCCTATATATAAAATAGATAACCAACAAGGACCGACTGTATGGCACAGGGAACTATATTCAATATCTTGTAATAACCTATAATGGAAAAGAATTTTAAAAAGAATATATATATGTATATATTATATATATACACACACACACATATCTGAATCACTTTGCTGTACACTGGAAACTATCACAACATTGTAAATCAACTGTATTTCAATAAAAATAAAAAACAAAAAAATATAAAAATAAAATTAATTAAAAAAGGAAGAAACCAGAAGCAGTAATTACCTAGGCATGTATAGGACTCTCTCAGCCACCAAGAAACCCACCCTGAAGAAGAGGTTGCTGGCTGGGATGAACGGGAAAACCAGGAACAACAAGCCCACCAAAACTTCCCTGTGCTCCAATCTCTGAAACACACAATAATTAATGGAGGACAAATTAATCTAGGTTTAATTCCACTTCCGTCAGCATTTAACCATCTCTTTCATTTTCAACTTCTCATTGAAGGAATGAATAAATTAGACCAATGTAAAACTTTTGATCAGTGTGCTGAATTCATCAGAGAAAGCCCTTAGGCTAAAACCTCTGGCTTGTGGAAATATTTACATGTACCCCTGACACACATTTGCCACCCAGAACATCTGCTATTTGCATAACATGATCAGTGACCATTATTTCTTATTCTGGGCTGGCCTTACAGCCATCCTGCTTCTTGGCCTGGCTCCTTTTAGAGTTCCTATGCCCCCAGGCAACTCATTCCAGGGAGCAAAGCAGCTGGATAAGGATCAAGCCCACTAAGGCATCATGGAGAATTACTGTCCTCTCAGAAACAGAACGCATTAAAAGCAAAACAAATTAAAAAAAAAAAAAAGAAAAAAAGCCCCACACAAAACCCACCAGGAGAGGCAAAGCTGAGCATGAATTAAATTAAATGAAAATGGTGAAATGTGGGGCACCAATGAGGGAGATCATTTGAGCTGAGGTGTTTTTAGCATCTTTCAAAATAAGCCAGTAAGCAAGTATTTATTCCATGAAATTTTTTGGAATCAAAATTCATTACAATAAATCATTAAACTGACAGAACACCTTTCTCTTACATTGTATATATTAATTTGTAAAGATTTTTGTCACTTAATAGTTAACATAAAATATTTCTATTTATTACTAATAATATGTTGTAATGGGCACTGTAAAAGTTAGTGTGTATTTCCAAATAGACATATTTGAAGGAAAGCCTATTTAAAACAAACCTAAATGTATTGGATGGTATTACTTTTTTCTTTTTAAAAAAAGTTTAAGGGGAAAAGCAAATAGAACTTTCCATGTTACAGTTTTAAATTTTGTCTTATAAACATTTTAAATAGCCTATTACTTTTAATAATTGTGAAAGACTAAACAGAATTATTTCAAAAACCTAAATAAGATTCCCTGATACAAACTACTAATACTTTAAGTAGACAAAGTAAAAGATTTCAAACATATTGAGACATTTGTCACCTGGATTTTATTAAAATCTTTGTTTTGCTGACTACAATATATTGAATAATAGAATTTCTAAGAGCAATTCCATATGAACAAATGTGATTTGGACAATTTCCTTTAAAAGTAAGGTAACATAACTAATGATCTCATTTTTTACCTAGAGTAACCATACTCTTTAGAATTAAAAGGTGAAAGAAGAAAAAATTTTGCATAACAAGCCTTCAATTCAAATGGATGCAATAATGTTATATTTTCTATGACCCACTTAAATTGAAGGAATAAAACAGGTGAGAAGTAACAAGTTCATTATATTTAAAAACTGCAAGCTATCTTTGTAATTTAGATTTTTCTTTCAGTTTACAGAGTATATTTCAGTCCAAGAATTTAAAGATTTGTAAAGAGAATGTAATACCCCCTATTAATTAATCCTAAGCATGGAGGCAAGGGCAGGGGTTAAGAGAATTCTGACCAGGTCACCATCCAGGTCCCTGGATCGTGTTTTACCCCGTGAGGCGCCTCCCCACCTCATTGCGGTTATTGGAGATCAGCCCTCACTGCGGAACTGAAAGAGGCGTCGCCTTCACACCCCCAGTGTCACCCCTTGCTGCCTGACCGAAGGCCCTTCCTCACTGTGGTGTCGTATGTTTCCGGCCTTTACTCAGCAGAAGCCCGAGCTGGGGAGCCAGTAGGTTGGGAGGAGCCGGTGTCCGGGGAGCACAGAGGTGCCCTCGGGCTCCTCCCTTCCCGGTCCCGAGAGCTGCCGCCGCTGCTGGAGGTGCAGAGATGGGGCTGCAGGCTCCAGGCACGGCCTTTATTCCCTTCCTGGCTCTCATCCCAGTTGTGATTACGTATTTATCTGTGTGCTCACTGTCTTTAATTAACGTCTCCAGCAGACTGTAAGCTCCATGAGGACAGGAGCTGCTCAGTTGTGTTCAGTGGCACGTGGTTTGTGCTCAGCTCAGTGCCTGGCACTTAGTGTTTAGAAATATTTGTTGAATAAATCAATAAATGAATAAATGTTCCATGTGAGACAGAAAACTGGGTGTGAGAAGGGCAGAGGATAGAGAGGGCTTCCTGGTGGAGGTGACAGTCTGGGTTTGAAAAATGAGTGAATACTCACAAAGCAGAAAACGTTGAGGAAGGGTCAAGACAAGGGTCTTTCCAGGCAGAAGGTACAGAAGGTAGGAGACAAGTAGGTGTCGAATGCCACACAGTGTATTTCAGAGGCAATCTGTACCTCAGAGTGTAAAGTGCAGGGCGAGACTGATGGGAAATAAGACTAAACAAGTGGGCAGGAGAAAGATCGTGAGGGTTTCTATGGCCTTTTGTGAGCTGACCTTTACCTTGAGGCAAAGGGGAGCTGCTGGAGGGTCCTTCCTGCACAGAAAATAAAGCCTCGTATTGGGAGTTGCTGTCTGGACTTCAGTTGTGGCCTGCCACTAATACCCCATTGGTCACCCTGGGCAGGCATGTTAGCCTTTCCATCTTCAAGGGCCTGAACTATAAAATGTGACAAGTGAGGCTTAGGGCTCAGAGCTCAGCCCAGTCGGGCTGGGTTCCAGAAGTTCCTCCAACTCTGAAAGACATTGTCATCTGAATTACGTTACCCTGTGATATGTGGCCACTGAGGGGCCAGAGAGGAGAAGGGGGAGACTTCTGAGTGGGCGCTTTGACACGTGGAGGGAGGCCACCACTCCCTGCTTCTACTAGGGAGTGCTGATCTGAAAAGGGAGGAAGCAGGCCTGTGTTTCCTTTATTTTAAAAACATCTCACTTAAGCCCAGGGCAAACTACCTAATTTCCATGAAGGTAATTTTGAAAACAATAATATTCACAAATGATTCTTTAACCTAAATTTTAATTGTCCATACTATTTGTTCTCCCTCCTTTCCAACCAGCTTAGTTAGATTCAAAATATGTAAAAAGGTATTTCTTTAAAATATGAGTGAATATGCCAAGCAGAGAATTGGGAAGTTAGGAAAAAAAACTTTCATTAGGACATGGCTAAATTTCCTAGGACAAGAAAATCTAGGAGGAGAGTCCAATTGTGGATCTGGGGGATCCAGATATGACAAAATTTGCTAAAGAGTGCATAGCTTATTTCAGCCTAATAGGTGCAGATGAAACTCAGAAAGAATAAGGACTAGAAAGAGAGATTTGGGGACATTTCCTAAGAGACTAATTTAATTTTTAGGAAAAGAGTCCAGTGGAAACTGACTTATTCCTAATTACATGAGGAAAGGGAATAGAGATTAGAATGAAAGTACCTAATAATATAGCTACTAATAGCCTGTTATTCTACGCAGGAGCAACTGTGTGACTTCAAGAAAATTACTTTTTTTTTTTTTTTTTTTGTAGTATGCGAGCCTCTCACTGTTGTGGCCTCTCCCGTTGCGGAGCACAGGCTCCGGACGCGCAGGCTCAGCGGCCATGGCTCACTGGCCTAGCCGCTCTGCGGCATGTGGGATCTTCCCGGACCGGGGCACGAACCCGTGTCCCCTGCATCGACAGGCGGACTCTCAACCACTGCACCACCAGGGAAGCCCAAGAAAATTACTTTTTTTGTGCTTTAACTGGATGATCAGTTAAAAACAAAGGTGTTGATATCTGACCAAGCCTGTCTCATAACGTACTTGTGAAAACAGAGGTGGGATATTAATATATTCCACGCGGAAGCTATTACTGGCTTGAATCTTCTTTTCTGTCTTGGGAAGATATAGAAGAGCCTCCTCCTGAGCTGCAAAGAGGTAAACAAATACCTTCTCTCAATACCCGAGTAGAAGTCTCCATGGTGACTGAGTGTAAGCCCAGAGTCACTCAGCTTCTGCACAGCTGCACATCTGTCAAGCCACTAATGGAAGAGTAACAGTTTTTTTCAATGCTATAAATTACAGCCGATGAGTTTCAGCTCTGGGGCCGAAGTGTAACCTGGGAGCTCCTGGCTGTTCCTTCCACTTTTACTCTGATCTCAGCTTCCAGAGCATGGGGCATAGCTGAGGAAACAAAGATCTGCACACAGATACAGGACACAAACACATACACAGACAGACCCAGGCAGCAACATGGGGCAAGAAAATCTGGGGCAATCTTAAGGTAAGAAAAGTTAAAAGTTGATTTTGAAAGCAGAATCACTTCTGCCTTATCTCTTAATGATTTTGTACTCTGCTGTGTCTCTGATTCAGGATTGAACCGCCATAACACTATGCTACAGAGGGGTTAGGACAGTTCTCCCACAACTTGAGCACAGGCCATATCTGTATCTCAGATGCAGACATGGTCGACCAGATGACCCATTTAGCTTTTTCTTTCCTCTAAAAGCAGCAGGACAAAGCTGAACTGGAGCAGAAAATGATTGTTACAGGACCTCATACGGCATGGCTGCCAGCCCACCTCTACTTGGCTTAAGTTAGCAATTCATCTGATAACTTTCATAAGCTCTAAAATTCACTGATAAAAGTTAAATGAGAAAGTGAAATAGTTGGGAGACAAAAGTAGATTTATACAATCCAGTCTTCTCTCAGCCAATTCAAAACTTGCTTTTCCAAAGCTGAGCTTTCTTCCCCAAGAGGCATCAATGATAGACAGGTGAAGGCAGATTAAAATCAGCGTGTTTATAAAATTATAAGACATAATATCTCATTCTTCTGTCACTTATTTATTGTCACCTCGACGATGGTGCTTTTGCTCTGTATTCTGAAATCAGTAAGGAAAAGAAACTCAATATAATCGACAGAGTTTCACTCACTTGGTGAAGATTCAAATGTTTTAGACCTGCATATCATAAAGGTAGTCAAATGTTCACCATACTTTATCAAAAAAATGTGGTGAGAAATTTCTGGCTTACTTCATGACATATGAAAGTAACAATAAATCCAGTAAGCTTCTATTTTAGCAGCTAAAAAGAAGGAAAAGATTTAGTTGCATAACAACTTTTGAAGGAGCTCCTATTAATAGATTTGATTCCTGCAATCATGCTGCATTTATCCAAAGCAAAATATCTTCCATCATCAAAATATGCTGCATGTCCTTGGACAGGACCCAATTTCCTGTTTCTGAGACATATGGTTATAAAGTGTGATGGATTATTTTGCTTTTTAAGAGATGTTTAAAAAGCTACTTTCACAAATAACTCACCTAAAAGAATAGTTCCACTTCCCCCATAATTAATACATAATACATTCAAACAGCCAACCTCCATCATTTAAAAGGGCAATTGTAATTGACTGTTAAAATGTAACAATGGATAGAAAAAGAAGCCTTTATTTAAAAATGACACCAAGTACCTGTATTTCTATGAGCTGCAGATGCATCAACACACACATGCATCAAGACATGGAAGGGACTGCTTTCCATCAAATGGTGTGAACCTAAATCTTTAAAGTATATCCAAGAAAGAAGAAACTATTTGATCCACATGAAGCTTGAAAATGTAGTAAAGACACAGTAAAATCTCAGCCCAATGATCACTAACTGGGAGTTGTTTTTTCCTAGAAAATTCCTTGAAGATGACAGAAACAAATGTGTTTGGCTAAAAAAACCCAGTAAAATTGGTTTTCCAGTAGTATTTGGCATTAAATTGTTACCCAAAAAAGACCTTGTTAAAGGCTCATGTCTGTCTATATATAGTATCTGTATATAGATGATTAAAATACACTGGCCAAATTACTAATGGCAAAAGGGATTGTGACAGATTTGAATACGTAGAATTTTCTAGTGATTCCAGGAAGGCTGACATTAAAGATATTCCTTTCATTGGGTTACTTTTTAATAAAAAATATCAGAGTCCTGGTGTTGGAAGTTGACCTAAGCCAATTTGGTTGCTTAAAGATTGCTGGATCCTTTTTGAACATGACTGGTCCCTGGTGTTTAGAGCCAGAGGGGATGTAACACTGATAGCGAGTTTTGGCTAAAATACAGCTGGAAATACAAACATTTATCAGCAAGCAAGTAAAAGCTCTTGTAGGTCCAGGGAAGTGCCCAGTCAGTCTTGTAGCTCTCGTACACTATGTTGCCTGGAACACTCTCTCTGAGGACAATGTGAAAGCACTCTGAGGCATAGAAGCCACCTTCCAGTCAAGTCAGGCTCATAGACTTTGTGAAGTGTGGGGACGCAGGACCCAACAGAGCGTGGGTTCTAGCTTAGCAAGTTTGCTGGGCTTCATTCATTCAAGGGAGATTGTGCCTGTACACTCTTTCTAGCCAGTCACCTACCTTGGTCCCACTTATCCACCAGTATAAAGTTATTTTCTAACAACCCTCACCTCTGGTATGGATTATTTTTTTTTGAATTTTTATTATTTTTTATACAGCAGGTTCTTATTAGTTATCTATTTTATACATATTAGTGTATATATGCCAATCCTAATCTCCCAATTCATCCCACCACCACGACCACCCCACACCCTCACTTCCCCCCTTGGTGTCCATACGTTTGTTCTCTACATCTGTGTCTCTATTTCTGCCTTGCAAACCGGTTCATCTGTACCATTTTTCTATATTCCACATATATGCGTTAATATATGATATTTGTTTTTCTCTTTCTGACTTACTTCACTCTGTATGACAGTCTCTAGATCCATCCATGTCTTTACAAATGACCCAATTTCGTTCCTTTTTACGGATAATATTCCATTGTGTATATGTACCACGTCTTCTTTATCCATTCGTCTGTCAATGGGCATTTAGGTTGCTTCCATGACCTGGCTATTGTAAATAGTGCTGCAATGAAAATTGAGGTGCATGTGTCTTTTTGAATTATGGTTTTCTCTGAGTATATGCCCAGTCTGGTATGGATTTTGACAACAGTATTGGAAGAGTATGTAGAGGCCCCTCAAGAGCAAGGACTCCTGAGTATATTACTTTACTTTTTTCTTTTTATTGAAGTATAGTTGATTTACAATGTTATGTTAGTTTCTGGTGTACAGCACAGTGATTCTTTTTCATATTCTTTTCCATTATGGTTTATTACAGAATATTGACTATAGTTCACTATGCTATACAGTAGGACCATGTTGTTTATCTATTTTATATGTAGTAGTTTGTATCTGCTAATCCCAAACTCCTGATTTATCCCTCTACACCCCCTTTCCCCTTTGGTAACCATAAGTTTGCTTTCTACGTCTGTGAGTCTGTTTCTGTTTTGTAAATAAGTTCATTTGTGTCATATTTTAGATTCCACATATAAGTGATATTTTTCATTCTTTTTCTTATTTCACTGAGTATGATAATCTCTAGGTCCATCCACGTTGCTGCCAATGGCATTATTTCATTCCTTTTTATGAGTAATAGTCCATTGTATATATGTACCACATCTTCTTTATCCACTCATCTGTCGATGGACATTTAGGTTGCTTCTATGTCTTGGCTATTGTAAACTGAGTATAGTACTTTAAATGCTAACTACTCCTAGTGTACATTAAGTTAACTAACCTCACACAAGGCAACACAATATTGACACAGATGCATTTTTAAAGTGAATTGTCACACTTTGCGTCGCTTTTTAAATCAACAGTCAACCAGGTGAACATTTGACTTTCCTCCTAAGACATCTTCTATTTACTGTTGACTGGTTAGAAACTCTCTATATCTTTAAAATAAAAAGTTCCAAAGGAATGCTTATTTAGGTGGTGATGTTAAAGGGATAATTCTGTGAAGATTTATTTGGCTGTTGTTATTCTTGAAGGGATAAGTTGGAAAATTTTGAATAATGCACCGAAGGGGTCATTACAAGTCTGTACAAATTACACCCTTCCCTTCATATGTTTAAATCAACATTTCTCAAATGATGTAAAATGTATTTGATGACAGAATCCCTATTTTGAGTAAACCCTCTTAGTATCCAAAACACACTCTGAGAAATGCTGGTAATAAACTATCCCAGACAGAATGAGGTTAAAAAGTTTCCACATAAGAAGTGGTTTCCACATAAAACCTTTCTCAAGGAAACTTCTCAGTATCTGGCATATTTTAAACCCATTTCCTGCTCTTCTGTTTTCAGTAGATATGAGAGCAGTGGGTCCCCATTTTCATTGTAAGAAATCATTATTCATTTAGAGAACCTTGTTACAATGTCCATCTACTTCCTCTGCTGCAACAGCAGTGGGTCCAATTCGTTAAATATACCTTAAGTTTTAATCTTCAGCAAGGGATAACCCTCTTTGTGGCTCTGCTAGGTATGCCATGGTGCTTAGAGACCACCGTAGAGTCACATGGGGGTTAGGTTCTAAAATCAGCATACAAAGCAAAAATCATGCATAGTCAAGATGACTCTTGAAAATCGTTTAAAACGGCTCCATGTTGGAGAGTGACATACCATATCCCAAGAAGCCAGACCCAGAGAAATCATTCTTAAGAACTGGAACGAATGGCTACTTCATCAACTGAGTACTAGATAAAGTAAGACTCATGTAAGGATGTCATGTTGTATGAAAAATGCAGATCATTAAATCCTAGAATACCACTCACCACTGCAAGGTTCTCACACCACGAGGGCTCACAGGAACTCAGATTGCCTGGAAGAAGGACAAACTCACCTGTCTTATCCCCTTCTCTCTCTTGGGACTACACTTGTGGAAGGCAATAGCCAGAAATTTATCTATACTACTTAGGTTTTTACTCTCTCTTCTCTTTTTTCAGTTTTGTTTTTTAAATTTGTACTGATCCAGCATGTTTGTGTAAATATACCTAGGCAATATCATTTTTAGTCAATTTAAAAAGATAAATATATAAATATGTATACATATTCATATATAAGAATACATATAAATACATATTTGCAGAAATATACATATAAAAATATATACCTTACAAAGCACAAAGTACAAAGCAGGATAAATTCATTCAATTTTGTTTTGTTTCATTTTGTAAACATTATTTTGATTCATTTCAAGAAACGTTTTGATGCCTTTAAATAATATTAGTAACATAGGAGAAATGCTCATGAGGTAATGTTAACACACACATGCTAGTTTAATAAATATACATGAAGCATTTAACATGTGCAAGTCACAGACTTAACTTGAGGCTCTGATTAGTCAACGAGACAGCATGGTCACTGGCTTCATGGAGCTCTATTCTAGTGTGCACACAGTAACAAGTGGCACATTCATTGAAGAAAGTAATATCCTGAACGAGATATTTACATATGGCACCCCACACAGTATCATCTCGATTACATGAAAAGTGTATGGATAAGTGAATGATTGGAAGGAGATCCAACAAAATGTAATAATGTATTTTAGGATTGTGAGTGATTTTTATACACTTTACTGTATTTATATGATATTTACCCAAACCTGTACTAATTTTTTAATATAAACCTATTATATAGTTCTAAAAAAAAAAAAAGAAATGTTTTTCAAACACCCACTATATGTAAAGAGTGAAGGGACATTTGGGCAAAAAGATGAATACAACATTACTCTCACAGACTTCAAAATCGGTGTACGTATGAACAACTAAAACTAGAATCTAAGAAAGATTATGTTAAGGATAGTAATTGAACAAAATCCCCTAAACTACCTAGTGTGAGTCATCTTAAAGTCTCCTTCCCCATCCCCCATGAGGCTTCTCTTAGTCATGCAGGGCTACTCATCACTCTCTCACTCAAATAATTTAGATGTGGTGCCTTGTATATGCCAAACGCCATTCTATGTTCTCTGGGACACATCAATGAGTCAAACAGAGAAACATTCCCTACTTCTGTGGAGCAAACATTCTAAATGGGATGGGTAGTGGGGTCTCAAGAGCCATGACAAACAAATTAGTAAATTATTTAGTATTTTAAAAACGTGACAAGGGGGCTTCCCTGGTGGTGTAGTGGTTGAGAGTCCGCCTGCCAATGCAGGGGACACAGGTTCATGCCCCGGTCCAGGAGGATCCCACATGCCACGAAGCGGCTAGGCCCGTGAGCCATGGCCTCTGGGCCTGCGCGTCTGGAGCCTGTGCTCCTCAATGGGAGAGGCCACAGCAGTGAGAGGCCCGTGTACCGCAAAAAAAAACCCCAAAACAAACAAACAAACAAAAAAACGTGACAAGTATTACAGGGAAAAAAAAAGAGCCTAACAAAGGGTACCTGGAATGCAGGGCTTCAGGGTGGGTGGGGGTTGGTTGAACTTTACACGAGGTGCTCAGGGAAGGCCTCTTGGGAAGGGGATAATTCAGCAGAGACTTGAAGGGGGAACTCTGGGGCAGAGGGTTCCTGGTGGAAGGACCTGGTAGAGGCCCTAGGCAGGATGGCTGCTGTATTCAAGGAGCAGAGAGGAGAATGTAGCTGGTGCTGAGCAAGCAGAGATGAAGTCAGGGCAGTGGTGGGAAAGGTAACAGTGTGGGAAGGTCAGGCTCAGACCAAGTTTGGTCTCGTTTGCTTTTGTGTTTTATTTGCAGAAAAATGGGAAGCTGCTGGAAGGTTTTGAGCAAAGGAGGGACATGATCTGATGTGTGCTTCTGGCTGCTGTTCTAAGAAGAGACTGCAGAGAGGATGTAAGGTTAGAAGGAAGGAGGTGAGTTAATAGAAAGTGTGGTGACCTGGACCAGTGTAGTGGTGAAAAGTGACCAGATTTTGGATATATTTTCATGGTAGAACAGGTAACATTTAGTGATGGATTAGACATAATATTGAGAGAGAGGTGTCAAACATTTTGGCCTGAGCAACTGGTAGTCTGACCAGTTGCTCATGACCAAAAAGGAGAAGATTGGAAGGAGTACAGGCTTGTGAGGGAATTCCGGAGCACAGTTTTGATGGCTGAGATGTACCTGATAATTGAATAGAGATGCATTTCCATTGTGCCTTTATTTCCAAACATCCCAAGTTCCTTACATGTACTACTTCTTTCTTATAACACTTCAGGAAGAAAAGTAACAGGCCATGTTATCAACAAAACTTCCAAGTGTGAAAAAATAACAGGTAAAAAATTTTATAATTTGTCTAAGGATTCAGAGATAAAGAAACAACTCCAATTTCCCCCTGTACTTTGGGCAACTAATTTTTAGCAATACTTTCTGAGGATTTGTTTTTGGTAGTGTTTTCTCCCCCAGGAGATTGTGTCAATCATGTTTGCCTCACTTTTATAGGCATTTTAGGCAGCATTTTTAGGACTAAATAGATACCTCGAAGGATTTGATGATAAGTTACATCTGTCTCCAATGCATTAAGCAGTTTCCAATATGTTTTTTGTTTTCGCTGCTTTTATCCCTAATTATACATTTTGTGATTTTCTTAGGAGAGAAAAGGGTGGTGATAAAATCAATTTACTGAAGAACTAGAAGGGATCTGAGCCAGCATTTGTCCATTTCCCTCTTTTTTTTTTTTGCGGTACGCGGGCCTCTCACTGTTGTGGCCTCTCCTGTTGCGGAGTACAGGCTCCAGACACGCAGGCTCAGTGGCCATGGCTCACAGGGCCCAGCCGATCCGCGGCATGTGGGATCCTCCCGGACCGGGGCACGAACCCATGTCTCCTGCATCGGCAGGTGGACTCTCAACCACTGCTCCACCAGGGAAGCCCTCCCTCATTTTATAGCTGGGGAAATGGGAACCCTCAGTGGTGAAATGACTTGCCCAAAGTTAGCATTCCATTGGGATGGGAAGAATCAGAGGAACAAGTTGGGGGCCTTGGGGTAGATGGGACCCTGGTGAATGGATGCTGGTTAAATCTTCTTTGCCAAATTAAAGAAAATCTCCTTTAAGTTTATAGATTCTTCAAAATTTCCAGTTCTTAAAAATTTTTATTTTTAAGAATGCCGTCTGAAGTCAAGTCAGACTGTACACCTCTTTGTGATTCATACGAATTCCCCTCCCTTAAGTCATTCCCAGGGTTTTTTCACACCCCTCCCACTTCCTGACATGTCCAATCCAGAATTCCTTCCCCTTATTTCTTCACCATCTTCTTCCTGTGGACTCCACTAACCCTGCCCCTGGATCCCTGACATTGCCCTTGCTTCTCTCCTCTGATCCTTCCATTCCAGGGTGACCTCAGGCTCTGAACACCCACCCCCCATTGGGGGAACACAGAGCCTCTTAAGGAAACCCAACTGTAAAGTGATAGCATCAAGAAATGTTTGGACTGAATGGAGGGGAGGAGTTTTCTAGAATCTTCTTAGGAATATGTACTCCTTCAAATAAAAAGGATGAAAAAGAAGTAACGAGTTCAGCTAAACATTCAAATGTAGAATTTAGAAAGAGAATGAGATTGATTTACAAGGAAGTTCACGGGAACGTTGAAGCAGTCCCAAAGTTGAAGATGGCAGCAGAGACTCTGAGATAACATATATTGTGTATGATCAAACACATCACTTTAAAAAATACTGAGTGGGAGAAAAAATGTGTCTCCTGGGGTTGGGGAATTATTGACTGGTTTGAGGCCAAGGAGAAGGTTTTTTGTGTAAAGACAATTTCCTAGGATTTTCACCCTGACAATAAATCACTCTGCAGAGAACAGTAGTGGGCGATCGGTGGGAGGGAAGATGATGATGAATGTGTCCAGCTGCCTAGATGACTAAGAAGCACGTGGAGAAAAGTTAGCGAACACTTTCCCAAGCTCTGCATCTGGATTCCGCTTAGCACAGTGTAAGGGGAGGCCTGGTCCCTGGCTTACAGGCACTCAGCTTGGGTTTCTGTCCTACTCACCCTCTCACCGGACCCCTCAGTCATCCCCAAAATGTCCTTTTGTGGTCCTTGGGAAATGTCCCCGTCCAGTTTTCCTTCTGCCTAAGTTCCATCTGTCTCTCACTTCTAAAGGAGCAGATGCAGAAGCCACAGTCACCACCCAGGTGAGTACTAAGTGCTAATTGGGCTCTGAGTCCCTCTTTGGAGACCTCACAGTGAAAACCGGGAGGAAATCCTCACCCAACTGAAACAACTGGGTCGTTTCAATCATCACAGCCTCCCCTGCACAGGGGGCTCTGCTGAAATGTCAGGAAGGCTGAGATACAGGCAGGCAAACTCATGGACTTATTTCTTCTCTTACTCATTTCATTCACTGACTTTTACTAAGCACCTACTGTGGACAAAGCTGTGTGTCAGGCAATGAAACAGCTGGGCCATTACCAACAAAACCATTGTTTCCAATTAAAAACCTCCAAAGACTGTGGGGGCAATTTTCATTACAGTTCACGCAATCATAACAGGAATGAGTGCTACAAATACTCATGTTGGACTCAGCTGAAGATTAATTCTCACAGATCTCATCTACACCTATCTGCTAAGATAACCTGCGAGTCTTGTTATTGCTAATTTGAAAAGTATCTCAATTCTATTTTTGCTGTGTATGTGTGTTTGTGTTTGTTTACTGTATTTTAAATCAAAAAGATAGTCTGCAGGCAAAGGATTTTCAGCTGCTTTCAGTTTGAAGGAACAAACATTTATTGAGAGTCATTCGTTCATCCATTCATTCAACTAACATATATCCTGAACACAGTTGTCATTGTGCCAGGCAGGGGTGCAAAACCAACCAGCCAACCAGCCTGCAGACAAGGCGTGGTTCCCAGGCTAGGGAATTCTGTATTCGGGTGGAGGGGCCAGACATCATTTAAGTTTACACATGTATGTGATCCTCCATTCTTATCATTTCTGATGTGATAGAAGGAAGTGCAGAGATTAAGCTGGGTACAGGATGAAATGGGGGCGTGAAGAGGGAATCTCTTTCCCTCTCAGTAGTAACCTATTAGATGAGAAGTGTAATCTCAACCTCTTAGCCTTTTATTTGTGGTCTCCACCTTTCTGACTCCATCATCTCTTACTTTCATGTGCAAAACCCCAAGTAAACTGGCTGCCTCATTTTTATCCAAACGTGTCACACACATTTCCAATTTCATGCCTTTGCACACTTCCTTTTCCTGTCTGGAATGCTGTTTCTCTAGTCCTGATTCATTTAAGGGCAAGCTCATATGGCCCCTTAATCATGAAAGCCTTCCATATCAAGTCCCCTCCCAGCTCAGTGCCTGGCACTGGGATAAGTATAATTTCACTGACTGAGAAGATTAACTTCTAGCCTGAACCAAGTACCTTCTGCCTATGTCACTCATTTGGCATTTCCCTCTGCACCTCTGCACTGTGGATTAGATTATTACTTTATTTCTATATCTTGCCTTCCAACCAGACCCAGGGCAATTTCACATCAGAGACCACATAATTTACAGCTTTGTTTCCTCATGCCAGCAAAGGACTTGGCACAACTGATATTTAGTTTTTGTTATTCATGAAGGGTATATTCTCTCAAGTGCCATGTGTTACTAATTTCTTTCATTCTTCAAATATTCGTGGAGTAGCTGCTATGTACTTAGTAGTATTGATATTTGCCCTAGTGCTGAACATAAAGGTCTGCACTTGTGGAGGTTGTATTCTAGTTGAGGGAAGCAGAAATAAACACATAAACATATAATATGGCAGGTGCCAAATGATATTATGTAGAAAAATAGAGTTAAGGAAGGTGGTGGTGGCAGGGTTGGGGAGTGCTGTTTTATATCCATTGGTCTGGGAAGGTGCTTATGATAAGGTGACATTTGAGAGAGGTCTGGAGTAAGCGAGGAAGTCATGTAGCTATCTGGAGGAAGAGTGTTTCAGAAGAGGCTGGAACATGATGATAAAGGGGAAGAGTGGGAGGAAATGAGGCCTCTGGAAGGGCATGATATTTACTCTGAATGAGGTGAAGCCTTTGTAGAGACTTGAGCAGAAGAGTGACATCACCTGATTTACATTATAAAATGATGGTCCTGATTCTGTGTGTCATGTAGGTTACCAGGAACAAAGGTGGAAGGAGGGAGAGTAGTTAGGGGGATTTTATGGTGACTTGGACCTGGATAGTAGTGTGAGAAGTAGAGAGAAGCAGTCAGGTCTGTATGTATTCTGGACATATTTTAAAGGTAAAGTCAACAGAATTTACTGTTGGATAGAATGTGGGTGTAAGAGAAATAGGAGTGTAGATGATGGCAGGATTTTTGGCCTAAGGAACTAAAATAATGGGCTTGTTATTTATTGAGTTTTCAGAAGTGTGTTTGATGGTAGCAGGAATCAGAACATTTGTTCTGGACATGTTGAGTATGAGATGCTCTTTAGACATCCATTCAGAGATGTCAGGAAGTTATCTGGGCATATAAATGTGTAGTTCAAGGAGAAATTTAAGCCATGGATATAATTTTGTATTTGAAAATATATAGGTGGTATTTAAAGCCAGGAGACTGAATAGGATCAAGAGAGTGAGTGTCCGTAAAGAAGGAAGAATTCCAAGGATGAGACCTGGGGTACTCCAACATATAGAGGAAAGGGAGATGCAGAGGAACCAGCAAAGGAAACTGGAGGTGGACCATGAGGTGAGGGGAGAACTAAGATGGAGTGCAGCCCAGGAAAGAAGCAGGAGCAGCACCTCTGTCAAATGTTGCTTAGGTCTAGTAAGATGAAGACTTATAATCGACCAGTAGGTTAGAAAATGGGGAAGTCATTGGACACTTTGACAAAAGCTGTGAAGAGTTGAAGTGATGGGGTTGGAAGCCTGACTAGAGAAGGTTCAGAAGAGAACAGAGGACAGGTGTGTGAGCAAAGAGTAGAGACATGTATGTTGAGGAGTTTTGCCAGTGGTATAGGGAGATGTGGAAGCAAGGGAGAATTTTTATATGGGAGGAGATATTGCATCTAAAAACTGGCTTTATAATGGTTATGAGTGAGAATAATTGAGTACTGAGTAAGAACGACTGAGAAAAATTCAGTAGAGTGAAAAAAATGGGTGATGCTGGAGAAAGAGTGGCAATTGCGGGAATAATATTTCTGAGTAGATAAGAGGGGAAGGCATCTAGTGTACAAATGGATAAACATGGACAGTTTACCCACAACAAGTAGAGGGAAGGTACAGTCCACACAGGGTAAGTTGGGAGATATGGTGGTGGTGGTGTGTGTATGATTGGTTTTTGTGTTTTCTATTTACTCAGTGAAATAGAAAGCAAAGTCATCGGCTGAGAGTAATGTGGAAGAGTTGGAGGTCTGAGGAAAGAGAAAGGTGAAATAATTGTTTATAAAATGAGACAGTGAATTGAAAGAAATGAGTAAGATCACGTGGCAGCTCCAAAGGCCCACTTGAGGTAGGTGGTCATAAATTTAAAGTGAGACCAAATGAAATTATAGTGACAGAATGTGAGTCACAGTTTGCATCCTATATAGCAAGGCAATGACTTATGTATTTGGGATATAAACATAGTTGGGATAAGGCATTAGCAATAGGAATGGATCTTTAAACATGTTTCATTTTAAGGTAAGGTACAAATCTTAATTCTGTATTTTCTAACACTATGGCAAATAAATCAGTAAGCTCATTTTTAAACACTGTTAAAATAATGTAGACACAAATTTCAGCTTTGGAACACGACCTAAGTACCAAAGTTGGTCCTATATACTGATCTGGAAAACGAAACCAAGAAAGTAGCAGAAAGTTACCACCATAAGTAAATAGGTGGCAGATGGAGGAGCCAGGTAAGAGTAGTGAGAAGAGGCTGACCAAGCCTGAGACAGTGTTTCACTGAAGCCTGGGACACAGAGTGACAATGACCATGCCCCGGGCACTGGTGGTCGTGGATGGACAGACCATGGTGATATTTGGTCAGCACCTCTTCTATCAATGACTGATGTGGTCCCAATGCAGAATATGCTGACACAGGCAGTAAATGGCCAGCA
Source organism: Stenella coeruleoalba (assembly GCF_951394435.1). Lineage (NCBI taxonomy): Eukaryota > Metazoa > Chordata > Mammalia > Artiodactyla > Delphinidae > Stenella > Stenella coeruleoalba. The sequence continues at coordinate 76,945,061 of NC_137157.1, forward strand.
CGAAGAGGATTTTCATGTAATGAGGTCAGGAAGAGGATGGAGAACATGGTGTCTGGGGAGAGTAGAAAATGAAAAATGAAATGTGGTCTAGAGGAAAAAATGATTGACATAGAGCCATTCACCATCCAATACAATCTTCATTCTCCAAGTTCAACTTTATATTCCATTTGGTATACTAAGACATGATGCTTATTCCCCCAAATTTCACGATTGCTCTTTTTCTGGATTGGCAAAATATTCCAAAGTGTTCTATACGTCACAAAATCACTTGACCTTAAACATGGCTCAGGTAGATGCAAAATGCCTTCTGGTTTACTGTTCATCTATGTCAGTGCAATGGTCTGCCGCATTGTACTGTATATCCATAATTTAGTCTACATCCTGTTTGGAATGAGATGAGATATAATTAGCAAATAATCACTTCACAGTAGTATGGTAGACAGGTTCTAAGGTAGCCCCATGATTCCTGCCTCCTGTGGTTGATTTCTTTGTGCAATTTCCTTCTCTTGCATGGGAGCTAAACTTACTTTTAGCCATTAGGTTATGGCAAAGGTGATGTAAACACTCCTGTGATTACAATGTCTCCATCTTGCTAACAGACAGATGTTAGAGACTTTCTCCTTGCAGACTGTGAAGAAGTAAGCTGCATGGTGTGAGAAGGCCTATGGAGAGGGCCATATAGCAAGGAGCTGTGGGCTACAGTTCCTCTAGGAGCTGAGAGTGACCCCCAGCTGATAGCTAGCAAGAATCCAGGGACCCCAGCCTTACAGCTACAAGGAGATGAATTCTGCCAAGAACTGAGTGAGTTTGGAAGAGGATCCATCCCCAGTCAAGCCTCCAGATGAGAACCCAGCCCTGGATAACACCTTGACTGTAGCCTTGCAGAGGATCCAGCTAAGCCAATTCCTGGACTCCTAACTCTCAGAAACTGTGAGGTAATAAATGTGGATTGTTTTAATCTTAGTGTGTGGTAATTTGTTACACAGTAATAGGTAACTAATGGTGGACCATAGTCTAGTTTTACTTTCTTGTTGGGATGTATTTTGAGAGAAAGAGAGAGGGTTTTTTTTTTTGACAATCTCTGTTTTTCTGTAAGTTATCTGTGTGTTATTTTGGTGACTAGGTTGATTGGGGGCTAGGATATAAACAAGTATGGAGGCTAATCAAGAGCAAGGCTGAGAACAGACATCTCATCCCTCAGAGGAACACAGCCACCACCCAGAGTGAGGAGAAGCATTAGTCCCCCCTCCCCACCCCGCCATTTTCCCCAAGTTGTAACTGGTGATCACCTCTGTTGGTCAGCATCTTTGTCTCCTTGTGATTCCAAGAATTTGGCTTGTTTTCCAGGTCCTAGAGCTATAACCTGTGATTTGTGTGGTTTATGAGGAGATTAATATAGGAAAAGATAGATGGGTACATGGATAGATTGGGACAGACAGTCACTTCTATCAGGAAAATAAAAAAAACCTCAAATCACCCTGCTTAGGGAGGTTCTACCGCTTCATACCCAAGTACAAAGACGTCTTGTCATTATTAGGCAAGTCAGGCCTCTCCCACCAACAACCCCACTCAAGGTTCTTCATTTTCAAGTACATCACATGACTGTAAAATAACAGTAAAATAACCCCAATTCTCAAGATACCTTGTGAGAATGTAATGAAAAACCAATACCCCCAAAATTACTCATAAATAAAATTCAGTGATGTTTCTTTTTGTGCAGGGAAACCACATTAGAAGACATCGGAAATAGAGACTATAAAAAATAGATAATGGCATTAATTCTCTTAAACGATCAAAATTAAACTGGCTGTTTCCTGGTTTATGTCTCTATTTATGGCAAACCAACATACCTAGTTCAGCTTGAATCTGCAAGAGTCATAAAGGAAAACTCAAGTGAATTTTAGCCTAAGATCCTCCTGGGTATTCATAAAAGAAAATAGAATAATTAGCTTTCACGGCTTAAATACCCTTTATCTCTATTGTACATACATTCCAATGAAGTGATTTTCCTAATCACAATGTTGAGAGAAAATTAGTACATTTAAAAATCATTTAAAACTCATTATTGACAAAGGAATTACTTCAATGTTGAATATCTAAATTGATCTCTGCATCATGTAAAACTAACTTCAGCCCAAGTGCATGAGGTTGTGAGAAGTAGGAGGAAATGACAGAGAGGCACAGGATGGACCACATTCTACATTAGGTAATAAGGACCACATTTCTCTGAGGTACAAACTGAGATATTTTTTCTGACAAATAATAAACTACTGCTCAAGCCAAAGTTTCTTAGGCTACAAAAGAACAGAAAACTAGAATTAATTTCTAACTTCATCTTGTAATTATCTCCTTAGAATAACAAAACCTTGAATTCCGAATTTTGACTCTTTTCCCTCAACTCTGGACAAAACTTTGGCAAATTCAAAAACCTATGCTCTGCATCATCTATTTATACTAATCCTCCTGATGTTGAAGTGTCCTGAAATACTCTGCAACTTGGAACAGTATCTAATTCAATTTTCTTCTCAAACATACAGAGTTTGTGTTTGTTTTATTAAGTGTAAAAATGTACAAGAGCAAATATTCTATAGTGGTCCCTGGAGGGTGGAGTTTAGGGAAGAGGAAGATAATGCACCTGGTATTTTATTTTAAATGGTGTTTTATTTCTTAAATATCCTACTCTTAGCTTTATAAAATGTAGTTTAAGTGTAAGTGAAGAAATGAAGCATTAAGGATAATTGTAGCAGAATAGATTATTCAACCACTCCCTTACTCCCCTGACTCATATCAAGGTAGAATGGCAGAACAAGGTGTTTGTAAGTTGAAGAAGAGATGAAGATTGCAAGCATAAAAATGCACCAAAACTAGGCATTAAGGTGAGGCCAACACTAGTAAAAGAAAGATTTGTATGTATTGTAGGCTCTTTATTAACTCAAAGCCTATTTTTTCCCATCAATCCCTACCCCACTCCTGCAAACACACACAGAGCATCTGGAGAATCTGAATTCTTTTTCCCTAGTCTTGTCTCCATCTCCATGGCCTTGTTCCCTAGACAGAACCGATTGACTTTCAACAGAAAAGCCAAGTGGAAGAAGAAGCATGGCAGGAGAGGGGAGAATAAGTGAGGCTTAAAAACACAGAGACTTGATCCTATACACACACACACACACACACACACACACACGCACACACACACGTACACACACATGCACATGCACATGTGCTCCCTCATCTCTCTGGTATCATTTTATTTGGTCTACCTCTGCCCCACCCTTTTCCAGCCAAGCCAGCCTCCTTGCTGTTCTGTGTACACTTTCCTGCCTGAGGGTCCTGCCACTCACTTTTCCTCTGTCTGAGATGTTCTTCCGCAAGTAGCCACATGGCTCACGTTTTTACTTCCTTCATGTCATTGCTCAAGTATCATCTTATATTCGAGGCCTTCCCTGACTTCTTCACAGCACTTATCAACACCTGACACACATTATGTAATATACGTAAATAAATCAGTTTATATAAATAAATGCATACACATGTATTGTATATGTACCTAATACAAATATATGTACACACAGACACAAATATTTATATTTGTTTATTATTTCAATTGTAAGCTCAATAAGGGCAGGCCCTTTTTTTGTTTACTGCTGTAGTCCCATCAACTGGAAAAGTGTATAGCCTGTTATAAATAATCTCTGCAGAGTGAATGAAGGGGCGAAGAAGAGTGAGACTCCAGAGAACAGGCTCTCCCTGTTTATCAATCAAGGTGGATTAAGTACAACTGAGTGTCAACTCACGGAGAAAATAAAAGAAATATTTTGTATCATCCTTCAAACTCTACACATATCTCTGTGTGTATGCTTGCTCATCCAATAAACTTTTTTTCCCTCTGGTAATAAACTGTACTTATATACTCTTTCAAAATCTAAGGACATAGCTGTGGTTATAAAATCACTTCAAAGAAACTCTCACCAGTACAGTCCCTGTGACTTGGAAAACATTCTAGGTCAACAGAGTTGTAATTACTGTATTGACATTTTTGCATGTATCTTACCCATTGTTCATTTTTATTAGGGAAAAATATGTCCATAAAGCAGGACTTCTATTTTCACAAGCATTTACTTTTATTGTTTGTTGTCCCAGAGTCAGAGCCCTTAAGATCATGTCCTTAGTAATTAATCATCACACAGAAAAAATAGTTGTCCCTCCCTTGAGAAGTTACTAAGTAGTAGGAGACTCTGACTTTGAAAGCCTTCCAATGTATAAATAGATCTGGAAAAGAGAGAATCCAGGGCACAAAAACATGGGATAGAAGCTAAATCTCTTTCTCCAAACTCTGAAAGAACAAAATGTAGAGAGTAACTGGCCTCCACAGATTGCCAGATGGATTAGACAATGTTTGCAAAGAATTTAAAAAATGAAAGCCACCACAGAAAAGCTAAATCTTTCTATTAATCCAGATAAAATGCTTTCCTGATTTTTTTCGTGCTGCATTAAAGAGTCTTTGAAACAAATTCCACTCACACACAAAGGCGAATGATCTTTCAAGGAGGAAGTTTTTACTCATCCATCACATTACTAAAACCGCTCTGGGAAGAAACAAGGCTTGCCTGTGTGGAGTCTACTGCCATCGTGAAGTTCATACTTAACACCCCTGACCAACCCCACAATCTGTAGGGGCTCAGCACTCTCCTTAATTAGTTAGGAGGGAGTCAAGGAAAACCCTTACTGACATACCAGTCCAGTGCTCCATTACATTTGCTCCCACATCAATTATAGTATGGCTACATGTCAAACCATAGATTAAGGCCAGATCCTAATAATTCATATTCATCCCCAACATTTTATGATGCTATTGAGTTTGATTATTTTATAGGTCATACAAGGTTCAGTTAAAAAAAAAAAAGGAATTTGGTGACTAAAATCCAATTGAACAGAACGTACCAGTAGCTATTAGTCAGGAACGCCCTTCCCAGCTCCTTCCACCTGATCTCCACCCTTTCCTCCTATTCCTCCAAGGCTGGAAAAGGAAAATAATCAACAATGATCAGGTTGTGGGTCCAGGAGTGGGATTATTCATTCCCCTTACTCTCAAGCCTCAAGGGATAAATGGGCTGAAAGAAGTGAAAGTGAGCATATTTCAGTGGAGCTTCTCCATTCTTTCCCCTACAAATGTTATTTGTAAAAAGTTAAAAATAAAGATAGTACAGTGTATGCTGAAGGCTTGACTGCTGCTTTTTCCCTTTTGGGCTTGGGCCCCGGTGGTCCTCGCATCCTCTAATAGTAAGGCTTGCTTTTGTACAGTGTCCTGGCCGATGCTATGTGCCTACCGACTTAGTGAAGACTCTTGCGGCGACCAGACTTTACAGGAAGATGGCACAGCTTTGTCACCTATCATACCCTCAACCTGCCTCTTAAAAAGGCATTTTAAAAGTTACATTCTCCTCCTCTCGAAATAATGAATCTAGGGCAATGATCAACAATGGCTGCTAAAATACTAGGTTGAAGGCTGATAAAGGTGGATCAAGCTGACAACACCAGAACCAATTTTAGGGCCACACAGCGGAAAACCAGACATTCTCCCGATGGAAGTACAATAAACCAGCTATGAAGTACTCATGCTAAAAAAATAAAATAAAATAAATAAATCAGAGGCTGATCCGATCAAGCCTCTAGGTCTCGCCCCTTGAAGTTTATAGCAAACACAGGAAACAAAAACGCAAGTCAACTGATAACCCAGAGATAACAATCAGCAAAATCCAGAATGTGGGAAACTATACATTAAATGACCCAGTTACATCAATGAACACATTGCAAAGAAAAATAAGAGCAAGAGGAACAATAGATTTAAAATGAATTAAAAGACTTCTCAAGCATATTAAATGTGTTGATTTTGTTTAGATCCCGATTTGAACAAAACAACTGTTAAAAAAAACATTTACAAGATAATTATTAGAGGAATTTAAACATTGATTGGATATATGGTGATGTTAAAAAGTCATTAATTTTTTTTTGGAGTTTAATTGCTTTACAATGGTGTGTTAGCTTCTGCTTTATAACAAAGTGAATCAGCTATACATATACATATATCCCCATATCCCCTCCCTCTTGCGCCTCCCTCCCACCCTCCCTATCCCACCCCTCTAGGTAGACACAAAGCACCGAGCTAATCTCCCTGTGCTATGCGGCTGCTTCCCACTAGCTGTTTCACATTTGGTAGTGTATATATGTCCATGCCACTCTCTCACTTCGTCCCAGCTTACCCTTCCCCCTCCCCGTGTCCTCAAGTCCATTCTCTACATCTGCGTCTTTATTCCTGTCCTGCCCCTAGTTTCTTCAGAACCATTTTTTTAAAAAAAAGTCATTAATTTTAAAGTAATAATTGTATTTAGGTTATATTTTTTAAGAGTTCTTGTCTTTTAGAAAGTCATAATAACATGTATACTTATAAAATGATATGTTGTCTGGGATTTGCTGTAAAATAACCCTGTGGGAGTGAGGTGGGATGGTGGAAATATAGATGAAACAAGGCTGGACACGTATTGATGATTGGTGAAGCTGGATGCTGGTTACACGGGGTTCATTATACTGTTCTCTCTACCTCTGTACAGATTGGATATTTTCTATAAAAAACACTTTAAAAAATTAGGGGCATGGGAAACAGAATTGCAATAGAAACATTTTCTTATTTTATATCTAGCTTCAGCTTGAACCATGGAATATTTGCAGCTGTATGCAACATTACTCATTTGATTTTAAGCTCTCTTTTTGGCCTTGCCATATGTGTTGTCTTCAGTCTCTTTTTACATTCTAAATTTTCACTGTCTTATTAAAAAACAGCAAATAGAAAGAATAATATTTTTTAAAAAGTTATAATCTCAATGAAAATTTTTAGATAGGTATTTTAAATATCTTCATTGTGAGTTTTCAAAAAGCAGATTCTGAAACCCAAATAGGTTAAAAAAAAGAAAGGAAATAAAAATAGAACTAAAGGGGACTTTTTTAATACTGTAGAGTCATGGTTATTTACCCCAAATGGTAGCCCCTTTTAAAATACATTCATCTTAAATGGAAACTGGTAGATACCCCCTACCTTGTAGTTCATTTGAATTCAGATCAATATTGCTAATAAATTGTTTAAATACTACTTGAAAAGCTGGCATAGCATTGAAATATTTTTTATGCATAAAGGAAGCCATTTGGAATTACTCCAAAAGTAATTACATTTGGCAGGGAGGTGCTAGTGGAACCAGCTGTAATCATTGACTAAACTATTTATTTTTAACTAATTGACTTTTGTATTACTTTCCAAACAATCATTGATTAATTGTTGTTAATTAATTCTGATAAAATTTCAGAAGCTTAGTAATCTGTTGAAAATTTCTTCCCTGCCAGGTGTCTCTCTCTCTCTCTCTGTTTAAAAGCAACAGCCAAACAAATTATTCACAAATTTTCTACTATGAATTCTGCTAATGGGAAGAAGTGGCTTGCTAACAAAATGGAATATATAGCACTGGACCCCAGAAATTCAACTTAAGCAATTTTGTCATGTATTTCCATTGTTTAGCCTAACAAGATTAAAGAGGCTTCTTAACAGAAAAAGGAGGGGGAAGATAAGCCCATGGAAGAATTCGCATTCATCAACTGGCACTTAATGAAATTGTGAGGCTCTATAAATTCAAACCATAATTTTCATCAGGAGAATTAAAAATAATTCAGAATTCTTTATGTGCCAAAAGATACTCATAGCTCTGCTTTTCACCTGAGGAATAACAGAAAGCTAATGTACTTCCTTGTCCTAGAAATAGGCCTGTGATAGTACATATGAAAATGAATACTCTGCAAACAGAAACATCAGTAGCACTTGCTTGTTTTGTATGAGACTGTGACTACTCAGAGCCAAAGGATTTTTATGCTTCTTTCACTTACAAAACTGTTTCCTTCTATAGAGATATGGTAGGTTGGGTCTGTTCTATAACTTGCACCCTTCTTGGGAAAGGTCATGTAACACTGAGTGGGTTTGCACCGCTTCAACCTAATTCCACTGTTGCCTTCCCAGTCACCAGCATATCACAAATCATACCATGTCTACTATCACTTTCTTATTCAATCCTGCTTTTGGAAGAAAGACAAATGTACCGATAGCACATTGTAGATCTGGAAATTGTCTTCTGATAATCTCAACTAACATGCTAGAGTTCAAATGGAATATTAAACTCAAGTCACTTTGGAGACACTGTAAAGATCATCCAACCTCCTTCCTCAGTGGGCAGACAAGCCAAACAAAAGTGGTGAATGACATCATCAGAGCTTATGCATATAGAGAGGAAACATATACCCAGGACAGCTACATAATATGCAGTGCAAAATAAAAATGTGGGCATCTGTGTTCAAAATGCAGGAAAAGTGCAGTTAAAAGTATTAACATGTAAAGGTGTTTTCTTTAAAAAAATTTTATTAGTGATAAAATGTAGTATGGGTAATTGTGGAACAAAAGTAACAAAATAACCAGAATATTATTTTTGGTGTTATTCTATTCAAACAAAAAATAGTAATACTTCATTAATGTGAAATCTTGATCGACTATAACAGTTTTCTTATGACTTGATTTTCTGCAAATTCATTTATTAGGATATTATACTTTTAATAACGTTATTTTCTAAAACTTAGATGTAATTGACTAGAATATTTTATTTTATTTATATTTGGCTACATTGGGTCTTCGTTGCTGTGTGTGGGCTTTCTCTAGTTGCAGTCAGCAGGGGCTACTCCTAGTTGCAGTGCGCATGCTTCTCATTATGGTGGCTTCTCTTGTTGCAGAGCACCGGCTCTAGGTGTGCAGGCTTCAGTAGTTGTGGCATGCAGGATCAGTAGTTGTGGCACATGGCCTTAGTTGCTCTGTGGCATGTGGGATCTTCCCCGACCAAGGCTTGAACCTGTGTTCCCTGCTTTGGCAGGCGGATTCTTAACCACTGCACCACCGGGGAAGTCCCTGACTAGAATATTATATTAGTTTCAGATTTACAAGATGATGATTCAATATTTGTATATTTTGAAAAATGATCACCATAATAAGTCTAGTTAACATGCATCATCATACATAGTTACAATTATTTTCTTGTGATGAAAACAGCTTCATTTTGAATTGATACAATGGAAAGTAGTGTCAGACACTCTTGGAAAATTCAAGGGCTTCCCTGGTGGCGCAGTGGTTGAGAATCTGCCTGCTAATGCAGAGGACACGGGTTCGAGCCCTGGTCTGGGAGGATCCCACATGCCGCGGAGCAACTAGGCCTGTGAGCCACAACTACTGAGCCTGCGCGTCTGGAGCTTGTGCTCCGCAACAAGAGAGGCCGCGATGGTGAGAGGTCCGCGCACCGTGATGAAGAGTGGCCCCCGCTTGCCACAACTAGAGAAAGCCCTCGCATAGTAACGAAGACCCAACACAGCAAAAATAAACTAATTAATAAACTCCTACCCCCAACATCTAAAGAAAAAAAAAAAAAGAAAATTCAAGATCACAACTAATTTTTAAAATTAAAGTATAATTGACCTACAAAATTATATTAGTTTCAGGTGTACAACATAGTGATTCATTATTTCTGTAGATTATGCACCATACAAAATTATTACAATATTATTGATTACATCCCTGGTGCTGTACATTATATCCCTGTGACTTATTTATTATTTTTTTCCCATTAAGCTTTCCCCCCCAGTCTTGTTGAGATATAGTTTACATACAGTACTGTATAAGTTTAAGGTGTACAGCATAATGATTTGACTTAAATGCATCATGAAATGATTACAAGTTTAGTAATCTCTGGGCTTTAGTAATCTCTGGGCTTTCTAACCTGTTCCATTGATCTATATTTCTGTTTTTGTGTCAGTACCATGCTGTCTTGATTACTGTAGCTTTGTAGTATAGTTTGAAGTCAGGGCGCCTGATTCCTCCAGCTCCATTTTTGTTTCTCAAGATTGCTTTGGCTATTCGGGGTCTTTCGTGTTTCCACACAAATTGTAAAATTTCTTGTTCTAGTTCTGTGAAAAATGCCATTGGTAATTTGATAGGGATTGCATTGAACTTGTAGATTGCTTTGGGTAGTACAGTAATTTTCACAATAATGATTCTTCCAATCCAGGAGCATGGTATATCTCTCCATCTGTTTATGTTATCTTTGATTTCTTTCATCATTGTTTTATAGTTTTCTGAGTACAGGTCTTTTGCCTCCTGTACCTCCAAGGTAGGTTTATTCCTAGGTATTTTACTCTTTTTGTTGCGATGGTAAATGGGATTGTTTCCATAATTTCTCTTTCTGATTTTTCATTGTTAGTGTATAGGAATGCAAGAGATTTCTGTGCATTAATTTTGTAACCTGCAACCTTACCAAATTCATTGATTAATTCTGGTGGCATCTTTAGGATTTTCTATGTATAGTATCATGTCATTGGCAGTGACAGTTTTACTTCTTCTTTTCCAATTTCTATTCTTTATTTCTTTTTCTTCTTTGATTGCTGTGGTTAGGACTTCCAATATTATGTTGAATAATAGTGGCAAGAGTCGACATCCCTGTCTTCTTCCTGATCTTAGAGGAAATGCTTTCAGTTTTTCACCATTGAGAATGATGTTTGCTGTGGGTTTGTTGTATATAGCTTTTATTATGTTGATGTAGGTTCCCTCTATGCCCACTTTCTGGAGACTTTTTATCATAAATGGGTGTTGAATTTTGTTAAAAGCTTTTTCTGCATCTATTGAGATGATCATATGGTTTTTATTCATTAATTTGTTAATATGGTGTATCACATTGATTGTTTTGCATGTATTGAAGAATCCTTGCATTCCTGGGGTAAATCCCACTTGATCATGGTTTATGATCCTTTTAATGTGTTGTTGGATTCTGTTTGCTGGTATTTTGTTGAGGCTTTTTGCATCTATTTTCATCAGTGATATTGGTCTATAAATTTCTTTTTTTGCGATATCTTTGTCTGATTTTGGTATCAGGGTGATGGTGGCCTCATAAAATGATTTTGGGAGTGTTCCTCCCTTTGCAATTTTTTGGAAGAGTTTGAGAAGAATAAGTGTTAACTCTTCTCTAAATGTTTGATAGAATTCACCTGTGAAGCCATCTGGTCCTGGACTTTTGTTTGTTGGAAGATTTTAAATTACATTTTCAATTTCATTACCTGTGATTGGTCTGTTTACATTTTCTACTTTTTCCTCTTTCAATCTTGGAAGGTTGTACTTTTCCAAGAATTTGTTCATTTCTCCTTGGTGGTCTATTTTATTGGCATATAGTTGCTTGTAGTAGTCTCTTATGATCTTTAGTATTTATGCAGTGTCAGTTGTGATTTCTCCATTTTCATTTCTAATTTTATTGATTTGTGTCCTCTTCCTTTTTTTTTCTTGATGAGTCTGGCTAATGGTTTATCTTTTTTTTTTTATCTTCTCAAAGAACCAGCTTTTAGTTTTATTGATCTTTGCTATCATTTCTTTCATTTCTTTTTCATTTATTTATGATCTGATCTTTATGATTTCTTTCCTTCTGCTAACTTTGGGTTTTCTTTGTTTTTCTTTATGTAGTCATTTTAGGGGTAAATTTAGATTGTTTATTTGAGATTTTTCTTGTTTCTTGAGGTGAGCTTGAATTGCTATGAAATTCCCTCTTAGAACTGCTTTTGCTGCATCCCATAGGTTTTGGATCATCATGTTTTTGCTGGCATTTGTTTTGGAGTAGAGTATTTTTAAATTTCTTGATTTCTTCAGTGATCTTTTGGTTATTTAGGAGTGCAATATTTAGCCTCCATGTGTTTGTATTTTTTACAGTTTTTTTTTTCCCTGTAATTGATATCTAGTCTCATAGCGTTGTGGTCAGAAAAGATGCTTGATATGATTTCAGTTTTCTTAAATTTCCGAGGCTTGACTTGTGACCCAAGATGTGATCTATTCTGGAGAACATTCCATGTGCACTTGAGAAGAAAGTGTATTCTTCTGCTTTCAGGTGGAACGTCCTAAAATTATCGATTAAGTCTATCTGGTCTTTTGTGTCATTTAAAGCTTGTGTTTCCTTATTTATTTTCTGTCTGGATGATCTGTCTGTTGGTGTAAGTGGGGTGTTAAAGTGTCCCACTATTATTGTGTTATTGTCGATTTCTCCTTTTATGGCTGTTAGCATTTACCTTATGTATTGACATGCCCCTATGTTGGGTGCATAAATATTTATAATTGTTATGTTTTCTTCTTGGATTGATCTTTTGATCATTATGTAGTGTCCTTCCTTATGTCTTGTAATGGTCTTTATTTAAAAGTCTATTTTATCTGATATAAGTATCACTACTCCAGCTTTCTTTTGATTTCTATTTGCATGGAATATCTTTTTCTATCCCCTCACTTTCAGTCTGTATGTGTCCCTAGGTCTGAAGTGGGTTTCTTGTAGACAGCATATATAAGGGTCTTGTTTTTGTATCCATTCAGCCAGTCTGTGTCTTTTGGTTTGAGCATTTAATCCATTTACATTCAAGGTGATTATCAATATGTATGTTCCTGCTATCAGTTTCTTAATTGATTTGGGTTTGTTTTTTCTTCTCTTGTGTTTCCTGCTTAAATAAGTTCCTTTAGCATTTGTTATAAAGCTGATTTGGTGGTGCTGAATTCTCATAGCTTTTGCTTGTCTGTAAAGCTTTTGATTTCACCTTTGAATCTGAATGAGATCCTTGCTGGGTAGAGTAATCTTGGTTGTAGGTTTTTCCCTTCATCACTGTAAATATGTCCTGCCACTCCCTTCTGGCTTGCAGAGTTTCTGCTGAAAGATCAGCTGTTAACCTTATGGGGATTCCCTTGTATGTTATTTGTTACTTTTTCCTTGCTGCTTTTAAACCTCTCCCAGGTTTATACTGTATGGGACTCTCTGCACGTCCTGGACTTGACTATTTCCTTTCCCATGTTAGGGAAGTTTTTGACTATAATCTCTTCAAATATTTTCTCACACTCTTTCTTTTTCTCTTCTTCTGGGACCCCTATAATAAGAATGTTTGTGTGTTTAATGTTGTCCCAGAGGTATCTGAGACTGTCCTCAATTCTTTTCATTCTTTTTTCTTTATTCTGCTCCCTGGCAGGTATTTCCACCATTTTATCTTTTAGCTCAGTTCTCCATTCTTCTGCTTCAGTTATTCTGTTATTGATTCCTTCTAGAGTATTTTTAATTTCAGTTATTTTGTTGTTCATCACTCTTTGTTTGCTCTTTAGTTCTTCTACATACTTGTTAAACATTTCTTGTTTTTTCTGTGTTCTGTTTCTGAGATTTTGGGTCATCTTTACTATCAATACTCTGAATTATTTTTCACGTAGGTTTTCTATTTCATCTTCATTTATTTGGTCTTGTAGGTTTTGACCTTGCTCTTTCATCTGTAACACATTATTTTGTCATTTCATTTTTTTTTTCAATGGGTGGGGCTGTATTCCTGTCTTACTGGTTGTTTGTCCTGAGGCATCCAGCACTGGAGTTTGCAGGCAGTTGGGTAAATCTAGATCTTGGTGCTGAGATGAGGACCTCCAGGAGGCCTCACTCCAATTCATGTTCCCTGTTGTCTGAGGTTCTCTGTTAGTCCATCAGTTTGGATTTTGTGCTCTCTCTACAGGAGCTTGGGCCTGACATCTGGCCTGGGAACCAAGATTCCTACCAGCTACGTGGTGCTGCAAAAGATAAAAAGGAGCAATACAATAACAAAAAAGAAAAAATAAAATAAAATTAGAAAGATAAGAAATATATCAGGAAAAATAAATATATAATTGAGAAAACTGCAACAAAGTAAAACAAAACCACAATAGAAAAAAGAAAAAAGAGCGGTGGTGGATGAGCCAAAATAAGTAGAAAAATAACACTGTATAAAGAATAAAATAAAATTAGAAAAATAAAAGATTTACTAGAAAAATAAAAGTCTAAATGAATCAACAACAAGGTAAAAAAGAACCCCAACCTAAAAGAAGAAGGAAAAAACACAAGGTCTTGGCTATGGGGGGTGGAGTTTACGTGGCTGGTGGAACTTAGGCAGGGGTGGGGTTTAGGGTGGGGTGGGGCCTAAGCGGGGGCGGGGACAGGTGACTTTTGAACTTGGGACAGGGCCTAGCCTCAGGACCCATGCAGCTGGACAAGGCCTTGGGGATGGGGCCTAGGCGGGGTGACGTTCAAGTGTTGGGCAGGGCCTCTGCTTAAGACCTGCCAGGAAGAGGGGAGGCAGCATGTGTGGAGTGTGGATTTCAAAGTTTGGAGGTAAGGCCCTGGGTGAGGGTGTGTGGATGTGGTTTAGGCCCAGTGTGGTTGGAGGGGGTCTCAGAGGGGGTCCCTAAGTGTAGAGATAGGGCCCTGGGTGGGGGTGTAGGGGCAGGGCTTGGGCCCTGCATGGTAGGAGGGAGGCTCCCAGTGCAGAAGATTAGGCCCAGGAGCCCAACAGGTTCCTGGTGTCTAAGTGGACAGGAAAAGTGCTGGCTGTGTTCCCTTCTGTTCCTCCAGGCCCACTCCCAAGTTCTCCCCCAGTATCTCCCCCATCCCTGCTGGACCTCTAACTGTGGGTGGTCCCACTGTGTGTAGGAACTCCTCTCCGCCCCCAGCCACCCCTTGGGGTGCCAGTCCCTATGTTCAGCCTTTACTTTTTCTCCCTCTTCCCTCCCTCCCACTCCCTCAGGACCTGTGCAGCTGAAGGGGACCTCAGTGGGCAGAGGATCAGGCCCAGGATCTCAGCAGGCTCCTGGGGGCCCAAGTGGGCAGGGAAAACCTGGCCACGCTCCCTTCTGATCCTTTGTCCCCCAATTTCCCCTTTCGGGTATGGGATCCTTTCCCCTCCCCCAATCGCCCCTCAGGGCTGCCGGTCCCATCCCGCCTCCACTTCTCCCCCCTCACTCCCCTCCATGTCCCATGTCCTACCTCATTGCTGGGGACTCCTCCCATCCCCTCAAATGTCCATGGTCCCCCACCAGTGCCTGGTAGGTGCCCTAGTTGTGTACAGACGCGTCCTCCTATTCTGCCATCTTGACTCCGCCCACCCATTTGTTTGTTTTTGAAGTGTAATTGACCTAGAACACTGTGTTAGTTCCTATTACATGACATAGTGATTTGCTATTTCTATACATTTCAAAATAATCATCGTTAAGTCTAGTTACCATCTGTCACCATACAAAATATTACATTATTACTGACTATATTTCCCACTCTGTACATTTCACACCTGTGACTCATTTATTTTGCTACTGGAAGTTTGCACTTCTTAATCTCCCTCACCTGTTTCTCTCATCCCCACACAACCCTCCCCTCTGGAAAGCAGCTCTTTATTCTCTGCATTTATAATTCTATTTCTGTTATGTTTGTTTTGTTTTTTAGATTACACATATAAGTAAAATAATACAGTATTTGTCTTTCTGTGTCTGACTTATTTCACTTCACACAATACCCTCTATGTTAATCCATGTTGTCACAAATGGCCAGATTCCATTCTTTTTTATGGCTGAGTAATAATCCATTTTATGTATGTATATAAACATATATATTGGTTGCTTTCATATCTTTACTACTGTAAATAATGTTGCAATGAACATACGGGTGCATATATCTTTTCAAATGAGTGTTTTCATTTTCTTCAGATTAATACTAGGAGTTGAATTGTAGATGGTACTGTAGTTCTATTTTTAATTTTTTGAGAACCCTCTATAATGTTTTCTATAGTGACTGCACCAATTTATATTCCCACTAACAGTGAAGTAGTGTTTCCTTTTCTCCACATCCTTGCTGCCAACACTTATTTGTTGTCTTTTTGTTAATAGCCATTCTGACAGGTATGAGGTGATATCTCATTGTGGTTTTGATTTGCATTTCCCTGATGATTAGTGATGTTGAACATCTTTTCACGTGCCTGTTGGCCATCTGTATGTCTTCTTATGGAAAATGTCTATTCAGGTCCTCGGCCCATTTTTTAATTGGGTTGTTTGTTTTTTTGATGTTGAGCTATATATGAGTTTTTGGCATAGTTTGAATATTAACCCTTTAACAGATATATCATTTGCAAATCTCTTCTCCCATTCAGGAGGGGGCCTTTTCATTTTATTGTTTCCATTTCTGTATAAAAGCTTTTTAGTTTGATGTATTCCCATTTGTTTACTTTTTTGTTTATTTCCCTTGTCTAAGGAGACATATAAAAAAATATTGCTAACACCAATGTCAACGTGTACTGCCTATGTTTTCTCCTAGAAGTTTTATGGTTTCCGGTCTTACATTTAAGTCTTTAATCTATTTTGAGTTTATTTTTGTGTGTTGTGTGATAGAGTAGTCTGGTTAGATTCTGTTGCATGTAGCTGTCCAGTTTTCCCAATACCATTTATTAAAGAGGTTTTTCTTCCCCATTGCATATTCTTGCTTCCTGTGTTGTAGACTAATTGCCCATATAAGAGTGAGTTCTTTTCTGGGCTGTCTACTCTGTTCCATTGATCTATATCACTATTTTTGTGCCAGTACCATACTGTTTTGATTACCGTAGCTTGTAGTATAGTTTGAAGTCAGGGAGCATGATAGCTCCAGCTTTGTTTTCCTTTCTCAAGATTGGCTATTCAGGGTCTTTTGTGTTCCATACAAAGCTTAGGATTATCTGTTCTAATTCGGTAAAAAAAAAAAGCCATTGGTATTTTGATAGGGATTGCACTGAGTTTGTAGATCGCCTTGGTAGAATGGTCATTTTAGTAAAATTAATTCTTCCAATCCATGAGCACAGAATATCATTCCATGTCTTTTGTCTTATTCAATTTCCTTCATTAATGTCTTGTAGTTTTTGATATACAGGGGTTTCACCTCCCTGGTTAAATATATTGGTAGAATTTTAATTTTTTTTGATGCAATTGTAAATTGGATTGTTTTCTTACTTTCTCTTTCTGATAGTTCATTATTAGTGTGCAGAAACACAACAGTTTTTTGGTGTATTGATTTTGTATCCTACAACTTTAATGAATTTGTTTATTAGTTCTTACTGTTTTTTGATGGAGTCTTTAGGATTTTCTATATATAATATCATGTCCTCTGCAAATAGTGACACTTTACTTCTTCCTTTTCAATTTGGATGCCTTTTATTTCTTTTTCTTCTCTGATTGCTGTGGCTAGGACTTCCAATACTGTGTTGAAAAAAGTAGCAAGAGTGGAAATCCTTGTCTTGTTCCTGATATTACAAGAAATGCTTTCAGTGTTTGCTGTTGAGTACAATGTTAGCTGTGGGCTTCTCATATATGGCCTTTACTATATTGAGGTATGTTACCTCTATACTCACTTTGCTGAGAGTTTTTATCACAAATGGATGTTGAATTTTGTCAAAAGCTTTTTTCTGCATCTATTATGATCACATGATTTTTATTTTTCAATTTGTTAATGTGATGTATCATATTGATTGATTTGTACATGTTGAACCATCCTGTATCCCTGGAATAAATCCCACTTGATTATGAGCTAAGATCATTTTAATGTATTGTTGAATTTGGTTTGCTAATATTTTGTTAAGGATTTTTGTATCTAAGTTCATCAGTGATATTAACCTGTAATAGAATCTTTTTGTGGTGTCTTTGTCTGGTTTTGGTATCAGGGTGATCCTGGACTCACAAAAAGGGTTTGGAAGTATTCCTTTGTCTTTAATTTTTTGGAATAGTTTGACAAGGATAGTTATAAACTCTTTAAATGTTTGGTAGAATTCACCAGTGAAGACTTCTGGTCATGGACTTCTGTTTGTTGGGAGGTTTTTTTTTTTTAATTAAAAAAATTATTTATTTATTTAATTAATTACTGATTCAATTTCATTGCTGCTAATTGGTCTGGTCAGATTTTGTATTTCATCCAGATGAAGTCTTGGGAGATTATATGTTTCTAGGAATTTATCCATTTCTTCTAGGTTGTCCATTTTATTGGCATATAATTGTTCATAATAATTTTCTATGATCTCTGTATTTCCTTGGTGTCAGTTGTAACTTTTCTTTTAATTTCAGATTTTATTTATTTGGACCATGTCTCTTTTTTTCCTTGATGAGTTTGGTTAAAGGTTTATCAGTTGTGTTTATCAAAAACACAGAACCAGCTCTTAGTTTCATTCATTTTTCATTGTTTTTTTTTTTTTTTTTTTAGTCTCTATTTCACTTATTTCTGCTCAGATCTTTATGATTTCTTTTCTTCTTCTCACCTTTCGTTTTGTTTATTCTTCTTTTTCTAGTTCCTTTAGGTGTAAGGTTAGGTTGTTTATTTGAGATTTCTCTTGTTTCCTGGGGTGGGCTTGTATCACTATAAGCTTCCCTCTAAGAAAAGTTTTCGCTGTGTCCCATAGATTTGTGATCATTATTTTTCTTTTTTCATTTGTGCTGAGGTTTTTAAAAATTCTTTCTTTGATTTCTTCAGTGACCCATTGTTTGTTTAGTAGCATATTGCTTAGCCTACATGTGTTTGTGTTATTTTGCATTTTTTTCCTTGTAGTTGATTTCTTGTCTCATACCATTGTTATAAAAAATGCTTGACATGATTTCAATTTTCTTATATTTTACTGAGAGTCGTTTTGTTGTCTAGCATGTGATCTCTCTCTCTCTCTCTTTTTTTTTTTTTGCATGTGATCTCTCTTGAAGAATGTTCTATGTGCACTTGAAAATAATGTGTATTCTGCTGCTTTTGGATGGAATGTATCTATTTGGCTATTTGAATATCTATATTAAGTCTATTTGGTCCAATTTGTCCCTTAAGGCCAGTGTTTCCTTATTGATTTTCTGTCTGGATGATCTGTCCATTGGTGTAAGTGGGGTGTTAAAGTCCCCTACTATCATTGTGTTACTGTCAATTTCTCCCTTTATATCTGTTAATATTTGCTTTATGTATTTAGATGCTCCTATGTTGGGTGCATATATATTTACAATTGTTATATCATCTTCCTGGATTGAACCCTTGATCATTATGTAACGTCCTTCTTTGTTTCTCATTACAGTTTTTGTTTTAAAGTCTATTTTGTCTGAAACAAGAGTTACCACCCCAGCTTTCTTTTCATTTCCACTTCCATGGAATATCTTCTTCCATTCCCTCACTTTCAGTTTGCATGTGTCTTTAGGTCTGAAGTGAGTCTCTTGTAGGCAGCATATATATGGGTCTTTTTTAAAGTATCCAAACAGCCACCTTATGTCTTTTGATTGGAGCATTAAGTCCATTTACATTTAAATTAATTATTGATAAGTATGTATTTATTGCCAGTTTGTTCATAGTTTTGGATTTTTTTTTTATAGATCCTTTTTACCCTTTCTTCTTCTTTTGCTCTCTTCCCATGTGACTTGATGACAATCTTAAGTGTTATGTTTAGATTCCTTTCTCTTTATTGTGTGTGTATCTATTATAGATTTCTGGTTAGTGGTTATCTATCTATCTATCTATCTATCTATCTATCTATCTATCTATATAAAATTAAGTTGCTCATCGCTTAAGTTCAGATGCATTCTAACAATCCTGCATTTTTACATCATATTTGTTTTTTGACATCATATTTTACATTTTTTGTGTGTGTATCCTTAACTGCTTACTGTGGATGTAGATGATTTTACTACTTTTGTATTTTAACCTTCCTACTAGCTTTGTAAGTGGTTGATCTACTACCTACTGTATATTTGCCTTTACCAATGTAATTTTTATATTTCTAGTTGTGGTCTTTTATGCTTAGTAAGTCCCTTCAACATTTCTTGTAAAGCTGCTTTCATGGTGCTGAACTTTTTTAGCTTGTGTGTGTCTGTAAAACTTTTGCTCTTTGCTTCACACCCGAATGATGGCCTTGCTGGGTAGAATATTCTTGGTTGTAGGTTTTTCCCTTTCATCGTTTGAAATATACCATGTCACTCCTTTCTGGCCTGCAGAGTTTCTGCTTAAAAGTCAACTGATAGCCTTAAGGGAGTTCCCTTGTACTGTAATTTTTTGCTTTTCCCCTGCTGCTTTTAATATTCTCCCTTATTTTAATTTTTGCCATTTTAATTACAATGTGTCTTGTTGTGGACCTCTTTGAGTTCATCTTGTTTGAGCATTTCTTTCCTTCTTGGATCTGCATGTCTGTTTCCTGTCCCATGTTAGGGGATGTTTTCAGTTATTATTGCTTCAAGTAAGTTCTCTTCCCTTTTTCTCTTTTTTCTTTTTCTGGAGACCCCATAATGCAGATGTTAGATGTTTCTTGATGTGTCCTCATTTTAAAAAATTCTTTTTTCTTTTTCCTCTTCAGCTTGAGTGATTTCTACTACTCTGTCTTCCAGTTTTCTGATCCATTCTTCTGTATCATCTAATCTGCTGTTGATTCCTTCTAGTGTATTTTAAAATTTCAGTTACGGTATTATTCAGCTGTGTTTGGTTCTTCTTTATATTTTGTATTTCTTTGTTAGCTTCTCATTGTGTTCATCTATTCTTCTCCTGAAGTCTTTTAGCATTTTATGGTCATTACCTTGGACTCTTTATTGGACAGATTGCTTATCTCCACTTTGCTTAGTTTTTCTTTTGGGGTTTTATCTTGTTCCTTTGTTTGGAACATATTCTTTTGTTTCCTCATTTTGCTTAATGCTCCATGTTTATTTGTATGTATTAGGTAGATTGGTTACATTTCCTGACCTTGGATAAGTGGACTCATATAGGAGACAACCTATGTAGCTCAGCACAACTCTCCTTCCTGGTCACCAGAGCTATATGATCTAGGGGTACTCCCTTTGCGGGCTGTGTGGATCTTCCTTTTGTGGCAAAGCTGGCTACTCTGGGCATGCTGGTAGGTGAGGCTGGTCTATGTTCTTGTTGGCTGCCTGGCCGTGCCTCATCTTGAGGTTGAAAGCCATTGGTGGGCAAGGCCAGGTACTGGTGTGACTAGCTGAGGTGTGCTGGGGCTAGTGTTTGTCCACTGTTTGGTGGGCCCAGGTCCTGGGGCAGCTGAGTGCTGGGTCAGGGGAGCAACTAAGCCCCTGAGCCTGGAGGTTCCAGGGCTGTGGAGCAACTAAGCCCATGCGCCTGGAAGTTCCAGGGCTAGTTCTGGCCCAGTTATAATTGGGTTGTGTCCTGTAATGGCTGGATGTGGGTCCAGCAGTCCCAGCCCTGGTACAGTTTGTCTGGTGGGCGGGACTGTGTCTCAGCACAAATAGTCCAGAGGGAGGACTCCAAAATGGCACTTACCAACACCAGTGTCCTCATGGTAGATAAAGCTCCTCAACATGGCTGCTGCCAGTGTCTATGTCTCCAGGGGGAGTTCCAGTGGCCTCCTGTTGTTCTGGGAGTCTCTATAAGATCATCAGTTGGATCTGATCCAGGCTCCTTTCAAGTTACTGCCTCTGTGCTGGGACTCTGAGTGTGTGAGATGCCATATGTGACTTTTAAGGGTGTAGTATCTGTTTCCTATAGCCCTCTGGCTCTCTTGTACACAAGCACTACTGTCCTTCAAAGCCAAATGTTCTGGGGACTCATCTCCTGGTGCAGGACCCCCACACTAGGGAGCCTGATATGGGGCTTGGACCTCTTGCTCCTTGGGGAGAACATCTGCAATTTTGATTATCCTCTCATTTGGTGGTCACCTACCAGGGTGTGTGGGTCCTGACTATACTGTGTCAAGGGATGTGAGTCTTGACTATACTATGTCTCTGCCTCTCCAACCTGTCTCATTGTGGTTCCTTCTTTTCTGCTAGGCTTCAGGTCATTCTCATCGAAAGTTGCTTTGTAAAATTTGTAATTTTGGTGAGCCTGTGGGAGGAGGTGAGCTCAGGGTCTTCCTACTCTACGATCTTGGTCATTCCCCTGAAAATTTCAGACTTTAGTGTGCCACTTTAACAATATAGATTATATCTAACACCATTATACTTTGGAGTCAGGCTGCTGGGTTTCAAATGATGACTTCACTCTGTGACTTTGCAATTGGCACTTGAGTTCCCAGACCCTCAGTTTTGTCTCCTGTCAAATTAGAATAATAATACTTACTTGAGAGGCTTGTGTGTAGCTTAGATAAAATAATTCATGTAAGGGGCTTAGCACTATATCTGGCACATTAAGAAAGAACTGAGTAGGCACTTCCCTAGTGGCACAGTGGTTAGGAATCCACCTGCCAATGCAGGGGACACAGCTTTGATCCCTGGTCCGGGAAGATCCCACATGCTGTGGAGCAACTAAGCCCGTGCACTGCAATTACTGAGCCTGTGTTCTAGAGCCCTTGAGCCACAAATACTGAGCCCGTGTGCCAGAGCTACTGAAGCCCGCACGCATAGAACCTGTGCTCAGCAGCAAGAGAAACCACTGCAATGAGAAGCCTGTGCACCGCAATGAAGAGTAGCTCCTGCTTGCTTCAACTAAAGAAAGACCATGTGCAGCAAGAAGAGCCAACACAGCCAAAAATAAAAAAAGAAAAAAGAAAAAAAAATTTATAAAAAAGATAAAGAACTGTGTAAGCAAATGCAAAGAAAACAGAAAAAGTATTTTCTCATTAGAGGCAGGAGAAAGAATAGGACAATATGTTTCCATGTGCAAGTAAAATACAGTACATTTGGACAAAAAGTTTTGAGAGAAAATGTCAAAAATTTGCAAAATAAAAATAGAAAAAGAAAACCTAGAAAATAAGCAGAGAAATTCCTCACTTGCCTGATCCTGTTTATCTTTTCTCTGTCCTTCTTTCTGTTAGAGAAATTCAAATGCAGTTGGTAATGAAGCCAGTCACAAGTAGACAATAGTTTTTGTACCCATTTGTCTGCTTTCCAAAATGTGTTTAAAATTTAAAAACTTTTTGACGTCTTTTTAAATAAAAAAATTAAAATGTTATTATTGAAATTTTTTTTTTTGTTGGGGGTATGCGGGCCTCTCACTGCTGTGGCCCCTCCCCGTCGCGGAGCACAGGCCCCGGACGCGCAGGCTCAGCGGCCATGGCCCATGGGCCCAGCCGCTCCGCGGCACGTGGGATCCTCCCGGACCAGGACACGAACCCACGCCCCCTGCATCGGCAGGCAGACTCCCAACCACCGCACCACCAGGGAAGCCCTATTGAAAATTTCTAATACTTGAATTTCAATTCTTTATTGTAAGGTAGGTTTCTTATGGTTCCTATGGTATCCTAATAATATAATATATGGAAACATAAAATATATTTAAAGCATAAAATGCTTCATCATCTTTATGAATGAGAAGAAATGATGTAAAGAAAGGTAGATAATCCACAGCATGAGGGCAAGTTCCCTTGTACAGATATGAAGATTAATCTGCTAAAAGAAGGGTCAATAGTAGCAAATCATGAGCCAAATGGAAGTAATTTTGATAAGTTTGCAGCAAATGAGAAAGACCCCCTTCCAGTGTAGTGTTCAATGATATTCTTTTCTCCTTTTCAGAAAAGCAAACAGAATTTATAGTTGATTTCCATTTTCTCATTTGTTTTCTTCATTTCTACTGAAAACGTTCATTCTTTAATCAAGCAGCTGCCGCACTGCTAGCTGGTTTCCAGACCGAGCTACTCCAGATGCAGCCTGCACCCCCTTGCCGGGGTCTGCAGAGCATCTTCATGCCCGTTAGGACACAGCGGATGCCTTGTAAGTCACTTGGCTGCTCGTGCTCCCTCTGCGTGCCAAATAGTCTGCAGGCTGCTTTTTCTCCGCAGCCATAGAACTGCACTCCTATCTCAGGGGTGTCTCAGGAACCACGTGACTGAGACGCAAAATGATGCTGATGCCCAGTGTTTGTCATTAACCTGGACTTCAAATGGCCTTGGCAAAATCTACCTTTAGAAAATTATTTTCAGATAAAGAAATATGAAAGGTAAATATTTTACAAAATGAAGAAGGAAACAGTTTTATGTTGTGACTTATAAGGGGAGATTATAAAGGATTTTTTAAAGACAAACAAGTTTCTATGAGTTCTAAATGCTGCATTAGCACTATGATTTTTTCTCTCTAACTTAATGGAACTGTTCTGCATTATCCTTCTTGTTCTAATACCAACAATTTAAATGCAATGCTCTAGGATATTACTGTCATTGGTTTAGCTCAAGATGTAAACTGCAAATGGCACCATATTTCTAACATTGCTATAATGAAGTGAGGAGGATTGAACAGTTGGGGCAGACATGGGGGATAGTCAGGGATTTGGGGCCTGGAGGCAGAACTTTAAAGAGCTGCTGGAGTTCTGAATGTGCTCAAAATGCTCTGAGTCACTTTACGAACAGTCCTGTTTCAGCCGGCTCGTGTCTCGGAAGATTTTCTTGAGAGCCACTCTCTAGCAGAACATGGATCTCCCCTCAAACAAATCCCACCTGGAAGAGAATCCCCCAAGTAACCAGCCTGCCATCACGGAACATTCATCTTATATCAAGTGGAACAACTGCCAGCCCTACTGTGGGATGTACAAGCCACTTTTAAGTAAAGGCACGTATTAAACACTCAGGTATCCAGATACATTAACATCTCAAAGTTAATTCCCAACACGTGCCCATGAGAATTATTCTTATTTCCTCTTATTAACTAAGGGGCCCTTTCCAAGGCCCCAAACCTCAATGGGGACCAGAACTAACACTCGGGCTGCCAGATGCTGAACAGGATGTCTTCCTGATTCACAAAAAGAACAGAGAACCTCCGGAAACATTCCTCACCCTTGAGCAGCCTGATGAGTAGTGCCATCCAGGTGTGATACTATTTCTGTTTCCACACCCCACCCCCATTAGCCACTTTTCCCACTGTGTAAAGAAAGGCACATTTATCTTGAATGTAAAAATGATCCCCTACCTTGAAGGCTAAAATCCTCCCAGAGTGACAGACAAACATACCGTTCAAAATATTGGTGCTGTCTGGTCAGAGTGAAGTCATGGGGACCAGATTTATCTTCCACCTGCAACAACTCCCAAAAGGCAAAATACATGAAACAACAGTTTTCAAAACACTGGACATCAGGCAGTGAAGGGCAGTGATCTCCGAAAGATGGGAAACAGAAAAGGTGAGCCCTCCATTGCTCCAGCTTATTACCTAAAATAGTTTCTAGGCTGTGGTGTAGGGAGGGGTAACTGAGGCAGATTTCTTGAAATGAGATAGAGCTGAGTATCCAGGGAAACCAAGGCAGCTGGAGTTCATAGGCAGAGCACTAGAGAGAGAGTTGCACAGAGAGAAAAACCCGGGGAGCTACGTCCCCCTCGAGTATTTAGCACATGTGTGAGGAAAAGAAAGAGAAACCTCTTTCTCTCGAGATTTGGGAAAGAACCATCAAGAGAATTAGAGGGAACAGTGACTGGTTCTCATGCAGGACTGGGAACAATGTCTGTTCCCACCAGCCAGACTGGAAAAACTCATAATTCATGGGGCCTTGGGTAAAGTACTCAGGAAGATCTTGCCTCAGCGAGAGGAATAATTAGCCTAGACTAGGCAGACCTAGTTCCAGATCCGCCTAACAAATCATAAAAGTAAGTTACTTGGAATAGTTTTCTCCTTTTGGGTCTTAACTGCATAGTAGAACAAAGCTCAAGGCAAGCAATAGGAATACAAAAATTTCCATGACCCAGCAAGGTGACATTCAGGATGTCTGGCATCCAATCACGGTACCAGGTATGAAAAGAAGCAAGAAAACACACCCATAATGAGAGACTAATCAAAGGAAAGCAACCCAGAACTAACCCTGAAGTTAGAATTAGCAGAGGAGGCTATTAAAACACTTATCTATCAAAAGCTTGTACAGAATGTTCCTAGCAACTTTATTCATAATAGCTAAGACTAGCAGCAGTCCAACTGTCCATTAACAGGAATATGGATAAACAGACTACATAGCAATAAAAAGAATCATTCTCTAAGAGATACGACAGCACTAATGAATCTCAAGAACATTTTTCTGTGTGAAAAAAAGCCAAGCGTAAAAAGTACCATCATACTATATGATGATTCCACTTATTTGAAAGTTTCGAATAGGTAAAATTAACCTATGATGATAGAAATCAGACCAGTGTTTGCTTCTGGGATGGAGGGATCAACTGAGAAAGAAGACAGGGACATTTTTAGTAATAAAATGTTCTCTACAGCGATAGTGGTGTGAGTTATAGGAGTGTATGTACTGTAAAAATTGATCAAACTTCACAAACTGTGCATTTCATGCAATAAAAGTTTGTGTTAAAATTTTTTTTCTTTTTTAAATAGTGTTTATTTATTTTTACTTGTTGACAGTTTTGCTTTATTTATGGCTGTGTTGGGTCTTCGTTTCCGTGCGAGGGCTTTCTCTAGTTGTGGCAAGTAGGGGCCACTCTTCATCGCGGTGCGCAGGCCTCTCTTGTTGCAGAGCACAGGCTCCAGACGCGCAGGCTCAGTAATTGTGGCTCACAGGCCCAGTTGCTCCACGGCATGTGGGATCTTCCCAGACCAGGGCTCGAACCCGTGTCCCCTGCATTGGCAGGCAGATTCTCAACCACTGCGCCACCAGGGAAGCCCTGTGTTAAAATTTTTAATAATCCAAAAGAAAAACACGCACTTCATTTTTAAGAGCAAATCAAATGGCCAATGACAAACAATTGAAAATATGCTTAGTGTTATTGGGATTCAGGAAAAAAATAAGTTAGGTCCACAGTGGGATACCATTTTGTACCTATCAAATTGGTGCTATTCAAAAATTTGACAGTATTTGACACAATTTGATCACATCTCTGTTGATGCCAAATACATTGATACAACCACTTTGGGAACTATTTTGGCTTAACTGGTAATGTTGAAGAAATGAACTCCCCATGCCCTGAAATGCCACTCATGGAAGATTTCCAAAAAAAGTCTTGAGCATCAGAGACTTGCAAATTTATTTTTGACAGTATTTTCTGTGATAGCAAAAAAACTGGAGACCTGAACATTTAGTTAAAGGATTATAGATAAATAGTGAGCTAGCTATACATTTTTTGAGTACTACATTCATATGGAAGTGGAATTCAATGAACTTAAGCTACAAAAATAACACTGGTGAATTGCAAGGGTATAACGCTGAGAAAAGCAGCAGTGAGAAAAGCAGTCTCCAAAGGATACTTGATGTATGATTCCATCTATACAGATGTCAAAAACATGCAGAACTAAACTATATGTTGTTTAGAGGTACAAACACATAGTAAAACAATAAGAACAAGAAAGAGAATAATTAACACAATTCTAAACCATGGTATTTGAGAAGGGAGTAAGATTGAGGAAGGGTACACAATACAAAGGTGTTCATTGTATTGTCATTTTGTTTAAAATTTATTTTATTGAAGTATAGTTGATTTACAATGCTGTGTTAATTTCTGCTGTATTGGAAAGCGACACAGTTATATATATATGTTCTTTTTCATATTTTTTTCATTATGGTTTATCACAGGATATTGAATATAGTTCCCTGTGCTATACAATAGGACCTTGTTGTTTACCCATTCTCTATATAATAGTCTTCATCTGCTAATCCCAAACTCCCAATCTATCCCTCCCCCACTCCCCTTCCCCTTGGCAACCAAAAGTCTGTTCTCTATGCCTATGAGTCTCTTTCTGTTTCATAGATAAGTTCATTTGTGTCATATTTTAGATTCCACATATAAGTGATATCATATGGTATTTGTTTTTCTCTTTCTGACTTACTTTACATAGTGTGATAACCTCTAGGTCCATCCATGTTGCTGCAAATGGCATTATTTCATTCTTGTGGCTGAGTAGTATTTCTTTGTGTATATGTACCACATCTTCTTTATCCATTCAACTGTCGATGGACGTTTAGGTTGTTTCCATGTCTTGGCTATTGTGAATAGGGCTGCTATGAACATAGGGGTGCATGTATCTTTTTGAATTATAGTTTTGTCTGGATATATGCCCAGGAGTGGAATTGCTGGATCATATGGTAATTCCATTTTTGGTTTTTTGAGGAACCTCCATACTGTTTTCCATAGCTGCTGCACCAACTTACATTCCCACCAACATTGTAGGAGGGTACCCGTTTCTCCACACCCTCTCCAGTATTTGTTATTTGTAGACATTTTAATGATGGCCATTCTGACCAGTGTGAAGTGGTACCTCAACCTCACTGTAGTTTTGATTTCTATTTCTCTAATAATTAGTGATGCTGAGCATTTTTTCATGTGCTTATTGGCCATCTTATTGTTTTTTAAATGTCATGTATATTTTACTAAAATTCTTTCTTGTCTACTTAATAATTAGCACAAAATATAGTTTAAAAGTGAACAAAAAAGAATATAGAATGATAAACCAAAGAATGTGAGATAAAATTTAAAATATCATTTTTTATTATCAAACAACAATCTAAAAGTTTTTATAAAACTCAGTTGTAAATCTGCCAAGTTCTTGATGTGAAATTTCTCATTTAGAATTATAAGATCACCATGCAATAAAGGCAGCACTGAAAGACTGACTGAATAATGTCATTTATAAAACAATGCACTTAGATAAATGTCAAGGTACTGTAAAAAGTATTAGTTATTCCCAGCTCATAATTAATTGAATGTCCTGTGGAGGCAAGTTGCTCTAGTATAAAGGTTTTTGTTATTTCTATAAAGATGTTCATTTGATCTGCTGTTTCACAACAGTCGGCTATGTCTACGTAGAATTCATCTTCTTTGCGTAGCATTTCAAAGTCATCAGAAGTACACAGGAAATAACTTCTAGAATCAAGGGTGGTTGTGGTGGAAACAACATATAAGATCTCACTTATTGTTTTAGAGCACTTTTAAGTCTACAGCCAAACTGAGTGGAAGGTACAGAGATTTCCCATATATTCCCTGCCCCAACACGTGCATGGCCTGCCCCATGATCAACACCCCCCCACCAGAGTGTTACATTTGTTACAAGTGATGAACCTACATTGACACATCATTACTGCTCAGAGTCCATACTTTATAAGGTCCCCTTTAAAAAAGCCTAGCTTTCAAACTCACAATGTTACTCCTTTCCCTGTGAATACTAATGTATCCTCAGTGCATGCATGTGTATAAACATGCCAGTGATGTCTGGAGGAAGAGCATCTGAAGCAGAGTAACAGTTTGCCCGTGGAGGGAGACAAGCCCATTCTGACTTCTCAACTTTTTGCAAGACCAAAGAAGCCTTCATAACCAGACCTACCTAGACCAAGGATTCCATGGCTTGACCGAGTTACCAAGTTACCAAGTCTACCAAAAGGAAGAGAAAAACCATACATTGTGTTCTGTTCATCTAATACTACTCAGGAAAACAGTGCAATCTCAGGGGGACACCACAATGCTACAAGCCTGGAAGAGTTGCCTGCACTTCAGGGGGACTAGGCTAGGGGTGGGTAGAATATAGGAGGTGGGTCTGGAGGGACGAAGCAGTCTGTCTTGTGAAATCACCCAGATTTCTGGGGTAAGTGATCAATGTGTCTATTAAGTAAATGAATCCACAAACTGCTTTTTAAGAATCAGCAAGTTCTCTCTTTGTAGATGCTCAGCCCTTGTTATATCAATGGCAGGTGAAGGCAAATTATGCGGATTGCAAAATTTAATTTACTTTTCCTTTATTTCAAAATTTTCAATCAATACATTTGCCTTAAGTCAAAGACATACAGAGACAGTTATTTAGATTATAGTGGAAGAAAAGAAAAGGAAAATACTCTCCACAGTTTTCTTAACCACCATGAAAGTCTCTTTCATTATGGAGTCTAATTTAGTTGAACTGAATATCAACGTAAAACCATTACTTTCTTTATCCAATCCAAGAGCTCAAGTAATGTGTCGGCTCAGAGAAAGGAGACCTTCCCAACGCCCGACTCTGCACACAACCTCCAATTATGCACATGCCATTGAAATGCAGGTGTGTAACAAAGGAGAAAATGACAGTTAAGTTCTACAGAATTTGGTGGACAGAATAGACTTCGAAAAGTATCCAAAAAATCTTCATCCACTTAGGTGAGAAAAGTAGAGATCAAGAAATTATAATAACTGGCCCAAAGTCACATGGGAAACCAGGATCAGGGTGAAACCAAGTAGAACCCAGGTTTCCTGACCATAAAGCCACGGTTTTTTCCTCCTCTCTGTGTTGCCTCTTCCTTTGCCTTTAGCACTACTTGGAAATATCTATTCTCTCACTAGCTTTCAAAAGAACAAAACAAATCAGTGGTTTGACAACATTCAGATTTTTTTTCAGGAAAGAAATGAGGAACATTGGCACATGCTTTAATTGCAAGACCTTCTATTCTTTTAGTCATTAACTATGGTCACACCTGCATCTTCTACTGAAATAAGGACTCTGCTCTCTGAAGTGTTTTCCTCTCTTCTAGAGCTGTAAATGCCATGATTTGATAAAGTATCATTGGATAGAAACAATCTTCATTGGGGAAAAATACATAGTATCTCATTGACTTTATTGAAAACCAAAATTAGTTTGTTAGTCAAATACAAAAACTTTTTTCAACCAAACATATTTATCCATCATAATTTTAGTTTGATGTTTAGTTTAGTTTATAGTTCCTTTAACAGACATGAGGAAAAATTATCTAGGAAAGTCAACTGCAAAATACAAAATATAAAAATTTATGATAAAGACATAACTCTCAAATATATAACACTCTACTGATCAATAACTGAAATATATTGGCTATTTATTCAGTTCAAAGTGTGTGTGCAGCCCTTAATATAAGACACAAACATTAATTTTTCCCTGCCTCTAACTATGACTGTATTTAGTTATTATATTAAGTGCCTCCATTTCTTAAAAATACATACTTATGTTCCCTTTAAACACTTTGCCAACACATATGAAGTTTAAATCTTTAAAAAGAAATCGCTAATGTCAGTTCTCTCATGGAAACTGCTGCTTAGGGTGATTTCAAAAACAATATGCATTTTCTGTGATATATAAATAATGATGAACATGGTTTGCATAGATGTGAAAAGAATAAAAGTAATGTCTACATATAATAAATAAATCTTCCTGTGTGGTTATAAAGTTTACCTATCTAAAGTTGAATAAGTTATATTTATGTTCATTTTTTGGTTTTCAACCTGATTGTTTATTTAACAGATGTTTCTTTATCAATAGGAACTCTAAATATATTAAAAGGGCATTTTGAACGAAGACCAACTCTTAGTCTTACAAATATTTAAGTGCTAGAAAGTGGGAATGGGTATGTTTCTGTAGTTATGGTGTTATTCTAAACAAGGATTTGAGGCAGGAGATAGATGGGCCCCCGGGGGAAACAGCTGGGGTTCATTCCCTGTGGACCAATACCCCGATACTCTGAGAGGAGAATAGCAGGACAACTGAGAGAGGAGGCTGGGCCCTGCCCAGATAGAAGATAAGAGACCACATATTTCTCATTCTCAAAGTCAGGAGACCTCCCTGCTTACACATGCGCAGAAAGGTTCCTTGGAGGTCAAAGGGGAGTTATGCTAAGTCTACCGTAAGCCTCTTCGGTAGAATTCACTTGGCTAAGAGATGTACAGGCACACATGGGAAGATCCTGAGATATACCAAACACAGACTTTGAACCAGGCAAATCAAAATGATTGGCCAAAGGAAACCCAAAAGGAATGCCCCATATAAGTGATTCAAACTGCCAAGAGGACGCGACTCTCTCTCTGAGTCCGCCCGTGTGTCTATCCACACATACTGTACTTTTTTTTCTCCTAATAAATACTTTACTTGTTTTACTACTTTCCATCTTTGTGGGAATTCTTTTCCTGCAAAGCTGTAGGGCCAGGGCCTTGTCACTGACCACTGGTCTAGTGGCTAGGATTCAGTGCTCTCACCGCCTCCACCCGACCTCAATCTCTGACCGGGAACTGAAACCCTGCTTCAAGCTGCTGCAGGCTGAGGCCACCTGATATCAGATTGACAGCTAGCAGTCTCGATAGGCAGGAATGAGTTCGTAGGTCTGTCTGTGATTGGTTAAAACAAGTCCCAAAGTTCATGGATCATGAGAATTTTGGGTTGGACTCAATAAAGCTCTGACATCCTGAGTCACTCAGAGTTCATGATTCCTTATCAGCCTCAGCTTGTTAGACCCAGTTGGGATACAACAGAAAATTGTTTTGTTATCTTCCATGCATGGAGTGCTATGAGTCAAAAATTTCCTTTTCTCTATGATAGCTACGATGATGACCATAACAGTGATCATGGTGATAATTATGACCATTATATTTTCTACTGGATGGTAAAGTAATTTCTAAATTATTTATATTTGTCGAATCTTGTTTTCTTTTGGTTGGGCAAAATAGACTTCCAAACTCTTAATGATTTATCCTTAATTTTCAAACATGTATATTTTATGGATCTGGTTACATGCATTTTATAAAGAATAGCACTGGTCAGTGTTCAAACCAGGTTACCACATAATTTTCAGAGCTACAAACTAGCATTTTCACCATGTTATTTGAGATCACAAGGTTCACTGTCTGGTGTAGAATGATGTCTCAGGAAAGAAATATTATTATATCCACTTAATGCTCACAATGTAAAGATGATATATTTCTATTATAATCCCCGTTACCTCTCAGAGAGCTATGTTAAAAAAAAAAAGAGAAAGATAAAAATAAAGACATGAAGGAAAAATAGAAAAAAAGAGAAAGGAAGGGAAGGAAGAGAAAAGAAAAAGAAACCCAAACCTGGAGAGCAGCAGTGTTAATTACAAACTAAAATAACTACAATGTAAATCCCCCAAATTTGGCCCAAGAGCCCTGGCTCTATTCTGCAAAACAAATGAGAGAAGTTTGGCGGTCTGGAAATCACAGCTACAGAGGCCAGAGAATTCTAAATGGGGACCCGATGGGAGAGCACAGAAACTCACGGCCTGGGATGCTGTGCCAAAGGCCTTTGTGATGGTAACGGAACCACATGCCAGCTGGACTATTTACATGCTGACGGTTTTCTCTTTCAACACATGTCCCTGTGCATCTAATTCGACAGCGGATTAGTCTACACCAACACTTCTCAAACTTTTTGCTTTCAGTTCCCTTCACACTCTTAAAAATTATTGAGAACCTAATGAGTGTTTATTTTGTGTCTCATATCTATCAATTTTGCCATATTAAGAATTTAAACAGGGAAATTAAAAAATACATATGAATTCACTTTAAAATAACCATAATACACCCATTACATGTTAACATAAATATTTCTATTAAAAAATGTATGTTTTTCAAAACAAAACAAAAAAATTAGTGAGCAAGTGTCATTGTTTTGTATCTCTCTTTACAATCTGGCTTAACAGAAGACACCTGGATTCTCCAATCTGTCTCTGCATCCAATTTGTTGTGATAGGCTGTTTTGGTTGAAGTATACAAAGAAAATCCAGCCTCACACAGATAGATATACTATAGAAAAAGAAAGGAGTATCTTACTGGCTATTTTAGATAATTGTGGATATTCCTCTTTGGTACCACAAAGAGGTATATAAGCAGTTGTTTAATCTTTAAGATTAGTTGCAATTTGGACTCTGAGCCTTTTAGTGTCCTGATACATTAAAACAATTGGTCTATTTTACACTTTCAGTGGATCTCTTACCAGTGTGTGATTTTGTTACACCATTTGTAAGTTATTTGTTCAGAGCTATGCAGACATTCCAAATGATGACTCATTATATGATATGAAAAATCATATTGGTCAATATCCAAACTATATCATCAGAAAAGAGTGCAAGTATTAGGATGCTCATGGTGCAGGTATAAATTTTCCAAAATTCTGATTTTCCCTTGAAAGCATAATTTTTACCTTTAACAACAAATACACTCATTTATTTTCCTTGAAGTGATAGCTCATTTCATTCATTTTCAAGAAAATGTCTCTCAGATACTCAAATCTGAAAAAACATAATTTGTAAAAAGAGATCTTCCCTGAAAAAAAGCAGCCAGTTCAGCTTGCAACCCAGATGATTACACAAGTGCTTTTCTTTAGGACAACCGTCTTTCTTCGGAATGCAGCAGAAGTGCTTTATGTGTACCTCTCATTTTATCACACAAAATGTTAGTAAATTTACTCAAGACGTAAAGATTTGATAAAATCAATATTTTTTCCTGCTTTATCAGGGGCTGCAAGTAGTGAAGAAATACAATGACTACTACTAGGTCAGTTTGGTGCCACTGCCTCTATTTGAGCTAAGGTGCCAGAAGTTTTAATCACCATTACCTTTGCCAATTAGTATAAATGCAACATAGTGAAAAAGGCAAATATGTAACATCTGTGGACTGACTGAAAGGATGATAGAGACCTGTAGGGGTCTGATGGACTACACTTTGACAACTACTGCTGTATCCTAAGAGAGACCTCATCATCCACTGACTGAAATTCACAAGGGGGAAATGAAGACTGCCAAGCACCGGTTTCCAATCAACATTAAGCAAAATGATCCAGGGTTATCAGCTAGGAACTCTACCAACTGCTCTCCATAAATGAAAATGAAAAATTTACTTCCTTAGCATGTGATTTAGTGCTAAGTTCTGAAAGAAGCCAAGAAGCATCTTACTGTAATGATCAACATTTTAGTGTTGAGCTCAGTTCAAGAACCAAAGCAGTTTTCAATAAATTCATATGAACACATAGAAGTAATTTCTCTTTTACTATATACTTGGGGGTCTGGCTCAGCAAAAATAGCAACATGCTCTCCACTAATGGTTAGGAAACACGAATAACAATTTAAAAATAAAACCCACCAAAACTTGCTCAATCTCTTTAGCCTCAAAAAGGGATAATTTTTTTGTAATCTTTGTATTTCTATGAAGCCACTATTCAGGAAATTGAGAATCCAACTTGGATAAATCAATTAACCTAAAGAACAGGAGAGCTTTGTAGAACAAAACCCTGAAACCTGATGGCATTCCCCCCAAGAACACAGGCCATAATTAAGGAAACTAGCAACAGCAGACTAAATACAGTTTTTTAAAGTTTTACGACAAAATTTCTGTCTCTCCTATCACAAAATAAGGCCATCTGGCCTCCTTTCTCAGGAAAATATTTCCTTTACTCACCTCCCTCTGCAGGGCCTTAACCTGTGCTGTGCGTGCCTCCACCCCAGTGACACCACGGGGTGTTAATGTTAGCAGGAGCAATTTTCATTTCACTATACTTAAAAGTATATATATTTTGTAAATGATGTAAAAGCTTTGGATGCTATGGAACTGAAAATCAAAAAGGGCATGAAGAAATTGGAAGTGTATTCAGATGATATGAACATTGGTGTAAACAGATATAAAATTGTTTTAATAAATAATAAATGGTTTTATAATAATTATAGTAGTTGATTTAGTACCAAACACTGCTTGGAAATTACTGCTCCCTCAGGTCCCAGCACCATGGCTTTCCTGACTCCACTGATTCAGGCTGCCTTGGTCTTACTGTAGTCATCATCAATGGAAGACCAAAGTATTCCTACCACCCAAGAGAAGGAAAAATTCCATAACACTCCTAGCACATTACTAAACAAAGAAAATTCATGTGAGAAAGAACTGAAGAAATTGTGAAGAAAAGAAGAGGAACTCTCACAATTTAAAAAAAGAAATAACCTTTAAAATAAAATATCAAATTACATCTACTTTCATGAAGTGTGGTCTGAGTTAAGAAAAGTATGTAAATAATTGGCCAACTCCTCCTTTGAAATCTATTAACTCATTAGGCTTAAATTTTCATGAGGATATTTAAAATGATGGGGTGTGGAGGTTTTAAAACATTTCTGTAAATTCTTTGATGCACCTTCCATTGAGAGGTAGGGTCTCTGTCTCCTTCCCTCGAACCTCAGCTGAGCATGTGGTGGCTTCAACCACTGCAGCACAGCTGAGGAGATGCTATGTGGCTTCTGTGGCTGCAGCTTCCAATTTGTTCTCTGGGAACACTTCCTGTTGGAGTCCTGAGCCACTGTGAGAGGAGTGGGCTATCCTATCCTGCAATGCCAGGGAGACCATGGAAGCATTCAGCTTGACAGTACAGTTGAGCCCATACTTTGGCATCTGGGCTGTTCACTGGATGAAGAAGTCATCTCAGAAGTGGGTCCTCCAGCCCCAGACCCTTGGGCTGCCTGTAGCCATAGAAGTCGTACCAGCTGGGGCTCCAACAGACTATGGAGCAGAAAGGAGCCTTCCCCACTGTGCCCTTTCTGAACACCTAACCCACAGAAGCCACATGGGTTGTTGCTTTATACCACTGAGTTCTGGAGTGGCTCATAACTTAGCAATAGATGACAGAAATGGGGCTGTGGGTAGCTATTAGATGAATGTAAAGCCACACACTTCACTTGTAACAGAGGGCTGCACTTTCCTCACAACCGGTTCATTTGGTCACTTCGTCAAAGGCAGTAGCTGAATATCATGAGAACAGCCTGAGATCAATTGACAAGAAAACTATGTAAAAGCTCAGCCAGTTTCTCTCAAAACAGATTTGTTGGTAATGATGACTTGATCTACTCATGTCACTACATGTACGTAACACAAAACTTTGAAGTACATCTTAGGACATCAAGCAAGACTGGGAACATACTTGGTTTGTGAGATGAGAGTGTAGGGCAATGTCTGTGAAAATGAAACATTAAAATGACACTTAAAAGATTCGTTAAGCATTCGAACAGTGAAGGTCATAATATTTATATGCCTCCTTAAATCTCCTGAATTTTAAATACCCCATGGTTTTAATTTAGTGCCCAACATGAAACTGTCCTCTACTCCCAAACCTGTCTTAATTTCTTGATTTACTTGCGTGTGTAAAGGCAATTACAAGAAACTTTTAAGATCTACAGACTGCAAATCTAAGCCTTGCTTCATCCACAAAAAGTAGAAAACTGAGCAAAAGCATTATGATCACTAGCTAAATTCCATGAGAACTGGTTTTGTTTTGTGGTCTGCTAGTCTCCCAACCCCTAGAATAGTGCTTAGCATGTAGTAGGTGCTCAATATTTATTGAATAAATAATTGAACATGACAGATCCTGCAGGGTGGGCTACTGCTGAGGTGATGAGAGGAAAAGAGGAAAGAGGAAATGTCTACAAATTCCCTGAGTCAGAAACTGTCCTCAGTGCATATTTTGGCCACTATCAAAGAAAGTTAAATCAATCAAGAGACTATCTATCTATCTACCCACATATATAACATGATATATAATATAGTATATATAACATGTGTATTATGCATATTATATAATAAATATATAATGTAATGAATATAATATAATCCATATAGTATAATATGTAATTATATGAATATATTATATTTATTATAATAAATAAATATCTGTATATATACATACATATATGAAGATAAGATTTCA
Organism: Stenella coeruleoalba; assembly: GCF_951394435.1. Lineage (NCBI taxonomy): Eukaryota > Metazoa > Chordata > Mammalia > Artiodactyla > Delphinidae > Stenella > Stenella coeruleoalba. The sequence continues at coordinate 76,982,274 of NC_137157.1, forward strand.
TGTAGAATTCACTGGGTTTTCCAATGGAAAATGGAAAAGCTGTGGGCATGAATTTAGTGTTTGTGTAGGATAGGGAGCGTATAATGTGGAGTAATTCTGTGAAAAGGCAAAATCAACTTAAATTTTATCTGATTTCAGGACAGAGCTGTGTATCCTCAGTCCAATGTTTCCATGATATATTAAGAGTTTTCTACTTTAAGACAGTCACTAAGTGGCATATAAATCCAGGCAACTAAAGAAATGGTATTTAGTAGGAAAAGATTTTTTCCTATGTTTGGTGATTTGTTTCAGATTTGTTGGCAGATTAGTTTCAGTCTTGTACCAATGCTCCCAGTACAAATTCATGTGATGTTACTTGTCACAAGCAGCTTTCAAAGTTACACAACAAGAACATTCCCACCTAACCTTATTCCCAGCTTGTAAAATGTGGATCCATCATTATTTACAAACAGAAGCACACTCGGGAATAGTAATCATGCTGCTGCTGCTGGTGATGAAGCTGATAGCTACCCCTGTACCGAGTAGTTATTGCTTTTATTATCACATTTAGTCCTCACACCTACTCGGTAGGGAAGATATTATCATTACCATCACCCCTCTTTCTGAGAACACAAAACAAGAAAGGTTAAGTAACTTCTCCAATATCAAATACCTGGTGGAGCCAAGATCCAAACCCCAGTCTTTTTTTTTTTTTTTTTTTTTTTTTTTTTTTGCGGTACGAGGGCCTCTCACTGTTGTGGCCTCTCCCGTTGCGGAGCACAGGCTCCGGACGCGCAGGCTCAGCAGCCATGGCTCACGGGCCCAGCTGCTCCGCGGCATGTGGGATTTTCCCGGACCAGGGCAGGAACCCGTGTCCCCTGCATCGGCAGGCGGACTCTCAACCACTGAGCCACCAGGGAAGCCCCAAACCCCAGTCTTTTTGACAGTAGAGTCAGGGTTCTTAAGTCCTAGCCTATATCACCTCTTGGAAGTTTTATTAAGCTTATCTCACCCATGTCTTACTCCAAAAGTATAAACATCATTCCCCCAGATAATTTTAATGCTAAGTACATTTCTACATTTAAAAAAATGATAGCTTTCTTTTCAAAAAGGGAAAGCTGTCTTCCTCACTCAAACATGTCAACGTGGTAAACATCTGGCCCACTCCGGCAGGGCTGTGTCTCTGCCCAGTCAGGCTTGCTCTCCAAATTAATGGGACAAGAGCCACAGGTACAAGTGGGAAAAGGCTGACTCCCTGAGCTAAGCCATTGCCAGGGACTCAACTCCCGTCCCCTGTGGCACAGCAAATGGGAAACGCACAGGCTCTGGAGTCAGACAGACTAGTTTCCAATTCTGACTCAACCCCTTACCAAAAACTTTGTAAATGTGGACAATGTTATTTGATCTCTCAGATCCTGTTTCCTTCAGGTAAAATGGCAATTATGTAATCTACCTCAAAGTAGGGTTGCCAGATTTAACACATAAAAATATAGGAGACCTGGTTAAATCTGAATTTTGGATAAACGCTGACTATCTAAAAAAATACAGGTATGTCCCAAATATTGCATGGGTCATACTTATCCTAAAATTATTGCATGAAACATATTTAAACCTTTTTTTGATATCTGAAATTAAAATTTAACTGGGTGTCCTGTATTTTATCTGGCAATTCTCCTCTAAAGGGCTATTGTGATGGTTGAATGAGATGACAGATATAAAGTGTTAGCCTCAGCCTACATCCTGGGACATAATAGATGAATAATAGATGTTAGCTTCCTTTCCCCTGTGGAAGAAACTTATGCATAAATTACCCCTTCATGGACCAGCTTCTTTAGTATCTTCTCTAGAGTTATCTTTCTTATGACTACAAACATTCAACTGTCCACTGGAAGAAAAACACCCAACCTAAAAGTTGCAAGTTAAGTTTTATTCAGGGAACTTACTGAGGATTATAGCTTGGGAGATAGCCTCTCAGATAGCTCTGAGGAACTGCTCCAAAGAGGTAAGGAAGGAGAAACGATATGCATTAATTTTTTCCCCTGCTGGTAAAAAAACCTATAGTTGAACATGAAAAGATTACTGTTAATCAGAAAGAACAGATATATTAAGTTAATGATTTTAGTGCTTTTTTTTTTTTTGTACGGGGGAGAATGCAAGAATCTGGAATCACCTGACATTTTTCCTTAGATATGCATCTTGAATATCGAGGGGATGGCCTATCCAAAGCACAGAATGTTTGCTGTTCTTCTCCATCCTGAATTCCCCTCGGTGCCCAGTCACTGGGCCACTGCAGTGGTTAATGGCTTGATCATTGTAGAACAAGAAATGGCAGGTGGCATTCTTTTCTTTACACAAGTCTCCCTTATCCATTAAATGACAAGTCTCCCTTATTCATTAAATGTAACCGTAAAGAATTAAAATTTGCTCTCTGCCAGTTAGCATGTTAGTTCTCCCTGTTCCTTCATTGCCAAATTTGCTGCATTCAACACTCAGTTCCAATACTTTCTTCTCTTCCACTTTATCATTTATTCATTTGAAAAATAATTGAAGAGCACTTACATTTGCCAGGCACTGTGCCAGGTCCTGCTACCACACAACTGTGAGCAAAAACTGACGTGATCCCTCCTTGCTCTCACGGTGTTCACCATCTCCTGCAGTCTGACTTCTGTCCCTCATTCTGCTGAAATCCCCAAACTGACAGTCACCAGTTCTCTCCTAATTCCTCATTCCCCTCCTCCATCACCCTTCTAAACAAATGAATGAATCCCTTTTCTCTCTGCCTCAGGGATCTCACACCTTCCTGTGACTACATCCTCCCTCCTGCCCTATCCCCCAACCCCACAAAATCCCTCCTCTACTCTTTCTATCTCAATAAAGAGCTTCCCTATCCACCCAGTTGCTTAAGCCAGAAACTCAGGAATCCTTGATTTTCCTTCTCCTTTCTATCCCATCTGTTAGCAGGTTCTGTTGACTCTATAGTCAAAATATACTTCAAACTGCCCATGTCCCTTCATTGTCATTGTTACTACCTTGGCTTCAATTCCTTCCAACTCTCCTTTGACAGTGTAACAGCCTCCTAACTTGGTTCCCTACTTCACACAGCAGCCAGACTGAACTTTTCAGAAGAGCAAATCTGATCATGTCACTCCCATAACCATAAGAAACAATACAAAACCAAAAAACCCTTGAAACGTTAAAGTACTAATGGTATAAGTAGAATTTACATATTTATTAAAGGTTTTATTTGTCCAGTGACTTGAGATGTTTTAGAGGCAGCCTCACTTAGGGAGTGCCTGTGTTAATAAGTCTATGTTATCAGCATGGTTGGGTCAGGTTAAGAAAAAATAAATGACTGTAAAGCCTTCAGAAAATCGCATGTGCTAAAAGCATTTTACCCCCTCTTCAAAACATTTTTGAGAGGCAGAGCCCCTGGGGATTCCTCCCATACTTGTGCTGTAATAAATTCCTATCACACACCAAGACAAAGGAGAGACAGTAAGGGAAGGTAGGGCTCTATTTCCCCAGAAAAACAAGAACACCTGCTCTCTGATGCTCAGAGCTCTTCCACCAGGGAAGCAGCAAAATGTTTGCTCCTCTTAACGGACGTTTCACAGACCTCAGTTGCTGCTGCAGCAGAAGGAGGGCTACTGGCAAAAACTCTCCCCAACTGAGAGAGTGGTGGGATAGCTGCTTGAAGCCAGGGTCTCTTGCACTGATACAAACCAGAGGTCTGTGGAGGACGAGGGAGGGAGAATGGAATGTTGTAGGGGGGAGTCTGGAACACTAAGAAAGCCCCACTCTCCAAAATCAGTTGAACAAGGCCTTCTTAACTCTGAAGTTAGATAGTGATAACCAAGCAATAACCACCCTACCTTCACCACATGTCTTCACCATATAACAAGCGATTACAATCTGCTGCTTGGGGAGGAACAAGGCATGGAAACAAATCATCTTCATGCAGGCGTGCAAGCAGGGTTTGTTGATAACTGAGAGCAGAACAGGAGCACTGGGAGAAAAAAACCTCAGGCAATCCAGGCTTCACCCTAAGCACAAAGTAGGGGCAGCCCTTCATTGGCTGCATCTGAAGACTTTGGTGAGCTGAATGTAACTATGATAACAACAACATAGCAACAACATCCAGCTCAACTACTAACAACCACTAAGGCCTGACAGAGAAGGCAGTGTGCCATTTTCAGTTTACAAGCAATATGTTTTATTCAGTGAAAATTATGACACACCAAAAAGGAAAAAAAAGACAACTTATCAAGTGATAAAGCAGTTAAGAGAACCAGGTTCAGATTCAAATATGACTTAGCTGTTGGAATTATCAAAGAGGGACTTTAAAATAACTATGATTAATTTGTTAAAAGCTTTAGTGGAAAAGGTGGACAACAGGTACTCACAAATGGAAAATTTTAGCAGGGTGATGAAAACAATAAAAAGAATCAAATAGAAATTCTAGAAAGTGATAATATATATGAATTCCTTCCACAGGCTTATCAGCAGACTGGACACAGCAAAAGAAAGATAAGTGAACTTGAAGATAGGTCAATATAAATTATCCAAAATCAATCACAGAGAGAAAAAAGGAGTGGGGAAAAAAAGAACATATCTAAGAGAAGTAGGACAATAGCAAATGATCTAAACACATGTATCCTTGGATTCTAGAACAGGAGATAAAAAATAGGACTGAAGAATTATTTAAAGAGATAACTTTCAAAATGAACAAAAGACAATAAACCACAGATCCAAGAAGTTCAGAGAGCCCAAGCAGTAGAAATACCAAGAAAAATACACTTAGGCTCATTGTAGTCAAATTGCTAAAACCAAAAGATAAAGGGAAAATCTTGAAGGTGGCAGAGATAAAGAAACTTTTTCTACAGAAACACAAGGATACGAAAAAGAGATTTCTTATCAGAAATTAGGCAAGCAGAAAACATCTTTAAAGAACTGAAGAAAAAAAAAGTCAGTCAAGTCAGAATTCAGCGAAAATACCTTTCAAAAATGAACTTTTGTTCAGTCATCCTCTTGAATTATCAGAAAAAAATTTCCAGTTCAACCAAGGTAAAATGAACTTTTCCACACTGAGAAACATCCAGGGTCTATTTGCTCCACTAAAACTACAAGGTAGTGCAGCAGGTTCAGTGTCTCCCATTTCTTCCAAGCTCAAACCTTTCACTGAATATTTTGAGGGGTAATGATGAGCCTATTGGATTTGAAGATATCTTTAATGACCTGTCACAAAGTGAACTAATGGGAGGACAACATTTGGTGGTTGAATATAAACTTGGTTTACCGTAATGCAACATGCTATTAATGGAAATAGAGGGGCTGCATCTTGTTTATAGTCATCTTTTACTATAATTTGATGTGCACAACATTAAAAGTACTGACACATGAGAAAAAAAAATGAGGGTGAAAAAAAAATGAGCATGAAGTAAGATTTTTTTTCCAGAAAAACAAAAGCTGCTCTCAGCTTTTGAGATCTGCACAACAAGAAATGTTAAGGAAGTTCTTCAGGCTGAAGGAATCTGATACAAGATAGTTTTCTTTTTTTATCTACACAAAGAAATAAAGAGAAAATATGGGTAAATATTAAAAATACTTTTCTTATTTTATCCTTTAAAAATTTTGTAACAATCTGAAGTAAAAACATTTAAAAGGCTTTACAAAATATGTTGAAGTAAAATGAATGAGAACAGTGGCATGAAGGACAAGAGGGAGGAAATGAATGAACACGATGGTAAGATTCTTACTCAGTATAAGTACTATACCATCATTTGAAAGTGAACTGTGGTAAGATAAAGATGTGTAATGTAAACCCTAGAACAACCAGATATTAGAGTGGCCTAGATGGTGGAGTAGGAAGATCCTGAGCTCATTTCCTCCCATGGGTACTCCAAAATTACAACAATTTAAAGAGAAACCATTGATGAGAATGACGTGAGGACTAGCAGAAAAGATTTTCCACAATAAAGATATAAAGAAGGAACCACAAGATGGGGAGGAGGGGTGGAGATGCAGTATGGCCAAGACCTACACACCTGGGTAGGTGACCCACAAACAGGAGGATAATCACAATTGCAGAGCTTCTCCCCGAGGAGTGAGGGGTCCGAGTCCAACATTAGGCTCCTCCCCAGGGGGTCTTGCATTGGGAAAATGAGCCCCAGAACACCTGGCTTTGAAGGCCGGTGGATCTTGTGTACAGGAGGGTCAGAGAGATGAAGAAAACAGAGACTCTGTTCTTAAAAGGCTTGTGCAAATTCTCACACCCTCTGAGACCCAGTGCACAGGCAATAATTTGAAAGGAGCCTAGGTCAGATCCACATACTGATTTTAGAGAGACTCAGAAAGAGGCAGGAGGTCTCTGGGACTCCCCTTGTGTACATAGATGCTAGCAGCAGTCATTTGGGGAGCTCCTCCTATCATGAGGACACAGTGCTGGCAAGTGCCATTTTGGAGTCCTCCCTCTAGAACCCCACCAGGCCAAGGAGTTCAATCATGTGAGGGCCTAGCCCCACCCACGAGTGGGCAGCCACCAGCCCTGGACTCACCTCAGCCCCACATCAAGCCACCCCAGAACCAAGCACTGACCACCAGCAGCTGGCAGCCTCCACATAAGCCAGCGCCTAGCAGCCAACTGGGCTGTGGACCAGCCCGACCTACCAGTTTGCTCATAGTAGTTGTCCTCACCACAGAAGAAGGGACTACACAGCCCACATAGTGGGCACCCCTAGATTGCATAGCTCTGATGAACAGAGGGGAGTACAATGTCTTCTACATAAGACCACTTCTCCAAGGTCAGAAAATGTAACCGATGAGGTGACAGAAAGATATGTTCCAAATGAAGGAACAAGACAACATCCCAGAAGCAGAACTAAATGAAGTAGAGATAAACAATTTACCCAGTAAAGAGTTCAAAGTAATAAAGATCATAAAGATGTTCAATAAACTCAGGAGAAGAATGGATGAAAACAGTGAGAAATTTAACAAAGAGTTACAAAATATAAAGTAGAAGCAAACAAAGCTAAAGAATACAATAACTAAAACTAAAAAAAAAAAAGACACTAGAAGCATCAACAGTACACTAGATGATGCAGAGATGAGGATCAGTGAACTGGAAGACAGAGTAGTAGATATCACCCAAGCTGAACAGAAAAAAGGAAAAAGAATTGTAAAAAATTAGGACAGTTTAAGAGACCTCTGGAACAACATCAAGTATACTAACATTTGCATATAGGGGTCCCAGAGGAGAAGAAAGAGAGGAAGGGTCAGAGAACTTATTTCAAGTGATAATAGCTGAAAATTTCCTGTGAAAGGAAACAGACATCCAGGTCCAGGAAGCACAGAGAGTCCCAAACGAGATCAACCAGAGATCCATACAAAACAAACTGTAATTAAAATGGAAAAAGTAAATATAAAGAGAGAATACTAAAAGTATCAAGGGAAAAGCAAGAAGTAATGTACAAGGGAACTTCCATAAGACTGTCAGTTGACTTTTCAGCAGAAATTTTGCAGGTCCAAAGGGAGCAACATATTTAAAATAATGAAAGGAAAAACCTACTTTCAAAAATACTCTACTCAGCAAGTCTGTCATTCAGATTTGAAGGATAGATAAAGAGTTTGATAGACAAGTAAAAGCTAAAGGAGTTCAGCATCACTAAACCAGCTTACAAGAATGGCTAAAGGGACTTATATAAATGGAAAGAAAGACCACAACTAGAAATCTGAAAATTATGAAAAGAAAAATCTCACTGGTAAAGGAAAATATAGAGTAACAGTAGTAGATCAACCACTTATAAAGCTAGCAGGAAAGTTAAAAGACAAAAGTAGTAAAATCACCTATATCCACAATAAACAGTTAAGGGATACACAAAACAAAAAAATTGTAAAATATGATGTCAAAAACATTAAATGTGGTTCAATATCCACAAATGAGTCAATATGATACACCACATTAACAAATTGAAGAATAAAAATCATATAATCATCTTGATAGATGAAAAAAATTTTTTGACTAACTTCAACATCCATTTATGATAAAAAAAAAACTCTCCACAAAATAAGTATGGAGAGAATATACATAAACATAGTAAAAGACATATATGACAAACCTACAGTCAATATCTTAGTCAATGATAAAAAGCTGAAGTATTTCCTCTAAGATCAGGAACAAGACCAGGATACCCACTCTTGCCACTTTTATTCAACATAATATTGGATGTCATAGACACAGCAATGAGACAAGAAAGAGAAATAAAAAGCATCAAAATTGGAAAGGAAGAAGTAAAATTGCCACTGTTTCTGGGTGACATGATGCTATATATAAAATATCATAAAGACACTACCAAAAAACTATTAGCACTAATAATTGAATTCGGTAAACTTGCAGGATGCAAAATTAACATAAAGAAATCTGTTGCATTTCTGTACACTAATAATGAACTATCAAGAAGAGAAATAAAGAAAACAATCCCATTTACAAAGGCCTCAAAAAGAATAAAATGCCTTAGAATAAATATAACCAGGGAGGTAAAAGACTTGTATTTGAAAACTATAAGACGTTGATGAAAGAAATTAAAGATGACACAAACAAATGGAAAGATATACCATGCTTATGCATTGGAAGAATTAATATTTCTAAAATGACCATACTCCCCAAGGCAATCTAGAGATTCAATGCAATCCCTATCAAAATACCAGTGACATTTACCAGAGAACTAGAACAAATAATTCTAAAATTTGTATGGAATCATGAAAGACACCAAATAGCCAAATAATCTTGAAAAAGAAGAATAAAGCTGGAGGTATTATGTTTCCTGATTCCAAACTCTACTACAAAGATACAGTAATCAAAAGAGTATGGTACTGGCACAAAAACAGACACCAGATCAGTGGAACAGAATAGAGAGCCCAGAAATGAACCCACGGGCAATTAACCTACAACATAGGAGGCAAGAATATACAATGGAGGAAATCACAGGAGTTGGGAAACAGCTACCTGCAAAATAATCAAACTTGGGGCTTCCCTAGTGGTACAGTGGTTGAGAGTCTGCCTGCTGATGCAGGGGACACTGGTTTGTGCCCTGATCCGGGAAGATCCCACGTGCCACGGAGCGGCTAGGACCGTGAGCCATGGCCACTGACCCTGCGCGTCCAGAGCCTGTGCTCCACAACGGGAGAGGGCCACAACAGTGAGAGGCCCGTGCACTGCCAAAAAAAAAAAAAAAAAAAAAAAAAAGAATCAAACTCTACTACTTTCTCACACCATATAGAAAAATAAGCTCAAAATGTATTAAACACTTAGATGTAAGACCTGAAACCATAAGAATCCTAGAAGCAAACATAGGCAGTATGATCCCTGACATAGGTCTTAGGAAAATTTTTTTTCTTTTTTTTTTTAAACATCTTTATTGGAGTATAATTGCTTTACAATGGTGTGTTAGTTTCTGATTTATAACAAAGTGAATCAGCTATACATATACATGTGTTCCCATATCTCTTCCCTCTTACGTCTCCCTCCCTCCCATCCTCCCTATCCCACCCGTTTACGTGGTCAACACGCCACCAAGCTGATCTCCCTGTGTTATGCAGCTGCTTCTCACTAGCTATCTATTTAACGTTTGGTAGTGTATATATGTCCATGTCACTCTCTCACTTTGTCACAGCTTACCCTTCCCCCTCCCCATATCCTCAAGTCCATTCCCTAGTAGGTCTGTGTCTTTATTCCCATCTTACTCCTAGGTTCTTCATGACTTCTTTTTTTTTTTTTTTCCGTAGATTCCATATATATGTGTTAGCATATGGTATTTGTTTTTCTCTTTCTGACCTACTTCACTCTGTATGACAGACTCTAGGTCCATCCACCTCACTACAAATAACTCAATTTCATTTCTTTTTATGGCTGAGTAATATTCCATTGTATATATGTGCCACATCTTCTTTATCCATTCATCTGTCGATGGACACTTAGGTTGCTTCCATGTCCTGGCTATTGTAAATAGAGCTGCAATGAACATTTTTGTACATGACTCTTTTTGAATTATGGTTTTCTCAGGGTATATGCCCAGTAGTGGGATTGCCGGGTCGTATGCTAGTTCTATCTGTAGTTTGTTGAGGAACTTCCATACTGTTCTCCATAGTGACTGTATCAATTTACATTCCCACCAGCAGTGCAAGAGTGTTCCCTTTTCTCCACACCCTCTCCAGCATTTATTGTTTCTAGATTTTTTGATGATGGCCATTCTGACCGGTGTGAGATGATATCTCATCGTAGTTTTGATTTGTATTTCTCTAATGATTAATGATGTTGAGCATTCTTTCATGTGTGTGTTGGCAATCTGCATATCTTCTTTGGAGAAATGTCTATTTAGGTCTTCTGCCCATTTTTGGATTGGGTTATTTGCTTTTTTGATATTGAGCTGCATGAGCTGCTGGCAAATTTTGGAGATTAATCCTTTGTCAGTTGCTTTATTTGCAAATATTTTCTCCCATTCTGAGGGTTGTCTTTTCATCCTGCTTATGGTTTCCTTTGCTGTGAAAAAGCTTTTAAGTTTCCTTAGGTCTCATTTGTTTATTTTTGTTTTTATTTCCATTTCTCTAGGAGGTGGGTCAAAAAGGATCTTGCTGTGATTTATGTCATAGACTGTTCTGCCTAGGTTTTCCTCTAAGAGTTTGATAGTGTTTGGACTTACATTTAGGTCTTTAATCCATTTTGTGTTTATTTTTGTGTATGTTGTTAGGGAGTATTCCAACTTCATACTTTGACATGTACGTGTCCAGTTTTCCTAGCACCACTTATTGAAGAGGCTGTCTTTTCACCACTGTATATTATTACCTCCTTTATCAAAGATAAGGTGACCATATGTGGGTGGGTTTATCTCTGGGCTTTATATCCTGTTCCATTGATCTATATTTCTGTATTTGTGCCAGTACCATAATGTCTTGATTACTGCAGCTTTATAGTATAGTCTGAAGTCAGGGAGCCTGATTCCTCCAGCTCCATTTTTCTTTCTCAAGATTGCTTTGGCTATTTGGGGTATTTGTGTTTCCATACAAATTGTGAAATTTTGTTTTACTTCTGTGAAAAATGCCAGTGGTAGTTTGATAGGGATTGCATTGAGTCTGTAGGTTGCTTTGGGTAGTAGAGTCATTTTCACAATGTTGATTCTTCCAATCCAAGAACATGGTATATCTCTCCATCTGTTTGTATCATCTTAAATTTCTTTCATCAGAGTCTTATAATTTTCTGCATACAGGTCGTTTTTCTCCATAGGTAGGTTTATTCCTAGATAGTTTATTCTTTTTTTGTTGCAATGGTAAATGGGAGCGTTTTCTTAATTTCACTTTCAGACTTTTCATCATTAGTGTATAGGAATGCCAGAGATTTCTGTGCATTAATTTTGTATCCTGCTACTTTACCAAATTCATTGATTAGTTCTACTAGTTTTCTGATAGCATCTTTAGGATTCTCTATGTATAGTATCATGTCATCTGCAAACAGTGACAGCTTTACTTCTTTTTCAATTTGGATTCCTTTTATTTCATTTTCTTCTCTGATTGCTGAGGCTAAAACTTCCAAAACTATGTTGAATAATAGTGGTGAGAGTGGGCAACCTTGTCTTGTTCCTGATCTTAGTGGAAATGCTTTCAGTTTTCACCATTGAGGACGATGATGGCTGTGGGTTTGTCATATATGGCCTTTATTATGTGGAGGAAAGTTCCCTCTATGCCTATTTTCTGCAGGGTTTTTATAATAAATCAGTGTTGAATTTTGTCAAAAGCTTTCTCTGCATCTATTGAGGTGATCATATGGTTTTTCTCCTTCAATTTGTTAATATGGTGTATCACGTTGATTGATTTGCGTATATTGACGAATCCTTGCATTCCTGGAAGAAACTCCACTCGATCATGGTGTATGATCCTTTTAATGTGCTGTTGGATTCTGTTTGCTAGTATTTTGTTGAGGATTTTTGCGTCTATGTTCATCAGTGATATTGGCCTGTAGTTTTCTTTCTTTGTGACATCTTTCTCTGGTTTTAGTATCAGGGTGATGGTGGCCTCATAGAATGAATTTGGGATTTTTCCTCTCTCTGCTGTATTTTGGAAGATTTTGAGAAGGATAGGTGTTAGCTCCTCTCTAAATGTTTGATAGAATTCGCCTGTGAAGTCATCTGGTCCTGAGGTTTTGTTTGTTGTAAGATTTTTAATCACAGTTTCAATTTCAGTGCTTGTGATTGGTCTGTTCGTAATTTCTATTTCTCCTCGTTCAGTCTCAGCAAGTTGTGCATTTCTAAGAGTTTGTCCATTTATTCCACGTTGTCCATTTTATTGGCATACAGTTCCTTGTAGTAATCTCTCAGGATCCTTGGTATTTCTGCAGTGTCAGTTGTTACTTCTCCTTTTTCATTTCTAATTCTTTTGATTTGAGTTTTCTCCCTTTTTTTCTTGATGAGTCTGGTTAATGGTTTATCAATTTTGTTTATCTTCTCAAAGAACCAGCTTTTAGTTTTATTGATCTTTGCTATCGTTTCCTTCATTTCTTTTTATTTCTATCTGATCTTTATGATTTCTTTCCTTCTGCTAACGTTGGGGTTTTTTTTTGTTCTTCTTTCTCTAATTGCTTTAGATGCAAGATTGTTTATTTGAGACGTTTCCTGTGTCTTAAGGTAGGACTGTATTGCTATAAACTTCCCTCTTAGAACTGCTTTTGCTGCATCCCATACGTTTTGGGTCGCCGTATCTCCATTGTCATTTTTTCTAGGTATTTTTTGATTTCCTCCTTGATTTCTTCAGTGATCACTCGTTATTAAGTAGTGTATTGTTTAGCCTCCATGTATTTGTATTTTTTACAGATTTTTCCCTGTAATTGATATCTAGTCTCATAGCATTGTGGTCGGAAAAGATACTTGATACAATTTCAATTTTCTTAAATTTACCAAGGCTTGATTTGTGACCCAAGTTATGATCTATCCTGGAGAATGTTCCATGAGCACTTGAGAAAAATGTGTATTCTGTTGTTTTTGGATGGAATATCCTATAAATATCAATTAAGTCCATCTTGTTTAATGTATCATTTAAAGCTTGTGTTTCCTTATTTATTTTCATTTTGGATGATCTGTCCATTGGTGAAAGTGGGGTGTTAAAGTCCCCTACTATGATTGTGTTACTGTCAATTTCCCCTTTTATGGCTGTTAGAACTTGCCTTATGTATTGAGGTGCTCCTATGTTGGGTGCATAAATATTTACAATTGTTATATCTTCTTCTTGGATCGATTCCCTTGATAATTATGTAGTGTCCTTCTTTGTCTCTTCTAATAGTCTTTATTTTAAAGTCTATGTTGTCTGATATGAGAATTGCTACTCCAGCTTTGATTTTCATTTGCATGGAATCTCTTTTTCTATCCCCTCACTTTCCGTCTGTATGTGCCCCTAGGTCTGAAGTGGGTCTCTTGTAGACAGCATATGTACTGGTCTTGTTTTTGTATCCATTCAGCAAATCTATTTCTTTTGGTGGGAGCATTTAATCCGCTTACATTTAAGGTAATTAGCGATATGTATGTTCCTAGTACCATTTTCTTAATTGTTTTGGGTTTGTTATTGTAGGTCTTTTCTTTCTCTTGTGTTTCCTGCCTAGAGAAGTTCCTTTATCATTTGTTGTAAAGCTGGTTTGGTGGTGCTGAACCCTCTCAGCCTTTGCTTGTCTGTTAAGGTCTTAATTTCTGCATCAAATCTGAGTGAGATCCTTGCTGGGTAGAGTAATCTTGGTTGTAGTTTTTTCTCCTTCATCACTTAAATATGTCCTGCCAGTCCCTTCTGGCTTGCAGAGTTTCTACTGAAAGATCAGCTGTTAACCTTATGGGGATTCCCTTGTGTGTTATTTGTTGTTTTTCCCTTGCTGCTTTTAATATGTTGTTTTTGTATTTAATTTTTGATAGTTTGATTAATATGTGTCTTAGTGTGTTTCTCCTTGGGTTTATCTTGTATGGGACGCTCTGTGCTTCCTGGACTTGATTAACTATTTCCTTTCCCATATTAGGGAAGTTTTCAACTATAATCTCTTCAAATATTTTGTCAGTCCCTTTCTTTTTCTATTCTTTTTCTGGAACCCCTATAATTCGAATGTTGGTGTGTTTAATGTTGTCCCAGAGGTCTCTGAGACTGTCCTCAGATTTTTCATTCTTTTTTCTTTATTCTTCTCTGCAGTAGTTATTTCCACTATTTTATCTTCCAGGTCACTTATCCGTTCTTCTGCCTCAGTTATTCTGCTATTGATCCCTTCTAGAGTATTTTTAATTTCATTTATTGTGTTGTTCATCATTGCTTGTTTGCTCTTTAGTTCTTCTAGTCCTTGTTAAACGTTTCTTGTATTTTGTCTATTCTATTTCCAAGATTTTGGGTCATCTTTACTATCATTATTCTGAATTCTTTTTCAGGTAGACTGCCTATTTCCTCTTTATTTATTAAGTCTGGTGGGTTTTTACCTTGCTCCTTCATCTTCTGTGTGTTTCTCTGTCTTCTCATTTTGCTTAGCTTACTGTGTTTGGCGTCTCCTTTTTGCAGGCTGCAGGTTCATAGTTCCCATTGTTTTTGGTGTCTGTCCCCAAAGGGGACAGATGTTGTTTCAGTGGGTTGTGTAGGCTTCCTGGTGGAGGGGACTAGTGCCTGTGTTCTGGTGGATGAGGCTGAATCTTGTCTTTCTGGTGGGCAGGTCCTCGTCTGGTGGTGTGTTTTGGGGTGTCTGTGGCCTTATTATGATTTTAGGCACCCTATCTGGTAATGTATGGGCTGTGTTCATGTCTTGCTAGTAGTCTGGCATAGCGTGTCCAGCACTGTAGCTTGCTGGTCATTGAGTGAAGCTGGGTCTTGGTGTTGAGATGAAGATCTCTGAGAGATTTTTGCCATTTGATATTACGTGGAGCTGGGAGGTATCTTGTGGACCAGTGTCCTGAAGTTGACTCTCCCACCTCAGAGACAGAGCACTGATTCCTTGCTGGAGCACCAAGAGCCTTTCATCCACATGGCTCAGAATAAAAGGGAGAAAAAGAAGAAAGAAAGAAAGAAAGAAAGAAGGAAAGAAAGAAAGAAAGAAAGAAAGAGAAAGAAAGAGAAAGAAAGAAAGAAAGAGGATAAAATAAAATAAAGTTATTAAAATTAAAAAATAATTATTAAGAAAAAAATTTTTAAAAGGATAAAAAAAAAAAAGACGGACAGACAGAACCCTAGGACAAATGGTGAAAGCAAAGCTATACAGACAAAATCTCACACAGAAGCATACACATACACACTCACAAAAAGAGGAAAAGGGGAAAAAATAATATATCTTGCTCCCAAAGTCCACCTCCTCAATTTGGGATGATTCATTGTCTATTCAGGTATTCCACAGACGCAGGGTATATCAAGTTGATTGTGGAGATTTAATCCCCTGTTCCTGGGGCTGCTGGGAGAGATTTCCCTTTCTCTTCTTTGTTCGCACAGCTCCTGGGGTTCAGCTTTGGATGTGGACCCGCCTCTGCATGTAGGTCGCCTGAGGGCATCTGTTCTTCGCTCAGACAGGACGGGGTTAAAGGACCCACTGATTCGAGGGCTCTGGCTCACTCAGGCCAGGGGGAGGGAGGGGTGCGGATGCGGGGCGAGCCTGCAGCGCCAGAGGCCGGCGTGACGTTGCACCAGACTGAGGCACACCGTGTGTTCTCCCGGGGAAGTTGTCCCTGGATCCCGGGACCCTGGCAGTGGCAGGCTGCACAGGCTCCCTGGATGGGCGGTGTGGATAGTGACCTGTGCTCGCACACAGGCTTCTTGGTGGCGGCAGCAGCAGTCTTAGCGTCTCATGCCCGTCTCTGGGGTCCGCGCTTTTAGCCGCGGCTCGCGCCCGTCTCTGTAGCTCCTTTAAGCGGTGCTCTTAATGCCGTCTCCTTGCTCACCAGGAAACAATGGTCTCTTGCCTCTTCGGCAGGTCCAGACCTTTTCCCGGACTCCCTCCCAGCTAGCCATGGTGCACTAACCCCTTCAGGCTGTGTTCATGCCGCCAACCCCAGTCCTCTCCCTGCGATCTGAGCGAAGCCCGAGCCTCACTCCCAGACCCCGCCCGCCCTGGCGGGTGAACGGACAAGCCTCTCGGGCTGGTGAGTGCCGGTCAGCACCGATCCTCTGTGTGGAAATCTCTCTGCTTTGCCCTCCGCACCCCTGTTGCTGCGCTCTCCTCCATGGCTCTGAAGCTCCACGCCCCCCTCCTCGCCACCCGCAGTCCCTGCCCGCGAAGGGGCTTCCTAGTGTGTGGAAACCTTTCCTCCTTCACAGCTCCCTCCTACTGGTGCAGGTCCCGTCCCTATTCTTTTGTCTCTGTTTATTCTTTTTTCTTTTGCCCTACCCAGGTATGTGGGGACTTTCTTGCCTTTTGGGAAGTCTGAGGTCTTCTGCCAGCGTCCAGTAGGTGTTCTGTAGGAGTTGTTCCACGTGTAGATGTATTTCTGATGTATCTGTGGGGAGGAAGGTGACCTCCGTGTCTTACTCTTCCGCCATCTTCTCAAATCTCTCTGCATTATTTTTTTGAATGTCCTCTGGCAAGTGAAACAAAACAAAAAATAAACAAATTGGAATACATCAAACCAAAAAAATTTTTACACATTGAAGGAAACTATCAACAAAACCAAAAGGCTGCCTACATAATGGGAGATGAAATTTTCAAATGATATATCTGATAAGGAATTAATATCCCAAATATACAAAAAACTCATACAACTAAACTTCAAAAAACAAACAATCCAATTAAAAAATGGGCAGAGGACCTGAATAGACATTTTTCCGAAGAAGACATACTGATGGCCAACAGGCACATGAAAAGATGTTCAATGTCACTAATCATCACAGAAATGCAAATCAAAACCACAATGAGATATCACCTCACAGCTGTCAGAAAGGCTATTATCAAAAAAACAACAAATAACAAGGGTAGGCGAGGATGTGAAGAAAAGTAAACCCTCACACACTGTTGGTGGGAATGTAAATTGGTGCAGCCACTATGGAAAACAATATGGAGGTCCTCAAAAAAATAAAAAATATAACTACCATAGGATACAGCTATTCTACTTCTGGATATTTTTCTGAAGAAAATAAGAAGACTAATTTGAAAATACCTATGCTCCCCTATGTTCATTGCAGCATAATTTTCAATAGCCAAAATATGAAAGCAGCCTAAGTGCCCATCAAATACATGAATGGATAAAGAAGTGGTATATATATGCAATGGAATATTACTCAGCCATAAAAAAGAATGAAATCTTGCTATTTAGGTGAGCATGGATTGACTTAGAGGGTATTTTGCTAAATGAAATTAGTCTGGCAGAGAAAGTCAAGTACTGTGTGATTTCACTTATATGTGGAATCTAACAAAACAAAACAAATATAACAAAACAGAAACAGAGTCATAGATACAGAGAATAAACAGGTAGTTGCCAGAGGGGAGGGAGAAGGGGCTATGAGTGAAATAGGTGAGGGAGATTAACAGGTACAAACTTCCAGTTACAAAATAAATGAGTCACAGAGATGAAATGTACATCATGTGGAATACAGTCATTAATAATGTAATATATTTGTATAGTGACAGATGGTAACTAGGCTTTTATCGTGGTGATCATTTTGTAATGTATAGAAATATCGAATCACTATGTTGTACACCCTGAACTAACATCCTGTTGTAGGTCAGTTATACCTTAAAAAAAACAACCAACCAATCAACCAAACAAACTCATAGAAAAAAGAGGTTATATTTGTGGTTACCACAGGCAGAGGATGGAGGGAGGGGGAATTTGATGAAGGCGGTCAAAAGGTAGAGACCACCAGTTATGAGATAAATAAATACTAGGGATGTAATATATAATGATAAATAAAATTAATAGTGCTGTATGTTATTTATGAAAGTTGTTAAGGGAGTGACAACTCTCATTGCAAGGAAAAAATATTTTTTTTCTTTTTCTTTTTTATCTATATGAGATGATGCATGTTCACCAAACTTGTGGTAATTATTTCATGATGTATGTAAATCACATCATTATGTCTTGATAAAATTTGAAGGAACCCCCCTCCAGAATAACCAAATAAGTAATAGTGTAACTAATATGCAAATTGGGAAAATAAAACATAATGATAAAAAATAATCCAATAAATCCAAAGGAGGCAAGAAAAGGAAGGGGGGATGAAATGGGACGAATAGAAAACAACTAGCAAGATGGCAGATTTAAATGCAGACATATTTATAATTACATTAATGCTCTGAACACTTCAATGTCAGATTTGGTGAAAAAAGCAAGACCCAAAATACATGGGTCTTGCACAATAAAGGAAACCCGCTTCAAATATAAAGAGTTACATAAATCAAGAGTAAAAGCATGGAAATTTTTCCATGTAAATACTAATGAAAAGATAATGTAGTAGTTGTATCAGTATCAGACTAATTGGACTTCTGAACAAGAAATATTACTGTTACAACCCTCAGAATGGGAGAAAATATTTGCAAATGAAGCAACTGTCAAAGGATTAATCTCCAAAATTTACAAGCAGCTCATGAAACTCAATATCAAAAAAACAAACAACCCAATCCAAAAATGTGCAGAAGACCTAAATAGACATTTCTCCAAAGAAGATATACAGATTGCCAACAAACACATGAAAGGATGCTCAACATCATTAATCATTAGAGAAATGCAAATCAAAACTACAATGAGATATCATCTCACACCAGTTAGAATGGCCATCATCAAAAAATCTAGAAACAATAAATGCTGGAGAGGGTGTGGAGAAAAGGTGACACTCTTGCACTGTTGGTGGGAATGTAAATTGATATAGCCACTATGGAGAACAGTATGGAGGTTCCTTGAAAAACTACCAATAGAACTACCATACGACCCAGCAATCCCACTACTGGGCATATACCCTGAGAAAACCATAATTTAGAAAGAGTCATGTACCACAATGTTCATTGCAGCACTATTTACAATAGCCAGGGCATGGAAGCAACCTAAGTGTCCATCGACAGATGAATGGATAAAGAAGATGTGGCACATATATACAATGGAATATTACTCATCCATAAAGAGAAACGAAACTGGGTTATTTATAGTGAGGTGGATGGACCTAGAGTCTGTCATACAGAGTGAAGTAAGTCATAAAGAGAAAAACAAATACCATATGCTAACACATATATATGGAATAATAATTAAAAAAAAGGTTATGAAGAACCTAGGGTCAGGAGAGGAATAAAGACACAGATGTAGAGAATAGACTTGAGGATATGGGGAGGAGGAAGGGTAAGCTGGGACCGAGTGAGAGAGTGGCATGGACATATATACACTACCAAATGTAGAATAGGTAGCTAGTGGGAAGCAGCCACATAGCACAGGGAGATCAGCTCCGTGCTTTGTGACCACCTAGAGGGGTGGGATAGGGAGGGTGGGAGGGAGACACAAGATATGGGGATATATGTATATGTATAGCTGATTCACTTTGTTATAAAGCAGAAACTAAAACACCATTGTAAAGCAGTTATACTCCAATAAGGATGTTAAAAAAATAAAAAGGAAGGAAATATTACCGTTGGTAGAAGGGGGCATTTCATAATGATGAATGGTTAATTTGCAAGAGGACATAATAGTTCTAAATATGTATGCACCTAATTACATAGTTCAAATACACAAATAATAAATGATGGTACAATAATCTTGTTGGTTGGTTTGGTTTATGCCAGTTACCAAATGCTGTGACAACGTTGCTGCTCTGTCAGCACCCACCACCACTGTCCTGCTTCACCAGGCTCAGGGACAGTGGTCTCTATGTAGTCAACATCAGGTCTACAACTAAAGACCAGAATATTTCTACCTCCCATGAGCATATGTCCTAGCACATGTTTAAAGGGAAAATTCATATTAAGATGAATGAAGGAAGTGAAAGAAACTAGAAGTGTCACAAAGAGAAGTTGGAAAAATAAAACCTTTCAAGAAATCTGAAGTTAGATTGTGCATAAGGTGTCTGAAGCACATTGTTTGTGCTCTGAGTTAAAAACATTCACTTATTAATTAGGCTTAAACTTTTATCAGGAGACTTTAAAGTTAATCTGTTAAGCAAACATGATTCCACAAACATCACTGTAACTGGTGGCTACATTTTCTGTGTTGACTCATTATTTAATTTCACACCTTGTTCGTTCAGTAATTTCAGTTTTGACATGTAGCAACTCAGTGAAGTCAGGAGCTACTCATCTGAATCCAGTCAATAAGGAAAGGTGTTTGAAATGGGAAAGGGGTGAACAATTTTGATCTGAAGAGAACATTGTTATTTATGAATAATACATAATTTAACCACAGAGTTTTTTGTTCTGTCACCTGAAAACCTCACTTCACTAACTGTAAATGGAAAGTAAACTTTTAAAATTGCATAAAAACTGAAATTAAAAAAATGAGTTTGGTTTTCCATTCCAACAGTGCTGGTCAAAACATTTATATGCCCCCTTAAATCCCCTGAATTTTAAATACTTGCAATTTCACTCTAGTAGCAAACATGAAACTGTTCTCTAAGCCCAACCCTGTGTAAGTAACTTGATTTACAAGATTTTGTGCAAGGTAATTACAAGAAAATTTTTAAGATTCATTGTGTGAAAATCTAACCACCACCACCACTCATAAACACACACACACACACACACACACACTTCTTCTCATACTTTAGATTCTCTTACAATTTTTAGTTAAATCAGTATTTAGTATTAAATTATTATGACCATGTAAGTATTGTTTACAGCAGAGTCACACACTGAAGTTACTATGAATACATTTCCTTCTTGAACCAATCTGAGAATCAACTTCATACCCATCAGATTAAGAAAAGTTAAAAACTCTGATGCAGTTGAATTTTGTTGAGGATTTGAAGAGAGGGGCCTTACTGCTGATGTGCCTGTGAATTGCCCCATTCATTCTGAAGAGCAGTTTCTCTAGATATGGAACAGTGGGCATGGGTTTTCCACAGATTTCAGAAACTCCACTTCTAGGGGCATACCCAACAGATAATCTCATCTATATGCCGTTGACACTAGGCACTATTGTACCATAGTTTGTAATAGGAAAACTGAGGAAATAACACAAGTAATCATAGGAAAATGGATAAACAAATTGTGAAGCTGAACCATTACACAGCAGTTAATATTGATGAACTTTGACTATGTGTATCTAAATGGGTGAACTTCAAAAACCTAATGTTCAGTAGGACAACAGGGGAGTTAACACAATAATAAATACGGTGATAACTGTAAGGGAGGAAGAAGTTTTCCTCTACCCTTCCAGTTTCTTCTAGTTGTGAAACTGCACATCTCGTCTCAGGACTTAATGAAGCTCAGACTCTTTATGTCTTGGCACAGAAGGAATTCAGTGAGGGAAAAAGTGATAGGTAAAGAGTGGATTTATTAGTATAGGATGCCTGTGAAGGACACAAGAGGGCGGGCAAGAGAGCTCTGCCCTGAGAACTAAGCGGGCTCTGTTTTTTGTTGTTTGTTTGTTTGTTTTTGCGGTCCGCGGGCCTCTCACTGTTGTGGCCTCTCCTGCTGCGGAGCACAAGCTCCGGAAGCGCAGGCTCAGCGGCCATGGCTCACGGGCCCAGCTGCTCCGCGGCAGGTGGGATCTTCCCGAACCGGGGCACGAACACGTGTCCGCTGCATCAGCAGGCAGACTCTCAACCACTGCGCCACCAGGGAAGCTCGCGGGCTATGTTTTTATAATCAAAGGAAAAGTGGGGAAGGGAAGAAGACCACCTTCTTCCTCATTCTTTGAGTAGACGTCAAGCTTACATCATTAGCTTCTCCTTTGTGTCAGGTGGGAAGTTTTTGACCCTATATGGTCAAACTCGGGCTGTCATGGCGCTATTCAAATCAGCAGAAGGGTGATAACATATACTAAAATATGTTAAAATATGTTAAATCATCTCAAGTTTCACTATAATGAGGGTCTTCGACTTTGGAATGTCACCTTTCCCCTATATTTCTGTCCTCAGTCCATGCAGAGGTGCAGGTCTGAAGGATCATTATCTTACTGACCCTGACTAGCAGGATGCAGGCCTCATGTTTTCACTTAATGGCCTGGGGCAGATCTTGTGCTTTTATTGCATGGTTTCATTGTTAAGCAGGCCAGTTTTGTGTCACAATATTCTGATTACTTTCCTGAGTGATTATTAACTTACAGTGGTCTCCCAAAGTTTCCTCTCTATCTATAATCCCCTAGTGGGTTTTCCAAAACTAGCTGTGCAACTATCCTAGTCTCTCCCTATCAGTTGGTCTGAGAACTAAATGGACATGAGGTAGATAAACAGAAGAAGATCAAATAAAAGTTTAATAACGTGTATACCCGTGAGAGACTCGGGAGAACAGAGTAACTTGCCAAAATAGCTAAAGCCCTCACCTTAAATACCATCTTCAGCTAAAGAGAAAAGAGGATGCTAGGGGTAGTGGTTTGGGACTTCAAAGGGGAAGAAGCCAAGTCACATGGGGATAGAAAAGCAAATGTTTGGTGAGCAAATGTTTGCTGGGTGGTGCAGAGACAATGGGACACAGAGTGGACTCTGATCTCCAGGCCCTGCTGAGTTTCCCACACACACCTAGCGTGTGTTCTCTGGAGAGAGCTGTATTCTGTTAACAGGCACTTTATCTATATTCTTTTAGACAGCAGGGAGAGGTAACAAGAAAAACTTTCCGAGTCTTCTGTTTCTTAAAAATAATCAGCCTAAATTCATCTTCACGTCAAAGAGACACATTTTTGGGTGGCAAATATTTCTCCCCTATATAACCTTTATTCAAAGTTTGAAAATAAATCAAATGATGCCATTTGTTCATTATAGTTATAAACTTATAAAGTAATAGTAATAAAATATGCATAGGAATGATAAACAGCAAATTCAGGATCATGGTTACTTCTAGGGAGGGAGGATACAAGTGGTACAAGAGATTTAAAATGTTTCCGTAAGTTTTAGAAAAATGAGGTAGATATATTACAGTGTCAAGACTTGATAGAGCTAGGTGGTGGAAACACAGATGTTCATTGTTTTTCTTTGTACTTTATGTTAGGCATTATATCATAATTTTTTTTAAAACAAAAGAAAATGCACTTTCATAAAAGACGTCCCGCCTGAAAGAACATGTCTGGTAAAGAAATCCGTCCCTGCCCTTGCAGCCTGAATTTGATTTAGAATCTGCCGATTCTAGGCAAAGTGCCTAGTCGCTAGACAGTTTCTGAGGTCTTCAGTCTTATGGCTCAGGCACTTTGCCTAGAATCGGCTGATAAATTGGGGGGAAGTGGATCTTAAGATAGGGTGTAAAATTGCACATGTATGTGTGCATCATCGTGGGAAGAAGATCTGTTGCTTACATTAGATTCTCAAAGGGTCTGCTGTGTAACAAACCACCCCCATATCTAGGGCAATAAAATACCAAACACGTTCTTAGGCCTGCCACACTAAGCAGGAATTCAGGCAGGGCGCGGTGGGAATGGCTTGTATCTGTCCCATGGTGACTGGAACTTTGGCTCGAGTGGCTTCAATAGTTGTACGTACAATAGACACTTGGGGCCTTGGTTCTGGCGGTTGACTTGTTTCCTCAAATTTTCTCCCGGTTGAATCTGGTGGGCCTGGAATGGCCAAACACTGCTTTGCTCTTTCTTGGTGGCTGGGCTCTGACGGCTCTAACAGAAGCAGGCTGGGTTTCTCTCTCTCTCAGCACAGCCCTTTCACACAGGTAACTTGAACTTCCTCACAGCATGGCACTCTCAGGGTGGTGGGACTTCTCACCTGGTGGTTGGCTTCTCTCAGAAAGGGCATTCCAGGACACGGGAAGTGGAAGCTGCCAGTCTCTTAACATCTGGATGTGGAAAGGAACACAGTAAAACCCTCTCCTCTGTCAAAGGTGCTCTGTTGGTCAAAGCAGTCAGAGAGCCTCTCCAGATTCACAGGGAAGGACTTGATGAGCATAACTCTTTCACGGTACAAATGGGAGCCCAGGCCTTGACAGCCGACGTGTCGGGAGGTGTCCTGACTCTCGTCCTGTGTACCTTCCATGGGTGGCAGTGGTGGACACAGGTTAGTGACATCATCTCTAGAGTCACACAAACTTGGATCCAAACCCTGGCTACACCCCTCATTAGCTGTTTCACTTTGGGCTGCTTATTCTTTGAGCCTCAGTTTCTTCCTCTGTGAAATGAAAATCGTAACAAGTCCTTACCTTGTGGGGTTGTTGGAGAGGTTGGGTGGTAGATGATCAGCACTCAGGAAACACTGTTATTGGCCAGGCTCCCTGCTATGTACGTGGCATTCTGAACTTTCCCTCTGTAGCATTTGTCACAACTGTAATCAGTTTTACGGTACATACTGTGTGGTATCTGCATTCCCCATATGACTAGAAGCTCTCTGAGGGCAGGAATCATCTGTCTTGTGTTTGGCGTTATTCCTAATGCCCCGCAGAGCAGCAAACACACAGGGTACACACTGAATGAATGAATGCTTCCATGTATGCAGAGTTGCTGGGTGTTAAATGGTTTGAAAAGCACAGAATTTGAAATCATGTGTTGTGGGCCTTCTAAGCTATGTATCAGCAGTATTATTCTTTCCATAGAACTTCTGCTAGTTTATTATGAAGAAGGTCAAGAAGGATTATTCAGAGAACAAAACAGACAATTATTCCCTTGGAGAAAGGCCTGGCTCCATAGTGACAGGTGAATGGAGAGAAAGAGGTGCAGGTAACAGTGGGCTGGAGAGACCAGAGGAGACAAGACTTCAACGGGGACATTTAAATAGCTCTGGATGGGACCAAATGAGAGAGAGAGAGCACATCCGCAGTCAGCTGTTGTATCCTTCTGCTGTCAGTGAGGCAAAGCAGAGAGAAGTTAGGACACAGAGACAAGATGAATACAGGGCAAAAATAGGAAGCAAGAGGGGTTTATAGGTCACCCTCTAAAAAGTAAGACAGGCAATTCAATTACTCCCATTGGCTGAGAGGAAAGACATTCTCATATAAGCCAAGGGGAGGCCCTCTGGCTCACAGCTTTCAGGCACTGTTGACGCTTTGCAGTCAGATGCATGCCAGGCACGAGCCTGGGTCAATGTGATAACTGGCTCCCGCCTCTGCTTCCCCCTCTGGGACTTACAGAGTGCTGAGCTGCTGAACACTCTCCAAGGATCACATGCCCAGGCAGGGAGGTGATCAGAATGTAATGACTCATCCCAGCTTTTTGCCCCTCAATAGCGCTCTATCATCTTCGTGTCAAGGAGATTAAAGATGTAGGAACTTCAAACAAACGAACAAATCAAAAAACCAACAGTTTCTTTCTCCAGATAAAATTCTTCACCTGACAAGGCAGGAAAATAAATCAATTACAAATATATATATATATATATATATATTTTTAAAGAGTTAAGGCCTTATAATTACTGGTATTAAATACTTCAAAGTTTACATATCAAATGGCTGCTTTATGGATTTAATAGAGGAAGAAAATTGCAGTATGTGCTTAAACTTGGAATATGCCTCAGCCATTCTTTTCATTAATAATGTACAGGCAAAAATGCATATGCTTAACATTTTTAAATGAAAATAGGCTACTAAATAAAGTTCTTATTTGACAATAACATGTGACTACAAAGTATCAACTGCTCTCACTCTGTGGTTTGTGGAATTCTAACAGGCACAGGCGTAATGACCAGGGGCTTTCTTGTTAATGACAATGTGCCTGGTTGCCTTCTAGTCACACGAGGAGAAGCTACCCAGGGCTCTGGGCAAGGGAAGAGGAGGGTTGAAGAAGGTTGTAAAGAAAATATAGGTCAAAGAGTGCAACTGGAAAGGGTTCAAGGGTCTGGGAATGAGGAAAAAGAGCTTAGGGCAAAGGATGTGTGGCTTCTCATTGGTATAAAATGTGTCTCTGTGGTTTTGGCAGGTGACAAACACCAGAGCTTTCTTTCTGTGCTCATTTGCCTGAAGCCACATCAAACAGGATACAGGAGAGATCTCTGAAAGACATGGTTACACCTAATCCTCATGCCGAATTACCACAAAAGCAGGCCTTGGGGCCATGTCCATCTGTCGGGAGCCAGCATCACCAGTCTGGGCAGTCCTGGGTTGTCATCCTTGCCTTCACGTGATCCCAGCTCATTGACCCTCAGTAGGACAAGCCCCAGATTTCTCTTTCCTGCCACCTCTTTGTATAATTGACAAATAAAAATTTATTTAATTAAGGTGAAATAACTTGATGTTTTGATATACATATACATTGTGAATTGATCACCACAGTCAAGGTAATTAACACACATTTTGATAATATTTTATTACAAATAGTTGCAATGATCATTATAAATGTGGCATTCTACTATTATTTCTATAATAAGTAATGAGAGCAGTTGTTATTTATGTGTAAGGACACAACTCTGAAACCAAACTTTCTTATTTAATCTTTTTTCAAATGTTTGGCTCTGTTTAATTGAAGACTATTCAGAGATTCATGGTAAGCTATAAAAAACTTTTGCAAATACTTACCTGTGCAAACCAAGAGTTTTCTCAGTACTGTACAACCGAAACAAAAACTGAAATAAACTGATACAGATATAAGTTTGCAGCTAAAGTTTAACTCAAAATTTTTGTTCACCAAAAATGCTTCATAATTCTTTATAAATTTTATAAAAAGTAAATGTTGAAACTTTGATTTATAAAATAAATTTATACTAGTAAAATAAATATTTTTATTATGATAGGGTCCCCTATGAGATTACATTTGAGAAAAGTTCTATTGCTGTATTTTTTTTTTTTTTTGGCTGTGTTGGGTCTTGTGTATTGCTGCACACGGGCTTTCTCTAGTTGTGGCGAGTGGGGCCTACTCTTCGTTGTGGTGGCTTCTCTTGTTGCAGAGCACGGACTCTAGGCACGCGGGCTTCAGCAGATGCAGCACGCAGGCTCAGTAGTTGTGGCACGCGGGTCCTAGAGAGCACAGGCTCCGTAGTTGGGGCTTGCGGGCTCTAGAGCGCAGGCTCAGTAGTTGTGGCGCATGGGCTTAGTTGCTCCGCAGCATATAGGATCTTCCTGGACCAGGGATCAAACCCATGTCACCTGCATTGGCAGGCAGATTTTTAACCACTGCACCACTAGGGAAGTCCCTATTGCTGTATTTTTAGTGAAAGTTTGAAAACCAGTGTTTTAAGAAAATTCCTCTATACATTTTTCCTGCTACTTGATATCAAAATAGGAAAGCAACTTATGGTTTCTCTTGCTTTGAGATCATACACCAAGCACAGTCCAAACACTGTGATGCCTGTCTCTTTCACCAGCATTGCTCAGGTCCCCAGAAATAAATTGAGCATCGGGAAGAAGGAAGAAGCCATGGGAGGGAAGCATTCCCCAGCGCAGCACTGGTCTACCCTACTGAAAAACAAGGCTGAGATTCTTTTACTCTAAGAAGAATTGTGAGTTGCTAAGAAATAACATGTTGTAAATATAAGGTCTATTAGTATTTTAACTCTGTTCTAACCTCATCAATAAATTAGCTTCGAGAATGTACAGCGTGAATTATTTAAAATTTCCTCCTTGAAATAGTTGGCTACTCTGCAGTAGGGCATTGGGTAAATAAATTATGATGCATGCCTACAAATAAGCCCTACACAGTCATTTAAAAATGATGTAGATATACAATTTTAGTGACATGGGAAGATGTTCACAATAAGCTTTTTAAGTGAATAAGTAGATTTCCAAATAGTATTCACACCATGCTCTCATGGGCTCTGGTGACAGGTTCCTGAAGTTCAAATCCCAGTTCTGGCATTTACTAGCCGTGTACTCTAAGCAAGCTAAGTACATTGTGCCTCAATTCTACCATGTGAAAATAGCTTAAATAATAGAAACTACCATATAAGGTTATTTGAGGTTTAACTAACTAATGCATCTAACATGATTAGAACATATTAAATGCTCAGTAAGTATTAGTAAATATCATCACTGTAGTTATTTTGGTAAGAATGTGCCATAGAAAAAGTCAGTAAAGACACATAATAAAATATTAACAGCAGTTCTCTTTGGTTTTGAGACCATGGATACTTTTATTTGGGGATGGTTTAACTGTACTTTCTAATTTTTTTTCAATGAACATTTACTAGCTTGGTAAAATTTATATTTCTAAGTGTATTTTTGAAGAGATAGTTCTAAAAGCTTCAGAGCTGCAAAACCTTCCTTTTTCGTTTAGGATAGAATTGTTTCCATATCAAGAAACGGTCCTGTTCCCTTCAGTGGTGGCCATGCTTACCTGCTCCTCCTGTTTTGAAGTGAAGGCCATTAGTTCTGTAGTTGGGACATCTTACCCTTGTTTCTCTACCTGCTACAGTTCCATACATCCCTAAAATCACAGTCATAATGTTGGGTAGATATGCATTTTTCTAGGGAGAGATTTCATAATTTCAATGAAACAGTTAAAGATCAGCTCATTTAGAAATGCCTTTGTTTCTAAAAGTGAGAATGGTACAGAAAATAGACACTTCCAGTCACGTAGCTTGTTATTACACAGATCTCGGCCCCCAAGGCCTCATGGTGCCTCTAGAATATAACAGCCGCCCATTGGGAAAGCCTGAAAGAACATGGTCAGACTAAAGAGTGGGGATTGATCGTCTTTTGTAATCTGGGACTGTAGGCTTATTTCGATTTAAGATTTCCATAGCACCACTTCATATAATTAGAAACTGGTTTAGAACAGTGTTTCTTAAATAGAAACACTGGCTCATTCATGGGGTATATCATACAGATGTGGGTCAATAAGCTAAGCTAAAGATCAACGTTCACAAAGTGGAATCAGATGCCCCTCCAGGAAGCACGCCAGCATCATTTGCTCAAGTGTCCTGTCCCTGGTTCCCAGGAAGCTCTCTAACCCTTTCCCTGCAGAAGAACTGTATCCCGTCTTGGACAGATGGTCACAGTCATATAAATTTAACAACGGCTTTACGTAGGGAGGATTTGAGGGAGGATGATGCAGAATTTTAATATTTAATTTTTAACATCCTTCTATGGAGAGTCAATTTATATCACCAAAATTTATTCATTCAACTATTCTTTCAAAAGTAGCTTTTGAGCAAACACTGAGTGCAGTCATCTTACTGGG
The DNA here is from genome assembly GCF_951394435.1 of Stenella coeruleoalba. Taxonomy (NCBI): domain Eukaryota; kingdom Metazoa; phylum Chordata; class Mammalia; order Artiodactyla; family Delphinidae; genus Stenella; species Stenella coeruleoalba. The sequence continues at coordinate 77,011,403 of NC_137157.1, forward strand.
CCCTAGGGTATCAGGGGGATTTGAATAAGTGAGAAGAGAGAGGCATAAATGACTGACCTTAATGCTGTGGTAAAAGTAAGACACATTTACAAAGAACTGTGTAGTGGAAGAATGAAATAATTCTGTCAAGACTGGAGGTGGGATATGGTTCAGGAAGTGCTTCAAAGATGAAGTCACATTTTGAGCTAATTCGTTTTTTGTTTTTTTGATTTTTTGTTTTGCGGTACGCGGGCCTCTCACTGCTGTGGCCTCTTCCATTGCGGAGCACAGGCTCCGGACGCGCAGGCTCAGTGGCCATGGCTCACGGGCCCAGCCGTTCCGCGGCATGTGGGATCTTCCCGGACCAGGGCACGAACCCGTGTCCCCTGCATCCGCAGGCGGACTCCCAACCACTGTGCCACCAGGGAAGCCCCTGAGCTAACTCTTAAAGGGTGAACCAGAGTTCACCAAAGGAGAGAGCTCGGGTGACATTTCAAGCAGAGAAAAGAGCAGGAATAGAGAATCAATTAATAGCAGATAATAATTTTCTGGGAAATATATTGGTAATTATCCTCATAAGATAAACCCGCTCGCTTTGCGGTTACAAAGGAGGGATGGTTTAATGAGCATGGGTGTTGGTGCTAGATCGCCCAGGGTTTGAATCCACACTCCATCACCTGCTAGTTGTCTATCCAGGGACAATTTGATCTTAACTTTCGAAACCTCAGCTTGTCATCTTAAAATGAGAGGAACACCTCCCATCTCCTACCTTACATGATCATTATATTTAATGAGAGAACACACACATAGCAGATGCTCCATAAATCTGGATGGCTCTCTCTCTCCTCCTTTCCACTTCAGAGGAAGAGGGTGGGGCCATAAACATTTCATCTGCTTCACTGAGTGTTTTGAAAAATCATTTTATTAAAGTTCACCTGGATATTGCCTTAAATTACCTTCAGTACATAGTGTAATAAACTGATTATAAATGTAAATAAAAAGGAATTAAATGATATGCCCACATATAGATTGACATCAAGTCACATATAAAAAGAAATTCTCTACTGATCTATACCCAAAGAACTTTGAACACAGAAAAGTATTTTCATTAGGAGCAGAGAGCTGAAAGCTATTACCACAGAGCTGCTAGTAGAACCACAGTCCATTGATTTGTGAATCTGAGAAGAATTAGGAAATCAGGAAGATGGTGAAGGGGAGTTTGATGTCACCAAGGTGTCAAGACCCAGCTCTGACCCACAGGCTGAAGACAATGATTATGAGCAGAGCAGCTGTGAGGTCCAGATCTGCTCTGTCTACACAAGGACACTTAGCTCAGCATCACGTGCAAGGCCTCCTGAAGTTTAAACAGAGAACCAGCCTCATCAGCGATGAAGTCCTGGAGTGAAGCTGGGTCCCTGGGCTTGGATGAACACTCTCACTGCACATGTGGATATGCAAGCCACAGAGAACAGCAGACCTGCAAGTGCTCCTGGGGGTAACAAGTTGGAAGGAAGCAATAACAAACAGGGCAAGCATGGCTCAGGCTTTAGTGATGCCTCGAAGCCCTGCTTCTCACCCCGTAGTCCAGTCAGGCTCTACTGGGAAGCCTCACCAGCAGCAGAAACTGCCAGCCCAATGAACCCTGCTGTAAAGAATATAGCATCCCTTGGAGCAGAGACTCAGAGAGGAAAATAGTGTCAGAGCTGCTAACACTGACACCAGACCTAAAACCAATTACCATGAAAGAGAAGGAGCTGTTCATTTGGCCTCTTCAGTCACACCTGAGTTCACCCTCCGGTGCGGAGGCAAAGGAGGGTATTAAGTGTGGTACCAGGAAACTGCACATGCCATGAAGAGAAGAAATATTGCCACAGGAAGACAGAAGAAGGGGAGGAATTTGGACTGGAGGATCTGGGAAGGCCTTGTGGAGGAGGTGGCCTGTGAACTGAGACTTAAGGACAGATGATGAGGATTTCAGGAAGCAGAAGTGAAGGAAACATGCATTCGAGGCCAGAAAGAAAAAGATACCTTCCAGGCAGAAGAAACGACAGGAGCAAAGGAACAGGGATCTAAAGCAATGTAGGAGTTTCCAGAAGGGAGGCACAAAGTGACAAGACATGGAGTGAATGAAAGTGGGAGGCGGGCCATGGGAGGCAAAGGTAGAAGAGAAATTGGGGCTAGAATATGAAAAGCTTTGAATGCCACACTAAAACAGGTGGACTTTATTATAAAGAAATGCTAAACTGTGGGATACCGAGAAATACAGAAAGGGCTTGGTCAACTCACAGTCAAAGAAAAACGCATGCAAATGAGTAACACATATTTCTGCCTCAACTGCAGGCTGCCATCACCAGGGAGGTGGACTGAGCTGGGCAAATTTCAGATGCTATCAGCATTTTCATGAAACTCCTCCATGTATCATCAGGCTTGACATCAGGGAAGGGACAGGGTCACTGCTGCACCAAGCAGTCTATGCTGGCACGAAACGTGTGCATGAATATTTGTGGGAAGAAAGAGCAAATGAATTAACTCTTCCCTGCCTATCCAAGTTGGAATCAAATTCTCTCCCTGCTGAGGTTCTTGTTTATATCACAAGCTGCTAGATCTTGTAGTTATTTTTGTGTTCTTTTGCTTTCCCGTGAGACTGTGAACAACTCGTGGGCAGGGACCAGTCTGTGCCTATTCATGTACCTGCCGGTACCTAGACAGTGCCTTGTACCCAGTGGGCACTTACTGAATAGTGGTTGAGTGTCTAATTAGTATGGCAGATGAAATACTCTAGTGAAGTCACATGACTACAAAAAAGAAAGGGTTTTTAAAAAATTTTCCCATCTTTCCTTTCATTAGTTATGGTCTATTTTTTATCCCCCAATTCAACAAAGGGGAACTATTCTCATTACCCTTTTATTCCTGCATGATCTTCAATTTTTAAAATATAATTCATCCTTATGTTTTGTGTAAGTGCATCTCTTTTCCTTTTTTTCTCTTTCTTCCTCCTTAGAACCTGAACTGAGGTCTACTTTTTCAAATGAGTCTCTTGTTTTTTTTATTTTCCAGTGTGATTTGTCTAACAGAACAATTTTCATGACTTCTTCTCACACCTCTCCCATCTTGTGACTGCAAATGGCCTTCTCTAACATCCTTCCCTAAATGACTATCTGCCCCCAGTCTCCATTGCCCCTTTTATCTCATTTTCATGGATTTTTTCATTTAGTGCTAAAGCCTACTGAAAAAAAACAATTAAGATTATTTTACTAATAGGATTTTCCTTTTTTCTTAGAAACCAACCTCAAGTCCACCAGCTTGTGATCCCTCTGCCCAAAGTGACCTGCAGTTTCATGCACCCCCTCTCTGCAAGCGTTGAATTCAGATGGCTATCTGCCCTGCTGATTTGTTCTTTCTTTTAATAATTGACTCCAAGGTACTCCAAACATGGATTTTCAGCTGGACTAAAACAACAAATCACTTGTCAAAAGTATAATGCTGACATTTAGAGCAATGTGACATGCTGCCAATGACCCACTGTCAGAAATTCTACAGCATTTATAGTAGAAACGTTTTACCTTTTTGCCTCATAAGAGAATTTTTAAAAACTATGCATCCTCTCTCATCTTTTAGGTTAATATTTAAATTTGCATCATAATTTTAAATAGAAAGGATTTCAGTTCATTGTGTATCTGACATTTAAAAATAAAACTTGAATATCACTGTGTTAAACGTACCCAGAATCTAAATGCCATAGTAATATGGCATTTACGTGGAATCTAAATGCCATAGTAATATGACACTCAATCATCTTCCATTTGTACAGACATGAAGAAGCTCTTCCGTAACAGGTGGAATATTTTATATCCTTCCTTTTGTCTTGAAAGAAATATTTCTTTCCCATTTCCCCCACAGAATTTTAGCTTGCTTAATACATATTTATCCTAGAAAATCTCTTATTAATTGCTTCATCTCTCAATATCATAAATATGTATATAAATTAAAAAAAATCAATTTTCTATAGCTGTAAGGCTTTAAGCATTAAAAATTTTCAATTTGGATTGAGTTGTTATTTTTGTTATTGATGCAGATTTGGTCAAACCACATACACATAATACATTTTTATAACTAAATATTAAATGTAAAAATGTACTTTGGGGGCTGTTGCTCTTGTATCTGTGGGTGAATATTACCTATTGCTAGTACAAAACAGTGGGCCAAATCAACAATATTCCCAATTTTTTCTTTACCAGTTGTTCATGTGTATGAGAATAGGGAGAAGTTGTGTTCCAGCAATGACTCAGTTCTTTGAACTCCTTTCAGAATGCCAGAATTCACACCGTGATTTATTATCAAAACCAGTTTTCAATGTGGTAGCAGCTGACAACTCAATTCCTTTGTAGGAAGAAAATAACTGGAACCCACCTGACATAAAGTGATTTGTAACTCGTTATGAGTCATTCATTTGCCCAGTTCCTGGGAAATACCCTGTAAGGTTCTACCTTTATTAAAGGAGTTTTTACTGGTATCTGTTACTTCTTCACATAGAAACACCTTAATTAATCCAACAAACTTAGAACGGATTGTAAAATGGAAACACCTTTGCCAAAATAATACTTTAAAAAATATACAATATTTTAAATAAAAATTGTTAATATATTATTATGTTTTGTAATTATATAAGTATTATGTTTTAAATATTTTCATCAAAATGTGGAGATTTAACTCGTTCAGTTTATGAAATATATCTACCAGGTTAACTGACAAAGACTGTCCTCATTATCAAACCAACTGCAAACCAATGTGCTTTCTGTCACAAACTCTGGTCTTGTGCTTTTAATTCAAATAAACCTATGATACCCATTCCCATGAGAAGTGACTCCCTTCTGAATTGAGAACATCCCCAGCACAGGCCCAAATACCCTATTTCTAATGCCATATTTTACGCTTTTGAGAAAGAGGCTGGGAGAAAGAGATGAGGTTTACTTTCGTTTTATGGGGCCTTGATTAAAGTGTTTTTTGGGGACCCCAGTACTTCAAATCATCCTTTTACTTGTGCCTTAGGTTTTTATACTAGAGTCATAAGTAAGGGATTAGTATGATTCTGGTTGAGTGAGAATGATGACTTATGTATGTAAAGAAGTGAGCAGCAAAGAGGGAAAAGAGAATCATCCTGGTACCATGACCACGGGCACATTCTCGTTCAGGTCAGTTTTAGGAGAGTGTACAGGTGGAAATTAAAGCTCTGGGAACTGATTCCCTAAAAAATTTCAGGTCCATGTGCCCCTGGGGAAATGTTTGTCCCGCCTAAGGTGTTCGGGACCCATTCTAGCTGGCTGAGAGTGGACTGACTATGGTTATTGTGATGGGCACAAGTGGGCTGGACAATTCCAACTCAATGCATCATCAAAAGAGGGTTGTAGGACCAGAATATTTCTACGTTATAAATCAATAACTTTTCTGTCTCCACAAAATAACTTGACTTATAAAAATAATTCGTAAAATAATGTCTAGGTCACGTAGTCTGTCATTCTAACTTGAAGAATGGGATGCTAACTTTTTTATGGTCCTCTCATAACATTCACACTTCTGCATCATAAATACTACGAATGAAAAGGTAGGGTGAGGGGGCTTCCCTGGTGGCGCAGTGGTTGAGAGTCTGCCTGCCGATGCAGGGGACACGAGTTCGTGCCCCAGTCCGGGACGATCCCACATGCCGCGGAGCGGCTAGGCCCGTGAGCCATGGCCGCTGGGCCTGCATGTCCGGAGCCTGTGCTCCGCAACGGGAGAGGCCACAGCAGTGAGAGGCCCACGTACCGCATAAAAAAAAAAAAAAAAGGTAGGGTGAAGAAAAAGTAAAATATAAATTTAGAACAAGAATAATGAGTCAGCATTATCCTAGGCACCTCAAATGATGTTTGCTGCTTAATAAATCTTGGGGTATCAATTTTCTACAATAAAGGACTGTGGGTCTTATTCATATTTCTAATGATGTTTAATAATTTTTAAAAACCTGTTCACTTTGGATGCTCAATGAAGGCAATTGTGATCACAAAGGAAAGTTTCCAAGCAGATACATGGTATATTATTTATGAAGATAAAGAAAATATTTTAGTGGCTTTTTTTTCCTGGTCACAAGTGATTACTTGAATTGAAGTAGGGAAAAAAACCAAACTAGCCTGTACTTATTTTTGGTCCATTATTTCACTGAGTTCCTGAGTGAGAATAGAGTACACAGTGAAAAGCAATATGTGATAAAAGCAAGTCCATGATTCTTGAAGACAGCTTTGTCACAGGTATACATGAGCTCAAGAGTCATGAAGTAGTATAAAATTATATTTACTGCTTGAAAATAGAATGGGTTCATGCCTGTCAAAGAAGGTTTAGCCAAGGGGTAGAGATCAAGATGACAGAGTAGGAGGATGCTGAGCTTACCTCCATCCACAAACACATCAAAAATATACCTACATGTGGAGAAATTCTCACAGAAAACAAATTGGAGACTGGCAGAAAGAGGCTTCTACAACCAAGGCTGTAAAGAAAGATCCACACAGAGTTGGGTAGGAAGGAAGGAGAAGAGATCAGGCTGGGCTCTGCGTCCCTAGGAGGTGACACACAAAAGGAGGGGGATTACATGGGCTCAGAGATCCTCCCTGGGGAGTGAGGGGTTTGAACCACATATTGGGCAACCCAGCCTAGGGTCTGAAACTGATGAGTCCCCTTATTTGGTCTGAAACCAGTGGGACCTACAGGAGGGCTATAAGAAATCGAGACTCCACTCTTGAAGATCACGTATACATTTGCTTACTCCCAAGAATAAGATGGAGGAAGTAGATTGAAACTACCTGGGCTCTGGCCAGTTTCCCACAATTGCCCCAGCACAAGCCCAGGCCACTCTAGTTCCCAAGCAGCTCTCCACTATGGGGGAGGCTGCCATTGCCAAGGAGAGTGAACACTTGGGTGGGCTCAGGCTCAGCACTGCATCTGAACAGAGTGATGGTGGTACGGAACTCTGACCAATGTGTCAGGAGTGTCCCAGCGCATGCACTGGCCTCTCTAGCTCTGGTATAGCTCCCCACTAGGGGGAAGGCTGCCATTGCCAAGGAGAGTACACACATGGAGGCAGGGGGAAGAGCAGGCTTGGACTCAGCACCGCACCTGAACTGGGTCAGGGTGGACATTACTGGCACTCATGGAGGCAGTGAATCGGGAGAGGTCTGGAGCGCTATTTGACATGCCAGAACTGTTCCAGTGCACACCACAGCCTACACTGAGCACCCATTCTGGCCCCACTTGCTTCAACGCTGCTTCTCTCTGGGGCAACAGTGCTGTTGCCAGGATGGGGCAGGGCACACACTAAGAGGGAATGGAACCAACTCAGACCAGAATTTCAGGGCTTCTGCTCCAGAATCTTGGGACCCAACCCTGTCCCCGATAGGTCAGTGATGGCCCTGAGGATAGGAAAAGCCCCAGCTCACACATGCCTCTGGCTCTAGCCTCTCCATCTCCAGCCCCACCTCTTACCAAGGTGATAGCTGCCAGTACACCTGCGGAAAGGTGTGACCATTGCTCACATCTGATCCAGCTCGCCCACCAAAGCCACTGGACACATGCAGACTGCATAGGGACTCTCCCACACAAGGACATCCCTTCAAGACTGTGATAGGTAACTGTTTCATCTAATTTCATAGAGACAGAGAAAGTTAAACACAATGAGAAGACAGAGGAGTATGTTTCAAATGAAGGAATAAGAAACCCCCCCCTGGAAAAAACACCTAATGAAACAAAGATAATTTACCAGATAAAGAGTTCAAAGCATTAGTAATAAGAATACTAATTGAATTTGGGGAAAGAATAAATAAACACAGTGAGAATTTTAATAAGGAACTAGAAAATATAAAAAAGAACCAGTCAGAGCTGAAGAATACAATAACTGGAATGAAAAACAAACTAAAAGGAATTAACAGCAGAATGGGTGATAGAGAGAATGCATATGTGATTGAGAAGATAGAATAATGGAAATCATCCAATCAGCATAGCAGAAAGAAAAACAAATAAAAAATGAGAGCAGTTAAAGGGACCTCTGGGACATTCAGTGTACTAACATTTGCATTATAGGTGTCCCAGAAGGAAAAGAGAGAGAGAAAAGAGGTGAAAATATATTTGATGAAATTATGGCTGAAAACTTCACAAATTTGAAGGAAGAAGCAGATTTCCAGGTACAGGAAGGACAAAGAGTCCCAAACAAGATAAACCGAAAGAGACACACACCAAGATGTATCATAATTAAAATGGCAAAATTAAAGATAAGGAGAGAATTCTATGGGCAGTAAGAGAAAAACAGAGTCACATACAAGGGAACCCCCATAACGCTATCAGATGATTTTTCTGCAGGAGATTTGCAGACCAGAAGAGAATGTCATGATGTATTTAAAGTGCTGAAAGGGAAAAACCTACAACCTAGAATATTCTGCCCTGCAAGGTTATCATTCAGAATTGAAGGAGAGAAAAAGAGTTTCTCAGACATGCAAAAACTAAAAGAATTCATCTCCACTAAATCAATCTTAAAATAAGTATTAAAGGGTCTTCTTTAATTGAAAAAAAAAAAGGCTACCACAAGAAATAAGAATTTATAGGAAAGGAAAAATCTCACTAGTACAGGGAAATATATAGTAAATACTGTGGATCAGCCACTTAAATAAGCTAGTCTGAAGATTAAAAGACAAAAACTGTAAAATCAGCTATAACTACAATAAACAGTTAAGGGAGAAACATTAAGATGAAAAATAATGACATCAAAAAACTAAACGTGGGGGGAGTAAAAAGTTTATATTTCTTAGGATGTGTTTAAACTTAAATGACTATCAGTTTAAAACAAGTAGGTATAGTTATAGATCAACATATATGAACCCAATGGTAACCACAAATCAAAAACTTACAATCGATACACAAAAATGGGAAAGAAAGGAGCACAAGCATACCACTAAAGAAAATTTTCAAACCACAAGGGAAGAAACTAAAATAAGAAGAAAAGATCAGAGAAGAACTACAAAAACAACCAGAAAACAAGTAACAAAATGGCAAGAAGTGCATACCTATCAATAATTACTTTAAATGTCAATGAACTAAATACGCTAATCAAAAGACATAGGGTGACTGATTGGATTAAAAAACAAGGCCCATCTATATGCTGCTTACAAAGGATTCAATTCAGAACTACAGACACACACAGATGGAAAGTGTGGGGATGGAAAAAGATTTTTCATGCAAATGAAAATGACAAGAAAGTTGGGGTAGCAATACTCATATCAGACAAAGTAGACTTTAAAACAAAAGGGCATTACCTAATGATGAAGGGGTCTACACACGAAGAGACTATAACATTGGTTAACATATATGTATGTACCTAATATAGGAGCACCTATATATAAAGCAAATATTAACAGACATAAAGGGAGAAATTAATAGTAGGGGACTTTAACACTCCACTTACATCATCGAACAGATCATCCAGATAGAAAATCAATAAGGAAACAGTGGCCTTAAATGACATATTAGACCAGTTGGACTTAATAGGTACCTACAACATTCCATCCAAAACAGCAGAATACACACTCTTTTCAAGTGTACATAGAACATTCTCCAGGATAGATAACATACTAGACCACAAAACAAGTCTCAACAAATTTCAGAGGAGAGAAATTATATCAAGCATTTTTTCTGACCATAATGGTATTAAACTAGAAATCAATTACAGGAAGAAAAATGGGCAAAACACAAACACAAAGAGATGAAACAACATGCTACTAAAAAAAATAATGGGTCAAAGAAGAAATAAAAGAGGAAATCTGAAAATACCTTGAGACAAATGAAAATAAAAACACGACTTCCCAAAGTCTATGGGACACAGTTATAAAACAGAAGTTTATATTGATACAGGCCTACCTCCAGAAATAAGAAAAATCTCAAATCAACAGCCTAACCTACAATCTAAAGGAAGTAGAAAAAGAACAAAGCCCAAAGTCAGAAGGAAGGAAACATAAAGATCAGAGCAAAAATAAATAAAACAGAAACAAACAAAAAACCAATAGAAAAGATCAATGAACCCAAGAGCTGATTTTTGAAAAGTTAAACAAAGTTGATAAACTTTTAGCCAAGCTCATTAAGAAAAAAAGAAGGAGGACCCAAATAAACAAAATAAGAAATAAAAGAGGAAAATTACAACTAATATCACAGAGGTATAAAAAGTTATAAGAGAATACTATGAACAGTTATATGTCAACAAATTGGACAACCTAGAAGAAATGGATAAATTTCTAGAAACACACAATCTTCCAAGACTGCATCAGAAAGAAATAGGTAATCTCAACAGAGCCATCACTAGTGGTGAACTTGAATCAGTAATCAAAAAACTCCCAGCAAACAAAAGTCAAGGACTGGACAGCTTTGCAGGGGGAATTCTACCAAACATAAAGAAGAGCTAATACATATCCTTCTCAAATATTCCAAAAAATTAAAGAGGAGGAAACACTCCCAAATTTATTCTATGAGGCCACTATTACCCTGATACCAAAACCAGACAAAGACACTAGAAAAAAAGAAAATTACAGGTCAATATCTCTGATGTATATAGATGCAAAAGTCATCAACAAAATATTAGTAAACTGAATTCAATGATATATAAAAAAGATCATACACCATGATCAAGTGGGATTTATTTCAGGGATGCAAGGATGGTTTAATATCCACAAATCAATCAATGTGATACACTACATTAACAAAAGGAAGGATTAAAACCACATGGTCATCTCACTAGACACAGAAAAAGCATTTGACAAAATTCAAATTTATGGTAAAAAAGCTCTCATCAAAGTCGTTATAGAGAGGTTGTATCTCAATACAATAAAGGCCATTTATGACAAACCCACAGCTAACATTGTACTCAAGTCCTATCCACAGTAATCAGACAAGAATAAGAAATAAAAAACATCTAAATTGGAGGGAGAAAGTAAAACTGTGACTGTTTGCAGATGACATGATACTACATACAGAAAACTCCAAAGTCTCCACCAAAAAACTATTAGAACTAATAAATAAGTTGAATAAAGTTGCGGGATACAAGATTAATATACAGAAATCTGTTGCTTTTCTGTACGTTAATAATGAACTATCAGAAAAAGGCAAGAAAAAAAATCTTGTTTAAAATTGAATAAAAAAGAATAAAATATTTAGGAATAAACTTAACGAAGGAGATGAAAGACCCATACTCTGAAAACCATAAGCACTGATGAAAGAAACTGAAAATGATGGAAAGAAATGGAAAATAAAAGTACCATATGAAGTACCCAGCGATTCCACTCCTGGGTATACATCCAAAGAACAGTAGACTGCACTAATGGGAGGACTAACCGAAGCCTCCACATTCCCTATCAGGAGGGTCCTGCATGGTGGGATGCCTTCAAAAATCTGGGAGACCCTGGAGAGAAGGACATGAACAAAGGTCCCCGTCCTAAGAGAAAAGCATTGAGTCTCAGTTCCCTCAGGGTGGCCAAATTGACACTGTTTTATACTTCTTCAGGCTAACTCTTCCTGACCAATTAAACCATTCACTTAAAGTCAGGTGATGATAAGAAGAAACAGGTACTCTCAAAGGCTCAAGTTTGTTGTAAAAGGCTCAGCATAGAAAATATGAAAGATAGGAAAAAGAGCAAATTTTGGGGGTGTCAGAGCCTTTATCATATTTTCAGCGATATATCCAGTGCCTAGCATAGTGCTTGGCTCATAGTATGCACTCAATAAATATTGGAACGAATACATGGATAGAAGAATGAATGAATGAGTGAAATACTGAAGGAGTATACTTGTTTGAGTAACTCTCAAAGGGGAAATTCCCTCTTTGGAGCTGCTAAGATTGTTATCTATTCAGATGTGGCAAATAGGCTGCTCCAGGGGCAGGTCTAGTCTGTGAACTTATTTTGATTAGCTGTTAAATATTTAATAAGCCAACATCTAAAAGTCAGATTTTACATTAAAAATTTTTATTTCTGATCTCTCTTGAAATATGAGAAGAACTGGTAACACTGGGCCAGGCTGTATGGATCATTTAGGCACTCATTCAGATGAGGCAGGTGTCCACAGTTTGCCACAGTCTCTGCAGATCTTTTTGTGTTCCCAACTAGAAGCTGTCATTTATTATTATACATGCATTATTGCTCTTACAGGAAAGAAAAGAGTGGAATAATGTTGGAGTCTATATTACTGTTAAACATGAGAAATCAAAATATAGGCCAAAATGGCTAGTCATCTCAATGGAAAATGTCTTGAGAAGAAAAATGGAAGGAAGTATATTTTCTTTGAAAGAGGAAGTATTTTCATGTGTTTACTATATAAACTGCCTTGAATCGAAAGAATAAATCCAACACTCAGCTCAATTATACAGCAGACTGACACTTTGGGTATTTATACTCAATGTACTGGTAACCAGGAAGTAATTTCATTTCAATCGAAGAAAGACTTGATGTTTAAAAACTGGGACAGATGTTTGTACCACCAAAAATGTCCAGGCAAAAGCTTGACAACAGTCCACCTGAAATACCATCCAAAGAGGAAAGTATCTCAGGTCTCATAATACCTGAACAGACCTCCGTTAAGGTACATAACCAACTTTTAAAACTCCTTAACTGTCTCTTTTAATGGATCATGAGTAATTTTGTCATTCTTTATCTTGTTCATCATAGTATCCTCCACACTCAGCACAGAGTAGGTTCTAAATGAAAGTTTATTGAATGAATGAATAATTATTGTATTGAGTTGGAAGTTGGAAATGATTGTTTCTCAGTTCTATGAGTCTCTAACTCTATTTGGTTTAGTGTCCTTTTCTCAGTAAAAAATAGGTCAGGTAGTAGGAAAAGAATTTTTTTTTCTTGAAATAATCTTGATAGCAGTCTCTTACAAACTGAGAGCCTTCTAGACAGTGGCAAATATGACTGCAAATAACCTCTGCCCCATGTAAAATTCTGCCTGCCTCCTTGGAAAACAGCCCAGGAAGGAGGGGCACAGTGAGCTGACTGATGCCAGAGGGCACCATTCCCAGGGGAAGGCACCATTTTCCAGGGAAGTTCTCAGGGGCACACAGTCTGGAAAGTCACGGGAACAGTATATGAAGAGAAAGGGAAGAACAGATATATATTGTCTTCTTCACACTCTCAGAAGCCTGGTGCTTTAGATATAGTACATCTTTCTCTTTAAATCTTCTTTGAACAATAGCTCAGGTTAAAAAAAAAAAAAAAAAAGGCTGTAACCCTGGAAGAGAGACCTGTACTGGGGAATACAAAAACAGCTGCTCTCAAGAGGATGAGCAAAGAGCAAGACGGTTTCTTTCAGATCCCTTTGTGTGATGAAGGCTAAGAATATTCTCCCCAGAGAAATGTGCATGTGCTCACATGAACAACATTATGCCTCTATTTTCAAGGAATTCAAAGATTACCTCCCTCTAGGGCCAAATCTCAGAGCCCAAGTTAAGAAATCCTGCTAGAAATACTCTGAATGTCTCTTTACTTGAATGTTCCACATCATCCTGATGTTCCTAAGGGTAACAATCCCTACATTTTAATTCCAGGCCTTGGAAGGCTTAGAAAACCCCACTTCTCTCCCCATCTGCTTCACAGACAGCAACAAACCCCAGTGGCCAAGGAGGCCCTTCTTTGGCCCTCCCTCCTCCCCCCACCCCCTCCCCTTCCCCCCTTCACCAAGGCTCCCAGAAAACTTCCTCCTTGGGTGAAGGGAGTTCAACATAGCATCAGTTCAGCCTTCCCTGGGGAGAAAACCAGAATAAATAACATGCTTCAGCAACTCACTCCTATTTATTTAAAATCACTTGGAAACCATTTCTGAAGGCCTGTGCACTGTAAACACTGCAGATAGTTACCCTCCTAAAACAGGATTGTGCATGCAAACACATGGCTCCCGGGGCTTCTGGTAAATCCACATCAGCACACAGGAAGAATAGAATGTGTCCATGTCTCCCTGGGGAATTTCTAATGATCCCAGTCAGCAGGGAAGTCTCCTTCCCATTCAAGGGAAAAGGGTATAAATAAACTGAGTTGCATTTTATTGACTTAGTGGGTGATTAGAGAATGTGCCCAGCCGAGGGAGAGAAAACCGCTCAGGGTGGGAATCAAGAATGTCCAAACAGGATGCAGGGCAGGCATGTCCTGGGAAGCTCGACACAAGAGACCAGGAAGAAAGTACTAGAGTGGACGTTCCTGAGTGAGAGTCAAATTGCTCAGTTATCCCAGTGCTGTGTTTTCCAATGTCACATTATTTATTCATTCATTTCAAGAAACTCGCTCTGTGTGCTCTTTCTTTCTGTGTTTTTCTAGGATTTGTCTATTCTCTCCATGGTCTGGAGGAGTAGTAGGCCAAGGGGTTCTTGTGAGCATTTATTCATACATTTGTTTATTTTTTGCCTCCCACTACTAGCATATAAGTTCCCATCGGGCAGAGGCTTCATTTGTGATCATGTAGATAGCAATTCAAGCTCTTAGAGTTCATCATTATAAATATTATTATTCTGTTATACAGTATCAGTTGAAAAATATGGACATAATGGCTGAAAGAATCCTCGTTAATAACATGACACCAAACCCTTCCCCCCCAATCCCACAAAAGAACTCAGAACATTTAAAATATGAGTGTTACCATTTAAAGAATGCCAACTTGGAAAGTTCTTTGAGGTCCAGTCTCTTAAGCCTTAAATTGAAGTCCTCTTGCAGGCAGGCAATCTCAACCTAGTTTTTTTGAAGAAGAACAACAAAAATTCTCATAAAAGCTTTTCACTATTTCAAATGAAGGAGGTGCTTTTCAAAATTAAATCTCTCCCAGCCTTTAACAGTTGAAACAAAAAGACATAAGCTCCACGATCAAGTTGTCAGAGAGCAAATCAGAGTTTCCAGATCACTAGGTGCTCGCACGTATTTCATATGTGCACCCAGGGCCTTTAACTTCTGTTTACAGAAAGCAAAAAGAAAAGGTGAATTCACCTTTGATAAAAGGAGAGTGTAAACCACTTCCCCTGGCTGTTCTATCCCACAAGGCCCACAGTATTTCAAAGTTAACCATCCTCAGGGTGGCAGCCTGGTGTGGTGGTGAAGGGCCCAGAGTGAGAAGCCAGATGCCAGGTGAGGGCAATCCTGACTCTGATGCTAATTAGTTGTGTCAGCTGGGCAAGTCACTGACCCTCTCTGTGCCTCAGTTTCCTTTATCTGTAAAACTGTAGAAATAATAATACCTAATTCTTTGGGCTAAAGCATAATTCTTCAGGAATAAAATGATTGAATATTTAAAACAGTAGACACTGCACCCAGTATATGCTACACAAATAAGTGTTAGCTATTACCATAACCAGTGGTTCCCAACTTTTGAGTATCTGAGAATCACCTAGTGTGCTTGTTACGATGCAGATCCTCTGAGCTACCCTCCATACATTTTAATTTAATTTAATTTAATTTAATAGGGGCCCAGAGATCTGCAAGTTTTAGAGAAGGATGCAGAGAGCTAACTGCCACACCTTCCAGCCAAACCCAACTCTCTGGTAACTGAACATACATCCGCCTGCAATTTAAACTAAAATCCAAGGGAAGAAAAAATTGAAATATACTCCTTCATCATCTGTTTCTGGTGTCTGAAACAATGGGTTCTATAACACTTTCTCAGGGGGTTTTCACAGCCCGATACTAAACACCCAGCCCTTTCTTCTGTCTTTCTGTAAAGCTGCTGGTCTTTCTTCTTCCCCATCTCTTGCCATCATCTCAGCTCAAATGCTTGTAATGGTTTCCATAGTCTTCTTAGAACATTCAACCAATAAATAATAACATCTGGTTCTTCTTGTTTTCCTCTAAGGCAAGTCCCTCTGGCTCTTTAATCCTTCTGGTTGCTCTTCTGCATTCCCTCCGGTACCAGGAATAAATCAGCAAATCATCACCCTTTACGTCTCTGAAGTACCAAAGGATGCGATTCGCAGGAACCAATGCACCAGTGCAAACATACTTGGAGGCTAAAGCAAGGTTCATGGTTGTAGTTCAAGTTTAAAGCATGGCATCCTCACACAGCTTTAAAGGCAAGGGGAGGGAGGGAGCATGAGGGAAGAGGAAAGGGGAATGGTCAAGAGGAGTCCACACTTATGACCAAGTTCAGGAGTAGTTACTGTCACTATTGTTGCCTTAGTATTCCGATTAACAGCTGCACCAAAGAAAGGATGTGAAAACCAAGGACAAAGAAAATCACTAATCCTATGTAGAAAGTGGCAAGCCCCAGAAGAAAGCTCTCATAAAAGGAAGTCAACAAATGTTTTAAAATTAGATCGTATCAATGCCAGATATCTTCTTTATAACTGATTGTTGAGCGATTCATTTTAGCAATAACCTAGTTGTCCTTTAGAGGTGTGTGTTTGCTGGAGGGCTGAGGGGAGAGAGGCATGTTAATTCCTATGGGGACGGAGTATTTACAGGTCCTTTTATTCCATTTAATCTGACAGAAGACAGTATTCCGTGGCTACTCCCCCTTATTTTGCTTGAAATAAAAGTGACCACTCCTTAGAGAAAGCTGGACACCGGCTGGACACCACTAATGGAAAGTAGTTTGCTAACAGAGGGTGTGGAGAGAACCCCTGTAGTTGTGGGTTTGACCTTGGGAAGTAGGATGACTACAGCCTTGCATATTTGGGAAGTACCCCCAGTTATTATGCTTTAGTATTCCCTCCATGAGGAGTAAGATCTGAAAGTGCTGAAGATCCGCCTCTTCTTCACAGAGTCATCACCCAGCAGTTTCCAGCTGAGAGACCCTGAATCAGCAGTGTTCTAGAATCAGGGTACTCTTAGGTTCTTTCCACTTTCTTCTGCTGCAAGTGGGAGAAAGGCAAGGAGCCAAAAAATAAGACCAAGGCTACTTTATTCTCACACTAAAAAAAAAAAAAAAAAAGGAAAAGAAAGAGAGAGAGAGAGGGCCCTGTCTTAAAAATTATCTGGACAACTGAATATTCCCCCAATGATTCCTTTATTGAGTATCTGCTTCATGTGGCAAGAACTGTTCTAAATGGCAGAGGTAGCCCTCATGGAGCTTACACTGTAGCTGGGCGAGGCAGGGTAGGAGTAAACATATGAAAATTTAATGCCAGATCGTGATGAGTGCTTTTGAGAAAAAGCAAAAGAGGGTGTGGATGAGGTCAGGGAGGAGTGCTTGCTGTTTGAGGTAGGATAATCTGGGAAGTGTTCTCTGATGATGGGTCCTTAAAGCAAAGCCTGAGCAAGCCGTGTGAACATCGGCAGGAAGAACTTTCCACGAGGAAAACAGCAAGTCAAAGGCCCTGATGTGGCAGCGGGTTTGGTGTGCTTGAGGAACAACAAAGGACCTCAAGTTTGGGTTTGGAGTGAGTAACTGAGGTAGAGATGAAGTTGGAGACGTAACCAGGGGTCAGATTATACAGAACGCGTTTCTACTGTCATTAGAAAAACAGTGCCATTACTTTGGCATCATCAAGCATTCCTTCTTTAAAAGTGGGATAACTGGGTACTCAAAGGTAGAAAAAAAACATACCCGTGGCTCTAAAGGAAGATAAAAATCATTTATTGATTACAAAAGATTTCTTCATGAGAAGTCTCCCATGGCTCCATTCACAGACTCATCTACGTGATATATACAAACTGTCATGATCCAGGAATATGACCCTTTCTTTGTTATCCCCCTACCGAGGGTAGTGGGAGGGGTGGGGTCCACTCCTATCTCCTGTTGGAGAGAAATTCTCCAAGTCATTTCCATACCTCTTGTTACAGTTTTGTCCCATACTGTCTTTTCAATGATATTTGAGATAGTGTCTCTCTTTGGAACAGAGGCCAGATTTGTTTCCTGACCAGGATAATAAAGATAATGTCTCCTCTGGGGAAAAGGCTGGGGTGGGGTGGGCTTGCTAAGATCCCCTTTAAAAGATTGGTTCACTGGCTGTGACACAGACCCACTGTGGGTGACACATCCATCGAGGCCCACTTCTGCATCACCCCCATGGGACTTTGGGGGCAAGAGGAAGCAAGTCAACACGAAGCCCATGCCGACTGTTCTGTCCTGAATAACAAAGTGATAAAGTACTTTTCGTCTGACCCAGGCAGCTTCTGTTTTCTGCTAGCATCTACAAAACTGGCAAGGTAGTTGTTTGGGTGTAAGCAGGGTAAACTCTCAGTAAAACTCTACAGTTTTTGACACCTTCTCTGCTTCTCCCAAACCCAGGCAGCAGCACATCGCAATGTGCTTGCAATGGAAAGCGACCTCAAAGGCGCCCACACATTCCCCCATCTGCAAAGTTGTCCACAAGACCCTAAGAAATGACCACCCTGGTAAGAGCGTTACCCGCTGCCCGCCCCCTTCCACACTCCCTTCTGGAGAGGCTGTACTTGGCTGGTCCCCTTGGTCACTGTGGGGCCGGAGATGGGGGTGGAGCAGATGAGAGCCTTCTCCCAGCTGTATCCGGAGAGAACCCTCTCCAACATCGAAGATGCGCCCCAGCCCGCGCCTCACGAACCATCGCAGGGGCTCAAAGAGGCGGGGACTCAGGACCACGGAGCTGAGGGGCGTGGACAGCGTGAAGAGGAGGGAGGCGTGGAGGGAAAGGCCCAGCATGATACAGAAACTCTCCTCAAGCCAGTCTGGCAACTTCTCAGGGCACCAGCGAGAGAATTTGAAGGCGAGGACGCAGAGCTCCCGGTAGGACTTGTGCCTGGTGTTCTCGGCCATGCCCTTGCCCCAGAAGTCGTTGGAGAAGATGCCCCAGCTCAGCGGGGCGCCGGGCCGCACGTCGGGGTTGTTGACGATCGCCCACACGTCGTCGTGCACGAACTCGCCCTGCAGGGAGCGGCTGTAGCACAGGCAGCTCGCCCCGGCCAGCAGTGCCCGGGCGCCGAGAGTCCGCGCGCAGGTGGAGCGGGGTCGCGGCACGGGGCTGGCTGCCCGCAGCGGGGGAGAAGGGGAAGCCGGGGTCCCGCCAGCTGTGTCCTCGATGCTCTCCGCGCCACCCCAACATTTCCCCCAACGGGGTCTGTGTGTGTGTGTGTGTCCTCCTGGTGGGCACCTCCAGACCCCGGGCCAGGACGGGCTTAGCAGGTGCTCAGCCTGAACCCCCCGCCCGCCCTCAGGGAGGGAGCAGTGGCTGTCGCCGCCCGGCACGTCCTCGGCTTTTCCGCACCCCGGACAACAGCAGGGGCGGCCTCCGGGCTGCGCTCTCGCTCCCGGCTTCGCGCTCGCGTCCCGTCGCCCCCTCCGCGGTCTCCTTCCCGGGCTTTCGGTCCCCACCGCCCCGCCTCCCGCGATTGCAGCCTCTGGGGGTGGAGACCGCACGGAAATGGAGCTTCTGAATCATCTTTCTCAAAGCGGAGAAAGGGTCTCCCTGGCGGGGGTGTCTCCTGCCCGACCTGCCCCTGTTTGTTCCGAGGAGTCACAGGCTGTTTTCCTTTACCGCCCAGTGCTTTGCGCGCTCTTATAAATAAAAGTCTCACGTTCGATTTTTGGTTTGGGTTTGGGGGCTGTTGATTTCTGAAACATTTCTCCTCATTTTACTTCTAAACTCTTGAGATGATGCGGGAGATGCAGAGCAAATTCGCCTTTCTTCTCTTACAAGTGTATCTCTTGGGTTTGAGTATTATTTTCTGGGCTTTGCACGTGTTTGAACTGTTACTGCCAACATTATGTAAAGAACTGCTTGTCCTCTGGCTCCTAAACTTACCTGTCTGAAAGATTGTTTTGCATTTTAAACATTAATTATCACATATAAACATAGATATCCCAGGGTGCTGATTACTCGATCTTTCTGGAGGTTATATATAGAAAACCTTAAAATGACAAACAGAAAACCTTAAAATGCCTTATTCACCATGATTTGGCTGTTTACCACCCAAATTTATTCCAAAAAAAAATTCAAGGCAAACTGTTTGAGTAGTTGAACACTCACTAAACGGAGTGACACATTCACCTGGAATAAAAATATTCCAAGACAGGCAACATTTTATCCATTTTGGGGGCTCATTTTTGGTGACTTAAACATTAGTGAATGATAATGAGATTGAAAATTTGGAGCTAAATGCTTTCATCTTTTCATCAAATAATTTCACACTCTGGTAGCTTTAGCTCTTCCTTTGGGCTGGGTCTGTCTCCACATGCAGGACCTCTGTCTCCTTCGGACAGCCTGCACTGCACCTAGGACTCTTTCCTGCCCATCAGCCTAACACACTAATATTATGGCATAATCTGTGCTAAAATGTGCAGTGGACTGAACTGGGTTACTGAACCTGTTCAAAGTATGTGTGTATGTGTGGGTGTGGGTGTAATTAATTCCATAATACTCTCGATTTCTATATTAGTCAGGGTTTTCCAGAGAAATTGAACCAACAGGATATACATGTAATATATATATAATAAGGGATTGACTCACTCAATTATGGAGACAAGTCCCAGAAAAGCTGGAGACCCAGGAAAGACAATGATGGAGTTTCGATCTAAAGGGGGGCAGGCTTGAGACCCAGGAAGAGCTGATGTTTCAGTTTGAGTCTGAAGGCAGTCAGGCAGGAGGAATTCCCTCTTATTCAGGCGGAGGGGCAGTCTTTTTGTTCTCTTCAGGCTTTCAACTGATTGGATGAGGCCCACCCACATTAGGAAGAGCAATCCACTTTACTCAGTCTATTAATTTAAATGTTAAAGTCATCCAAAAACGCCCTTACAGAAACACCCAGAATAATCTTTGACCAATTGTCTAGCCCTGTGGCTCAGTTAAGTTCACACATAAAATTGACTATAGCAGTTTCTAAGTTGACAGCTAAATAGAATAGTAAAATTGTCCTTGTAAGCAGGTTGGTGTGTTGAGAATTTCAGAAACATGCTAATATTTTTTTCAGGAGCTTTCTAGAGACAAAGTCTTATCCCCAAAGAGTGATTCAAATACTAGCTGTTTGGTTTGTTTGTTTTGTTTTTGTAAAGAGAGCAGGCCTTTTCCTCTTCCTCAAATCACCATAGAACCAGCCCTGCCCAGCTCTTTCTCTTCTCTGAGTTGTGTCATTTTTCAGAAGAAAGAGAAATGAGTTTCCTTGACAATGGACAGAAGTAAAGAAGGGTACTCAAGGCCAGACAGATGACTGGAGGAGCAGAGAGAAAAGAAACTTCAAAGTTTGATTTCAGGTTGCTGAGCACTTGGTGTTTCATTAAGCTTTCCTCTAGATTCATTGACATCTGTATTCTATCTTGTTCACATGATGGATTTGGAATTGCTTTTATTTAAGATGCTAATATGTCTTAACATCTCAGAGACAAAGCAATAAATAAATATTTTAATATATTAAACCTTTTTGTTTTGCATCCTCATTTTTCCTTGGTTCAGTACTGCTCTGTGTTAAGAGAAATAGTGTAAAAGTGTTGGTGTCTGATAGAATAAGTTTACACTTATATGCTAGCCCATTAAGTTGTCTTCTTCTCTCTTAAAGTATGAGAAACTTAATTTAGCTACAAAAGGGACTGCACAGGAATTAGATTTAAGCCCTCTTACTTGGCCTCTGTCTAAACTTAAGCATTTATTGCTATAGTACTACTACGTTCTGAGACAACTTTTGACCACCCATAGCAATTTTTTTCTAGTTTTATTGAGAGGTAATTGACATATAGCACTAATGTATACAGCATAATGATTTGACTTACATCATGAAATGATTACCACAATAAGTTTAGTGAATATCCACCATCTCATAGAGATACACATTAAAGAAATAGAAAACAAGTTCTTTTCTTGTGACGAGAACCCTTAGGATTTGCTCTCTCAAAAACTTTCATATACAACATATAGCAGTGGTCATTATATTTATCATGTTGTATATCACATCCTTAGTATTTATCTTATAACTGGAAGTTTCTATCTTCATCCAATTCTCCCTCCCCAATACCCCCTCTGATAACTACAAATCTGATCTCTTTTTCTGTGAGTGTGTTTGTTTGTTTTTGAAGTGTAATTGACCTACACACTGTTTTAATTCTTGGTATACCACAGAGTGATTCGATATTTCTAGACCTTTTAAAATGATCATCATGATAAGTCTAGGTGTCATCCATCGCCATACAAAGATAGTACATGTTTATTGACTATATTCCCCACACTATACATTACATACTTGTGACTCATTTATTTTTTTAAATGAAAGTCAGTACCTCTTAATCTCCCTCACCTATTTCTCTCCTCCCCCCTCCCTCTGGCAACCACCTGTTTATTCTTTGTATCTATGATTCTGTTCTGTTTAGTTATGTTTGTTCATTTGTTTTATTTTTTAGATTGCACATATAAGTGAAATCATACAAGATTTGTCTTTCTCTGTTGGACTTATTTCACTTATCTTAATACTCTCTAAGTCCATCCATGCTGTAAATGGCAAGATTTCATTCTTTTCTATGGCTGAGTAATATTCCATTGTGTGTATGTATATATACATACATACAAATATATATATATATTCCACTTCTTCATCCATTTAACAATTGATGCACACTTTGGTAGTTTCCATATCTTGGCTATTGTAAATAATGCTGCAATGAATGTGGGGTGGATATATTCTTTCTAATTAGTGTTTTCGTTTTCTTTGGATAAATAACGAGGGAATTCATGGGTCATATGGCAGTTTTATTTGTAATTTTTTGAGGAATCTCCATACTGTTTTCCATGGTGGCTGCACCAATTTACATTCCCACCAACACTGCATGAGGGCTCCCTTTTCTCCACATCCTTGACAACACTTGTTATTTGCTGTCGTTTTGATAATAGCAATTCTGACAGGTGTGATGTGATATCTTAAAGTGGTTTTGATTTGCATTTGCCTGATGATTAGTGATGTTAAGCATCTTTTCATGTACCTATTGGATATTTGTATGCCTTCTTTGGAAAATGTCTATTGAGGTCCTCTGCCCACGTTTATTTTATTTTACTTTTTTTTGCGGTATGCGGGCCTCTCACTGTTGTGGCCTCTCCCGTTGCGGAGCACAGGCTCCAGACACGCAGGCTCAGCGGCCATGACTCACGGGCCCAGCCGCTCCGCGGCATGTGGGATCTTCCCAGACCGTGGTACGAACCCATGTCCCCTGCATCGGCAAGTGGACTCTCAACCACTGCGCCACCAGGGAAGCCCTGCCCATGTTTTTAATTGGGTTGTTTGTTTGTTTTGGTGTGGAGTTGTATGAGTCCTTTATATATTTTGAATATTCATCCCTTGTCAGAGATAACATTTGCAATAACTTCTTTCATTCAAGAGGTGGACTATTCATTTTGTTGATTTTTTTCCTTCACTGTGCAAAAGCTTCCTAGTTTGATGTGTTCCCATTTGTTTATTTAATTTTTAAATTTTTGTTTTCCTTGCCTGAGGAGAAATATCCAAAAAGTATTGCTAAGACCAATATCAGAGCATACTGCCTAGGTTTTATTTCAAGGAGTTTTATGGTTCCAAGCCTTACATTTAAGTCTTTATTCCATTTTGACTTTATTTTTGTGTATGGTGTGAGAGAATAGTCCTATTTTGATTACTGTAGCTTTGTAGTATAGTTTGAAATCAGGGAATGTGATACCTCCATCTTTGTTCTTCTTTCTCAAGATTATGTTGGCTATTTTGGGTCTTTTGTGTTTCCATACAAATTTTAGACTTATTTGTTCTAATTCTGTGAAAAATCCCATGTTGATGAAGATTGCATTGAATCTGTAGATTGCCTTAGATAGTATGGTCATTTTAGCAATATTAATTCTTTGAATCAATGAGCACTGTATATTTTTCCATTTGTTTGTGTCATCTTCAATTTCATTCATCAGTGTCTTCAGCTCTCCTATAAGTTTTACTTCTTCCTTTTCAAGTTCAGATTATTTTATTTCTTTTATTTTTAACATCTTTATTGGAGTATAATTGCTTTACATTGTTGTATTAGTTGCTGCTGTATAACAAAGTGAATCAGCTATATATATACTTATATCCCCACGTCCCCTCCCTCTTGCGTCTCTCTCCCACCCTCCCTATCCCACTCCTCTAGGTGGTCACAAAGTGCTGAATTGACCTCCCTGTGATATGCGGCTGCTTCCCACTAGCTATCTATTTTATATTTGGTAGTGTATATATGTCAATGTCACTCTCTCAATTCATTCTAACTTACCTTTCCCCCTCCCCATGTCCTTAAGTCCATTCTCTATGTCTGCATCTTTACTCCTGTCCTGCACCTACGTTCTTCAGAATGATTTTCTGTTTTTTAGATTCCATATATATGTGTTAGCATATGATATTTGTTTTTCTCTTTCTGACATACTTCACTCTGTATGACAGGCTCTAGGTCCATCCACCTCACTACAAATAACTCAATTTCTTTTCTTTTTATGGCTGAGTAATATTCCACTGTATATATGTGCCACATCTTCTTTATCCATTCATCTGTCGATGGACACTTAGGTTGCTTCCATGTCCTGGCTATTGTAAATAGAGCTGCAGTGAACATTGTGGTACATGAAACTTTTTGAATTATGGTTTTCTCAGGGTATATGCCCAGTAGTGGGATTGCTGACCATATGGTAGTTTTATTTTTAGTTTTTTAAGGAACCTCCAAACTGTTCTCCATAGTGGTATTATCAATTTACATTCCCATCAACAGTGTAGGAGGGTTCCTTTTTCTCCCTCTCTAGCATTTGCTGTTTGTAGATTTTTTGATGATGGCCATTCTGACCAGTGTGAGGTAATTTGTAGTTTTGATTTGCATTTCTCTAATGATTAGTGATGTTGAGCATCCTTTTATGTTTCTTGGCAATCTGTATATCTTCTTTAGAGAAATGTCTATTTAGGTCTTCTGCCCATCTTTGGATTGGGTTGTTTGGTTTTTTTTTTGATATTGAGCTGCATGAGCTGCTTGTAAAATTTGGAGATTAATCCTTTGACAGTTGCTTCATTTGAAGATATTTTCTCCCATTCTGAGGGTTGCCTTTTCGTCTTGTTTATGGTTCCCTTTGCTGTGCAAAAGCTTTTAAGTTTCATTAGATCCCATTTGTTTATTTATGTTTTTATTTCCATTTCTCTAGGAGGTGGGTCAAAAAGGATCTTGCTGTGATTTATGTCATAGAGTGTTCTGCCCTTGTTTTCCTCCAAGAGTTTTATAGTGTCTGACCTTACATTTAGGTCTTTAATCCATTTTGAGTTTATTTTTGTGTGTGGTGTTAGAGAGTGTTCTAATTTCATTCCTTTTCATGTAACTGTCCAGTTTTCCCAGCACCACTTATTGAAGAGGCTGTCTTTTCTCCATTGTATAATCTTGCCTCTTTTATCAAATGTAAGGTGACCATATGTGTGTGAGTTTATCTCTGGGTTTTCTATCCTGTTCCATTGATCTATATTTCTGTTTTTGTGCCAGTACCATACTGTCTGGATTACTGTAGCTTTGTAATATAGTCTGAAGTTAGGGAGCCTGTTTCCTACAGCTCCATTTTTCTTTCTCAAGATTGCTTTGGCTATTCAGGGTCTTTTGTGTTCCATACAAATTGTGAAACTTTTTGTTCTAGTTCTGTGAAAAATGCAAGTGGGAGATTGATAGGGATTGCATTGAATGTGTAGATTGCTTTGGGTAGTAG
This sequence comes from Stenella coeruleoalba, assembly GCF_951394435.1. NCBI lineage: Eukaryota > Metazoa > Chordata > Mammalia > Artiodactyla > Delphinidae > Stenella > Stenella coeruleoalba. Next base: position 77,037,024 of record NC_137157.1, read on the forward strand.
AGTCATTTTCACAATGTTGATTCCTCCAATCCAAGAACATGGTATATCACTCCATCTGTTTGTATCATCTTTAATTTCTTTCATCAGTTCCTTATAGTTCTCTGCATACAGGTCTTTTGTCTCCTTAGGTAGGTTTATTCCTAGGTATTTTATTCTTTTTGTTGCAGTGGTAAATGGGAGTGTTTTCTTAATTTCTCTTTCATATTTTTCATCATTAGTGTATAGGAATGCAAGAGATTTCTGTGCATTAACTTTGTATCCTGCTACTTTACTAAATTCATTGATTAGCTCTAGTAGTCTTCTGGTAGCATATTTAGGGTTCTCTATATATAGTATCATGTAATCTGCAAACAGATTTACTTCTTCTTTTCTGATTTGGATTCATTTTATTTCTTTTTCTTCTCTGATTGCTGTGGCTAAAACTTCCAAAACTATGTTGAATAAGAGTGGTGAGAGTGGGCAACCTTGTCTTGTTCCTGATCTTAGTTGAAATGGTTTCAATGTTTCACCATTGAGAATGAGGCTGGCTGTGGGTTTGTCATATATGGCCTTTAATATGTTGAGGTAAGTTCCCTCTATGCCTACTTTCTGGAGAGTTTTTATAATAAATGGGTGTTGAATTTTGTCAAAAGCTTTTTCTGCATCTATTGAGATAATCATATGGTTTTTCTCCTTCAGTTTGTTAATAGGGTGTATCACATTGATCGATTTGTATATATTGAAGAATCCTTGCATTCCTGGGAAAAACCCCACTTGATCATGGTGTATGATACTTTTAATGTGCTCTTGGCTTCTGTTTGCTAATATTTTGTTGAGGAATTTGCATCTATGTCCATCAGTGATATTGGCCTGTAGTTTTCTCTTTTTGTAACCTCTTTGTCTGGTTTTGGTATCAGGGTGATGGTGACTTTGTAGAATGAGTTTGGGAGTGTTTCTCCCTCTGCTATATTTTGGAAGAGTTTGAGAAGAATAGGTGTTAGCGCTTCTCTAAATGTTTGACAGAATTTGCCTGTGAAGCCATCTGGTCCTGGGCTTTGGTTTGTTGTAAGATTTTTAATCACATTTTCAGTTTCAGTGTTTGTGATTGGTCTGTTTATATTTTCTATTTCTTCCTAGTTCAGTTTTGGAAAGTTGTGATTTTCTAGGAATTTTTCCATTTCTTACAGGTTGTCCATTTTATTGGCATTTAGTTGCTTGCAGTAGTCTTTCATCATCCTTTGTATTTCTACGGTGTCAGTTGTTACTGGTCCTTTTTCATTTCTAATTCTGTTGATTTGAATCTTCTCCCTTTTTTTCTTAATGAGTCTTGCTAATGGTTTATCAATTTTGTTTATCTTCTCAAAGAACCAGCTTTTAGTTTTATTGACCTTTGCTATTGTTTCCTTCATTTCTTTATCATTTGTGTCTGATCTGATCTTTATGATTTCTTTCCTTCCTCTAACTTTGGGGTTTTTGTTGTTGTTGTTTTTCTTCTTTCTCTATTTTTCTTTAGGTGTAAGGTTAGGCTGTTTATTTGAGATGTTTGTTGTTTCTTAAGGTAGGATTGTATTGCTGTAAACTTCCCTCTTAGAACTGCTTTTGCTGCATCCCATAGGTTTTGGGCTGTCGTGTTTTCATGGTCATTTGTTTCTAGGTATTATTTGATTTCCTCTTTGATTTCTTCAGTGATCTCTTGTTTATTTAGTAGTGTATTGTTTAGCCTCCATGCATTTGTATTTTTTACAGTTTTTTTTCCTGTAATTGATATCTACTCTCATAACACTGTGGTCGGAAAGGATACTTGATACGATTTCAATTGAAGATTGAAATTTACCAAGGCTTGATTTGTGACCCAAAATATGATCTATTTTTGAGATTGTTCCATGAGCACTTGAGAAGAAAGTGTATTCTACTCTTTTTGTCTGGAAAGTCCTATAAATATCAAGTAAATCCATCTTGTTTAATGTGTCATTTAAATCTTGTGTTTCCTTATTTATTTTCATTTGGGTTGATCTGTCCATTGGTGAAAGTGGGGTGTTAAAGTCCCCTACTATGACTGTGTTACTGTCAATTTCCCCTTTTATGGCTGTTAGTATTTGCCTTATGTATTGAGGTGCTCCTATGTTGGGTGCATAAATATTTACAATTGTTGTATCTTCTTCTTGGATCGATCCCTTGATCATTATGTAGTGTCCTTCTTTGTCTCTTCTAATAGTCTTTATTTTAACGTCTATTTTGTCTGATATGAGAATTGCTACTCCAGCTTTCTTTTGATTTCCATTTGCATGAAATACATTTTTCCATCCCCTTACTTTTAGTCTGTATGTGTCCCTAGGTCTGAAGTGGGCCTGTTGTAGACAGCATATATACAGATCTTGTTTTTGTATCCATTCAGCCACTCTATGCCTTTCAGTTGGAGCATTTAATCCATTTACATTTAAGGTAATTATCCATATGTCTGTTCCCATTCCCATTTTCTTAATTGTTTTGGGTTCGTTATTGTAGGTCTTTTCCTTCTTTTGTTTTTCTTGCCTAGAGAAGTTCCTTTAGCAGTTGTTGTAGAGCTGGTTTGGTGGTGCTGAACTCTCTCATATTTTGCTTGTCTGTAAAGGTTTTAATTTCTCCATCAAACCTGAATGAGATCCTTACTGGGTAGAGTAATCTTGGTTGCAGGTTTTTCTCCTTCAACACTTTCAATATGTCCTGCCACTCCCTTCTGGCTTGCAGAGTTTCTGCTGAAAGATCAGCTGTTAACCTTATGGGGATTCCCTTGTATATTATTTGTTGTTTTTCCCTTGCTGCTTTTAATATGTTTTTTTGGTATTTAATTTTTGACAGTTTGATTAATATGTGTCTTGGCGTGTTTCTCCTTGGATTTATCCTGTATGGGACTCTCTGTGTTTCCTGAACTTGATTGACTATTTCCTTTCCCATATTAGGGAAGTTTTCAACTATAATCTCTTTAAATATTTTCTCAGTCCCTTTCTTTTTCTCTTCTTCTTCTAGGACCCCTATAATTCAAATGTTGGTGCATTTAACGTTGTCCCAGAGGTCTCTGAGACTGTGTTCAATTCTTTTCATCCTTTTTTAAAATTCTGCTCTGTGGTAGTTATTTCCACTATTTTATCTTCCAGGTTACTTATCCATTCTTCTTCCTCAGTTATTCTGCTATGTATTCCTTGTAGAGAATTTTAAATTTATTTTTGTGTAGTTCATCATTGTTTGTTTGTTCTTTAGTTCCTCTAGGTACTTATTAAACATTTCTTGTATTTCCTCCATTCTATTTCTAAGATTTTGGATCATCTTTACCACCATTACTCTGAATTCTTTTTCAGGTAGACTGCCTATTTCCTCTTCATTTTTTTGGTCTGGTGGGTTTTTACCTTGCTCCTTCATTTGCTGTGTATTTCTCTGTCTTCTCAGTTTGCTTAACTTACTGTGTTTGGGTTCTCCTTTTTGCAGGCTGAAGGTTCAAAGTTCCCATTGTTTTTGGTGTCTGCCCCCAGTGGCTAAGGTTGGTTCAGTGGGTTGTGTAGGCTTCCTGGTGGAGGGTATTAGTGCCTGTGTTCTGGTGGATGATGCTGGATCTTGTCTTGCTGGTGGACAGGACCATGTCTGGTGGTGTGTTTTGGGGTGTCTGTTAAGTTAGTATGATTTTAGGCAACCTCTCTGCTAATGGCTGGTGTTGTGTTCCTGTCTTTCTAGTTGTTCGACATGGGGCGTCTAGCACTGGAGCCTGCTGGTCATTGAGTGGAGCTGGGTCTTAGCATTGAGACTGAGATCTCTGGGAGAGCTCTCACCAATTGATATTACATGGGGGCAGGAATTCTCTGGGCATCCAATGTCCTGAACTCATCTCTCCAACCTCAGAGGCTCAGGCCTGACAGCCGGCTGGAACACCAAGACCCTGTCAACCACATGGCTCAGAAGAAAAGTGAGAAAAAAAGAGAAAAATAAATAAATAAGATAAATAAAGTTATTAAAATAAAAAGTTTTTAATAATATTATTAAAATAAAAAATTAAAAGTAATAAAAAGAAAAAACAAAAAAGAAGAGAGCAACAAAACCAATAAACAAATCCACCAATGATAACAAGCACTAAAATCCAAACTAAGATAAACATAAAAATCAGAAACTGGCTGGTCGCATACAGCAAACCTCAAGTGTACAGTTGCTCCCAAAGTCAACCATCTCAATTTTGGGATGATTCATTTTCTATTTAGGTATTCCACAGATGCAGGGTACATCAAGTTGATTGTGGAGTTTTAATCCACTACTTCTGAGGTTGCATGGAGAAAGTTCCCTTTCTCTCCATTTTTTACACACCTCCTGGGGATCAGCTTTGTATTTGGCCCCACCTCTGCATGTAGTTCACCCTCTGGCATCTGTTTTTCACCCAGACAGGAAGGGGTTAAAGAAGCAGCTGATTAGGGGGCTCTGGCTCACTCAGGCCTGGGGGAGGGAGGGTTACGTAATGCAGGGCGAGCCTGTGGCAGCAGAGTCCAGCGTGACATTGCAACAGCCTGATGCATGCCATGTGTTTTCCTGGGGAAGTTGTCCCTGGATCGCAGGACCCTGGCAGTGGCAGGCTGCACAGCCTCCCAGGAAGGGAGGTGTGGATAGTGACTTGTGCTTGCACACAGGATTCTTGGTAGCTGCAGCAGCCGCATTAGTATTTCATGCTCATCTCTGGTGTCCACGCTGATAGCTGCAGCTTATGCCCATCCCTGGAGCTCATTTAGGTGGTGCTCTGAATCCCCTCTTCTCACGCACCCCAAAACAATGGTCTCTTGACTCTTCCGGCAGCTCCAGACTTTTTCCCGGACTCCCGCCCCGCTAGTTGTGCTGCACTAAACCCCTTCAGGCTGTGTTCATGCAGCCAACCCCTGTCCTCTCCCTGGGGTCTGACCTCCAAAGCCCAAGCCTCATCTCCCAACTCCCATCCGCCCAGCAGGTGAGCAGACAAGCCTCTCAGGCTGGTGAGTGCTGTTTGGCTCCAATCTTCTATGCGAGAATCAATCTGATTTGCCCTCTGCACCCCTGTTGCTGCACTCTCCTCTGTGTCTCTGAAGCTTCCTCCTGCCCACCCCCCAATTCTGCCAGTGAAGGGGCATCCTAGTGTGTGGAAACTTTTCCTCCTTCACAGCTCCCTCCCAGAGATGCAGGTCCTGCCCCTATTCTTTTGTCTCTGTATTTTCTTTTTTGTTTTACCCTACCCAGGTATGTGGGGAGTTTTTTGCCTTTTTGGAAGTCTGAGGTCTTCTGCCAGCATTCAGTAGGTGTTCTGTAGGACTTGTTCCCCATATAGATGTATTTTTGATGTTTTTGTGGGGAGGAAGGTGATCTTCATGTCTTACTTCTCCGTCATCTTGAAGGTCCTCCTATTTTATTTCTTCTTTTTTTCTCTGATTGTTGTGGCTAGGGCTTCCAAAACTATGTTTAATAAAGGTGGTCAGAGTGGGCATCCTTGTCTTGTTCCTGATTTTACAGGAAATACGTTCAGCTTTTCACTTTGAATATGTTAATTGTGGGGTTGTCATATATGGTCTTTATTGTGTTGAGGTATGTTCACTCTCTACCTATTTGATATTTTTTATCATGAGAGGATGTTGAATTTTGTCAGAAGTTTTTCTGCATTTACTGAGACGATCATATGAATTTTCATCTTTCAATTTGTTAATGTAGTATATTAAATTGTTTTATTTATGGATATATGATTTTTTAAATGTATTCTTGTATTTGGTTTGCTAATATTTTGTTGAGAATATTTACATCTATGTTCTTCAGTGCTATGAACTTGTAATTTTCTTTTTGTGATATCTTGGTTTTCATATCAGGGTGATGCTGGCTTAGCAGAATGAACACAGAAGTGTCCTTCCTCTGCACATTTGGGGGATAGTTTGTAAAAGATAGGCATTAACTCTTCTCTCAGTGTTTGGTAGAATTCACCTGTGAAGCTGTCTGATCCTGGACTTTTGTTTGTTGGAAGTTTTTTGTTTTTCTTTTAAATTACTGATTCAATTTCATTTCTGATAATTAGTCTATTCATATTTCTATTTTTCTTTCAGTTTTGAGAGATTGTACATTTCTAGAAATTTTTTCCATTTCTTCTGGGTTGTTCATTTTATTGACACATAATTATTCATAATAATCTCATGATATTTTATATTTCAGCAGTGCCCATTGTAACTTCTCTTTTCTCATTTATGAATTTATGGGTGCTCTCTCTTTTATTCTTGATGAGTCTTGCTAAAGGTTTATCAACTTTGTTTATCTTTCTCAGAATGAGCTCTTAGTTTCATTGATCTTTTCTTTTTTTTGTCTCTCTTTCCTTTATTTCTGCTCTGTTCTTTAGGCTTTCTTTCCTTCCTCTAATTGTGGGTTTTGTTTGTTCTGCATTTTCTAGTTCCTTTAGGTATAAGGTTAGGTTGTTTGAGATTTTGCTTGTTTCCTGAGGTAGGTTTGTATCAACATATACTTCCCTCTTTGAACTCTTCTTGTTGTGCCCCATTAGTTGGATCACTGTGTTTTTGTTTTAATTTGTTTCCAGGTATTTTAAAATATTCTCTTTGATATTTTTCACTGACCCATTTGTTGTTTAGTAACATATTGTTTAGCTTTCAGGTTTCTGTGTTTTTCGCAGTTTTTTTCTTGTAGTTGCTTTCTAGTCTCATAGTATTGTATTGGAAAAGATGCTTAAATTTATTGAGACTTGTTTTGTGGCCTAGTGTGTGTGATCTATCCTGGAGAATTTTCCATGTGCACTTGGAAACATTATGTATTCTGCTGTTTTTGCTTGCAGTGTTCTGTATATTTTTAGTAGGTTCATCTGATCTAATGTTTCATTTAAGGCCAGTGTTTCATTATGATTTCCTGTCTGAATAATCTGTCTATTGCTGTCAGTGGGTGATAAAGTCCCCTACTATTATTGTGTTACTGTCAGTTTCTCCCCTTATGTCTGTTAATATTTTCTTTATGTATTTAGATTTCTCCTATGATGAGTGCACTTATAACTTTTATACCTTCCTTGATTGATCCCTTTATCATTATGTAATGTCTTTCTTTGTCTCTTGTTATGGTCTGTGTTTTAAAGTCTACTTGTCTGATATAGGTATTGCTATCTAGGCTTTCTTTTCATTTCCATTTGCATGGAATAACTTTTCCCATCCCCTCATTTTCAGCCTGTTTTTGTGTGTTTTTAGATCTGAAACGAGTCTCTTGTAGGCAGCATATGTATGGGTTTTGTTTTTATATCCATTCAGCCACTCTGTCTCTTTTGATTGGAGCATTAAGTTCATTTACATTTAAATTAATTATTGATAGGTATGTACTTGTTGCCATTCTGTTCGTTGTTTTGGGGTTGTTTTGGGAGTTCCTTTTTGTTCCTTTCTTCTTTCGCTTTATTCCCTTGTGATTTGAAGACTATCTTTAGTGCTATGCTTGGATTTCTTTCTACTTTCTGTGTGTGTATCTATATAAATTTTTGGTTTGTGGTTACCATGAGGTTTATATATTAGCAATATATATATATAATATATGTATATGTATATAATCACTAAGTTGCTGATCTCTAAATTTGAATGCATTTTAACAACCTGCATTTTTACTCCTCCCTCCATGTTTACTGCTTGTGACATCCTATTTTACATCCTTTTGTTTTGTGTATCCCTTAACTTCTTATTGTGGATGTAGATGATTTTAGTATTTTTGTCTTTTAACCTTCTTACTAGCTTTATAAGAGGTTGATCTACTACATTTAGTGTATATTTGCTTTTATGCATGACATTTTTTCTTTTGTAATTTTCATATTTTAGCTGTCATCTTTTCTTTTCCACTTAGAGAAGTTCCTGTAACATTCCTTGTAAAACTGGAATTGTGGTGCTGAACTCTTTTAGGTTTTGATTTTCTATAAAACTTTTGATCTCTTCTTCAAATCTGAATGAAGGCCTTGCCAGGTAGAGTATTCTTGGTTGTAGGTTTTTCCCTTTCATCACTTTAAATGTACCATTCCACTTCCTTCTGGACGGCAGAGTTTCTACTGAAAAGTCAGTTGACAGTCTTTGGGGAGTTTCCTTGTATGTAACTTGTTGCTTTTCCCTTGCTGCTTCTAATATTCTCTCTTTACTTTTAATTTTTGTCATTTTAATTACAATGTGTCTTGGTGTGGTCCTCTTTGGGTTGATCCTGTATGGGAGTCTGTCCCTACTGGACCTGGAGGTGTGTTTCTTTTTCCAGGTTAGGGATGTTTTCAGCTATTATGTCTTCAAATATTTTCTCTGCCTTTTCTCTCTCTCTTCTCCTTCTGGGACCCTATAATGTGAATGTTAGTATGCTTGGTGTTGTCCCAGAAGTCTCAAACTGTCTTCATTTTTTAAAATTCCTTTTTTGGTCAACTTGAATGACTTCCACTACTCTATCTTCCAGTTTGATGATCCATTCCTCTGTATTATCTAACCTACTATTGATTTCTTCTAGTATATTTTAAAATTTCAGTTATCGTATTCTTCAGCTCTGGTTCTTCTTATTCTGTTAAATTTCTCACTGTGTGCATACATTCTTCTCCTGCATTCTTTGTGCATTTTTTTGATCATTACCTTGAACTGTTAATCACATAGATTGCTTATCTCCACTTCTCTTCTTCTTTTGAGGTTTTTTTTTTAATTATAGACTGTGATTCATTTTGTTCCTTAATTAGGATTTTAAGAGCAAAATCTACAAGTAGGGTTATAATATTGAATTATTCTTTAAATTGACACTAATTATACAGTTGTTTGTCTCTACAATTATTCTTTTGTCTTTTTAAGGCCTTTGTCTTTTCTTTCTTTCTTTTTTTTTTCATTTTAACATCTTTATTGGAGTATAATTGCTCTACAATGGTATGTTAGTTTCAGCTTCACAACAAAATGAATCAGTTATATATATATATACATATGTTTCCATATCTCTTCCCGTTTGCATCTCCCTCCCTCCCACCCTCCCTATCCCACCCCTCCAGGCAGTCACAAAGGACCGAGCTGATCTCCCTGTGCTATGCGGCTGCTTCCCACTAGCTATCTACCTTATGTTTGGTAGTGTATATATGTCCATGCCTCTCTCTTGCTTTGTCACAGTTTACCCTTCCCCCTCCCCATAGTCTCAAGTCCATTCTCGAGTAAGTCTGTGTCTTTATTCCTGTTTCACCCCTAGGTTTTTCATGACATATTTTTTCTTAAATTCCACATATATGTGTTAGCATTCTGTATTTGTCTCTCTCTTTCTGACTTACTTTACTCTGTATGACAGACTCTAGGTCTATCCACCTCATTACAAATAGCTCAATTTCGTTTCTTTTTATGGTTGAGTAATATTCCATTGTATATATGTGCCACCTCTTCTTTATCCATTCATCCGATGATGGACACTTAGGTTGTTTCCATCTCTGGGCTATTGTAAATAGAGCTGCAATGAACATTTTGGTACATGACTCTTTTTGAATTATGGTTTTCTCAGGGTATATGCCAAATAGTGGGATTGCTCTGTCATATGGTAGTTCTATTTATAGTTTTTTAAGGAACCTCTATACTGTTCTCCACAGTGGCTGTATCAATTTACATTCCCACCAACAGTGTAAGAGGGTTCCCTTTTCTCCACACCCTCTCCAGCATTTATTGTTTCTAGATTTTTTGATGATGGCCATTCTGACTGGTGTGAGATGATATCTCATTGTAGTTTTGATTTGCATTTCTCTAATGATTAGTGATGTTGAGCATTCTTTCATGTGGTTGTTGGTAGTCTGTATATCTTCTTTGGAGAAATATCTATTTAGGTCTTCTGCCCATTTTTTGATTGGGTTGTTTGTTTTTTTGTTATTAAGCTGCATGAGCTGCTCATAAATTTTGGAGATTAATCCTTTGTCAGTTGCTTCATTTGCAAATATTTTCTCCCATTCTGAGGGTTGTCTTTTGGTCTTGTTTATGGTTTCCTTTGCTGCGCAAAAGCTTTTAAGTTTCATTAGGTCCCATTTGTTTATTTTTGTTATTATTTCCATTTCTCTAGGAGGTGGGTCAAAAAGGACCTTGCTGTGATTTATTTCATAGAGTGTCCTGCCTATGTTTTCCTCTAAGAGTTTGATAGTTTCTGGCCTTACATTTAGGTCTTTAATCCATTTTGAGCTTATTTTTGTATATGGTGTTAGGGAGTGATCTAATCTCATACTTTTACATGTAGCTGTCCAGTTTTCCCAGCGCCACTTATTGAAGAGGCTGTCCTTTCTCCACTGTACATTCCTGCCTCCTTTATCAAAGATAAGGTGACCATATGTGCGTGGGTTTATCTCTGGGCTTTCTATCCTCTTCCATTGATCTATATTTCTGTTTTTGTGCCAGTACCATACTGTCTTGATTACTGTAGCTTTGTAGTATAGTCTGAAGTCAGGAAGCCTAATTCCTCCAGCTATGTTTTTCATTCTCAAGATTGCTTTGGCTATTCAAGGTCTTTTGTGTTTCCATACAAATTGTGAAATTTTTTGTTCTAGTTCTGTGAAAAATGCCAGTGGTAGTTTGATAGGGATTGCATTGAATCTGTAGATTGCTTTGGGTAGTAGAGTCATTTTCACAATGTTGATTCCTCCAATCCAAGAACATGGTATATCTCTCCATCTATTTGTATCATCTTTAATTTCTTTCATCAGTGTCTTATAATTTTCTGCATATGGGTCTTTTGTCTCCTTAGGTAGGTTTATTCCTAGATATTTTATTCTTTTTGTTGCAATGGTAAATGGGAGTGTTTTCTTGATTTCACTTTCAGATTTTTCATCATTAGTGTATAGGAATGCCAGAGATTTCTGTGCATTAATTTTGTATCCTGCTACTTTACCAAATTCATTGATTAGCTCTAGTAGTTTTCTGGTAGCATCTTTAGGATTCTCTATGTATAGTATCATGTCATCTGCAAAGAGTGACAGCTTTACTTTTTCTTTTCTGATTTGGATTCCTTTTATTTCCTTTTCTTCTCTGATTGCTGTGGTTGAAACTTCCAAAACTATGTTGAATAAGAGTGGTGAGAGTGGGCAATCAGGTCTTGTTCCTGATCTTAGTGGAAATGCTTTCAGTTTTTCACCATTGAGGATGATGTTGGCTGTGGGTTTGTCATATATGGCCTTTATTATGTTGAGGAAAGTTCCCTCTATGCCTGCTTTCTGCAGGGTTTTTATCATAAATGGGTGTTAAATTTTGTCAAAAGCTTTCTCTGCATCTATTGAGATGATCATATGGTTTTTCTCCTTCAATTTGTTCATATGGTGTATCATATTGATTGATTTGCATATATTGAAGAATCCTTGCATTCCTGGAATAAACCCCACTTGATCATGGTGTATGATCCGTTTAATGTGCTGTTGGATTCTGCTTGCTAGTATTTTGTTAAGGATTTTTGCATCTATGTTCATCAGTGATATTGGCCTGTAGTTTTCTTTCTTTGTGACATCCTTGTCTGGTTTTGGTATCAGGGTGATGGTGGCCTCGTAGAAGGAGTTTGGGAGTGTTCCTCCCTCTGCTATATTTTGGAAGAGTTTGCGAAGGATAGGTGAAGCTCTTCTCTAAATGTTTGACAGAATTCGCCTGTGAAGCCATCTGGTCCTGGGCTTTGGTTGTTGGAAGATTTTTAATCACAGTTTCAATGTCAGTGCTTGTGATTGGTCTGTTCATATTTTCTATTTCTTCCTGATTCAGTCTTGGCAGGTTGTGCCTTTCTAAGAATTTGTCCATTTCTTCCAGGTTGTCCAATTTATTGGCATAGAGTTGCTTGTAGTAATCTCTCATGATCTTTTGTATTTCTGCAGTGTCAGTTGTTACTTCTCCTTTTTCATTTCTAATTCTATTGATTTGAGTTCTCCCTTTTTTTCTTGATGAGTCTGGCTAATGGTTTATCAATTTTGTTTATCCTTTCAAAGAACCAGCTTTTAGTTTTATTGATCTTTGCTATCGTTTCCTTCATTTCTTTTTCATTTATTTATGATCTGATTTTTATGATATCTTTCCTTCTTCTGACTTTGGGGTTTTTTCATTCTTCTTTCTCTAATTGCTTTAGGTGCAAGGTTAGGTTGTTTATTTGAGATGTTTCCTGTTTCTTAAGGTAGGTTTGTATTGCTATAAACTTCCCTCTTAGAACTGCTTTTGCTGCATCCCATAGATTTTGAGTTGTCGTGTCTCCATTGTCATTTGTTTCTAGGTATTTTTTGATTTCCTCTTTGATTTCTTCAGTGATCACTTTGCTATTTAGTAGTGTATTGTTTAGCCTCCATGTATTTGTATTTTTTACAGATCTTTCCTGTAATTGATATCTAGTCTCATAGCGTTGTGGTCGGAAAAGATACTTGATACAATTTCAATTTTCTTAAATTTACCAAGGCTTGATTTGTGACCCAAGATATGATCTATCCTGGAGAATGTTCCATGAGCACTTGAGAAAAATGTGTATTCTGTTGTGTTTGGATGGAATGTCCTATAAATATCAATTAAGTCCATCTTGTTTAATGTATCATTTAAAGCTTGTGTTTCCTTATTTATTTTCATTTTGGATGACCTGTCCATTGGTGAAAGTGGGGTGTTAAAGTCCCCTACTATGACTGTGTTACTGTCAATTTCCCCTTTTATGGCTGTTAGTATTTGCCTTATGTATTGAGGTGCTCCTATGTTGGGTGCATAAATATTTACAATTGTTGTATCTTCTTCTTGGATCGATCCCTTGATCATTATGTAGTGTCCTTCTTTGTCTCTTCTAATAGTCTTTATTTTAACGTCTATTTTGTCTGATATGAGAATTGCTACTCCAGCTTTCTTTTGATTTCCATTTGCATGAAATACCTTTTTCCATCCCCTTACTTTTAGTCTGTGTGTGTCTCTAGGTCTGAAGTGGGTCTCTTGTAGACAGCAAATATATACGTCTTGTTTTTGTATCCATTCTGCCAATCTGTGTCTTTTGGTGGGAGCATTTAGTCCATTTACATTTAAGGTAATTATCAATATGTATGTTCCCATTCCCATTTTCTTAATCGTTTTGGGTTCGTTATTGTAGGTCTTTTCCTTCTTTTGTTTTTCTTGCCTAGAGAAGTTCCTTTAGCAGTTGTTGTAGAGCTGGTTTGGTGGTGCTGAACTCTCTCATATTTTGCTTGTCTGTAAAGGTTTTAATTTCTCCATCAAACCTGAATGAGATCCTTACTGGGTAGAGTAATCTTGGTTGCAGGTTTTTCTCCTTCAACACTTTCAATATGTCCTGCCACTCCCTTCTGGCTTGCAGAGTTTCTGCTGAAAGATCAGCTGTTAACATTATGGGGATTCCCTTGTGTGTTGTTTGTTGTTTTTCCCTTGCTGCTTTTAATATGCTTTCTTTGTATTTAATTTTTGACAGTTTGATTAATATGTGTCTTGGCATATTTCTCCTTGGATTTATCCTGTATGGGACTCTCTGTGCTTCCTGGACTTGATTTACTATTTCCTTTCCCATATTAGGGAAGTTTTCAACTATAATCTCTTCAAATATTTTCTCAGTCCCTTTCTTTTTCTCTTCTTCTTCTGGAATCCCTATAATTCGAACGTTGGTGCATTTAATGTTGTCCCAGAGGTCTCTGAATTCTTTTCATTCTTTTTCTTTATTCTGCTCTGCATTAGTTATTTCCACTATTTTATCTTCCAGGTCACGTATCCGTTCTTCTGCCTCAGTTATTCTGCTATTGATCCCATCTAGAGTATTTTTCATTTCATTTATTGATCATTTATTTCATTTATTGTTCATCATTTTTTGTTTCATCTTTAGTTCTTCTAGGTCCTTGTTAACTGTTTCTTGCATTTTGTCTATTCTATTTCCAAGATTTTGGATCATCTTTACAATCATTATTCTGAATTCTTTTTCAGGTAGACTGCCTATTTCCTCTTCATTTGTTAGGTCTGGTGGGTTTTTATCTTGCTCCTACATCTGCTGTGTGTTTTTCTGTCTTTTCATTTTGCTTATCTTACTATGTTTGGGGTCTCCTTTTTGCAGGCTGAAGGTTCATAGTTCCTGTTGTTTTTAGTGTCTGTCCCCAGTGGCTAAGGTTGGTTCAGTGGGTTGTGTAGGCTTCCTGGTGGAGGGTATTAGTGCCTGTGTTCTGGTGGATGTGGCTGGATCTTGTCTTTCTGGTGGGCAGGTCCATGTCTCGTGGTGTGTTTTGGGGTGTCTGTAGACTTATTATGATTTTGGGCAGCCTCTCTGCTAATGGGTGGGGTTGTGTTCCTGTCTTCGTAGTTGTTTGGCATAGGATGTCCAGCACTGTATCTTGCTGGTCGTTGAGTGAAGCTGGGTGCTGGCGTTGAGGTGGAGATCTCTGGGAGATTTTCGCCGTTTGATATTATGTGGAGCTGGGAGGCCTCTTGGGGACCACTGTCCTGAAGTTGGCTCTCCCACCTTAGAGGCACAGCACTAACTCCTGGCTGCAGCACCAAGAGCCTTTCATCCACATGGCTCCTTAATTTGGGATAATTTGTTGTGTATTCATGTATCCACAGATGCAGGGTACATCAAGTTGATTGTGGAGCTTTAATCCGCTGCTTCTGAGGCTGCTGGGAGAGATTTCCCTTTCTCTTCTTTGTTCTCACAGCTCCCAGGGGCTCAGCTTTGGATTTGGCCCCGCGTGTGCATGTAGGTCGCAGTAGGGCGTCTGTTCTTTGCTCAGACAGGACAGGGTTAAAGGAGCGGCTGATTCGGAGGCTCTGGCTCACTCACGCCGGGGGGTAGGGAGGGTCATGGAGTGTGGGGCGGGCCTGCGGTGGCAGAGGCCGGCGTGACGTTGCCAGCCTGAGGCGTGTCGTGCGTTCTCCCAGGGGAGTTGTCCGTGGATCCCGGGACCCTGGCAGTGGCGGGCTGCACAGGCTCCCCGGAAGGCGGATGTGGAGAGTGACCTGTGTTCGCACACAGGCTTCTTGGTGGTGGCAGCAGCAGCCTTAGCATCTGATGCCCGTCTCTGGGGTCCGCGCTGTTAGCCACGGCTCGTGCCTGTCTCTGGAGCTCCTTTAAGCAGCGTTCTTAATCCCCTCTCCTCGCGCACCAGGAATCAAAGAGGGAAGAAAATGTCTCTTGCCTCTTCGGCAGGTCCAGACTTTTCCCTGGACTCCCTCCCGGCTAGCCGGTGCACTAACGCCCTGCAGGCTGTGTTCACGCCGCCAACCCCAGTCGTCTCCCGGCGCTCCGCTCTGACCGAAGCCGGAGCCTCAGCTCCCAGCCCCGCCCACCCCGGCGGGCGAGCAGACAAGCCTCTGGTGCTGGTGGGTGCTGGTCGGCCCCGATCCTCTGCGCTGGAATCTCTCTGCTTTGCCCTACGCACCCCTGTTACTGTGCTCTCCTCCGCGGCTTCGAAGCTCCCCCACTCCGCCACCCGCAGTCTCCGCCCGCGAAGGGGCTTCCTAGTGTGTGGACACTTTTCCTCCTTCACAGCTTCCTCCTGCTGGTGCAGGACCCGTCCCTATCCTTTTGTCACTGTTTATTTTTTTCTTTTGCCCGAACCAGGTACGTGGGGGGTTCCTTGCCTTTTGGGAGGTCTGAGGTCTTCTGCCAGCGTTCAGTAGGTGCTCCGTAGGAGTTGTTCCACACGTAGATGTATTTCTGGTGTATCTGTGGGGAGGAAGGTGATCTCCGCGTCTTACTCTTCCGCCATCAAGGTTTTATCTTTTTCCTTCATTTGGAACCTCTTCCTCTATCACCTCATTTTTCCTAATTTGCTGTTTTTGTTTCTATGTATTTAGTAGGTCAGTTACTTTTCCTGATCTTGGAGACATGGTAAATGAGGAAGAACTATGATCCTGAAAGAAGTGAAAATGAGGCTAATATAAACCAAGGGTAAAAACATTTTATTAAATTTGTAATTTGTCCTATTATTATTTCATGTAATTATTGCCTTTTGTGCTTTCTCTGCATAATTATATACACAGTTCAGGTATATCCTATATCACTAATAAATGTCTTATCCCAATGTCATAATGGCAGAAAGGATGAATGTAGAATCTACAATGTAAAAAAAGCAATTATTTTTCTTATAATAATGAAAATATTGCTGATTCTTGAAGAAATACAGAAGAGTATAAAAAAAGAAAATAGAAACATTCTCATTCTATCACACAGAAATAACAACTGTAAATACTTAGGTGTATTAATTTTAGTTTTTCATCAATCCATAGAAATACATTTTCTTTAATGTAAACTGGGGTTATGCTATATGGCTATTCTGTAAAAATCTTTTTTTTTAAGTTAATAGATATTAAGTTATTCAATGCAATCATTCTGTTATGAAATGATAGCTAACAACTGTGTAGTATTACATCATATGAATGAAACATAAGTAAGATAAACAATCATATTTTTCTTAAGTTTCATTATTTGTCTTTGTTATATGAAAAACATGTCCAAGATCAAACCCATGTAATTGTAATAATTCAATTATTCTCACAATTATAGCATATATTTATCCGATATTCTGATGGAAATTTATCTGGTATGAATTGTTCGCTAGTAATTTATGTCCAATAGCACATTACAATCTTTAGTTTCAATTTTAATATCTACTCTATATGGATAAACTACTGACTAGATCAACTCTTCCCTCAATCTGAACACGTCCAAGTGTATTGTGCTCTCCCTCTGTTATGACTCCACCAACCAGAATTTGACATCGGAGTTCTAGTGCTTCCCAGTCTCACTTCTCCCCCTTATATTTTGTCTTTGCCCAACATGTAAGCCCCTAAGATTCAAGATAGCAATATATCTTCTCCTTAGCCCTTATTCTCATGTTATTTGGTATTTGTCATCCCTGAACAATAATTAAGACAGAAACAGAAACAGACCTACTTCTATGCAGATGGTTGATTTATTTTAAAGGTGCCATTGCACTTTGGGGAAAAGTTTCATCTTTTAAGTAAATGATGCTGGTCAGTTAGCTCTCAATATGAAAAAGCAAAGGAATCTTGACTATTACACCTTACACAAAAAGTCATTCTAAATGGATTGTACATGTGAAAGATAAAACATTAAATCTATAGGCATACCTCAGAGATATTGTGGGATTGGTTCTAGACAACCACAATGAAGCCAATATCACAATAAAGTGAGTCACATGAACTTTTGTTTCTCAGTGCATATAAAATTTTGTTTACAGTATACTATAGTTTAAAAAAACTTTTTTTATGTCTAAAAAAATGTACAAAAAATGTCTTATTGCTAAAAAGTGCTAACCATCATCTGAGCCTTCAGCAAATCATTATCTTTTGCTGGTGTAGGTCCTTGCCTCAGTGTTGATGGCTGATGACTAATCAAGGTAGTGGTTGTTGATAGCTGGGGTGGCTGTGGAAATTTCTTAAAATAAGAGTTCAATGAAGTTTGCTACATCGATTAACTCTTTCTTTCATGAATGATTTCTCTGTAGCATGCAATGTTGCTTGATAACATTTTGCTCACAGTAGAACTTCTTTCAAACTTGGAATCAATTCTCTCAAACCCTGCTGCTGCTTTATCAACTAAGTTTATGTTGAATATTAATTTTAAGTACTTTGTTGTCATTTCCACAATCTTCACAGCATCTTCACCAGGAGTAGATTCCAACTAAAACAACCACCTTTTTTGCTCATCTATAACAAGAAACTTCTCATCCGTTCAAGTTTTATCATGAGATTGCAGCAATTTAGTCACATCTTCAGACGCTGCTTCTAATTCTCTTTCTTGCTATTTCCACCACACTTGTAGTTACTTCCTTCACTGAAGTCTTGAACCCCTCAAAGTCATCCATGAGGGTTGGAATCAACTTTTTCCAAACTTCTGTTAATGTTGATATTTTGATTTCTTCCTATTAATCATGAATGTTCTTAATGACATCTAGAATGGTGAATCCTTTCTAAAGGCTTTCAATTTAGTTTGCCCTGATCCATCAGACTATGGCTGCTATAGCCTCACAAAGTGTATTTGTTAAATAATAAGGCTTGAAATTACTCCTTGATCCATGGGCTGCAGAAAGGATGTTGCGTTAGCACCCAAGAAACAACATTAATCTCATTGCATGTCTACATCAGAGCTCTTGGGTGATCAACAGTAGGCTTAAAATATTCAGTAAATCATGTTGTAAACAGATGTGCTATCATCAAGGCTTTGTTATCCTGTTTATAGAGGAGATTTTGCATAATTCTTAAGGGCCATAGAATTTTTGGAATGGCAAAGGAGCATTGATTTCAACTGAAAATCACTAACTGCATTAGCCCCTAAAAAGAGAGTCAGCCTGTCTTTTGAAGTTTGAAGCTAGGCATTTACTTCTCTTTAGCTATGAAAGTCCTAGAAGGCTCTTTACCTACCTTGAAAATCTGTTGTTGTCACCTTCACTAATTTTTTTAGCTAGGTCTTCTGAATGACTTGCAGCTTCTACATCAGCACTGGCTGCTTCATCTTACACTTTTATGTTATGGTGACAGCTTCTTTCCTTAAATCTCATGAACCAACACTTGCTAGCTTCAAACTTTTCTTCTGTATCTTCCTTACCTTTCTCAACCCTCATAGAATTGAAGACAGTTAAGGCCTTGCTATAGATTAATTAAGGTTTGGCTTACAGGAAGCTTGTGGCTTGTTTGACCTTCTATCCAGACCACTACAACTTTCTCCATATCAACAACAAGGCTATTTCACTTGTTTATCATTTGTGTGTTCACTGGAATATCACTTTAACTTTCCTTAAAGAACTTTTCCTTTGCATTCACAACTTTGCTAACTGTTTGGCACAGGAGGCCTAGCTTTCAGTCTGCCTTGGCTTTTGACACACCTTCTTCACTGAGCTTAATCATTTCTAGCTTTTGATTTAAAGTGAGAGATATGTGACACTTCCTTTCATTTGTACACTTAGAGGACATGGTGGGGTTATTGGCAGGCCTAATTTCAATATTGTTGTGTCTCAGTGGATCTGGAGGCCCAAGGAGAGAGGGAGAGATGGGGGAATGGCTGGTCAACGAAGCATTCAGAACACACATCACATTTATCAGTTAAGTTCACTGTCTTATATAGGTGTGGTTTGTGATGCCCCAAACAATTACGATAGTAACATCAAAGAGCACTGATTCCAAATCACCATAATAAATATAATAATGAAAAAGTTTGAAATATAGTGAGAATTACCAAAATGTGAAACAGAGACACAAAGTGAGCATATGCTGGTGGAAGATGGGGCAAGACAATGATAATTCTCATTAGGACCCACTTTCACCACCACTCTTTGCTTCTAGACCTAGACCTAAACTCAGGTCTCAGTAGGCCCTTAAAGGTGAGGTATAAAGTATGACTTATGAGCATCAAGGTGGCAGAAGAGAAAGACGTGGAGATCACCTTCCTCTCCACAAATATATCAGAAATACATCTACATGTGGAACAACTCCTACAGAACACCTACTGAATGTTGGCAGAAGACCTCAGACCCCTCAAAAGGCAAGAAACTCCCCACATACCTGAGTAGGGCAAAAGAAAAAAGAATAAACAGAGACAAAAGAATAAGAACGGGACCTGCACCAGTGGGAGGGAGCTGTGAAGGAGGAAATGTGTCCACACACTAGGAAGCCGCTTCGCGGGTGGAGACTGTGGGTGGTGGAGGGGGAATTTTCGGAGCCGTGGAGGAGAGCACAGCAATGGGGGTGCGGAGGGCAAAGCGGAGAGATTCCCGCACAGAGGATCGGTTTAGACCAGCACTCACCAGCCCGAGAGGCTTGTTTGCTCACCCGCTGGGGCGGGTGGGGCTGGGAGCTGAGGCTTGGGCTTCGGTCGGAGCGCAGGGAGAGGACTAGTTTTGACGGCGTGAACACAGCCTGCAGGGGGTTAGTGCACCACGGCTAGCCGGGAGGGAGTCCGGGGAAAAGTCTGGACCTGCCGAAGAGGCAAGAGACATTTTCTTCCCTCTTTGTTTCCTGGTGCTCAAGGAGAGGGGATTCAGAGCGCTGCTTAAAGGAGCTCCAGAGACGGGCACGAGCCGTGGCTAACAGCGCGGACCCCAGAGATGGGCATCAGATGCTAAGGCTGCTGCTGCCGCCACCAAGAAGCCTGTGTGTAAGCACAGGTCACTATCCACAACTCTCCTCCCAGGAGCCTGTGATGCCCGTCACTGCCAGGGTCCTGTGATCCAGGGACATCTTCCCCGGGGAGAACGCACGGCGCACTTTAGGCTGGTGCAACGTCATGCCGGCCTCTGCCTCCGCAGGATCACCCCGCATCTGTACCCCTCTCCCTCGCCCATGGCCTGAGTGAGCCAGAGCCTCCGAATCAGCTGCTCCTTTAACCCCATCCTGTCTGAGTGAAGAACAGACACTCTAAGGCGAGCTACACACAGAGGCGGGGCCAAATCCAAAGCTGAGCCCCGGTGCGAATAAAGAAGAGAAAGAGAAATTTCTCCCAGCAGCCTCAGGAGCAGCGGATGAAATCTCCACAATCAACTTGATGTACCCTGAATCTGTGGAATACCTGAATAGACAACGAATCATCCCAAATTGAGGAGGTGGACTTTGGGAGCAATGATATATATATATTTTCCCCTTTTTCTCTTTTTGTGAGTGTGTATGTGTATGCTTCTCTGTGTGATTTTGTCTGTATAGCTTTCCTTTTACCATTTGTCCTAGGATTCTGTCTGTCCATTTTTTTTTTCTTTAGTATCATTTTAAGCACATGTTATCATTGGTGGATTTGTTTTTTGGTTTGGTTGCTCTCTTCTTTTCTTTTCTTTTTACTACTTAAATTTTTTTTAATAATTATTTTTTATTTTAATAACTTTTATTTTATTTTACTTTATTTTATTTTATCATTTTCTTTCTTTCTTTTTTCCTCCCTTTAATTCTGAGCCGTGTGGATGACAGGCTCTTGGTACTCCTGCCAGGCATCAGGGCTGTGACTCTGAGGTGGGAGAGACAAGTTCAGGACATTGGTCCCCCAGAAACCTCCAGCTCCACGTAATATCAAATGGTGAAAATTTCCCAGAGATCTCCATTTCAATGCCAAGACCCAGCTCCTCTCAATGACCGGCAAGCTACAGTGCCAGACACCCTATGCCAAACAACTAGCAAGACAGGAACACAATCCCATGCATTAGCAGAGAGGCTGCCTAAAATCATAATAAGGTCACAGACACCCCAAAATACACCACCAGACGTGGACCTGCCAATAAGAAAGACAAAATCCAGCCTCATCCACCAGAACACAGGCACTAATAGCCTCCAACAGGAAGCCTACACAACCCACTGAACCAACCTTAGCCACTGGGGGCAGACAGCAAAAACAACAGGAGCTATGAACCTGCAGCCTGTGAAATGGAGACCCAAACACAGTAAGTTAAGCAAAATGAGAAGACAGAGAAACACACCGCAGATGAAGGAGCAAGGTAAAAACCCACCAGACCAAACAAATGAAGAGGAAATAGGCAGTCTACATGAAAAAGAATTCAGAATAATGATAGTAAAGATGTTCCAAAATCTTGGCAGTAGAATGGAGAAAATACAAGAAATTTTTAACAAGGACCTAAAAGAACTAAATAGCAAACAAACAATGATGAACAACACAGTAAATGAAATTAAAGTTCTCTTGAAGGGATCAATAGCAGAATAACTGTGGAAGAATTGATAAATGACCTGTAAGATAAAATAGTGGAAATAACTACTGCAGAGAAGAATAAAGAAAAAAGAATGAGAAGAATTGAGGGCAGTCTCAGAGACCTCTGGGACAACGTTAAATGCACCAACATTTGAATTATAGGGGTCCTAGAAGAAGAAGAGAAAAAGAAAGGGACTGAGAAAATATTTAAAGAGATTATAGTTGAAAACTTCCCTAATATGGGAAAGGAAATAGTCAATCAAGTTCAGGAAACACAGAGAGTCCCATACAGGATAAATCCAAGGAGAAACACGCCAAGACACATATTAATCAAACTGTCAAAAATTAAATACAAAGAAAACATATTAAAATCAGCAAGGGAAAACCAACAAATAACATACAAGGGAATCCCCAAATTTTAACAGCTGATCTTTCAGCAGAAACTCTGGAAGCCAGAAGGGAGGGACATATTTAAAATGATGAAAGGGGAAAACCACAATGAAGATTGCTCTACCCAGCAACGATCTCATTCAGATTCGACGGAGAAATTAAAACCTTTACAGACAAGCAAAAGCTAAGAGAATTCAGCACTACCAAACTAGTTTTATAACAAATGCTAAAGGAACTTCTCTAGGCAGGAAACACAAGGGAGGGAAAGGACCTACAATAACAAACCCAAAGCAATTAAGAAAATGGTAATAGGAACATATATATTGATAATTACCTTAAAGGTAAATGGATTCAATTCTCCAACCAAGAGACATAGACTTGCTGAATGGATACAAAAACAACACCCATATATATGCTGTCTACAAGAAACCCACTTCAGACCTAGGGACATATACAAACTGAAAGTGCGACGATGGAAAAGGATATTCCATGAAACTGGAAACCAAAAGAAAGCTGGAGTAGCAATTCTCATATCAGACAAAATAGACTTTAAAATAAAGACTATTAGAAGAGACAAAGAAGGACACTACATAATGATCAAGGGATCAATTCAAGAAGAAGATATAACAATTGTAAATATTTATGCACCCAACATAGGAGCACCTCAATATATAAGGCAAATACTAACAGCCATAAAAGGGGAAATTGACAGTAACACAATCTTAGTAGGGGACTTTAGCACCCCACTTTCGCCAATGGACAGATCATCCAAAATGAAAATAAATAAGGAAACACAAACTTTAAATGATACATTAAACAAGGTGAACCTAACTGATGTTTATAGGACATTCCATCCAAAAGCAACAAAGTACACTTTCTTGTCAAGTGCTCATGGAACATTCTCCAGGATATTCCATATCTTGCATCACAAATCAAGTCTTGGTAAATTTAAGAAAACTGAACTCGTATCAGGTATATTTTCTGACCACAACTCTATGAGACTAGATATCAATTACAGGAAAAAAATCTGTAAAAAATACAAACACATGGAGGCTAAACAGCACACTACTTAATATCCAAGAGATCCCTGAGGAAATCAAGAAATACCTAGAAACAAATGACCATGAAAACAGGAGAACCCCACACCTATGGGATGCAGCAAAAGCAGTTCTAAGAGGGAAGTTTATAGCAATACAACCCTACCTTAAGAAACAACAAACATCTCAAATAAACAACCTAACCTTACACCTAAATCAATTAGAGAAAGAAGAGCAAAAAACCCCCAAAGTTAGCAGAAGGAAAGAAATCATAAAGATCAGATCAGACACAAATGAAAAAGAAATGAAGGAAACGATAGCAAAGGTCAACAACACTAAAAGCTTGTTCTTTGAGAATATAAACAAAATTGATAAACCATTAGCCAGACTCATCAAGAAAAAAAGGGAGAAGACTCAAATCATTAGAATTATAAATGAAAAAGGAGAAGTAACAACTGGCACTGCAGAAATACCAAGGATCCTGAGAGATTACTGCAAGCAACTATATGCCAATAAATTGGACAACCTGGAAGAAATGGACAAATTCCTAGAAATGCACAACCTGCTTAGATTGAACCAGGAAGAAATAGAAAATATGAACAGGTCAATCACAAGCACTGAAATTGAAACTGTGATTCCAAATCTTCCAAGAAAAAAACCCCAGGATCAGATGGCTTCACAGGCGAATTCTATCAAACATTTAGAGAAGAGCTATCACCTATCCTTCTCAAACTCTTCCAAAATATAGCAGAGGGAGGAACACTCCCAAACTCCTTCTATGAGGCCACCATCACCCTGATGCCCAAACCAGAGAAAGATGTCACAAAGAAAGAAAACTACAGGCCAATATCACTGATGAACATAGATGCAAAAATCCTCAACAAAATACTAGCAAACGGAATCCAACAGCACATTAAAAGGATCATACATTATGATCAGGTGGGGTTTATCCTAGGAATGCAAGCATTCTTCAATATATGCAAATCAATCAATATGATACACCATATGAACAAATTGAAGGAGGAAAACCATATGATCATCTCAATAGATGCAGAGAAAGCTTTTGACAAAATTCAATACCCATTTATGATAAAATCCTCCAGAATGTAGTCATAGAGGGAACTTACCTCAACATAATAAAGGCCATATATGACAAACCCACAGCCAACATCATCCTCAATGATGAAAAACTGAAAACTTTTCCACTAAGATCAGGAACAAGAGGTTGCTCACTCTCACCACTATTATTCAACATAGTTTTGGAAGTTTTAGCCACAGCAATCATAGAAGAAAAAGAAATAAAAGGAATCCAAATCAGGAAAGAAGAAGTAAAGCTGTCATTCTTTGCAGATGACATGACACTGTACATAGAGAATCCTGAAGACACTACCACAAAACTACTAGAGGTAATCAATGAGTTTGGTAAAGTAGCAGGATAAAAAATTAATGCGCAGAAATCTCTTGCATTCCTATGCACTAATGATGAAAAATCTGAAAGTGAAATTAAGAAAACACTCCCATTTACCACTGCAACAAAAGGAATAAAATTCCTAGGAATAAACCTACCTAAGGAGAAAAAAGACCCATATGCAGAAAATTATAAGGCACTGATGAAAGAAATTAAATATGATACAAATAGATGAAGAGATATACCATGTTCTTGGATTGGAAGAATCAACATTGTGACAATGACTCTACTACCCAAAGCAATCTACAGATTCAATGCAATCCCTATCAAACTACCACTGGCATTTTTCACAGAACTAGAACAAAAAGTTTCACAAGTTGTATGGAAACACAAAATACCCCAAACAGCAAAAGCAATCTTGAGAAAGAAAAATGGAGCTGGAGGAATCAGGCTCCCTGACTTCAGACTATACCACAAAGCTGCAGTAATCCAGACAGTATGGTACTGGCACAAAAATAGATCAATGGAACAGTATAGAAAGCCCAACGATAAACCCACGCACATATGGTTACCTTATTTTTGATAAAATAAGCACTAATATACAATGGAGAGAAGACAGCCTCTTCAATAAGTGGTGCTGGAAAACTGGACAGCTACATGTAAAAGAATGAAATTAGAACACTCCCTAACACCATACACAAAAATAAACTCAAAATGGATTAAAGACCTAAATGTAAGGCCAGACACTATCAAACTCTTAGAGGAAAACCTAGGCAGAACACTCTATGACATAAATCACAGCAAGATCCCTTTTGACCCACCTCCTAGAGAAATGGAAATAAAAACAAAAATAAACAAATGGGATCTAATGAAACTTAAAAGCTTTTGCACAGCAAAGGAAACCAAAAACAAGACGAACAGACAACCCTCAGAATGAGAGAAAATATTTGCAAATGAAGCAACCAATAGAGGACTAATCTCCAAAATTTACAAGCAGCTCAATATCAAAAAAACAGACAATGCAATCCAAAAATGGGCGGAAGCCCTAAATAGACATTTCTCCAAAGAAGATATACAGACAGCCAACAAACACGTGAAAGAATGTTCAACATCACTAATCATTAGAGAAATGCAAATCAAAACTACAATGAGATATCACCTCACACCAGTTAGAATGGCCATCATCAAAAAATCTACAAACAATAAATGCTGGAGAGGGTGTGGAGAAAAGGGAACCTTCTTGCACTCTTGGTGGGAATATAAATTGATACAGCCATGATGGAGAACAGTATGGAGGTTCCTTAAAAAACTAAAAATAGAACTACCATACAACCCAGCAATCCCACTACTGGGCATATACTCTGAGAAAAGCATAATTCAAAAAGAGTCATGTACCACAATGTTCATTGTAGCTCTGTTTACAATAGCCAGGACATGGAAGCAACCTAAGTGTCCATCGACAGATGAATGGATAAAGAAGATATGGCACATATATACCATGTAATATTACTCAGCCATAAAAAGAAATGAAATTGAGTTATTTTCCGTTAGGTAGATGGCCCTGTAGTCTGTCATACAGAGTGAAGTAAGTCAGAAAGAGAAAAGCAAATGCTGTATGCTAACACATATATATGGATTCTATTAAAAAAAAAAAAGGTCATGAAGAACGTAGGGACAAGACAGGAATAAAGACACAGACCTACTAGAGAATGGACTTGAGGACACAGGGAGGGGGAAGGGTAAGCTGGGACAAAGTGAGAGAGTCACATTGACATATATACACTGCCAAATATAAAATAGATAGCTAGTGGGAAGCAGCCGCATAGCACAGGGAGATCAGCTCGGTGCTTTGAGACCACCTAGAGGGATGGGATAGGGAGGGTGGGAGGGAGAGAGATGCAAGAGAGAAGACATATGGGGATACATGTATATGTATAACTGATTCACTTTGTTATAAAGCAGAAAGTAACACACCATTTTAAAGCAATTATACTCCAATAAAGATGTTAAAAGAAAAAAAAGTATGACTCATGAGGATGTACCCTACACTCCAGGAGAACTACTTGAATTTTCTAATTTATACAGACCAAAATCTAGGAACATGTGTGAAATGAATACTAAGTGTGTGGGATAATTGTGTAAGAAACAGAGCCGGATCAGGCAGAATTCACTGATATATGCTCACTAATGCAGATGCTACACTTAATATTGCATCTTGGGGAGTTAGAAAGGGCTGTAACTGTTTTTTTTTTTTTAGTTGTTTGGCTGAAACATGGACCAAAAGGTGGCCCAGTGTGAGTGAACTGGGAATGCTGGATGTGCATTGGTTTAATGTAGAGAAAGGGATTCAAAGACTTAGAATGAAATGTTAGAGTGGATTTGTCATTTAAGACCTAGTCACCCACATTGGGAGGGTTCAGAAGATATATCTTTCCCCAGTACTATGAGAAATAAATTTGTGAGGGGAGTCCTGGCATCCTTGAAGAGATCTGTTATTGCTCTCCTCTGTAGTCCAGACCTCACAGAGGGAATGGAAGACACTGAATTAGGAAACTTAAATGCAATGGGAGTAATTGGATCCCAGGGTGGAAGGGCCAAGTGGTGGCTCTCATCTACTAAAGGCAGCAGGATCAAAGCAGTAACCAAAATAATATGATTCATACAGACCTATGTTGTTGGCTAGTTGATCATGGTGTTCCTAGAGAAATAGACATGAATCCTAGTACATTCTTATTTAATCTGTAGAAGCAGAAAAAATTTAGGTCAACTGAACAAAAAGTCTAACCTGAATCATAGAAACAGAGTCATGTCCCCTCAATCAATTTACACACTTGAGTTTATAAACTCAGAACCCCTTGAAAGAGGAGGCAGGATCCTTTTGAAGAAGGATCCCCATACATTATCAAAATGTATACTGTTAATCTTTCTTCAGCCTTCCCAAAAGGGACCTACAGCCTTTTACCAGGGTAACTGTACATTGGAGAAAAGGAAACAATGAGAGCTTTGAGGACTGCTAGACACTGATTCTGAAATGACACTAATTCCAGGAAGCCCAAAACATCATTGTGGTCTACCAGTCACGTGCACTATGTAGTTCATGTGATCAGTGAAGTTTTAGCTTAGGTCCTTCTCACAGGGGGAACAGTGGGTCCTCAAACCCATCCTGTAGTTATTTTCACAGGTCCAGAATGTATGATTGGAATAGATATACTCAGCAGCTGGCAGAATCCCCACATTGGTTCCATGACCCGTGGAGTGAAAGCTGTTATGATGGGAAAAGCCAAATGGAAGCCATTAGATCTGCCTCCTCAGGAAAATAGTAAACCAAAAGCAATACTGCATTCATGAAAGGATTGCAGAGATTAGTGCCATCATCAAGAACCTGAAGGATGCAGGGGTTGTGGTTTCCACCAAATCTCCGTTCGGTTCACCTATTTGGCCTGTGCAGAAGGCAGATGGATCTTGATTTTCGATTGCCATAAGCTTAACTAGGTGACTCCAGTTGCAGCTGCTGTACCAGATGTGGCTTTATTGCAAATTAGCACATCCATGGTACCTGGTGTGAAGCTATTGATCTAGCAAGTACCTTTTCCTCTATCCCTGTCAATAAGAGCCACCAGAATGCTTTTAGACCTTCACTGTTAATCTTGGGGTATATCAACTCCGCACTATGTCATCGTTTAGTTTGCAGGCATCTCTTTTGCCTTTCTCTTCCATAGGATATCGCACTGGTCCATTATATTGGTGACATTATGCTGATTGGACTTAGTGAGCAAGAAGCAACTATTCTAAGTTTATTTTAGGCATTTACATCTCAGAGGGTGGGAAATAAATCTGACAAAAATTTAGAGATCTTCAACCTCAGTGAAATTTCTAGGGGTCCAGTGGTGTGGGCAAGTCAAGATATCCCTTCTAAGGTGAAGGGTAAGTTGTTGCATTTGGCCCCTCCTACAACTAAGAAAGAGGTACAATGCCTACTAGGCCTTTTTGGATTTTGAAGGTAAAATATTCCTCATTTGGTGTGTGTTATTCTGGCCCATTTACTGAGTGACCCAAGAAGCTGCTAGTTTTAAGTGGGACCCAGAACAGGAGAAGGCTCTGCCACAGGTCCAGGCTGCTGTGAAAGCTGCTGTGTCACTTGGCCCATATGATCCAGCAGATCCAGTTGTCCTTGAAGTATTGGTGGTAGATAAGGACGCTGTTTGGAGACTTTGGCAGGTTCCTATAGGAGAATCATAGTGCAGGCCTTTAGGATTTTGGACCGAAGCCCTGCCATCCTCTGAAGATTAAAGAGAAACAGCTCTTGGCCTGCTATTGAGCCTTAGTAGAGATTGAATGCTTAACCATGGGCCACCAAGTTATCATGGCGACTTGAGCTGCCCATGATGAACTGTGTATTATCTGACTTACCAAGCTATAAAATTTGGTGTGCACAATAGCACTCCATATCAAATTGCTGGGGTGCGTATCTGATCAGGTTCAAGTAGGCCCTGAAGATATAAATATGTTACATAAAGAAGCATCCCAGATGCCCATGATCCACACCCCTGGAAGGAGAAATGGCCAGACATATAATTACATACCATTTCATGTGCTATGATCAATGGTTTGGCTGGATGGTCTGGGACTTGGAAGAAACATGATTGGAAAATTGGTGACGAAGAAATTTGGGGAAAAGGTATGTGAATAAACCTTTCTGAATGAGTCAAAAACATGAAGATATCGTGTTTCATATGAATGCTCACTGAAATGTGACTCAGAAGGATTTTAATAATCAAGTCGATAGAATGACCTGTTCTGTGGATACCAATCAGCCTCTTTCCCCAGCCACCCCTGTCATCACCCAATGGGCTTATGAACAAAGTGGCCGTGGTAGCAGGGATGGAGGGTATGCATTGGCTCAGCAACATAGACTTCCACCAACCAAGGCTGGCCTTGGTTACAGTCCCTGCTGAGTTCACAATCTATCAACAGCAGAGGTCAACACAGAATCTCTGACATGCACCATTCCCCAGGGTGATCAGCCAGCTATGGTGGAAGGTTGATTACTTTGGGCTGCTTCCTTCATGGAAGGGCAGTGTGTGTTCTTACTGAAATAGACACTTACTCTTGATACAGATTTGCCTTCCCAGCACACAATGCATTTAAATTCATAGAATGAATAAAGTAGATTTCCCTCCCCAATACAGGTGGGCATCATACAATTTGTTTAGGACCTGAAAGAAGAAAAAGGCAGAGGAAGAGGGAATTCACTCTTTCTGCCTGAATGTTGAACTCAGACATTGGTCTTCTCTTGCCCTCAGACTATAACTTACAACATCTACCATCTGCTCTCCTAGTCCTCAGGCCTTCAGACTCAGACTGGAACTACACCACTGGCTTTCCTTGGTCTCCAGCTTGCAGGCAAGATATCATGGAACTGCTCAGCCTCCATAATTATGTGGGTTAATTACTAATAATTAATCTCTCTCTTGCTCTCTCTGTGTATACAGTATATACGTACAGATATCTATCTATATATCTACATTTATATCTATCATCTATCTATCTATCTATCTCCTATTGGTTCTGTTTCTCTGGAGAACCCTGAGGAATACAATTTCTTTCCATAAACTCACATGGTGAATTGTCATTTACTCTTAAGGGCCAAAATCTTATAGATATAGGTGCTACAATTTTGACAATAAACTCTACTACTATATTCATCCCTCTCCCTCAAAGTCAGCAAACAACCCACTTGGTAGGCATATCCAGCAACCCTCAGATACTTCTGGTCACCCAGCCAACAATTGGTACCCTTGGTCCTTTGACTCAGAAACATGTATTCTCTCTTCTGTAATACCACACCAGCCAAATTAATCAGGAGGGATTTGTTTTATAATGGAATTGTCAAATTAAGTGGTCTTTAAAATCCCTGAGGACACCCCTATTCATAATCAGGTTTGGCTCAATTGGGCACAGACATACTCCAAGACTTATGCTTAAATTAGACACAAACTGAAGAACTCTGTGAAGCTTTAAATTCCGTCTGGGAGAAAAATTCTACCAATATTGTCAGGATTATTGGAGCTGAACCTTGCCCAATCTTGCAAAATGCCCTTTGATATCAGAAGAAAAGGAAGGAGTAACGCCTATAATAGGAAGAATAGTAAAAGTAGACTAATTTTACCTTATACCAGTCTTTGTAACCATTCTTTTCTGCCTGTTGAAAATATTAGAAGGAGGTACAGATTTGTTCAAGATCTCAAGTTATCAGTAGAATAATTATGAATTGTTTTCTGGTTAAACTGATAATGCTAACTTTTAAATTATTTCTCCAAATTTAAAATTTAAATAAACAAAACTCTGCAAATTTAACCTAAACTTGGTAACAGTGATGGGAAGAGAAATAGGCAGCATGAGGTGGGGATATTTTTGTTGTCACTGGTTTTCGTTGAGAAATATCCCATGGAGGTATATTTATAAAGTCTTTTAATTTGGAATTTAAATTCTCAGGGAAAAAAATGTGAAAGATTTTTAAATGGAAAAATAATTACTCAGTGTCCTTTCAATAGAATGCTGGGCATTGTATAGGCATCCTGGCTGGAGTAATCTGATTCTGTAGGAGTTTATACTTTTTGTCATTTTCAGCAGTTTTAAAACTCTGTAATTTGTAGAAAACTGAGAGTAATGCAAATTATTTTCATTCATAGAGAATGATGCAAATAGATTTTGTCAGATAGTGATGTAAGTGATTATTACTCTTTGAATGTCGACCAGTTTTATATTTGTACTACATATGTTGCAAATATATAAATAAATTATATGTATTTGTAATTTTTGATCAATCAATAACTCTTTAGAAGAATATTTTGGAAATATTATTGACCATGATTGGAAAACATTGTTTCTAGTGTTTAAACACAAATACTTTGTTTCTTTGGATATTTTCAACCCTTCGTCTAGTTAGAACACATCTAACTTCCCTTGTTGGCTCAAAGGGGAGTGAGATACCTAAAGACTCACACATACATTTTGTTCAGTGGTTGGCAATTCTTTCAAGATTTCTTATCTAAACATCAAAATAGTCCCAGATTGTTGAGTTAATAAACTAAAGGGATTATAATTTAAGAACTATGAATGTTTTTTGCTTTTCTACTTGGATATTTACAGAGGCCAATGATTTATCTAAACACACTGAGAAATCTGTTGGTTGTATAGAAGTCTTTCATTAACATCAGAAAACACTCTCTTTAGGAACACCTAAATATATAAAACAAATTCGAACAGAACTGAAGAGAGGAACAGATAACAATGCAATAATATTAGGGGACTTCAGTACTTCACTTTCAACGATGGATAGATCCTTCAGACAGAAAATCGAGAAGGAAACATTGGACTTAAATTACACGTTAGGCCAGATGAACCTAAAAGACATTTAGAGAACACTCCATTCAACAGCAGCAGAATACACATTCTTCTCAAGCACACATGGAAAATTCTCCAGGATAGATCATATGCTAGACCACAAAGCTTTCTTGATATATTTAAGAAGACTGATCATATCAAGCATCTATTTCAACCACAAATGTATGAGACTGAAAATCAATTACAAGAATTAAACTGGTAAATTCAAAATATGTGAAGTTTAGACAACATGCTCTTGAAAAACCAATGGGTCAAAGAAGAAAGCAAAGAAAAACTTAAAAATACCTTGAGATAAATGAAACAACATACCAAAAATCCAAAATTTATGAGATGCAGGAAAAGCAGTTCTGAGAGGGAAGTTTATAGTAATAAATGCATACATTAAAGAGAAATAAAGAGCTCAAATAAACTACTTAATTTTAGACCATATGAAAGTAGAAAAAAAGGAAAAAACTAAGCCCAAACTTAGCAGAAAGAAGGAAATAACAAAGATCAGAGAGGGAATAAATAAAATAGAGACTAAAAAGACAATAGAAAAAAATCAATGAAACTAAGAATTTTTTTAAAGATAAATAAAAAAGACAAAACTTTAGCAGACTTATCAGGAAAAAAAGAGGATTCAAATAAATAAAATTATAAATAAAAAAAACATTACAACTGACACCACACAAATACAGCGATCTTAAGAGACTACTATGAAAAATTATGAGTCAACAAATTTGACAACCTAGAGGAAATGGATAAATTCCTAGAAATATACAGCCTACCAAGACTGCAACATGAAGAAATAGAACATCTGAACAGACCAATTACTAGTAAGGAGGTAGAACCAAAATCAAAAACCTACCAACAAAAAAAAGTCCAGGACAAGATGGCTTCACTGGTGAATTCTACTAAACATTTAAAGAAAATTATTACCAATTCTTCTCAAACTCTCTCAAAACTTAGAATAGGAGGGAAGCACTTTCAAATTCATTTGACAAGGCCAGCACAACTCTTATACAAAAACCAGATAAGGACACTACAAAAAAAGAAATTTAGAGGCCAATATTCCTGATGAACATAGATGCAAAAATTCTCAACAAAACATTAGCAAACTGAATTCAACAATACATTAAAAGGATCATGCACCATGATCAAGTAAAATTTATTCCAGGAATGCAAGTATGGTTCAACATACTCTAATCAATGTAATACACCACATTAATAAAATAAAGGATTAAAATCACATGATCATTTAAATAGATGCAGGAAAAGCATTTGACAAAATTCAATATCCTTTCATGATAAAAAATCTCAACAAAGTGGGCATGGAGGAAATGTACCTCAACATAATAAGGACACGTATGACAGACCCACAGCTAACATCATACTCAGTGATGAAAAACTGAAGGCTTTTCCTCTAAGATCAGGATCAAGACAAGGATGCTCAGTCTCACCACTCTTATTCAACACATTACTGGAAGAGCAATGAGGCAAGAAAAAGAATAAAAGACATCCAAATTAGAAAGGAATAAGTAAAATTGTCTCTATTTGCAGGTGACATAATATTACAAATAGAAAACCCTAAAGCCTCCACCAAAATTGTTAGAACTAATAAATGAATTCAGTAAAGTTGTAGTATACAAAATCAATATACAAAAATCAATTGTGTTTCTACATACCAACAAGGAACTATCAGAAAGAGAAATTAAGAAAGCAATCCCATTTACAATTACATTACAACAAGGATAAAACACTTAGGAATAAATTTAACTAAGAAGGTGAAAAATCTGTACACTGAAAACTATAAGACACTGATGAAAGAAACTGAAGAAGACACAAATAAATAGAAATGTATTCTATGTTCATGGTTTGAAAAAATTAATATTGTCAAATTGTCCATACTACCCAAAGTGATCTACAGGTTCATTGCAATCCCTGTCAAAATTCCAATTGCATTTTTCAGAGAAATAGAAAAAATAATCTTAAAATTTTTATGGAACCACAGAAAACCCTGAATAGTCAAAGCAATCTTGAGAAAGAAGAACAAAGCATAATGCATCCTAATTTCAAACTGTATTATAGAGCTATAGTAATCAAACCAGTATCGACATAAAAACACACACATGGATCAATGGACAAGAACAGAGAACCCAGAAATAAATCCATGCATATATGGTCAATTAATGTATGACAAAGAAACAAGAACATTCAGTAGGAAAAGATAGTCTCTTCAATAAAAGATACTGAGAAAACCACATGCAAAAGAATGAAACTGAATCCCTACCTTACACCATATACAAAAATCAACTCAAAATGGATTAAGGACTTGAATGTGAGACCTGAAATAAAAAACTCCTAGAAATAAACATAGATAGTAAGCTCCTTGATATAAGCCTTTGTGATTATTTTTTGGATTTGACACCAAAGCAAAGGCAACAAAAGCAAAAATAAACAATGGGACTACATCAAATTTAAAAATTTCTGCACAGCAATGAAATTATCAACAAAATGAAAAGGCAACCTGTGGAGTGGGAGAAAATATGCACAAATCAAATATCTGATAAGGGGTTAATATTCAAAATACATAAAGAGCTCATACCACCCAAAAGCAAAAAACAAACAATCCAATTAATAACTTGGTAGAGGAACTGAATAGACAGTTTTCTAAATAAATGGCCATATAAATGCAAACAGGTACATGGAAAGGTGCTCAACGTCACTAATCATCAGGGAAATGCAAATCAAAACCACAATGAGATATTACCTCACAACTGTTAAAATGGCTATTATCAAAAAGACAAGAAATACAAGTGTTGGTGAGGATATGGAGAAAAGGGAAACCTCATATACTGTTGGTGGGAATGTAAATTGGTGCAGCCACTATGGAAAACAGTATGTATGTTCCTCAAAAAATTAAAGATAGAACTACCACATGATTAAGCAACACTTCTGGATATATATGAAGTAAATGAAAACAAGATATTGAAGAGATATCTTCACTCTCATGTTCACTGTAGCATTTTTCACAATAATAATAGTCAAGGTATGGAAACAGCCCAAGTGGTGTCTGTCAATAGTTGAGTGGATAAAGTTCAGCAAATATATATATATATTTCAGCCATGAGAAAGATGAAAATTCTGCTGTGTGCAACAATGTGGATTGAATTAGATAGCATTATGCTAAGTGAATGAAGTCAGAGACACACTTATATGTGGAACCTAAAAAAGCCAAACTCATAGAAACAAATACTAGAATGGTAGTTGCCAAGGCCAGGAGGTGGGAGGTGGAGGGGAAGGAGCCATATTGGGCAAAGAGTACAAACTTCCAGTTTTAATATTAATAAGTTCTGGCGATGTAAGGTACAGCATAATGATTATAGTTAATATTACTGTATTATATACTTGAAGGTTGCTAAGAGATAAGATCTTAAATGTTTTTATCACAAAAAAAGAAACAGTAATTATGTAATATGATGCAGGTATTAGTTAACACTATGGTGGTAATCATTTCGCAATACATAACTGTTTCAAATCAACATGTTGTACATCTTGAAGGTACACATTGTTACGTATCAATTATATCTCAATAAAAGTGGAAAAATTATTCTCTTTAACCCATATTGAAATTGTATTGTGGTGTGGGAACGTCTAGAGAAGTAAATCTATAAAAAAAGTTCCCAAGTTTGCTTTTACCTTCTTGCATTTCCAAATCTGGTTTCCCAACTCAGCAAATCTGGAAATTTGATGTCTGTTTGTCCAAATTCTTGGGGGGAAAAAACCCCAGATTAACTGGTCTAGTGCTCAATAGTTTAATTTTCAACTGAAAATCAATTTAATTATTCATGATATAAAATGGTTTTTCCAATATGGAACCATACTTTAGAAACCAAATTATTGAGTTACATGAATCAGAGGATGCCTGGAGGAAGGGCACTTAGGAGGAGTACTCCTTTCTTCATCCAGTGCATCCAGATGCACTACTTCCAGTTCCCCTCCACATTCTTCTTTTCAACATCTTAAATGATTCATTAATTTCAATCAAATTGCTCATTAAGAGAAAGATTTATAAACTATATAACATTACATAAATATTAAGTATTAAATTTAGAAATACCTCATACGAAAACTTGATATATTTTTCTTAATAGCTAGGAAGTTTGACTTTCATCTATGAATATCTATGTATTTTTATTAGGTAGGAGTTATATAATTTTTGTTCCAGTTTTGTTTTGGCTTCCAGGAAATTCTGGGTTAGATTTTCTGTTCAATTGTGGAAGTTGCCCTTAGACTGAATTTCCAAAACAATGATCACTCCCATATTGTTACACAGCCCTTGTTCTCCCGTCATTTGTGCTATGGATTTATTATATATGTATTTTATTATAAATCCAGATCAAATACTGACATGTAGCAAAGATATACATAATGATAAATGAAAAGAAGAAAAAATAGGCTTAACATAAGAAAAATTTCCCATATTTGACGAATTTTGACCTTTGAAAATGTTAGTTTCATAAGGTTTAACCTAATAATGAACAAATGAAGATGTTATCTATAATTACTTCAATTCATTTTTGAAAGAGGTTGTTTACCAACATCTTTAATAAAATTTGTATTTTAATGGGAAGAACATTTTCAAACTACAGATATATTCACTCCCTGAGAGTATCCCTTTTCCCACTTACTGATGGGTGATTGGAACTGGAAAAAAATCTTTGATCTCATTTCGATAGCAGCTTTTAGACGTTTATCACTTGGTAGCTCTTTGTTCCTACCACACGTGCCATATATTCTGAGTAAAATATCCTTATAAACTTCTTACAACCTGATTTTAATAATAATTTTACAAATAAAAATACATTTTTTTCTTTTCTTCTGAGTGAAAATAAAACATACACATTTCTTTAGGTCTACAGACAATTTGCTGAAAGGTTCCCAAGCACAGTGTGAATGTACACTTAAAAATCAACTTCTTAACATGTATGGAACAGTAATGCCACATTAACTTAGACAACTTATTTAAAAAAACAACTAGTGTTTAGTTTACAATTACAGCAGCTGAAGTCAATTCCAAATGCCTGCGTGAAATTCTTATTTCTGTTATTTTTCTGGCACATGCTCACTGTGGCTGCATTGGAGCAATTAAGAGATTCATTGTGCCTGCGGTGGACAGGGAATCTTATAGGAACAAAACATCCAGGCACATCATTACAGAATTAGGATAAAATTTGCTTTTATTGGAGTAAATGCAGCAAAAGTGACTATGACAACCTGCAATAACAATGACAGTATAGTTACTACTCAGTCTTTCCCAATTTTTTCCTGCTGTGTTCCTCAGTGGAATCCAGGGTTTTGGATTACTTGCCAAGGAGTGGTTTAAAGTCTAAATGGCAAGCCAGGGCATTTAAAAATTGCTAATATGCAGTGTACACCAGAAGCAGTTTATGGGAAGTCTGTCTCATTACCTTGTGATGGTGGATATTATTCAGGGAAATAGTAGCTCATTACCCATTAAATATTTGTAAAAATGCTCAGTGTAGTCCAAACTTAGACAGGGTTTTTATCTTTCAGCTAAATTATCGATGCTGTTTTCTGGACAACTCATGCTGTTCAGATGTGTGGAGAAAAACTAATAAATGATTAATAACACAGTTACATAGGGGAAAATATCTGATGACCCATTACTGCAGTAAAAATTGTAATAAGTTTGCGTTGTATACAGTCCAATTTCCAGAAAGAAAAAGAATGGCTCATTTCCTTTGGAAATTCTCCGTGGTTTTGACTAGGTTCTCCTCTTTGAGTGTGTGCGCGCACGCACACACACACACACTCACATATGTTTTTTAAAAGTTCCCTTCACAATAGTGTTTCATATCATTTTTAGCTGGAGAAAGGTACAGGAAGGAAATGTCCAAGATTTGATGTTTACTTGGACCATGTCATTAACATTTCCAATTTGTTGAGTGGTTTTCATGTTTTCCAGAAGTCCTCACCCTGTAAAAGCTGATAGATGGGCTGACAGAACCTTCCAGGCTTGTGCTTGTATAATATGAGCCAAATGCCTGGAAACAATAAAACAGCAATTTTCTGAGAGATTTACCTGCAGGAAAAGCCAGGAACATAAAGGCCATTTTCTGTTTCCTGCCTTAAGCTTCTTCTTTTCTCTCAGTCCAGGAGGGGTTTGGGAGAGCTGGATCCTGTCAGGTTAACTGAGGGTGACATTAAATGTAATCTCAGCAGCAGCCACTGTGATGGCCCCAAAGGAAAGACCACTGGAGAGGAATCAGAGAACTGGGCTCCTGTCTGGCCAGAGTGGAGGCTTCGTGTCATGAACAACAGAAGCAAAGGCTGCAGGGGTTGGGAAATGTCAGATCTTTTCTCTTAAAAGCTGGACGGGGTCATCCAGTCATGATTTGACAAACAATGGTTCTAGCTCCAATAGCAGCTACAAACCAAGGGAAGGTTCCTCCCCAGTTAAGCCCATCACAGCTGAGCCAGACTGTCTGAAATTCATGGGGGCGTCATCCACACCACTGCATTCTAGAGGGCTGAGCCTCAAAACTGGGTCTCTTTATGTCACAAGACAAGAAGGAATATGCATCCTGGACTCAGAGCCCTAAAGAGGGATTAAAGTTAAGGAGGCCCGGACTAAAGTGATGTGAGGTGTTACCAGTGGGATCTTGGTTCCCCAAGTTAGTTTTGTAATAGTAATCAATTAATTGTAACCTTAACCCTGAAATGCCACATCCAAGTCCACAACCCATTTGGATACTTTCTGATTTAAAATGCATAGAACTATGTGAATTTTGCCTACTATTGCCATTTTTTCTTTGGCAAACTAAACTTTGGCATGTATTTTATATTCACGTTCACACAGTACTCCTTGCTTCTTCCGAACGTTAAATAACCATAAACTTAAAATAAGCTATCTGAGTGACTTAAGAAATAATAATAAAATAATTTCTTTCAACATAACTTTGGTTAAACAGTGAACCAGATCTTACCCTGAAAAATCTATTTTCTTAGGGTTTAAAAATCATAAGCCTTAAGCTCATACAGCCATGTGGCAGGATGAAACGTTTACTAAACAATGAGAGAGAAAGTTTTCTCTTTCCCCACTCAAGAGGGTGAGCAGGCTGCTGTTCTAGAGGAACAAAGTCCCCTTATTTGGGGGCAGGGTTAGGAGCCTCTTTAAAGCTTAGGCTCAAGAAGGTGAAGGAGAAGGGGCAAACCAGTTATTTTTCCTTTTTTTCTAATCCTAGGTTTTGACTGATGTGGACCTATCTGGCCCATTCTCAGGAGGTGCAGGATTTGAACAGCATGGTCCATGGATGCCTGGGGCATGAACCCATAGTCCTGCCACCTTGAAAGTCTCCGTAGGGCCAATGGCCAAACCACATGTTCACAGAATAGCAGGACCGTGAATATCAGGTGATCCTCTGGGTGGCAATCATAATGGGCTCAAGACCAGAGGCTTCGCTGCGGCCTTACTTGTGGCGTTGGCCGCTTCCTGCCGGAGGACTGCCGGAACCCCAGAAGGGTGTCCCCCGCGCAGCCAGGGCCAGCATCCGTGCAGGGATGACTGAATGTCACAGTGAGGGCACTTCCCTACCCCTCGCCTGCTTCTGTGGCACCGTGAGGCCGACAGAAAGGCGCGAGCTGGGCGCGTGCGAGTCCAGATTTGCCTTGCACTGATTCTGGCCTGTGGTCCACGATGGTTTGTTCTTGGGACCAGACCTGACCAGAAGTTGACCTCATGAGTATTTCAACCTCTCCAGCTGCCATGCTCCTCCGGAGGCTGAGGAAGCTCTCCTGGGGCAGCACTGCTGTCCAGCGCTTCATTTTAACGGTGGCGACCTTTGGTCTGCTGGGTGCCCTGGCCTGTCACTAGCTTCTGAACTTTTACTTCTACCTGCGCCACTGGCATCTGAACCGAACGAACCAAGAGTTCCTGCAGCAAAGCTTGAGAGAGGGTGAAGCTGCCCTCCGCTGCCCTCTGTCAACGGCTCGGTGCCCGTCGTCTGGCAGGCCACTCCCCGCCCCTGGCTGGTCATCACCATCATCACAGTGGACAGGCAACCTGGCTTCCACTATGTCCTGCAGGTCATGTCCCAGTTTCATCAGCTCCTTCAACAATGAGGCCCCTAGCGCGAGGGGCACCAACTTTCCTGTGCAACGTGGAGTGGAGCGTGAGCCATTTAGATGCCAAGCTGCTGTCCGAGTATGTCTCTGTGGTCAACAGCTACGAGGGCACGGAGGATGACCAATTCGTTTGAGAAAGAGAAGCAGGACTACATCTGTTGTCTGGAATCCTCCCTGCAGACCTAAACCCAGACTACATCCTGATGGTGGAAGATGACCCCGTTTCAGAAGAGCAGATCTTCCCAGTCTTGGAGCACCTTCTTCGGCCTCTGAGCCGCAACTCAGATATGCACTTTATCTAAAGCTCTATCACCCTGCAAGGCTCCAGCACTATATCACCCGGAGCCCATGCAGATCCTGAAGCGGGTTGGTGTCGGCATGTTGCTGGGGCCCTTACTAACCTGGATATATATGCAGTTTGCCAGCCAGCCGGGGTTTAGCTAACCCTTCATGCTCTTCTTCCTGTACAGCATGGGTCAGGTAAAGCTGGTGGGCTGGCACTATTTCCTGGAGCTGCGGCAGCTGCGTCCTTCCCTGTACAGCGTGGTCCCTGCTTCACAGTTTTGCACCCTGGCAATACCTTTCCCTGCCCGGGTGGCCCGCTGGACCCTCACCTACCTGTCCCAGGTGTACTGCCACAAGGGCTTTGGCAAGAAGATGGCACTCTTCTCACTGTTGAAGGCCAATGTGGTGGAGCTCAATCTTGTGAAACACATCAGGCTCTTCTCAAGCCTTCGGTACAACTTTCACCCCAGTCTGCTCTAGCTTGCCAAGAAATGCCTTTCTGAAGTGGCCACTTCTTGGAGATGCAACTATTGAGCTCTTTCTTTGGACACAGTTGCTTGCAGATATTTCATTGGCTTAAGTTTGCTAGGGATATAGGTACTAGGATGACTGAAGAACAGGCAAGTCAAGCACCTTGGCCTTGGTAACTCTCTGGCAGAAAAAAGCTGTTCACCATGAGTCCAGACCTCTGGTCCTCCACACAGCCACGCTGCCTCATGCAGTCTGACCCACCCAATGAGGGGCATTTAAATACCACTTAAATTCTATGATTGTTTATTGATCTGCTTCGCGATAGGGTCTGTGACTGCCAAAAATATTGTGCACAGTGATATGACTGGATTAGGATTTTAAGGGTAGAATTTGGTGAAAGGTGAGATTCTTTTGCAATGATTTCTTTCTCATTGGGAATAAGAATGGATGTATGTTTAGAATATATGTCCCAAGAGGCAGGACCGTGTTGATAGATTCTATTTGTTTCCTTGGCCTGGAATGATAAAAGTGGAAAAAAGCCACACAGTGCCCAGCCTCTTGCAGGTGTTACCTGGCATTTTCTTTTCCACACATTTGTAGTGCACTGATAATCAATTTTGTTCATGAGAACTTTAAGGCAGAGAAAGATCTGAAAGCACCTTCTTGATCATCAAGGACGGATTGCTTATGTTTAGTAATGATTTAATATTGAAGATTTCTGTCATAATCTGATTCCTTGAAAGTTGGACATTGCAGAATAATATAGAATGGGTGAGCTCTTTACTAATAGCATACCCTTTTCCCTAACTTTGCTGGCTAATCACTCACCTTCATTTCTTTTTCTTCTATGCAGCATGATATTATAGGAGAAAAAAGCATGGACTGAAGTCAGAAGACCTGAATTTTTATTTCAGATCTCTGTCATGTCCTAGTGGTGTGAACTTGGGCAAGTCATAAGCACTCTGAGTCTCAGGCTTGTCGCCTGTAAAATGGGGACAGTGATATCTACCTTGGAAATTGCCTTGAGGATTAAATGACAGAATGTATGTAAAACACTAGCAAGTGCTTATCTCACAGAGGGCACTTGGTGAATATTAGTTCTTTTCTCTCCTATAGTAAGCATATACAACTCAAGTATATTTTGGATAAAGTATTAGTGATATTATTTAAAGTATGATATGGGGCATAGGGCTGACACCTATGGAGCAGCTGTTCCAGACCAAACACTGCTAGAATAAAGGCTGGCTTTTCCTTGTGACTTCAGAAGGATGCAGCTCAGTTTCATCTAGCCCCCCCCTCCAGCCAAACCCAAAATAAGAATTGTTCATTCAAACTGGAAATGATCTGAGACTCCTCTTGAGCTTATTTCAAGACTAGCATCTGAAAATTACTCTTCTCAAAAGTTACAAGTAAATGTCACTTGACAATACTTACTGGCCAGTGGCCAACAAGGCTCTTTGTGGGGATGGATGATTATATTAGAGTTCAAGCAGCTGTCCATTTTGTTTCAGTGCCACATCTTATGTTTGCTTTTAAGTTTCCACAGTGAGCTACCATCTTGGGATCTGCTTGAGAACACTGAGGGAGTAACAGGAGTTCATCATCACACTTTATAGATGAACAAACAGACCCAGAGATATTAGAGAATTTCCTCAGTTTCACACAGCTGAACAGCAGCAGAGAGGACTGGAATGTAGTAGATTTTTGACTTCCAGCCCCTGTACGTTTTTCTTAACCACATTCATTTTATAAATATCTATGTAATCAAATTCTCTTTTGTGAAATCCATTTGTAACCTGGGCTAAATAATGTCTCTGTAACCTAAGATGGTAAAAACTCACTGTGGTGTTGGTCTTGGGGGACAAACAGGTTTCAGTATGTGTTGTGTTGTTATAGTGAGCTGTTATATATCCCCCAGGAATGTCCAAAGTGTCCAGAGCTACTAGATGACTTATTGAGATGCTCAGATTCCACCCCTCCATCCCTCCTCTCCCAGTAACTGGTTCAGCCCCATGTTTGAGAAGAGAACCACTCTCAACCTAGAATTCATTTGAGTTTGTTGCATTAATGATTGGACCTCTTCGTGAAAAGTTTGTGTCCAATGACAGAACATTTAAGCTAGCCAAGCCCTAGATCAGAATCATTGCTGGTTTCCATTTCTGCTCTTTCTAATTCAGTTGTCTACTGCACACAGACATCCCTTCCCCTGACTCCTTCATTCTCGATGGCTAAGGTCATCTTTGCCTTGTCATATTTCTCTACTTACACACTAAGACATCTTCCCCCATTGATCTTAACTAGAGTCTGCCATCCTTGGACATTTTCTGCAGAAGCGGAAATCCTACCCACTTTTGTCCCTACCCACTTTCTAGATCGCCCTCCCTTTTGTCCCTCATTCCTAGAGTCCAAACTGTGTATGTTATTCTGGATTAGGACAGCTGACAGCTTTACACCAAAGCTGAAGTCTCTCATTTAATCCTGAGCGGGGAGCTAGGGGAGAACTAAAGTCCCCTTCCAATATCCAGGGACATAGTTTACCATGGGGGTGAAGGTCTCTAACAGTCCTGCATACTTTTCAGAATTTAAGTTATTGTCAGGCCTAAGAAGCTCCCTATTGTGACTGACTGTATTTGCATAGACTTATCAGTTCAAATAAATGTACCTCTTTCACTGAGAAAAAAAAAAATAGACCAGAGGCCCTCCTTCATTTCTCTGGATTGAATATATCCCTCAACCTTCTTGTAAATTAAGATATTAAATATCTTCGATAAAAATGCATGCAAATTTAACTTGATTTGGAAAAAATTAGGAATGCAATGATTCTTACTCCATGTATTGAGGAGAGAATTTATACATATTAATGAGGTTAACATAGTGGGGTTTTTTCCACTTTTGCACCTCACAGCGAACATTGCTGTTCTCAACTAACAAGCAGTGGTCTCTGCAAGAGCTCAGCAGAGTGACCACTAATAAGGGAACCAACGGGAGCAAGGTCAGCACAAAGCTACGAGTGTGAGTCCAGATGCAAATGTATTCAGAATAATTAGGGTTTGCCCATCAGCTGACGAATGTAATGCACAGTAGCAAACAGCAGAGACTTCGTGATCTACTTCCTACAAATTCTGGAATGAAAAGTAGTTTGAGTTTTGGTTGGTTCCAACTTTATCTCAGAAAACTCATAATCAGCTATAGGCCAGAGATCAGGATGCAATTCCCAGGTCTACCCAGCAACACTCCTAACCTTCAGTCCTGGGTCTGAGTCACACCTCTGTCCTTGGCCTGGATTCTGGCCCCAAAGCACCAAAATGTTGAATACTGTCAACTTCTCATTGTGCAGAGCAGTAAGTGGAAGCTCTCATGGAGCCATCTTCCCAGCCAGAACCAGAAGGCAGAGGACAGGCTGGCCACCAGGCAGCAGTAGAGTGGATTTCAGAGGCTGTGGCTTGGTGTCAGGACCTGTGGGAAGCACATGGACACAGGCCGGCTGTTGTGAGGTCTTTCCAGAGAGACACTGTAATCATGCCTGCTCAGCCTCTCATCTCCTGTCTAATTTTCTTCCCAGCATCACCTCCAGGCCTCTGCTGGCAGTGGTGCTTTCCCAACTGATAGTTCCCATTAAATCAGTTTCAGATGCTGATTTTCTGTCTAACAGATGAGCAAGCATTTCCGTAAGTTGCATCTCATTTTACCAACATCACTGAT
This sequence comes from Stenella coeruleoalba, assembly GCF_951394435.1. Classification (NCBI taxonomy): domain Eukaryota; kingdom Metazoa; phylum Chordata; class Mammalia; order Artiodactyla; family Delphinidae; genus Stenella; species Stenella coeruleoalba. Next base: position 77,081,430 of record NC_137157.1, read on the forward strand.
TTCTCTACTTTCTTGTATCCAATCGATCATTTCACTTCAACTGTGCATTTTATTAATGAGCCATTCACTCCCTTTTCCGGATCGTTAGTGAAGATGCCAGATTCTGACTTGACCTAACACCAGTTCCCAGGGGTCAATGCTGGTTTCCCTGAGAGCTCCCCAGGGAGACATTTTTCACTCTCCTTCTAGCTCCTTCATTGTCCCAAGCTACTTTAACATACTTCTTAGCTCACTTTCATACACTTTTTGGGATATTGACATTAATGTTTACCCAAGAAGCTGCTGTTTGTGGGATGAATGGACAAATGGTCAAATGATACACAGCACAATATGCATAACCATGAAATTCCAGCTCCACTAAGTATACAGTGTAGGCTCATTTATTCACTCACTTTTGTCAAAAGAGCAGAAGGACTTGACTACAATCCTTTGACTATAATCCTCTAGGCTGTTTCTGTCCTTCCAGCACTCACACTTGTACACTGATGCACCTGTTACACTTGACAGAAGCTTCTGATTTCAGTACACCTTCCTGGCTGGCTTCAGGATATTTCCTGAATATTCGCAGGTTATTGGCTGGCAGTGAATCTTACACAGGTGGCTAATGGGTAACTTTGGAAAAGCCAAAAGTTTCATGGCTAGAAGAGCAGGAATTTTTGCTGGGCTTTATTTGCCTGCTTTCATCCACTCTCAGTATAAATATGGTTTTAAATCTCTGGCTTAAATCAAAGGAAATAATTTATTAGATGAAGTTGATTTTCTTTTCTTTTTATTTATAGGTTGCTAGGTACAGAAGATATGCAAGTCCCAGGCAAGCCTCATTACCAGCTCTTTCATGTTTGATTGACCACTGGAAGCACTTTTCTTCCTTTTATTAAAATACTTTGAAAAACTTGATAAAATGAAAGCTGAATATAAAATTGTATCTGTCCTATCATTTTAACACCTAAAAATATTCATTTGGACCTCAATGTCCAAGGAGATGGGAGGAACCCCCTAGCGACCAGGTAGGATGTGGGGGGAGTGTGGAGGGAGGAGAAGCAGAGGCTGGATGTGACTGACGCTCTGAGGGGTGGCTGGGAGAGGGAGGAGTTCCCACACCTGGGGGGACCCTTGGAAGCTTGGAGGATAAGGAGGGAGCACAGCTGGTGTTTCTCCCACCCACTTGGGCCTCAGGAAGACTGCTGGGCTCCAGGGCCAGTCCTCTACGCTTCAAGGCCAGAGGCACTTCTGGGCCTCTCTGGTGCACTGAGCCTAAGTCCTGCCCCCCGCCCCCCGACAGTGCGTTTTCCAACCCTGTGGGTCCTAAGCATAGGCCCCGACCCCATAAACCCTGCCCCTTCTTAAGCCACGCCCCCCACAGCCAGGGCCTTTTCCAGCTTTTTCTTTTTCCCTCTTCTTTGATATTGTTGTTCTGTTTTACCTTCCAGCTGTAGTTTCATCTATATCTTAATTTTTTTAACATATCTGTTAGTTTTCTAATCTTATTTTATTTTTTACTCTTTGTTATTGTTCTCCTTTTTTTTTTATTTACTTATTTTTTTTACATCTTTATTGGAGTATAATTGCTTTACAATGGTGTGTTACTTTCTGCTTTATAACAAAGTGAATCAGTTATACATATACATATGTTCCCATATCTCTTCCCTCTTGCGTCTCCCTCCCTCCCATCCTCCCTATCCCACCCCACTAGGTGGTCACAAAGCACTGAGCTGATCTCCCTGTGCTATGCGGCTGCTTCCCACTAGCTATCTACCTTACGTTTGGTAGTGTATATATGTCCATGTCTCTCTCTCGCTTTGTCACAGCTTATCCTTCCCCCTCCCTTCTTTTTTCTTTATTTTGTTTTTTCTGCCCTATTTGCCTTGCAGAATCTTGGTTCACAAGCTGGAGGTAAGGCCTGGCTCCTGTGGTGGGAGCTCCAAGTCCAAAGCACTGGACTAACAGAGAACCTCAGACCCCAGGGAATATTCATCAGAGTGAGGTCTCCCAGAGGTCCTCATCTCGACACCAAGACCTGGTTTTACCCAACAGCCTACAAACGCCAGTTCTGGAAGACTCAGGGCAAGTGACCAGTAAGACAGGAACACAATCCTACCTATCAAAAAAAAAAAAAAAAAAAGAGATGACAAAAAATATGTCACAGATGAAGGAGCAAGGGAAAAACCTACAAGACCAAATAAGTGAAGAGGAAATAGGCAACCAACTTGAAAAAGAATTCAGAGTAATGATAGTAAAGATGATCCAGAAACTCAGAAATAGAATGGAGGCACAGATTGAGAAAATACAAGAAATGTTTAACAAAAGATCTAGAAGAACTAAAGAACAAACAGAGATGAACTACACAATAACTGAAATGAAAAATACACTAGAAAGAATCAAAAACAGAATAACTGAAGCAGAGGAATGAATAAGTGAGCTGGAAGACAGATGGTGGAAATAACTGCCAAGGAGCAGAATAAAGATAAAAGAATGAAAAGAATTGAAGACAAACTCAGAGACCTCTGGGAAAATACTACACGCACCAACATTCATATTATAGGGGCCCCAGAAGAAGAAGAGAAAAAGAAAGGGTCTGAGAAAATATTTGAAGATATTATAGCCCAAAGCTTCCTTAACATGGGAAAGGAAATAGCCACCCAAGTCCACGAAGCACAGAGAGTCCTGTACAGGACAAAGCCAAAGAGAAACATACTAAGACACATATTAATCAAACTAACAATTAAATTCAAAGAAAAAATATGAAAAACAGCAAGGGAAAAGCAAAAAATAACTTACAAGGGAATCCCTATAAGATTATCAGCTGATTTTTCAGCAGAAACTCTGCATGCCAGGAGGGAGTGGCAGAATATACTTCAAGTGATGAAAGAGAAAAATCTACAACCAAGATTACTCCATCCAGCAAAGATCTCATTCAGATTCAACAGAGAAATCAAAAGCTTTATCGACAAGCAAAAGCTAAGAGAATTCAGCACCACCAAACAAGCTTTACAACAAAGGCTAAAGGAACTTCTCTAAGGAGGAAACACAAGAGAAGAAAAAACACAAAACAATTAAGAAAATGGTAGGAGGAACATACATGTCGACAACAACCTTGAATGTAAATGGATTAAATGCCCCAACCAAAAGATACAGACTGGCTGAATGGATACAAAAACAAGACCCATATATATCCTGTCTACAAGAGACTGACATCAGACCTACAGACACATACAGACTGAAAGTGAGGGGATGGAAAAAGATACTCCATGCAAATGGAAATCAAAAGAAAGCTAGAGCAGCAATACTCACATCAGATAAAGTAGACTTTAAAATAAAGACTGTTATAAGAGATAAGGAAGAACACTACATAATAATCAAGGGATCAATCCAAGAAGAAGATATAACAATTATAAATATTTATGCATCCCACATAGGAGCACCTCAATACATAAGGCAAATGCTAACAACCATAAAAGGGGAAACTGACATAAAAACAATAATAGTGGGGAACTTTAACACCCCACTACACCAATGGATGGCTCATACAAACAGAAAATAAATAAGGAAACACAAGCTTTAAATGACACAATAGACCAGACAGATTTAATTGATATTTATAGGACATTCCATAAGAAAGTGACAAAAATACATTTTTTTTCTCAAGTGCACATGGAACATTCTCCAAGATAGATCACATCTTGGGTCACAAATCAAGCCATGGTAAATTTAACAAAATTGAAAGTGTATCAAGCATCTTTTCTGACCACAACACTATGATATTAGAAATCAATTACAGGAACAAAACTGTAAAAAACACAAATACATGGAGGCTAAACAGTGTGCTACTAAATAACCAAGAGATCACTGAAGAAATCAAAGAGGAAATAAAAAAATACTTAGAAACAAATGACAATGAAAACACGATGACCCAAAACCTATGGAATGCAGCAAAAACAGTTCTAAGAGGGAATTTCATAGCAATTCAAGCTCACGTCAAGAAACAAGAAAAATCTCAAATAAACCATCTAAGCTTACACTTAAAGCAACAAGAGAAAGAAGAACAAAAAAAACCTAAAGTCAGTAGAAGGAAAGAAAACATAAATATCAGAGCAGAAAGAAATGAAATAGAAAAAATGAAAGCAATAGCAAAGATCAATAAAAAATAAAAGTTGCTTCTTTGAGAAGGTAGACAAAATTGATAAACGTTTAGCCAGACTCATCAAGAAAAAAAGGGACAGGATGTAAATCAATAAAATTAGAAATGAAAATAGAGAAATCACAACTGACACTGCAGAAATACGAAGGATTATAAGACACTACTACAAGCAAGCATATACCAATAAAACGGACAACCTTGAAGAAATGGACAAATTCTTGGAAAGGTGTAATTTTCTAAGACTGAACCAGGAAGAATTAGAAAATGTAAACAGACCTATCACAAGTAATGAAATTGAAACTGTAATTAAAGATCTTCCAACAAACAAAAATCGAGGACCAAATGCCTTCACAGGTGAATTTTATCAAACATTTAGAGAAGAGCCAACACCTAACCTTCTCAAACTCTTCCAAAAACCTGCAGAGGGTGGAACACTCCTAAATTCATTCTACGAGGCCACCATAACCCTGATACCAAAACCAGACAAAGAAATCACAAAAAAAGAAAATTACAGGCCAATATCACTGATGAACATAGACACACAAATCCTCAACAAAATACTAGCAAAAACTCCAGCAACACATTAAAAGTATCATACACCATTATCAAGTGGGATTTATCCCAGGAATGCAAGGATTCTTCAATATATGGAAATTAATCAGTGTGATACACCATATGAACAAACTGAGGAATAAAAACTATATGATCATCTTAATAGACGCAGAAAAAGCTTTTGACAAAATTAAACACAAATTTATGATAAAAACTCTCCAGAAAATGGCATAGAGGAAACCTACCTCACCATAATAAAGCCCATATATGACAAACCCAGAGCAAACATCATTCTCAATGGTGAAAAACTGAAAGCATTTCCACTAAGATCAGGAACAAGACAAGGATGTCTACTCTCACCACTCTTATTCAACATAGTTTTGGAAATCCTAGCCATGGCAATCAGAGAAGAAAAAGAAATAAGAGGAATCCAAATTGGAAAAGAAGAAGTAAAACTGTCACTGTTTGTGGATGACATGATACTATACATAGAAAATTCTAAAGATGCCAGCAGAAAACTACTAGAACTAACCAATGAATCTGGCAAAGTTTCAGGATACAGGATTAATGCACAGAAATCTCTTGCATTCCTATACACTAGCAATGAATAATCAGAAAGAGAAATTAAGGAAACAATCCCATTTACCAGTGCAACAAAAAGAACAAAATACCTAGGAATAAACCTACTTAAGGACGCAAAACCTGCACTCAGAAAACTATACAACACTGATGAAAGAAATCAAAGATGACATAAACAGATGGAGAAATATACCATGTTGTTGGATTTGGAAGGATCAATATTGGAAAATAACTATACTACCCAAAGCAATCTACAGATTCAATGCAATCCCTATCAAATTAGCAATGGCATTCTTCATAGAATTAGAACAAAAATTTTCCAAATTTTACAATGGAAACACAAAAGACCCTGAATAGCCAAAGCAATCTTGAAAAAGAAAAACAGAGCTGGAGTAATCAGGCGCTCCAACTTCAAAGTATACTACAAAGCTACAGTAATCAAGACAGTATGGTACTGGCACAAAAACAGAAATATTGATCAGTGGAACAGGATAGAAATCCCAGAGCAAAACCCACACACATATGGTCACCTAATTGATGACAAAGGAAGCAAGAACATACAATAGAGAAAAGACAGCCTCTTCAATAAGTAGTGCTGGGAAAACTGGACAGATACATGTAAAAAGTGAAATTAGAACACTACCTAACATCATACACAAAAATAAACTCAAAATGGATTAAAGACCTAGATGTAAGACTGGACACTATAAAACTCTTAGAGGAAAATATAGGAAAAACACTCTTTGACATAAACCACAGCAAGATTTTTTTTGACCCACCTTGTAGAGTAATGAAAATAAAAACAAAAATAAACTAATGGGACATAATTAAACTTAAAAGCTTTTGCACAGCAAAGGAAACTGTAAACAAAATGAAAAGACAACCCTCAGAATGGGAGAAAATATTTGCAAATGAAGCAAAGGACAAAGGATTATTCTCCAAAATATATAAACAGCTCATGAAGCTCAGTATCAAAAAAACAAACAACCCAATTAAAAAATAAGTGGAAGACCTAAGTAGACATTTCACCAAAGAAGACATACAGATGGCCAAGAGACATATGAAAAGATGCTCAGCATCACTAATTATTAGAGAAATGCAAATCAAAACTACAATGAGGTATCACCTCACACCAGTCAGAATGGCCATCATCAACAAATCCGCAAACAATAAATGTTGGAGAGGGTGTAAAGAAAATGTAACTCTTTTGCACTGTTGGTGGGAATGTAAATTGATACAGCCACTGTGGAGAACAGTTGGAGGTTCCTTAAAAAACTAAAAATAGAACTACCATATGACCCAGAAATCCCACTACTGGGCATATACCCTGAGGAAACTGTAATTCAAAAGAACACATGTACCCCAGTGTTCACTGCACCACTATTTACAATAGCCAGGACATGGAAACAACTTAAATGTCCAATCACAGATGAATGGATCAAGAAAATGTGGTACATATATACAATGGAATACTACTCAGCCATTAAAGGGAACGAAATTGGATCATTTATAGGGTTGTGGATGGACCTAGAGTCTGTCACACAGAGTGAAGTAAGCCAGAAAGAGAAAAACAAATATTGTATATTAACATATATATGTGGAATCTAGAAAGATGGTACAGATCAACCTATTTTCAGGGCAGGACGTAGAGAATGGACATGTGGACACAGGGGGCAAAGGGGAGGGTGGGATGAATTGGGATATTAGGATTGACATATATACACTACCATGCATAAAATAGATAGCTAGCAGGAACATGCTATAAACCAAAGGAAGCTCAGCTCAGTGCTCTGTGATGACCTAGATGGGTGGGATGGTGGGGATGGTGGGAGGGAGGTCCAAGAAGGAGAGGAAATACGTATACATATAGCTGATTCATTTCATTATACAGCCGAAACTAACGCAACACTGTAAAGCAATTATATTCCAATAAAAATATATATTCATTTGGACATAAGCTGAAAGAAAAAACAAAGGAAAAAGCTTGATTTTCAGAAGTTACATAACTCTGGGTAAATTATTTTTAATTTTAGAATAATTTCCTTATTATATAAAGAGTTATTTATGCAGTATACTTTTACATATTCCATATGTTCTTCCAAAACTATGAAAATTATGGGTGTTTAAAAATCTCTCTTTGGGGGGCTTCCCTGATGGTGCAGTGGTTGAGAGTCCGCCTGCCGATGCAGGGGACACAGGTTCGTGCCCCGGTCTGGGAAGATCCCACATGCCGCAGAGCGGCTGGGCCAGTGAGCCATGGCCGCTGGCCCTGTGCGTCCGGAGCCTGTGCTCCGCAACGGGAGAGGCCACAGCAGTGAGATGCTGGCGTACCGCAAAATAATAATAATAATAATAATAAATCAAAAATCTCTTTTTGAGGAAAGAATTTCCCCTCAAATCTTTCAGTTTGTAGCCCAAAGTGAAAGTGGACCTCCCATTAGTCAAGAGCTGTGGTGTTTCCTGAGGGGAAGCATTAAACATCTCCTAGGCAATAGATTCTCAAATGCCCCAGCTTTGCCACCTCATTGTAAGCACCATGTGATCAGTAAACCATTCCAGAATGTTAAGCATCTCTTCCATGATGACCTTGTGTGCATGTTCCAGTTATAAAGATGCTGATTTAAAGTTAATTATTAAATTATACTAAATAACATAGCATAGAATAATGAAGTGTAGTATCCATATTGTTATTATGGTTAATATATTTTGGTATAGTATATTACTGTATATTATCTTAGTGTGGTATATTACACCATAGTATAACATAGTGTGATATACTATAGCACAGGGTAATATAGTACAGTATAGAGTGGTCTGGTATAGCATGGAACAGTGTAGCGAGGAATAGTTTAAAATAGTATGGTAGAGTACAATACAGTACAGAGCTGCGCAGTATCTATATAGCATAGTAGTTAGAACAATGCCTTTAGAATCACAGACCTAGTTTCAAATTGTGGTCCTACCACATACTAAATGTACAGTCTTGAGCATATTACTTAGTGCCTCTGAGCCTCAGTTTCCACATCTGAAAAATGAAGATTAAAAATACTTACCATGATGAATTGGGAGATAGGGATTGACATATATACACTAATATGCATAAAATAGAAAACTAATATGAACCTGCTGTATAATAAAATTTAAAAATTCAAAAAAAGAAAAAAGTAAAAAAGTAGAAATACTTACCATGCCGTCTGAGGATGAAGTTTTTATGAGGACTGTGAAGGTAATATATGTAAAGAGGAAGCACTGACAGTTCACAAGCCCTCAATCAAAACTCATATTTTATGTATCTCACTGACAGTGGGGATGAGTAATGAAAGTGCTTGCTTTAAGGAAAGTGTCTCCCTAAAAGCATCTAAAAAGAACTGGCTAGGACATGACTCAGGAGTGGTTGGGTGGTTGTATATTTACTTCTTAAGACAAGCATCCTAAGTGAACCTCCCAATCACTTACTATATTTTGCAAAGATAGGCGATGACCCTGGGATAGTATAGAGCTACTGAATCTTTGCACTGGTGATGACAACGAGGGAGAAGAGTTTTTAGAAACAGATGACAAACAGCTGCAGCCCTCTCTATCTTGGGAAAAGCAGTGCCAACTGCATAAACAAGTGTATACATTTTATTTTGTGGTTGCCTCTTCCAAAACATCCAGAAGGAAAAGATCCAGATGTGCTCAAAGATTTGCTCCCAGGAATAGTGAATGTAGAGAATGTGGAGAACCAGAATCAAAGTGAAAGCCCTGTGGAAAACACTAGGAATCAATCAAATGTTTAAGATATTAAAGTGCATAAAAATAAATTTGACCCAAATTTCTTTCTGACTTGACTACTAATAACGACTTTGCCTCTGGCTGGCTTTGATATGTTTCATATTTAGACGTGCTTGGCGAAGACATTTGTACCCTTTTACACAAGAATGTCTGTGCCCTTACTGGAAAGGAAAACACCCCCAGAGGAACACTCGGGGTTCAAGAACACGCAGACAACGAGAGTAAAAGAAACATGTAGGTGTTATAAATTTAGGGTCAATTTAATGTTTGAAAATGAGATGTAATGAAAAGCACATTGAAGTGGAGATTGGAAAACTGAACTCAACGCCTAATTTGACATTTCAAATGGTTGTGACCTTGGGAATGTTTCTGAGGCATTGTTTCCACACCTGTGTTACAGAGAAACTATCACTGCCCTTTCCTATCATCCAGAGACACTGTGATTATCAAATGAAATCATGTATGTGAGACTCCTTTGAAAAATGAAAATGCTGTATGTTGGTCTGATTGTTCTTATTAGAAAGAAGAGGAGAGAGGCAGGGGGAGAAAATGGGAAGAGTAAGGAAGGGCTTTGGAATTGAACCGGCCTGTGTTTCATAGTGACTTTGCCCCTCCTCTTAGTAAATTTGTGGCTACAGGAAAGTCATTTAGCCTTTCTTGGCCTCAGTTTCCTCATATGTAAAAATGGATATAAGTATTATATCTCAGAGCTGTTTGAAGGATTAAGAGGGAAAAAATGTATGTAAGCTCAAAGATATTTTGGTTTGCAGTTTTAAAGCCATGTCTCATGCCCCTGAAGGTGTCAGGCCTATTTTTTAATCATCAAAGTGCTTTAATTCGGAGAGGCTGGGTGACCGGCTCAAGTATATGCCAGCTGATGTAGAATTCCTGATGGAATTATCTTTTTTTTTTTTTAATTTCAGTGTTTGTTTTGGCACCAGTTTAATAATTTTTCTTTTTATTTTTCTTTTTAAAAATTTTCTTTTTTCTTCCTAATTGTTATACTTTTTTTAAACATCTTTTTTGGAGTATAATTGCTTTCTGATGGAATTACCTTGATCAGATTATTTAACAATAAAAAAATTTTAAGAACCCAAGACCTTGAAAAAATACCTGTTTTGATTCAAATTATGACGACTATAGATCCCATGAAAACAATGAAATACATCTTACAATTTGAGAAAACTTAGAATTTTTTAGAGGCTTTTTCTGTTATGTTGAATGCTTTTCCTGTCACTGCATTTCAACTAAGCTTCAAATGCACTCTTCTTTCTCTGCCGATCAAGTTTCCTAGTGCTAGGAAAAAACGGGAAGAGGTTAGTGAGATTCAAATAGCTCTAGATTTCCTAAGCAAACCAGATACAGTTAAGAGCACTCTGAAGGGTTTGTGCCTCACCTGGTGACCAGAATCAAGACCTCTCGGGTGTCAAATTAGAACATTTTCCTCCGTATGCCACTGACAACTCGGCATTCTGGATCACTGTCACCAGTGGGGAGGAGAAGGGTGGAGGAAGGGATGCAGCACATCAAGTCCAGGTGTCCACTCCCACAGTTTGAATTGTAATATGAATACCAAGTTCCCCCCAAATATGGCCTTTTTCTCTAGATGAAAAGTTGAAAAAAAAGGTTTCTCCTTAGTCACTTCTCTTTCAATTTAATTCTCATTTATTAAAGGCTTAATGAAACAAAATTCTTCATTTTACACTCTAAATTTAGAAATTATTCTACTTTGTCATTATAATCAATTGACTGTTACATGAAGACTGTGCATAGGTTGAGGACTTGAATCTTGTCTTCCTTAACTTTTGTCTCCAGAACCTGCCATTCAGCCTGTGCTTAATAAATATTTGCTGGATACACAAACAGACATTCTGCTCAAAACCCACTGCCATGGACTGTATTATGTCCTCCTCAAAACTGTTATGTTGAAACCCTTATTTTCCAATGTGATTGTATTTGGAGATAGGGCAGGGAGGCAATTCAGGTAAAATGGGGTCATAACGGTGAGGTCCTAATCCAACAGGACTGGTGGCTTCAGAAGAAGAAGAAGAAGAAGAAAGAGTTCTCTCTGTCCCAGTGCACCAGGGAAAGGCCAGGTAGGACCACAGTGAGAAGGTGGCTGTATGTTAGCCATGAAGAGATCCCTCACCAGAACCAGACCATGCTGGGACCTTGATCTTGAATTTCCAGCCTCCAGAATTGTGAGAAAAATTTCTGTTGCTTAAAACACTCAGTCTATGGTATTTTGTTATGATAACCCAAGCAGACTAAAACAACCACCAAAAGTAAAAACTGAAATTTTTGTCTCAAAGGAAAACTACCTTTTGAATCATGTACATGTATGCACATGTATACACTTATATCCATCCCATACGTATAAAAATGTGGATTAAGAAACCTAGATTTATTAAATATATCAAATGTGACTATATAATGAAATGATGGCAAATACCATACACAAATTCATCTACCTGATGAGGGTAGGACAAGTAAAACCCTTGGTCAGTTAATTTGAAATATAGTTAGAACCAAACAGCTAAGCAGATACTAAATCAGCAAAGTAACCCGTCTACTTCCTACTGAGATAATTTTTTTCTTTTGGTCCCCCAGTTTGCACAAGGAACATCTGGAGCAGGCTTAGAATGGAGCACTTGATGGGTAACATCCCTCTTGGCATATCTTAGTTTCAGCAAAGCCAAACTTCTGTGTAACATATCTTTTCTAATCTCTCTCAGTAATGAATTTCAATGGAAACTCTACTTATGTAAATAAAAAAACCTCACATCTGATTATTATCATATTGAGCTAAGGACAATTTCCCTCCTGTAATGCTTTTCTCATTGGAACTAGGATGCTGTTACTATTTTTTAATCGATGGTTGCATCTGTACTTGAGGTTGTAGGAGACAAGGAAGACAATGTCATTTGGAATCCAGCATGCTTCCCAGCGTATGGGGCCCCGTGATCCACATCACCCTTGTTGAGCACATTGGAGCAGACATGCTGGAACATCTGCTGTTGTGTGAGGTCAAAGAAGTGTTTGCTGCAGGCTTTGGCTTGACAAGCTTTGAAATATTTCCCAGCTTTTCAGAGGTATTACTATATCTTCCATCTTTTAAAATGTGCCAAAAGGGAAAGAAAACATGGAAAGTTGCCTCTGCCTACAGGATTCTAATTACTGTGCATTTCTGTGTTCTACCTGTACAAGTTAGGACCTGGGCTCAATGAGAGCAATTACCACTGACCTGTTACGTTACTGAGTGAGTGATCATATGGGATGTCTGGGCATTCAGACCACAAAGCTGAGGTAGTACAGAATTGTGGCTGTGAGTGAGATCTGAGTCAGGTCGCTTTAGTTGAGATAATTTATTCATAGTTACTAATAAGATACAATTCAGGAATAACAGCAAACTGAAACATATACAAACATACACGCAGACACATGAAACTTTCCACAGTAATTAATATAAACATTTAAAAGATACAAGTTAGTATTATCTCTGTATTTCTTTAAAAATTTGATAGTATCTTTCTAATTCTTTTAGCACCATAGAGAGTCTCTTTTGTGAATATAATTTTCAACCCTTTTTTTTTTTTTTTTTTTTTGATACGCCAGCCTCTCACTGTTGTGGCCTCTCCCGCTGCGGAGCACAGGCTCTGGACGCGCAGGCCCAGCAGCCATGGCTCACGGGCCCAGCTGCTCCACGGCATGTGGGGTCCTCCCGGATTGGGGCACGAACCCGTGTCCCCTGCATCGGCAGGCAGACTCCCAACCACTGCGCCACCAGGGAAGCCCAATTTTCAACTTTTTGTTGTATAATTTATAGATGATAAAATGTACCTCTTTAAGTGTACAGTTCAATAAGTTTTGACAAAAGTATACCCCCATGTAAGTTCCTCTTCAGTGAAGATATAGAATATTTGCCTCATCCCCAAATCTTCCCTTATATTGTTTACATTCTATCCTACCTCTCTTTGCCCCATTAACTACTAGTCAGCTTTCTGTCACCACTGTAGATTATGTCTCATCTAGAAATTCACACAAATGGAGTATTATGTACTCTGTGTCTATCTTCATGCACTCTGCATAGTGGTTTTTTTAATTAATTAATTAATTAATTTTGGCTGCATTGGGTCTTCGTTGCTGCACGTGAGCTTTCTCTAGTTGTGGCGAGCAGTGGCTTCTTTTGTTGTGGAGCACGGGCTCTAGGCACACGGGCTTCAGGAGTTGTGGCATGCAGGCTCAGTAGTTGTGGTTCACTGGCTTAGTTGCTCCGTGGCATGTGGGATCTTCCTGGACCAGGGCTCGAACCCGTGTTCGCTGCATTATCAGGCGGATTCCTAACCGCTGCGCCACCACGGAAGTCCCTGCATAGTGTTTTTGAGATTCATCCATACAGTTATATTTGTTAATGCCTGGTTCCTTTTTGTTGTTGAAAGCAATCTTTGTCTTCTCATTATGAAAATCTCCTTTCCCGTCTAACATTGCTGTATTTACTCATTTATTTTATCCTATGAAAAACACAAAATTATTTCATAATTATCTTGTAGTCCTTTAATCCTGTTTTCATCATATTTCTTACTATTTTCTAACTGAAAGTTGGAAATGTACTGTAAGTTAGGCTTTGTAAAGTGTCCTTAAAGGGCCACTGAGTCTGCCAAAGTTAGATCAATGGGATGCCATGGCAATTAAGCTTGACTTTGATGATTTTCTAGAGATATGACCACGCATATCTATCACTCATATCTGGGGTATTCTGAAGTGGCTTTTTTTGGCTCCAATGGCTTTTGGGGCTCTGATGCCTTTTTTTGGCTCCAACGGCTCCAATGGCTTTTTTTGCTAT